>NC_072487.1:37000539-38349289 GCF_027574615.1 Eptesicus fuscus
TCTTGGAGCCATTAGCTCAAACAGTGAGAGATGTGGAACTTGAGCTCAACAGTTCCAAATACAAGGATAAACAGACATGTTTAATTGACCTGAAATTCATAGCAATTCTCTCTATTACATACAAAGATTGCATTACTGTCCTTTCACTTTGACACAAATTTGCATCCATCAACATTTTCGGGTCTAGTCTCTAATTAACAACAACATGCATTTTCCAGATGTTTTGCTGCAATTGGGAACACTGTCTGTGGTGATGTCACACACCAAAATTAAACAGCCATCTCTGAAGTACAAATCATGCCCTCAGTTCATTGGGACTAGGCTCAAACCAGGCTTAACCATTTCATACTTAAGTGATATGCTATCCTAGAAAGGAATGCATCTTTTTAAAAAATCATTATACAGAAACATCCAGAGGCAAAAAAAGCTATTCAGTTCTAAAGCTCTTGCCATGAATCTGTGATAAAAGAAAGTGATTCTAAAATTACTTGACAGCAATATGAAAGATAATATTCCACATTACAAGCAAATTTCAATTTGTCAAAATGGGCCAGATTACTCACTCCACATTTCTGTCCCAGCTCTTAATGCAACAATGACCTTGGGGAGTCAGAAAAAGTGCAGAAATAAGCGAACGATATAGTGAAAGTAAAATATTTATTTTATTTAAAGAGAATGCAATACTTCCTCAGCAGGACCTCATTACTGACTAAAAGTTAACAGTCATTTTATTCTCAATAAATTTGACAGGCTCGGGTTCAAATCTCATTTTTGACAAAGTAGAGTGAACATTCAATTATTATCAGAATATCAATTTACTTTCTTTTCAAACATTGCCATTCCCAACAGTGTTGTTTGTTGTTTTCTCTTTTTCCTCTTGGTCTTATCTTTAAGCCAGTCACTCATTGGTAGGTGTAGTGAGGCCAAAGTTATGGGCTCAATCCCCACATAGACCTGTTAATTCTACATCATTTACAAAAGCTCAGACTCTTCAGTTTTAGAAAATGTGTGCTTTTGTCAGGCAGACGCAAGTAAGATACACAGCCAGATGACAACAACCCATTGCCAATACTGTAAAAACAACTTAAGGAGTCTACCCTAGTGATTGTGGGTAAGAATAGAATCTCCAAAATCAAGGACTGGAAAGTATATCCATTTGTTCAAGCTTTTGGTTCTCTTCTTCAGATTAAATGGACTATGACAGTGGTCGGCAAACTCATTAGTGAACAGAGCCAAATATCAACAGTACAACGATTGAAATTTCTTTTGAGAGCCGAAAACCGACTTCTGCGCATGGGCCACGAAGTTTCAATCGCACTGTATGTGCGCACCCGCACGTGGTATTTTGTGCAAGAGCCACACTCAAGGGGCCAAAGAGCCGCATGTGACTCGCGAGCCGCATGTGACTCGCGAGCCGCAGTTTGCCGACCACTGGACTATGAGCCTAAATGCTTTACATGGTAATTGACAATCCATTAAATTAACAAGATATTTCAAATTTCAAACCCTTAATATACAGGTAATAGAAAGAAAAGAAAGAATAGAGAATAGGGTGCAGCCAGAAGATCATGAAAGAGCGGAAAGCAAGGCCAGGTGAAAGAGGAGGTCAGAAGTTTTAAAGCTGGGATCTGACCTCTCCGTTCTACCAAGTATCTGATCACAGAAAGGTAGATAAAAGTGACAGCTCCAAAAATTATTTCTCCCCCATGGAAGAAAAAGTTTAATACAGAGATGGTAAAATTTCTCAAAGGAAAACAAAAAGGGAGGACATTCCCTGTCATATGTTGTCATATAACACATCCGTAAAATTTACAACAGCACAGTTCTGAAATAATAGTAAATAAGTAGAACAAGGAGATATAAAATGGAAGCATTTACATAATAATCTAGTACATGTCAATTTGGAAAGAATAAATTATTTAGCAAATAGTACTTGGAAAATTAGCTCAATATATAGAAGAACATAAAATCTGACTGGTACTACATATCATATTCAAAAGCTAAGTCCAAAAAGACCCCGGGAGAAGGTATAAAATCATAAGAACTGCCAGAAAGAAAATGTTGGGTAATATATTTATGATCTCAGGATCAGAGAGTTTTCTTTAAACAGACCCATAAAGCACAAGTTGTTAAGTGAAAAATTTTTAGTTCAGCTTTATGGGAATGGCAAAAATTTGGGACCATCATGCCTTGCAACACATAGATGCTATTGCCAAAGGGATAAACAGGAGAGCTTATAATTCCCAAACTTTTGCCAGCAGCAAACACACCTAAAGGCCTTTTAAACTTTTCTTAAAATAATATATGACTTTTACGCATCAAAATAAATTTAAATAACTCTACTGACAATTTAAGAATTCAATCACACTTCTTTTGATGATTTGGTACCTCATCGAGCCTTAACAGAAAGCTAGGTGTCATTTATCTAAGTGTTAAGAACTGGAGTCAGGGGAGGATTCATTATAGCAATTATCCTACTCTACCCAAAGAGTGAGAATTAGGGAATAGCAATCAACATGTACTAGAAAGAAGAGGCTTAGAGCTTGCATGTGAGGCAGTGACTCTGTCAGAGTTTACGCAATTCATTTGGGGAATGGTCAAGTAATGGTTAATAAGGTAAAAGGGAAACATGCTTGTTTTTTTGTGCTGTTATCTGTGACCCAGTATGGCTGCATCCAGGAAGAAAATGTCCAGTGGAACTCACTGAAACCTTGACAGAAAATTCTAAAATGTGCCTACGTAAATGCCTATCATTTAAAACAAACTGCTACAATGGTTTAGTTTAGTTGCTAGTGACAAATATTGTGGTTAATCTCTCATAGTTCTTAATATGCCAATATGTTTTAATTTGTACCTTTCTTTCCCTTTCCCTTCCTTCCTTCCTTCCTTCCTTCCTTCCTTCCTACCTTCCTTCCTTCCTTCCTTCCTTCCTTCTTTCCTTCCTCTCTCTCCCTCCCTTCCTTCCTCTCCTTTTTATTGATTTCAGAGAGGAAGAGAGAGGTAGAAACAATTATGAGAGAGAATCATTGATCAGCTGCCTCCTGAACACCCCACACTGGGGATTGAGCCTCAACCTGGGCATGTGCCCGGACCGGGAATCGAACCGTGACCTCCTGGTTCATAGGTCAATGCTAAACCACTGAGCCATGCCAGCCAGGCCCTATGTTTTCTTAATAACTTTCTCCGTGGGCACATATTTCCGCCCAGGATTTTAAGATGTTCCTGGAACTTCACATTAAGCAAAAATTTTCAGGACTGAGGCTAACAGAAAGGGCACACCGGTAATATTTCTTGATTCCCAAGCAAGAGTGCCAAGATGGCTAATGAGCGCCACTGAAAATTTAAATTAGCACCACTCCCTTGACTTCAGTCACAACACACCGACCTGTGACTTCTCACTGGTTGTGATCCATTTCAGAACTCTTCATGGCTACTTCTATAGATGGATTCCTCCACAAAAGCCTATTGCCGTTTAGGGCCTTCAAGACCAAACTTACTAGTAATATTCTTAACACTCATAGTTAATAGCTGACATTAAAGAGAGAAAGTGCACTTACTCTGTATGAAGGCTTTAAACGGGAAACAAATCTAACTTTAGATTCTGAATGCCTTCCTTTTACCTTTTAAACACTAACATCTCCATTGGCATATTTTCTATGGAATACTTTTGAGAGAATTCTTTTGTTGCTAAAAGCTCCATTTTCATTTTCATGTTGTCAATTTCTGGCTACTTCGATTTACTACTATCTTAAATTCTGACATGCTCTGTATCAGTCAGTATTAGAAATATGCTAACTTTTTTCCTACTCCCTACTTTTTTCTTCCACAGGAAAGCTATTTTTTAGAAATAATAATTCAAGTGACTTAAATGTGGCTGTGATGTTTTTTTAAAGTTCATCTTCCTTTTCTCTATATCCAATTTTATATTGGCTGTCTTTGGGCATGTTATCTGGGTAGCTCAAAAAATAATTCCAAGGAACAATGCTGCTCAAATTTAGAAACAAGCTGTGTTGACACCAGAAAAATCACAATCACAATTGAGTATCTTAACTAACATGCCAATGACAAAAGGACTAAATGATGAGGAGATAAAACTGCCCCCTTGCCTCCAACAGAAGTTCCCGGGAAACAGGCTGAAGCATATGGATGTAGTGCGTATAACCTGTTTTCTCATCCATGGTTTCACTTTTAATGACAAAGCTAAGAAAGAACTTCAGTAAGAAATGCAGAACTAGTGCTGGCCAGGGCAGGGTAGCTACAAATGTAAGGCTTTGGATTTCAATATGGAAACAGTATAGAATGGTGTTTATGATATGGTTTCTGAAACCAGAGCATCTGTGTTCAAATTCTGGGCGTCACAGCCTACCTGAGTGACCATGGGTTTGAGATACTTCGACTCCCTGTGACTTGGTTTCCCCAACAATACAATGGGAATAAGAAGAGTAACTATCCATAAAGTTGTGTAAATGATAGGGGCGGAAACAGAATGTTGGGGAACCAGCTAGAATTGTAAGAAATATTAATCATGTTCTGTTTGAAAGATGAGACAGAGGCTGAAAACCAGGACTACAGGCTTTATTAGAGGAGAAGGACCCCTGCCGGGCTGCCTCGCAAGGGGAGAGAGCACAAGTGCAGAGGTGAACACGCCTTTTGAGGGGAGGAATGGGAAGGGATGGGGCTTAGGGTACTTGGCACACGCTAATTGGTGGTTTCATATAAGGCACATGATTAGGCACTTAGGTACTTAGGAACAAGGGCTTAGGGTATTTGGCAGGTGCTGATTGGTGGTTCAATGTATAGTCCATATAAGGTGCCTGGTTAGGTGCTCAGGAATGTCCAGGCCGCAGGTGCAGATTGCATCATACTCTGTCCATCAGTTGGGGGAAGGGAGGATCTATCACTGTTAACCATGATTGTTTTGTTCTGACTAAAGAAGGCACATTATAATTTGGCTGGCAGCTGCACTCAGGACCTGGGAGCTCACCCGGAAGTGCAACCCTTCTTCCCCATTTGGAGCTACCTATTATCATGGAAAGATTAACAACTTTTTTTGCAGAAACCAGAGCCAGAAACCAGAATCACCAACCCTTTGAAGAACCCAGGCTTTGCATATCACTAAGCGCTTTGAAGATCCCCAGCCCTCTGCTTACCTGTTAACTGCCCATTTGGCATGCCCTTTGCCTATTTCCCCATGTAACCCCAGTCCATTTGCATATCTGTAAACTGCCCATTTGCCCTTTTGCCTACTTTCCCATGTAATCTTTCTTTTTCTACCCAATATAAGCAGCCAGTTTATGGTGGGGTGCAGAGCAGATTTTTGTGGATGACCTGCGGCTCTCCCATACTGCCGGCAGTATTGGAATGAATGCTCATATATGATTCAACCCTGTCTCTGCTTAATTTGCTCAAGTAGTGACAGGCAGCCTGGACCCATTGATTGTCCAGTTACATAAATTCAAATAATAGGACGATCTATATAGAACACTATGAAATAAGATTCACGAGAGCAGGGATTTAGGACTTTTCTGATTGCTACATTCCAGCACCTAAAACAGTATCTGGCACTTCATAGGAATTCAATAAACATTTATTAAGTAAAGGAGAAAGATTGAACGAGGCTGATGGAAAAGTGGCTGGCACATAGCTAGAATAATTATTAGTTATTATTTTCATCATCATCATCATTTTTATCATATTTGTCCTAATCTTCAGTTCCCAGCTGTATGACCATTAGGCAGTTATTTAATCTGTAAGGTTTTATTGGATTTTAGGAAGCATAATGAGATAGTGGCAAATGGCCTGGCCTAAGAGTGAGGAGTCCAGCACTAATTCAATCACATACAATTATTTGGCTTTGGACAAGTCTCTACCATTTTGGTAATCAATGAACTGATAGAATGGTCTGATAAATAGCATAGTTTTGTTATTGAGTACAAAGATCGTGAGAGCTAAACAATGTATGAAAATGTTCAGAATTTCAAAAGGACATATTAATTTCACTAAAATCAGCTTTAAAGTAAGTCAGATATTGCACCATAAAATGTTGGATTAAGTATTATAGCTGGATGTAATAGGGTAGCAAAGACCCATTCAATTTCTAAATTTCTAAGTTATTCTAATCTCTAACTTGAAAACTACACTGGAAATACTAAGAGAATTCATTTTTTTAAAATAAAGCTGCCCTCATAAGCTTGCATTCAGTGCATGATTCATAAATAAGACAATATTATATATCAAACCCTTAAAGACTATCCCTGATTGCATAGCATCATAACATCATTTCTATATGGAAACAGATAAGGCAGCTTACTTGTAGTTTTCTGTTCATTCAACTGAGTTTTTCTAATTTAGAAGAATTCCTAATTTAGAAGACTTAATAGCTAGATCTCAAAACAGTATCATCATTTTTGTTAATGGTAACAGTAGAGTTTGCAGAAAAATGCTCCAGAATAAAAGTCAAGAAGAAGATGGCCAAAATGTTGAAAATTGTGGAAGCTAGGTGACAGATATGTGAGGGTTCATTTTATTATTCTATTCTTTTGTTTACATTAGAAAATTTTTTAGCAGTCTTAACTATCACCTAACTTTGAAATGGACTTTGCATTTCCAAAAACTAAAATAAATCCACCAGGACACTGAACATCCCTATGATGTTTTGAGAGACCACTGCATAATAACGCATCTAACTCTCAATCAGGTCTTTAGGAAAATAAAAAGGATAAGAACAAATGATGCAAAAGGGACTAGAAAAATTTATTCAAAAATATTACCTCCCTGACGCACAAGTACGTATGGCAGGGATAAGTCTATTCACAGTCCTTGTAGTCCATAACCAAAAGTGTTCATTAGAAGTGGTAGCTACAGGAGTCTTGCCTATAAGAGGCTCTGATATGGCAAGCTGGCTGGCTGGAAGAGCAAGCTTTCTTCCCCTGCATCTGTGTTTGTATCCGAGCTCACAGTTTTGACCAGCCTGCATATGTATTAGTGGTGTCCCCATGGCATGGCCACAGCCCGGCATATAAAAACTGGATTTGTTTCTAGTGCCTATGAATTATTCTGTATGAAATTCCTCTAGATTTTTCAAAGTCTACACTACACTACAACTTCCACCCAAAAGCTGGCACTAATTAAACTGGATTTATTACAGATTTGGAGGACCTTCATTCTTCTCTGATCAGTTTCAAATAAATTTAAAAAAAAAACAAAAAAACTTTGCCTTTTTTTTTTTTTTACCTACAGTCTAATGGAAGCAAGTGTGCAAAAGAGATGAAAGAGATTATAGAATCACAGAATGTTTGAGCTGCAGCCTCTTCATTTTTCAGACCAGAAATCCAAGGCTCAGCTAGAGGGTGACTTGGTTTAAGATCACACCACCTTACTTAATGCACATTGGGATGGGGCCTCGGGCTGCTGAATCCCAGCTAGCGCTGTTACATTCACCTTGCCCCCAGTTCAGGACACACCGCACGTGTGTATCAGTGGCTGGAGGAACTTCAGGGAGGGTTCTTCTATCCCATATCTAGGTCTAGTCACATGACCTGAACATCTCTCATTGCAGAGGAGGTTTCTTAAGATTTCCTTCATTCAGGAAGAGTTCCTTACCAAACCCATTTCTCTGGGGGGAAGGACACCTGAGGCCATTTGTGTTTAGCACAAAACAAAGAACCTCGGGGAGGTCAACATCCAATGAACAGAAAGGCAAAGCTACCCCCTCAGGGCTTTCTTCAGAACAACCAAGAGCTCTGTGGTACTGTGAGCTGTGACAGCGTGAAAGAAAAACCTCCGCCTACTTGACTGTCTCCCCTGTGGCTGGCCCTGAGGAATAATGCACTGTTGCTATTAACTGGTTAAAGCAAATTTCCAAAAGGGTAGCTTGCACTCACGCACTCTAAAAATATAAGACCTCAAATTAAAGTTTCAAACTACCAACATTCAGAATGATCCTTTCTAGTTAATATTACTGCCTGTCTCTATGACTACATGTAAACCTTCTGAACATAAGAGATAACAATTCTTATAACTTGTAATTAAGTACATTTTCTTCTTACAAAACGAGTTAAATTGAAAGTTTCAAATTAAATAGTACTGGTACCTACTCAAGCTGAGTGACTTGGGAACATAGATTATGGCACTAGTTAATGACTGCATGAAATTCAGTCCAGAACTTATAAAGAAAAAAGAAATAATAACCATTTTAGGAATTAAGCTTAGTATCATGGGTTGGGGAAAGCACGCTGGCATTTCACTGGAATTGCCTAAGAACACACGCAACTCTCATTTAACACAAGCAATCAAACTTAAAAAGGCAAAATCAGCTTTAAAGCAATACATTGAAAACAAGAAGCCTTGCTAATGATAAGGTTGAGAAGTCAGAAATGTTAATTTTACTCATTTTACTACCTGTACTTCTCATGAGGGACCACGATGATAAAATTTTCATTTGGCAAAACATTTCTGTATGTGGGCTCCACAGGAACCCAACAAATTACTATTGGAGAGTTAAGAGTATATTAAGAGAGCCGGCTGGTGTGGCTCAGTGGTTGAGTGTCGACCAGGAACCAAGAGATCATGGTTAGATTCCCAGTCAGGGCACATGCCCAGTTGTGGGCTTGATCCCCATTGGGGGGCATGCAGAGGGCAGCCAATTGATGATGTTTCTCTATCATTGTTTCTATCTCACTATCCCTCTCTCTCTAAAAATCAATAAAAACATAGTTTTAAAGAGTATATTAACAGAACTATCCAGCTAAACAAGAGGACACCTGCTATTACTCCCAGGTTAATCACACCATTCTGTCATTTTCTAATGTGAGTATGGAATTACTAATTTTAAATCCTGCCTATACTAGACTAATAAGTAATCCACCTACTAAAGGACCTGGAGTTGTACTTTTTAAAAAATGTTCCAAACCAAATGGAGAGATTATAGTTACCATTCATTGAATTAATGCTCTAGTCTAAGCATGTAGTATGCATTTTATTTTCATTATATTAATTAACCCTGAAATCATTGTCAGGTGGTTATTATCATTATAATAACTATTACAATTATTATTGTAGAGCTGAGGCAATAGAGGCTTGATGATATGAACTTGTCTAGGCCAATATGTAGCAGCCAGAGCTGGTACACAGTCAGGGTAACTCCAAAATCCAGGACCCTAACCCCTCCAGTAACTGCTTCCCATAAAGATGCCTGAACAAGCTGCTTTAACCGGGATGTGCAATGAAAATTATTTCCACAGAATCTGATTGCAAGGTTGTTAAAGAAATACTCTTCGTCTCATCAAATTCATCTTTTTTTAATTTAAAGGAATAAAACATAGAACTCCAAAGGGATGTACTCCAGAACAACACACAGTAATAGAATACTCCAAAAAAAAAAAAAATCCTGCATAGTTTCTTGAGCCTGCGAAGAACATATAAAATGCATCTGTAAAATTACACCTGTATTCACTGCTAATTGCAAAACAAATTTGCAATGTTCATCACCATCTTTCCTAGAATGGGGTAATTTGATCCTGAGAAATGTGCCCATGAAATGTCATGAATAAGGGAGCAAAATCTGTCACTCAATTCAAATGCCGTTCAGTAGGCTAATGTGCTCAGCGTATTGCAAATGTTTAATGTGATAGATGGCTATCAGATCCTGTCCAAGAGTCCTAAATCAGTAACAAAATGATGCCATTTAGAAAGAAGCTACTACTGTATGCTGATACATTATACCTCATTTAATCTAAACAAACCCTAGGTAGAAAAGAGAAAACTGGTGGGGCCAGTGGAGCTCAGTGGTTGAGCATCAACCTATGAACAAGAGGTCATGGTTCGATTCGCAGTCAGGGCACATGCTTGGGCTGTGGGCTCAATCCTCAGTGTGAGGCGTGCAGGAGGCAGCCAATCAATGATTCTTTCATCACTGATGTTTCAGTCTCTCTCTCCCTCTCCCTTCCTCTCTGAAATAAAAACATTTTTTTTATTATTTATAAAAAGAAAAGAGAAAACTGAAGGTTGGTAGTTAAGTGACATATCTAGGGGCACATACTTAACAACAGCGGTGGGATTTGAACCCAAGCTCCCATCATCCCAACAGCATTCCATTTTTATGTCACTATTCTGCCCCATATGGTTTAGTTACACAGGGTGTCCTCAAAAAAATGTATACACACTTTGAATAATTATTAATTCCAATGGGTTAAATCTGAAAAGAAAAAAAAAATCAACAGCTGTTAAAGTATGTATACATTTTTGTGGGAAATCCTGTATACTAAGTTTTATTTTTTTCTACTCAGTGAATTACTTTTTATTTGAAACAACTCTTCTGGTCCTGGTTATCTACATAAAATACATTTGCCAGAACTAGAAGCTCACAAGCACAAAAAGAATAAAAATCCTGAACTTGGCTTAGATCCCACTCTGTCACCAGGCCTCATTGATAATAAATGAACAAAAATACTTATAAAACAAATGGATGAAGTTATATGCTAAACTTTTGATATTTGAGTTCACTTAGATTTTCAAAGCTGTTTGTTTATTAATGCCAACAAGTAAAAATAATAAGACTGGAAAAGAAGATTTAGAGCTATCTCACAATAGAATGAATAGACATCTCTATGCAAAAAAGGGAGGGGGAAGAAGAAGAAGAGGAAGAAGTAGAAGAGGAAGAAGAGGAAGAGGAGGAGGAGGAGGAAGAGGAAGAGGAAGAGGAGGAACAACAACAACAATGAAGCAAAGCATATGGAGTATGACCAAAATAAAAGGGTTGGGCCCCATGTACAAAGAGAGCATTGTCATTCAAGGGACATTGTCATTCCTGAGAAGAAATATTCCTTAATATTTCTATTTACCACTATTAGGATATATCAATTCCCAAACAATACTGAAAACTAATTCTTGAGCAATTTAAGGGAACTTGCACATTTAAAGGTAATATGAGACACACACAGTCTTCCTTTGTTGATGCCTACTTAAATGGGATATTCTTCTGGGCATTTTCAACCACTAATTGGTCAGGGTAAAACATGTATCTGGTGGGCAGATTACCTTAACACATCTGCCTTCGGCAGTGTCAGGGAGAAAGGGAGAGTCATTAGAGAAAGGTTGGCTAATGTGTTTGCTTATCGCAGAACCCAACTGGTTATTCCAAATGACTATAAAGGATTATAAATCCTCTTAGAGTTGAATGTAAGATTCAGAGCCAAACAGGGACAAGGAAGTGATTTTTAAAACTTCACAAATCCTAGGAGAGGGGAGGTAGTAAACACCCCACAGATGAGACAGTAAGAGTGTACCTACATCTGAGAGCAGTATGTCTCATTAAGCCAAATGTCTTTTATCATCCTAGGCGACAGAAGTGACTGACCCAGGGCACTGAAAATAATGACAGGCAAGTCTACAATTAAGAAAACCACAAACTGTGACTCACTATACAGATTTACTCAGACACAGGAATACATCCCTTTTCTTTTTAACTGAATAATCACATGAATGTTCGTAAGCATTGGCCTGGGGTGGGGATCTATTTTTCAGAAAGGAAATAACATAATA
Organism: Eptesicus fuscus; assembly: GCF_027574615.1. Taxonomy (NCBI): domain Eukaryota; kingdom Metazoa; phylum Chordata; class Mammalia; order Chiroptera; family Vespertilionidae; genus Eptesicus; species Eptesicus fuscus. The sequence goes on from NC_072487.1 coordinate 37,012,081, forward strand.
AGATACAGTCTTCTCACTAGAATCTGCTTACTGTAACAATGCAGACCTACAGACAAAAACAAAGAACCGGTGTTAGCGACACCGGGTCAGAAAGGAAAGAGAAAACAAAGAAAGAACAAGAAAAGACACAGAAGGAAATGAGCTAACAAGGGACTTCAGAAAAAGCAAACTTATTTCTCAAGGTCATTGCTGATGATAGGCAATGTAGACAATAGGCCAGATACCTCTTCCTCCTGTTCCATGACCATGGGTCCCTGGAATAAATGAGCAAATAGAATTTACCCACAAACATCCTACTGGTTCCTAATAATTACTTTTAATATTAAATTACATAATAGCATGGTTTTTATTAAGTTTTATTTTTCCACTAATCAACCCCCAGATACCATGTAAAGGTCTAAATAAATATTTTGTTCTTTTCTTTTTAAACTATTTTTCAACATCCAGGTGGCATACTGAACCGATCTTCACATTATTTCTCTTAATCTATAATAATGGTCCTAACTTGATTTCATTCAAGGTATCACTTTATTTTCGATTCTCAAAATTCCCCAAATGTAAACATTAACTGGCTTAGCTAGCTACACAGATAGATGGCACCCTTTCAATTATGATTTTAGGGATTCTGAGGGAATGGCTTAGGAAAAAACTACCTCTTAAAGAGCTCTTCTATCATCTACCATTTAATTAATTAGGATCCCTCCCCATTATGTCAGGGGTGGGGAAAGTTACAGCATTTTGCAATGAGAGACTAAGGATGTGGAGCCAAACAAGCCTGGATTCTGGCCCATTTTCACCACTTTCTATCTATGTGACTTTGTGGTCATTATTTAACTTTTCTGAACCATGTCCTCAATTGTGAAAATGAACTTAATTCAATAACTATACATATATAGCCTCTAGTGTTCTAAATATGGAGGATAAAGGTCATGTTCTCATGGTGCTACCATTTTAGTTGATGTAGCAGAATATAAGCAAGCATCTAGATAGATCTTGGATATAATACCAATGAATAAATGATATGGAACACAGTGAAAGAGCTAAAGGGGAAAAGAGGGATGGGGAAGGGTACCATGCTAGAAAGGAAGGCCTTTTGGAGGTTATACCTGAGCTGAAAGATGAATGAAATTAGGTAAGCCGTTAAAAGAGCTTCTCAAAGATTGGTCATCATTTAAAAAAATTAATTACAGCTCAGCAGGCGTGGCTCAGTGGTTGAGCATCGATCTATGAACCTGGAGGTCACGGTCCGATTCCCAATCAGGTCACATGCCCAGGTTGCTGGCTCGATTCCCAGTGGGGGTGCGTGCAGAAGGCAGCTGATCAATGATTCTCTCCCATCATTGATATTTCTCTCTCTCTCTCCCTCTCCTTTCCTCTCTCTGAAATCAATGAAAACATATTTTAAAAAAATTAATTGTAAATATAAGACCTAGAACAGTAAATGCTCAGTGCCTAGTAACACTCAAACAAGGTAGGTATCATCAAACATTTGAGTTCATTTATTTTCTATCCTTAAGGCCCATGTTATTAAACTACAAAAGTGTTATTTCCTCTACAAGATTGCCCACAAACACCCTACCATGGATAGCTTTGTCCTCTTACTGTTTCCTTGGAAAATAGGAGAAATGGAGTTAGAGAACCTAAAGCAGTGGTCGGCAAACTGTGGCTCGCGAGCCACCTGCGGCTCTTTGGCCCCTTGAGTGTGGCTCTTCCACAAAATACCATGTGCGGGCGGGCACGTACAGTGCGATTGAAATTTCGTGGCCCATGCGCAGAAGTCGGTTTTTGGCTCTCAAAAGAAATTTCAATCGTACTGTTGATATTTGGCTCGGTTGACTAATGAGTTTGCCGACCACAGCCCTAAAGGAATGAAACTTCGTGATGGCATCAGGGAGAGGAGCAAGGAGGTGCTTGGGGCTTGGGACACACATCGGCTGAGGGAGCCCAGCAGACATTCTGGGGTCTCATGGCCCAAGCATGGAGAGAGTTTTAAGGGTGTGGGGAGGAGAGAAGGTAATATGAGCCTCCACACCAAAGCCCACCTATGTGGCCAGTTTCCTTAGAGCCACTATAATTGACTTTGTGTTTTGAGGATGCACATTTAGTTGCTGTCTTAAAGTATGATCTCCCCAAAAAGCATTCTCCCACTAATAATTTATTCCATAGGGCAACAGGTCGTGAGAAGAAGAGTTTCTAATTGATGTTTAAAATATGTTTCTTTTATTATATGAGAGGTCTATCAGAAATGAATTAGGTAATGTTAATACAGATTATTCTCTAATAGAAATGATTTGGCAGTGGTGGATCTGTACATTCAGAAATTTTAAGTCATTACAAATTCAGATGGATTTCTCATAGATAAGATTCCACCAACTGAAAGACATTGAAGACTTTCATAAGGCAAATTAGCCTATTAACTGACTGTTTGAATGTGCCAGGCAGAGAGAGGGTATTAACTTGTATCTTGTATATGATGAACAGAATACAAAACTTCTTACAAATTTGTTTAGAATTGTCTTGTTCTAACAAGAAACACATAAAACAAAATTATCCTAAGAACAATATTCAATGCTATCTCAGAATCAAATTTTCTTCCTTAAAACAATAGCTTGAAAAATCTGGTGATATTAGCAATGCTTTGCCCCAGGCTAAGAGCAAAATTGGAAAAGGATGTATAGGAACAATAAAGAGAGACCATGCACAAGAAAACATTTTGGAAAACCTTGGCTAATAAAAGCTGACCCTCGTAGTAAAAGACAAATTTCTAAATATAACATTTTGTGAAGGTCTCTTTATTCTTTTTCATTCTCTTTTGATTAGGAGTCAAGTCATATATCAGAAAAAAAAATAGTGATAGGAGGAGCAAGATGACCTGAGCTCCAGTTACAGTCCTGCCCCTCTCTCCCAGCCTGCTTTCTCGCCCAAAAAGATCTAGTCCAGGTCCAAGCCCACCAGAACCATCAAATAAAAGGATAAAGGCAAAGTGCTCTATGAACAAAAGAACAAGGCATGAGGAATTAGCAATTTCTCCAGGTTGCTAAATTACTGGAAGAACACCCACGAGGAAGCTATCAACTCTCTTGGGGAATATATGTAGTTAGTGTCTGCCCAAGTCACAGGCAAATGTTCAGTTACTCTTAGGAGGGTCAGAGTTGCTTTTTTCCCCCCTCCTCCTGATAAATATTTTGCTCCTACTTCAAATGCCTTGAATGGCTGGCTTTCAACTTGCTAGCATAGTTGGGGACGGAGGGGGGAAGAGGGAGAGAGAAGATACTAGGCTCACTGAGAGAGAAGATACTAGGCTCACTGCCTGAAGAAGTACTAGTAGCCAGGGACAGACCTGCAACCATTGAAGAGAGAACCAAGATTTTAGCTGTGCCACAGTGACCTTAAAATAACTTTTTCCTTTGGTGAATGTGATGAGATTTCTGACAGCGCTATTCCCTCTGATTGTGAGTACAATTGCAGAAGCTGATTTGGACCTTCTGATTACTCGTTTGACAGCTGCAGAGTGTATCCATTAGCTCAGGGGAACTACTGCTACCCTGAAACTTTTACTGACGAACTGAGTGATTAGAAAAATCCTCAGTCAGCTGGCCACACTACAAGTCTGAATGCCACATGAGGTCTAGTGACAGCTAGACAAATACTAATAAACAAGTAAGTTACATAGCTTATCCTATATAATAATAGACAAATATGCAAATTGACCATACCTCCGACACACCCAGAAGCCACACCCACAAGCCACACCCACCATCCAATCAGAGCGAGTATGCAAATTAACCCAAACCAAGATGGCTACAGCCACAGAGAGCAAGGTTCCCTAGGTAACAGAGGAAGCCAAGCTTTCTGCCAGCCGTTGCAGGCCTAAGCCTCCACTCAAGCTACAAAGTTTCAATTATAGAAGGTAAACAAATTCAAACAAATGGCGGCAGAATGGAGCTTGAGAGAGCAGGCCAGTGTTGCCGCTGGCAACAGGGGAAGCAAAGCTTTCTGCACACCCTGGCCGGGCCCACCTGCTTAAGGCAACAAAGTTTCAATTATAACCCCAACACAAATGGCTACCGGCCGGCCTCGGAGGGAGCCCCAGGCTTGGCTCCGCTCCAGGCTACAAAGTTTCAATTGTAGAAGGAAAATAAATTCCAGATACCAGGGTCTCCACTTGCGTCCCAGGGGGCGTGGCCCACCTGCAAACCACCACAGGCCCCTCGCTCAGGCCGCCCCACACCCCAAGGGAACCCCCACCTGATCAGGGACGCCCTTCAGGGCAAACCAACTGGCCCCCACCCCTGTACCAGGCCTCTATCCTATCTAATAAAAGAGAACTATGCAGATTGATCATCACTGCAACACACAATATAGCTGCCCCCATGTGGTCAAAGATCCTGCCCCCATGTGGACACAAGATGGCCACTACAGGATGGCCAGCAGGAGAGGGCAGTTGGGAGGTACCCAGCCTGCAAGGGAGGGCAGTTGAGAGGGATCAGGTCTGCAAGGAAGGGCAGTTGGAGGTGATCAACCCTGCAGGAGAGGGCAGTTAGGGGTGACCAGGCCAGCAGAGGAGGGAAGTTGGGGGCAAACAGGCTGGCATGGGAGTGATTAGGGGGTGATCAGGCTGGCAGGCAAAGCAGTTAGGGGCAATCAGGAAGGCAGGCAGGCAAGCAGTTGGGAGCCAGCAGTCCTGGATTATGAGAGGGATGTCCGACTGCCCGTTTAGGCCTGATCCCAGGGATCGGGCCTAAACGGGCAGTCGGACATCCTTTGAGGGGTCCGAGATTGGAGAGGGTACAGGCTGGGCTGAGGGACAACCCCCCTCCGTGCACGAATTTCGTGCACCGGGCCTCTAGTAATAAATAATGGACTCTGTTGAATCTACTTAATTTCACAAAATAAAAATATTAAGTGAAAAGGAAATGTATGACAAACAGAAAATTCCCAAAATAAACACTACATATGTCAAAGAAGAAATTACAATGGAAACAAAAATTGGTAAACTGAATAATAAAAAAGGACACGTCAAAATATGTAGGATATAGAAAATGACCATGACTATAGGCAATATAGTCTTAAATACATATATTGTAAAAGAATAGCTAAAATCAATAAATTATTTTAACAACTTAGGAAAAAAACTACAAATTAACCCCCACCAAAAAAATAATGTAAAAGAAAAAATAATAAAAATAAGAGCAGAGATCAGAGATTAATAAAATGAAACATATAGAAGGACCAATTAACAATAAAATGTCTTTTTCTGAAAGGAGTAATAAAATTAATTCCTAAGAATATTGATTAAAGGACATAAAGAGGGAAAATCTAATTATAATACCAGAATTTAAAAAGGAATAATACTATATATATCTCTATATATAAAAGCCTAAGAGAACATTATGATTGAATGACCGGTTGCTATGATGCGCACTGACCACCAGGGGGCAGACGCTCAACGCAGGAGCTGCCCCCTGGTGGTCAATGTATTCCCACAGCCAACCTCCCGCAGTCCCTCCCCCCAGTGGCCCTGATCACCGGCCAGGCCAAGGGACCCCACCTTTGCACAAATTTGTGCACCAGGCCTCTAGTTTATAGATAATAAGAGTATATTATGAACAACTTTATGCCAATACACTTTAAACTGGAGATGAAAGGGCACTTTTTTTAAAAAATTCAAAACTTAGAGAAACTGAACAAAGATAATCTAGAAATGCTATATCTAGAGGGTTATAGTGACTGGGAGGAGGGCTAAAAGGAGATAGCTGACTTGCTTGGTGATGGTCAGTTTTTCCCCAATTTATTTATTTTTTTAACTTTATTTTTATTGTTTACACCAGTGGTCAGCAAACTGCAGCTCGTGAGCCACATGCGGCTCTTTGGCCCCTTGAGTGTGGCTCTTCCACAAAATACCACGTGCGGGCGCGCACGTACAGTGCGATTGAAACTTCGTGGCCCATGCGCAGAAGTCGGTTTTCAGCCTGGGCGAGTCTATTTTGAAGAAGTGGCATTAGAACACTCAAGGGGCCAAAGAGCTGCATGTGGCTGCAGGAGCCGCCGTTTGCCGACCACTGGTTTACACTATTACAAATGTCCACATTTCCCCTCCTTTGCCCACCTCCACCCAGCCCTCACCCTCCTTTTCCCTGGCCAACACCACACTGCTATGTCTATAGGTTATGAATACATGTTCTTTGGGAAGTTATGGTTACACAGCTATTTTTCCTTGTGAATATTCATCAACTTCTATACTTATGATTTGTGTACTTGTTTGTACATATATTATACAATAAAACATTTCTTAAAAATTAAATTATGTACCTAGATACTTCCTGACAAGACTACAATCTGTTTCCTCAAGCTTACTGGTCATAATATCTAATACTGGGTGGTGAGGATATAGGGGTTATATTCCAAATTCTACTGAATTAACCTAGAAGAAATCTGGGAAAAATTAATTTTATATTTCATTATTTTTATTTAGGATTAAGGGAGATCAGACAAAATGGAACATAGTTTTCAGAATTTTAAGGCCAACTCTTGTAAGTTAGAAAATAAAAATTCTCTGAAATTATATGAATCCTCTCAAAAGAATAAGATTTTAAATCTACAACACTGTTTCATAATTATCAGTAAATGGCTCTATAACTAAAGTCATTTTCCAAGAGTTCTTATTTTTACTGTGTTTAAAATGATCTCTTAACCTTTCTCTTTTCTATTCAGTATAATAGTAATGTAAATGTCCTATTTTACCCATGTTGTTAGGGTTAATAGGGAAATTTATATAAAACCAATACAATTGTGCCTGCTACATAGTAAGAGCTTAATAATTGCTAACTATTGTATCACTATGGTCATCATCAGATTAACTCCTTTCTCCAAATTAAATGCATACCTCAAGATTCTTGTCATCAAAAATAGGTAATGATTTAAATTCTATTCTATTCTAATTTAATAATATACTAAGGTAACTGAAAATTCGGAAATTCTGTGTTTCTATTCACAAAGGCAGAGTGAACCATGGATTAAAATTTGGATTTCTGCTCACTATGTAAGTTACATTTGAAAGTTTTTTCCTTTAAAGAAAGCATTTTATTTTCCACTTAAATAACTTCGTCATAGTAAATTACTTTACATAAAAGGCAGTAATTTTAAATCTCCATTTGAAAGGCCTGTGTTTGGGTCTGAGATGAGAAAAAGATATTAATATAAGCATAGATAGAAAGAGTGCAAAATGGTTAGCCTACAGCTTTCCGAGTTGGCTTCAGCAATCCCCTTTAATATTGCTGGGCCAGTTACGTTAAATATTAAGTTTAATAAATAAACATTCCTGGGTTTCCTTTAATCGATAACATCAGACCCAGAAATCTAATCAAATGAAAAGGCTCAAAAGCCCTAAAAAGTCAAACCACAAAATTTAATTTTTATCTATATCACCACACTTTAAATTCTCTCAAAAATAAACTTTAGCCTGCCTGGTGTGGCTCAGTGGTTGAGCGGACTCAATCCCAGGTTGGGGGATGTGCAGGAGGCAGCCAATCAATGATTCTTTCTCATCATTGATGTTTCTGTCTCTCTCTCTCGCCCTCTCCCTTCCTCTCTGAAATCAATAAAAATATATTAAAAATAAATAAAATTTAAAATGCATGAAAGGCCACAAAAATTACACAACAGAATTGAGGGAATTAATAAATGAATGGGTGAATAAATAAATACAAGCATGCAATTTAACACAAGTATGAGTATTTGAAATCATGGTTTTGGTTAAGAACATGGCTTTAAATGTTCAAACTTTATTTTGCATCCCACTTTTGGCATTTCTTATTTGTACGGCCCTGTCCAAGTGATTTAACTTCTCAAACTAGAGTTTATTCATCCATAAAAGGAGGATCATAATAGGTACAAGTTACAGGGTCCCTATGCATGTTAAGTGAAATCATATATGCAAAGCCCTTAGTGCAGTGTCTGACAGTAAGTACTCAATAAATCGCTGCTGTTGTTGTTAGAAGTGGTGGTGTCCTGTGGTCAAAAGTTTAGACCAAGACCTGCGTTTTGTGTCAGTAGGCACAAGCACTAACAAGTCTGCACACGAATAAATGTCCCTCTTTCCTACTGTTCACTAATGTGGACAGTCATCACCTGGTCACTGAATTCAAGGAAACCAAGTCATAGTTTCTGTAGACTTGGGTCACGCGTGTACAAGTAGAGAAGAAGCTGTGTATGTGTACCTCATGGAGTCAATCTAAGGATTTGGCTATGAAACTGAGTCCCTGAATGGGGGATACCACTTGTTTCACACAGGAGGCAATGAGTCATGGACCAGAAAAATCAATGGAAATTTTTAGTTATTTAAACTTTTGAAGTGGTTATATTTCTAACCCTCCATTAAAAACCTAACAGATTGCTTAACTGGTAAGTAGAAGGGGATCCACTTCATTCATAGGATTTATTTACTGTGCTCTGTGCCAAAGTGTAGGGGAAAAACCTTTCCATTCATTATTTTATTCTGAGTTCACATTTTACACATAAGAAAACCGAGGCATTAACATATTAAGATCAAAATCTTGCTTTTACCACTAGGAAATGGTAAAAGCAAGATTTGAATTAATATTTTTTAATAAGTACAGTGGTACTTACACTGAATTTAAATAATCAGAACAAACAAACAGGTCCATGCACAAAAGGCTATGGGAGAGAGAATAAAAAATGCTTGCCTGCAGAGGCCCAGAAAAAGTAACAAATGATCCTCCAAACAAATGGTATTTTAATTCTTGTTTAGGAATCTCAAAAAAGTCAAAACAGCCATAGAATTTTTATATCAATAAAGTCATGTTTGCAATTCACCACATATTGCTTTTCATGTTCTTTAGTCTCTTGGAGATTCTTCTTTCTCAAATAATTAGCTTGTTAAAGGCCAGAACAATGTTATACTTCCTTTTACCTTTTCTCAGAAATGAGCATCTTCATAACACTCCACCACTCACTGAAATCCTATCTAATAGACAAATATGCAAATTGACCATACCTCCGACACACCCACAAGCCACACCCACAAGCTACGCCCACCATCCAATCAGAGTGAGTATGCAAATTAACCCAAACCAAGATGGCTACAGCCACAGAGAGCAAGGTTTCCTAGATAACAGAGGAAGCCAAGCTTTCCGCCTGCCCTGGCCAGGCCTAAGCCTCCACTCAAGCTACAAAGTTTCAATTATAGAAGGTAAACAAATTCAAACAAATGGCGGCAGAATGGAGCTTGAGAGAGCAGGCCAGGGTTGCCGCCGGCAACAGGGGAAGCAAAGCTTTCCACACACCCTGCCAGGCCCACCCGCTTAAGGCAACAAAGTTTCAATTATAACCCCAACACAAATGGCTGCCGGCCTCGGTAGGAGCCCCAGGCTTGGCTCCGCTCCAGGCTACAAAGTTTCAATTGTAGAAGGAAAATAAATCCCAGATACCAGGGCTTCCACTTGGGTTGCCAGGGGGTGTGGCCAGCCTGCAAACTACCACAGGCCCCTCGCTCTGGCCGCCCCACGCCCCAAGGGAACCCCACTCTGATCAGGGACACCCTTCAGGGCAAACCAGCTGGCCCCCACCCCTGTACCAGGCCTCTATCCTATCTAATAAAAGAGTAATGTGCAGATTGATCATCACTGCAACACACAATATAGCTGCCCCCATGTGGTCAAAGATCCTGCCCCCATGTGGACACAAGATGGCCACCACAAGATGGCCAGCAGGAGAGAGCAGTTGGGAGGCACCCAGCCTGCAAGGGAGGGCAGTTGAGAAGGACCAGGCCTGCAAGGGAGGGCAGTTGGAGGTGATCAACCCTGCAGGAGAGGGCAGTTAGGGATGACCAGGCCAGCAGAGGGAAGTTGGGGGCAAACAGGCTGGCAGCAGAGTGGTTAGGGGGTGATAGGCTGGCAGGCAGAAGCGGTTAGGGGCAATCAGGAAGGCAGGCAGGCAAGCAGTTGGGAGCCAGCAGTCCTGGATTGTGAGAGGGATGTCCGACTGCCCGTTTAGGCCTGATACGGGCAGTCGGACATCCCTTGAGGGGTCCCATATTGGAGAGGGTGCAGGCTGGGCTGAGGGACAACCCCCCTCCGTGCACGAATTTCGTGCACCGGGCCTCTAGTAGTTTATATAATAGCTGGTCTAAAGGCAGAGAATAAACATTGAAATAATGTCTGATAATCCTTTTCAGGTCTATGATACTGATTTTTTTTAATGTTATTTAGCTCACTTTTTAAAATATATATATTATATTTTTTTTTTTTTTTATTGATTTTTTACAGAGAGGAAGGGAGAGGGATAGAGAGTTAAAAATATCGGTGAGAGAGAAACATTGATCAGCTGTCTCCTGCACACCTCCCACTGGAGATGTGCCCGCAACCAAGGTACATGCCCTTGACCGGAATGAACCTGGGATCCTTCAGTCCGAAGGCCGACGCTCTATCCACTGAGCCAAACTGGTTAGGGCTTAGCTCACTTTTTATAAGCCCAAAATAGTTTATACTGTAGATACTGAATAAATAGATATAAACATGTGATTTAACACAACTAAGTATTTGAAATTGTTGATAAGTGATTATTAATAATGATTAAGTGGGACTCATTAACATAAAGACTTTAGTCAATACCCCATATTAATACTCAATTTTGCTTTATTTTTTTATTTTTTGGTAAAGCATAAAAATAATTCTAACATTTTACATCAATATTTACATCACTATTAACCCAAACTAACACTAACACATTTGTGTGTGTGTGTGTGTGTGTGTGTGTGTGTGTGTACGATGTTTTTAAATCAAACATTTTCACTGTTGACATTTTGAAGTATGTGTCATTTCTGGTGATGCTGAGTATCTTATGTTTGACCCTCCAGATCCATTATCCACTCTTCTCTTCCCTGTTCTGTGCCCTGGTAAAATGACATTAGGGACTTTGTCTATTCGCTTCTTTGTCCTCTGACTTCTGTTGGGTCCAGTCAATGGGAGACACCAGCAGGAGCTTGAGAAGGAGGTGAGAGTGGAAAGAGCAGTCAGGATATTTACTCCCTAGGCTCCTGCTCTCCCAAGCGGCTGCCAGTGCACTATCTGTGACCCTCAACAAAAAGCAGAGGATCTTGTCAGGTGATTCTCTTCTACAGCCACTCTCTCCAGGTTGGGGCATCACTTCCTTCCTTTTAAACCATGCATCCTAACTACTCCCAGCTAGTACCAGCCCGGAGGGGACTATCTCCTTTTTGCTTTTCCTAAATCCTGTTTACAGTTTCATAAATTTTACATTCCCTCACTAGCACAAACAAATCAATCTTACCAAGCAGGTCTCAAAAAAATGATTACAAAAGCATCCACCCATGAGACGAAAACAAAATGTTTTCACAAAGTGTTTTAAACCTCAGGCATAAGGCCAGAGTTTATTTCTGTGGTTGAGTCAGTCCTTCACTGACACTTGCTATATGCATCCTTAATTATGCACACAGCACACTAAGGCATGGTCCATTGCCTTGGTGCTTATGCTAAATTAGAGATTTTCAAAACACAGCAATAAGGAAAAGTCACCAAAAGCTGTTACAAATCCAAGCATAGGAAGAACTTGTAAGTAAGTAAGTACTTTTGAGCATTCTATTCTATGACAGCTGTAATCAATCCTGTCTTCCGAATGCACAAGAGTCAACCTTTAATACATTATGTATTCTGATGGTTGATTTTTGTTCAGCGACATCAGAAAGTTGAAATCACTCTAGTTATTTTCACATTTGGAGACACTGCTCCCTGAAATAAATGTTTACATTTAAAGTAAATTCATTTGAAAAGTCTGCATTCTTTGGGTTATTTCAAGAATGCTGCTAGAGGAGTTGTTTGTAAATCAATAATCCTCTCTATAATACAAATAATTTAAGAATGTTACTTTCTCAAAAATATTGAAACAAATGGAATTCCTTATTTTGACTATGTATATTCTTTAAAGTAACAAATAGAAGAAATATTGATTTGATGGTTTTCTTCTAAAATAACCCAATAGGCTTCTGAAACAAAATCTCATGAGCATACATTTCCCCACTCACAACTGTTGTCATGGAGACCAATCTCTGGAACATTTGATGGTGTAACCTACACATCTTTCTAGCCCGAAAATCCCGTTGTTGCCATAGAAACTGCCAGTCACTAGCCTTTCTATTCATTGATGCTCCCATAGATACCGTAGAAATTTCAGCTATGATTTTCTTAGCTTTCAGCAGTCTTAAGGCTTTCTGGCAATGCCAGAAAGAAAACAAACAAACAACTCTTGGTACCTTTTACCTAAAATGTAACAACTTATATCAGTCATCAAAATCTGGGCAGTAAACTCAATATTAGAAATATTTTAAGAGAATCCCAGGTGAGCCTTAAAACTGTTCAGGAACTCTCAAGATTCTAAAATAAAAGGTTATTTCTAATCTCATTTAAGAAAAATCAAGTCCTAAAAGACATTCATTCTTTAGTTAATAAATATCTTTCAAATAATAGGGAGAAAAAATTACTTAATGTAATGGACTTTGAAGTCTATCCCTTTTGGCAAAATGTAACTAGAAACGTATAAATTGTTGACTCCCCTGAGACAGCTCAATGGGGACACAGTTATGGTCCACTCCATTTTGGGAATAAAACTAAGCTCCTCCCTTGATAAAGGAAAGGACAAAGTAACCGTCTAAAGCTTTGAGCAGCACGTGAAGAACACTAAATTTGGATTACAGAAGTTGGTTCTTAAAGTCCCAAGAATGGTTTCAGAATATGAGGAGTAGAATACAGCCTCCACATTTGTCTTTTAGTGGTCTCAAAATCTCTTCGGTATTTTCAAAATATCAATCTATAAAATAAAAATTTTCTGAAAAAAATAAGTTACTAATTTAGTAATTATTTAGGGTCTTTAATTTTTTAAAAGTTTTTTATTGATTTTAGAGGAAGAGGAATGGAGGAATGGAGGGGAGTGGGAGAGGGAGTGAGGTAGAGGAGGGAAGGAGGAAGGAGGGAGGGATGGAGGGAGGGAGGGAGGGAGAGAGAGAGAGAGAAACATCAATTGGCTACCTCCTGCACACCCCCCACACCCCCACCCTGCACTGGGGATCAAGCCAGCAACCCAGGCATGTGCCTGGGCAAGGAATCAAACCAGCAACCTCTCAGTGAATGGGACGACACTCAACCAACTGAGCCACACTGGCCAGGGCTAGGGTCTTTAATTTGATAGCAGCAAATTATCTCTGGGATATCTCTCAGGAAAGGACCTATTTTACAGACCAGCAGATGAACAGAAGTGACAGGTTCCTAAACACCACATCTTTAATTTTACCAAAAACTATGGTATTTTGCATCCATTATCAAGTTTATGAAAAGGTTTTTTGAACTATAAGGAAATAGAAAAGGAAGGCAATCTTTATGCAAGAGAATGTTAATTCCACAATTTTTCAAACTAAATATTTGGTATCTATAAACCTTACTTTAGTACAGCAGGCAAATGGGGAAAATAAGGTAGCATTTTTTGACAAATAATTTTGTATTGTTTTAATTAAATATTACTTATTATAATATATATAATATTACATAATGTGAAAAGTGAAATAATTTAAATAAGGCATTAACAATGCTTGGCACATTAAGCCCTCAAGAAAGACTACTTCCCATTATTAGGAAAATTTATTATAACTTTTTTTTTTCTACAAAAACTTCATTGAAAACTAAAATATAATCTCTAGAGAGAACCACAATTAACATCAAAATGTATATCCAGCAAGATATGTACAAATATAGGCATACAGATAACTCCTCACTGGATAAAAATAAGATCCTACTCTAAATGCTATATTATGTTATAACATGTTCCTCCCCTCAATCATGTATTGTGAATGTCCCCCAACCTCAATATACATATATTCATCTACATTTTCATTAACTTTTCCATTGCCAAGTACTCTTCCTGGGACAGCTCTGGTTCTAAGATGTTCAAAATTCTTTTCCTGTCTTCAAAGAAACCCGGGTAATCAAAGGCTCAATCAGAGATTTCTGTGCCACCGTCTGGAAGATCTGGGCAGCACCCACCTTCCATAGCTAGGCAAGAGAAAGAAGACCCCCAAGCTACGTCAAGAGAAGGTTGTTCCCCAGAAGGGGAAAACTTTGCCTTCAGGGTTGTCCTTTCATATTTTTATTTTTACAATTTACATAATTTTTTTATTTTCACAAAAACACACATAGGCACACGGATAAAAAAAAAAGTCAAAAAATCTCTTTTTTTTCTTTTTTCAAGAAAAATACAAAATCCAGTTGTTTAATTACTTCTGTCGGAGAGAGTCAAAGTAAGACTGGGCTAGGAGAAAGACTTCAAATAATTTAAAAAGTGAGGGGGTTGGGGCGGGGGGGAAATTGCCACAAATCACTTCCCACAAAATTTCAGAGATAAAGCCTTGGAGTACATACATGGTATCTGGTGAAGTATCTCGGCCTCATAATATGGGGTGCATACAGGAAAGCCAATGAGAATTGTAAAAGTCCTTAAGGAATATGTGAGTCATTTGATGCTGAGGCAGAAATTAATCCATGCTCCTGCCAGGTTACATATTTCAGCCTAGAGAATAGTTGACACAGTATATTGGGCCTACAGTCACATTTCACTAGCCTCTAAGCTCTGTAACGGCTCTATGTATACCAGCCAAGGGAGATTTTAGCTTCAGAGCAAAGTCATTTAAAACTCAAGAACAACAACAAAAAAAATTGTCTTCAATTTTCCTAATGTGGCTTCAGTGCCCCAGGAGAGATTACTCTAACAATCTGAGGAAATGCACATTTGCAGACCGGAGCCCAGGGATCAACACAGTCTACTGAGTTTCAGAGAAATCAAAATGAGAATTGTGGGGACTTGGACTAATGTGAATAGGTTTGGTCATTTGAAAAGTATCAGCAAAACAACAGTTTCTTAGAGCAAAAATTGATAAAAGAACAAAATGTTATGTGATTAAAACAAGATAATCTCATGTCCATGTAAAATTCAACTGACCCATATAGAAAACTTATTTAATATTTTAGAGAAAATATCATTGGCAAAATACAAACATATATACAGATAACAAATACACACAGGCACATACACACATATATGGGATGGATGGATGGATGGATGGATGGTAGCTCTATCTTATTGGCACATAGAAGAAGACAGGAAGTAAAACCATTAGGATACCATTTATTCCAAGAAAGAAAGAAAAGGAGAGGAATAAGAGAGAAGGAAAGAACTTACTGTGTCAAGCTTGTTATACATACTAACAAGGGAAACAATTTTTAATTTAATTTATAAGCAACTAAATAATTTTCTTCATCTGAGTTAAGTGTAATCTGAACAGCCCTTACATTTCCAGGAGTTATTCAAATTTTAGCTTCCTCAGTTACTTGCAACTCTTTAAATTCTTTTTTTTTTTAATGTCTTTATTGATTAAGGTGTCACATATTTGTCCTCATCCCCCCATTCCCATCCCAAACCCCTCCCCACGGATGCCCCAACCCCCTGTTGAACTTAACCGTTGGATAGGCTCATATGCATGCACACAAGTCCTTTGGTTGATCTCTCCCCCCTCCCCCCAACCTCCCCTATCCTCCCTCTGAGGCCTGATAGTCCGATCGATGCCTCCTTGTTTCTGGTTCTGTTCTTGTTCATCAGTCTATGTTGTTCATCATTTCCCCTAGATGAGCGAGATCATGTGTCACTAGAGATATACTCATAAGAACTGAATGTGAGACGAGCAATAATAGTTATGCTGACAGGCAAATGAATCAGTCTGTAGTGAGTTTCTTTCTGGACCAACAGTTCTTTAGAGACCCAATTTCATTGTCCAACAGTTCCTTATGTGTACATGTCGGCACTGACCCCTCAGCTCTGGATGGTGGACAAATGGTGGTGACGGAGGTCCGACTCCCTCTGGTTTGGTCTCGGCCGGACCCAGGGGTGGCTTCTGACCATTCTAAATACAGAGCCCACATGCTTGGTTTGACTGAAGACATGATTCTCCTTTCTACCAGCTCCATAAATAAGAATCAGTAGTTCCTCTTTTAGACACAGTTTATTTATGACTGAAAAATTATCTTGAAGTGACCACCTAACAGACTCTTATGCATGTGCCACGCTACATCAAGACATTCATTATTTAAATGTGTCAGACAGTCATTGATTCTGCAAACATTCATTAGACCCTGCACTATTATGGGCCTGGTACTGTGTTTGGCCCTGTAGTGATGGTGGTGAATGAAACCGACATGCTCACCATATTGGAGTTTTAAATGTAATGAAGGAGGAGTTATTAAACACTGAACTACATGATTGCCTTTTCATTGCAATGATGATAACTGCTGTAAAGAAGAAAGAAGCACATGGTACTGTGACATGTGCCTTTGTAAATATGAGGAAGATTATAGTTCAAACAAAGATTAAAAGAAGACTTGAAGCAGAAACCGGTTTGGCTCAGTGGATAGAACATCAGCCTGCGGACTGAAAGGTCCCAGGTTCGATTCCGGTCAAGGGCATGTACCTTGGTTGCGGGCACATCCCCAGTGGGAGATGTGCGGGAGCAGCTGATCAATGTTTCTCTCCCATCAATGTTTCTGGCTCTCTGTACCTCTACCTTCCTCTCTGTAAAAAATCAATAAAATATATTTAAAAAAAAAGAAGACTTGAAGCTGTCTAGAACAAAGGGAGCAATAGTAGGATGAAGAGGTAAAAGTGTTGAACACAAGGCCAGAGATATTTATTAGGCAGGTCCACATGAGTAGAATGTGAATAAATAAAACAGCAAACATACCCCTGATAATTACAAATTACCCTTATTTGTCACCAACATTCTCCCTAACACCCTTCTGCCTGAACATCAAAGGGAAGAAAACCAACATGAGTGTCTATTATATACTAAGCACCATCCTTGACCTCCTAATATGTATCATCTTATTTAATCCTCCCAACAAACCTGTGGAAAGGGTATTATCACCATCACACAACAGAAAGCGAAGGCCAAAGGATGAAATGACTTGCCCAAAACCAAAATTTAACTTCAGATAACTGATTCCACATTAAGCAACTCAAGCAACTACATCTACCTCTCTCCATTTCTTGAGAATAAAATGGTAAAATATATAAAGTGATTCTCCTAAGATAATATCTTTTCTTTAAAAATAGGGGTTTTTCCATATTTTAAGTATAGGTAAATAAGTTATTATTCATACACTCAAATTAAAATGACTTTTTAAAATCCTAATTTATAAATATAATAGTCAAACTCTATTAAATGCTTTGGAAGCTTTCCACATAAAGAGAGCTAAATAAAATTTTATTAATATAATTTAAAAATCCATTTTAAGAAATTTCATAAGTTTGCAAATTAAAAAAAAAATCAAATTTGATTTTTATTATGTTGAAATGCTTGAAATTGATAATTGAGACCAACCATTTAGACCGACAAAATATAATAATTTCAAATGTTTCAACCTAATATTTTTGCACTTATACTTAATGTGAGGCATTCTTGTGGACAGGGAGAGCTTATAAAACACTTGGAGGTCCGTCAGCTTCCTGAGGACATAGGGTATAGTAGTTAAATATTGAAGCAAATTAATCATTAAATCCAGAGGTACTTTAAAGCAGTACATGATTTCAAACTGAAGGGTATAAAGGAGTAAATTCAGAGAAGAAAGAGAATTTAAAGATATAAGTCATTGCCATGGGCAAAAGTGACTTGGAAAAGCATTAAAGAAAAATTCAGTAGGATTTGAATGAGCTCACAGAGATTACAAATTCAAATGTTGACAAAGGCCTGGGTAGGAACCAAAAAGAAAAGCCACTTAAAAGAGTATTAACAGCAGAAACTCAGGAGACTGTGGTGAACTAGAGTATGTATGTCCCACATTCAAATTTAATTTAAAAACAAACACTGTATCTGCTACACAAAACACATCCTTAGAAGTAGAGTGGGACCTGGGACTAGAAGTCTGAAAACTTTGGTGAGAAAGTTAAGGAAGTCAGCCTTCTAAAAGAAAAGCAAGGCAAAAGCATGGAGAAAGGGTACCAACAACGAATTTGCCAGACAAGAAAGCATGGACCATTTTGGTTAGGATAAATATTGCTTTTAAGGAGATGGAAGGAGAGAAGTCAAGGAAGTTCAGGCCAAGTTTTAGAAGGTCTTCATTGAAAGACAAGTTTAAATTGGACAACTTGAATTTCCCCCAAATGTGCCTTGGCTTGATATCAGCCTTTATTGATATAATTCTATTTGCAGAGCTTGTTGTCCCATTTCTCCCCTTGCCTATATTCCGCTTGAGATCTGACTTTAAAGCCTGCCCTACATCTCTCAGTCAGAGGGAATCATCATCACTCTCTCCTCTCAAACTCACTAGAACTTCATCGCTCTCAAGACTTACAACACCTCCTTATCTAGCCTTATAATTAACTTTGTAAATCTTGGTTTTTCTACTTAACAGTGAGTTTCTTGAAAAACTACATCTAAATCACATTTGTACCTTATACAGCATGGAGAATGGCATTTAAGATTGTTAGTTCAATAATTATTCAATTGAAAGCACTTTACCCTCTAGGAAATGGGGAAAACATTAACTGTTTTAAAGTACATGTGTAATGTGATTAAAGTATTGAAAGTTATTTGATAGGAATATAGAATATAGAAAGAAACCAAGAAATCCAAGTCATGATTTGTGGGCTTGAATTAGGGCAGTAGTAATGGGAATTAAAAGAAAGGAGTGATTTGAATTTTAGGAAGTGGAAGGATACCATGGTTCTAAATCACTGGCTAGATAAAGACATCAAAGATGACTGGGCAGGTGAATCTGGGGGGGCGGGGATTGGAATAATGTAGCAATAAGAATAGGAGAGACTGATTCAGGCCAAGGGAGTCAGAAAAGTGTGTTGACTTCTAGTTCTGTTAAGCTTTCTATGGCAATAAAACAGCCAAGGAGAAGCACAGAATTAACCACTTGTACGCCATAAGCGTCTATAGATGCAAGCGGCGGATCTTTTTAAATTAAATTCAAAATACCATGGCAATTAACTGGCTAAGTTTGAGAGAGAGAGAACACCTCTCTCTGGGTGTTTCCACAGATATTGAATGGCACAGTATGAGGTGACATACTCCACATATTGAGAAAATATCCATTTCCATTCTCACGTCTCTAAGAAGCACCTGGCCTCGGTTTAAACGCATAAAATAAATGAGATAGTGATGGGGCAAGACATAAGAGAGAAATACTGATATGTGCTACTTATGGGTGCTTGTGGGGGAAATGTGGCAGGTGAGCTTAACCTGAGGATGCACTATCCAACAGAATGAGAAAGCATCTGAAGGAAACGTGAAAACTCACCAGAGAACATCAGAATACTTCCCTGTGCAGCAAGCCAGCAGTGCCAGAGAAAGATAAACTTATCCCTAGACTCTGACATCACAGTTCTGCCTAGTTAATAACTTAGAGACTCTTCATACCCCTCTAACTCTACCCAGCCAGGTCAGTCAATAAATAGCATCTGGTACTGTGGCCTGGAATACCATTCTAGTCGAGAGGGCCTCAGGGTGCCAAACATGCAATATTCCACCACACAGCAGGTGCATATCATTGAGTTCCACTTAGACCAATAAGTGACAGACATTTCAACACGATTATTACATCTTCCCCTGACTTTTCCCATATTTGAGAGAAAGTTTATGCTAAAAAATACGAGTTCATAACCCAAGGTTTCTACTTCGTTAAGAAATCCTTACTAAGTCTTCAGCCTATCTGGAAATGTTCTGTATGTGTATATATTTCCTTTTCTGAGGGAGTCTATTGATCTCCGTAGACCCTCAAAAAAAAAGGTAGGATTTGAGAAATTAAAATTAGGAATCATTGCTAAAAGATAAGAAAATCAATGATATCTACTCATTCATTTAATATGAGAACTTACATAGAACTGATCATAGAAGAATGTACTGCAATGGACTCAATAAACTATTAAATATCCTCATATTGCTGCATCATAAATATGTTTATTATAAGCAGTTTAATATATAAAATAATTTTTTCATGGTTTTAAATTAAAAAAAAAAGGAAACTGAATTGTATACATTGTATGATTTCAACCACAGAAAATATATTTTGGGAAAAAGTTCCTCTTAGAGGTTATAATTTTTAGCTTCCTTTTCAAAATGTCTAGTGGTCTTCAAATTTTCTTATATGCACATATATTGTATAAAGATTATATTTATATTTAATTTGTGTATTTATATATAATTTATAAGGATACATTAAACCACAGGCTTCTCAGATTAAATGTGAAGATATTCTCCGTGTTGGTACATGACCTATTCTGGAATTTTCCAGTAGCCTCACCAATTCGAGAAAATTATATTTTGTTGGTGCCTACATTGTCCTCACATATCCCAGCCTTACTGATTATGTATGATCTGCCTGTCTCACAGATTTTTTTCTCTAATCCGCAATAAAGTTTCTCCTGGAGGACTATAAAACCAAAATTGAGAAATAATTTCAAGAGAAAATCCAATCTGTCCTTTCAAAGAACTCAGGTCTACCTCTTTCTCTAAAATCTGTTACAGTGTCAATAAATAAAGCTCCACATCCTGCTACTGGCATCATTAACTCTGACTGGGAGGCCCCAAAGCAGGGCCATCACAGGGGGATGGTATGTTCTAGCACCGTTCCCATCCAAGGGCAATACAGCCCTCAAGCAATGCAAAGCTAAAATGGAATGGAGGGGGGGGGGATGAGAATAGGAAGAGTTAATAAAGGAGGGCTATTTTGAAGAAGAGTTTGGAAAATTTGTTCTTAATTTCATGTACTGGTTATACATTAGTAATGAT
Organism: Eptesicus fuscus; assembly: GCF_027574615.1. NCBI lineage: Eukaryota > Metazoa > Chordata > Mammalia > Chiroptera > Vespertilionidae > Eptesicus > Eptesicus fuscus. Next base: position 37,032,947 of record NC_072487.1, read on the forward strand.
GATCAAACCTCATTTTTATTAACAAACAACTTTTAAGAGTCCAGAGAGCGAAATTTTTCTCAATTTACAGAAACTCTGACTTAATTTTCATTTAATGAAATAGAGTATTTAAAAATCAGAGGGCCAGCGTGTTAGATGTGAGTTACCCAAGTATACACTTATACTTTGGAAATCCCAACCATAGACATATCTGCTCAGGAGAAAGAAAGAGTCATATCTAAGAAAATTAAAGTAAATCTTTGAAACAATATGCCTCTATAAGAAAAAAAAAAAAATATATATATATATGTGTATGTGTGTGTGTGTGTGTGTGTGTGTGTGTGTGTGTATACAGTTGAATAAAAACATACACAATTTCTTTTGGGGGGGCGTCAATGCTTATATTTATACCTATGTTAATTTGTGAGACAGGAAAAATAAAGTCTCATATCACAAATAAAAAATAAAATGTGTGCTTGGCTGGCATGGCTCAGTGGTTGAGCATCGACCTATGAACCAGGAGGTCACAGTTTGATTCCCAGTCAGGGCACATGCCCCGGTTGTGGGTTCGTTTCCCGGTGTGGGGTGTGCAGGAGGCAGCCAAACAATGATTCTCTCTCATCACTGATGTTTCTATCTCTCTCTCCTTCTCCCCTCCTCTCTGAAATCAATAAAATATATTTTTTAAAAAGAAAATGTGTTTTCAAATTATATAATTCAGTAGCATTAATGTAGTACAATACGATATTTCTAAATAAAAATAGCACAGTTGGCAAGTAATCACACTTCCAATCTTTGCTTTCCTTTTTATTCTAAAGAATGGAATGTCTTCATTTTCATCTCTCTGATGATTAGTAACTTTGAGCATTTTTTCTGACAATGAGGCACTACCTCACACCTGTCAGAATGGCTATCATCAACAAATCAGCAAATGACAAGTGCTGGCAAGGATGTGGAGAAAAGGAAACCCTGGTGCACTGCTGGTGGGAATGCAGACTGGTGCCGTCACTATGGAAAACAGTATGGTGATTCCTCAAAAAATTAAAAATGGAGCTCCCATTTGACCCAGCAATCCCACTCCTAGGAATATATACTAAGAAACCTAAACACGAATCAGAAAGAATGTATGCACCCCAATGTTCATAGCAGCACAATTTACAATAGCCAAGATCTGGAAACAGCCCAAGTGCCCATCAGTAGATGAGTGGATAAAAAAGCCGTGGTACATTTACACCAGAGAATATTATGCAGCTGTAAAAAAAGAAGGATCTCTTGCCCTTTGAGACAGCATAGAGGGACCTGGAGAGTATAATGTTAAGTGAAATAAGCCAGTTAGAGAAAGATAAGTATCATATGATCTCATTCATATGTGGAATCTAATGAACAAAATGAACGGGTGAACAAGAGAGATCCAGAGACAGAGAAGCATGGAACACAGACTGAGGAATCTCTGAGGGAAGGAGAGGTGGAGGAAGAGGGCAATTTACATGCATATATGCCCAGCCCATAGACACGGACAATAGCGTGGTGAAGGCCTGGGAGGGGTGGGTGTGGGTGGAGTGAGTCAATGGGGAGACAGGGGGGTGGAAGAGGGCGGGACATCTGTAATACTTTCAACAATAAAAATTCATTTAAAAAAAAGAATGGAATGTCTTTCTGAAATCATCTGATCATAATACTACTGTGATTCTTGACGCCCTAAAGTCTGTTCAATATTACACACAGTATCACAGTAAAGTGTTTGTTGGTTTAAACCTTAAAAGTTAATACTATCCCCTAGATCACTCTCATGTGTTACTAGGGGAAAGACAGTTGTAAAAAGGAACCCCACATATGATCAGTACATAAGCAGCAAAGTGATGGCTGGTCTACATATCAGAACCGTTTCTGTCAACTTTCACCTGGCAAGGTGGACACGGAAAGAGAAATGAACGTTTGAACAAATTTTCATCAATTCCTTACCATAAATTAGAATCAGCATGTGAGTCAACATAGCCTGGCACTTTGCTGGCTCACATATGCCAAAATAAATTTAAATCCAAAGCTATTTTAGATATGATTCATTTTTCTGTGTTGAGACAACAAAAATGTGAAAAGATGCTATAAAACCTTGCTGCTTTATAGTCAAAATAAGTACACACAATATCCTGAAATTGAAGATGTCTTGAATTTGATTTGTTGTCATATGGTGTGCCATCTCCTCCAGATCAATTCTTCCTTGGTAATTTTGGCAACCCTTATCTTCAACCTCCTCCCTACTCAGCTATGTGGAAGATGCGCTTAAGTCTTATATGGATGTATCACAGGTCTGTGGTATTTCCTCTATTTCAATAACCTATTAGCAGGCATTTCCAAAGCACACAATTAATCAATGTCCCCTTCCCAAATTATTTTCCCCACATCACAAAATTATTAAGATTGGACTTAACTGAATCACCTCATGTCTAAGACATGAAAGGACAGTTTATATTTGTTTCACTTCAATGGCCTTTTTAAGTTGTACTCTTTTGTAGGGAAAATACTTATTTAAAAGCAAACTAAAAAGCATTTGTAGATGCCTATTTTGTGTTATCTGCGAGGCAGAGAGACCACGCCTTTCCCAGCTATGATCCATGCTGGTTTGGCCTCAATTTGAACCTTCCACTAATCTTATCAGTTTAGGCCAGATTTTTAAAGAGCAATGGAATCACAAAGCCAGTGCACAGCATCCTGTTAATGAAATGCATCCTTTCACTCAAGAAACATTAATGAGCCTTCTCTCCTCCTGAAAAGGTATAAAAATTCCTAAGAGATAATCAGCAAACCCTGCTCTCAAAGTTCTCAGTCTTGTGAGAAGGAGACCCAATTTCTGGAGTGTAAAGAGTGCCTGGTTATAGGTAAATGAGTAGGTAAAGGCCCACCAGAAGGGCACTCACCTCCAACTGGGAGCTTCAAGAGAACTTTCTAGAAAAAGGGTTGACAAACTATGCCTGCAGGTCAAACCTGGACACGTACTTTTGTAAAAATGTTTTATTGGAACACAGCCACAGTTATTCCTTTAAGCACTGCCTCTGGCTGCTTTCCTGGTACAATGGCAACATTAAGTGACGGCTATGCATACCTAATAGACCTCAAAAGTCTAAAATAATTATTATCTGGCTCTTCACAAAAAAAAAAAAAAAAAAAAGCTTGTCAAATCCTGTTCTAGAGAAAGAGATGATGGAGAATTTGAAGATAGGTTTTGGCCACTCCAGGTAGGAAAGTGTGCTTGGGAGAGGGGAGAAATATGGCTAGAAGGATAACCACGGACCCTGATTATAAAGCACATCATGCTTAGGTGACTAAAAAGCTATATTCATAATGACTACCATCTTTTAATGTTTGCTATATGTGAAGTACTACTATACTAACCATTTCGCAGTCACTATCTCCTTTAAACTTCACAACAGTTCTAGGAAGTACAACTATTACCTTCATTTGATAAGTGAGCAAATGATGCAGAGAGAATCAAAGTGAGGGCACCTAGCTAATAACAGACAGACGGGGGTCTGAACTCAGGTGGTGAAATTCCCATGCTCTACACTTGTAAGACAAAGCTTTGGGCAGAATTAATTCTAAGGAGAATTAAAGGTCCCCAGAATAACATTTAAAATTAAAGAAATTCAGGGGGTGTCAGGTACTTCATAATGACCAATTAGAAATATTTTTTTCCTTTCAAAATCCTGAAAATGCAGGGAATATGAAATTCTGACATACAGACGCCAAGTAAGCTAATGCAAAGAGTGGAGTTTTAGAATCAGAAAGGCCCAATTTTTGTTCTACAATAAACCTCTTACTAGTTAGTAAGTTATACAGGAAACTAATGATTCAAAGCCTTGGCATCTGGATAAGCATGTAAGATGCTTGCTGTTATACATACATTCCAGGGTGAATGAGGATGATAAAAGTCTGAGTGCTTAGCACCATGCCTAACACAAACTAGCAGCTCAATAGTGCTAGTTATCATTGAATTCTTAAGGAAAAATGAGTGTTCAACACATAACAGAAATAAACAGGTGTTCAATAATTAACTGTTGGCTGCATTATTAGATTTTCATTAGGAACATCAACCTTAATCAGATACATTTCCACTTGAACAACATAGCATAACATGAAAATTTTTTAGGATTTGAAATTATCCCAGATGCCTTCTTCTTACTCATCTTTCATCTCTCCCTTTACTGAGGAGGCTAAAAGGGGTAATTCCAATGTAACCCTCATATTTGGAGGCTAGTGACCTGAATCCAAGTCAGCAAGCTCGGTGTACATTCCTGATAACCTATAATTAAGTCCCTCTCTCCTTCCCAGATACTGGTCTTGCAGAACCGGTTACAGAGGCAATTGGACTTTGGACAGTGCACTGCCCAGAGGGAGGGCTATTAACTCTGGCGCCAGGCCAGACCATCAGATATGGCCTGGAGACCCCCAACACCTGGGGGCCTTCTTGCAAGGACCACGAAAAGGACCGGAAGCATAATCCATGTTTGTGGGACAAAGATCAGAGGGAGGGAGATATAAGGGAGGGCCCCATGTGTGTTCCTTCACTCAGATTTGGAAGGCTGTTCCCTGAGTCCGCTGGCGTATTAAACAGTGTCCCTCCTACTTCCTCAGAAGCGTCCTTGGTCTTCTTGGTTTTCTGCAACATTACTATAACACAATTAATCAAAAATTTCAAATGTACCTTGAAAAAAATCTTAAATCTCTCCTTCCCTTTCTTGCCCTTCTCCCTTGTCAGGCAGAGCTGGTCCTCTCCTCACTAGTATCTTCAGATAGCTTTTGCTGCCTCCAATCTTTTCCTCGCCTCCAGCCCATTCTCAAAACTGGCTGCTGCTGGTATCTTAAGATGATGCTACATCTTACAACCTCCAATAGCTCCTCATTACATGGAGAATGAAGTCTGAACTTCACACATCACACAGACCCATGACTACCTGGCCTTCATCTAACTTCCCTGCCTCAGTGCCTGCCACTTCTCCATAAATTAGGCTCATCTACCCTGGTCTTGCTTGACAACCTAAAAATCTCTCTAGATATAAGCCAAGTGTCTCCTGGCTTTGCAAGGCCCTCTCTAACTTATCCAGGTAGCACTGGTCCATGACCCCTTCAGTTTCAACACTCCTTTATACCTACCCAAATTTTGGTATTCCCACAATGTGCTAGAATTTATGTGTGTGTGTCACACAAACTGTGGGTACCTCTAACTCAGGAATTCTGTTTCATTTGACTTCACATTCTTAACATCTTGTGTATATACTGTCTCATACTAATTACTAGTAAATATGTGTCAACTGGTAAATGAAGTGATAATTACTCCTTGTCTGTCTTCATAAATTCCACCATTATATAAAAATGACTTCGTTCTGAGTCTATTAGAATTTAGCATTTCCTTACTTACTGCATGTATGATCCTGTCCTGTGCCCAATGGGATATACAAAGTAAACATGTACACACACACACACACACACACACACACACACTCACACACACACACTCCTCTCTCCTGTGCCAAATTCTAGGAATGTAGGAAAGGGCACATATGATCATTAGATGTTGGGTTTAGATTAGGTAGAGACACACACCAGCTGCCCATGTCCTCCCCTAATCCCCAAGGTCTTTTAACACTACTAATTGGTAGGTTTTCTTTTCATGTAAACAGTATCTTATTCTGAAACTTCAGCTACACACATGGAGTTTTTCCTTTCTGTCAATGTGGTACAAATGGATGTGGGGGACAAAAGCTTAAACATTCTAACCACCATAAGCTCACAAAGTTCATTGGAACATTTTTTAATATATTGAGATCTAATTATAATTGTTTTTAACAAAAATGTCATTTATGAATTTCATCTCCACTCTTATCAACTCTCTTTGTATTTATTCCCTGTAACAGGGCTGCTTCAAAGAAGAGTAATTAATAGTTGGTGGATGACAACTAATACATATTAAAAACAAAAATACATTTTAAAAGATGCCAAAAGCTAAGAAAACACCTATGTATCTATTCTTCATTGCCTGACATCTAAGTGGATAAATACTTGAAGGCAATAGACTAAAACAAGGAAAAGAAAGATAAAGTCTTCTATCACTGAATATCATGTTACTTTTTAAAATAATAAGTTGGTAAATTGCTCCTTTTCAAAAAAAAAAAAAAAAAATCCAAGCCTGCCTGTTTTGTTTACTGTGGTATTCCTAGTGCCTAGCACAATGTCTGAGATATTGGGCACACTTAATATTTGTTGAATGAAAGAATGAATAAGGAGAAGAATGTAGAGTAATGTAAGAAGGAACACAATATAGTCTCTGTCTATAGAGATATAGTCTATAGAAAAAATAAATGTAAGTAAATTAAAAGTTGACCAAATTTTCCTCAAGGAATAAGAGGACAGTGAAATATACTGGGAAGGAGGACCTCCAAGGGAAGAAAATGTCTAAAAGTTAACTTAAACTTTGCCAACCTCAACATTTAGCTAGGGCCAGCCTTCCTAAATCAGAAAACTATCACCGAGAGAAAAATACCACACACACACACACAATGTAATTACAAATCAGCCCTTTTTATTGGGAGAGAGAAAAATGAAATTTCTGTCCAATGGGGGGTGGATCATTGTAACTAAAACTTCTCCAGAGACTTAGAAGGACCTGAAATTAACTCAACTCAAAGATGTTTGCTTTGTTCTGCCACCTCTGTTACAATCACGTCATTTGTGTTGCTGCCTTTACGAACCATAACCAGCAGTTTCCATTGGATTAGGGGACTTTGTTTTAAGGAACTGAGTCCCCTTAGAAAATGAAAATGATGGTATGGTTTGAGGGATCAATGATTTAATTCAAAGACAACAAAATGGTCTAAAATTAGAACTCAGACTTTAGGAGTGGAGGATTAAAGCAATGATTAGGTTTGACATGGGGGATTTGAGGGCTAGTGTGGGGGTTGAAAAGAAACTGATTTATATTAAGGGACAAACTTGTATTGGGCATGTACAGAAGTATGACATATTTATGTTAAATTCATCAAACTTTTTCTCCTATATGGTTTTATATCCAGTTCTCATCCGGAAAATCAGTAACTCACATTATTGAATATCTAGTATGTACAAGTCCTAAGTGCTTTGTTCAGTTGACCTGATTTAACCCTCAAAATTATGAGCTACTAGAAACTATAATCCTTTTTTACAGATAAGAAAATACCTTGGTGGCTAACATTAAATAACTTTCTCAAGGTCATAAAATTAATAAACAGTTACAATGTGATTTGTGTGCATGTGGTCAGGTCCCCAAACTACACCCTTAACAAGTCTCTGAATATTGTACAGCCTCTGTATTGTTTCATGAGTAAATGAATACTGTTTGCTGGGCATATGTATCTCCCCCATGGTTGTATACTGTCTGCTTACTTTTCATTTTCTTCTATACTTCACCACCCACATCTATGGACACTGCTCTAAACTGGCCCCAAGAATGACCCTTTGGTTTGTAATATTCAAAAAGCTAAATGAAAACATAATCTTTTAATTTTGCAATGTAGAAATAAAATTTAACTCATCGCATTGTGTTGCAGTTATAGTTCCATTCTTCATAACATATAAGGGTAACTCTAACCTCTCTCACACACAAGCTATATGTCTGTGGTTCAGAGCTACAAGATACTAAGACAGTGCTGGCTGATGAGGCTCAGTTGGGTGAGCATCATCCCAGGAACCAAAAGGTCAGCGGTGGTTCGATTCCTGGTCAGGGCACATGCCCGGGTTGCAGGCTCAATCCCCAGTAGTGGGAGTGCAGGAGGCAGCGGATTGATGTTTCCCTCTCTACCTCTCCCTTCCTCCCTCTCAAAAGAAAATCAATAATTACTAGCAAATATGTGTCTATTAGAATTTAGCATTTCCTTACCTACTGCATGTATGATCCTGTCCTGTCATTTTTATATGATGGTGGAATTTATGAAGACAGTCAGACAAGGAGTAATTATCACTTCATTTACCATTGTTTTTAATATGTATTAGTTGTCATCAAAAAATAAAAACATATTTTTAAAAAGATACTAAGATGAAAAATATTATATCATTTGAGGACAGATGCCAGCATCTAATGAGACCACAGAAATAAAATTTTAATATGATAGATTTTTTTCTACATCAATGCCTTTTTATTAGAGTCAGATCATCATCATAACATAATTTTATGTTGTGAAACAGACTTTGTGTTATCACTCTTAACAGCTTCATTGATTACTTTTTTACTTCCTTTCACAAAGTGAAAAATAGAAGTGGGATGTAGTGAACTTGCTTAAAAATATGAAATGCCATTATTCTCTTGAAAAGATACTTTTAAAAGGCCTACTCGGTCAGATGGTCTATATATGGCAATCACATTTTCTGAATAAAAAATGTAGCCTTTAATGGATACACTGGTTAACAACAGGACTGGATATTTTAAACTGGAACTCTGAGGGAAATTCTCAGGTCCATGATATATGGCATAATGTGCATAAAGATCGTGTGCTCAAAATCTTTACTCTTATACTGGAGAGACAGGACAATAACCATGATGCAAAGGAAACCCAAGGTTTTTCTGAGTATTATGAATGACAACAGTGTCTTATATAACAGCAATACTCAGTCTTTTTTTTTTGAGTAAATAATATATTTAATGTGCAAAATGTGTAGGAAAGACCATATGTGCTTTGAAGTGACAGGAAAAAGAGCAATGTTATTAGAATAGAAAGCTTCATTTTTTGTAGTAGCCTGAATAATGGCCCCCAAAGATATGAGATCCTAATTAATCACTGGAACCTGTATTATTTGGGGGTGGGGGAATTGCAGATGTGATTGAGTTAAGAGATGAGAAGATTGAGATGGGAAGATTATCCTGGGTGGGACCTAAATGAATTTATAAGGGTCCTCATAAGAGAGATGAGCAGGTTGGGTGGGTAGGAAGAGATTAACCAAAGGATGTATATGCATATATGCATAACCCATAGACACAGACTATAGTGTGGTGAAGGCCTGGGGTCGGGGGGCGGGTTTGAGCTAGAAGGGGTCGATGGAGGGAAAAAGGGTCATCCGTAATACTTTCAACAATAAAGACTTTTTTAAAAAATGAAAAAAATAAATAAAATAGAGAGGCAGTTAAATTTGATCCAAACAGAAGAGGAGAAGGGAACAGGAAATGCAACCTTGGAGGCAGAATGGGAGTGATGTGGCTATAAACCAAGGAATGCAATAGTCACCAAAAGCTGGAAAAGGCAAGGAACAGGTGCTCCCCTCAAGCATCTGCTGGAGTGTGGTCCTGCCAACAACGTGATTTCAGCCAATGATACTAATTCCAGACTTCTAGACTCCAGAACCATGAGAGAATACATTTCTGTTGTCTTAAACTACGGAGTTGTAGTTATTATATTAGGTGCAGGAAACTAATACAGTAATGATTAGGTTTCAATGTAATTGTCTAATTATTATTCAAACATACATATACATGTATTTTTATATTTATCTATAGCTATTAAAAACAACCTAATAAGAAAACCTCTTTTTTTCATATATTATAATTAGAAGCAGTACTAAGGTCAATACTGAAATCACTTTTAAGGAAATAAATCTTCAAGTTTCAGAGCTATTTTTAAATATCACAAACAGATTTTTCAAAAAATTATGAACCTCAGCTGCTATGTATGGACATTAAACTCAATGTGGACATTGATTGATTCCAGCTTACAAAATGCTTCACTTACTTTCCACTGCTGCCTCACTGATAAGAGTTTCCTGTACGCCCCCAACCTGAAATCGGTATCTAAGAGACGGTGAGGTCCCCATCACTAATAGCCTCTCTCAATTTATGGTACATGGATTTTTATAAGATATAAACTCTAAATGTTGAATTTCTATTATTGTCATAGGCTTTGGAAAATCACATTTTAAATACCCTTATGGTTGGGTTTTGGGGTGTTTGGGTTTTTTTTTGTAAGATATTACTTTCCATTACTTGACAGTAAGGCTGAGAATTGCCCTTCTCAATCAATGAGTTTTTAATACGTTTTTATTTCACAATTTTTTTTTCAAAAGGACCTAGTCATTTTACCTATAGAATCAAGGTATTGTTTGGGTATTCTTTTGGCACCTGTTAAAAGTTTTAAATCAATGTAGAAGGTTTAATAATATAACTCAAAGAAAGTATTTAAGAGAGCAGAGGAAATGTGTTTTTTTCCTTAAAAGTTTTATGTAATATGTAATCAAATAATCAAATATTAAGTTTAATATTTTTCCATTTGCCTTTTAATTTCATTTCATTGTTGACAGTAATACAGATGTTCCCCAGTTTTCTCCCTGTTCCCATCCTTGGCCCATATCAGACCTTCACCACACTATTGTCTGTGTCCATTGGTTATTCATTTATGTATAAAAGCTCTTTTAAATTATGATCATTTTTATTTTGATAAATCAGTTTGGATTGGTTAATTTCTTATCACCTAAGATGAATTTAAGTTTTAATAAGGCTGAAATTTTTCTATGGTGAGAAGGGCATATTGAAAAGAGCAAAAGAAATGAAAATAAAGATTAAAGGAATTGGAAATCATTTTTTATAAGAATGCACAATTACTGCTTTTAATTCAGCTTTAATTGTGTGCTTTTAAAAAAAATCCAGTATTTGTTAGCAGCATGATGGAACATAATTAGCCCTGGAATATCTGGGTCTAAACACCAATTTTCACAACACTGACAGTGGGACTGGCCTTGTGTTGGGTTTTGGATGGCAAGAAACAGATACTGGCAAACTCCAACAAAAGGGAATGTACTGGAAGGCTATCAGGGACTCCCAGAGTCTGAGAACCTGGAAGAGAGGAAGGAAGGCAATTCTAGATTGAGGAGGCTGACAACTCAGCAGTTGTCACAGCAGAAACAGTCTCATGGAGACACGCCTTTGATTAGATGGAGTGGAACTTGACCTCTAGCAGGCTCATTGTTCACATTCCAAAAAGGAAGCCTCTAATTGCCTGTGTTCTAGGTCTCATACCTGCCTCATGACCAGGTATTAGTGGGTCCCTCACTACAGCCCTGGAAGACTACTATATAGAGAGGGAAATGGTATTTCCATGTTGTTAGGAAAGGGAAAAAGTCCTGAGCAGTCAGGAACTAATCAGTCTCCACTAATGACCTCAGAGAAGTTAAATATCTCAATCTATAAAATGCCACTGAAAATGACCTCTCCTAACTTAAAAGGATTCCTAAAGGCTCTAACAGTGTAATCTATGTAGTACATAATGCTTGGAGAACCATAAGGCAACTAGCAAATGTTAACATTTCATTATAGTGATATGAACTGGAAAAGAAAACATGAAAACACAGCAGTGAATATAAACCTGAAGAAAATAAAACAAAAACACCATCATAAAATGTAAAACATCGGGCCTTTATGAGTTTTGCTCATCCTAATTTAGTATCTACTTCCTAAGGCAATTTTTCTTCCAAAATAAATTGCAGGACCTTTTCTGGTCTTATTGATAGAATTTAATGCAGTACAATAATTATTTATAGTTGTAATAATGTGTGGATATTTGTTTATTCTGAAAAGAATACTTTTTTTCATTAAAAAAAAAACCCACATATTCCCCTAGTCAATGGGGGGCGGGGGGAAAGGGAGACATATGTAATACTTTAAACAATAAATATTTTTAAAATAATCTCTCTCTCTCTCTCTCTCTCTCTCTCTATATATATATATATATATATATATATATATATATATATACATATATAAAAGCCTAAGCGAACGAACAACTGGTCGACCAGGCACTATGACACGCACTGACCACCAGGGGACACACACTCAACACACAGGATCGGGCTCCCTACTGTCTGGATTGGGCCTCTGGGGATTGGCCTCACTCCTGTCTGGATTGGGCCTGCTGGAATCAGGCTCCCTTGGCTATCCGACATCCCCCGAGGGGTTCTGGATTGCAAGAGGGTACAGGCCAGGCCAAGGGACCCCACCGGTGCACGAATCTGTGCACTGGGCCTCTAGTAGTAAAATAAAAATAAAACATATCCCCCTGCCCTTGCTGATGTTGTTCAGTAGTTAGAACATTGACCTGAGCACCAAAGAGTCTGGGGCCAGATCTGGTTGGGAGCCTGTGGAAGGCAACCAATCAATTGATGTCTCTCTCTGGCTCTCTCTGGCTCTCTCGCACGCCCTCCCTCTTTCCCTCCCTCCCTCCCTCCCTCCCTCCCTCCCTCCCTCCTATTCACTCTCTTAAAAAGCAATGGAAAAAATATCCTTGAGTGAAGATTAACCAAAAAAACAAAAACATATCCCCCCCCCAAGGATGCAGAAATCAAATAACTAATCAGATATTTCAAGATTGAGAAATTTATTTAAATGTGTAGAAGATACCACATTGTCAAGCAGTATTTTTGTTTGTTTGCAAAACAGCAGGCTTCTCTTTACCTGAGAAAAAAAATTTCTGAGATAATTTATTCTTGAGCAAGTGAAAAATCAGTCAGCTAGCAAGTCAGTTCATTTCTGTTGGCCATAAATTGTGAATTCTGTTAGTTTAATTTTCATAATTGGGTAGGTAGTAAAAAGAATCAAAATATTTGCAATTAAAATTTGGAACCAGAAATACAAGTCACAAAACATGTTCCCTTAAAATTTCTGATATAACGATGTGAATGTAGTTAATGTCATTGAACTTAAAAATGTAAAATGGTCCATAAAAATATATATTTTACCACAACAACAACAATAACAAAAATTGAATCATACTATTAAAAAGTTCTGATATGAATAGTCTCAATTTGGCTTATTTTCTTCTCATAATAAACCAGACTAGTGATTTCTGTTCTATATAAAGGTGTGAATAATGGTAACTATGGTCATATTTTGGTTCAGATACATATTTCAAGTATAATTCTGACCCTCTTTGAACATTAAAGCTCCTAAGGTTCATGCAATAAAATCAAACAAAACTATTCTCTAAAATTAAATTATGAATTATGTGATTAATTCACAGTCCAATTGGTTATACATTCTTACATTTAAAATATTGTGCTACATTTTATTTTACATAACAATTTTTATTATTTCCATATTTAAAACCTCGTAAACATTGGCTATTTTCTTTGTCTCACATCACTATGCAAAAGGAGAGAACAGTAGGGTTGTGAGACATCACGAGGTGGGTGGTGTGGGTGGACAGTCTGGTAGGGAGGGCACAGGAGCCGGGGAGGAGGAGAGGGTGACTGCAGGAAAAGGCTGAGGGCAGGAATGCTCCAGGGACCTCCTGCTGACTACTTCCTCCCTCCAAGAGCCACCTAAGTAGCCATGAACACATTTGCCTTGTATAAACCCTCTTTCTTTCAGGATGACGTTTAGAGCAAATGCGTAAAGAACATACTCCGAAGGGAGCGATGTAACAAATATCACAGAAATGATAATATGACTGCCAACTTAGGAAGGAACCGTGACTATTCTGGCATCATACAGAAAGGAAACTATGAAGAAAGGAATCAGTATCTTGGATGCTGAAGGAAAATGTGACAGGGTATCTATGCAGTGATAAGTAGACACAACAAGCAATGCCATCTGCATGTGCTACTTAGGGCAATCGGTCTCTTCCCTTTTGACTAAGGGATCAGCTTCTGCCTTTGAGACCTCTCAATCTATTCACTACTAGACTGAGTTACAAATAGATGGCAATGACCCCTTGGCCACATTAGTCTAGTTTCCCAAAGAATCCGAATGCACATTTTCTAAAAACCTGGCCCTTTACCAAATATAGTTTGAAAAATCACTGCTCCCTTCTACTTCACAGATAACATAACTGGACACATTTTTCTAGTAGCATGCCCCCCAAAGACTTCCAAATGCACTGAAAACACTTCCGTGATCACTGAAATGAAAAGGGACTCCAAATGAGACACGTGTGGCTGAATCCATGTCATATTGCTATGCTTCGTTTCTTAGAAACTGTTAGCTTTTGAAAATTATTCAGCTGATAATTAAAACACGCACATCATTTGATATTGCAGAGTATTATCTGAGCCTCCACAACAATTGTACGTTATAGCAACTCAGATACCTTTTTGTTGAGGGGAGAATGAAGACTAATTTTTAAACCTTCATCAGCTGACCACACACCCTCAAGTAAGACAGGTGACCTTTGGAGTGTCCCCCACACTCTTATTCCCACAGCCAGATGCAGGCAAAATCTCCTCTGTCTAAATCTCAGCCCAGCAAATGAAACAAATGTATCCTATGACAATCCCCCACATAGCTGATTAGGAAGAGTTTTGTTCATTTCCCAGCACTTTCATTTAGGTCTGCCATCACTTGCTCACCAAAGCAAAAACCCGGAGTAAAACTCCATTCCCTGCTGAGCAAATTGCTTTCCTTAACATTGAATTCATTTCTCAAGTTTGCAGCAGTTTTTCACTTTTTGACAGATAACTTTAAATGAAAACCATTATAAGAAATAAACAGGACAGATCCTGTGAAGATGGCCAGAAAATAAAAAAGCCTTAAATAGAATTTTTTCTTTCTTTTTATGAACTAACCTTTAACAACCAGTCAAAATTTGCCATTTTTGTTTTCAAGATTCATCTATTTAAGACTATTCTCGAATGTGACCAGAATGCAGGAGAAGCAAACACTCCATCTAAACAATAAAAAACACCTGGCATTTTTCTGAATAACCATTCCTTTGTTTTCTCAGAACAATTTACTGTCACCATTATCTACAAAGCAGTCTTCTAGAACCAAACAAAGCCTGATACCATGAAAGCAGTTTAAGTTTGTTTTCTCTCAATATTTTATGCTCATTACTGAACCTCTGTGGATAGAAAACATTATCTCTGCTCTTCTACTTAAAAACACAAATAATGTACATTACACCTTTTAGCTGTGGAAGTTAAGAAGTATATATAGTTTGAAGAAAATCTAATAGGATGATCCAAGATATTAACAACATGGGGAGTTTTGTCTACTCCATTTAATATGTCTCTACTATTTCCGACAGCTTATTTCTTCCTAAATCTTAGCCTCAGCCCCCAATTTCATAACCCAGAGAAGCAATATTTTCCTAATGAGGTTAAAATTATTAACATGTCAACCTAGCTTACATGTAACTAACCTGCTTCCTTCAT
This sequence comes from Eptesicus fuscus, assembly GCF_027574615.1. Classification (NCBI taxonomy): domain Eukaryota; kingdom Metazoa; phylum Chordata; class Mammalia; order Chiroptera; family Vespertilionidae; genus Eptesicus; species Eptesicus fuscus. Next base: position 37,048,079 of record NC_072487.1, read on the forward strand.
TTGCCTTTCTTCCAAATGCAATAATATTTCCACCTTGTCTGAGACAAGGTGACAAAAGGGGCTGAATGAAATGAGCTGGCTGAGCTTCCAGCCCAATTACAGTGAGTGCAGCTCAACCATCCATCTTCCCAGCTCCAGGGTCGGCCTTTTGATTTCCACCCAGAACTCAAATCATTTCGATTCCTAAGGAAGCCTTACAGACTACCACCAACTTCACAATGTCCTGAGTTCCTTACAGATCATTCACTCCAGTTAGTCTTCAATAAAGAAATCTCATTTCTCCACTGTCCCATATCCAATTCAGCAACCTTAAGTTCTGATTTACATTTGTATTAATATACTGTTCAGGAACTGTCATTTTGCACCTATTGCAAACCACCTACCGATTAAGAGATCTGGGTTTAAATTTCCACTTTCCGCCCCTCCTCCCGCCACTACAATATTTCAGGAAACTCATTTGGATGGCACTTATGCCAAGGCACTGTGCTAGGTATGAGGTAAATTAGATGGGTTTTCTTCCTCTGGGAGCTGGCAAGCCAAGGAGAGAAACAGAGAATAAGCATGCAAGACAAGTAAAATAACCCAAATATAAGCAATATCATAAGGTAGGACATAGTTCGAATATTATTGGCAATGCCAGGTTTACCCTGGTGTCTTCTCAGAAAGTGACTCTGCTTTTTTGCAGAATTTCATAGAAGGCCCATCCCCTCCAGCCTTCTCCAGGACTCTGTGTGGTAAAGGTGTCCATTCTCTTTCATGGTCATTCTTTCCCCCTCCAGGCATAGTTCATTTCATTGCACTTCACTCTACTGTATTTCACAGGTGTGCATGTTTTACAAATTGAAGGCACAGCCCTGCACCAGCAAGAAGATTATGACTGACTTTATTGCTGTGGTCTGGAACCAAACCCACAATATTTTCAGGGTATACTTGTGACATCATTCCTGTCAACATGCAAACATATTCTGGTGTTGTTCATCTTAAAAGAAAAAAGTACCTAGATTGTACATGTCCTTCCTGGTGCCCATCCCATTTTTTCTGCTCTCTTGTAACACCGAACTTCTCAAAACAATGAGGATCCACACTGTCTCCTCTACTTCACCTGAAACCCAATCGCCTCTACCACTAAAATACCTCAGAAAATCAGTCAATTCCTTCCCACCTCCACTGCCACCACGCTGGTCCAGGTCATCACCATTTCTCCCCGTATTTCCCACAATAGCCTCTCACTGCTCTTCTTCCTCTCCCAACTATTATCTACAAAGCATTTGGAGAGAGCCTGGTAATACCTATTATTTCCCTGCTTAAACCTCAATGGCTTTCCACCATGCTTAGAACAAAATCCGGCCTCTTACTCTGGCACTATGATCCTCCCCAATTTCTTCTCCTAGTACACTCCAGCTCATTCTCTGGCTGCAGGCTACTAGTCCTCCTTTAGTTCCTAGAACACACTCAAGTCTTTCTGGTTTAAGAGACTGTGCATATACTATTCTCTCCTCATGGAATGCTCTTCTCATTACTGGATTTTCCTCCACCTTTAGATTGCAGCAGTTTGAATGCCACCCCTTCAGAGAGGCTTTTCCATACCTCTTGTGCCAGTTCTTTTCTTCCATTGCACTTTGTATTTCCCAATTACGTTTTCATCTAATTGTCTATTGGCTGTGTCTCCCTCTAGACTGTGACCTACATAAGAATAGTGGGTAAGTCCAGTATCTAAGATATTACCTAGCAGTTTATAAGCAATCAACAAACATTTGTTTAATGAACCAGTTTTTTTTTATAAGAGTATTATAAGACATGACATACTAGGGAAGTCCTGCCAACTCTTTTTTTTTTAATTTTTTTATTGTTTTCCCAATGCTATGCACTACAATAGAGGCTTTCACATATTACCTAACTTCTTTTCTCAATACATTTTTAAAGTAAAGATTATTTATCAAACTCTACATATCAAGCAACTGAGGAGCAAAAGTATGTCCCCCGTGATAATACAGTGTCAGGGATGGAATGCAAATCTAGCTCTTAACTCCCAATCTTTTGAAGCCCTTCTGATTATACCCAGAGCTGGCTTCATGGGTATGAGACCCTTTTAGTCACACAGGGCTTTGTTTAATGCTTTCCTGTTGCCATCTCAAAATTCTTAATTTCTGAACACGGGCCTGGCACTTTCATTTTGCACTGGGCTCCACAAATTATGCAGCTGCTCCTGACCATACCACAATATCCTAAATGTATTCCCACTAGTTTGGCATTTTCTTACTTGGAAGAATTTAGGATCTAAGTACACTGAATGATTTACCACTGTATTCACAGTTGTGAGGCAGTAGCTAGTGTTGGGGAAAGAAATTTCCCGATCTAATCCCAGAGGTAATTCATAACAGGCATATTGAGCTTCACAGATGATGCCTTTTATTTTTACAAATTGAAGGCAAGATCCTCCACCGGCACAACTGTTACTACTTGCTTTATTGCAGTGATTGGAACCAAACCCACAATATCTCCAAGGTACGCCTGTATTTCCCGTTCTCTGTCTTGAGAAATGTCTGCTTATCTTCTCTATCTGTTGTTAAACCTGATCTCATCCTTGCATGAAACTAAGTTATTTTAGAGGATCTTAGTCTAGAACTCGATCAAAGGCTTTGTCTAATAAATTATATTGCCCTGGTTAGCCCATTATTCACAAACCCACCAAAACCACAAACAATCGAATTGACTGAAGGCGTTGCCCCTTATATTGCCCACAGGGGAGATATCTCAAGACCCCAGAGGATGCCTGACACCAGGATGGTACAAAACCCTTTATATACTATGTTTTTCCTTATACATACATACCTGTGATAAAGTTTAACTTAACAATTAGGCACAGTAAGAGATTAACAACTAATAAAAGAATAATTATAACAACATACTGAAATAAAAGTTATGTGAATGTGGTCTCTCTCAAAATACTTTATTTCACGAATGGAAGGTTTGTTCTTACCTTAGATCTTAGCAACCTCAGCGTACAGTGTTTTTTCTTTCCTTATTAAGTCGAGAACTTTCACTTTTTCACTTAAAGGAAGCACTTCTCAACTTCTCTTTGGCATATCCGAACTGCCGGCCTTACCACTCTGGCACTTCGGGGCCATTATTAAGTAAAATAAAGGTTACATAACACCCTCACTGCGCTACCTACTAAGTGACTAAGGAGTGGGCACTGCAGCGTACGGAGCCAGGAGACGCGGGACAATGATTCACGTGCTGAGTGGGAGGGAGCAGGCCGCGCTCCTCGGAATGGTAAGCAAGTTAAAACTTATGAATTATTTTTGGAATTTTTCCACTTAATTTTCTCGGATCGCAGTTGACTATAGGTAACTGAAACTGCGGAAAGCAAAACTACAGGTAGGGGGCTACTGTGCCTTAGAGCAATGATGGTGCCTTACTCCCTATCATTTTTTCTTCAGTGGTCAATACTGTACGGTTCTATCCCGCGCCATGGAGTGAGTCTCCCGGATGCGGTTAATAACAGGTGTCCCTTACCTGGCCTGTAGCCTCCCAGGTCTTACTCTGAAGTTCTTGTAAGTCGGGGTCTCCAAAATGCAATGCCCAGAGCAATGCCCAGAGCAGCGGCAGCAGCCAGCCCCACACAGGGAGATGGGGAGGGAGGGGGGCGGAGACTTATTCCAAATGCAAATTCTCAGACCACTCCTCGGGCCTGTTTTATTCCAAACGCCTACGGGAGCACGGCTTAACAAGCCTTTCAGGTGATTCTGACACACGCTGATGTTGAGAATCACCACCCCAGATAACATATCCAAATAGTAATATCCCAGTATGGGTGCTCATCTACATCACTGGGGAGTCTTTTCACATTATAGTTGACCCTTGAACAATGCAGGTTTGAATGACACAGGTGCCCTTATATGTGGATTTTTTTTTTTAATTGACCCTAGCAGTTCAGTTGACCTGGGCAGTTGGAATCCAAGTGTTGTTCAAGAGTCAGCCTCGCGGAAGGGACGGAAAGGCCACAGGTGCAGTGTGAGCAGTCCCAGGTGATTCTGATCCCAGCGGGTTTGGGAGCCCTTCTCTGAGGCAGTTGCTGTTTAAAATCAGTTACGCATTTTGATGAACAGTTTTTACCATTTCGCTGTTGAGTTTCTTCGGATTACTTTTCATTAATGTATCTCTGCAGGGCTTGACAAGTTGAATCTAAAACTACTTGTTCTGATGCTCTGCCATGTTTCAGCAGATAAATTTGCAAGTGAAACAAGCCTCAAACTCCTGTTTTGTGGAAAATGCAAATTTCCAAAGATATAACAAAAACAAATGTACACTCCCTCATGCTTCTTTTAACCCTTGAGCACATTTTGAATATATTATAAACATAGAATTGCCCCAGGTCTCAATAATTGGGTCCTTGGCTTAGTTTAATATAAAGAACATTTTGAAGCCAAAACCGGTTTGGCTCAGTGGATAGAGCGTTGGCCTGCGGACTCAAGGGTCTCGGGTTCGATTCCGGTCAAGGGCATGTACCTTGGTTGCGGGCACATCCCCAGTAGGGGGTGTGCAGGAGGCAGCTGATCGATGTTTCTAACTCTTTATCCCTATCCCTTCCTCTCTGTAAAAATTCAATAAAATATTTTTTTTAAAAAAAAGAATATTTTGAAGCAGATTTAATGGGCTCCTTATTGAGGACCTACTATGTGCACAGTATTGTACCTCATTGTTCATCAAATTTTCACCCTGGCCACCAGCCCGAGGAAAACGGATGAGAAAATATTTTGATTAAATGTGTGTCTTCACCATCCCCACTCCAACTCACTCCTTCCAAACTTCCTTTTAAAATCTTCAGAGGGAAAATTATATATATTTTTTTCTGATAGCTCATCTGTCAGCCTTTGCTCCATCTTTCAGGAAAGTGATGGGTGAAGAGAAAAAGAGAAAGCAAAAACACTCTACATTTTCTGTCCATTTCTTATGAGCACAGAATGTAGAGCCAGGCAGCCTGATTTCAAACTTGTGCTCCACGACATTGGTCAAGCTCCTTAATATCTCTATGCCTTAGTTTCATCATCTGTAAAATGGGTACCTGCGGTTATTATAAGGAACAAATGACCCAATAAATGTAAAGCCCCACAGAATGGTTACTGGCACATAGAGTTCAATATGTGTAACTATTACTAACATTCCCATGTCACACTCCTTGCAGTTTTAATTTGCGAATCCACATTTATCTATATCCTAGAGCCTAAGTCCAAGATCCCATATCATTCTGCCTCCAAGGAACCATCTTGCTGTCCTGTTCTTAATGTCCTTCAATACTTATAGGCTATCCTAGAAACCTGGAGTTGTTTTCTGACTTCCTGTGTCCCTCTCTAGTTGGCACACATCTCCCCAATTCATGGTGGTGCAAAGGGAACACTGTGGACATAGGCTTGGAGTCAGACAGATCTGGCTTCAAATTTGTATCTCCTTCCCCTCTCCTGGCTCATCCTGCTCAGCGTCTTTGGCCTTCTTCTTGTTCCTTCAACACTCCTCTCCCTCAGGACACGTGTACTTGCTGTTCTCTCTGCCTGGAACATTCTTCCCCAGGGTGTCCTCATTGCTTGTTCCCCTGCTTCAATCTAACATCTGTCTTATAGCACCAGTACATTCCCTCTAGCTATAACAGTGCCCCCTTTCGTTCTCTTTTTCTTCACAGTACCTATAGTCACTAGACATTTTATCATATATGTATTGGCTTGTCTGTGTGTCTGCTGTCAGCCCTCACTGGGATATAAGCTCCAGGAGTGCTGGTACTTGGTAAAATGGAGATGACGCTTACCTAATCAGGTTGTTGTATGGATTGAATGGCCTAACTTGTATAAAATATAAAACTGCTATGAATATAAAAAAAGCCTAACATAATGCTGAGCACAAAGCAAATGTTCACGTTCCTCCTTTTCTCATGATAACAAATGAAGAGGGTAGGCATATGCTGCTTCTCATGGTATCCCTACCAGCACCATTATCTCCCACAGCCAGTGACCCAGAGACCTGAGGAAACTGAATGGAAACTCTTCAATTGTATGATCATTATATAGATTTGCGGCAAAAGCCAGCATGTCCTAATTAGATTTCAAATATACCTGGCTGTGAAAATATAGGTATATACTTCTTACGTGCACACAGAGTCGGATTAAATAGGAGTTCTTGTGAAAAGGGATGTTTTCATTAAGTGATTTTGTTAGTTCATTTTTTTTCACCCATTGTAATTGAACATATTGCCTCCTGATCTTTATTCAGTTTCTCACCTTCATAAAGAAAGCACGGAACAGAAATCCGTTTACTCATGTATCTGAGTACAACATCTTGGCTGAGGGCATTGTTATAGACACCAATTGCCAGTTGATATAATTGTATTCAGATATAGCATATTTGCCCGAATCTATTCCGACCTCACAATAAACCAAGGTAATTACTTTTTCAAATTAAACTCCAAGGTTCTTATTTAACTCTTATTTGTCACATTTTTCTAATAGCAGATCATACACACCACACACACACACACAACACACCACACACACACAAAACCTATTTAACAAGGGTTCTACTATGCTCACATTTTATTCAAACTTAAAATGTTTTAGATATGCTTTTGATTCATATCACATACATAAAATAACCAGAGTTTATTTAAAACTTGAAAGAACAAGTAAATGATTCAACATGCTAAAAATAATAAAGGAATTTAAATCTTACAATCATGCACATACATTTATAATGCCCTATTTTCACTGAATAATATTAAGAGAGGTAGCATCAAAAATACCATATTTTTCTTTTTCATTCAATAGTTAATTCCTTTTACTGAGCTTATTGGGAACTCTAATGACAATATAGTTCCATTGCTTTCATTAGTTAGTTCTACCCTGAGTAATGTCACAGCCATAGTAACCTTTAAGCCACCTCCATAAACAAATGACCTTTGTGAGCGAAAAGACTCCAATAAACTTTGTTTATGCTCTTTTAGTCATCTTATCCCTAACTCACAAGTCAACAGAGTATTGAAAAATTAAAGAGCATACATTTGAATTCCATCTCTACCATTCCCAGCTCTCTTGGTTAACACTTACTTGACATCACTGAAATGTAGTTTCTTCTTCTGTGCTTTTAGTATCCAAATAAAACCTACCTCAGAATGATATTGAGTTTACAGAAGAGATCATTGAAAATGCCTGGTACTTAAAAATACCATAATACTGCTCATTTTTCTCCCTTTCTTCCTTGTTTCTCTGTCTAGAATATGAAACACCTAAGTCCAGAACATTTTCACTATGTTTTTCCACTTATTCCACACACAAGTGCTGAGTTTTCACAGCATGCCAGACACTGAACAAAACTTGGGATACACTGATGAATAAAATATACTCCTTGTCCTAAATGAGATCCTAAACCACAGTGATTCTCAACAAGTGTTCCACAACAATTTTTAAAATATGCAATACCTGACTATTTAGTGAGGGGCACTGACATCTTTTCCCTTAGATTGTCAAATTTAATAATGACAACAGCCAACAACAATAGCCATCCAATGATTAGTTTATGTGTGTATGAGATGAAAAAGATTGAAAATCACTGGACTAGATTGTACTCCAGGTATAGCTAAGGTTATGTTTGACAATCAGACATTTTCCCCAAGAAGAAGAAATAATGCCCAGCCTTCCAAAGCTTTTATAATGTGTATGATTCACAAATGATGTGGTAATACGATATCCTGTGAATTACCTCACTGCTCAGATCAATGCAGGACCATGATGTTATCATACCAGCTGAGTCGACTGTCTCCATCAGTGGACCCAAAGGCACCAGTTATACAAGACATGGTATGGACACACACACACACACACACACACACACACACACACACACACACACATCCTTCCCCCACCTACTTAGTGGGTAATGAGACGAAAGTAGGACTTAGCCATTATTTAACACTGGTTCTTTCTGCATTCATTTTCATAGTCTATTTATTTGGAGCATCTTGTCTTGGTAACATGAAGTAAGCTCTTGTTTTAGTTACTGTTGCCCCTGCATTCTATAGTTACATCCAATAACTTGATGCACCTTTTAAACAACCTCTTTTGGTAGCTGCAACCCAGATCATTTCCACTTTGTCCTAGGCTCTTGTAATGTGAATCTTTATTGTTTATCTTTTAAAGAAAACTAATTTCATTTAGTGCTTTTAAATGCTTAAAAACTCATCTTTATTTCCCACCAAATGGCTGCTGATCATCAGAACAAAAGAAAGCAATCTTAAAGTTTATCTCTGTGTTCAAAATGCGTCATTACATAGAAGGATAACTTGGTAGATCAAGTGAAAACAAATGGGAGTAGATCTTATTCTGAAACTGGTACTCCCCCTGGGCAATGGGTGGATGACAACAAACATCTGTCAGGTCCAATCATGCTGTTTCCCCTCAGTAATTCCTGAAGGGCTACTTTTGTGACAGACTTTACAGTAAAAAGACAACAAAAAGGGAATAAAATGAATAGAGGTAACTCCCCAATTACTAAAACTTAACCACATCTACCAGTTGTCATAGTAATGCATAGCCATAGTGAAACCCTTAGTCAGAAATGATAGAGGGAAATGTCTCTCTCTTAAGTCAGGGTCTGCATCTTTCATCGTGGTCCTTTTGCCCAGCTCTGGACATGGACTTCAGCTTTCTCTGGTGTCTGTTCCATGCTTCACGGGTATTTCTCTGCAGCCACGAGTAGCCAACTGCAGAATTTCTGGGCTTTCATATCCCACTGCTTAAATAGAGTTTCCATCAGTTGTATGTCTACAAATATGTCTGTTTATTTTTCCCTAATTCTGAACACCTGCTGAAATTTCAAGTTCAACACATTCCATACATATACAAATGACTAACTATTGGTGATACATAGCCCAAGAATATCTGCTGCAAATGCTATAGTTAGAATACTTTTATCTCTATCTACCCATCCATATCTCCCCATCCCCTTCTCTCTATCTGTTTTCCCTGCCTGCCTTCCTACCTTTCTCCCTCCCTCACTCTTTCTCTCTCTCTCTCTATCTTTTTTTCTCTCCCTGACTTGGGATAGGAAGATAGCAGCTCCAAACCAGGGTACCTCTCACTCCCAAGCTCTGTACTCTCCCAATATAGAGGCTTCATACACCTTGAAAATGTTTGAAACTTCACCACAGAATGTCTTCCATCATGTGACAGATGTTCTAGGGAAAACAGTCAACTTGCTGTTTCCCTGAAGTTTTACAATTTAATTGTTCATTGTTCAATTTGCTGTGGCTTAGGCAATCACAGTCTGGGACTCTAGGAAATTACTATCAACTACTGTTTTAAGGTAAAATACTTCCTTTGACATACTGCTTATTCAGTTTAGTTCCAGTAATTTGGTCAGAATTTGTTTTGTTTTATAGTGATCATATTACAATATGTAAATGTATCAGATTAACATGTTGAACAGCTTAAATGTACACAGTGTTATATGTCAGTATTGCAATAAAGAAAATAAATAGGCATGTTCTCAGAAAGACTCAACTTTTCATCTCATTTGATCTTAGCATTTTGAAAACTCTCATCTATTGCTATGTCATCATTTGGTGTTAATCTTCATCCTCCTTTCTTTCCTATTAATATAATGGTTTTTAGTAATTATCTATAGTTACAATGATTATTGAGTAAAGGAGACAAGCACTTATATGAAAAAAATCAGACTTTCTGAAATAACAGAAAAAAAAACTGTAAAGGCCCTATTTAAAAAATAGTTGTAATTCAAAATTTCAAGTTAAGGGTTATTTGCATTCATTAAGAAGAACAAAATTAATAAAATATTTACAAAGTAGTAAAAATTGCTCTTTGCAACATCTAACTAGAAAATTAATATTTATAAGGATATCCAAAAATTTTATTTTACTTGTACAGCTTCAATTCAGTGAATCAAAAACTGAAAATGCCATCATTTGTTTATTCATAGGACCGATCAATTGATTTCCTCATTCATTTGGTCAGTCTCACCAAGCTATAACAGACCAATAATTTAAGACAATTTTAATAGACTTATAAGTCATAACATATTGTTTACTTCTCATTGCTAACTATATACCATTATGCTTATACCATGCTGTATGCCAACTTATGGTTTCATCCCTCCCACCACCATAAATTAGTCTTCCAAAAGTCTTTTTTACATTTGTTTCTCCTGCAGCATGAAATTTTATCTTGTACAGACTCATTAAAATGTAAGTCAAAACAAAATATTTATATCCCCAAATCTACCAGTGGGAAAGGCAATTTTCACTTCCACAGACATCATTATAAATTTAACACTCAGAAAACAAAAGTGTAAGTTTCAGTTACGCAGGATAAATAAATTCTGGAGATCCCAATGTGCAGCATGATGACTACAGTTAACGATATTGTATTATATACTTGAAATCTGCTGAGAGAATAGATCTTAAATGTTCTAACCACAAAAACAAATCTGGTAACTCTGCAAGGTGACGAATATACCAATTAGCTTGATTGTGGTAATCATTTTACAATGTATATAATCTCAAAACATCATGTCTATAATTTTTATATTTAAGGTAAGTTGTATACCTTAAGTATGCACAATATTCATTTGCAAATTATAACTCAATAAAGTTGTGGGAGTGGGGGAAGAGTGCAGTGAACCCTCATCTATTCTGTTCCTTTGCCCACAGAACCCCTTTCCAAATAGAGGAGTATTTATCATGGATTTAAAGGCACCTTAGAGCATCTTTCACCACCATCTTCAAAACTTTGTTTAGTAAAGATTTTACAAATGACACTGGACTGGTATGGCTCAGTGAATGACCTATGAGCCAGGAGGTCCTGGTTCACTTCTAGTCAGGGCACATGCCCAGGTTGCACGCTCAATCCTTGACAAGTAGTGAACATGCAGGAAGCAGCCAATCAATGATTCTCTCTCATCATTGATGTTTATGTCTCTCCCTTCTTCTCTGAAATCAATATAGATATATATCTTAAAAGATTTAACAAACAAAACTGATATTTTAAAGCCAGTGAAAAGCAAAAGAATGGCCTCTCAAAGTGGTCTACATCTTAATCTCCAGAACCTGTGAATATGTTACTTTACATGGCAAAGGGAATCAAGGTTGCTAATTACTGACCTTAAAGAGGGTGTTGTGGATTATCCAGGTGGGTCCCCTATAATCCTAAGGGTCTATAATATGGGAGGCAGAAGAGAAGGGGAGAGAAAGCAATTGTGAGGATGGGAGCAGGGGTCAACCAGATACAATTTGGCTGCCCTTGAAGAAAAACAAGGGAGCTAGGAGCCAGGGGCCAAGGGATGTTGATATCTTCTACAAGCTGGATAAGACAAGTGAATGGGTTCTCCCTAGAGACTACAGAAAGGAACACAGCCCTACTGACATCCCAATTTTAATGTAGAGAAATCTGTGTCAGACTTCTGAACAACAGAACTGTTAAGATAATCTAATCTAATAAAAGAGTAATATGCAAATTGGCCATCACTCAAACACACAAGATGGCCACCACAAGATGGCCAGCAGGGGAGGGCAGTTGGGAGGGACCAGGCCTGCAAGGGAGGGCAGTTGGGGGTGATCAAGCCTGCAGGGGAGGGTAGTTAGGGGTGACCAGCTAGCAGAGGAGGGAAGTTGGGGGAGACCGGGCCTGCAGGGAAGGGCAGTTGGGAGGGACCCAGGCCTGCAGGGGAGAGCAGTTGGGGGGACCAGGCCTGTAGGGGAGAGCAGTTGAGGGGGACCAGGCCTGCAGGGGAGGGCAGTTAGGGGTGACTAGGCCTGCAGGGGAGGGCAGTTAGGAGTGACTAGGCCTTCAGGGGAGGGCAGTTAGGGGCAATCAGGCTGGCAGGGGAGCAGTTAGGCATCAATCAGGCTGGCAGGGGAGTGGTTAGGGGGTGATCAGGCTGGCAGGCAGAAGTGTTTAGGGGCAATCAGGAAGGCAGGCAGGCGAGCAGTTGGGAGCCAGCAGTCCTGGATTGTGAGAGGGATGTCCGACTGCCCATTTAGGCCCGATCCCAGTAGGATCGGGCCTAAATGGGCAGTCGGACATCCCTCGAGGGGTCCCAGATTGGAGAGGGTGCAGGCTGGGCTAAGGGAAACTCCCCCCCCATGCACGAATTTCATGTACCGGGCCTCTAGTAAATTCATATTGCTTTAAGCCACTAACTTTGTGGTAAGTTCTTAAGGCAACAGTAGAAACCTAACAAACACAATGCTCATGATTTTTTAAAATCCTGAGAGCAAAACCTAACACAGAAATAGTTAGATGATATATTTTTACATATTCCATTTCTTAATGACACCTTAATTGGCTTCCATGACAAACAAGCCAAATATTTTCTGAGAGTTTAACTGAACACAGTGACCAATTAAAATCTATGGCCTGACAGCAAACAAACAGATCAATGCCAAAACACAGCTCCTATTATTATTAGCTCAACTTTTTAGAAACTCTCTCTCAAGCATTTATCTTGACTTTACTGTATAAAATATAATTCAGGGTAAGCAAATACTTGATAGGGAGATTTCCTATTTATTAAAAAAAAAAAAGTACGGCCCTCACTGGTTTGGCTCAGTGGATAGAGCATTGGCTTGTGGACTCAAGGGTCCTGGGTTCGATTCTGGTCAAGGGGACATGCCGGGGTTTGGGGCTCTATCCCCAGTAGGGGGCGTGCAGGAGGCAGCCAATCAGTGATTCTTATCATTGATGTTTCTATCTCTCTCTCCCTCACCCTTCCTCTCTGAAATCAATAAAAATATATTTTTAAAAAAAATTAAAAATTGTACTGTCACCATTTGCAATGCCCTAATGAAACAACGGAGAGGCTAGGGATCAGCAAACTCCCACCAAGGATCATATCCAGTTCATGGCCTGTTTTTTTCTTAGCCTGTGAACTAAAAATGATTTTTACATTCTTAAATGGTTTTTAAAAGTTAAAAGTACACTAATATTTCACAACATGTAAAAATTATATGAAATTCCTATTTCAGTGTTTATTTATAAAGCTGTATTGGTACACAGCCATGCCCATTTATTTACATAATGTCTATAGCTGCTTCGAGTTGTAACAGTAGAGTTGAGTAGCTATAAGAGACCTTATGGTACTCAAAACCTAAAGTATTTACTATTTGGTCCTTTGCATAAAAAGGTTGCCAACCCCTGCTCTAGGCAATGATCCTCAGTGGTAGCTAATACCTAAAATGAGAGGCAACCAAAATACGTATGAAATATTCTTGCTGAAAAAATCAAAACTGATAAAGCATGTTTGTCAAACTACCAGTTCACAGGAAACACAATGGACAGAGAAACACGTAAGGTAACACTACTGGGATATATTCAGCAAAATAAAGAATTTGGAGAATGATACAATACAGACAATTTTCTCTGACAAATAATTTTCAACAGAAAAACAAAAAGATCAGGAAGGGGGAAACAATAGACTAAAAAAAACAAAACAATTTTAATGTGTCAATTCAAACAAACTGTGGGTAAAAAAACAGAATTATGAGAGCATCAAGGAAAGGTGGTTCTATCTTAATATATGAAGGTATTAGGAAACTATTAATTTGTTTACATTTCATTTTAATGAGTCTTTACCTTTCAATTATTTTTAGATGAAATGATATTTAACATTTGCTTTTAAATAACATATTGGGGAGGGAAGAAATAGAAAATATGGGCATAGATGAAGCAAGATTTATCAGGATTTGATCATTGTTGAAGCTGGGTTATGAATACCTGGGGTTTATTATACTATTTCCCTATTGTTATATAGGTTTAAATTTTCCAGAATAAAACTATTTTAAAATGCATTTTTCCCCAAAAGTCATAAGGTTTATAAAGAAAATAATTTTATAACCACAACTTATTTCATAACATAATGAATCCAATGATAAAAATACCCAAGCAAATAGCATCCTATATGCCAATATGGTACCAATTTCACATTTTATCTCAAAACTGTCAAATTCACCTCCAGAAAAACATAGAATGATGGACATTTCAAGGACCAGGATCTATTGTGAAAAGCAATCATCTTGAAGAAGACAAGCCGATTTTATTTTCGAAAACATTTTTAAAGCTCAATTAGAAGGCTAATACAGACAATCATTAGCCTTATTTTACATCTTAGCTGTAACCAACAACATACTAATTTCAGAAGAATTAAAGACAAATAGCACTTCCCCATCAAACAAAGGCAACTTCTGCTTTTGATATTTGCTGTAACACTTCTTGTTAACACCATAGTTAGATAATGTTCCAAGTAGCTCTTGCCAGACACTGAACTAGCTATATACATCAAAACCCAATGTTCACAATTTATCCTGGGGACAGGTATTCCCATCTTGGTTTTATGATTAAGGCAATGAGACACAGAATGACTAAGTTGCAAAACCATTAATGACCTAAGTCAAACTGGAAATCAAGTCTGTCAGATTTGAGTGTCAATACAGTCTTAAAGTAGACTGCCAGCACCTTGCAAATTTTGGCATGACCTTCCTCTAGTGCAAAACAGCTCCAGAGAAGAAGCCCTTGTCCTTATGGCTTCCAAAGAGCAAGCTCAGTTTCTGAGTTTATAACCTGCCAAAGTATTTGCAAATTAAGAACCAAAGAGACAAGTACAAAGATGTTCATGAATGCTATTTGAAATAGCAAAAAGAGAAAGAAAAGAAAAGAAAAACTTAATTTTTACCAGTAGTGCAATGAGTAAATTACCTGTGATACAATAGATACTGAAATGATAGATAACATTTACAAATAACATCTTGATCTACTTTAAAATATACAAGGTTGAGTGAAAAATGCAAATTGCAAGAGAATATACAGAACAACATAATTTATGTAAAGTTTTTTAAATTACTTATACATCTATATAAATACATATGTAGTTGAGATTTTTTTAAAAAATAAACATAAATAAATATATAAGAACAATGATCCTCAAGTTCAGGATATTTTTTACCATTGGGGAATCAAGAGTATGGTAGGGAATCTTAAACAGCGGGAAAGAAAGAAGGAATTCTCCTGATAGAATTGAGGAGAAAATAGGCATAAAAATGTAATTTGCCTCTGGCCACATAGCTAATAACTGAAAGAGTCAAGATTCCAATCTAGATCTCCTTGATTCCATACTGTTCTCTAAAATTAATTCGGATCTCCCAAAGTAGAGAGGAATTGCATTCAAATTGAGACTCTTGGGATTGTTTAAACAATACAGCCCTCCTTCCTAAACTCGCTATTATAAAGTTCATTCCCAGAGAAGTCCTAGAAAGCTCAACCTTTGAAGAGGACAAAACCTAGATGGTTATTACCATGGATGTGTTTTATGTGACTACTAGAGGCCCGGTGCACGAAATTTGTGCACTGGGGAGGGTGTCCCTCAGCCCAGCCTGCACCCTCTCCAATATGGGACCCCTCAAGGGATGTCCAACTGCAGGTTTAGGCCAGATCCCTGTGGAATAGGGCCTAAACCTGCAGTTGGACATCCTTCTCACAATCCGGGACCGCTGGCTCCTAACTGCTCACCTGCCTACCTGATTGCCCCCTAACTGCTCCCTTGCTGGCCTGATTGACACCTAACTGCTCCTCTGCAGGCCTAATTGCCCCCAAATACCCTCCCCTGCTGGCCTGATCACACCCAAGGCTTTTATTAGTATAGATATGACCCTGCATAGAAAATTTTAATAACCCTGCTTTACAATAAGGGCTTGACGATTGAATCATTAGGACCAGACACCAAAATTTCCTTTCTTTGAATAGTGGAGGGAACAATTATCTTGTCTTTAAGTTGCCCTGAAATTAAAATGAGATAATGACTTAGAAAAGTATAAAAGCACCATATAAAGACAACTCTTTAAAATGAAAAACACTATTTTTATTCTCCCCTTCCTTCCTTTACAGCTTTTATTTAAACTTTGAAATTTATAAAAATTTCACTCCAATTTTCATTTCTTTACATTCAATATTATTTTGTATTGGTTTCAGGTTTTATATTAGTTACAGAATAGTGGTTAGCAAATCATATACTTTACAAAGTGTTCCCTAGTACCCACCTGGCATCATACCATCATTACAACACTATTGACTATATTCCCTATTTAAGTGACAATGGGTTTACAGGTTCCTTTCAGTCTTTCTTTTGTGTTGCTCGTCCTTCCTTTTCTTTCTCACTTCTTCCCTCATTTTCTTTATATAGTATCTCAATTGGCCATCAAAGCTCAGTGAAGGCACTGGGACATGCTTCATCCATTTTATAGACCAGGAAACTGAGGACAATTCCAGTTGGCTGTGGGACTTGACTCAGCACACAGGAAGCCCTCAGAGCCATGTTTTTTGCAATTCCTAAGGGGCAGCCGCCCAGCAAACAGAACAAACCTTCCAGTCAGGCTTCCAAGCCTCTTTCTCAAGCACCTCTTCATTGCGGATGCTCCACATTCTTTCCTCTCCCCGTCCCCTGCCCCCCATTCTTTACTGCCCCCAATTCTCCGGAGCAGGTGGAAAGCTTTGCACTCACTGCCTAGGCATGCTCTGCCATGGGGCAGGGCACCGCGGGCCTGCTTTTGGGTCAAGGCAGGAGCAGGAGTCACTGCCTCTGAAGTGTGAAGGCTGCCTGAGAAAAGCCAGTTAGCACTGGGAGCTTCTCTGAATCACGTCAGTCAGTCCAGTACCCTGCAGTGCAGCACTCCTCCACTGAGGTGGCACCGCCCCTCAACCCCCGTCTCAGGGGTGAGGGTTCTTGCCCCTCTGCCCAGAGTCCTTCCATGCCCCTTGATCCCTGGCAGGGCTCTAGTACCCACCTGGCATCATACCATCATTACAACACTATTGACTATATTCACCATTCACCGGCGTCTTGGGGCCACTGCAGAACCTCCGTCTCTCTGCAGATGAGGCAGATTCCCTTGGTCTCTGTGAAGCTATGAATCTGTGGCCAGAGGCCAGGTCTGGGTCTCAGCAACCCCCTGCCTGCAATGTTCCCAGGGACCCTGGGAGCAGCTAGGAAGGTCCGGCCTTGCCTCCCTGGGCAGCGATGATCCCAGGGACCCCTGGGAGTGGCTAGGCAGGTCCAGCCTTGCCTCCCCAGGGCGGCGATGCTCCCAGGGACCCCCGGGAGTGGCTAGGCGGGTCCAGCCATGCCTCCCCGGGGCAGCAATGCTCCCAGGCACCCCCCGAGTGGCGGGCAGCGATGATCCCAGGGACCCCTGGGAGCAGCGGGTGGCGATGCTCCCGAGCGGATGGACCCATACTCCCGGAAGCAGGCCATGGTGCTGCCCGCCTGCCTTCACATGCAAATTAACCACCATCTTTGGTGGGTTAATTTGCATACTCATTCACTCTGATTGGCTGTGAGCATAGCGAAGGTACGGTCAATTTACATATTTGTCTATTATTAGGTAAGATTTTGTGGTTGAACTTCTGGTATTCTAGAAAGGCATTTTGAATGAATGTGCATTCCCATGACATTGAATGCATGGATTGGCAGTTTCTCATGTCAACTCTGAACTTGAATAATTGTCCTTTGGACAACTAAAGTAGTGATTCCCACCTTTTTGACATCTGAGAAATTTCCCACATCCATTGAGGTATTTGAAGAGATCAAAGTGTTGAGGTATTTGGTTAGGCCAATGATACAAAGAAACAATTTAGCAATTTCTGAATTAAAAAAAACCACAAAAGTTTTCATAAAAATACATAGTTTTACATGATAATAGTGAATTATTCACTAACATTACAAAGTGA
This sequence comes from Eptesicus fuscus, assembly GCF_027574615.1. Classification (NCBI taxonomy): domain Eukaryota; kingdom Metazoa; phylum Chordata; class Mammalia; order Chiroptera; family Vespertilionidae; genus Eptesicus; species Eptesicus fuscus. Next base: position 37,065,853 of record NC_072487.1, read on the forward strand.
ATATGTTCTAGGCAAAACCTGGAAAGAGGGCAATAATGACTCTCAGGAAGGCATGCCTCTTTCCAAATCCAAGCAACTCTTTTTCTTTCTCATCTTTTAAGAATCAGGCACCAAGCCTAGGAAACTTTTTCTCTAAACTTCTTATCCTCATGGCGTCAGCTGCTTTAACCTTTGCTCTACTGCATTCTGACTATAAAGCTAAGCTCTATACATCTCTGTCTTGTTGCTCTGCATATCTGTCTTGTATGAAACCATCAGTTCTATTAGGAAAGTTGTCCAGTACCTACCATGGTGCCTACCCTTTCCTAGCTACCAAGCAAACGGTAGAGGAATAAAAGGTTATTTTTTTGAACAATGTTCCCTGCAATCCTTCCATTTTTGCTCTATCAGCCTTCCTTTGGCTTTGTAAGTGAAAAAATACAAAAAGTAAAGCCAATGCACAGACCATCACATCTGGTCAGAACAGATGAATATAATGTTTTGCTACTATTTATAAATGATTTTAATGGTTCGGTTTTTTAAATATCTCAAAAAACAATGGCAGGAACAACTGTTCTAATATGTTTTTAAATAGTTGAAGACACATTTGAAACTATCACCATACCAGGATATTTTACTTCTCAAAACTTAAAATATTTGAGTTACTCATTTGCCAGCTAATATATTCATGGCCCTCAAATTAATGATGAAATCAAATTAAAATTTAATTCACTATGATTGATGAGAAAAAGTTAGTTAGTTGTTATATTAATTACCAGGGAAAAAAGATGACATTTCAGAAATGCTTAAACAAAATGAACCATGATGAAAATGGCTTTTTTTCCCCCATCAAAAAAACTCACAATGACAGGAGAATACATCTGTATTCCTGAGCAATAAAACGTTGTCCCTTTTTGAGTTTTTTAACACAGTGAGTAAAGGGCAGTAGACAAAAATCAACCTGTCAAGGAAAGGCTTATTCAGTAATGGACAAGCACTGCAGGGGACTCATTCAGCTTCCATCAGGAGAGTCCTTTGTGTAACACGAACAAACTATTAAGGGTTTAATGACACTGCAATAGCCCATCAGACACTGAAAAAGGAAACAGAGGATTCTTTTTTTTTTCAACTTGCTGTTATTTCTACTACAGCTACCAAGGGATCTACCATCCACACCATCTTCAAATAGGCCATTGGTTTGGAGATGAGTTTTTCTGACTTTAGCCCTGCCTTTGACTCAGTGTTTCTCATTTATTTTAAGCCCTTGAAGAACCCAGCTTACAAACTAGGTCTAGAAAAGCCGGAAGTCACCTACTAGGCCAGCAGAGCAAGTCAGCCTCAGAAATGGAAACAGGTTGTTCATGGAATCCTGCAGTCATAACTTGTCAAACCCTGTGGGAAGAGTGACTTTGGTAAGCAGCTGAACTGGCCTTATCTAGTTTGCAGCACTGCAGCTTCAGTACGCTCACTGTGATTGCTATGCACTCTCGGTCGCTCACCTGTCTGCACAAGGTGTGATGTTCAGTGGTTGGCATTTGCTGATAAGGGTAATTATGGCATTAGTGGAAGCAAGCATGCCACCTAAGGTTGAAAAACAACTCTAATTACACATCATTTCACTCTCTCAGAACTGTTTCTTTCTTTCTTTTACACAGTGCTTACTTTGAGATTAAATTAAATCTGTAATTATTTGAAAACAAGCCTTTAAATAGCAGTGGGACTACAGGAGGTAATCACCTTTCAAAATTAAAAATGCATACATGCTGAGGTGAGCTTTTGATATTTGTAACACCAGACGGCACTTGCTGAATCACCTTTCAATAGATCTCCATGCGTTTCTATGTAGATAGACTTGAAGCAAATAATAGGAGTAACAAGAACAATACTTCAAGAAGAAGTATGAAATTCAGATCGTATAGAATGGAAGCAAAGTCATTTTACTTTTATGCCTATTGACCAATTCAACAGAGACATTATGTAACACATTAAGATTAAGAAACTTAATTTCATATCCAAAATTCAAATATATAGTCTTTTATACTAATACTAGAGGCCCGATGCATGAAATTCGTGCATGAGTAGGCCTTCCTTCCCCTGGCTGCTGGCACCGGCTTCCCTCTGGCACCTGGGACCTGAGCCCTGGGGTTCCCTCTGGCTGCAGGCATGTACCCAGGACCCCGGCTTTCCTCTGGCCCCCAGCAGGCAGGACCCAGGTTTTCCTCCAGCTACTGGCAGGCACCCAGGACCCAGGCTTCCCTCTGGCCCCCAGCAGGCACCCAGGACCCAAGTTTCCCTCCAGCTGCTGGCAGGCACCAGGGACCCGGGCTTCCCTCGCAGCCCCAGCTTCATCCGGAAGGTTGTCCAGAAGGACATCCAGTCTAATTAGCATATTATGCTTTTATTATTATAGATACCTACAAAACTAAAATAAGCCTTAGCTGGTTTGGCTCAGTGAATAGAGCATCGGCCTGTGACTGAGGGTCCCAGGTTCGATTCTGGTCAAGGGCACGTGCCTGGGTTGCGGGCTCGATCCCCAGAAGGGGGTTGTGCGGGAGACAGGCAATCAATGATTCTGTCTCATCATTGATGTTTCTATCTCTCTCTCCCTTCCTCTCTGAAATCAATAAACATATTTTTAAAAAACTAACATAAAAGTATATTTATTAAAAACACTGATTTTAGATTTTAAAAAATAATCTGTAAACCACTTTCAGAGGGAAACAAATTCCAAGGAGTAAGTATGATTAAATCCTACTGCACTCTTTCAGAATTTTATGATTTGAAATATAATTTGAATACAGTATATTACTAGACTAAAGCTTGCATTGTCAGCCATAAAGCATAAGAATAGGGGAGAGAAGAGTGTTTCTTGAATTATAAAATGAAAACAATATCTTTTGAAAAATCATCAAGAATTGATTTGTTAGACATACTGTGGCCCAGAACGTGAAAACACACCCTTTAAATGCCACTGTTGTGACTCAGGACAGCTGCCCTTTCCACCAGATGTTGCACAGGGTGGTGCTGCTTAGGCCTGGCTGATGCCAGAACAGAAGCAGACCCCAGAGAGCTGTGGCAGAGACGGTACACACTGTCCAACAAGGGCCTACCTTACTCCAGAAAGAACTCCAGGAGACCATTTTTCTGAGTACTAAAGAGAGTGCCAGAAATGCAACTTTTTTGTTACTAATAATGGCATTAAAATCATGAGAAATCTCTACGAAAACCACAACATACTTAGTGATAAGTGGAGTAGAAAATCTAATTACCAAGATTGATTCAAACAAACCTCCCCTACACTCCACACGCAAAAACACCATGACTCAGATCATAAAAGCAAAGTACATTCTAGATGACCAAGAATATGGCTGACCTCTCCTTGCTAGAGAAAGTCTCTCCCATTAATTATGATTATGCATGCTTTGCTGTTCATTAAAATGAAAAATAACGCAATCATTCCCTGGGGGAGAAAGTCATGGACTATAGTGTTCCCTGGGAATAACTTTAACTAGTAGGGATTTCAAGGCTCTAACTATAGCAAAGAGTAACAAAGGCCACATTAATAGAACGACTTATAATCATTTACATTCTCAAAAGAAAGAAAGATGTAGGAAAGCTCCCAATTTTTATTATTAACAAAATTTTTACACATTTATCTATTTTGACTTTTTTAAAAAAGAGTAAAATCCTCATATGATTTTCATCAGGATGGCTACCACCATATTTCTTAGAATACAAAAAAGAATAAGATCCAAAGCCACATCACAGAATACCTTGTTTATAAATAAGAATAAATAAAAAGCACCATTACTTATATTAGTTGCTTTAATCACTTCCTACTGTATAGTTTAAGCTATAATCACTTCCTACTGTATAGTTTTGGCATGAAATACAATAAGTTTAAAATAGCACCAACTCACTTTAACAGGGGGAAAACTCTTACTTGATGATTAAAACTTGTTTAAAGCATATCTGCTAGGAGCATTATTATCCCCTCTCTCCTGTTTGCATAAATAAGTGGGGTATCTCTCTTACAAATGAAATAGAAAGTCTTTGTTAACAACTAATGGCATCAAACCTTGGTTAAAAACCTGATTATCTTTGTGGTTTTGTTTTTTTAAATTTGCTGATTAAAATCATGGCTAGGAGCACTTATTAGATTTTTTTTAAAACAAAATCAATATTAAATTTGCCATACAATGTGAGAATAAGCTCAGGCTTTTGCCACAACTGGATTTTAACTGAATTACTAATGTTTCAATGAACAAGTTCTGCAGAAAAATATAGCACCTTCATCACCCTTAGCAAACAAGGGGTCACAGTTACTTTTCCAGACGCCTTCTGGTTGTCCTGGTATCCTATTATGCCCTCTCTCTCACACACATCTTTATTCTACATAACAAACCTGTGAGTTATTTAACCCAACTTATAGTTATATGAAGATTCTTATATAGTTATATGAAGATTCTTATATAGACTCTGCACACACCTGTTGAACAGAATCGAAGAAGAAACGTAAATTACTTAGAATAATACTTAGGCTTTCCATTAAAAGGGGGATAAAATTAATTCTTAACTCACATAATTGACAGAAGTCATCAATGTTATGTTTTCTACATATTTATTTTAGAAAAACCTATCTTCAGAACAGTAACATCCTTTTAAAACATTTTCAATTCTACATTTCTAAATAAATAATATTTCAATGCATGCAATAAAATGAAGTGCATTTTAAGTATACTGTATCTACATTTAAATTTTAAAAACTTACAAAACTCACTAAATATTGCAGAAAATATTTCAAATTTAATACCACTTTCTGCTAGTAGTTTTTGTGAACAAGCAAACAAAATAAACACCCTATAAATTGTAACATGTTTACATTTCATTCTGTTGAAGTAATGTTTTAAACTTCCTGCTTTTCAGGGATTAATTTTTAGCCTCCCATGACGACCCTGCTCAGACACAGCAGCCTAACATTGTTCGTGCTAGGAAATCCAATGCTTATGTACTATCCTCTCTTTTAATTAATTCACTTTCTCTTCACCATGCAATATTTGCTGAACACTCCTCTATATGTAAAACTTGAGTACACCCCCTCCCCCCACACATACACACTGAGTTCCTCAATATTTTAGAAGTTAAAAGTGATGTGTCCTTCTTCCCTATGAGCAACAGGAGGGCTCCGCAGTCTTAGAACAGAGTTCTCTCCTTCTAGGCTGAAGGAAAGCAGCTAATATTTAAATACTAAAAATGCAAATGCAGCTAAAGTTTTTATCAACTGTACTTCTCTACGCATCCGATGCCCACATTAATTCACTCGTGTGCTTCTGTTGCACTAATTAGACATTGAGGAGGAGCTGACACAAGGGAAAACTGTTTTTTTCTGAATGTCGTATGTGTTAACAGTAGGATGGTAAGCACCTGGGGTATTTTTGCTATTCTGTTCATGCAAACGATATTCGGCAAACAATTAAACGCACCCATTACCATCGTGGGGTTGCGGGATGGAAAAGAGCAACTGTTAAGAGAGTAAAAATATGGCATGCCCTTCCTATTCCGCCCTAATTCAGCGGTTGCCCAGTACCTCCGAACATGCTACACAGACAGATCCCCAGGACGCGCACCTGAGTCACAACAATACACTCCACAGCATCTCACCCCCTCGCTAAATTAACTGCAAAACTCTGATGATCTGACAGCGAGCCCCTCGCCTCTCAGCATGTTCCCCATTTTTTTTGCAAAGACATCAGAGACGTCAGGAGACTCTCCGTGGCTGACGAAAAGGAAGTCATTCCTTCTTGTCCCTCCTCACAGCCTCCACCTTATTTATTTATTTTTTTTTTTTTTTTTCCGTTAGAAGCGGCTCCACAAGTTCCCTGGCTGGAGCCCTGAGGAGGCAAGTTCAGCACCATGGAAAGGGCTCGAGTCCCGTGTGGAGAGAGAAAGGGAAGGAGAGACCCAGGGGCTCCCTCCCGGGCCACTCACCGGCGTTTGCTGCGACGGGAGTCCCGAGCGCTTGGTGGACCCCTGCTTGGAACTTAACCTTTTCCACGACTCGGCAAACCTGCCCCGGCTGGCGTTCCGGCTGCACCTGCGGCTTTCCCCGCCGTCCTCTCGGTCCGAGCCGCCCCGCTCCATTTCCGCCGCATCCCTCCACTTCTTCCCCATGCGAAGTTCGCCTCCCCTGGCCGGGCAACACCCCGGCGGCGCCCAGGGCTCTCGCTCGCTCCTCTCGCCGCAGGTCTCACTCCTGCCGGGGCGCAGCTCTGTGTTGGCGCCGCCTTTGCCTCCGCCGGGCTCCTGCCAGAGCCCCGCGCTCCGTTACCGCTGTCGCCACCAGGCTGCGCTTGCGCCCGCGATTGGCTCAACTGGGCTGGGACTGCGAGCGCCACCTGCACCGGAGCCAGCTTCCTCTTGCGCCCCCAAATTTCTCTCCACCCCCGCGGCAGCAGCCGCCCCAAGTCGCACGGCCCACACCCGGGGGCTATTGATGCGCCGCTGGGTAGTTACCTCCAGTCACCTGACCCCGCCCAGTCCCCCAGGCCTGGAGAGCAACCTCACCCCATCCCTAGCAGCAGGTGCCAGGCTCGGTCACCCACACTGGGTGGGTGGAGACTCCCTTGACCTGGAGAAAGACAGGACGAGTACAACTTTGTCCTCCCTCCTGTCTCTTTCTCCCCTTTCTCCTGTTTGCTGCAACAACTGCCTCCTAAGGGTCCTCGCGGAGAGTAGAACTTCATCTCCTTGTCAGGCGCCAAGCTAAGGCCTTCTCACGCTTGCTCAAACTAGCCCGCTGGTTCTTAAACTTGACTGCACATCCGAGTTATCTAAATCTTTCTTGTGGCTGTTATTAATGCTCATATTCCTCGTAGTCTACTTTAATTGGCCGGGCTGTGGCCTGGGAATCGGAATAGTTAAACCTTCCCAGGTGATTCTTGCTGCTCTGCCGCAATTAAGCCTTCAAGGACCCATACTATGGGGACAGAGCAGAGGAGGGTCCTTAGCGAAGAAAGGGTTGATATTTCTTAACCAACTCTCTTTTTTTTTTTCTCTCTCTCTGGGGTAGGAATGGGATATTCAGTTTACCCTCTCCCTCCTGGGCAAGGATGGTACAGCAATCAACCAGTGAGGCCATGTGAGCTCCTGTGTGCTGTCTATTCTTTGACACCTCCACCACCTAGGTCCACATGTCTGCCACCTGCTCATAAGAAGGAAAGCCTGCAGTCTCTCACAAGTTCTGTGTCGGTTATTTTACCAGACTGAGCTGTCCTTGTTTTCAGAAATGCCCTTACTCAGATGAGAGAGAGCCATTGGGGCCATCACAAATTTACAAAAGCTGAGACAATGACCTTACTCATTATTAAAGTGAAGGGGGCCTGGTCAGAAGATCTGTCTGCTTGCTTACCTGTTGCAATGGAAACAGATGTATCTTCAATTTTTATTCTTATGTTTGAAATAGAGCATTCTCCCAGAAGGGAAAGGGAAAGGGGGGTTAAGAGGAAAGGAGAGGGGTGAAAAATACTAAGGAAAATTGTTGTGGTGGTACCCATTGTGAAAATCATAATCTGAGTTGTTGATGGGAAACATAAAAATACATTTTTGGGAGAGGGCTAGCAATCTGACTCTGTTCCTAGTTCATCAGTATCCCTAATGCATGTTTTTGTTAGCCTATAATCAAGTCACTGCCCCTTCCTTAATTATCTGGTCTTGCAAGACCTATTTACCTAAATACTCCCATTTTACAGAGGCCATAAACCATGAACAATATACAACCCATGGAGGGGGTTATCAGTGCTGGTGCCAGGCCAGGCCTTTAGGTGTGGTCTCACGTTCCCCATCCCAACACACCGGGCTTTTTGCAAAGTCCGCAAAAGGTCCGGAAGTCTGATCCATATTTGGGGGACAAAGAAACCAAAGGGTATAAAGGGAAAGCTTCCTCCATATTGGGGGGCTCAGGATTTGGAAACAGGCTCCCCTGAATCACTGTACTAGTACATGCGAAACATCTGAAAATAAATGGGTTTATCCTGAATCTCTGAGAACTCCTGTGTATTTTTCGGTCGCCTGGTAAATTCTGTAACATTGTCAGTGGTCAGTCTGATTAAGCAGAGTTTAGAATTGGCTAGTTTACAGAAATGAAATACAGAGCTCTAAGATCCCACGGCTGTGTGCCTGTATGTAGTGCTACATTAATATTAATCTTGTCATTTTAAGCAAAGAGACCCACAGAGCCTACTTCCTACCTTTTTAAACAACCCTCTGTGCCCAGAAATCACACACCCATATTAAACCAAATGAGACTCTAAACAATGTTTGCAACACACAATGCCATTTAATGAAAAAACCACAGACTCCATTTTGCAGTTTCTCACTCCTATCTAAGTACATGGATTTGAAATTATTAGTGATATTTCATGGAAATATAATAATTCAGGCCAGATTCCTCCCCCCTCACAAACAATAAATCCAAATGATTATGCATAGTTTACAAATTATAGGGGTATGAAAACTAAATATCAGTTGGGGAGTAGAATAAAAGTCAGAAAATTGTGACTTAAATATTTACCTTTTCCTTTACTTGCCAACAAAGGGGAAAACTCCCTAGGAGATTAAAAATATATGTGCTAACCTAAATGCCTTGAAGGAGTTGCAGAATTTACCAGGCGACCAAAAGATGCACAGGAGTTCTCAGAGATTCAAGAAAAACCCATTTATTTCCAGATGTTTCACATGTACTAGTACAGTCACTCAGGGGGTCAGTTCTCCAAATCCTGAGCAAGCCAATATGGAGGAAGATTTCTCTTCATACCCTTTGGTTTCTTTGTCCCCCAAATAAGGATCAGATTTCCGGACCTTTCGGGGGGCTTTGCAAAAAGCCACGAGTGGTGGGATGGGAGACGTGAGACCACACCTAAAGGCCTGGCCTGGCGCCAGCGCTGATAACTCCCTCTGGGGGTTGTATATTGCTCATGGTTTATGGCCTCTATAAAATGTGAGTATTTAGGTAGATAAGTCTGGCAAGACCAGATAATTAAGGAAGGGGCAGTGATTAGACTATAGGCTAATAGGAATGTACATTAGGGATACAGAGTCAGGCTGCTAGCACCCCCTCCCCTCCCACGCCCCAAATGTCTTATTTTCCTCTTTAAAGGTTCACTCTTTAGTTAAATGATAAAAAGAGGGGCCTTTGCAGATATATCAAGGAACATCCAAGAATGCTCACCTCACAGAGCCTTGAGACCCTGGTTCACCCACATCAGCCCAGTAAGGGGGAAATAACCCTGCTACCAAGGCTATCTGTCATGAATGCTGGTACCAGCATTTCATAGGCACTCACAGGAACTGATGAGTTTCTTAGACATACTTATAAAAAGGTAGTGATTGAACACGTCTCCCGCCTACCCCCGGGGGGGGGGGGGGGCTTGGTCTAAAAATGAGCTTTCCATTGTCCTTATCTTACTTACAGTAGTGTTTTTAAGGCCTTGCTTGAAGATGATCTCTGTGTGTTTTTTTTGTTGTTGTTGTTTTGTTTTGTTTGGCACTGTCTGAGAACTATACAAGAGGCTAACTTAGATGTGCTTATAGGTAAACAGAAAATTGGCCCTTTCCACTTCTGATCTTTGTCTTCTCCAGACTTCCTAATAGCCAGAAACTGGAAAGCTAGGTTGAAAGTCTATCATATTTCTTACGAAGTTAGCAGAGAATGGCAGCATCACAACTAAGAGCACAGTTAAAGTCACCAGCACTGACATTCTGGAGTCAGGGTTGAAAGCCATTTCCAGAGCAACTTAACTTCACTGGAAGAGTCACTGCAGTTACAAAGGTGGGTGTGAATACATTAAAATGCAAATGGGAAGTATGACTCCATGGTTTTTCCTCCATGGTTTCTAGGCTTAAAGAATGTGAATATTAGTACATCAAGTTTAAGGCAAAATTAACCATATCCTACCTAATAAAATGGTAATATGTAAATTACCATCACTCTGCTATGCCCACAATTGGGCCAGCGGGAGGTGCAGGGGGCAGGACTCGGGGTGGCCAGGGTAGCCGATTGGGCCAGCGGGATGCTGAGCTCGCGTCACCAGTGGCGGCGCGAGCTCAGCATCTGCACCATGGCTGTGCTGCGGAACAGAAGGGGCCTCTGAGGCAGGGAGCTCACATCCCACCATGGACCATCAAAAGCGGGGGAGCTGAGTGCCTGTCTGCTCCGGCACCAGGCACCCAGCTCCCCCACGATCGAAAGCGAAAGCGTGTAGGGAACCCTACACATGCATGATTCAATCATGCACTGGGCCTCTAGTTGTTAAATAATAGATATCCTATGTAAAATAAAAATGTAAATACATATCTTTATGTATGAATCAATCAAAATATAATATTGTGAAATGTTCTGGGTTTGGAAAGTAAATTTTGAATAGTAGCCCCCCAAAAATTCTCAAGAAAATATAAAATGCCAACAATGCTCTATTAGCCCTAGGAATTCTAGGAAGGTTCCCTGGCCCTCCTAGCCTGTTGAGTATGTTATGAGTCTATAATCAGAACTCTCTCCAAACCCCATTTGCTCTAGGTCACATAGTCATGCACATATTGCAAGAGAGTTAATAAGAAACATTTTTTTTCTTTTGATTATTTTCAGTAAACCCACAGGCATGCCCTGGGACTAACTAGGAGAGGTAGGGTAAACAGAGAAAGTGATTAAAACTACAAAGCTAGGTTTGATCCAAAACCCTCCTCACAAAATAGGAAAATATAAACCATATTTTATCAACTATACCACCATTAACTTTTCACACTTTTAACTTCTCTGAAACAGGATGCCTAGAAGCCCAATGCACGAAATTCGTGCACTTAGGGGGCAGTTCCCTCAGCCTGGCCTGCACCCTCTCACCAGCCATGAGCCCAACTTCTGGCTGAGCAGCGCTCCCTGTGGGAGCACACTGACCACCAGGGGGCAACTCCTGCATTGAGCATCTGCCCCATGGTGGTCAGTGCGCATCATAGTGACTGGTTGTTCCACCGTTTGGACGATTTGCATATTAGGGTTTTATTATATAGGATGGTGTCTCAGCTTCAGTATAATAGGAATCATAGAACTTATAGACTTCTGGAAGTCTGACCTTAGAAAACCAACATCCTATCATCCCCCTCTACCTAAACATTCATTCTTCAGCATTAACCCTTTGCACTCGCTTGCTTTTTTCTCGATTCCTTTATTCTAATGCTAACCGTGTTGAGTCACACTCGACATCTGAGTGCAAAAGATTAAATATCTTCTTTCTCAGAAGCAGGGTGTTTTATTTTTAAACAATTTTAAGCAGTAGGAAGCTCATCTGTATGAACTGAATTAAAACCCATGCCTTCTACCCTTATTTTAAATTCTGGCATCACACTAATTTAACAGATGTTCCCTTGCTTATGATAATCATCAAGTACTTGAAGATGCCTTTGCAAGTCCCCTAAATTTCTCTTCTCCTAAGCTAAACTATGTCTAGTTGCTTTTGTCACCTCCTTGCACAATGGGGGAGCAGTCAGAATCAGCACTCTTGCATACTAAGAGAAATGTGAAAATGGTGAGTGTGAAATTAATTTGGGGCCAACTGCTTTGTGAATTTACTAAAAGCTTAATGACTATGACTGGACTCACAGCAAAGCGGAATTAGTCAATACCTATGAAGCAGGAGACAGGATGTAGAATTTGTGTTTAGTCATGATTAGATTCCCTTCAGTAAACATGAGGGCTGATCTCACACAAGCCAAACAAATGTGAGTGTTGAAATAATTATTCCTGTAACTCAAGCTAAAAATCTTCCAAAGCCCACGACTACTAATCAAGAAAGGGAGCAATAGGGTTAAGCTAGTTTACGTAGATCAGCCATCTACATGGATAAAATTTTCTGGGTGATAGCTCCGTGAAAATTATCCTCTTTCTCTGAGAAGAACAATCTCATATCTTCCCTGAAATACCTGCTGATGAGCCTTTCTGGTTATACATCTTATCAAGACCTCGCTACTGAAATCATTGAAGGGCAGAGAATCTAGCTAGATATCAGCACTGTTTCCTTTCTTCCTTCAGTCCTAGCTACCTACCCTCCCACCTGTTTTCCCTCCTCCCCTCCCTTCCTGTTTAGTGCATTCTCTCTGTGTTCCTTTTCCCCTCCTTCTCTCTCTCTCTCTCTCTCTCTCTCTCTCTCTCTCTCTATCTCTATCTCTATCTCTATCTCTATCTCTATCATCATCTTCCTTCCCTGTTTCCCTCCTACCCTTCCTTCTTTCCTTCCTATTTTTAATTTTGCTGTAGATGATTCCCTCACATGCAAAAAACAAAATCCACATGATCTCACTCATAGGTGGAATCTAATGAACAAAATAAACTGATGAACAAAATAGACCCAGAAACATAGAAGCATAGAACAGACAGATGAATCTCAGAGGGAAGGTGGGGGTGGGTGGGTGAAAAGAGATCAACCAAAGAACTTGTATGCATATCTGAATAGCCCATGGACACAGACAATAAGGTGGTGAAGGCCTGGGGCAGGGGGCAGGGAAAGAGGAGTGGAGGAGGGAGGTGGGAGGAGGAAGGGGACATATGTAATACTTTCAACAATAAAGATTTATTTATTTTTTAAAGTGAAAAAAAAAATTCTACCATTGCCCAGGCTTTCATACTCTTTAAGTGCCTTTATAATTTATAGGAATCTTATTATAAACCTTTTTTTATTTTTTTATTGATGCATTAGTGTAAATTTATATATACATTAAAATTTTTCCTCTTTCTAAATCTATAGTTAGATATTTTAGGAAATTTTATTTCAAAATTAAGAGCTTATGACTAAAGTAAATGGTATAAAAAGTACAAAGGTAAATGATAATATAATTTAAAATAATATAACCATTAAAATTGGGAAAAAGGGAGAGAGAACAGAAAGGTAGGTATAAGTGAACTAAATTCCCACCTATTATAAAATAATGTCTAAAATAAAGGCATAAGCCCCCCAAGTTTGCAGGGGCCTGAACCCTCACCCCTGCTGAGGGAGGTCTCCTGCCCCCATGGCTGCTTAGCTTCCCATGCCCAGCTCAAATCGGGACCCAGGTAACAGAGACTTGGCCGACAGCAGATGCCCTCTCACTGCAACAAGACTTGATGGAGATGTCTTGCACCCATGATGTGAGGAACTGGGGTCTTTGATATCTAAATCCAGCCTAGCACCAGGAATGCTCAGGGCCTACTCAAGAAGGCAAATAATCCTCTCCACTAATATTTACAGGGTAAAATAAGATGGTTGTTAGAGTATTAAATTTGACAGTAAAATAGTAGTTGAGTTTTCAGACTAATTTAAATTGACCAATCGAAAGAAGCGAATATTCTAGAAAAATCAATTGTACTGGACAAAAAAGCTGTTCCTAAAGTGTTAACTAAAATTTTTATTGGTAGTTCATCTCATGGTAAAATTGTGTAACATATAATGAACCTAAAGCAGTCACATTTTAGTGCAAAAAAGTAAAATTTAAAAGCTATCAAGATTACAGCAAAATCCTCCTAATATTTAAACCAAAAAAGGGGGAATAGTAGAAGAATATCATGTATGAAAAAATATCCTGTAAATAAATTATATCTAGAAAATTTTTACTTTAGAAAATTAACTTTCATTTGTAATGCTAACAGCAAGACACCCAGGTAAAACATACATGGTGTCAAAACAAGCCAAAGGAAAATCGTTTGGGCAAAAAATGAAAAAGGATTGCAAGTCAAATTTATAGAAAAGATTCCTTTATTAACTTTTGGTCGAGAATATGTTTGTATATTTTCAGAAAACAACTCAGAGACCATGTGGATTCCTGCAACAGAGAGGAATTGACAGGAGTGCTCCAGCCATGAAGACAGAAGAGAAACAGTCCAGAGATGGAAGATGCTGACGATGCCTTGCCATACTAGCAGTCAGCAGATGTGCGTCACTGCAGATTGCCCAGGACCAAACCAGAGAGGGTCGGACCTGCATTACCACCATTTGTCCACCATCCAGAACTGAAATATCATTGCTGTTATGTACACATAAAGAACTGTTGCACATAGAAATTGGGACTCAAAAGAACTATTGGCCCAGAAAGAAACTCACTATAGACTGATTCATTTGCCTCTCAGCATAACCATTATTGCTTGTCTCATTTTCGGTTCCTATAAGTGTATTCCTAGTATCACATGAGCTCACTCATCTAGGGGAAAAGATAAACAACATAGACTGAAGAACAAGAACAGCATCAATCAGACTGTCACACCTCAGAGGGAAGGTAGGGGAGGGTGGGGATAAGGGAGATAGATCAACCAAAGGACTTGTGTGCTTGCATATGAGCCTAACCAGTGATCACGGACAACAGGAGGGTGGGGGCATGCGTGTGGAGGGGTTTGGGATGGGAATGGGGGGGGGGGGGTTGAGGACACATATGTGATACCTTAATTAATAAAGTAATTAAAACAAATAAAAAAATAAAATAAAATAAAATAAAATAAAGGCATAAGGAAATACTAATATAACACTCCCATCAGAATGGCTAAAATTCTGCAGATAGAAAATTTAAGTAGAAAAGATATACTGAATATTTTCAAGGCTGTGAAGCAACTGGAACCCACACACCCTGGTGGGAGTATATTGGTACAACCATTTTGGAAAACTATTTGATGCTACCTACTAAAGCTGATGATTTGTGTACTATAACCCTGAACTTCTATTCCAGGATACATAACCAATAGAAATGCATAAATAGGGCAATTAAAAGACTACAAGGATATTCATAGCAGCACTATTTCTGCAAGTTCCAAACTAGAAACTACATAAATGCCCATCAACATCAAAATGGATAAATAAAATATGGTATATTAAAACAATGGAATTCTATACAGCAATGGGAATGAATGAACCACTGTTATATGCAAAACCGGGAATGGTACAACAACAGCAATATTTTATAGGCAACTGTAAAAAATAATAATTAAAAAAACAGAAGTTAAGTTAGCTTCTACCAGATTGCTATGCAGTTATCATTAAGATCTCTCTCTATGTTAAAGAAATAAAGCTGGAAATTAGATTCTAAATGATGGAGGTGGTTTATAAAAAGATAAAGGTTCAATTACTAGTAACAAAGTCAAAGAAAAGATTATCCTTATATCAAAGAATAGTAAATAAACATAATCTGTTTTAAGTTAAATAAGATGTTTAATTAAGCTTATCTAACATTTCAAATGGTAGAAGATTCTGCTATCCCCACATGGTCTTGTTAATAGACAAAGAAATTGGTCGCTACCCATCTAAAGTGACTATTTTTTTCCTCAAACTGTTTTTTTGACATTATAGACACCTGAACATCTACCTTTACAAATTCACTACTATTACTTCACTAAAAGTGCTCCTGCAATGAGGAATCCTTTACATTTTCTCACTTTTTACCTATTGGTCAGGATTTTTTAGGTGTGTAACAAAAACTCCAGGAGATTGGTAGAGTACACAACACAGATGTGGCAAAGAGAGGTCCAGAATCTAGTGCCTGGGGTTTCTAAAGGTAAACTATTATTTCCTTCCTGCTCTTGAGTTAGAAGGCAATCATTTGTGCTAAAGCCCTTTTATTTCTGTTTGTCCAGTACCAATGGCAGGAAAACATCGAAGGTCATCTTGAAAACAAACACAGTCTTATAGGCAGGGTCTATCTAGTCATTACTTTTTCTTTTCTTTTTGTTTTTCTTCTTATTTTATTTTATTTTATTTTATTTTATTTTATATTTTATATAAAGTAAAGATTTCTCAAAGTACCACACAAGTCAAGAAAAATGTTTAGTAGTAGGTAATAATTGTTAGGTCCTAAATGGGAGTGCATTAAGTGGTCTTATAAAACTAAAATTGTCCTTTTGAACAATTTTCTGCAATTTTGTTCTTTTGTGCAGAAGGACAAGTAGTAATGTCACCTGGTCCATTAAAAATAAATAAAAAAGAGCAAAAGGGCACATGGAAGTGGCCATGCAAAAGTCTCATTTTTCTAAGAGTCACAATTTCCATCCATGCTGAAAAAGGATTATTTAAGTGGGATTTTGAATCTGAGCATATTAACTAGAATCCTATTAAGCATTTTTCACTCTTCAAAAGAGAACAGATGTGTGCATTTTCCCTTCTAAAGTACAGAGGTGAGTAAAGTGAAAGAAGTAGCAGCTTAGTTACCTTTTCATTGTTTATTATAATTTCAAAATTCATTTCCTCCAACTCATGCAAAACCATTATTGGAGCTTGGAAAGAGTCTGAAAGCAGAGGCTCACTGAACTAATTAAAATTCTCAAGTGCTTCACATGTCTCTTTTGACTTCCACAAAAGAAACAAGGCCAACAACAATATGCTAAAAATGAGACAAGCTACTGTCATTAGCACAATGTGATCCATGAAAATGATCTGTGCCACGAGAAAGTGGTCTTGAGACATTCAGTAGAGCTTCAATGCCTACTATGACACTTGGGATTAAAAGATGGTTTGTACTAATTTGGGTTTTAAAGGAAATGCATTGTACCAACTGTGCAGAGTCATGCCCATTATTTAGTTAAGAAGAAAGCTGATCTGATTGGCTAAAATGTACGACCTATGTTATGACAATGAAGGAGTTTAGCCAAGTTGCAAGTCTGGGTTGGTGTCTTGGAAACAAAACTTATCCGGGTGTTGAAAGTATAAGAAGGTATAAAGCCGTGGTCAGCAAACTGCGGCTCGCGAGCCACATGCGGCTTTTTGGCCTCTTGAGTGTGGCTCTTCCACAAAATACCACTGCCTGGGCGAGTCTATTTTGAAGAAGTGGTGTTAGAAGAAGTTTAAGTTTAAAAAATTTGGCTCTCAAAAGAAATTTCAATTGTTGTACTGTTGATACTTGGCTCTGTTGACTAATGAGTTTGCCGACCACTGGTATAAAGCAATGCCAACCTGGTTGATATTAAAACTTAACGAAAAAGAGAAAGACAAATGGGAAAACCATAGTCCTTCTAGACTCTTATTTTTCTAAAAGGCTTTACGGATGAATGTTTCTTTTACCTAAAGGTGAAAATTTAAGTGATTTTTAGGATTCCTACCAACACGATGCCTCAGTATTTGTTGGTTAGTCAGCTTCACTTTTTACTTTCCACCAATATTTTTCAATCAGACCTAGCATGGAGCCATGGCAAGCACATGAGGTGCTCCTATTCATTACTTCCATCACATCCATTGATAAAAGATTCTACTGGATGCTACATACTGGTTGAAAGTTCTAATTAACCACATATATATGAATGACAATCCCTGTTGACAAGTGTACATTTATAATCTCCTAAATCCAGAAATTTTCTGGGGAAAATACTCCTACCATGAGAATAATACTTAAGTTATCTGACACTGCAGTTGATCACGTTTTCTTTTATAAGCTAATGTTTAGAAAATGATAAAAATTTCCTAAGTGATCTTTCCCTTAACAACCACTTTTTTTTTTTTTTCAAGAATAACAGGTTTTGCCCTGGCTGGTGTGGCTTGGTTGGTTGGCCATCATCCTGTGCACCAAAAGGTTGCAGGTTCGATTCCTGGTCAGGGCACATGCAGGTGTTGTGGGTCGATCCCTGGTAGGGGGTGTGTAGGAGGCAGCCAATAAATATTTTGCTCTCACATAGATGTCCCTCTCTCTCTAAAAAAAAAAAAAAATCATAGTAACCGGCTGTTACTTGTAGCTACACCTTGGACTCAAGAGAGGCCAAGAAGATTTTGAACTTTATGTCAGTCTTGTCCTTAAAAAGAAGAGGAAATGCCTTTCTATGCCAGAAAAAAAATTAAGTCTAAAGACCAAGAGTTGGGGTTCAGACAGGTCAAAGTTCAAACTTCAGCCCTTACTTGCTATGTATGTGATTTGGGGCAAATATCTTCATTTTTCTGACCCACACTGTCCTTGTTGTATTAAATGGTGCATAGCATGGACATAAGAACATCTAGCAGTAATGATAAAGCATGGAGTACCATGCCTATTGGGTAAAGAGTAGCTAAATAATATCTATTATTTCCCAATTTTATAATAATTAGTTATTAAAGGTGTACTATTTTCACAGTTTTATATATATTTTAATATTGTTTGAAACTGACTCAATTATTTTATTGGCCATTTTTTCCTGTTCTGTAATCAAACAAACCAGCAAACCCTTTTCCCCTAAAAAGATTTCTTATTTTAACAAGAAATGTATGTGCTTTATTATTTGTGGCCTGAAAAATCCATAGAATTGGGATACAGAAAATCTAAAGCCTCTTTCTCTAAGTTAATGAGTCACATTACAATAGAAACCACAATAACCTGGTACTCACAAAACTGCTCTCTGAACCCTGCTTCTATAAGGAAAGTTTTTGCAATGATGCTGGTTGTATCACAGCACTGTAACTGCAAATATAAACTGAAGAAAATAAGACAGATCAGAGCTACATCAAACATGCATGTGCACACACATGTGCGCACACACACACACACCATTAATAGTAAATTTAAAAAGTAGCTAGACCATTTTTAGAAAAGTAACCCAAGGAATCTAAAACATCAAAGAGCTATAACATAAAGCTTCGAAGACATAAAAATATCATTACAAAGTTTGTTTCTCCAGTAGTGTTACAAGGGAGAAAATCAATAGCATTTAAGGTTTTAGGTTGCTGGGTTTAGGTGGGAGTTAAAATAACATATACAGGGTGGGGCAAAAGTTGTTTAAATGGAAAATAATATGTTAATTAATAATAATAATACAAGAATTAACTCTGGTTCGCATACTCACAACCGTAAACCTACTTTGTCCCACCCTGTATTTTGAGAGTCTATCAGAAGAAAGGATTTAAAACTCTTATTTGTTTTACCTTGAGGGAAAGAAAATGTGGAATGAGAATGACTTAAGCTCAAGAGACTCTATGGCCTACACTCCATTCTCATCCACACCCAGGCTAAAGTCGTTTGTCATCTCAACCTCAGACTTTTTGCTTTTTGCAAGCTTTATGCTACATTTCCTTACATCCTCCTACAAATCTGTAACTATTTAAAAATAAACAGTTTTTAAAAATTCTTATCACTTCTACTTAAACAATTGAACCTATAATTTGTGAAAATAAATGTTTTATTCTTTTAACATAATTATGCTCAATAATAGCAAAAGAATTTATACCAAGAAATGTATTGAACATATTCAATATGTAAGGCATGCTGTTACACATAAAAATAAACACTAGGCTTGTTATTCTTTTGGAAGTGGGGTAGAGAGGTGGGTTTTCTTAGTAAAAGTAGCTTTAAAATCCTTATTCTTAATTTATCAACATAAAGTACTCTTAAATTTCATTTTAATAAAGTTAATCTTTCTTTGTGTTTTTTTTTAAATATATTTTATTGATTTTTTACAGAGAGGAAGAGAGAGGGATAGAGAGTTAGAAACATCGATCAGCTGCCTCTTGCACACCCCCTACTGGGGATGTGCCCGCAACCAAGGTACATGCCCTTGACCGGAATCGAACCTGAGACCCTTGAGTCCGCAGGCCGACGCTCTATCCACTGAGCCAAACCAGTTTCGGCTAATCTTTCTTTGTTAAGTGAAGAATGGAAAAGTCATATTAGCTTTTGCACCTCAAAATGTTAGCTATTTTTTGTACTTGAAAATGCCATCACCGATGGTGATAATTACCTTTAGAACAAGTTGGAGAAAATATGACTAATACACATTTTAAAATAATATTTGGCACTTGTATATTGTTTCCCTTTTTACATACGTAATCATATTTAGTCCTGTGAGAGTTTGGGGGCGGGGGGCAAATAGTATTAACAGATATAAACGTACATATTTGAATTGCTCTAAGGCAAATGCTGACAATTGATTTGATCTTTAATGGAGAAAGCCAGTTCTTGGTGTCTCCTCTCCAGTGCGATGGTGGGATGGTGCCCGGGCTTATGAATGATAATGATGATGCTCTATGTAGCTGTATAAGGTTCTACTACTTCACCTGCTGTTCAGTTTGGGCCTAAGCCCGGATGCTGTCCTCAAGCATTTTTTGCGCTTTGGGAAACATTTCCCACCGGCCAGATTTCTAGCCACACTTCTCAGCTAACAACGGAATACTGCAGCAGGTCTATCACCCAGCCACCCCCATCCCTGCTCCCCAGGGCTGAGGGAGAACGGGCCGTGAGTCACGGAGGCAGTTGGTGGGGAGGTGGCAGCTCTACCCACCACAGATTATTTTTTAAAATAACTGAGACTCTTCTCATACCTTCTACCTACAGTGTCCTTGTCTCCATCACAACTAAGCCAATGTGGTGGGGTAACACATCATCAGGTGTGTTTTGACTATTTATTTTTTAAATTTGTTTTAGCTGGATTTTTTTTTAAGCAGTCTGATATCAAAGTGGAGAAGAAGGGAGTATGTGCAGGAAAATTGGCCCTACTTCTTTCTCTCTCTAGCAAATGTCAGGGACCCTGAATTGCACTACTTCCTGTGTCTGATCATCTTGAAACAGATCATTACATTCTCCTCAGTGAAGGGGTAATACAACAAATACTGCTTATGTGCTGGTTAGGTTAAGTTCCTAGGTCTAGCTGTGAGCACTCCCGGATTTGTCCACAAAAACTTGGAGCTCCTTTCACAAGTCATCGTTTGAGCTCGGGAACATGTGCTGGGTATCCCTTGTGTATACTCATGGCGAGATAAACCACTCAATCTGCTTGTGATGTTCAACTCCCATCTACATCCAGATTTATCTACTTATTAAAAGTAATGCAATGCAAATCCATGACACTTGCTATTTTTTTATCTTCACGCCTACTTGCTCCCCCTCAGATATACCAATCTGCCACTGTGCTCAAAGGTGCAGAAGTCTAGGAAGCATTTGACATTCATCCTAACAGGTGGATATTTATTGACGATAATTAAACTTACACATTATGTTTCTCATATACCCTGACTTCCTCTAAGGGAATAAAAATGAAACTTCTTATTAACTTTTTGTGAAGGAGGGGATGCTTATTTATAAATGGATTTGTTTTGCATTTCAACTCTTCCCACTATCTTAATTATTGCTTTTATTTTTCCTTCTTGTCAGTAAGGGATCCCACCTTCTGTCTGATTTAACTATAATTAGTCTCTCTGGTAAGGTTATTGTGTTTTATATTTATAGTTTAATCTCTTATGGTGATTTTAAATTGCTACAAATACAGTTTTAAAATATATGACACAACATTTTTTATTTCTTTATTCTCTAAACTTTTCTGTTTAATCTCCAAATTTATTTTACTTTTATGTTTAGTAAACACATGCTCATTTTTTAAAGTCTGTCTTTTAATAAATAAAATCATGAATAATGCAGGTAAACATCAAAGACATTTAAGTGGGAGACAAAGTCATAAGACTTAATAGATTAATAAGCTAGCATGTATGAATTCTTAGAAAACATTGATATAAATATAACAAAAATTAATTGTGGGAAAATAATATTCTATATGGAAAATGTAAAGACTACCATAAGCCAAGCTGAGAAATAGGTAAAAATTTGACTTTTATATCTGCCCACCTTCCATTTAGCATTTTTCCATTCAATATATTTTATCTCCCTCTCCCCCCCTCTCTCTTTTTCTCTCTTCAGACCCCTCCCTCCCTGATCTTACACACACACACACACACACACACACACACACACACACTCATACCATAGGTGTATCTCATCATTGAGTCATCATTACTTTTTTAAACTTTATTTAAATAATTGTAGATTTATAGGGTTTCATATATAGTACAGAGTGGTCCCACATACCATTCACCCAATTTATCTCAATGGTTACATCTTGTGTAACTAAAATACAATATCAAAGTCGGGAAACTGACATTGGTAAATATATGTGCATTTTAGATGGTGATAAATGTTAGGAGATGATTTCAGAAATGCTAGGAATGGATGGGAGGTAGGGTCATTACAATATTAAATAGGGCAGCCAAGATAGACCTTATGGAGAAGGAAACAAAGATAAATTTGAGCAAAGACTCAAAGACGTGAAGAAGATGTGAAGTGAGCTATGTGGATGCATGGGGAAATAATGAACAGCCAATAGAAAGCCTATATGCAAACATGCCAAATGTTCTGCAGGAAAGGCCAGGAGAGCGTGTGGATGACAAAGTAAGCAAGGAGGAGAATAGCAAGAGATAAGGACAGAGAGGCAATGAGAAGTCACTTCTTCCAGGGTTTTGAAGTCCATTGTAAGTATTTTGACTTTTATTCCAAATAAAATGGGAGACACAGGAAGTATTGAACCAAGGAGTCACATCTCTAAATCTCTATTTTGACAGGATCTCTCTCACTCTCTGCCCACTCGATGGCAACTGGGCATAGCAAGAAAAGATCCAGCTGATGGGAAAATCAGCTTCATCAACTAAATGGACTTGGTAAGATACTTCTCATTTCTGCTGTAGTGTGTAAACGGAAGGGCTCTGTTGTTCACATAGTTCTCAGGAGTGTGGTCTGCTTTTATTGCATATCTCTGTCTTTTTAGAATATATCTGAAGACTCCCAACCCTCTAGCCAGGCACTGAGGTAGGTGCTTATACTCTGGCAAGGCTGTTTCCTTTAAAAGGGATTTGGGACACTGTAGGCACAAAGACTCAACAGTGGGTTGTTAGAATATAAAAAGAGCTAACTTTGAGTATTTGCCATGTTTCACACTGATTTATACACTTTAAATTTATCTAACCTTAATAACAATCCTTTCAAGTATGTAGCATCATATACTCACTTTATATAAGAGGAAACGGAGGCACAGAGAGATGTTCAGTAACTTGGCCAAGTGGATGCAGACAGCAAGAGGCAGAGTTGAGATTTGAACTCAGGCAACCTGGCTCCCAAATCTATGCAGGTAACCATTATGCTCTACTGTCTAGGTTTAAATTCTATTTTCTCACTTACTATTAGATGTGTGCTTCTAGGCAAGTGATATAACTTCTTTAAACTTCAGTTTTCCATCCATGTAATGAAAACATACTACATAAAATTGTTCTCAGGATTAAGTAAAAATGTATTTGAAAATTCTTTTTGAACTGTAGAGTAAGGTATTATAATTGAAAACAACAATACTATCAGTAACAGTATGTGTGTGTGTGTGTGTATATATATATATGCCTAAGCGACTGTTATGACCAAATGACCAGAACGACCAGAATGATCAGAACGACCCAGTCAACCAGTCACTATGAAGCGCACTGACCACCAGGGGGCAGACACTCAATGTAGGAGCTGCCCCCGGTGGTCAGTGCACTCCCACAGCCAACTTCCCGCAGCTGGCCAACCTTATGCAGTCCCTCCTCACAGCCAGCCAGCCAACCTCCCGCAGTCCCTTCCCCCGCCGGTCCCTCCCCCAGACCAGCTGGCTAACCTCCCGCAGTCCCTCCCCCCGGCCAGCCAACCTCCCATGGTCACTTCCCCTGTTCCTTCCCCAGCTGGCAGGCCCCAATCAGCCTGGCCCTGATTGGCCCAGTCCCGATTGGGACTGGACAAGACGGCTGCGATCGGACCTGATCACCAGCCAGGCCTAGGGACTCCACCCGTGCGCAAATTCGTGCACCAGGCCTCTAATGAATAACAAAAGCACAGAGTCTTGCTGAGTAGTTAACTTTCTGATAACTCCTTAAAAATTCATGTGTTCTTTGCCCTCAAGTTCCTATTATAAAATAGTTGTAGTAATCTTTTACACTTTAACATGACAATCTTTTGGGTTTGTTTTTTTCTTGAGGCTACTCAGTTTACTGCTGTATCATCTAAGAAATGATAATATTTTTGAAGAAAGGCAAATGTCCAGGATCTGCATGTATTTTTCTCTTTTTCATCCTCCCACCTGTGATTATTTGTGGGATAGATAAATTTGTAACATGATTTAAAAGCTTCAGATGAAAGGTGTTAGAGGCAATTTAATAACAGTATGTTCTGTTGCACTGTTTTTGTCTTGAGCTGTTCAACAACAAATTATACAATGAAAAGTTCTTTTAAGTTACTACTCATCTTTTTAGTTATATGTCTACTTTATTTTTACCATACTCAGATTTGCATAGCATACATCTCAATAAAGGTTCTGAAAAATAAATCATTTCTTAATTCTTTTCTCATCTATGAGCTTTGCTTTTAACACACTTTGGTGGAATAAATAGGAACACCAATGTGTTTAAAAGGGAATAATTGGGAATGGAGGCAGTTTTTTCCCCTCCCAACTTTCTCAATTGAAGTAACAAGCACATTAAATGCCAAAATAGCATTAGCCCCAAGAACATATTAGTTTGCTATGGGATACTGAGAACTCCATGGTAACAATTATTTGTAGAATTCACAAAACATACTTTTGGAATTAAAAGATGATTATATCATTTTTTGAAAAATAACACGCATAGATGAAGGAGAATGGAGAAGGTTTAAACCAGACTGTTTTTTAAAAGAACTGACTTTATTCATAATTAATCCTTTCCTGTAGATATATTTATGTTCTTTTACTTTACATTCTTATATTTCTCATTTTCTTTCACAGTGAAAAAAGGTAGGCTTGTGTTTGTAGTCGGCTGGGGGATTGTGTATGGTTATGAGATTGGGAAGATATTACATTTCACTCTGTAAAGTGGATTATGTCCTCAGAGTATGCATAAAAATGAAATTTCCTTTATTTGTTTGCACTTGGAGTAAGATCCTAATAAACTACTTGCCTTCATTTTAATTAGGTTGATGACCATATCCCCCTCCTATCATTCATAATATTATTCTTATGTCTTTACCTCTGGGGCAACAACCTGTATTTACAAACAAAGAGACAAGAATCAGGGGGAGTCACTATAGACATGGTATACACAATCAGAGAGTCAGCCATCACCCTGAAATCCTGGCAGAAATTGTTATTATGGGCATGTGAAAGTGGTCCTTTGGAGTAGAAAGGGTTTAGAAATTCTGAAGTGAATATTATCATCAATTTTTCATGATAGACACAACGAAAGCCATAGATGCAGAAAAAGCATTTGACAAAATCAATACCCTTTTATTATTAAAAACCCTCAACAAACTAGGAATAGATGGTAACTTCTTTAATATGATAAAAAGATATCTGCAGAAAACCAACAATTAACATCATACTAATGGTGAAAAACTGGATGCTCTCCCTTTAGGAGCAGGAAAAATATAAGACTGTCCACTCATCTCTACTCTTCAACCTTGTACTAGGAGTTCTAACTAGGGCAATTAGGCAAGAAAAAGAAATAAGATATTACAAATCAGAAAAGAAGCAGTAAACTCTATCTGCAGATGGCATGATCTTATATGTAGAAAAATTTAAGTAATCTCATTTAAAAAGCTATTAGAACTGGTAAATATATTCAGCATGAATACAGGTCACAGATCAATATATAAAATCAGTTGTTCTTCTATACACTAGAAATAATAAAAAATGAACACTTCCATTTAAAATAGCATCAAAAATAATACAATGCCTAGGAATAAATTTAGTTAAGGACAATCAAAACTTGCAAACAACAAACTACAAAACATTGTTGAAAAAAACAAAGAAGGTCTAAATAAATGGAAAGAAATCTCACATTCATGGGTTGGTAGTGTTATTAGAATTTATTATTGTTAGGCTAGCAATATTCCCCAATTGATCCATAGACTTGATGTAACATCATCAAAATTTCAATGATATCATTTTTCAGAAATGAAAAAGCTGATACTAAATTTATATGGAATTCAAGAGACCCTGAATACTCAAAACAATATAGAAAAACAAAGTTGGAGGACTCACATTTCTTTTCTTTTTTAAATATATTTTATTGATTTTTTACAGAGAGGAAGGGAGAGGGGTAGAGAGCCAGAAACATCAATGAGAGAGAAACATCGATCAGCTGCCTCCTGCACACTCCCCACTAGGGATGTGCCCGCAACCAAGGTACATGCCTTTGACCGGAATCGAACCTGGGACCCCTCAGTCTGCAGGCCGATGCTCTATCCACTGAGCCAAACCAGCTAGGGCAGGACTCACATTTCTTAATTTAAAAACTTGTTACGAA
The DNA here is from genome assembly GCF_027574615.1 of Eptesicus fuscus. Taxonomy (NCBI): domain Eukaryota; kingdom Metazoa; phylum Chordata; class Mammalia; order Chiroptera; family Vespertilionidae; genus Eptesicus; species Eptesicus fuscus. The sequence goes on from NC_072487.1 coordinate 37,091,904, forward strand.
GTAACAGTAATCAAGACAGTCTGGTACTTGCATGAGAACACTAGTAGACAGGAGAATGGAATAGAATTAAGACTCCAGAAGTTAACCCTTACATTGTCAATCAATTAATTTTTCAAAACAGTTACCAAGAAAATTCAATTCAAGAGAGAATCATCTTTTCAACAAATGGTACTAGGACAACTATATATCCACATACAAAAGAATGAAGTTTGGACCCCTTCTTACACCACTCAGAATGTATCATCAACCTATGTAAGAGGCATAAACTTCTGATTAGAAAACATAGGGGTAATCTTCATGAACTGAAATTACACAATGCTTTTTAAAATATGACACCAAAAGCACAAGCAAACAAAAAAAATAGGTAAATTAGATTTCCTTGTAATTAAAACATTTATGCTTTAAAAGGTACCATCCAAAATTCAAAAAGACAACTCACAAAATGGGAGAAAATATTTGCAAATCATGTATCTGATAAGAGACCTGTATATAAAATAAATAACTTATAAGTCAATCATAAAAATCCATAAAATTCAATGTAAATGATGAAGGGATTAGAGGTTTGTGTAAAAGCATGGAAATCACTTAGGAGGCAATTGGCTATAACACAGGAGAGATTAGATACGGTTTTAAATCAGGGAGGTAAAAGTGGAAGTGGCAGAATCTTGGTAGAGTTTAAAGATAAGGGTAATAGGAAATCTAACAGTTTGGATGAAGGTTATGAAAGAAAGGAGTCAAAAATTACCCCAAGGTTTTTCATTTGAACACTTGGAGGGATGTATTTCCCATCAGTTGAGATGGAAATACTGAATGTAGAGCAGGTTTAGGAAATGATCAGAAGTTCACTGTCAACATGTTAAGCTTCAGATGTTGACTAGACATCTGTATGGAGGTATTGAGTGGGCATATGACTCTGGAGTTGGAAGTTGTCTGGGCTTAAGATGCAGATCTGGAATTGTGAGCATATAAATGGTATTTAAAGCCATGAGACTGAATGCTTTGGTGGTAAATAAAAAAGCAGAGTTCCTGTTGGTAGGAAGCTTATAGTCTACTTATAGTAACTGCTCACAAAATATTTGTCCCTTTTCCCTATTGGTGCTCCTCAGAGCACACTTTGTAGCATACTAGTATTAGCATCACCCGGGGGGTGATTGTTAAAAATACAGATTTCTGGGTCTCATTCCTAACCCAAATGTATTAGAAATTCTGAGGGTCAAGTCCTGGAATGCATTTACTTTCTTTTGAATTTACTGGGGTGACATCGGTTAATAAAATGATATAGGTTTCAGGTGTACAATTCTATAATACCTCATCTGTATATTGTATCATGTTCAGCACTTCTGGAACCATTGTAAAGAAGCCTCTCAGGTGATTCTTCTGTTTGATATTTGAGAACTACCCTAATGGGAGCTTAAATATTTGTTGAACTCATTCACCTTTATAGGTTTTAATTTCTATTTAATAACAATGTGACACTCATTGGTTCAACCTGATTTCATTTCTCATCATTATTGTGAGACTGAATTTCAACCCTTATCTTACAGACTGGGACTCATATTTGAGTACCCTACTGTGAAAGCTCAAATGATGGAGGGCAGAGAAAAACCCCAGCTGGCATCCTGATCCAATTTCTTCTGCTATCATGGGAGGAAGCACTGGAATTATACAGTGTGTCAGCAAGACAGGAGAAAACCCAGGTTGTTGTTTTTCTTTTCCTTGTTTTCTCTGTCCTGGGCTCTCCACAGGAGGCAAGGCCAAATGATTTCTCAGAGGTCCTCCCAGTTATATCATTCTATGTTTCCTTCCTTGAGGCAGCTATCAAATCCCTGTGAAGGCATCACCTGTAGCCAAGTGTGATCATCCACCCAAGCACACATTTCTGATTTCCAGCCCAGGGCACTCAGACACTGTCTGTAAACAAGTGGGCAATCCCACGGGCTTCACGCTGCTGCCACCAGACACAAACAGCAGTTGTGTTGCTGGCCTTAAAAAATGCTAAAACAAAGTAAAAATCCATTCCAATGATGCCGGTGAACCTGTCAGCCAGGAGCACAGAGCAGCAGGCCAATGGGGTAGACAGGCTCAGAGGTGTTTTGAACTGAAATTGATAACACTTTGCCAAAGAGTTTGTGTGAATCTACCCAGCATCTTCATCCCTACTTTGCCAAGCTTTGTTCAGCTGGAAAAGTGAAGACAGTCCATCTTCATCATCAGTTCCTAATTAACCCCGGAGTCTATCCACACCTGCTCAGAGATAAGGTTGGCTCTTCCAGGAAGTGAACCTTGGCTACCTACATGTCCACAGAGTCACAGATTCCCCTTACCCTCTGCTTATCTTGCCCCAGTGTGTGTTATGCTTTGTATTTCCACTCCCTCAAGGGATGAGAACCCTGTCCCCAATGCAAGCTGGCTTGGCGAGGATGGGGAAAGAACGGATAGAGCAGAGCCTGCCATCCTGCCTATCTCTTGCTCCAGCCTCCTTCTCTGGAGTGTTGCATCTTTAGTACGTTTTGCTGATGGCTGGAAGCCTCTGCTATTTTTGCCATTCCATGGAACTATGCTGCTATCACTCACTAGTTTATTGTAAACTAGAGGCCTGATGCACGAAATTCATGCAAGAGTAGGCCTTCACAGCCGCAGCTGCCTCGACCCCTCCCTCGCAGCCACGGCGGCTGCCTGGATCCTGAGGCTGCAGCCCTGGCTTCATCTGGAAGGTCATCTGGAAGGACATCCAGATGGTCGTTCAGTTGATTTGTATATTACACTTTTATTATTATAGATTATGCCTTAACAGGTTCACAAAGGCAATAGAAGATGGAGTTGGTCAGATCGCACTTTTTTTTATAACAAATGTAAATTGGATTTCCTTATCTATTGTACTCCTGCCATTCCATGTTGGTCAATGCAATGGTCAGGAGCCAAGGCTGCCCCACCCCGCTCCTGCTCACTCACCAGTTCCTTTCGTCACCACCATTAGTGCTGCCAAGGTCTCAACGTGACTCAAAAGACACGCAAGCTATGATCATGCTTTGCTCTTCAAGACTTGCAGATCAATAAAATGATCAACAAACATGCCCACAATGCAAATCATTTAATTTGGTGACCATACATTAAACCACTATATGAACCAATATCATTCAGCATTAGCCATAGCTGTATGAATGTAGTAGCTCCTTCCATTGACAAGCACCCTGCCTGTATTTGGGGCACATGCTGTGGTCAACAGCTGAAAGGGTAGACATTCCTAATTCTGAAAGCCCAGTTTCCTTGAGTGTTGAACACTCAGCTTCATTCACTGTAAGCTGCACGTATTTAAACGTAAGAGAAAACAGAAAATTGAAATAAAGGACAGAGGCTACTAGAGAAACACCACGGTGAGATGAGGGAATACCTAGGGCAAGCAAAACATAATGGAGTGTGGAAAGCCAATGTGTCATTCCTCAAATAATCTATCATAATACAAACCCATATTAAGGATCTGGAGTGAAATAACTATAGTGTGAGCTTAAGTGAATCTAAACATGGTGCAATTGTCAACCTGTGCTTCCTGAAGGACAGAATCTACTTTTGAGTCATCTTCTACCCCTATGATCTTGAATACTGTTTACACCCATTAGGGCCCAATAAAATCTAGTGAGTAATAAGAAGGAAAGGAAGGAGAAGGGAAGAGAAGGGATGAGAAGAAAGGAGAGAGGAAGGGAAAACTGAAAGGGAGGAAGGAAATTACTGTGGCCTTTGGTGAGATTTTTATTAAATCACCAAACTAAAAAACACAATACTTCTTCCAAACCATCGCATCTATGTTTTGCCTATACTGATTAATTAAATGTTCTTTTTTCAAGATTCATATTACAAAATGTTTGTCTTTCTTTTGATATACCTAACTGGCATCTATTTTAGTCAATTACACTGAAGTTATACATGCAAAACCTGTTTTTATGCTATCTAATTAAGACAAAATATGCAAATTGACTGTCACTCCATGACAAAGATGGTGGTGCACACAGCCAATAAAGAGGGAATATGCAAATAGACGTGACAAAGATGGTGGAAGCTGGGCCCGAATGCTTGCATTGTCGCCATGACGATGACGCAGGTGTTCCGCCCTGCCCAGCCACTCCGGGCCTCTGGGCAGTGTGCACGCACAGGTGCAGAGCGGCCGGGGAGGGATGCCTGCTATATGGGCAGAGGCAGGGGGTGGAGGGAGCTACAGGAGGGCAGCAGGGCCAGAGCGAAGGCAGAAGGCGGCGTCTAGAGTGAAGGCCTGGGTCTGGGTCCCAAGTGCCAGAGGGAAGCCGGTGCCAGCAGCCAGGGGAAGGAAGGCCTATTCTTGCACGAATCTTCATGCATCAGCCTCTAGTTATTTAATAAAAAAGCAAGATATTATAAAGCAACTCTTTTAACCTCTCCATGTCTCTGCAACCCAACTCTGCTCTTTACCTTTCCATCATCGCAATCTCTTAAAAATGTTCATTACACAGATGCCAGGTGTAGGTCAGTGTAGTTCTCCAGGAAGAGAAGTGAAGAGAAAGAAACCTCACTTCCTATTAAATGCTTGTTAGTGTGAAAACACAATAGATCTTTTTTCTTTTTTTTTTATCTCTCTCTTTTTTTATAAACTAGCCTGCAAGTTTGGTCACCCTACATTGAATATGAATTTGTTTTCTGACCAAGTCATGCATCATTCTAAATAGAATCATTAATTTATTTGCACTTCTTCAGGTGAGAGAAGGGGCATAGGGGTTTCAGCTAGAAGCAATAATCAAGAGGAGTCTATATGAAAATGTTAATCCAGGCAACCCTGCCCTATAACTTTATCGAAAGTAAAAACTCGGAAATTTTAAGTCAAGCCTGGAGGGAGAAAAAGATATTATGTTGTAGCTCTCTTCTTGTTTTATTTATAGCTAACACAATAAATGGTGCCCTCGGTGATAGTGAACTAGAGCAGCAACTTCACTGGGACCCTGGGAATGCAGGTTAGAAATGCATATTCTCAGGCCCCTGCCCTGATCTACCACATCAGAAACCCTGGGAAGGAGACGCAACACGCTGTTTTTCTAAAAGCCCCCTAGGTGACCCTGAAGAAACACTGCTTGATGAGTTCCACTTTTATAAAGAATGGAGTATCACCTTTAACATGACTTAATGAGATGTGTGTGTCTTATCTATCTGGCTAGTATTAGCAGCTCTATTGATTTTTTTTCTTTCTTTTTTGCAGCTCTATTGATTCTTGATAAAAGATGTGCTGACCACTTGTAGATGACCTAGCTTGAAAGCTCCATGATGGAGCCAACACCACAGCGTTCAACAATATGATCGGCCACCAGATGGCTGTTGCAGCCTTCTAACCTCATCTGACAGCCTCCACGGCCACGACTGAGGAACTCTAAGAAGCATCTTCACGTGTGGGCTGCCAGCCAGCCACCTGGTTTTGATTTTGCTGTGGAATAAAAATGAAGCAATTAGCTTCCTGTTGCTAAATGGACTTCTCCTGATGCTTCTTACACATGTATTTTCCCCTGTTGAGATTTGCTGTGATGAATTTGTGGTTTTATTGTCCCACCCCGCATTCCACACTCTTAATAAATACAAAGATGGCTCTGTTGGAAGGATCTGAAGCTATAAACATGACACCACCCTATATCTGGCCAACACAGAGCTGCCCAGATCTAATATCACAGCCTGCAAAACTCACAAAAATAAATCTCTTTCTCAAGACTTTTCCATTTATTTATTTAGCTACTTCTCCTGGGTATTATTTTTTTTTATATCTTTATTGTTCAGATTATTACAGATGTTCCTCTTTTTCCCCCCTATAGATCCCCTCCACCCGGTTCCCAGCCCACTCCAGGCCTCTCATCCCCCACTGACCTCATCCATAGGTGTAAGCTCTTTGTCCAATCTCTTCCCACAACCCCTTCCCCCCGAGAATTCAGTCTGCTCCCTTTCCATGCCTGTGATTCTATTACATTCACCAGTCTGTTCTGTTCTGTTCATCAGGTTTTTTATTCATTTGATTTTTAGGTTCACTTGTTGATAGATATGCATTTGTTGTTACTTTGTTGTTCATAATTTTTTATCTTTACCTTTTTCTTCTTCCTCTTCTTAGAGAATACCCTTCAGCATTTCATATAATACTGGTTTGGTGGTGATGAACTCCTTTAGCTTTTTCTTGTCTGTGAAGCTCTTTATCTGACCTTCAATTCTAAATGATAAGTTTGTTGGGTAAAATAATCTTGGTTGTAGGTTCTTGCTATTCATCACTTTGTATATTTCTTGCCACTCCTTTCTGGCCTGCATAGTTTCTGTTGAGAAATCAGCTGACAGTTGGATGGGTGCTCCCTTGTAGGTAACTGTTTTTCTCTTGCTGCTTTTAAGATTCTCTCTTTGTCTTTTGCCCTTGGCATTTTGATTATGATGTGTCTTGGTGTGGTCCTCTTTTGATTCCTCTTGTTTGGGGTTCTCTGTGCTACCTGGACCAGGTAGGGGAAGTTTTCTGTCATTATTTCTTCAAATAGGTTTGCAATATCTTGCTCTCTTTCTTCTTCTGGCACCCCCATAATTCGGCTGTTGGTACACTTGAAGTTGTTCCAGAGGCTCCTTACACTATCTTCATATTTTTGGATTCTTTTTTCTTTTTGCTTTTCTGGTTGGGTGTTTTTTGCTTCATTGTATTTTAAATCTTTGACTTGATTCTTGGGGATCCTCTAGTCTGCTGTAGAATCTCTGTATATTATTCTTTATTTCAGTCAGTCTATGCTTAATTTCTTATTGGTCCTTTTTCATATCCTTGAGGGTCTCACTAAATTTCTCTGAGGTTTCTAGAAGATTCTTGAGTAACCTTGTAACCCTGGTTTTGAACTCTATACCAGTATTTTGCTTTCATCCATTTCTTTCATTTGTTACTTGTTTCTTTGTCTCTGTATTTTGGCTGCTTCCCTGTGTTTGTTTCTATGTACTGGTTAGCTGTTAAGTCTCCTTGAGTTGATGGAGTGGCTTTGTGTGGTTGATGTCCTAAAGGGTCCAGTGGCTCAGCCTCCCCAGTCACCTGAGGTGGACGCTCTTGATGCACTTCTTTGTGCGCTGTTTGCAGAGTCTTGTTGTAGTTAACCCTTGATTGCTGTTGGTATCACTGGGAGGAATTAACCTCCAGGCCAATTGGTTGTGATGACCAGCTGTGTCTACACTGGAAGATCTGTTGCACAGGAGACACCCTTATAGGGCAGGACTTGCTTCAGTGAAGCTTTGGTGCTCACTAAGACTACCCCTTGAGTGTGTCTCTTATGGATGTGAAGAGTTGTAATCTGGATGGTCTCATTCCGATCACTGGATACACTGGCTCTTGGATCTCCAAGGAGGTGCAAGGTCAGCCACTGTCTGGGGTCACCCAGCAGGAGCTACAGAGACGTCTGCAGATTCCTCCTCTTTGTATGGGGTTTGGAAGTGCCCAGATGAGGCCAAGCTGTGAAGCAAGGCAAGCTGCTGCTGCCAGGCCTTGGGCCTTCTTTTGGAAGCTCTGGGGCTCTCTGACCCAGCTGCAGTGTGACAGGTTTTAGGTGGAGAAAGGACAGGCCATTCATATGCAAAAGTCGATGCACACAGCTTGGGTAGGGTTGTAAATTGGGTGGGGCGGAGTCTCTGGGAATCACCAGAGACTGTGATTGTGGAGCAAACAGCAATGGCTGCCAGTCAGCCCTGCATCGGAGAGGTCCCTGGGTCTTCATGTCCCACGCCCCGTGCAGGAACGATGATCACTGCGAGCACCTCTGAGAGAAAGCCGTCCTCGCGTTCCTGTCCCGATGTCAGACAGTCCAGTTTCTCCCCATATGAGTCTGAGTCCCCCAGAGTCTTGCCCGGAACTGGAGTTTAGAGCAAGCAGGAGCTTGTATCTCCCTCCCGATGAAAAGAGCAGCACATCCAGGTGCCAGCACTTTCCGCACCTCCGCACCTCTTATCAGTCTCACTGCGCTTTCTTCACCTCACTAGTTGTGGAACTTCCACTCAGCCAGCTTTCCCATGGTTCTGGGTGGTAGTTGTTCTGCCTTTTAGTTGTAATTTTGATGTGGTTGTGAGAGGCAGCAAGTATAGGTGTTTACCTATGCTGCCATCTTGGTTCTCCTCTCCTGGGTATTATTTTTTATTCATTTTACTTAAGTTATAACAAAAAATTCACTTTTGCTAAAGAAAAGACTAATATTTACTTTATTACTTTAAGAGGATTGAAGATCTGGGAGAATTTGGACATAAGCTTTTTTATTTCTTCATTTTTCTACTGTTATTTATAACACGCAGAGGTAAAAAATATTAACTATATATCATTTTGGAAATAGCTTGTAAAAATTTCAATTCCACAGAATATTACCCTTGGTCCTCAAATATGAATTGACTTCATCCACCTCTAGAATTTTTAGATAGATCCCTTTGTGTCCAACTTTTTTTTACTCTGTCTTAGATTCTGGCCCATTCTGCCTTTGCAATTTTATTTCTGTGTAAAATCATAACTCTAGAGTGATGAGTAAATTTCAAGCTTGACTGTAATATCAGCCTCAATACTTAGAATCATAGCTCCCATGCACACACATCTATGTCTTTGCACATCAACATTTCTCCAAGTCAGTCATGTTTCCATCAGTATCTAGGGGGTGTGTGTGTGTGTGTGTGTGTCTGTGTGTGTGTGTGCGTGTGTGTCCAATAGGCAACCCTAAAATGTCTTCATTTAAGTACTCTCACAAGTGCTAATAAGAGCAGTAACGACACAGCCTTGTGCTTCTACTGAAGAGTTCATCTCACTGGCACCTTCACTTACAAGGGACTCTTTTCTGAGAAACACTGGGCAATGAATTTCCTGAATTAATTGGTGCTGGGAATCATCCACAATCAAGAATAAATATCTGTTTGATTAAACTAATGCCTGAATGAATGAATGAAGAATATATAAATGAAATCATGAATAAATGGAATATTGGCAGTTGAATTTGTTGCTATAGGTAGAGGCCTCCCGGGACAATATCTTGAAATAGTTTGAGTATTTTCTTACACTTCCAACAGTTCTGTCCTGCTTCATGATACCACCCATGGGCTCCCAGGGCTGGCTGCTCAGAACTCTTACTCTCCTAAATCCCTAACACCCCACCCCCCGCCCCCCGCTGCAGTGTTTTCCATGGCCATCCTTCCTAAGGGCAGATTTAGACATAAGTGATGTTGGAAGCTCAAAACATTGTATGACTGTGAAATCCAGACTAAGCCAGACTCCTGCCTCTGATCCATGGGACGTCAAGAATCAGCCAGATATGAATGTTTTCTTCCCTGGAACCTTCAGGAGAATGCTACTTTCAAAGAAGGTTTCCTTTTCTTTTAGTGTTTGGTAGAAAATGGAAAGAGGTGGGAGGAAGTTACCACGGGTAATAAAGATGCCTTCAATCTTCCATGGGAGAGATTAAAGACTAAAATGATGGCGGGAAAGCTTGAGACTGAATCAGCTTACCTTGGAGGCCCATGAGAAACAGCCCACAGGAAAGGTACTCTGAATTTGACTACAGAAAACTAAATAAAACAATATTAAAATGAATTCAGAAGAAATCGTCTGATTTTGTTCTAGGCATATGAACCAATACTTACATGTTATAAAAACACCTGTATTAAAAGGTTCAAAAATAACAGGCTCCAAATTACCAATTTCTTAAAACAGAAGAAACAGTTTTCTTGCAAGTTTAAAAGAATACAGCAAAATTGAAAACCACCGGAGATATCCTATTAACATCAAATGTCATGTTACTGACCTATGCAAGTGGAGATGCTTTTCCTTTTGAAATCTTTAGAAGAGAAAAGGACAGAAACCCAGATTGAGAGAGAAATTGAAAAACAAACATTTAGTTTCAAAGTAGCATAACTGACACTCTTGTTGATGGTGGCCTTTTGACTTCTACAGATCATAATAACATCCTGACACCTTTACCCCATCTCCATAACTCCTCTGAAGTCTATGAGCAAAGAAACCATGGCAAAAGTACATGAAAAATAGCTGAGAACATCAACTGTGACATTTATCTGGAGCCCTCTGTGGATTTTTGGTCACGGCTTTCTTCACCTAATCTTAATACAAGCCTAGTGATTTGAAGAAGAAAGGCTTTACACAAGTTGTGACTTTTAAAATTAATCTGCTTTTACTCAGAGAAGTTCCTATAAAATATTGCTATTTTCCTTTCTGGTTCCCTGTGAAAAATAATGCAAGACTGGTTTTCTCTGCACAATCTTTCAGAACACAAGATGTAAGAACATTCACATGTTCTACTATGGCTTCCTAAAATACATGCATATAAATACCTATATACTGTGTAGATAACATATAATATAGAGAGAACATTGTTGTTACAGACAAATCCCAGTGCCAGCTTCGATGTTGTATGATAAGAGTAAGCCTTTGGGGTCTCTACGCTTTAGTTCTTATATTTATAGCAATGCTTCTCCTTCCAACTTTGCTTGGCTGTTTCGAGACACTAATAGTAAAGGATAGCCTGTGAAATTGCTTTATGTTCTATATGGAATATATACAAATAACAGTATTATATGTTTATTTCTCACCTGTTTCATGTTTTGTTCATGTAAGAATGTTGGGCTTTTCGTAGCAGGTGTGTATTTTTGGCAAATGTCTTGTTGTTATTGATTAAAACTTACTTAAGATTCTCATAATTGAATATATTATCAATCAATAAAACCCTTTGGTAAATGCTTTCTAAAGAACTCATTTGTCTTTTAATCTAGAGTTTCCTATACTCTATTTGCTTAATGCAGGACAATCTATGATTTATTACAAATCTAGAGGAGCTTTCTCAACCTCAGCACTACTGACATTTAGGGCTAGATTTTTCTTTGTTATAGAGGCTGTCCTGAGCATGGTACAGTGTTTAATAGCATCTCTGGCCTCTACTCGCTAGATGGCAGTAACATCTACACACACACACACACACACACACATACAGTTGTAACAACCAAAAATGTCTCCAGATGTTGCCAAAGGAAACACCTGGGAAGCAACATTGGCCCTGTTTGAGAACCACTGCTCCAGAGGCAGAGAACTTAGACAAAGGAGGGGGAAAAGATTTGCTTCAAATTCAAGAATTCTGGATTCAAATCCATCCCCATTCCTCTCTCTGGGTATGCAAGCTTGAGCCATCTTTTCTGAGCATGGTTTCACATGATACAGTTGGACAGATAACCTTTAACAAACCTACCAGCTCTAATATTCTATAGCTTTTGTATGTTCATTTATTGATTTCCTCCATGAATGGATTTTAATCCTCTTTTTAAAAAATTTTATTGAATTTATTGGTGTGACATTTGTTAATAAAATTATATAGGTTTCAAGCATACAATTCTATAATACACTAGAGGCCCGGTGCACGAATTCGTGCACCAGTGGGGTCCCTCAGCCTGGCCTGCGGGATTGGGCCAAAACCAGCTCTCCAACATCCCTCGAGGGGTCCTGGATTGTGAGAGGGCACAGGCCAGGCTGAGGAACCCCACCAGTGCACAACTGGGGCCAGAGAGGGACACAGGAGGTTGGCCAGACAGGGAGGGGCCATGGAAGGGTTCCAGGGTGTGTCTGTCCCATCTCACTCAGTCCCCATCGGCCGGACCCCAGCAGCAGGCTAACCTACCAGTTGAAGCATCTGCCCCCTGTTGGTCAGTGCATGTCATAGCAACTGGTCTACCAGTTGACTGTCTGACCCCTGGCGGTCAGTGCACATCATAGCAAGCGATTGAGTGGCCTTAGCATATCATTGGCATATTACGCTTTGATTGGTTGAACAGCCGACCAGATGACTGGACACTTAGCATATTAGGCTTTTATTATATAGGATCATCTGTATATTGTATTGTGTGTTCATCACCAAAGTTAAATTTACTTTTATCACCATTTATCCCCCACTTGCCATCTTCTACCTCCCTCATCCCCTTTCCTCTGGTAATCACCATACTTGTGTGTGTGTCTATGAGTTGGGTTATTTTGCTTAATCCTTTTACCTTTTTCACCCACACTCCCTCTCCTCTAACAGCTGTCAGTCTGTTCTCTGTATCTATGGGTCTGTTTCTATTTTGTTTGTTAGATTATTTTGTTCATTAGATTCCTCATATAAATGAAATCATATGGTACTCATCTTTTCTCTGACTGGCTTATTCCACTTAGCATAACACTCTCCAGTTCTGTCCATGCTGTTCCTAAAGGTAAGATTTCCTTCTTTTTCATATACTGTGTAAATGTACCACAGCATTTTTTAGCCACTCATCTACTAATGGGCACTTGGGCTGCTTCCAAATCTTGGCTATTGTAAACTATACTGCAATGAACATAGGGGTGCATATATTCTTTTGAATTAGTGTTTCAGGTTTCTTTGGATAAATTCCAAGAAGTGGAATTGCTGGGTCATAAGGCAGTTCCATTGTTAATTTTTTGAGGTAACTCCATATTGCTTTTTACAGTGGCTGCACCAATCTTCATTTTCACCAATAGCACACGAGAGTTTCCTTTTCTCCACATCCTCGACAGCACTTCTTATTTGTTGATTTATTGATGTTAGCCATTGTGATAGCAGTGAGGTGATATCTCACTGTGGTTTTAATTTGCATTTCTCTAATGATTAGTGGTGTTGAGCATCTTTTCATATGTCTATTTGCCACCTGAATATCCTCTTTGGAAAAGTGTCTATTCAGGTCTTTTGCCCATGTTTTAATTGAATTGTTTGTTTTTTTGGTGTTAAGTTGTATAAGCTCCCCATAAAGAAAAGTTCGGCTCTAGCCAACAAAGACTTTTAAGATGTCTGTGGAAACACAAAGATCTTCTAGCTACTTTCAAAATAACTTAAAAATATACCAGTAGTATATATACACACATATATATTAAAAAATAAAAGATGATGAGTTCCTTCCATTTCCCTTCCATGAAGAGCTAATGTAATTTTCCTTTCTGATATGTAATTGAAATGTTCTCAAGACCTGTCACTTCATTGGACAGTTTCTTTTTATAGTTAGTACCATTCCCTCAGGTTAATCTTGAGAAAACTTGGCTTATTTTAATGTGCAATGGCAATTACAACTTACTGTGCTTTTGAGATGTACTTTATGAATTTTCAAATGGAATAATCATTCTATTTTGCCCAGGTTTCGCCAGAACATTAGGCACCAGGAGTCATAACACAAACCTTGCCATATTAAATAGGGACCAGTGACTAAAAGACCCTCTAACAATGCTCCTCCTAATGTTCTAGCTAAAACCCACTCCAGATCTGTGACTTCTCCCAATAGCATCAAGTCTTGTCTACGTACAATTAAGATAAGGGTCATCTTGGGGGAGAGGGGAGTTCATTCCAAGTTCTCATTTGGAATCAGCTGCACTCTCCCTTTCATGCTTCTGTTGTGAATTATATCCCTTCTGGCCCCTTTTAAGTACATCAATGCTACATGTGTCAATTTTAACAAAAGCATTTCTAGCATTAAAGGGTTTTCTTTGTTTTTAGATTACTTCTCTTATATTAATATGAGCAGATCACATGGCACCTCACAAAAATAAATACTGAAATATAATTTCATTTTATTCCACACCAATGTGGTGGCCAAGAATAGTTCTAAATAAAATTATGAGGTGCACAAATATCTTTAATTTTTGCTACTCTTTCACACCCTTTCTGCTACAAAGAAGAGTGAGCTGATTAATGAATCATGTATATTTTAGGATAGAACCAGAGTTGAAAGTTTTAAATTCAAAAGAATGAATTGGGGATGGTGGAACTTCAAACCTAAACTATGTATTATTTGGAAAGGTAATTATTTATTTCTGCCCCTCAAATCACATCAGCTACATGACTTCTCATTTTACCACGACATAAGACCAGCAGTGGTTTCAAGATGTAGCCAGGCTTTCCAAGCAAGAATTAAAGCAGCTTTCACGATTTCTTCTCTTCCTACTAAATTCAGTAGCAAGAAAACAGTCAGGAGCCTGTTCTTCCCTGTCCAGTCCTAAATGCCGAGTGCAATCTGAGATTGATGGGGAAGGTGTTACGATTGTGCCTCATGTCATGTTTTCACCTGCAAAGACTCCTTACTGCATTCCCCCTTAGAGAGAGTTGAATAACCTTGGGAACAACCATCATCTACACATCCATCTACTCGCTGCAAGAACATGACTCCATGGCAGAGAGTAGACTGTCATAGGCAACTGCTACCAATGATGATGAGATGAGTGAAGAAAGGTGTAAAAGTTGGAGACAAATCACTTGGATGCTGATCTTCAGTTTTCAAAGGAAATAAACAAGAAGGTCTGGGCATTTGGGACCAGAGGGATGCCTCTTATATCCAGACTATATTAATACACATCTCATCTTTCAGGAATAGGGAGACAATAGTGAAGTGGGAGGTTGAAATGTCCCTGCCAATTAAGAAAGGCACTGAGGAAATGGCCTGGCCCCATACTCAGTGACCTTCTATGCCAGGGCAATGCCAGGGAAGGCTTTGCTAAGGCAGGGCTATTTCCCTCTCATTTTCATAACAAAAAACTAATTGCAGAACTGAGTGTATCTTCCCATTGTTTTGGCTACCTGGAAAATTTGAACAAAGTTGTTAGTTTAATGATAGCAAGTAATTGATATTGGATAGCCTGAATTTGTCCTATTTTCTCACAATCTTGGTTTCCTATTCAAATTGTGTTTTTAACTTTTGTTTTAGTTGTTTGTTTGTTTGTTTATAACATGTTGTAAGCCACTTCTACTTCAAGTCTTTTGTATAATAAAGCTGAAGAAGATGGGAGATACATCTAGGCACTAAGAGGTTGACATGTCACCCCTTATCTCTATGAGACAGTTCTACTTTTATCACAAAGTGTACCTCAAAGCGTGGGCTCATGACTACCTTCAAAAGAATCCCCTGTGGTATTTATTTTTAAATGCTGATTTGCAGCCTGGCCAGCATGGCTCAGTGGTTGAGCATTGACATATGAACCAGGAGGTCACGGCTCAATTCCCAGTCACAGGACACATGCTCACGTTGCAGGCTCAATCCCCAGTGCTGGGGGGGGGGAGCGGGGGGGGAGGGTTGGTGGTTTGGAAAGGGGTCCATATAGGAGGCAACCTATTGATGATTGTCTCTCATCAGTGATGTTTCTATCTCCTTCTCCCTCTCCCTTCTTTTCTGAAATCAATAAATATATTTTTAAATGCTAATTTTCAGTCTCATCCAAGATATACTGGATCAGTAACTTTGTGGTGGGTCCCAGAAACCTAAGCTTTAGTAAGTATCCCTGAATATACTTATTATCATTCAAGTTAGAGTAAATAATCTAGGGTAAAGACCTCTTTATTGTGTAGCATGTCCCAGAAAAAAAAGTTAATGCAACTTTAGCTTTAGGGACCTGAGAATTGGTTATGCCATACATCGCTTTACCATCAAAATATCACGGGAGTCCTTAATGAGTTTAATTGGAACTCCAGCCTCTACAAATTCTGTATTCCCACCAGTGTTATGATATGAATAAGAATGCAAGTGTTACTAACTTATCAAATTGAAAGGATTCATTTTTTAACCTGTAGGTGAAGAGCACCTGTATGTTTACCAAAAAAATCCAAGGGACAGCAATGTTCCTAGTCAGAGTATTACATTAGCCTTTCCATTACCAGTGATAGTGTAACAATGTTTGCCTGTCTCCAATCGCATTTTAGCCCTAGGGAACCATGCCCCTGTTTCATTTGCATGATGACACATCAAATTACTTCTAACAGTGATGATAGATGGTGCCATTATATGCAAACCAAGTGGCTTTTATCTTACCTGTTTTATAAGGACAATGAATTTCTGAAATTATAATTAATAGACTGGGACACTCTACCAAGACCCAAATATTTATACTAATACTAATTATGTTTTCATTTTCGTTTGACTTTCAGGTAACATGAGTGAGAAAAACATTTATTTGTTCCCAAATAGAGACACAAACACTAATTAAAGAGGAAAAGGTGAAATTTTTATTTTAGTCACAAGCTGACTTAATCTAATAACATTTAGGGCATTTGTAGCTAATGGCAATATCTCGGAGTAAGAATTATATTATCACTTTAAAATCATATAGTGTACTTATCTGCCAATCACTAATTTATTTGCACTGTTATCATCCAGTCGATGATCCCATTCAAAGCCAGCTGAATGGGTGCCATACACATTCTACCAAAAAACTCATTGTAATCCACTATGCTAAACTTATTCTCATACTGCTAGATCATCAGTCTGTTACAAGGCAAACCTAAAGGGAACTGGAAGATTAGCGTTTACAACTTTATGAGTATCTATCATAAGCTACCAATGTCGTGCTCAGGCTTTTTTCTAGCAGAAAGGTAGAATGCAATTTTGGGGGTGTAATTTGATGTGCTAACTGGAATCAGCTGACCTCTGATTTATCCAAGATTTGAATCACAGAATGGATGGTGAAAAAAAGCAATTTCTAGATGATTATTGTATTATGCCAATTTTAAAACCTCATAAAGAGTTAAAATAAGTAATACAATGTATAGGGAAGCATATACATTAAATAAAAGTATATTTATTTTTAAAGCAAGGTACTAATATATGCAAAATTCTAAATACCATTTATCTTGCCCAGCTGGTGTGGCTCAGTGGTTGAGCATCGACCTATGAACCAAGAAGTCATGGTTTGATTCTCAGTCAGGACACATGCTTGGGTTTTGGGCTCAATCCCCAATAGGGGGCATGCAGGAGGCAGCCAACCGATATTTCTCTCATTGACATTTCTCTCTGTCTCTCTCTCTCTCTCTCTCCTCTCTCTCTCTCTCTCCCTTCCTCTCTCAGAAATCAATAAAACATATTTTTAAAAAGTAAAAATAAAATGGAGCATTATAAATATCTCACAATAGGCAATGTAATCACTTAAACACCCTGGACCTCTTTTTCCAACTACAAAATGAGATAATCAATAATACCTACCTCAGAGGATTGTTATGAAAAGTATTTTCATGAAAAGTTAAATGTACACCTACCATATAACCTAATCATTCCAGTCCTAGGAATTTACCCAAGAAAAATTAAACCTTTTGTCCATACAAAGACTTGTATATGAAAGTTTATAGTAGTTTCATTTATAAAAGCCAAAAACTGGAAACAACCCAAGAACCCATCAGCAGGTGAATGAATAAACAAATTGTTTTATAGCATATAATAGAATAGTACTCAGCAATGAAAAGGAATGACTATGGATACATACATCAACACAGGTGAGTCCCAATAATTACACTGGGTGAAAGACATCAAATCCAAGAAAGTACATACTGAATGACTGCATGTATATAAACCTCTAGAAAATGCACTAAACTATAGTCACAGAAAGTAGATTCATGATTGCATGGGAATAGAGTAGGGGAAAGCACTGAGGGGAGAAGTGGGAAGAGGATGATTATAAAAGGGCAGAAGAAAACTTTTGGTGATAATGGGTATGTGCACTCTTCTGCTAGTGATAATGGTTCCACAATGGTACAAAGTTTATGTACACTCTAAGTAGGTAAATCTTACTGTATATCAAAATACCCCAACAAAGCTATTTCTAAAAAAGACAACTGCTGGTAGGAAGGAATGATGGGTCAAGGGTAAATGCTACCTACTTAGAACATCCGGAACTAGTACTTCTTAGTCTTTAAAAATACACACAATTCCCATGGGAGTCTTATTAAGATGCAGATTCTGATTCAGTAGGCCTGGGGCAGGGCTACCTGGTGCTGCATAGATGGGTGGAGGAATAAATGGATGCCCACACTGCTATCGGTGAATCAGAGTTGGAGTACCAAGGCTCTAGAACCACTTGGCAATGTGGTTATCCATTTAATCCCCTGTGGGTCTTCAAAACAAACACAAGAACACTACTGATGCCTAGAGCTTCTGATTTAGCTGATCTTGGGAGAGCCCTGGGAATTGGGCATTTTTAAGTTCCCATCTTTTTAATATGCAGCCAAAGTGAAAAACAAACAAACAAAAACCCCTCTGATTTAGGCTGTGATTGAAACTGTACCAGATGGCATTTCTGTGAGCTAAACTGTATACAAAAGAGGCACCATGTCATTTTCCTCACAGGTTAACAGCCCTGATAATTATAACAGAATGATGGAAATGGCAGACTATTGCCTACAAAACCATATCTGGCCCATATCTTCCAGGGACTCCTATAGTGCCACCCAACTCCATGGTTACAAATGAATTCTTCTTCATAGCTACCTAGGGAACTCTTAGCACAGCCTGACACCATATTCCTTCCTGAGCACAAATGCTTCCCTCTTTCACCTTTATCCAAGTCTGGAGCCTCCTGCTGTCTCCCCATTCTTAAGGCTCCCTGTAGTGGCCACTTAACCATTCATCAGTGCCAAGCTAACCATTTATCCCCAATATTTCCCCTTTAAATAAAATGAGAATTTCAGGCACCTTGGCAGACAGACTGTATTGTTTATCACTCAGGATCCAGTCATGAAATCTGCAGCCACTGTACATTGGCCAAATTTAGAAGTAGAGACATATATATCCCCTGAAAGTGTTGAGAGAGGAGAAATTAAAAAGTTGTCACTGATGCGCTCAACCCACAGCCCTTTTGTTGGGAAGTGACTATGAATCTCCAAAACTTCTGAGATACTCTCACCAGCTAGCTCAGCCTCCAACATGAAAGGGGTAATTCTCCAGGACTTGCCTAGAAGCTGCTTAGAACCACTTGTTCAGGCCCACATCTGCCTAGGGAAAACAAGGGCCTCTCCTCGGCCTCTTCCTTCTAATCTTTCACAAGTGGCTTTCATTGGCAGACCCTAAGGATGAGCCCTATGGGGAAGGGAATTCTGGGGGAAATGGTTCCTCAAATCTAGTAGGAAGTGTTAGGGATGCTGAGTTGACAATATACAAGGCAGCACATGCTAAATATTTTCCATCTGTGTCTTCAGATCCAATCTCCACACTTTTCTACTTACCATAAGCCCTTGGAGGCTCCCTTGCCTCTGGCTGCTGGCTGGATTTGGCTCATTGGAAGTGCCAGAAAAAGTAGGTAGACAGTGAGCCAAGGAATTTCTAACGCTGGAGGATGCAGCTCTCATCAGGAGGCCCTCTTTATACAGCTACTTTGTCTAAATAACAGACAAATGTCCCCCCCGCCCCACTGCCCCTTCAGTCCTAGAGAAAGTAAACACATGGAAGGGTTTCCCTAAACCCTAGCCAACCTTTTGCTTTTATTAAATAAATGCTCAGTTACTTAGTTTGAGCCTTCTATGTTTCCTGCTGGGTCTCTGACTCACAGATTAAGGCAAGGGGAGGGGGGGGAGAGAATGAGGGGAAAAGTATTAGGTGGAATGAAGGGGTCTTTCCCAATAGGAACATAAATGGAACATAACATAATGTGAGAGTAGGGACAGCAAAACACCCTTCCATAAGAGATAAAGGTATCGAGATTGGACAGGCCCAATCTTATATGGAAGCAGCAAATTTCTCAGGAGAGAGTGCTCAGTGTTTATCTTTGTTTTTGGTTTTCCATCTTGTCAAAAAAAAATTTATTGGAAAACACAAAGAACTGTGACTTAGGCTCCCAAATTTAGGTAGCTGCATTTGTGTTTCAGCTTTTATCAGATTTCTGGCGGTTAATTATTCCTTCATTTCATCAGGACTATACATTGTGATGTGGAAGCAATATAAGCTGGGGAACACAGAAACTTGTACAAAGTACAATAAATTATTAATTTTACATCATCCAATTAAATGACACTCTCTTAAACAGCATTTCTATTCATATGTATAACATGGCATTTTATACACAGAAAGCACTCTACAAATAGGTATTAGAAAAAGTAATATATGAACCAATATCTAAGCAAACGAATGATTCATTTTAATGACTCCAACGTACAATGATATACTGAATTATCTTTTGAATCATCAAAGAAGGGCCAAACATTACATATATTCCACCAATCACGATACTTATTGTCAGAGCTTATTTTCTAACCGTGGCTCTTAGAGAGAAATTGCTATGCCTAAAATTTCACATTAATGAATAAAATATACTTGAGGATAGAAAAACGAGATCTAGCACTAACAACAAAAGTAAGTGCATTTTTACAAAATTCCCTTTTTGGTTGTCCTGAATCATCACCTTGATTTTAGGAAAGATAGCAAACTGATTTAGATACAAGGCGATGTTAAAAACCCCTCTGCATAGGCGTATTCTCTGAAACATTCACCACCTCTGACTCCAGTGCGGAGCACTCATCTGCCCTGACTTATGGACTCATTAGAAACCAGCAGCAATGCCTTCAGAGTCGAATCCCTTTCATTCATTATTCAGTATTGGTATACTTTCCTATAAAGGATGATATGCATTTGAAACCTCTCTTTGAAATGAAAAATACCCACAGTTTTTTTTTTTTATAAATCTTCAGCCATCTTCTATTCAACTGTAGCCCTTCTGAAGAGACTTAAAAGTAGCACATGCAAATGAAGGATAATATATTTTTAGATTTTTTTTCTCTTCGGATTGTATTTTATTAGCCAGATCCTTGAATACTGAATCTCTGTTGCTGGTCTTTAGGTACTTTGTCCCAACTACTTAGCTCAAAAAGAACTTGCTCTAACTTAAAAAAAAATGATAAACTTGATTATGGAAGTTCTATAACCTGGAAATAGTATTGCTACTATATTTTTCAATGGATGAAAGTGGTAAGGCAAATAGTGTCTGTGAGTCATTCAACATCAAGTACCACTATGTAAACCATGTGAAAATGGGCAATGCAGTTTTGCCTTCAACTAAAGAGCCTTATTTCCAAGACAATCAGATTCATTCTTTAAATAATGTACACATTGCTTGTGACTTTGACTCATTCACTGTAAGCAAGATATATACTTGGAATGTCCAAAGATAGATAATTTTGTAGGAGATCAATCAATCATTTTGTAGATAAGCATAAGGCTTAATTATGTATTATATTTCCTCTAAGTTGAAAATTTTAAATAAAATAAAATTCTACTTGCTGATATGAAAATAAGCAATATTTATGCCCAAGTAATAGAAAGGATATACTAAAATAATAAATAATAGAAAGATGTGAGTAAAGAACTCATTAGTTTTGTTTACATGTGATGAAAAGTAGATAGATTCTGGGGCTTGAGATGGGGTGGATACTGTGAAGAATGGAGCAGCACTGAATTTCCTGATTTTTGAGGACTTTCGTCTAAGGGCAGGTCCCTCCTATCATCATGCTGATGGTCACCTGCAGTTTTACTGGCTTGATAAAGAACACAGATTTCAGGGCAATCACAGCAGCTGGAAAGTGAGAAGTCCCAGAAAAAAAAGAACCAAAAGAATGATAGCCTCAAATTTGGTATACAAACTCTGCCCAAATCTCCACCTGACCTATAAAATGCTCATAAGCTGAGCAGACTCCAAGCAACTCGACTAACACTAATAAAATTGACCTAAGATTTTAGCTTCTGCCCACACAGGGAAAGCTGAGTTGAAAGTATCAGTTCAGTCCATTCAACTGCCTGCTAGAAAATGGGGTAGAGGGGACCTGCAGAGAAATACAACAGAATGTAAAGTCTCTATAATATATAATCACAATGTGCTGGATACAATCTATAATAACTAGAGTTGTGAAGAATCTGAAAAAATATGGTGCATAGTCAGGAGAGAAAGTAATCATTGGAGGTGGATCTCCAAATTACCCAGATATTAAAATTACCAGAAAGGATTTTTAAAGCAACTACTATAACTCAAAAACTAAATATTTAAGAGTTATAAATCAAGAAAATACATTGTTAAATAAATGTATTATATCTCCTGCATTGAGGAAAAATTGCCTTTGCTATGACCTGAAAGACCCGATTCAGATTTAAAATTCTTGAACTCCTTGAAGTTCTAGGGCACATTTTTTTTTTTACAACAACAAATGCCAAGAAAGCATGGGAGCACCTGGATTGTATTTATGCAACCTCCTTCCCTTGTCACCCCCAATTTCATCTCACACCTCATGGTGCCCACGTGCCCACCTTGGACACTCCATCTTGCAACTGCACACCATGAATGTTCCTTGCTTAGAAGGACAAATGGTAATAGGTCTAAGCAAGTTTAGAAGCTGGCTGAGGACTTCTAGTACAAGAATTTCAAGGCCCTGAGTACTCAGCTGGTGG
Organism: Eptesicus fuscus; assembly: GCF_027574615.1. Classification (NCBI taxonomy): domain Eukaryota; kingdom Metazoa; phylum Chordata; class Mammalia; order Chiroptera; family Vespertilionidae; genus Eptesicus; species Eptesicus fuscus. The sequence continues at coordinate 37,114,104 of NC_072487.1, forward strand.
TGTAGAAGGGGTCACAGGTTCTCAATGATGTTCCTTTAGCACCTCCGCCTCTTGCCTCTGGGGAAAGGACACAGCCAGAGAAGGGTCAGAATAGATCCTCTTAAGTGTGGTATTCAGAGCAAGGGCCCATTTACTTTGACCTAAAAGTGGACTTGGTCATAGAAGATCCTGTGCTTTGAATTAAGACATTAAAATGTCCAGCTCTGGATCATCTACTTACTAGTTACATGACAATGGGCAATTAATTTAATCTCTGTGTCTCACTATTTACTTCCATAAAATGGAAATAATAAACACTCTAGTGTTTTTGCAAGGATTAAATGAGATCATGCTCTCTGTATACAAAATAAGCTTTCAGCCCATTTTAGCTACTATCATTATTTTTGCTTTTCTTTGGTTATTGCTCTTTTCATACTATAACTGTATTTCCATTGATCTGTATGATTTACAAATCTGAATGGTTTTGAAATTTAAGCTGTTATTTTCTAAAAATCTGTGTAACATCTTTTTTATAAAGAACTATTGTGGTATCTGAACTGAAAGTGAGCCTTTCAAATCCTTCTTCACTTCCAGATACTGAATAATGCACAAGTTCTTACAATCATCTATAATAAATGAGAGTGCTTACATTCATTGACTATCTGTTAAGTTCCAGGCTTTGGGCATACCAAAGTAAAACTCCATATACAGTATTTCATCTAATGTCTTTAATAAAGTTGTAAAGCAGGAATTTCCCCCATCTTATGGATAAGCAAATTGAAGTTCAAAGAGATTTAACATGCTGTGGTCACACCATTAGTAAGTAGGCAAGTGAGATTCAGATCAAGCAGCCTTGTGATTTTTGATTCAGGTCATTTGAAAATTGCTACCTATTATTAGAAATGCCCTTTATCACGACCACAATTTTAGAAAATTAAAGCTAGTCTGCTTTCAGATCCTTTCAGATCATGATCTCACACTCATAAAACATGAGTAAATAATTCCGTATTATATATTATGTAAAGATTAACTACTATTCAATGCACAGCATAGCTCTATTTATTCCTATGTGCACATGGATGAAGTCCAAAGACAAACTTCAGAAATTAGAAAATGATGAAAAACGGCATGATGTCATCAAGATGGTGACATAGATTGCTTTTGACTTTAGTCAACTAGCAACTGCTCATAGACAAGACATCACTGTGAAAACCCCAGGACGTGGGGGCAGGCTGCAGACCCCCTGGACCGCAGGACGGAGAAAGTCTGCATTAGAAAGGTAAGAGGAGAGGCTTCACTTTGACCATATTGCCCCTCCCCCAGATGAGCACAGCACGGCACCAAGAGGACCCCCTTCCCATAATGTATCCAGTGGGGAAAGAGAACCCAAGGTGGACAACCACATTCCTCAGCATTACTAAACGCTTCCAGGGAGGCCCACTCAGGACTCCGTCACAGAATTCACTGGGGAACTCTTGGAACTTGACCACTGGTGATTAGAGATAGGGAAGAGGGCAGGGCGTAGAGCAATTAGTGCTCAAATGGTGGCAGACCACATTTCTGCTTGAAGCAGCCACCAAAGCAGAGATCCCAGCTAGTGGCTCTGCCCATCTGCCAAACTGAGCTGGTAGCCCCATCTGGCCAGGAGCTCAGTTGGCAGTTCTGGCTGGATCCCCAGCCAATGAGCTGTAAAGCCCATTCTTTGGCTCCACCCAAGCAGGGGAGAAAATCTGCAGTACTACCCAAGTGCTCAGTATCGCCTCCAGTCCTGCCTGCTAGGAAGCCTGCCATGGACACTCAGCAGCCACTGAGCACATCCTATGGCCACCCAGGCAGGGAGCCAAGCCAGCAGCCCTGCCCACTGCTGAGCATAATCTCTAGGCCCACACTATCAGTTGCCCTGTGTAACCTTAGATCCCAGCCTACAATCCCAAACATTTTAAGAAGAATTAACACCAATACTTCTTAAACACTCCCAAAAAAACTAAAGATGAGGGAACACTCACAGACTCATTTGACAAGGCCAGAATTACTCTGATACCAAATCCAGATGAGGACACTACAAGAAAAGAAAACTAGAGGCTAATATCTCTGATGAATATAGATGCAAAAATTCTCAACAAAATACTATCAAATTTAATTCAACAGTACAATAAAAGGATCACAGACCATAATCAAGTGGGATTCATCCCTGGGATGCAAAGTTGGTTCAACATATACAAATTAACAAACATGGTATCTATATATATAAAAGGCTGCTATGCTAAGTGTCTGACCGGTCACTGTAACATGCACAGGGGGCAGACACTCAACACAGGAGCTGCCATGACATGCACTGGCCAGCACCATGACCTGGTGCCCACAAACCAACACTTGGTTTCCCCCAAGTGGAACATAGGCCCTGCCACCAACTTGAAGCGACACCCCACCAAATCGCAGCTGACACTGCCAAGACCCCATGGCGCAAAATGTGGCCCACAGCCCAGCCCAGCTGTGGGTACCTGGGTAATGACATTACGCAGCAACGCCCGGCTTCCTCTCCCTAGCAACCAGCCTCCTTTGAGTTTCTTCAGCCCAGGAACCCAACTTGCTTTATAGCCAGGTGCAAACATTTTACAGTTTAACCAAATGTCTGTGAAGTGTTTTCACGTGCCTCATCTCATTTGATCCTCCCAGAAGTCCTGAAGTAGGTAGAAAGGGGACTCGGTAGAATCCTATTTTCTTTTCATTACCCGGAAAATGGAGATTTAGAAAGTTTAGAAACTTGACCCAACTAAAAAGAAGAAATGGTGGACCTTGAAAATGACTTCAGATTTTCTCACTGTGCAGAATATAGTCAAACATTGCTACAGTTAAAATTTTACCCTTTGCTCTCCCTGTGTGACCTACAATAATAATCTGCTTCATGTTGATATTTACTGCTGTGTCGCTGACAATTACCTGAAAGAGAAGTTGGGGTGCTTCACTGGGCTGGAAAATGTTTAGCTAAATCAGAAAGCAGGTCTAATTAAGCAAGTTTATTCTCTCCATCTATAAAAGGCTAAGTTGACTTACGCATGTGCGATACATATAAAGCTATCGCTGGTGCCAATCACATGCGTGTGTTTTGACCTGTCATTGTTGGTCATGAATTTGATTGACACTTCTATTATAGAGAAAGGGCAAATAGCGATATTAAAATATTTCTTCTAATTAATTTCCTATCAATGTGCACGAATCCATGCACTGGGCCATTAGTATCACATAACCAGAATGAAATATAAAAATTACATTATCATCTCAATAGATATAGAAATAGTATTTGACAAAGTTCAATTTACTTCGTGATAAAAACTCTCAACAAATTGGTTATAGAAAGAATATATGTTAACATAATAAAAGCCATATATGACAAGCCCACAGCTAACATCATACTCAATGTAAAGTTTTCCTCTAAGATCAGGAATAAGACAAAAGTGTCACTTTACCGCTCCTATTCAACATAGTACTGGCAAGAAAAGGAAATAACTATCATCCAAATCAGAAAGAAAGAACTAAAACTGTCCCTGTTTGCAGATGGATGACTTTTTTTTTAGAAAACCCTAAAGACGCCATGAAAAACTATTGAAATAATCCATGAATTCAGTAAAGTTGCAGGATACAAAATCAACAGACAAAAATCAGCAGCATTTCTATACACTAACAAGAAACTATCTGAAAAAGAATAAAACAATTCTATTTATAATAACATCAAAAATAATAAAAAACTTGCTGAGAGTAAATTGTAAATGTTCTCAACTCCCCCCCCCCCCCGCCACCGCCCAAAATAAAATATAGTGATAACTGTGCAAGCAATGGGTATGTTAACTAACTTATTGTGGTAATCCTTTCACAATATATATGCATATCAAATTACTGGATTTTTCCATGTATAAGATGCCCCCATGTATAAGACACCCCCCACTTTTCCAATCCAAAATTAAGAAATCAATATTTTAAACATAAAGCTGAACACGTTTTTATTTAGTGATTACCGCAGGCAATGTTTACATACCAGCACTATGATATTATGCAGCATATTACTTTCAGTCTCTGTTGCATCACTGCTCTCGTCTTCATCACTATTAGTTCCAGACATATCAATTTCTTGAACTTCTATTGTATCACTGCTGTCTTCTGAGTCACTGTCAATATATGTGAGATCATCCTCATAAACTGGTGGCATTTTCTGAGCTAACTTTGTTCGTGTTCTCATGGCCAACCCTTCTCTCCTCATGAAATTGAAGCACCTTTTTGCCTTTCCTATAAAATCAGCAATGCTCATTTCACTTGCAAACATTCTTGCCTGACATTGAATAAACTTGGTTGACACACATAAGCCACTCTGGCACTGCTCCATAATCCAAGTCTTAAGCCTCGGCTCCAAGTTTGCCCATTTTGCTGGTTTTCCTCTTAAGGCCTTCCTTTTTGGCATCTTAAGGAGTTGTTCTTCCTGTTTTCTCCACTGTCTGATCATACACTCAGTGGGAGGAGGTCCAAATTATCTCTCTGCAGCTCTATTTCCATGCTCTTTTGCATAGCTGATTACATTCAGTTTGAATTTTGCAGAGTAAGACAATCGCTTACTGGTATTTATCTTTTTATTTTTTGACATCTTTATTAGCTCAGAACGCTCAGGTCCCTGTTGCATCTGCGCACTCTCCACCTCCACCTCCACCTCCAATTACAGCTGAGTTAGTAACAATAAGGCTCGTGATTGGAGGAAGCCTGTTTGACAAGTTATGGGCAGCTAGGCACTCGCACGGCTCCCTCCTTGGCTAACTTCCATGTATAAGACACCCCTCGATTTTCAGTCTAACGATTTTAGAAAGACATAGCGTCTTATACACAGAAAAATACGGTATCTCATTGTAAACCTTAAACTTACACAATGTAATATGTCAATTATATATCAATAATACTGGAAAAACTTAAATTTAAAAACAGAAAATCATGAAGAAACTACTCAAATGAAAAACAAAGAGGTATGAAAAGGAGCAGAGCCCTAGCCAGTTTGGCTCAGTGGATAGAGCCTTGACCTGTGGACTGAAGGGTCCCAGTTTCGATTTCAGTAAAGGGCACATGCCCGGGTTGCAGGCTCAATCCCTAGTAGGGGGCGAGCAGGAGGCAGCCGATCAATGATTCTCTCTCATAATTGATGTTTCTATCTCTCTCTCCCTCTCCCTTCCTCTCTGAAATAAATATATATTTTTTTAAAAAGAAAAAAGAAGCAAGGAAAGATCAGTATCCAACCCCTAGCAATGTGAGTGCCTTTGCAACTATACTGCAAAATGTAGTAATTATGACCTTAGCAAATAAAAATGACAATGCAATATCACTGCTAACCTTAAGTGAGAAAAGCACTTAGCTGAATAAGAAATCAAAAGCTAACCATGCCTCCCTTCCCTTCCAGCAGCGTAAGTATTATTCAGTCATCATTTCCCTATCAACAGTCTCCTCTGGCAATAATATTTAAAGAAGTTACTAGAGGATGGCACAGTGAAACAGCAGTGAAGAGGATTAAGAACACTCCAAAGTTCTGTGTGTCTGAAAGTACAGAGTACACGCAGGTACTGCAATAAGGCCTCCGTTATTCACCTGCATCACTCTCTGTCTCTAAAACTCAACAGGCACCATATCATATCTAATCTCATTTTTTATTTGTTTGTCACATAACAGTCAAATAATTTAATACAGGTTTATGTCCTTTATTTCTTTTTTTGTTTTTGGTTTGCATATTAGAACCAGATTAGTTCTAGTCTAACTAGAATGCAGGCCTTCAACTGCAACTGCTTTGACTAAGACTGCCCTTGTACCATGCCTGGCTTCTTGGCATGCCCATTGAATAGTTGAGCTGATACTCAAAAAAAATCCAAGTGAGAAAAGCACTTAGCTGAACAAGAAATCAAAGGCAAGTACATCTAGTCTATTTTCCTATTTCTCTTGGCTTCCCTGATTTTCTCAGAATTCCATGTTTACTCACTTCCTTGCTTATTTATTTCATTTCTCTCCCACCAGACTTGAAGGTCTAGGATGAAAGGGAGCTGGTCTGTTTTGTTCAGCATTGTTTTCTCAGACTATATAGTGACCCAGTCCATGATGAGCACTATTCACATATTTGTTGAATTAAGTGAATGGATGGGTAGCTGGATGGATGGATAAAAGGGCTCTGATGTTATAACGTGCATGTAGATTTCTGAATTCCCTTAAGTCCAACATTAGGGGCATACTAGGAGGAATGTGATGTCTCATTCAGCCAGCGGTAATCATGATTACAGATGGGACTCTTCAGATGAAAGGGTATTTAAGAACTATTTTCAGGGCTATTGGGTTTGAGAAAGAGTGGTCTGGGCTGATGGCCTGACAGTGGGACACCAGCATATTCAGTGGAGGCGGTTTTACACATTTACTGAATCAACTGTGCTGATTATTTGGCTTGTGGGGCCTTGAGTGAATTTTTTCTTCTTCCTACAGGTTCTTAAAGTTGTTTAACCAGTAGTGTGCTTTTTGAACTGGGCTGGCGGGGAGAGGGGAGGGATGAGTCATACTTGTTCAGAGTATTTATTGAGTACCTACCACCTGCTCAGTTCTGTGTCAGGCAGAATTGGGGAAAAAACACAGAGAAAGCATGAGGCATGATCCCTGCCATAAAGGAGCTCACAATGCAGTTCTAGCCTTAGAACAGTCCAAGACTGTGTTAGTTGTGTATATTGCTGAGATCCCGGCAGGGCCTTTCCCTCCCCTTATATCAGCATTAGTCTAAAGGTGATTCAAACTCAGTTTAGTAGTATGGGAGCTGCAGAACCCAGGCAAATCGCCAAGGAGTCTGTCTCATATTTGCAAAGCTGAAAGGCAGATTACTCTGATTTGTAAAGAAAATCTGGGGTATATTATTTGCAGATCTTAGGGGTGAAGAGAGTTTTGAAAGGGGATTATGGTGATTAATGTTTTTTTTTAAGATGTGACTGCTTTTGGCTTTATAAAATGTTCTTTGAGTGATATTTTCATTTGTCAAGTGAAACTTTATGTTAATTCATGTTGAATTGGCAGTTTTAAAATCCATGGCTCATTTGATAAGAAAGCTGTTCCGTGTGTAGCTGCTCTGTCTTGGAGGAATCCAGGGATGCCCAGGGAGTGACAGGATAATACACTGCTGCTTTGGGTGATGGAAATACAGCTGGAGAAAGATCACTGCAGCCATGACAATGAGCATTCTGCTCGCCCGTGGTGAGTAAAGATTAGATGCCGGCAACCTTAAGCTATTGTTACTGCAGGAAGCAGGAAGTTTCCCCTGCAGCAGCTGCTAACTAAGGCTTCAGAAGGCTACACTGATTTGATTGAATAATATTTGCTAAAAATTAAAGATGAGAATTACCATAAATGATCACAAAATCAGCTATGGAGAATCTTACAGAATTGGTATGGACATAACAGTTTACATCTTCTAAAATTGGTAAACAAGAATCCTCTTCTGTGAAAAAAATCTACCTGTAAAGGTAGACCAGTAGGAAATGTAGGCCTTTTTTTCTCCTTAGCGATGAAGAGTTTGTTTTATACAACTATCTCTCAGGGTTTTCAAAGAAGTATGACTGGTAAAGGTGAAGAATTAAGGATACTGGGAAATGGAATATCCCTGACCCTATACGTCTTATGGGACATGTTAAGCCAGTTTCTTCTTTTATTCTTTGGGTCAATTATGAAAACACTATTTGAATCCAAATGTTAGACTCCAGTGATGGAAATGAGCAATTGAATTGAAAAACCTTTAAACAATAGAAAGCCTGAGTTATATGTGCCTAAAGGATGTTTTCAACACATGATAGCAAGTTATGAAAGCAAAATCATGCCCTTATCACAGAGGAGAAATCATGTCTTCTTGTTTGCAATGGCAATAGGATCCATCTATGGGTCAAAAAGTAGAATCGGGCCATGTAGGTATACTTGGGGAACGCTTTTACGTCTGGTATGCCAAGAATTCAGGCTAGAGACTTCCTAATGCTCTTAAAATGTAGGTTTTTATCAGGATTAATAGATAGGTATTAATATTAAGTTCAAACATTAAGACCAACTTCAGTTATCCTATATAATAAAAGCCTAATATGCTAAGTGTCTGGTCGTTTGGTCATCCATTCAACCAATCAACGCATAATATGCTAATGATATGCTAAGGTTGCTCAACTGCTTGCTATGATGTGCACTGACCACCAGGGGGCAGACAGTTGACCTGTTGACCAGTTGCTATGACGTGCACTGACCACCATGGGGTAGATGCTCTGACTGGTAGGTTAGCTTGCTGCTGGGGTCTGGCCAATCAGGACTGAGCGAGATGGGCCAGACACACCCTGGAGCCCTCCTGCAGCCCCTCTCTGAGTGGCCAACCTCCCATATCCCTCCCCGGCCCCGATTGTGCACTGGTGGGGATCCTCAGCCTGGCCTGCGCCCTCTTACAATCTGGGACCACTTGGGAGATGTCAGAGAGCTGGTTTTGGCCCAATCCCACAGACCAGGCTGAGGGACCCCACTGGTGCACGAATTCACACACTGGGCCTTTAGTCGATATAATAAAAGCCTAAGTGACCATTATGGTGGAACAACCAGAACAACCAGTCACTATGATGCACACTGACCACCAAGGTGCAGATGCTCCATGCAGGAGCTGCCCCCTGGTGGTCAGTGTACTCCCACAGGGGGAGCATCACTCAGCCAGAAGCCCTGCTAACAGCTGGCGTGGAGGGAGCCTCTCCTGCCTCCGCGGCAGCGCTAAGGAGCAGCAAGCAGGCAGGCCTAAGCCAGCAGGTAGACATCCCCCAAAGGCACAGGCCAGGCTGAGGGACCCCCCATGCACAAATTTCATGCACTGGGTCTCTAGTAATAAAATAAAAGTATAAGGCCATGCCAGATAAATAAAACCTATAAACAGAATTGTGTTTTTTCTTGCTTTAGTCTCATAAAATGGAAAACGTTTTCTCTCCATTTTTAAAATGTTAGATTCAATTAGAGACAAGAAAATATTTTTTTGCTTTATTGTTATTGTTCAGTTGCTTAGTGTTCTGATTTAGTGTAATTTGAAAAGAGTTTAAGAGGGGAATATATAAAGAGTTTTAAATTACTGAAAACTCATGAATGTTGCCTTGTTTGGTCGGTGAAGAGTAAACTCCTGATCCCCTTAACCCCAGGAAATAAAATAGCACTTGTCAAAACAGAAATGAAGCCCGGCAGGTGTGGATCAGTGGGTTGAATGTCGTCCTATGCACCAGGAGGTCACTGGTTCCATTCCCAGTAGGGGGTGTACAAGAGGCAGCCGATCAATGTTTCACTCTCAGCAATGTTTTTATTTCTCTCTCCCTCTACCTCTCTATCTAAAATCAATAAAAACATATTTAAAAACAAAAATGAAGGCCTTCTTACCCCCAGAGCATTTGGCCACACAGCCTTCCTCAGCACTGGTTTCTAGAAATACTATACCTATTATTATGCCTGCAAATCTACACTGAGAGTCCCAGTCCAAATAATTCAGATATTTAAATGTCAGCTCTTGGGGTACATGAAAAGAAGCAGTTTTCATTGCATATTTTTCCTCCATTTAATCTCTTTGAGATCAGTAGGCAGTCTACAGGGTACAATCAGAAATAAAAACCCATCCAAAATATAGAGAAATAGCACTGAGAATATCTATTAAATTCCCCAACATTTAGCATGTATAATTCTTCAGTAAGGAATGTGCATTAGGGACTGTGCAAAGCCAAAATTTCTCCCCATACACTCTTAAAGCGCACGCACACACACACACACACACACACAACACACACACACACACAACAACAACCATAAATAGATTTCCCTTTGACCGACTTTAGAGGAGCTTCATGAACAGAGGCCAAAATAGGTCAATGTTGGCTCCAAATTCTAACCATAAGGATTGTCCAACATTTACATTCACTCAGCCTCATTTGAAATCTTTGGTTCTGGAAGGAAAAAAAAGAACTTGACAATCTGGTTAACATCTGGTTTTCTGGCAGCAACTTAAAACTCGGCTGCAGCTCTCAGTTTCAAGACATTGTGGAACTCCCTGTAGATAGTGCCTGATCTTGGAAAGTTTAATGAAGCAGATGGTTCCTCTAAATAGAAAAATCTAACTGTAGGAGGCAAGCACCCAACACGCTCTCTCAAAGGAGCAATTGTTCTCTTCCCGAACTCCCACTCTGCCAACACCATAGGAAATTGCTTTATGACTTGTTACCAACTTTTAAAAAATGAAATAATATTTAAAAACCAAAGTAGTCAATTATAGCCCTTTATCTCATTTCCCAATCCCTCAGCTGATGAGCATCCTTTATAATGTATTCTTAGAGAAATTCAAGTTTCTTCCTCGTTCAGAATCTTTACCAGGATAAAGATTTTATTTAGTGTTTTTTCTTTAAAAATAAAAAAGAAGGGAGTGCTCCCTTTAAACCTTTGTTCCTCAGACCACTTTCTACACTAAGGTTTTCTATTTTTCAATCAATTATTTTCATTAATACATCAACAATCCCTCATGGCTTACAATGCACACATTGGGAAGTGCCTCATAATTAGATGTTCTGTAGTAAATAAATGTCTCTCTGTTCACAACTCCCTCTAGAACCTCAAAGGAACAACTCAGCAACTGTGACTAACACCTTAAATCAATCACAAATACTCTGAGCTTCATATTTTTCTCCTAAATGAAGATGAAGAAAAGACATATTCCTCCCTGCTTGGGACAAGAAAGAAATTCTAGTATCTATGGAATGAGCAAAACTGTAGTCCCTTAGAAGGTCTGCTTCTGGTCATTCCAATATTTACTGAAAACCTATGTTACTGAGAAACTGTGCTAGTGGCCAGGCATAGAGTAGGGAATGAGGAAACACGGATCCTGGCCCACGTAGCTTACATTTAAAGTTTTCCCAATCCCTCAACCATATTCCACCATGACACACTAGTACATAGTAGATGAAGCACACATGTGTCACACACTCCCAGAAGAGTGAAAATTATAGATCATTCTCACCATGCTATCCCAAAGTCCACCCATTCTTTTCCCAGTAAGGAAAATGTTGGAATGCAAATGAATAACAGTGACATTACTCTAGACATAACTTTGAAAGTACTCTTCATTTTTAAAAGCACTATATAAACATTGAATCTTCGTGATTAGTAATAAATTACCGCAACAAATAATTTACCCTTTACAAATTATGATGATATTCTAAGATATCCACATTGGTGTTGAAACCCAAAGCTCTAGCTACTGTTTATTTGGAATGGTTTTGTAGGTAACATGCCAGTTTTACTCCCAATATCTCATTCAACTCCTATAAACATCTTGTAAGATAAGTGGGGCATGCATTGTTACCCATTTTATGGTTAAGGAAATTATGGCTCAAGTCACTCAACTCGATAGTGGCTAATTCTCTTCCATGGTCCTCTGGCTCCAGACCACATGCCCTTACCACTAATGTAGGGATTAGCCATATTTATCTTCTGGGCAACAAAAAGGTACATGGTGAGGGCTTTGCAAGCATTAAAAACTGAAACTAAAACATTATCATCAGAGAAAATGGAGAATAGAACTCTAAGGAATTTCAAAGGTCAGTCTGCATGCTGTATAAATTAGGTCTGGGGCATATATAGGGTATATACACAGAAAATTTTATTATTCTGCATTCCACAATCTCAGACGTCTACCTATTACTATACTACCTAGGTTTGTAGCCTAGGTCAACCTCCTTGTGTGATGAGCCCAAATCTTTTCTGCTGATAGCTTATCACTATCTCTTTACCTTTTTAGTTTTAATTCTTATCAGTTTCATTCTCTTATTTGTCCCTACTGTGAATTTCAGTAAAGAATGTAGGGCACCATTTACTCTGACTCATATCATTTTATTTCTGCTCATTTCATCACAACAACTTCCAGAATTATAGAAATCAGTATTGACTCTTTGCCAATATAAGGTAGAACTTGCCTAGTGTATAAGGTGAGCATAACTATGACACTACATTCATCAGGTCACTTGCTGAAAAAAAAAAAAAAAAAGACCTACTCATATTGATTAATGAAAGACAGGGATTTATTGGCTCATGTGACTGTGGAAAGGACAGTAAAGCTAGTACTACCAAGATTCTTTCATTTATCGTCTTTCCTTCTTTCTGCCTGGTGGCTTAATCTCTCCCTCTCATAAAGGGTCTTCTCCATATGACAGATCACCTGACCACTGATAGCATCAAAACTTCACAGCTTCTGCAACAAAGGGGACTGATTCATTCCTCCAGCTCCACTCTGAAAATTTCCCAGGAGGAACTTATTGGCTTCACTTGAGTCAGGTGTTCATCCATTAGCCAGTCAACTGTGGCAAGAGAAAGGATGGTACTATGATTAGATTGGCAGCCTCCACCAGAATCACATGGTTGGGATGGCGGTAGGAGCATTACTCCTTAAAGAAGAGGAAGTACTCCAGCAATTCCACTTCTGGGTATACACCCAAAAGAATTGAAAGCAGAGTCTTTAAGAGATATTTATACACCCACATTCATAGCAGCATTATTGACAATAGTCACAAGGCGAAAGCAACCCAGTGTCCATCAACAACTAAATGGATAAACAAATATGGATTATACATACAATCAATATTATTCTGATTATGCTACATTGACGAACCTTGAGGACAATATGCTAAGTGAAATAAGTCAGTCACCAAAAAAAAAAAAAAACAGAGAGAGAGACAAATATTGTATGAGTCCATTAATTTATGGGAACAGAAAGTAGAATGCTGGTTGCCTGAGGCTTTGAGAATGGGGGAACGGGGAGTTGCTGTTTAATGGGTACAGAGTTTTAGTTTTGCAAGATGGAGAGTTTTGGAGATTGGTTGTACAACAATGTGAATGCACTTAAGCTACCAAAATGCTCTCTTAAACATGGTTAAGATGTTAAATTTTATATTAAGCATATTTTAAAATAAAAAATAAATTTGAAAGAAAAATTAAAAGAAGAGGAAGTCCAATTCCCAGAAGGACAGGATGATAAGACAATGCATGACCACTAGAGTTACAGGCGGGAAGGAAGATTATTCATCCTATTACTAATGGGAAAGTCCTTAGGGATGGGTGAGCACAGGAACCACGGTGTTACACGGAGGAATGGAAGGAACTTTGTCTAGACTAATTGCATAGAATCAGAGTGGGCAGGAAATAAAAACACAGCAAAGTTACCAACAACCGCTTCACGCAGATCTATGTTTATAACTTTAAGCCAGGGACCATTGTTTTAGCATGTGGGGAGAATAAAACAGAAATTAACATCAAATTGAAATTTCATTCAAAAGTTTTATTTCCTTAATATGCATTTTTAATTGAATAAAAAACAAATACAGGCTGGCAATACAAGTAAAGTTGAATATGCCTATATTCTACGACTCAGTAATTCCACTCCTAAATATATAGCGTAGAGAAACTCTTACACATAACCACAAGGTGATATGGACCAGGCCTCTCTCTAGCAATGTTCTTTGCAATAAGAAAAATTCTAACCCCCAACATGCTATCTGTTACACTATATATGCTGTAGCACTATTTTGTATGTCATGTAAAACAAAAAGCATCGAACAAAGCAAAAGATAATGTATGTATATGAGAAACTTAATTGTACAATATCATTCCAGTACATTTTTGTTGCACATTTTAGTCTTACTCACTTTCAGTTTTTGTTGATAGAAGGATGTGAACTATACAGTTTCCAACTAGTTGCCCATATTAGAGAAGAAATAAAAAGAGAGTATTAGAAGAAAACAGGACAGAAAGAACATTTGTGAATGCAGTTGTCAAAAACAAATAGCCTAGCTGGCTTTATTTGCAAAACATATGGAAGTATTTTTTTCACATTTTCTTTGTATAAAATTTGCATTAAACTTTAGAAAAAGAAAAGAAAAAAACTCTAGATCAACTCAAAATGTCCCTTATGGGAGAACAGCTAAATAAATAGTGGATTTTTTCATACAATGAAATGCTATGCAGTGGTGAAAATAAATGAACTACCCATGTTAACATGGATGGAACTTATAAGAATAATGTTGAGAAAGCAAACATGAAGTACATGTTTCATTATCATAAAGTTCAAATCTCCATGCTCAAAAATTATGAAATCATGCAGATAAAGTAACATAGTAGCAACTTTTAGCACAGAGGTTATTTCTGAGTAAACAGGTGAGAGGTGTATTAGGAAGAGTCATACAAAGGGCTTAGAAGGTACTGAAAATTTTCTGTTTCTTAAACTGCTTGATGAATACACAGATGTTCAATTTATTATTAGTCTAAACTGCACCTAAATGTTACACATTAACATTGTGCAACCCTTTTAGGATACAGTTTACATCGGAATATGTTTTTAGAAAGCTAAGTAAAGAGAATTCGTTTTCACGCATCTCACTGTGTTGATGCTGTAGGACCAAATTATTATTTAGAAGACATGGACTCCAATGTGTGTTGGAAGTCAGCTACCCAGTGTTGAAATGTGCAATGCATGAAGGTAGATTTTACTTTGCATTTGTCTCTTCAATGCATTTGTATTGTTATATTATCTTCTGTCACTTGGAAGGCAGAAGAAGAGAAAACATAATGGAAAAAATTAACGGAGAATAGCAGTTGATATTTGAATATATGCCCAATAGGTGTTATGCATTTGCACAATTCACAATGAAGTTTTACATGAGCAGCTGAGAAAAAAGATAAACAAATATGCATCTAGAGATCTGATAAAAATGCGTCCTCATTTCAGGGCTTTATTGCTTGCAATGGGTGGTTCAAATCACAGCTCCTGGTGGGTCCTATAAAGCTTTCCCCCAGGAGTGAAAATATTTCTGATTAGAACACTCCCCAGGTTACCTACTGTGTTCTGTTTATTCAGCTTATTCCACACATTGCAAAAGAGGGGGCACAAATTTACACAGAGAAAAAGGATGAAAGCTGTGACGTGGAACTTTGGTTTGACTTGGCAAATTAGAACAGGCGCATGGATAGAATATCCACAAATTAAAGTTCACAGACACTGAGATTGTCTTTGACTTTCAACCAAGTAGGGTGGTTAATCACTGCTGAAATTTTCGACATATGGTTCTGGACTTACTGACCTTTGCTGGAACTTAATATGTATTTCTAAAGGTTTCCACATAAGGAGATTAAAAAATAAGTAAACTAGTGGCTTATATACACTCTCCAAAGTGATGGGTGACTTTAGAAAATGTCCTTTATCAACCTCTTTGAGCCGCTAGAGCAGTTTACTGGTCATTCCATTAAAAAAAGGAGCATTCTTTTCCACAATAGAGATAGGATAGATTAAATAAATAGTCTCTGGGCATTTTTTAAAATGCTTTTTTTTAAAGGTTCCATACACAGAGAGCTATCTTCTTTTTTTTTTCTTTTCTTTCAAAAGGAAAAGATAAGTGGGAAAACATGTGGGGGATACGGTTTATACAAACATCTGTTCCCTCTAAGTCTCTCTGAGGCCGAAAGAAAATTGTCTAAGAATATTGGATACCAAAGGGAAAACAAAATTGGTGACCTCACAACAACCAAAAATGAAGACAGAACACCTACAAAATAGTAAGTGTAGGGAAAGTTCATTTGAAGCCTGTGTTCTTTTTGGCAGGCCCAGAAACATGAACAATAGCACAGGATAAAATTACTCAGAAGAACTATATAAATGAACTCCACTGTATAGAGCTTTAAAGAAAGGTCCAACAGTTGCAAAACAAAACAAAAAGTCAAAAACTATCCAAGACTACACTCCCCAATCAATTCGGTCCAAAGAGAAGAGGCCAATCTGGAAACATTGTAGGGGTTAGATTCCAGAAACTTCCCTTGGGAATATCTCCTCAGTATCTAGTATCTATTTGACACTCAGTCACCATTTATTAATGTCTCCTCAATATATTTTTCCCAAGTTAACCTCTTTAAAGAGTTGTCCGATCAAACCAGCTAGAAATACATGTGTATGCAGATGACAAAAAGAACCTTTTAATTTGTGAGATGTATTTTATCTTTATATGTCACACCTGACCCAAGAAAGAGGCAATCAAAAACCGATTCTATTAGACAGAACCTCTCTTTGGATGCTATGAGCCCATCCATTGGAAGCTTTGATGAAGAGGGTGAAAATAGAAAGTGATGTCCTTTAAAATATACTAGAAATTATTATAAAGAACAGTGATCAGACAAGATTAGAAAAGAGTTCTTAATCAATAAGTAGTTTTAGAAATTATGATCCTAACAGGGTTCCAATGTGATTTTCTTTTATTGTATTTTTTCATACCAGTGGTCGGCCCAGCAGAGAACTTCCCTGGAGCCTAAATGTGCTACAGAACGGTGGAAACTAATGGGATGGATGTTTTTAATTGAAGTTTTTGTACAACTTCTCAGGTCTCCTTTCTATTGTTATTAGAGCATAAAGAAATACAAGGCACCTGAGCAGAGGTCATTTAAAGACACCTTGAGAAGTCTGTCCCAACACACATGTTAATTGCATTTGCTTTTTCCTCAACACTACACTCTTTTAAAATCAGGGAGACATCCTCTTTCCTCAATGCCCCCCATTGACCTAAAGGTGAGTATTCTCATGGCCCACTGCTAAATGATTGCTCTCCACTACATCAGCTTGATAAACTACTCAATCCAGGCACTGAGAATAAATGGACTTTATCCCAAGCCGATCCTACCTAATTGATTGGTAATGGTTGATTTGCAATATGTGTCACAGGGCAGGAGTGGAGGATGAGTATCATACACACCATGTGTTTATCATCCTTACGCCATGTGGGTCCTCCTAGACACTACAGCTCTATAGCCTTCTTTTAACATTGTTTTATGAGACCAATTATTTAACCAAAAACATAATTCTGAATGAAGCAGCTCAGCCCTGTAGCCAACTGATGAAGAAGAAAACATGGGTGAACTCAGCTTTGCAGAACCCCTCGATTCACCAACATAAAAAGAAACTACAATGAGCTAACAAACAAGGAAGTATAAGAGGCACACTTCTTATATGTTTGTTTCAAATAATACTTCCCTTCTGCTAAGTGTCCTGGAAGAAAACCAGCCACAGTCTAGCAGCACTGCAATGTGCCAGAAGATAGCTGTGTTGACTGTACATGTGTGTAAAAGAGGAGATAAAGGTTTGAAGCACAGGATATGGTCTGGTGCCCATAAAAACACGCAGACATTAAACTGCACTTCTCTTTGTATAAAAGTATTTTTAAAGATAAGATGACTTTTCCTTTTGTAAATGAGTCCTCTCTAATAAAACAAAGCTAGTCAGGCCAAATCGTTGTCATGAGTTTAAAAGTAAAAATGGGCCCAGAACCAAGTGAACCAAGCCAGATGACCGCAGCATTGTGGAGCACTTTTAGAAGGGAGGGTGACTTGCTACTTCCTCTGTCCCACCTCTCTCCCCTACTGTCTTCAATACAAAACATTTATGAAGACAAATGAAAATCTGGATTTGCTGCCTGCTTTAGATATGAAATGCACTTGGCTCACTTCTAGTATGTTCGAGAACATTCTAGCTGTCTAGAGGATATTCTAGGCTGTCTCTCTCAGTAGCTGCTAACTTTTCTTTTGGCCCAGGACTACTTTTAACCTCTGAGTATATTTACAGCTCTTCTCTCGGGTTCTATGGCTAGACTTTCCTCCCCCTCACACCCACAACCGGTACGTCTCATCTTCTAAATTATGTTGGCACTAATAAAAATGTGAATCAAGCTAAAATTACTTTAGTCTCCTTCACCCATTTACCAGGTATTTGAAGACCATCAGAATTCTATAGGCTGGAGACCCCCTTCTAAAGGTCAGTGGTAGGGAAGGCTGACAGCCTTGAGAAGCACCGTAGGTTTCTGATCTTGTTCTTTTAAACTTCATAAAAACTTACATGGAATGTAATAAACAAAAGTACTTCTAATGTATCAGTAAGCTAGGACATTTTCTCTCCTATTGCTTCAAAAATGTATATCCATCCTTATTCTAGAAGTCCCTTAAGAAATAATTATAACCCTGGTCTCAGACTCAGGGACTCAGAAAGTATTTTTGGTTAGGAGAGACCTTCTGCAGTGTCAAAAATTACTCCAGGAAGAGAGTGTCTATTCTACCGTCTCTAAGATCAACCCACCACTAAATATTTTCAGAACTTTACACTGGAAGAGAGTAGGCCTTGGCAAAGTCCGAAAATTCAGACAGGATCTCAAGAAATGTGACCCAGGATGAGTTCTCAAGGACAGCCATACAGACAAAAATCTAAACGCTATTATGAATTGACACCTGCATATTTGTCACATAGAAGGGAGGACAGGCAGAATTCCATTGCCAGTCACCAAAATCCTCATATGAGATCAATGTAAAAGTGGTCTGTTCATGTAGGGGAAGGCAGGGGCTGGCGCTGTCAGCAGGTGCGAGTGGTGGCTGCTGCCCCGATCACCCCTGAGGAGCAGGGGGAGGTGGAGAAGCCCTCAGGGGTGATTGGGGCTGGCAGCCGCCACTCGCACCTGCTGATGGCGCTGAGTGATTGGGACTGGCACCAGGTGCCAGTAGCGGGTGTAAGCAGTGGCTCTGGTGTCAGCTGCAGGTGCAAATGGGGCCGGTGCTGGCAGTGGGTGGGAGTGGCAGCTCCAGCACCAGCAGCAGGTGCGAGCGCTGGGAGAGACCACACTGGGTGGAACCGCGGCTCACAGGAGCAAAGAATTTTCAGTAACCACCAGCGGCTCACCCTGATGATAGCAACCGGCGCCCTGCCTTGGTCTGGCGCCCCTGTTCACCTGCTCCAACATCCTGCCGTGGCCGACACCCACCATGTTCCACACGCGCCCCCTGGTGATCAGCGCATGTCATAGTGACCAGTTGTTTGGTTGTTTGGTTGTTCTGCCGGTTGGTCTGTTTGCATATTAGGGTTTTATATAGAGAGATAGCAGGAACCCAATAAATAGAGATTTAAGAACAGAGAGTCAAGAAAAGCATTAAAGCTTTACCATTGTTTATTTTATAAATATCTGCCCTACCCATTCTTATTAGCCCAGAATACAATTACTGTTTATTCCTATTAGTGGATATTCCTTCTTATTTTCCCATTTTGGATACTGCTCTTCCTCTTTCTTATAGAAACTTATTTCCACCGGAAGGAGGGTTAACATGTAACCCAGACAAGCAAATCAGATCACCTCATTCTTCTAAGCAAAGTGGTTGTTCAAGGTTGGTCACAAGATCCAGGTATGGCTAACCTGAGTTCCCCCACTAGAGTTTGCTGAAATTCTTATCTGAAAGAAAAAATGTAATCCTCGACCAGACCAACTCTTCACTGAAAGAGTATTCTTGGACACGAAGCCAACACAGAGTAAAGCAAAGCTGAGAGAGACCAATTCTCATTGGTATTAATTGCATCCCTGCATCTAATTGTGCCTCACTGATATCTCACTGATATAGTACATTTTATTTCTGCTTAAGCTAAGTTGTTTTGGGTTCTTATTTCCTGCTACCAGAAAAAAAAATCTATCAAATATCATCTAGTAAAATATGCAAAACATGACTGGCCAGCATGGCTCAGTGGTTGAGTGTTAACCTATGAACCAGGAGGTCATGGTTCAATTCCTGGTCAGGGAATATGCCCAGGTTGCAGGCTCGATCCCCAATAAGGGGAGGGAAGGAGGCAGCCAATCAATGATTCTCATCTTGATGTTTCTATCTCTCTTACCCTTTCCCTTCCTCTCTGAAATCAATATATATATGTGTGTGTATATATATGAAATATGTAAAAAATCTAGCAGAGTTTCTTGCTCAGAGTAGCCCCCTGTTAGTTTCCTTCCTGCCATTCAGATAATCCTGATTCTCACTTTTCTTCTTTCAGCTCAAGGGTGTCCTTTCATCAACAGTAGATCTATGTTCAGAACTCTCTTCTACATGAGAAAATAAAAAGATTTTGAGAAATGCATTCCTAAATTTCTCCAAGAATGTGATTTTCTTAGATCATGAAGATCTCTCCATGTTTGGTTTATCCAAGGCAACTAGATTTCATTAGAAAATGATAAGAACCTGATTTGCCTGGAACAAAATGTTTCTTCAACATTCTTATCTCTATTATGCATACATTTTCTTCTAAACTTTCAAATTTTTCAAGTATTTGTTTTACCCCAAAAGGGATAATTTTCCTGATCATTTTTGTGGCTGCTGTCTGAAACGAATGAGTTAAGAACTCACAAATGTGATGATAGCTTCAGGATTCAGAGTTTAATAATAACTAGTAGGCTCCGGTTCAGGAGATTTTCTTAATGTATGCATAGTCTAGTCTGTTTTAAAGATACTGTTAGTATATAAAAGTAAATATCCATGTAATCACAATAAAAAGTGGGATTTATTTATATTGCTGAGTAAAACATAAGAACACGAATAGAATGAGGCTAAATCACAATGGTAACTTAGAATCTGGAGCCTCACTACAATAATCTTGTTATCCCTTAAATTAGGACTCTGTTACGCGTATGAACAATGTTCCTACTAACAGTAAATTATCTTATAATGAAAAAAATCAGAGCAAAATAAAAGCAGGACAAAGAATTCTGGTAAGTGCCATAAAAATAAAAATAAATCTGTTAAGAGTTTTAAAATAATAATACAAGAGGCATGTGATACTAGATACATATCTACCAGAAATGCCACATGATTCCTTACAAATAAATCATTGAATAATAATTGTTAAAGAGAAAACTACAGGCCCACATGCTGTCACTCATGCTAAAGCCCATAACACCAAACCTAGACTTAATACCTGGCTTAATAGCAGTTTCGATCTTCACCAGAAATATAATCTTCAAGAGTCTGGAATTTTCTGGTCAAGCCCCAATAAGGTAATAAATCACATGGGCCCTCTCTCTCTCCCTCATAGGAAGAAAAGGCAATCAGCATGATAAAACCCTTCTTTGCTATACCCCCCTTCCCCTGCCCCCCCAAAAAGATATCCTGGCCTAAAAATAATTCTTTTCTTTTGCTAACAGTCGCTTTGCCCCACCCTTGTCTCTATAGAAACCTTCCATTTTGAGCAACCCTTCCAAGCAAGTGCCCTTCTAATTGCTAGATGGATGCTGTCTAGTGCATGATTGCTTAGTAAACCTTCAAATTTTCTAGGTTTAATTTTATTTTTTTATATAATAATATTGTTAGCACATATTCTTAATATGTGCCAGGCACTGCTTTGAGCACCTTATATACATAAATTTATTTAATCATCACAATAACTACATGGGAAACTATTACCCTCATTTCACAGATGAGGAAACTAAGATGCAGAGAATTTAAATAACGCTTCCGAGGTCACACGGTCTATTGGTGGCCAAGCTAGTGCTGGAAACGTAGAGAATGTGTGTAAACTGTGACTTCTGAGAGGGAGAAAGTGGTTTGATGGTTTAGGCCAGTGGTCGGCAACCTCATTAGTCAACAGAGCCAAATATCAACAGTACAACGATTGAAATTTCTTTTGAGAGACAAATTTTTTAAACTTAAACTTCTTCTAACGCCACTTCTTCAAAATAGACTCGCCCAGGCCATGGTATTTTGTGGAAGAGCCACACTCAAGGGGCCAAAGAGCCGCATGTGGCTCGCGAGCCGCAGTTTGCCGACCACTGGTTTAGGCAGACACCATGGAGGGAAAGGACATAAGACAGCCCTCAGAGGATCAGCAGGATCTGGCAAGAAGGCATTAGAAAACGTCATGGGGAAGGGAAAGTGCGCTGCACGCTTAGAGAACATGATCTGACCAGGTTGCCTAAAGCACAGACTTACCATCTCTAGACTATAAGTAATGGGAGGGCAGGGACCAGCAGTTCCTTATCAGTCTGTGGCACATGGTGGGTGCTTACTAAATATTTTAGAATGAATGACTCACATTAGATGTGGGGAAGTAAGTGGCATGAAGGCAAAAGGATCAATGAAGGTCAGATTTAGAGTCTCTTTGGAGGAAGTCTAGCCCAGCCGTTAAAGTCATAACCTTTGGAATCCGGTATTTCAGCTTCAACTCCCAGCTGTCCCGCTTACGAGCTGTATGACCTTGAGAATATTACACTCTCTAACTTCTCTTTCCCTCTTCATAAAAGAGGGGAATGATCTCTACTTCACAGGATTAGTGTGAGGATTAAACAGAATAATGTATATACATACATTGCCCTTAGTAGCTGGTAAGTACTGAATAGATGATAGATACTTTTGATTGGCAGGCAAAACAGATGACATATCAGCTATTGGTAGAATGAGCCACTGAGCAATTGAAGGGGTGTAAATGATGAAGGTGGCACTCAAAGAAGAGTAATCTAAAGAGTTGAAATGAAGTGAATAAAGGGACACGAGGGAAGAGAGACTGCTCTATGTGCCATTACAATAGTCCAACCCTGAACTAAGTGTCTGAATCTGGTCAGTGGCAGCACAAATAGGAAGAAAAACTGGAACAAGACTCAAGATTAAAATAATTAGATATAATTTCCCCTCTGTCATGTATTAGACTAACATTCCAGCTTATTAAGACTTCTATGAGAAATATATGTTAAAACTTCATCCTACCCATTAATACTGTGTTAAGCTGATAGCAAAAAAAAAAAAAAGGTGAAAATAAACAGACAAGGAAAAAACCTACACAAATATTTGTATCTAATGTGCCAACCCATCTTTTTCATTTGCAGGCCCATCTATTTCAACAAAAATACATGACTTACACCCATTCCTCCACTTGGGTGGCATGCCAAATTGTGGCAATTTGTGTCTTCTAACATGAATTGATGGTACTGCTTGCCTTCTAATAATATACTATTTTAGAGGGTTTGATGGATGCTTGTGAAAAATTACTAGTTTGGGAGTAGAAGAAAGAAAAATGTTGAAGCCTGAAGCTGTGGGTTACATCTGTGCCAATGGAGTACATTATAATTACAATGCAGTTAGTTTTGGGTTACCTACAGTAGCAGTGTGGGCATAATTAGCTCTGTCAAATGTTTAAAAAATAATTTTGGAAATTACTCATTTAATTGTTTTCATCTTGGATATAGAGACATTCTTTAATTAGGCATGAGTCAACTAACTGCTTCACGGGCTAATTTGCTGATACGAGGAGAGTGTATTCAAGAAGCAGAGTGCAACCCTGGAAGAGGTTTAAACCTTCCAGCCTGTGAACATGCTCTGAGCATTACCTTCTTCAGCACGAATGCCATTTCCACATGCGGTAAACTATCCTTGTCAAATTAAAACAATAATATATGAGAGTGTGCCGTTTTCTAACTAAGAATCTACAGACAGCCCTGGACAGTGTTCTCAATGGTTAGAGCATCATCCTGGGTATGGAAGATTTTCAGGTTCAATTCTCAGTTAAAGTCATTTACCTGGGTTGCAGGTTCAGTCCCTGGCCCCTGTCAAGTCACTTGTGGGAGGCAACCAATTGATGTGTATCTCTCACATTAATGTTCTCTCTCTCTCTCTCTCTCTCTCTCTCTCTCTCTCTCTCTCTCTCTTTCTCCCCCTTTCCCTCTTTTTCTCTCTCTCTACTCCCCCACCCACACCTCCTGTCTGCTCTCTCTAAAAATCAATGGAAAAAATATCCTTGGGTGAGGATTAACAACAACAAAATGAATCTACAAACACATAAGCTATTTTTTGTGGATCTTCTTATCAGACACCAAAGGTAAATAAGCATTGTTGACCTGTTCAGAGAGAACTTACTACCTCAGAACAATCTAGAAATGTAGACTAGGAATTAGAAGTTTGGGATTAAGACACAGACAAGAATAAAGGGATCCCTCCTATCATCGTTTTCTTTCCTGTGTACACCTGAATTTGTTCCTCTGTGCATTGACCAATATGACTGATGTTCAATTTCCTCAGGAAAATTCTCAATCACTTTCCTTTTGGTTCCATCTCTATGGTTGTATTAAGATTCACTGAAGAACAAAATAAGTCACAAAACAGCAATCTGCTAGGTACAAGGAAAAAATTGCCAATCTAATAAATAAAGATCTAAGGAGATTGACAACCATGACCTGAGTATAAATTCTGCTATTCTGTGAAGAGAAATTTACCTTATGATTGTGAAGGGAAGCAAAGTTTGCTACCTCAAAATATGATTTTGGGGATATTGATTATTTTAATCTGGTTATTTAAATTTAAAAAAAAAAAGACTCAGAAGAGAACGTTGACCTTCCCCCTAAATGCCTAAAGGGATTTAGATAGAGGACCGGCTCCCAGAAGGGAGCTGTCATCATAGGTAATGGTAGTTTAATATGAATTAGGTGTGACATACAGGGAGGAGCCTAGCAAGGCCCCTTTGACCCAAGTCCTCTCTGTGTCCCATTGTTAAAGATGGCCCAGCAAACACTTGCTTCCCAAGCATTTGCTTTTCTTCCTCCATGTGACTTGCCTTCCTCCCCTCTGAAGTCCCAGACAACATCCCCCACCTTTTCTCCTTAGCTCAAGATGGCATAAAAGCCTTTACTACCCAATCTGTCCTCAGGGCCCCGCATTCTTTTTTTATTAAATTTATTGGGATGACAGCGTTTTATAAAATTATATAGGTTTTAAGTGTACAATGCTATGATACATCATCTGTATATTTCATTGTGTTTTTACCACCCACAGTCAAATCTTATTTCGTCACCATATATTTGACCCCCTTTACCCTTTACTATCTCCCACTAAGCCCATTGCCTCTGATAACCACCATACTATTGTCTATATCTATGAGTTATATTTTTGTTTTTCTTGTTTATTTGTTGCTTTCAGTTTTATATCTTACATGAGTGAAATTATATAGTTCTTGACTCTTTCTGTCTTTATTTCACTTAGCATGATATTCTCAAGATTCATCCATGTTATTGCAAATGGCAGTATTTCATCTTTTCTTCTCACTTAATGCTATTCCATTATATGTATGTACCATATCTTCTTTATCCAAACATCTATTGAGAGACACTTGTGTTGTTTCACAAATAATAACAAGTGTTGGAGAGTTTGTACAGAAAAAGGAACCCTTATTCACTGCTGGTGGGAATGTAAACTGGTACAGCCACTATGAAAAAAACAGTATGGGGGTTCCTCAAAAAATTTAGAATACAGTTACCATATGACCCAGGAACCCCTCTTCTGGGTATCTTACCCGCAAATTTTGAAAACATTTATTTGCCAAGATATATGTACCCCTATGTTCATTGCAGCATTATTCATGGTGGCCAAGACAGGGCCCCACATTTTTATGGAACCCCAGTGCTTACATGAATAATCAATTTGATTATTTTCCCCTGTTGATCTGTCTCATATTAATTTGATTATTAGTCCATCCAGAAAAAAAACTTGGATAGAAGAAAAAATTTTCTTTTCTTCTTTAAATTGCCAAATTGGAGGAGGGGGGGAAATGGAGCTGAGGGGGTGAAAGTGTGTATGTTTTATAATAAGTTGCCCAGAGATATGATGCTTCAACCCTACAGATCCAATCACAAATGAAGCATCAAAGTGTCCAGGCCAGGACATTTGAGCTGCCTGACCAGACAAGATAGCAAGGTCTTCCTTTCAGGTACCTTTTCTAAAATGGGATTTGTTCACTTGAGGAGTTACTGGGCCCACAGTGGTTCCATGGCGGAGGGGGCAGGGGGGCATTTGGAAATATGTGGCAGCCATTGTGGTTAACACACTAACAAGGAGACAAGAGGCCAGACAGTAAACATCATAAATGTTCAGATGTAAATACTTCAAATGGTCTACAAAGGTTTCTGCTAAAAGAATCATGGAAAACTACTCTGTACCACTCGTTTATTTTAAAGTTAACATTTTAAAATTGTTATATGTTTAATAGTCGCTACAGGTGTACTTTATGGCATATGGTAAAATGCATATGAGCTGAAAAAAATTCTTTCTCAAAATCTGAGAGCTGAAAATTTAACTCACTTAATTTAGGGAAAACATCTGTCACACAACCTGATAGGAAACAATGGTCCTCGTCAAATCCATCAGCCAAATCAGATTTATGTTCCATCCTAAAAAGCGAGGTTTTATGCTTGGGACAACCATCTCACATCTTACTTCCAACTCTAAGATAGAGATGAAGAGAGAGAAGCCACAGGGACCCACCATAGTTTACTGCATGGATGACACGGAGTGCCACTCCTTCACTATTTCTCATTGCACACCTTTGCCTTGCTGCTACTAGTTATTCCCTAAAGAGCCGTATGCATTCTCAACTGTCCCTTTGTTTGTCTTCCAGACGTTTACCCAACTTGGGTCATTTACCATCGCAAGGATCAGGAGGGTGAAGAGGTTTGCCTTCCTCTTATAAAATGGTAGAAGTGCAAGGTGACCATACAATGCAGTTTCATCCAAAATAATCCTGGTTCACACTTTTGCCATGGCGTAATGACTAATAGAGCCACCATTCACTCTCAAAACGGTTCCAGTTTGAATGATAAATTAGATAGTAACCAAGAAAGGGCAGTCAAGGAGGGTGGGGTTGAGAGGAAACAGCAAACCGCAGGCCCATCAATATTAGAGAAAAGTACATATGAATGTTAAGAACCTGGGAAGTCTTCACGCACCCTCACTGTGTGTGAACCCCAATGTGCAGACAGCTGCCTTGGGACCTTATTTCACTAGACCAGAACTTTTGCTAAAATTTTGCTTAAAATTATAGACAAAGTGCTATGGCTAAAGTCAGGTCGGTGGGAAATGACAAGCCATACGCACTCAGAAGTTCAGAAAAGGACTGTTTATTCTGCACCGTTGCTGGCCCAGCAGAGTTGCCTCCAAAGGCTGAGCCCGGAACACAGCGGAGTTTTGCCTTATATATCCTTAGGTTCTTTGTCTCCCATGTATGGCATACATACACATTCTAGACATTCTTTCTACGTTACATGCTAAGCTTCTGGGTATTCCGTGGGCTTTCTATACACATGGCAGTTCAGGAGGTTAGCTGATGCAGGAAGAAAGCGAGATTACAGAACCTGAGGCATGGTTATGATGGAGCGGGCGGGGTGGGGGGTGGGGGATTTGCTCTTAATTTGCCTTCTCAAAGGCACAATTGTAACCCAAGCAAATGCTGAAGCCAGTTATTTATTTAGAATCACTTGGAAGGCACTCTGGTGTCACGCCTGAGGTGAAATAATGCCCAAAGTCTTTTGCAAGAAGCCAAGGATGATAAAATTGTTCAAAACCCAAATACCACCCATTCAACAATGCTACTTATAACAACTAATTAGGCACCCCCTACACGTTCGTTTTTCAACTGCTTCCAGGAGGAGCCCACTGACAAAATCCACATGGATCTACCTCCCTGGAAATCAAGGCCCCTCACTTGCGAGGCCCTGTGTGTAGAGAGAATATTCGGTATCCCCAAGCATTGGTGCCAAAATGGAGGCAGGCAGGAAAGCAATACTGACAAATCCAAACCAAAGTTAGCACATCTTGTTTGGGTTTTCTTCATTTTTGCCAAAAAGCAAAATGGCCCTCCCAGGTGAGGTGATGATAATAGAAAAGCAACTTCAGATTCAAAATGGTCTTATTTGACCGTAGGATTCGGCACAACTTGCACACACATTGCCATGGGCCACACACTCACCCCAGAATATGACTACAGAGTTCAAAACACATACATTCCCTCTACCCCCCACCTCCACACACACTGTTATAGAGCGGGGCTATGGTATTGTCAAAAAACTTTATTAAGCTGGAATCCCCAAGAACTGGAAATACACTCTGGCCATGCTTCTTGCTGGCTGTGTGTCTTGGGGAAATGAGTGAGCCTCACTGACTATCAGTTCCCCCATCAGCAGCACAGGCACAGTCATGCCCACTTCATGGGGTGTTGTAGGCTTCCATAAAGTGGTTGGTAGGCAAGTACTCTGCAGTCTGAGCAAGGTGGAAGAATTCCAAAGACTTTTCCTAAGTATGCACATGACCCTCCTCGGGCTTCAACAGAGCATGCCTCCCTACATTTAATGAGTGATAGACAGTTGTTAGCTCATTAGGAACTTCTTTACTAATATTAGCTGGGCTATGACTACTTGTTTTGTAACCGCTCCAACTTTAGGAATATTATGCAAAGGAGTAATTTGCAAAAACCAACATGAGGATCTTCACTGAATGTGCAGACTTGAGGCCCCTGTAAGAGTTTCTGGGATACTCCTGAAACATCACTTTTGGCTTTAATTATGGGCTTTGGTGATGGAGATGTTCTGTTTGAGATACTCTAGGAAACTCCACATCATAACAAATATGATACCACAGAGCAGATACAAAAATCTCCAGGCACTACTTTAGAACTTCTGATTCTACAAACATAAAATGGAGAATAGGAATCTGTATGATTTACAGACACTGTTATTTCTAACATGGAGCAAATTGAAATATACTGCCCTAGGGAATGGCAAATTAAGATAGTCACCCCGAAACCTGTACTTCAAGTGGACAACTGAAATTTGTTAATGTAAGATAGCAGAACATGTTGAAGAGGGTCAGGCTACCAACTGGTCCTCAGTAAAGGGTCTGAGGTCATCGAACATATAGTTAACCAGAAAAGTATTGGGGATGGCTGTCCAGTTGCAGTACCCCTAATAGCAATGCACATACCACTCTGGTGTGGTATGAATTTTTAAATTTTTCATGTGAATGTTTATAATTATAATTATATATCATGAATTGCAAGTATTGTTTGAAAAGAGTATGTCACATATTCTGGGCCACCAGGTACAGTTGTCCAAGTTATGCACTGCACGATTCTAGCAGTTACCATTCACTTTCACAATAGTAGTGTCTCCCTAGAGCTGTATGGTGCAGAACCATACAACTATGACCCTGTACAATCTATGACCCTGCATGGAGCGGGGAAGTGCCCAGAACCTCTATGTTTCTAAAACCTGAGGACAAAAGTGTCACTCTTATTTTGCAGTGACTACTTTTTATGAAAACTAGTTAAAATATCATTCTTAAATTTTCCTTCAAACTGATAGCTCAAAGCTATAGAATATCAATAAGAGGAAATAAAAATGAGAAAAAAATTCTCAAACAATGAACCTGCTTTGAGGACCTTGAAGACTGCATTAGTTGGAGAAAGGTGTCTAGATATCTACCAGGGAGGAAAGTTACAGGTTTACAAATCTGTGCTGGTATCTGGCACATAGTCAGGGTTCCATTCATTCATTCAAATGCTTACTGCCTCAATTAACTGATCTTGTGCTCCTGACTTCCCTCCCCAGTTCACTGTGGCTCCTCATCCTTGGCCTGGAGCATGCACACAATTCCTTCAGCCTTGACTCAAACCCTTAGGCCCTTATCCCTTCCTACCCTCTGTTTTATGGGCAGCTGTCCTGTCTGCCCCAGTTTCATAGGCAGGACCACAAATATGTCCTTATGGAACCAGACTTGAAGCCTAAAAGAAATAAAGATAAGCCCCGAAGAAGGAATGTTAGTAACATTTTAAATATATTTGTATCAACCACACAGGTGTAGCCATCAGAAGCAGCAGAAACCTATGAAATTTTAGAAGGTTAATTCTTTGCACCTCTTCGCAAGATTGTATTGTAATATTACAGCACCATTTTCCATCCGCTCTTAGCATTACAGTGTGAATGCTTATAGGACTATAAGGCTCAGTCCCTAAATATAATTAAAGCTATATTTGAGCTCAAAGTAAAAAGGCCATAGTAACTGATTTTACATTAGAAAGAAGTCATAAATGTAAATTGTCCACAGATAATTCTTGGCAGAATTTCTAATTTTCTGCATGCATTTATATAATTATACAGCTTCTGATTATTAATGAAAAATGTGTTTTACATGAAAATACCATTATGCGTTCATGTTAGTTTAAAATGGTGATTCTTCTTGGATTGAACAAATATTTCAAAATATATTTCAAAATGCCTTTAGTACTACATAGTTGATTGATTGAACTACTGAAGATCTGATTCTTTACAATTGCTTTCAATATCTACTTCAGGAAGTCTGTAGCATTTTGAAATCAGGAAAGAAGTATGTTGTCAACATGTAGGACACAACCACTCTACAGAGAACTGTATAAAGGCTGGGATATATTCAAGATTGGGGTTGGGGGCAATAGAAAGCAGACTGGGAATGACCAAGAAAGGGAAGACAACATCCCTGACAAAAATATGTGAAATCTAACTGTAGACCCAAACTACAGTCATGAAGCAAACACATTTGCAATACAACCATAACTACCAGTATTCATTCACGTCCTGCAGAAGGGAGGTGTGGATCTAAAATGTGAACAGTAACCACAGGGAGCAGCAGGCAATGTTTACATGTGGTGACTGACTTCATCTTAACCCACAGTGTGCGGGTGAGGAAACAAACGCTCAGAAAGTATCTGCATGTAAATGGTTGGGTTAGAAGTTTAACTAAGTCAGCCTGACTTCACTACCTGTGCTCTGTTCACTAGACAATACTACCTACTCCAGAGATAGTTGAATTTTAACCAAATATTTAAGGAATAAAGGCACACGAGGAGCCAACAGAAGACTGAAAAATGAGCATATCTTGCAGGGATTGGCCTATGTGATATAGAAGCTGAACAGATACATCGGTGGTGGGGGAGGGGTGGGAGGAGGAGTAGGTTATAGCAATGGAATGGCTGGGGTTGTTGCTATTATCAATCAGAGCACACAACCTGAATAACAGCAACAGCTGATGGGCCTATCACAGAAAAGTCCAACTACAACCCCCCTCAATGCTAGCCTTGCCCAGCATGATTTTGCAGCCTTAGGTTTACATTTGGGATCACCTAGGACACTTTTTAAAACTCTCAATGCCTAAGTAAAATACCCAAGAATTTCAATAAATCCATCTGGGATGGATCCCAGGTATTATTACGATTTTTTTTTTTTCAAATTGCTTGGGTGATTCTGCTACACATCCAGCAGTAAGACACACTGAGCTTAGCATAGTGTTTTTCAAATGATGTTAACACTTTGGTATTCACTAGAGGAAGTGGGGTACTTTTCACCCAAAATAATTTATTTTTCCAATTTTCAAATGGAAGCAAAAGGTTAATGAGCAAAACATTGCTCTGTCAATATCATGAACTTTTTTCCACCTTTGGTTGCTGCTACTGTTTATCATAAAATCTAGCATGAGATAATGCACGAGTCCCAAATATGTCTACTTAATCATTCTAAGTTTGCTTCATTGCTACTACTCTGTACCACAATGAATTCCCCAGTGTCCAGGTTCTCAGTCCCCGAACAAGTTTGGAAGTCATCGTTGCAGCACACGTAGGCAGTGCCTTGTAGGGTATACCTTTCCTTGAGGAAGGTCGGTTGAGGAAATGGTGGGAGGGACTGTCTGTATGTGAATCACAAACAAGAAAGATACAAAACTAGGCTGGTATATGTTTCACTTTGAAGAAATCACTAATAGCATATCAAAGTTCAGGGTGACATTTGGCTGCTCACCTCTCAAAAGAGATTTTTCTACAAGATGCCTTAATGGCCCACTCAACTCATCAAGTGTTGTCAGCTCTTCCATTAGGGAATTCTTATAATGAGGTGAATGAATAAGAGAACAGAATTGTTTGAGTTTATGGCTAGATGGCTAAAATACTTGAAGATTTATGCAAAGAACCATACTGAAAAGGATATATTTTGCTTTTGCTCTTCCTATCCTGAGGTTAATTATAGGAAATTCAGTTTCTTATAGAAATAGCATAATGTCAAAGCAATAATTATAGATTCTGATGGCATATCCGGCTGATTAGAAATTTCATTCCTAATGCTAAAGATAATGTACATGAGAAAAGGGCACAAAAGTAGTAACAGCCACAAAGGACCAGGAAAGAAATATAGAAAGCAAGCACAGAGTTGCTCATCTATTTCTTGCTAAAATAGATTTATTTATTTATTTTTTTTGCCTTGAGAACATCAGCCTGCCTTTGCGAGTCTGTGTGCTGCACTATCATTGACTTCATAAATATAGAAAGTATTGTCCCCATGACTGACAGACAGGGATTGACATCTCCTTTTCCCTCTGAAGCTTGGTAAATGTCATATGCAATGATTTGACCGTCCGTGTTCTACTCACTCACCTTTCAAAAAAAGATTTTTTTCTTGGTATTCAGTGCTTTATTGTTAGTAAGAAAGAGTCCATCAGTGAAGGAGATTTTGCCAATTAAAGCATTTATTTCTAGCTTCTGCTTGCCAGAGATTTCTATAATCTTTTAAACCATCTGCTTTATAAAGTATCTTTTAAAGAAAAGTAAGATGATATTTCCCATCACTTCTCTCTGCTGTGTAGTATTTACCACTTTTTAAAAGTTCTTACTTCACTTTAAACTGAAATTAAAACTGAAACTTTCATATACCACCATGAGGTGGCAAGGCTGCCTCCCTGTGTAATGCATGTCACGTGGTAAATGCCCTCCTTACTAATGTGGGTGACTTCAGTCAGAGCTTCCTCATAAAAGCAAGAGGCTTTTCTGCTTGTTAAAATGTAAAATTGACAAATTAAAACAAAAATATTCATTAAATGGACATCACGTTAAAAGTTGATTAGAAAGCAATTTATAAAGAAGGTAAATTCGCCAAAACCGGTTTGGCTCAGTGGACAGAGCGTTGGCCTGCGGACTGAAAGGTCCCAGGTTCGGTTCCGGTCAAGGGCATGTACCTTGGTTGCGGGCACATCCCCAGTGGGGGTTGTGCAAGAGGCAGCTGATCCATGTTTCTCTATCATCAATGTTTCTAACTCTCTATCCCTCTCTCTTCCTCTCTGTAAAAAATCAATAAAATATATTTTAAAAAAAAAGAAGGTAAATTCATTTCTCATTGGTACAGAAGATTTCCTTTAACCACACTCTCCAACCTTTTCTTACCTTGTAGGGAAACGCTCTTCCAGGAGATTCAGGCTTACTTTCCATGTAGTTTAACATCAAGTTGGTCTCAAACTGCCTCTCATTCTCAGCCACGTTTCTCTTTAATTAGCAGTTAAAAATCTAAGTAAGTTCCTTTCCCCTGTTTTCTCTTCATTTCTTTTCTAGTTGTTAAAGAAGAAATAGCTTTGAGGGAAAAATTTAAAGAGAACCTAACCAATCAACTCTCTTGATACCACCAGCTTTTCACAACACCCATCATCTAGTCAACTGTTTTTGTTCATCTCAAACTATCATTTAAGTACAGTACATGTACTTCTATGGCATCCTTCCCCATTCACAATAGCTGTGACTCAGCAGCCTTCAACTCAACAGCCTTCAACTCAGCACCCTTCCACTCAGCAGCCTTCAACACCATTTCCAGAGCCATTTGCATAAAAGGCCCTGAATTTCTAAAACTTAAGTGCATGTTGAACAGCATTATTAGAGGGATTTTATCAAAGCCTCAAATTGATTTCACTGCTACTTCTGTTGCATTTACACACAGGAAAAAGCGAGAAAACCAAAATATCCAAAGACATAGACTAAAGTTAAACTTTGTAAACCCAGTGAAAAAATAATCTAAAAAATATCTGATTCGGAGATCAGTTGTCACAAGGATTAACAATAATGATATTATGCAAATATTTCTTCAGGACATAGTATCTATAAGCAGCCTGAGGGTCATCTTTTCTGACAAACCTTCCACAACCTTCCCAGGCAAAGTTCAGAACTCTGCCAACCTTCTCTTCTAACATGTGTATGTCTACAGTGGTATTTATCACATCATATTATATTTGTGGGGTTACTAACCGTTGTGAGCTACTTGATGTTAGGAACCCCAAAATCATAAAAAGTTGCTTTGTCTGCCTTTCTGGAACACTATTAAATATATTTTCCCTCACAAATCACTCACCTCTCTACGTACATATGACTTAATTCACATACTGTATTCATAAATTTATATATTTTTATGCCCCTCCTCCTAGCTGTTAGTTATCTCATTTTATTGTTTTCAGAAACATATTGAGATGATGTGTGTTTTATTTTACTTTGGGGTGTCTATATGTTTAACCATTCTTTTGGCTTGTAAAGAGCCAAATTTTCAGTTGAAAAACATCAACATAGGTACAAATGACTGAATTTTCTATTATTACATTTCAGCATTGACTTCTTTACAAGTGAATATTTCTTTGCTATAAATTATCAGCTCTAGGTCAAGATCTTCCTCACAATCTGGAAACCATTTAGACCTCATAGCTCAACTTTAAAATCACAGTGCTTTAAACTGTCATTGCTGATGATGACAGTATTGACAATGACTGACAATTATATTGAAGAACTGACCTCTGGTTTTTAAAACTCGGGAGATGTCTTGAAAATTTCCCTCCATAGCTATTTTATCTACATTCATCATTTAGGATTATTAGACCAGTCATACTACCTGTCATCTCTTCTTTAACCTGTAGTGCATTGGATAAACTAAAGTCCTAGACAATCTGATCTTAACCATCCAGGCTAATTTCTTCCACATGAAACCCTTTATTAAAATGCTAAGTAAAAAAAAAAAAAAAAAATCTGCTGTATGGAGATGGGGAGTGGGAGGGAGGTGTGCGTATTTCCTCTTCTTTCAAAGCATCTGAAACCCCTAAAGCAATGCCTCTCAGTTTACCTA
Source organism: Eptesicus fuscus (assembly GCF_027574615.1). Taxonomy (NCBI): domain Eukaryota; kingdom Metazoa; phylum Chordata; class Mammalia; order Chiroptera; family Vespertilionidae; genus Eptesicus; species Eptesicus fuscus. The sequence continues at coordinate 37,148,693 of NC_072487.1, forward strand.
GGATGCGTATTTAATAGGCAGATTCCAAGGACCCACCTCCAGCAATTATAATTTTTCTCTCCCTGTGATAAACACTAATAAAGATGAGCTGCAAAAGGAGATTTGAGCAAAAAGAGGTCTCCATAAATCACAAACTAAAATAGCAACCTTAAAAAAAAAGAAAGGATGTTTCAACCCCATATTCAATTTTCATTTCCTATTTGCTGTAAAGTCTGCAAAAGATAAAGTCATGACTAACAAAAGGTGAGAATGCAAGTTTGGCTTGAAGAAAACAGAAACCATTGTTTGTCAGAGTATGCAACACTTTTTCAATCATTTTTGCTGTAAATTAATAATCTTGAAGGGCTTTTCTCTTCGAAGGCTACCAGATCAAATGATACCCAGAAAACAGTTTTTCCTGTGAAATTTTAGCCTTCCTGCAACAATGTTGATTTCCACATTTGCCAAACTGTCAATTTAGAACCGGCAAGGTCTCCCAGTGTTTGCAAAGAAAGGTTTTGCTAGTGAATGTTAGTCCAAAGACACTAACAGAAATGGAATCAACCTACAAAGAATACAGGGAATGAGAAAATAATTTGGCCATATCACTCAAAATTGCCAACTATAATCTATAAATAATCTAGGGTTCTCCACAATTCATATCCTTTTAACTAGCAAGTTGGGACTTTTTTTGTTGTTGTTTTTGTTTTTTTCCCCAGTAACTTGAGACTTATTTAAAGAAAAAAAAATCATTGGCATATGTTTTATTTTCCTGTACTGAACCCAAACTACATTGTTACTTAAGGAACTGTATTCAGATTGAAAGAACAATTTAAACCAGTTCCTATTCTATTAATTTCCTGAATCATCACTTTCAAATATTTGTCCTTTGGATACCACGCATCTGAAAATGTTGCTTTCAAAGAGATGCCTTGGAACTTCAAGGTAAAGAAATAGCACACCCAGACACTTGTGTCTGTGAGGAGTGAATATGTCAAAACAGTTGTGATCCTGCTCAGGTTACAAAGATCCCCTGTTTTCCACACAACCCCAGGCCATTGTCAACAATTCATTCTCCTCATGTGATTTGCTTCAAAAAAATTAAGATAACTACTCCCACTAGGCTCAAATATTACAGTTTTTAGTCAAAGATGCTCATGCTATTTGTCATGTTTATGTGATTTTAACGTCATATAGAAATCTTAATTGGGAACAAAGCCTCAATGTTAGTGCCCAGGGCTTAAACATTTAAAACGGGTTTATACTATCTCTTGTGTAAAATTTAGAGATTATGAAATCTCTAGTACGAAGAATTTCATGGCAAATTGCTTCATTGATTCTCCTAAAAGTGGAGCTTTAAAGTAGCAATGCGGAGGCCTGTTATAAATTGTCTGAGGTTTATTGGTGTGCATATTTTAAATATATCAGTTAATAACTTCCTTAAGTTTTCATCTTGTATAAATGTGCAAAATTTCCCCATGCTCTAATCCAGGACAAAGCCCACATCTAGTAGTCCATCCTCAACAAAAGTAACTTTTGTCCATTCTGGGTGACTGACATAACTAAAGTAAAATTGATTTCCTAAACAGTTTCATTCCTCAAAGACCTAAGGCTCCTGATAATGATGCATTCCTGTTTTCCTCTAAATTATAAGAGAAAGTTTAAGGACTTTTTTACTTTTCTAAGGCTACTTAAATTCAAAGTGAAAAGGCAAATTATTGCAAAATCAAAGAGAAGTAAAACCCTAGGTTTTTAATTATTTTTACAATTTAAATACCCTGGAGATAAATATTGTGATTCCCCAACAACAAAAACAAACAAAAATGGCTTTAGTTATGGAGTAGTTTCTTAATATGCAAAGATAACTCCTTAGTTGTCAAATTGTAAGAACTAGTTATTAAACTAAGCACTAAGATGAAACTAGTCACTTTGTGAGACTAATTTGTTTGGGAGAGCATTACTGACCTAAACCCAAATTAACTTCAAAAATATCCTCCTCCAAATTTCGCTTTTGTTTGCACACTCTGAGAGCCACTTCAAATATTATTTATTTCTACTTTATAGGATATGTGTCATATAAGAAATCTAATAACTATCAAAAATTACCACATAATTAAACTCCCTGATTTGATATTTTTAAATATCCCAACAACTTGTGGTATTTATACAAAACAAAGTCCAATGTATTTGTTTCAATAGTTTTTATAGAACGGTTTGCTCTATTACATATACATTTCACATTTAGCGAAATATTTTCTAAACAAAGTACTATTGGTGACCCTTCAAAATATGCACACACACACAAAAATACATGTAGAACTTTTTATGCACTAAGAGAAAATATAGAGTATGTCATATAAAAAAACTCTTAAGTTACAATTATCCAGATTATGACTTCATATACCTTTTTCTGATACTTTTTAAAATATAATGGGCAAGATCACCAATGACGGGGAGAGAATAGGGCCACAGAGGAAAGCCTTTAATACCAAAAATTATTTCAAATGACTGGGAAAGGCGCAATGATGTAGAGAATGCCTTCTGCCCGTCTTCCAATGATTTAAAACCTGCTGATGCCTCAAAGAAATATTCAGAACAATATTGTGTTTGGAGGGGGTTTTATTTTATTTTTCATTTTGTACTGCATCCATCTGGAACAAATCTCCCTGGGTGTGTTACATCTTGAAAACACAATTAAAAACATTAATCGGATCTGGCCCACCAGATCACATAACCTTGGTTGCCCAGTACACTCTGACATTCTCTAACCAAAGCAAAGGGGTAGGGGGTGGGGAGTTGTTGAGATTAAAAGAGTTGTTTCAGGTGTGGTTTGTGGTGTCACTACTCCAGACAGGGAGAAAATCTGGGTGACTAAGCAATCCTCGCCCCCTGACCACCATACCTAATGAACCTATGTGAGACCACCTAAAAGGTGACCCTCACTGAGACTTCAAAAGGAAAACAGAACTATTGATATCTTCATATTGAAATCCAATGACTATAAACTTACTTTAGCTGTTCTCTTAGTTAAGAATAACCTTAATTTTTCTGATTATTAAAATATTGTGTGCAGATTCTTTTAAAGCAAGATAAAAATCACTCCAAATCTCATAATTTCACCATCTGAGGATGGCCAGGTTATCTTTCTTCTAGTATTTTAAAAATATTTTTATTGATTTCAGAGAGGAAGGGAGAGGGAGAGAGAGATAGAAACATCAGTGATGAGAGAGAATCATCAATAGGCTGCCTCCTGCATACCCCTGGGCAAGCGCCCTGACCTGGAATCGAACCATGACATCCTGGTTCATAGGTCCACCCTCAACCACTGAGCCACACCGGCTGGGCTCTCCCAGTATTTTTTAAATGCATGTTATCTAACAGAATTACATTTGATCTCAGTTTAAAAAAAAAAATTAGCCAGTTTTTCAATTACACACAAAGAGGTGTTAAGAATTTCCCCTGACCTCACTCTTGGTCTAGCTGGGCACTTGGCCACATCCCTGCTCAGATCTGCTCCCACGCCAATTGCCAAGGTCTAGTAGCATTCACTGGCCTTGGTGAGTGTTTCTTTTACCTACACTGTCTGGGTTTCTGACGCTCTGAAGACAAGCCCACCTCTAGGACACACAGGAACTTTGTGTGAAGGGTGGGCACGCACACACCCAAACTTTCAAAAAGGCACTGTTGCTTTTTGAAACAGTCTCCATCTGCACTGTTCATTTGGGGAAGAGCTCTAACGGCACAGCCTGCTCAGGTAGCCTGACCACAGAGATGGAGTCCATGAGAACCTTCCACTGCAGGTGCACTCCTAGGCTTCTCCGTCTCCCAGCCTGCCCGCAGAGCTGCACCGAGGGTGCAGGACGGCATCACCCCTGTAAACCTCCATCCTCATTCTCCACAGTTGGCTATGTGGTCTGCCACATCTGACAGTTTTAGACAGAGAAATACTGCCTTCGACTGGGCTGCTAAATGGTTAGAGCATTGGCCAGTGTACCGAAGGGTCTCAGGTTCCATTCCTGGTCAAGGGAAGGGCATGGACCTGGGTTGAAGGTTCCATCCCTGGCCCGGGTCGGGGCACGTGCCCGAGTTAACCAATCTCTCTCACCCTTTCTCTCTCCCTTCCTCCCTTCCTCCCTCCCTCCTTTCATTCATCCCTCCCTTCCATTCTGTCTAAAAATCAAGGGAAAAAATATCCTCAAGTGAGGATTAACCAAAAAAAGAAAGAAAGAAATACTAACATTTGGGAGAAGCATAGACAGAGTACTTTGGCCTCCTCAAAAGCAGCACCACTGAAAGGTTGAAACCCAGTTCCCTGTTTGGCATGGTGACATGGTGAATTAGGAGTCAAACACAAGAAAAGGTATACCCCTAGCCGGTTTGGCTCACTGGATAGGGCGTCGGCCTGGGGACTGAAGGGTCCCAGGTTCAATTCCGGTCAAGGGCATGTACCTTGGTTGCAGGCACATCCCCAGTAGGGGGTGTGCAGGAGGCAGCTGATCGATGATTCTCTCTCATCGATGTTTCTAACTCTCTATCCCTCTCCCTTCCTCTCTGTAAAAAATCAATAAAATATATTTTTAAAAAGAAAAGAAAAGGTATAAAGTGGGCGGCTTCCTATTGTCTGGTGACGTTGAACCTTGAGTCCCTGATATTTTCCAGCGCAGTGAAATTTCTGCCACATCCTCACTATAGGTGGACTGTCAGTGCTGGTCTTTGGAAGTATTATGAAGTTATCTTTTAAAATGTCTTCCTAAGACCGTTAGTGTAGAGTGGGGAACAGAGACTGCTAGCCAGATGCTATTTTAAGCTAGTAGCTGGTAATTAGTTTCCTAAAATCCATCACCCCCTCCTGATTTTACAACCCACTTATAACCATAAACCTCAGCTGACACTACTATTGTTATAATAGAGGTAGTAATACAGAAAGTACCTTGAGAATTTTAATAAAGCCAAATATCCTATTTGCTTGCAAATGTATTTACCAGTATAATGATACCCTCCGGAAAGAAAAGTGTTCTAAATGATTTGTACTGGAGACTCTTTAGAAAGCGTTCCCTTGATATATGAAGGGCCTATTAAGTCTTTTTAAATGAATCTTTCTAGAACTCAGTCAATATTAGCTATATTGGTGTTTACTATGTTTATCATTAAAATTGCAATGATGGTATAGAAATCACTTGAACTGCCTCCTTTATCCATTTCCACTTGAAGTGTTCCGTGTGGGGGAAATGAAAACATCCCCATTTTAAGAATAGGGAAGAGCCATTGTTTTCAATATCTAAAATGCACTGTGCCAAGCAAATCTTGTTGTATCCATTTCATATAAAATAAAATTTTAATGTCAACAAAGGAATATGTTAAAGCGTTATGGTTTATCCAGTTAAAAGAATATTTTATACAGTAGAATGTCACTTTTAAACATATGCATACATCATTCTAATGAATATACCATGATATTTAATAGCTATCCCTGCCTTTTGATGAGTGGTTTTCATAACTGTACTTTTCCATATCTTCTAACTTATCTACAATGAACATGTACTATTTTAAAAATATTTTTTCAAAAGTAACATGAATTTTACTGTGAATTAAAAAGCAACTACCTTGATAAAGTTTTCAACTCCCATGTACCTTGTGAAACACATATCCCAGTCAAATTTCCTTGAAACTAATTTCCAAATTACAGAAGTTTTCTTTGAGAAATTGGATGGCTTTGTTCTAAACATGTAAATTAAAAAAAGAAAACGTAAACATACAACATGGAGTACCAAAATAAGAAAAAGGCTGACATTTGCCATAGAAAGCAAAACATGATGATCACAGCTCCCTTCCCATAGCGAAGCCATATTCCAATCACCAAATTAAGTACTTTGAAAATCAACCCTCAAATGTGGGGGGAAACAAATAAAAATGGCTTGTTGTTGAATGGCTATAAACTATTTTAAAACTTTCATTTCCAGAACTTCTACACACTTCATTTAAAATCTGGAGTTTCCCTTGCCCTTGCATGCATACACGTATTGACTTGTTTTCCATTGGAGAACCAAGCAAAGCTATAGCTCAGCACTTTGACAAGACCACCTCCAGAATATACCCCACACAGGACGTCATTTGAAATTCCTCTGGTAAGCTGTCTGGTATGAATCCAAAATGAAAACCTACCTTTGGGGGCTCCTGTCCTCAAACCTACCTTTAACGGAGCTACAGTATCCAGAGGCTAAGAAAATGAAAATCAGGTCAATAGAAGAAAAAAGGTACATCAAGGAGGTTAGGATTTATTGGAGGAAGAGATCAATATCCATGGTCAGCTGTGATTTAGAATTATGGTGATGATAGTCACAGTGTTTGATGTTTAACCTTTATACATTATTTAATTCAAGAGCCTCTTCCACACTCACTTTTTCTTCCCCCCTCCTCAACAAGCCCCTTAAAGCTGTCAAAATAAGACTCAAGCCAAACCAAAATAACTATGTACTAAACTGTCCTCAATTAAATTTGTAGATTAACACAATCGTAGGTGAAAATTAATTCTTTAGATATAGACATATTATTTTAGCCAGGAATAACAAGTTAGCTAAAAGCAAAATGTTGAATTTGGAGAACAAATAGAAAAAAATCTTAGAATAATCAAGATAGACTGTATCACACATACAAACATAATCAACAACTAAAATGTGCTATAAGACATTTTGCTATGCTAATTCCATCCATATAGCATATTTTTAAATTTTCTGCTGCTAAATAGAGGAGTGACATGATCAAGAAGTCATTTAAAGTCAAATTAAAGCAAAATCACTTTAAAGAACAAACCATCTATTTAACCAACTCTAGTCAAAATAGAAACTGTATCTTTAATAATATCATTTTTATGTTCAGAAAATTTGCATATTCAAATACTATCCCTTACTTTTTCTCCTGCAATCCACAATTGCAAAGTAATTTTATATTCATTTACAAATGGAAATTTTAAGAAAATTAACAAATACTAAGGTACTAATAGAAAATAATAAATACACATTTTGTTTGCCCCAATCATTGGAGTATAAGCTATTTAAAATATTGCAATGTACACTGAAAATAATATTCCATTTATTTTACCTAAATCATGTCTTTATATTTTAAGACACAACTTCAAACTTGGGGTGTAAGATTCATCTTCATTTCACCCAAAGTACTTAAATTACTGAATGCTTTAGAATATATCTTTGTTTCTCTCTAAGAAACAAAACTGAGGATATTAAATAGGTAGTCAATTACATTACTTCATCACTTTATAAAATAAATCTTTTCAACTACGCTCTTGATTCCTACCCCCTGAAATACAATCTCTGCGCTCACTACATTCTCCAGAGATCAGCAAGCAGTGAGGATACTTAATAAGCTTTAGAAAGCACTTTTCACAATCCACATCCGTTTCATAGACCTAATCCTCTTCTGCAACTTCTTCTAAAGTTTTCTAACAAATCTCCACCAAGGATCAAGCCAGGAAGAACACTTTGGTGTGCCGAATTTAAAAGGCTCCTTTGATCTACACCACTTAGCAGCTGCATTTCTGTACACTTAAAAGAAACATGAAACTCACCAGATTTGTTTGTTTGTTTTTCATTTGGGCAACCTTCAAACAGAGGAACTATAATCACTCCAGCTGTCTCCTCATTTCACTCTGCCAAAGCCGGCCAGGGCGACAGGTGCAGGGAGAGCAGCAGCCAGGCTCACCGTCGAGGAGGCGGACTGAGGGGGAGGGAGCCCGCTCCGGGGCAGTGGGAGAGCCCGGGCAGGGGAGCCTGCCACAGGTTGAGGCAGGGATTGGCTTTGTGGCAGCTCCGTCTCCCAGCTTTGCTTCCAGTCCTGTGGGGAGTTTGCAAATGAGGCGAACTCCCTTGATCCAAGGGCAGGCTCCTAGAGCAGGCTCCAGTACCTACCCCTGTGTCACCTGTGGTGCTAAAGCAATGCAAAGAGGGGAAATTAAATTAATAAAGAATCCCTTCATCCTCATCACACCAACTGCCACCTAGAGCAAAGGAAGTCGTTTCTTGGTTTCCTCGGGATTTCATTGGTTTTCCTAACTGGACAGTAATTACGCTGGCCCTCCTCTGACACTGTGTAGGCATTGATTATTCATACTCGCATGAAACGTTTCCGAACCCAGGGCCTATTTATAGCAGAAGTCTCCTTTGTTTACAGAGCCTTGTGGGATCAGGAGGGAATAGACCATTTACCCTGCCAGGCATGGGGCTTTGCCTCTCCAGGGCTCATTATTTACACTAAATATAAATAGGAACTCTGGTGCTTCCTAATACTGACAAAGTACAATAAAATGGTTGGTGGCTCCATCTTGCCCCCCTTTCTCATGTATGCGTGAGTAAGGGCACAGCACAAAGATGAACCCGCCGAACCACCAGCATCCTGATGGCGATAAGAAGGTGCTGCCTTCTGACGTAAGAGTCTCACCTGGGGAATGTGCAGTTTCCTCCAGAGATGTTAAGAGTCTGCTCTATTTTCCTACATTGTGCGGGGCTCCAGAAATAGAGACAGGGATCACATTCGACCCATCTTTCACATTCCTGACAAGGTTCCAGAAAGTCAAATTTCCATTTCCTCCTGTTTGATCTTAGTTTTGTCTTGCTTCTCCATTTTACAATGAAATTTCAGAAAAAGGTAATAATGATCATCACACAGTTTTCCTTTTATTATTATTATTATTATTGATGCAACATTGATTAATTGCATAGAAATGTCAGGTATGCAACATGGTGATTCAATACCTGGATACTCTATTGCTTACAACCAAAAAGACTAACTTCCTTCCGTTTCCTATATTTGATCCCCTTTACCCTATTTGCCTTCTGCCCACCCCACTTCCCTCCTGGTGACCACCATTCTGTAGTCTGTATCTATGAGTTTGTTTGTTTTTTGTTAGTTCATTTATGACTTTTTTTCGGTGGAATAATTTTGTCCTTTTCTGTCTGACTTATTTAATTTCACATAATACCCTCAAGACCTATCCATCTTGTCACAAATGGCACTACTTCATCTTTTTATGCTCGAGTAGTATTGTGTGTGTGTGTATGTATGTGTATACAACACATCTTTATCCATTCATTCATCAGTGGACACTTAGGTTGTTTCTATATATTGGCTATTTAAAATAATGCTGCAATAAATATAGGTGTACATATATCTTTTCAAATTAATGTTTTCACATTCTTCAAATAAATACCCAGGAAAGGAATGGCTAGATCATATGATAGTTCTATTCTTAATTTTTTAAGGAACCTCCATTCTGTTTTCCACAGTGGCTGCACCAAAAAGGATTCCCTTTTCTCCACATCCTCTCCAACACTTACTTCTTGTCATTTTGATAATGACCATTCTAACTGGTGTGAGGTGATATCTCACTATGTTTTTTATTTGTATTTCCCTAATAATTAGTGAGGTTGAATATCTTTTCATATCCCGTTAGACATCTATATGAGTCTTTCACAGACCAATGAAACAGAATTGAGAGTCCAGAAATAAATCCACACATGTATGGAACTAATTTATGAAGTAGTCAAGAATATACTAGAGAAAGAGAAGTCTCTTCAATAAGTATATTATAGTAGTGTATACCTGAAACCTATGTAATTTTATTAACAAACTAGAGGCCCAGTGCACGAAATTCGTGCACGGGGCGTGGGGGGGGGTGTCCCTCAGCCCAGCCTACACCCTCTCCAATCCAGGACTACTGGCTCCCAACTGCTCGCCTGCCTGCCTTCCTGATTTCCCCTAACTGCTTCTGCCTGCCAGCCTGATCACCCCCTAACCACTCCAATACCAGCCTGATTGATGTCTAACTGCTCCCCTGCCAGCCTGTTTGCCCCCAACTTCCCTCCTCTGCTGGCCTGGTCACCCCTAACTGCCCTACCCTGCAGGCTTGATCGCCTCCAACTGCCCTCCCTTGCAGGCCTGGTCCCTCCCAAATGCCCTCCTCTGCTGGCCATCTTGTGGTGGCCATCCTGTGTCCACATGGGGGGCAGGATCTTTGACCACATGGGGACATCCATATTGTGTGTTGGAGTGATGGTCAATCTGCATATTACTCTTTAATTAGATAGGATAGAGACCTGGTGAATGGGTGGGGGCCAGCTTGTTTGCCCTGAAGGGTGTCCCGGATCAGGGTGGGGGTTCCCTTGGGGCATGGGGCGGCCTGAGCGAGGGGCCTGTGGTGGTTTGCAGGCCAGCCACGCCCCCTGGCAACCCAAGCAGAGGCCCTGGTATCTGGAATTTATTTTCCTTCTACAATTGAAACTTTGTAGCCTGGAGTGGAGCCAAGCCTCCTGCTCGCTCCGTGGCCGGCAGCCTTTTCTGTTGGGGTTTGTGTATATCTTCTATAATTGAAACTTTGTAGCCTTAAGTGGAGGCCTGGGCCAGCCAGGGTGTGCGGAAAGCGGGGGCAACCCTAGCCTCCTGCTCTTTCCAGCTCCGTAGCTGCCGCCATTTCTGTTTGGATTTGTTTACCTTCTATAATTGAAACTTTGTAGCCTTGAGTGAAGGCTTAGGCCGGCAAGGGCAGGTGGAAAGCTTGGCTTCATCCATTGCCTGGGAAACCCAAGCCTCCCTCCTGCTCTCTGTGGCTGTAGCCATCTTGGTTGGGTTTATTTGCATACTCTCTCTGATTGACTGGTGGGCGTGGCTGGTGGCGTGGTTTGTGCATGTAGCAGAGTGATGGTTAATTTGCATATTACTCTTTTATTAGGTAGGATGACAACCCAACTAATTTTAAAAAGTAACATAAAATTTAAAAACATTCAGTTTATATCAACCTTATTTATTGGTTCTTTTTCTGTTTCTTTCACTGTAGCAGCCTGAGGCTATGAGGCCTTTTCATTAGTGTTGTTCATCTTATTTCTTTAGCACTCAGCTGAGAAAACCTGGATCATTTATTATCTTAAGGACCAGGCCATTTTACTGGAAAGAGAAGGAAGCTAACAGTCCCATGTCTTATTTTGATGCAATGCATTTGGGAAAAACCCAAATGATTTCACAAATGAATAAAATTTAGCCAACCAGGGAGAAGAAAATAGGGCATCAGAGACTGGAAAAAATAAATAGTACTTAGACAATCAGAGGAGAAATTTTCACTATGTGCCATGAGCAGTTTTACAGCTATCCATGACCAGAGCTTGGACAACTGTTGAGTTTTTGGAAGGAGCTAGGAAACCACATCATTAGCAACACTTATAATATAATAACGGGGGGCGGGGGAATGCTTGGAATTTGAGATATGGATTTAGGTCTTATTTAGGTCTGTGATCTTTGGCAAGTGACTGAATCCCTCTGATTCTTTCTTCCATATGTATGGAGATAATATCTTATCAGTCTACTGATGAGAAGTAGATGAAAAAATGAATGAGGAAATGGCATCTTGGTAATCACTTAGCATAAGAAAAATAAATTTCACTTTGAGATAAGATCAGAGATTGGTTTAGGTAATGTTGGCTGCAGGCCAGGATTGGTGCATTACTTGATTAAATCAACAAATTTATAGATGTATACATATGTAAGGTATTATTATGTAAATTTATTTGGTGTGTTTTAAATTACAAAATTCATTCAAGCTTAGTATAAAAAGTGAAACAATACATAATGAAATAATAAAGATATAATGTTGTTCTTGCTCCATTCCCATTTCTTAGTGTGCAATATTAAATCTGGTGTGTACTTTTTCATGCCTTATTCCTTCACATATGTGTGTACATAAATATCTATACTAATAAAAGAGAAACATGCAAATTGACCATCCCTCTGCTACACCCACCAGCCAATCAGGAGCAAGTATGCAAATTAACCAACAAAGATGGCAGTTAATTTGCATACACAGGTACAGAGCGAAGACTGAAGATAGCATAGAAGGAAGCCAAGTGCTGCAGAAGGGAGCGAAGCAGCAGAGAAGGGAGCGAGGCAGCGGAGAAGGGAGCGAAGCCCGCCTCTTCGCTCTGGCCGCAGGAAGCCCTATTCTTGCAGGAATAGGCCTGAGGAAGCCTTATTCTTGCAGGAATCTTCCTGCAATGGGCCTATAGTATATATATATATATATATGTAGAAACATATATATTCATATGTAGGTGATTAGTATGTGTTTTACAAAGATAGAATCATACTATACAAATTAATCTATAAATTGAAACGAGAGAATGTCATAAACCATTTATACATGGAACTAAATGCATCCTTTTATTCCCCCTTATTTCTGTGTATGTGTGAGTGTGTGTGTGTGTGTGTGTGTGTGTGTGTTTACTTTTATTTGGGGATTGCATATCTGATTTTTAGTCTAGGTATCTTTTCCTTGCTTTCCATCCATCATCTTTCATTTTCCCTCACCCCTATCAATACCACTCTAGGTAACCCATGTTAAAATCTACTGTGTATCTCTCTAATCAAACACACACACACACACACACACACACACACACACACACACACACAGTCACTTATATGGAAGAGTTATTATTGTTTATAAGAATTAGATCACATTATACACATTCCTGCAAATATTTGTTTGTGTAGTCAACAGTATTTTATGGAAATTTTTCCAAGATGATTAATATAGCTTGGGTTCATTCCTTTTAATAAATGTATAACTTTCCATGCTGTTTCTCATAATTTATTTAACTATTGTGAACAATGTGGCAATAAAGATCCTTGTATTTACTTTTTTGAGGTTGACCTTTTGGTTCAAAGGAATACATTTCTATAAGCAAAATTGCTAGGTCAACAGATATGTACATTTTTAATGTTAATTTTAGTAGACATTGCTATGTCTCTTTCCAAAATGATGTCACGAATCCTATCATTGTGCATGAATGTACTCTTTTATGTGTGTGTCCTCCAAGACTGGTCTTTACATTTCCATATTTGTTTGTTTAATTTTGTTGATCTAATGTTAGTAAATTGATACATTATGTTTATTGAGCATATACCTTTTTCTATTTGCCTTATTCAAGTTTTAAGTGTTCTGAATATTATTATGTGTATAAATCCTTTGCTTTATATTAACAATACTGTTCTAAAACCATTATTTATACTTTGATTATGGTATCACATATCATCATTGTTTTTAACTTTTAATAAATATACCTATATTGTTCTTTGTAGATCTGAGTTTCCAGACTTGGTTATGAATTGCTCTCCCACTCCTGTATATAGTCTAGGTTTTCTTGTAAATTTTTACTTACTTGTGTATATACATATTTCCATTCCCATCTTTAATCATTATAGAGAATAGTTACAGATTTCTAAATCCATACCAATTATGAGGACAAATTCCTAAAACCATTCAAATATTCAGTGTTGGACTGATTCCTTTTTCTCCTTTCTATGAGCCTGATAGAAATTTTACAAAGTCTGATCATTATCCTCATTTTCAGTATCATCAAAATATTCACATATAAAACTCTTTCATTAGATTTAGGTTAAGTGATTAAACTGTAATTCAAAAATTTTTATCATTCCATCATGCCATGGCACTACTACAGCCACTGCTTTCATCTATTCCATGCACAGAAGGATACATTTTTGAGCTAATAGCATGTGCTTTGGATTTGCTGCAGCAGGTCTTTGTTTACACACAAGAGCTGACCCACAGAAAGTAGAAATGTTCTGACATCAATTCCCCTTCCTGGCTTTCATTCCTAAAGTATGAACTTCTTGAGATGATGTTAGGTTGGCCCAGAGGAGGACAGGGGGAAAGGCGTGACATTGGGTTAGGAGGGGACAAACACCGTGACATTTGCAGGGCTGCAGGTTTAGTGAGAATGGAACCTCTCCCTGCCCCCAGCCTCCCATGTAGAGAAGCTGGGCTGGAGACTCCCAAGTTCCCAGAGTCCATCAACAAAGTCCCCAAGTCCTGCCTCGCCTGGCAGCAGCATAGGGTCCTGTGAAATGGCCGTATTGATAGTGGCACACAAGAACTGCAAACATTGTAGAAATTAAGGACAGCTATGTTTTTTACCCTTCTCTAGACAGAGAGAAGGCAATCCATGACTAAGGGTGGAGTTTGGACAATCTGACAGAAGAAGGAGGCTCCAAAGAGATTAATAGTACAAACAATAGTGTGGTCCTTATTTATACTTTTGAATTTCTCAAAGTACAAGTCATGCCAATTATAAATAATGTATACCCAGTGCTATGCTAAGTTCTTTATACAGATGACATCTTGCCCAATGCTGATAGCCTTATGAGTATGGTACTGTTATTATCCCCTTTCCCTTTATTTACATATAAGGAAAGTTAAATTAGCTCATCCAACATCACACTGCTCATGAGTGGCTGAACCATGATCAAGACCCAAGTTTAAGGTTTGGGTTTTTAACCATTATTCTATACAGCTTCAAGATAACATCCATAAAAGCATTTTGGAAACTGTAAAACTTTGTATAAATATAACACAAATGCAATATGCCTTAAAACTACAAATACAGTAGAATAACTTTTTTTATATTCCATTTTCTTCCCTGCCTGCCCTCACCCACCTCGCTTTCTGAACTCATTATCCTTCCCACCACTGAAGTTGAGCCATGAACATGAGTCTACGTTTGCTAGATAAAGGGAGGGTAGATACTTCCTGGAACAAAGGAGTCATTGCTCGACTTTGAGTTTCAAATAGAATGTTTTTATACCGAGATAAAAAAATAATCCTCCAAAAACCAAAATACTTTTGACGAGGCAGAGCTAAGCACTAAGGTGAAAGAAGGTTATATTTTGAATTGCAAAACGAACTAAGCTTCGAGGACTGAGCTTAGAGAGTTTATAAAATTAAGTCATGAAGTAGAGAAGGATTTAGAGGATGTGAGACCAGGGTTGACATGCTACCTGGGTCACTGAGACCGCTTCCAACACCCTATTTCTCTGGCGCTCGGCTGCAGGGAGTGTACAATAATAGGACCCCCAAGGAGGCTTGGCAGAATTACAGAGAAAGTCAGCTGGGCCTGGCTTTCCAGGGAATATCCTGGAAAGAGTATAAGCTGCCTCAAGGGAGCCTGGCATTTGGCCTGACAATGCAGAGCCATGGTGCTTAGGGTGACAAAAATAGCACGTATGGGTGGACCCATGGGAGCCTGAGGGACACACCCTCTGAGGTAATACAGAGAAGGCAGCTGAAGTTTCTTGAGCTTTCTAGAGGCCAAGATGTCTTGTGAATAAGAAGAGACCCAACTTGGAGATGAGGGAGATGCAAAATGTAAGGCCCTCAAGATGACAGGCATGGCAGGACCTGGACATCATCATGGGTGCTAGCTGATGCCCGAGAACCTGGCATGTACCAAACAAGACACCCATGGTCAGGCAGGACGAGCTGCACCGTGCTGGGAGCCTGGGGTCAGAAGGTGGCCACAGAGCATTCCTCCTTTCTCATAGCAAGGAGCATTTAGATCACCCCACATTAGACTCCCTTCTCCATGGGGAAAAAACAAAAACAAAAAAACCTTCTTTCTCCAAAGAGACTGAGTTAACATGGGAGAGACTATGTCATAAATTGGAAGTTGCTAAGAGACCTTGAAAAGATAAGTAAGGGCACAACAGCCCACTACAAATAGAGTGTCATTTATGCATATTTGAGTCATACTGTGAATATGTAGATCTTGTTAAACTAGATTTCCTTTTAAAGACCAATTTCCTGTTGTAGTGTCTTTGGGGACTATAACAGAAAATACTTTGTTACCCATGGAAGCATCTGCTTAGTCTCAATAGAATGAAGAGCTATTATGGCTCTTTTCAAATCTGGTTCCAAAACAATAATTTATTGAGCACCTACATGGCACTTACAAATAGCAAGGAAGAAAGATAAAGATGCTTTGTGATCCAGTGTGGCAACTCATAATGGGGAGGATACCAGCAGCTATGGAAGAACATAGAAGGACCATATAGCCAGCCTTGGGGATGAAGGAAACATTCCTGGAATAAGTGAGTGAGCATTTGGCTAAGCCCTCAAGGAAAAATCAGCCTGTTGGTGGGAGGTAAGACAGGTGGAGAAAGGAAGATGAGTGCTCTGGCAGTAAGAACAGTGGGTTGCCAGGACTGGAGGTGTGCATGAACATGCAATCTGTATGTAAGGAATGGAGAGCTATTCAGTTTGGCTAGGACATATATTCGAATATATATATATATATATATATATATATATATATATATATATACATATATATATATACACATATATATATGTGTATATATATATATATGTATATATATATATATATATATATATATATATATATATACACACACACACACACACATACACACACACACATATACACATGCTAGTATTTCTCCAGATTTTTCCTCCTTTCAAACAGGATGAATCACTAAAATCTGAAAGCCCCACTCTCCAGAATTCATAAATGTTATTTTGAGTTTCTTAGGAAAGATTTTATTCTCTTGACACTAGAGGCCCAGTGCACGATATTCGTGCACAGGGGGAAGGGGGGTCCCTCAGCCTGGCCTGCACCCTCTCCAATCTGGGACCCCTTGGGGGATGTCCGACTGCCAGTTTAGGCCCGATCCTGCAGGGATGGGGCCTAAACTGGCAGTTGGACATCCTTCTCACAATCTGGGATGGCTGGCTCCTAACCGCTCACCTGCCTGCCTGCTTGATCGCCCTAACTGCCTCTGCCTACCGGCCTGATCATCCCCTAACTGCTCCCCTGCCAGCCTGATCACCCCTAACTGCCCTCCCCTGCCAGCCTGATCACCCTAACTGCCTCTGCCTCAGCCCCCGCCACTGTGGCTGTGTCTGGAAGGACATCCAGAAGATGTCTGGTCTAATTAACATATTACCCTTTTATTAGTATAGACTAGAGGCCCAGTGCATGAAAATTCATGCACTGGGGGGTTGGGGAAGGGTCCCTCAGCCTGCCTGTGCCCTCTTGCAGTCCGGGAACCCTCAGGGGATGTCCATCTGCTGGCTTAGGCCTGATTCCCCTGGGCCTAAGCTGTCAGTCAGGCATCCCTCTGGCAGGCTGGGAGCCCTTGGGGGATGTCTGACTGACAGTTTAGGCCTGCTCCCCATGGAGAGCGAGCATAAGCCACAGTCGGACGGCCTTAGCGCTGCCTAGGAGGTGGGAGAGGCTCCCGCCACTGCTGCTGCACTCGCATCCGTCAGCCTGGCTTGTGGCTGAGTGGAACTCCCCGTGTGGGAGCACACTGACCATCCAAGGGGCAGTTCCTGCATTGAGCATCTACCCCCTGGTGGTCAGTGTGCATCATAGTGACTGGTCGTTCCACCATTAGGGTCAATTTGCATATTACCTTTTTATTATATAGGATGATTCCAAGTATACATTTCTCATAACCCAACCTTGAGTTTGGTAATTCTTAGGTCAACATAGGATGATCATGGGCAGGAAGTGACCAGGATGAGTCATATAAATAAAGCCCAATATCAGAAGTTTCCAAACTTTCTCAGTTCATGTCCTGCTTAGTGTCTAGACATAGATACACCTAAAAATTCCATTCACTAAAAATTCCATTCCAGTCACAGCAACTGCAAAGATAAATTTCTGTTAAACCATGCAGTTTGTGGTACTTTATATGGCAACCCTAGCAAACTAATATACCTACCTTCTGGTATTCACACACTTATTTACTCCTCTCCCTGTAAGTGTGGACTGAACTTAGTGAATCACTTCTAATAGAAAACAGAAGTTCTGGGGTATCATTTCAGATATAAAAGACTGATGCTCTATCTTGAATGCTCTCTCTCCCTCTCATGGACCACTTACTCTAGGGCAGTGGTCGGCAAACTCATTAGTCAACAGAGCCAAATATCAACAGCACAACAATTGACATTTCTTTTGAGAGCCAAATTTTTTAAACTTAAACTTCTTCTAACGCCACTTCTTCAAAATAGACTCACCCAGGCCGTGGTATTCTGTGGAAGAACCACACTCAAGGGGCCAAAGAGCCGCATGTGGCTCGCGAGCCACAGTTTGCCGACCATGGCTCTAGGGGAAGCCTGCTGCCATTGATGTAAGGCTACCGTGTGGAGAGAGGCCCACATAGGGAAGGACCAAGGCCACCAGACCATCATCTGAGGGACTTTGGAAGCGATCTCTCACCCTTGTCAAGTACCTGTGAGACTACACACCCAGCCAATAACTTCACTACAGTCTCATGAGAGACTCTGAGACAGATGTAACCACCTAAGCCACACCAATATTCCTGACCCTCAGAAACTATGTGAAATAATATTTTCCTGTGTGAAGCCACTACGTTTAGAGCAATAGATTTCTAATACAGGCTGGTATGACTTCCTGCTGCTGTTAATGCCTAGATCACCTACCTGTCCCTCATTTGGCTTCTCAGCTTTTCTACCACCTGTGTAGCCAACCTGGTATTGAATCTCCTCTACTTTAAACTCATAATTGTTTCTATTTGGAGCCTGGCTGATACTTATGCACAATTATCATATACTCTGAGGTGTAGAAAAAAATATAGCTGCTAAATAGTATCCATACTTGTTTTATACAAAGGCAAGCTTCACCTGAGAAATGTAATAAACCCTTCAAATAAATCAGAACACAACCGATCTAGTATTTTTTTCTTTTAGCCAATGGCATGAATGTAATGTTTCATGGGGAATAATGTTGCTTTCTACATTGACTGGTCAGAAAAGTCTTCAAATAACTGTCAGTGAGAAAGAGGCAACATTTACAAGGTCATCCCAGCATCCCAGGCTCTTGGATATAAGATGAAGCAAACATTTATTATTTATGTACTGCCACAGCTGTGTATGTCAGAAACAATAGCTGACATTCCACCATGTTGATTCTGCATTCCAAAGCACTTCATGAAAAAAAATTACAGCTCAGTGCCAACTGGAATCCCTTTCATTTTCTAGACTAACTGTTTCTATTGAGCAGACTTCACACTGACTTGACCTAAAAAGGAAAATATTGTTTTGTTTTTATCATTTATCTAAAAAGGTATTGAGGGAAATTATCTCCTTTTTGGAATCCTCATGTTTGGGAGTTTGCATGGGCACTCTGAAACTACACATCAGTGTATTGCTTCCTGAAATATTTCTGCAGGCCATTCATCTACCCATAATCCCTCTTGCTCATTTTCCCGACCTCCAGCCTGTGTGCTTCAACTCCAGGGGAGTTTAATTACAAATCTGAATATTGCATTATACATACAGGGCCTCATGTAGAAAGTCTCCTCAATTTTTTCTTCCTATCACAGAATACTTCAACTTCTGCTGGTTTTCAAATAATTTTCATAAGTACTTTGTTTTGAAACCCCATTTTCTAAGAAAGGCAGCCTGAAAAATTACACTGTGCCCAACATGTTACAGCAGTATCCAATGTACTAAGACATAATTTTTGCATTAGGACCTAATTCTTTTTTTTTTTTTCCTTTTGTGACCAAGGGCAGGTTTATTAACTTCAGTTTTCTAATTTGCACACATTCACACAGCCGTGCCCAAAGCCAGGTTCACAGCAGAGAAGGTGTTAGCTCTCTCTGGCTCAGTGGTTGCGGGAATGGGACCTCAGGGATTCTTCAGAAGTGAGCTTTGAAATCCCTCTGTGGTTTGAGGTCACTATTAGCAATTCGGATTTCAGAAAGGAGGACACGGTAAGATCCTTGAAGACTCTCAGGTTTCAGTGTCAACTGGATAAGAACTAAGAGACACAAAGTCACTGCGCCTCACAGTGAGCGCCAAAAAGGCACAGGCAGCTCCTTATCCCAAGCACAAGCTTTGGCATCAACGTCCCCTTTCGTGGGCTCCCTCTGTCTGCCTGGCCTTGGAATCCCCTGAATCAGAAGAGGAAGAACCACCTTCACTGGGAGTGGAGTTGGGGCAACTCTTCACGGCACTTGCACCTGGGCTGGGGCAGGATCCTGGGCCTCTCAGGGGCACAGCCCGCCCCGTTGCGGGTTTGTGGGTGAAGGGGTGACAGGTTGCTAGCTCTCCCTGTGGAAGGGCTCCTCAAGGATGTGGACTATGTCCAAGCCCAACTGATTTGCCAGCTTCTGCACCAGCGTTATTACCGCCTCCACCTATCGCTCAAATTTAACGTGTCTCCCAAATATAAAGCCCAAGTGTGCTGTCTTTAAGGGAGGATCTTACGTTTGATGAAACTCAATGAAACTCAAGGGCAGTATAATATCTTCGTTTATCCCAAAGCTTTTCACTAGTGGTAAAAATTATCATTGCTTTCATATTCTTTATGCCATGCTCAAGTCTTCTGCATAGAATAAAGGAAATAGAAAACCTGTTGGATTTGGAGTACCATTCTGTTTAATGCATGGGGTGAAGAGCTGTGAATTTTAAAGATACTCATTTTTGGTTCTTATAAGTGTATTTCTAATAGCACACGATCTCACTCATCTAGTGGAAATAATGAACAACATAGACTGATGAACAAGAACAGACCCAGAAACAAGGAGGCACGGATCAGACTGTCGGGCCTCAGAGGGAGGGTAGGGGAGGGTGGGGGTAAAGGGGAGAGATCAACCAAAGGACTTGGGTGCAAGCATATGCACCTAACCAGCGGTTGGGGACAACAGGGGGGTGGGGGAATGTGTGGGGAGGGGTGTGGGATGGGAATGGGGGCATGAGGACAAATATGTGATACCTTAATCAATAAAGAAATTTAAAAAATAAAAAATAAAAAAATAATAAAGATACTAATTTAAAAAAACACAACAATAACAACTAAGTTTTTCTAATACTTGAAAGGCAAGGAGAAGATTACCTGTATTTAAATGACTATAACACAATTGTGCAGCACCTGGATGGAATTGGAGAACATTATGTTAAGTGAAATAAGCCAGTCAATGAAAGAAAAATACCACATGATCTCACTCATTTATGGGTAATAAAGAACATTATAAACTTGAACAAAAAGATAGATACAGAGACAGTAAAGCATCAAACAGACTGTCAAATTACAGGGGGAAAGTTAGGGAGAGGTGGGGGAGATAAGAGATCAATCAAAGGACTTGTATGCATGCATATAAGCATAACCAACGGATGCAAAACTCTGGGGGGTGAGGGCATATATGGGAGTGGGGTGGGGGGTGGCAATGGTAAGATATGTACACATATAATACCTTAATAAAAAAAATTGGAAAAAAAAAACCACAATTGTGCTCAATGAATTTTGTTGTTCTCAAGTAAAGCAAGAATAGAATAAAATAAGGGAGATGAAAGCAATTGCCACTTTGCCTCAGGGAAGTTGTCAGGACAACAAGGCAGAAGAGGTTAAAATTGCCATAAGTTCTTATCAACTTCAGAAGCAATGCTAAAAGTTCAGCAGGAGGGAGACTACGGAAATGAAAAGGTCTCACTTATAAAATTCATATTATACCCAGTTAGTAATAATGCTGTGAATTCCATATCATATGACCACATACTATATAAAGTCTTGGGAGTCAGACCAACTGGGTTTCTAATCTGCATTACATCAATTATTATATGTCTATCCTTGAGCAAGTTACTTAACTTCTCTCAATCACAGTTTTCACATCTGTAAAATGATGATAATACAATAACCCCTCAAGGAAATGTCAAGACTCAATTAAAGAATACATATACAGTGTTTAACCCTGGTAGCTAACAACTGTTGTTTGTATGATAAATAAAACTATTTTCCAATAGAAATACAAAAAGAAATGTAGCAGCATATGAATTTTGTATCATCACACTTTTGCTCATCTTTATTTACACTGATAATTGTGTTAAATGTAAAGTTTGAAAGTTGCAAATATAAATAAACTTTAAATCTTCTTTGAAATAAGAAAGTTAACAATGTGTATGCCACTCATCAATATTTTTACATGTATAATAAACAAGTCATACCACCTACACAAATTGTCTCACAGTTAGCATGACATAGGTTACCCACATGTGATTTTTTTTAAATCAAATTAAATCCCTAAGCTACTGGCATTTTTAAATAGATTGCATTTTCCATCATCAAAATATTTCTGGGGTGGTACTTCTACAAAGGAACTATTGGCCTGAGGAAGCAGGTTCTTCCCCTTCCGATCATTAACTAGATTTGTAGATAAAATAAGACAACCGAAACCCCTATGATTTAAAAACACAAAATTAGCATAAAGAGATCAAAACTCATCCCACCTACTTCACGGAAACAAGTATGAAAGGGGTGGGGAGGGCAATGTGTAAAACAATCTGGGAAATTAACTAAAGGCAGACAACAAATTGAGAAGCATTCATTAATGAAAATTTGCTGGATTTGAGTACAAAGAGTAGGATTCTGCAGCCTTTTTGCCTAGGGTTGCTCCCATCCCACTTCCCAGCCCCCTGCCCCTAGTTTGTTAGTGTAGAAACATCACAAAGATGGGACTGCCCATGAAAACCAGCAGCTTCTGCCAGCAGAGGCTAATTTGATTGGGGAGAGAAGGTGAAAACCCACACTCAGTGAGGTTGTCAATAAAAAAAAGGCAAAACCAGTGGAAACGGAATAGGGAAAATCCACAGTTTTGCTAGCTTAATGTTGAAGTACCAGTTGGGAACCAACCATAAGTTAACAGGGAGAGCCTGAAAATGAGAGAGCCATACAAGAGCTTAATAAGCTCTCCACACATATGGGACCAGGAAATTAAGCACGCATGCAAGGGATATTTGAGATGGTTTGGTAGAGAAGAGTGAGGAAAAAACTGGAATAGTAATGATGTGAAAAGCAAGGATGGGACACCAGACGTTGTAGGTTGAATGGTGTACCCCAAAAAGATATGTTCAAATCCTAATCCTAGTCCCTCCAAAAGTGACCTTATTTGGGATTAGAGTCTTTGCAGATGTAATCAAGTTGAGATGAAGTCACACTTGATTAGAATGAGTTCTAACCCATCATCTTGTGTCCTTATAAGAAGAGGCAACATTGGACACAGACAAACATGGTGAAGAAGACCGTATGAAGGCGAGGCGGGGACCGGCAACCACCAGAAGCTAGAAGAAGCAAGGAAAGATTCTTTCCTGGAGCCTTCAGAGAAAGCATAGCCCTGCCTACACTTTGATTTCAGATTTCTGGTCTCTAGAACTGTGAGAAAATAAATCCTGGGTTTTTAAGCCACCAAGTTTGCAGTACTTGGTTACACAGCCTTGGGGAAGTAACATGCCAGATAATGCTTGAGAGATGGAAAGAGCAACTGCTCTCCTTTAACACCTTCCAGTTCCCATGCAAACTGGCTGTGACCACTTGCCCTAAGGTTCCTATGACAGATTCCTGAATCCTTACAATATGCTTGCACATAAATTGTTGTGGCAGAACGCACGGGAGAACGATCAGCCAGCACTCTGAGGGAGGAAAGTGTAACCTTTATTTCGCAGATCTGCTAGTCCAGGGGAATTCTGGATCCAAAGCCTGAACTGAACTCGTGGGGAGGCTCTGACCTATCTATCTCCTCCTGTGGCGGGCCCCTGAGGGTCCCTGCAGTTCCACCCAAGTCATCTTGGGGGGTTGGCGGTGGGGGGGCGTGGGGGCCTTGGGGGCATGCTCCGAAGCTCTGCCTAAGTCAGCTGTGGCAGGGCCCTGGGGTTAGGCTCTGCAGCTCCGCCCAAGTCAGTCGGGGTGGGGAAGTAAGACTACAGTTTTAACCAGGTACTGAAGGAGGTGGCGAGCCCTCCCCCATTTTCCTTTTCAAAATGAGGACAGGTGGGCCTCTGCTTCTTGCAGCCAAAATAACCTAAAGGGGACATAAGTGGCAACACAACGAAAAACAAGCTTGTGGTGCCCAGGCTAGCAGCACTAATGACCATGTTTTCCATGACTGGTATCTATTAAAAATGAAAGAAGTTACAAGGAGGGAGGTGGCTCTAGAGGAGATAAAAGAAAGAAATTGACTTGTAGCAAGAGATTGGGCAGAGCCCCTACTACAGCCCATTGTGTTTTCATTGCTGAGAGAAAAATATCAACAAAAAATAAGACATTAGGACATCAATAAAAAAATTGCTCTGGTTTTGTTTCTCTTCCTGTTTCTACAAAACAACAACAACAACAAAACAACAACAAAAAACCAGTTACTGTTAACAAATTGAGCCTGGGTTTATACTCCTAATGATGACTGTAACATTTCACTGCTGAGTAGGAATAATTTGAATGTGTGAATCCACACTTATTAAGCACTGGGATGATTAACTTTATGTCTCTACTTGGACAGACACAGTATCTAGATATTTGATCAAACATTATTCTGGATGTTTCTGTGAGGGGTTTGGGGTTGAGATTTGCATTTACATTGGTGGACTTTCAGTAGAGCAGATTGCTCTCCATACAGTGGGTGCGCCTCATCCACTCAGCTGAAGGACTGGCTAGAATCAAAGACTGACCTCCTCTGAGCCAAAGGGAATTCTGTTAGCCTATAGCCTTCAGATTTAAACTGCAATATTGCCTATTGGCTAATTCCTGGGTCTCCAGCCTGCTGGCAAACTGCAAATTTTAGACTTGCTGGCCTTCATAATCATGTGAACAAATTCCTTAAAATCCATCTCAATTTGTCTCTCTCTTTCTCTCTCTCCCCTCCTTCCCTCCGTCCCTCCCTGGAGAACCTTCACTTATACAGGTACCTTTTATGTACAAGTCACTTTCACTTTAACATTCACGAATTCATGTTCTAGCAAATGCTAACTGAGCACCTACTATGTACTAGACCAGTGATCGGCAAACTCATTAGTCAACAGAGCCAAATATCAACAGTACAACGATTGAAATTTCTTTTGAGAGCCAAATTTTTTAAACTTAAACTATATAGGTAGGTACATTGTTACTAACTTAATTAGGGTACTCCTAAGCTGGTCTTTGCTAAAAACTCAAGGGGCCAAAGAGCCGCATGTGGCTTGCGAGCTGCAGTTTGCCGACCACTGTACTAGATAGACATTGTTCTAGGTGTTGGATGTTTACAAGAAAGAAAAAAAACTAAGCCCCTGCCCCCAAGAAACCTTATCTTCCAAAAATCTCACAGCTATTCTAATTAGTCCTATTACTCATGTGACAACACTTACATGAGAGTAATAACTTGACTTAGGTCTATAGTCACTAAATGGCTGGGCTTCCAAAACTAGCACTGTGATGTTTAACCTTGGAGTCTTTTGACTACACTGCTTCTCTTGGTTGACTTGAACAAAATAAATCCATGGGTCTATTGCCAGACTCATTTCAAACTTCCCCTTAACTTAAAGTGACCAGATTTTAACATTGGTAAAGCAGGACACCATTGACTGGGGGGGGGGGGGGGGGGGGGGGGGGGGATTAAAATATATTTTATTGATTTTTTTACAGAGAGGAAGAGAGAGGGATAGAGAGTTAGAAACATCGATGAGAGAAACATCGATCAGCTGCCTCCTGCACACCCCCTACTGGGGATGTGCCCACAACCAAGGTACATGCCCTTGACCGAAATCGAACCTGGGACCCTTGAGTCCGCAGGCCGACGCTCTATCCACTGAGCCAAACCAGTTTCAGCCCGGGGGGGGGGGGGGGGGTGTTTCTTGATTAAAAATTTGGTCTATATTGTAATCGCTTTTGGTATCTAATCTAATAATAGACAAATATGCAAATTGACCGCACCTTCGCTACACCTAAGCCATGCCCACCAGCCAATCAGGACGAGTATGCAAATTATCCCAACAAAGATGGCGGCTAATTTGCATATCAAGACAGCGTTGAAAGAAGCCAAGAGCTGCAGAAGGGAGTAAAGCTTCAGAGAAGCAAGCAAGCCGTGGGGGAGGAGAAGGGAGGAGCGAAGTCAGGGCCGGGGGCAAAAGGAAAAGCAGGCAGACTGGCAGAGAAGGCAGGGCGGGCGACAAGGGCGGAGCAGAGGCGGGGTAGAGTGCCGCAGGAAATCCTATTGCAGGATTTTTCCTGCAACGGGAACGCTAGTTTTTAATAAAAGGAAATTCACTTCTTAAATCATTGTTGAATTTGCATCCTCTTTTCTTACTCATGTTAAAAATCTAAAAAAAACAATTTAAAATTATATTATAAATTATTATATACATATTGCTTAAAAACACAGTAAGTAGGTACATAATTACATGAACATATTTTATTGTTAGTTTATAAATTAAATTAATTTGATTGTTATAAAGTAACTATATTTTAAAAATTATTTTAATCCTATATTTCTTTCTAAATAATAATAATACTAACTTGTATTATTTTTCCTCTGAATTTGCCATAACGTAAGTCATAAGTGTCACTTTCAAGGCCAGTGCTAGACTTTTTGCCGCCACTATAAAATATAAATAATACGAGTACTATCTGCTAAATTCAAGAAAATTTATGTATTTATGAAATAAATAAATAAATTACTTATCTAAATTATCTGAATAGCTGATTTGTAATAACATCACTTGTTTAACTAGCTTACTAGCACACAGTACGATGTGTATCGTCTGAGAGACAGTTACAAAATGTTTTCGTCATTGTCAATCCCCAAAAATGCCATTGTTCATTAAGTCCAAACAATGGTGGTCGAATTCTAACAACTGATCAACAATGCGAACTTTGATAAGCAGTTCTCGATAATCAGTTCTCAACAATTATTTGTTATTATTAAAGTTTAACATTATAAAATTAACAAAAATAATATAAAACTCATATCCTGGCTAAATAGCCACATGGCCGCCGAAAACCGTATATTCCCTTCCCGTTCTCGCGCCGTTCCCTAGCTTGTTGTGCATTCTTTCCAAAAACCGGGACTTTTTTAAAACGCCACGGAACGCCGGACAAATTGTTAAAAATCAGGACTGTCCCGCCAAAGCGGGACGTCTGGTCACCTTACCTTAACTGTATCCATGTTTGAACTTTTGGAGTATTTGATAACAACTCTTCCCTGTCCTTGACCTCATTTGTGATAAAGATGCTAGTGTAGAGGTAAAAGGGGGAATGATGCAGGAAGATTATACAAAACACCAATCCACTCAGACTGTGTCCATCAGTTCCTAGAAACCTGTGAGTGAGGAGTACCCTCTGCTGCTGTTTATCCACGAAGAAAAGAAAGAATTTGAGTCAAGTGTTCTTAAGAGCTCCTACAAGCTCACAATTAATTTATAGTTTCCAATCCTAGTAATTCTCCTATGCCACATTTAATTATTCTCTCTTCACAGTCTTTGACTCAAGACAAACACAACTATGAAAACCATAACCAGAGAATTCAACTCGTGCTGCTTTTTTACTTGTCCTGTCCTTTTGGTCGATTTACCACAGTAATCAATGTGCCTGTTCCATCAAAAATCAACCTGTTAAAGATTAAAAACTCTATTCGACAGAAAAGCTGTTAAAGAAAATGCAAAAAACAAAACAACAAACCAAAAAAAAACAACCCAAAACCACACACATTTCACACTGGGTTTCATCATGGTGGTATTCCAAGAAACTTTATCCTACAAATCTTATAAATTAACTAGTAGCCCGTTTGCACGAAGATTCGTGCAATAGACCTTCATTCACCTGGCTGCCTGCACCAGTTTTCTGCCGCAACCGGGGACCCAGGCCTTGGCTGTGGCCACCGCCTTCTGCCTTCTTTCAGGGTCCGGGCTTGGCCCTGGGCGGTGGCCTTGGGCTCGGCTCGCTCCTGTGATCGGCGCAGGCACGACGCTGGCGCCCAAGGCCGGGAAAGCCTCGGGCTGCTTTCCGGGCCTTGGGCTCCGCCACAACCCCAGCGTCCCTGCGACCCGATCGCAGGAGCGAGCCGACCCCCAGGTCGGCTCGCTCCTGCCATCGGCGCAGGCACGACGCTGGCGCCCAAGGCCGGGAGAGCCTCAGGCGGCTTTCCCGGCCTTGGGCTCCGCCACCCCCCAGCTTCCCTGCAACGGTTTCCTGGTGGGCGTGGTTGATGGGCGTGGCTTGGTTGGTGGGCGTGGCTTGGGCGTAGCGAAGGTGCGGTCAATTTGCATATTTGTCTATTATAAGGTAAGATATTGGTCAGAACCTCTGAAACCTTCAGGGAAGTGTTCCAAAACTTCTGAAATCCCATCTCTTCTATAAAGCCTTCCTGCACACAAATGTATTCGCATCTTACGCAGATGTAATTGAAACGTGCTGCAGAATAGAGCATGCACTCCAGCGTGGAGCCCAAAAATGCACTAAGATAAGCAATGCCCTGTTCCCGGATTTCTTCTTCTCAACCTTTGTTTATTTACCTCATGTCTTTATAGCCACCTATTCTATTGTCTGTCTCCTGATCATCTGTCCACATAAATGGCCTTTGACTCTCAACTCCAAAAATGTAAATCCGTACCCCATGGAGAAAGACACTGACTATCCAGTCTATTGACTATGTACTCTATCCAGACACATTTTTCAAAGTCTAGTTCAAATCCTAGATTGGAATAGGTTCTTCTTCTGACAACTCTAGCTCAAGCATAATATCTATTCTCTCTGAACAGTTACCTACAATTTCTGCCATTTGTGTGAGTCATTCTGGCTATTCATTATGTTTGTGAAGACTCCAGAATGGAAATCCTGGCTGTGTGGCCACTGAGTATTTTAGTGAGGCTACGGGATTTGCCCGGCCCAGGATCTAGATGAGTGAATATTTGAGAAAGCTGAGGGGGAAAAATTCATGCTAAGAGAAGAGAGAATTGAAGTACATACATTTGGTTTAATGTTACTGGGTTCTTACTAAAGGAAGAGATGATTATATCTTGATGTCTGACCCTCAAATTATTCACAGCACAGTCTTCAAGGATCTGTTCCCGGGTCCTAAGATGGGTAATGGGGCTATAATAAACATGACATAAAAATTTTAGAGCTGTGTTCTCTATTTGATTAGAGATTTTAAGTGCAGATGGCAGTGCTTTGCAGCAGAGGGTAATAAAAATAGGCAAAAGCCATTTCCCCACACCTGTAACTTGACTTTCATGGTAGTCAGCTAGAAACAACAGAGGATTAACAACCAGCTATTCCCAGGTGTGGGGCACTGAACAGGTGAGGAGCTCAGGCTAGTAGCAATCTTCAGTGTTGTGACTTCAGATGTGCTCAACAAGTTCTAGCACAACTTTCATCATGTTAAGATGGAACCACAGAAGGGAGCATTGTGAGAAACCCTTCAGTAACCTGGTAGGTTAGGGATGACTTCTCAGGGGCTAAAACTTTCCAGTGGTGCAGTATGAGGAGGGGGAAGGTAAAGGAGCCATACAGAATAGTTTTGTTTTCCATTGCTGTTACCCTCTCGGCCAGGTTAGTGACATATGTATTGTTCTTTATTTTTATTTAAGTACTAGTGGCCTGGTGCACGGATTCGTGCACATTGAAAGGAAATTAATTAGAAGGTGGCCAGCAGGGCAGGACCGGGCTAGATGGGCTGGACACGCCCTGGAGCCAACCTCCCACGGTCCCTCCCCGGCCGGCCGCACCTGGGGCGGCGCCACAGCTCGAAGGGTGTCTGTGGAGTGAGTGGGGTCCCTCTGGCAGGTGGGGTCTCTCAGACTGATCTGTGGGGATCTGGCCGAAACTGGCTCTCTGACAACCCCCAAGGGGTCCCAGAGTGCCAGAGGTCACTCTGCAAAGTTCTGCCGCTGCCAAGTCACTGCAGCTTGGCAGCTCCTGCTTTGAGCATCTGCCTCCTGGTGGTCAGTGTGCGTCATAGGTACCAGCCGGTCAGAGGGTTGGACAGTTGCTTAGCTTTTTATATAGATAGATATTCAGAAGAATTTTTAATTGCAAGCTCTCTGAGGGTATATACCAGTGATGGCGAACCTCTGACACGCGTGTCAGTGCCATTTTTGATGACATGCGGCCGCTGAGGCGGCTGCATGCCGAGGATGAAACATTTATGTTATTTAAACTATAAATACTGCAAAATAATGTTTTCTCCTCAAAGTGACACACTACCCGAGTTATGCTCAGTTTTTTGGCGAAGTTTGACACACCAAGCTCAAAAGGTTGCCCATCACTGGTATATACTATACTATATGGGCTTTTAGCATCCATCACTCTACACAGCACTGTATACGGAAAAACACATGCTCCCACTCTCATTATTGATGAAATTAAATTAAGATTTTTTTTTATTATAACAGTGAGAACAGCTGAGTTCTTTCTGCTTATCTGGCTCAAATATTGGCTTTCACTGGTGTTGCTTTTGCATCTAGAGGATGTGTAAGATGTGTGAGAAAATAAGCAATTGGCAGAAAATTAATAGAGCGGACAAAGCTAAGGGAAATTAGTTGGACATCTTATGCAAAGCCTGTTTTTTTGGCTGTTGTTCAACTCCATTTACTATTTTTGCTCTTATTCATCTGGGACTAAAATGTGTGTTTTCTCATTTTAGGAATAGGAAACCAAGAGTGAACAGAGGGATTGTTTGAGCCATGACAAATATCTTTTCCAAAGAAGATTATAGATGTTACATACAAATTAGATTTGAAAAGTGAAGGGAAAGGAATTAGGAATTATGTTCTGAAATTGGGGAAAGAAAAGATAAATTAAATAATGGGGAAGAGAGTAGCTAAATACTGAATCTATAAACTCTGACCAGGCTTCCTTACATTTCACATCCCTGACATTATAAATGAAAGACATCAACACCTGGGTGGGGAAAGGTGTGTGAAAAGTTAGACCACAATATTTTAGAACAAAGTTGTGATACAACAGAGAATTTAATGTGCCTCTTGAAAATGTACTTAATCCTAACTAGTTTGGAAACTGAGAGAAGGAAAAGGTTAGTACACTTAAAAGGAGAGCTGGTACCCCTATCCCAGTGGTCGGCAAACTGCGGCTCGAGAGCCACATGCGGCTCTTTGGCCCCTTGAGTTTTTAGCAAAGGCCAGCTTAGGAGTACCCTAATTAAGTTAATAACAATGTTCCTACCTATATAGTTTAAGTTTAAAAAATTTGGCTCTCAAAAAAAATTTCAGTTGTTGTACTGTTGATATTTGGCTCTATTGACTAATGAGTTTGCCGACCACTGCCCTATCCGGTTTAGCTCAGTGGACAGAGTGTCGGCCTGTGAACCAAGAGGTCTCCAGTTTGATTCTGTCCTGGCCCAGGCCCTAGTCAGGGTATGTGCAGGAGGCAACCAATTGATGTGTTTAAAAAAAAAAAAAAAAAAAAAATCAATGAAAAAATATCCTTGGGTGAGGATTAAAAAAATAATAATCCTCTATAATAAAACCCTAATATGCAAATTGACCAAACTGCGGAATGACGATTTGCTATGATACACACTGACCATCAGGGGGCAGATGCTCAACACAGGAGCTGCCCCCTGGTGGTCAGCGCGCTCCCACAGGGGGAGCGCCACTGAGCCAGAAGCCAGGCTCACGTCTGGCAAGTGCAGCAGCCGTGGCGGGAGCCTCTCCTGCCTCCACTGCAGGAGGGCGGTAAGGAGTGAGGGGTCCCAGACTGCGAGAGCCCCGGACTGCAAGAGAGATGTCTGACTGCCGGCTTAGGCCCGATCCCCCTGGGGGATCGGGCCTAAGCCAGCTGGTGGACATCCCCCAAGGGGTCTCGGACTGCGAGAGGGTGCAGGCCAGGCTGAGGGAACACCCCCCCCCCCATACCTCAGTACACGAATGTCATGCACTGGGCCTCTAGTAATAAATAAAGCAGGGCTGGTAAATTATAGTTCATGGGCCAAAGTTGGCCCACCACCTGTTTTTATAGGCCCACAAACCTAGGATTGGATTTTATATTTTTAAATAGCTGGGAAAAAATGTTTTGTGATACATGAAATTATATGAACTTCA
The DNA here is from genome assembly GCF_027574615.1 of Eptesicus fuscus. Lineage (NCBI taxonomy): Eukaryota > Metazoa > Chordata > Mammalia > Chiroptera > Vespertilionidae > Eptesicus > Eptesicus fuscus. The sequence continues at coordinate 37,180,374 of NC_072487.1, forward strand.
ATTTTTTTTAATTAGATATACTTTTCTTGATTTTAGAGAGGAAGGGCAAGGGAGAGATAGAAACATCAATGATTAGAGAGAATCATTGATAGGCTGCCTCCTGTACACCCCACACTGGGGATGAGCCTGCAACTCAGGCATGTGCCCTGACTGGGAATCTACCCGTGACCTCCTGGTTCATAGGTCAATACTCAACCACTGAGCCACACTGACCAGACAATGAACTTCAAATTTCAATACCATAAATAAAAATTTATCAGAACACAGAAATACTTGTTTATTTATATACTTCCTATGGATGCTTTTGAACTTTAACAGCAGAGTTGAGTAATTGTGATAGAGACTATAGAACGCACAAAGCAACAAATATTCAGTATTTGGTTCTTTAGAAAGGTGACCAACTCTTACTTTAGATCATTCAGTTAGATGGTAAGTTTGCTTGGTTTTATATGCTTACTTTTCATCTTTAACCTAGTGTGGGTTTCACTCACCCATACTTTGTTGAATACAGGTGAGTGCAGGAGGGTCTTATTCCAGTAGACTATATAACAGGTGGTTCCAAGTTATAGTCATGCCTGCTGCTATATGTGTATTTACCCCTTCAAAGAAAACTCAGACCCCCCCCCCAAGGGTAAGGAGATCATTTTATAGTTATTTGTCTTAATTCACTGAGTATACAAATTACCATTTGTCATGTCATCATGCATTTTTTGAAATGGTACAAAAGAGCATGGCTTATTTTGATACATGTCTTATATAACCATGTTGTCAAACAAAACTGTCCCACCAATCTGTTTAATGAGATAATTATGTCATTACTTTTGAGAAACAACTATAACATCTTTCCAGGATGCAACAGACCTTTGGAACAAGAAATAAGGCATGGACATAACTCATAAGATGAATTAGTAAAATCAGTGACAATGGAGTAGATCATTGATATCCTTTAAATGATGTTTAAACTTCCGCATTTTCCTTCCAAAGTCCACATATTTTCATCACATTAAATATAACAGCTTTATATTTTTAAAGTCTGACTGTATATCATTGAGATCTTTCTGCTACTCTTGCCTTTTAATACGATGGGGTTTTCATATAATATTCTTGCTTGTGTTTTGCTTCTCATAGATTCCTTTTATTACCTGTTTACTTAGGTATTTCCCAGGAGCTTTCTTTTTCCACTTGCAAAACTGAAATAACAGTAAACATTAACGATAATCATTGCTCTTGGCACCATTTACCAATTCAAAGAAAATACCCAGTTGTATTTGTTAAAATTCAGGCCTCTAAACAAAAACTCTAGAAAGAATTTCAGAATTTTGTATTAAATAAAAAAAAATTTAAACACTCTTAAGGGGGAACTGCAATATTAGACTAGATATCCAGTCTTCCCATACTTAAGTCCCAGATATCCAAATTATTAAATTATGGAAATAAAAAGCTAGATATGGCTTTTACAAATTATTCATTTAGCTAGAGCTAAAAAATGTATTTCAATTTACTGTGAACATTGTGTCTTAAAATAAGAAAAGAAAAACTAACTTGAATGAAATTTGGCCCAGTGTCCATCATATAATAGGCAACCAAGGTATGTTTTTTGAATGAGCACAAGTAATTATAATGAATCATTATTTAGTGATACAATATCTATCCAAAGCCTGTTTCCATTTTCTAAGAGATACCCAGCCAGGTGTTCTCAAAGATTACACCTGCCAAATCTTCCTCAATGCCCCAAAGTGTTGTTTCATTATACACATTAGTCCGGGAATATTGGAAGCTACAATTTCAAATGTCTGACCAAAGAGTAGGCACAAATTTGTCCATTGCCTAAGCAGGAAAAGAAATTGGACCTTCTGGAAAAGTTTTGGGTCCATGAAGTTACCAAATGCCCCCAAAGTAACCACTTCTGTCCTAGAGAAGTTAAATGATATATAACCACTGGAGGCCCAGTGCACGAAATTCATGCATGGTGTGTGTGTGTATGTGTGTGTGTGTGTGTGTGTGTGTGTGTGTGTGTGTGTCTCAGCCCAGCCTGCACCCTCTCCAATCTGGGATCCCTCTCACAATCCAGGACTGCTGGCTCCCAACCACTCGCCTGCCTGCCTGCCTGATTGCCCCTAACCGCTTCTGCCTGCCAGCCTGATCACCCCCTAACCATGCCCCTCCCAGCCTGATTGATGCCTAACTGCTCCCCTGCTGTCCCAATTGCCCCTAACTGCCCTCCCCTGCAGGCCTGGTCACCCCCAACTGCCCTCCTCTGCTGGCCCGGTCACCCCTAACTTCCCTCCCTTGCCAGCTTGGTCGTCCCTAACTGCCCTCCCCTGCAGGCCTGGTCACCCCCAACTGCCCTCCTCTGCTGGCCCGGTCACCCCTAACTTCCCTCCCTTGCCAGCTTGGTCGTCCCTAACTGCCCTCCCCTGCAGGCCTGATCGCCCCAACTGTCCTCCCCTGCAGGCCTGGTCCCTCCCAACTGCCCTTCCCTGAAGGCCTGGGTCCCCCCAAACTGTCCTCCCCTGCAGGCCTGGTCGCCCCCAACTGCCCTCCTCTGCTGGCCCAGTCACCCCTAACTGCCCTCCCTTGCAGGCCTGGTCCCTCCCAACTGCCCTCCCCTGCTGGCCTGATCACCCACAACTGCCCTCCCCTGCAGGCCTGATCGCCCCAACTGCCCTCCCCTGCAGGCCTGGTCCCTCCCAACTGCCCTTCCCTACAGGCCTGGGTCCCCCCAAACTGTCCTCCCCTGCAGGCCTGGTCGCCACCAACTGCCCTCCCCTGCAGGCCTGGTCACCCCCAACTGCCCTCCTCTGCTGGCCCGGTCACCCCTAACTTCCCTCCCTTGCCAGCTTGGTCGTCCCTAACTGTCCTCCCCTGCAGGCCTGGTCCCTCCCAACTGCCCTTCCCTGAAGGCCTGGGTCCCCCCAAACTGTCCTCCCCTGCAGGCCTGGTCGCCCCCAACTGCCCTCCTCTGCTGGCCCAGTCACCCCTAACTGCCCTTCCTTGCAGGCCTGGTCCCTCCCAACTGCCCTCCCCTGCTGGCCTGATCACCCACAACTGCCCTTCCCTGCTGGCCATCTAGTGGCGGCCATCTTGTGTCCACATGGGGGTGGCCATCTTTGACCATATGGGGGTGGCCATCTTGTGTGTTGGAGTGATGGTCAATTTGCTTATTACCTCTTTATTATATAAGGTATTAATGCAACCAGTGGCAAGTTAGCAAGTAACCTGAAATGGGTAGTGCAGGATACAAGGACCACAGGATATTAATCCTGAGCCAGCAGCAGAAAACAAAGCAGCCATGATGAACTCTCCATGATTTCACACACCACTTAGAGAAAATCTACTCTGGAAAATATAGCCTATTTTAAAGGCATTTTGCCTCATTGGCCACAGTTGATTGGTCTGGGGATGAATATCTGACTCGAATAGATGGTTCATATCTGTTCAGATGTGAGGAACTGGGACACTGAGTGTAGTGACCATTTGATTGTTTTTTGTTTTTGTTTTTGTTTTTTGGGCTGTCCAGAATATAAATACCCTTCTTAGATTTGAGAAATCTCCCACCTTATTAAATGTGGCAAGAGGCATAGCCCCCTTCTCTTACAGAGCCTGAAAGTGTCTCATACTTGTTCTCCCAGCCCCCTTTGCAGCCAAGGAACTAACATATCACTTAGGCTTAACCAGTGGTCGGCAAACTCATTAGTCAACAGAGCCAAATATCAACAGTACAACGATTGAAATTTCTTTTGAGAGCCAAATTTTTTAAACTTAAACTTCTTCTAACGCCACTTCTTCAAAATAGACTCGCCCAGGCCGTGGTATTTTGTGGAAGAGCCACACTCAAGGGCCAAAGAGCCGCATGTGGCTCGCGAGCCGCAGTTTGCCGACCACGGGGCTTAACCAATCAGAAATACCTGCTCTGGACTATGAACTGGAAACTACAGATGCACAGTTGTAAGGACACTAAAGAATCTTGCTTCAAAGAGACCAGGATGAGTAGCAGTGGAAGCATCTGAATCCAGTGACCCAGCATCAGTGGCCTAAGTCAAGTACTCAGCAGGTTAAGTACTAGTCAAGTCTAGTACTCAGCAGCAGTGGTATCCTCACAGGACCAGTTCTGTAGCATGTTCATTGTCTGTGTTTCTGGCTGTGAAGTCTCCTTTCTTTTCTGTCCATTTTCCATCCCAATGATTCTGGTGAGCTCTCCAATATCCTCCATTAAGTTTCTCTACTGCTAAAGTTACCCGTGGTGGCTTCTGTTGCTCACAAACCAAGAAGAGTGGCTGACATACAAAGTCCATGTCGGTTGGCTGCTAGCATGAGACCATAAGATAGGGGAAATATGGGAGCGGAAGCTGCCATTTGGAGATGGCCATGACAGGCCATTCCTGTAGCAGAAAATAGTCTGTAGATGCTTCAAGAAAAGCAGACACCAAATACAATGAGGCTTTGGGAAGAAAAAGTAAGAGTGTGCATCCTGATCTAATACTTCTGAGTCCCAGTCCCATAAAAACAGTCCCTACTTCATTTCCTACCTGTGGGATTGCCCTGAAATTCGCTGTTGTATCCTATGAATCCTTCATTGTCTAAACTTAATTCATTTTACAAAAATTTCATTTTTTCGATGCACCAAATGTGTTCTTATTAAGTCAGCCAGATGAGCAGCAAACCATGATTATCTAGAAATATGCAAAACAGCATTACTGGGACACACAGGGACTTTGGAGAGAAGCCATGGGAGGACCCTCTCTCCCTATCTACTCATAACAGTTAGTGATGACTCTACTTTCAGCTCCTGAGCGGTACCAACATCAAATATATGTACTGTTGTGTAGAAACTTATTAGTTAGCAAGTTACTTATACACCTCAGTGCGTATGAAAATCACTAGGTCATATCTATAATGGGCCAAGATAACAGAGATTTATCTAAAATGTTAAATATAGGTTGAGAGCTGAGAAAGCTCCCCTCCAAAACAAAAACAATTATAATATTACATAAGAACCATCTGTCAAGACAGACTCCGATTGCAGAGAAGATGGTGGTAAGGTCTGATAACAGATGGGGAATGAGATCCACCCTGGGAGAAGTGGTAGACAGCTGGCTCATAGAGCCCAGGCTTCTGGCCATCCCTTCGCACCTCACAACTACATCATGACCACTCCCAAATGTGGATGAAAAACTCTGAGCAAGCCACCCCCAGATGGGCGGGCTGCAGTTTGGAATCCCGTGGCGGAGAGCACCACAGTCCCCTCATTGCCCGGAAACACAGCAAGTGTTCAGTTCAGTCCTCTCCCAGGGAGGGTGTCAGAAACCAGACAGGTCATCTGCTCTTCTCCTTAGCCTCCTGACCCTTTTCCTTCACCTTTTATCCACCCCCCCTCCACCCCCCACCCCCCGCCCCCTGATTAACCAGGTTGGGAAACAATGAAAATCCTTTAAAGAAACCACTTTGTCTCTGCTCTCACTTTTGGAGTGTTCCCGAATAAGCCTGCCTCTCATCAAGAAAAGCTAAGGAATGATGGTTCAAGTTTTGAAAATCAAAACAAAAATTCTGATGCCATGGGAAATTCGTAAGAATGGCAGTGACAAGACCTAAAACCTGAGCGAACCACAAAGCTCTGTAAGTTGGTCTCACAGGCAAAAATCTGTAATCTATTTTCAGTTTGAAAATTCTTGGAATCCATGATTAGCTGTTGAAACTTTGGAAAATCCCATGTCTCTGTGCAAGTAACATAAAAATAGCTCTATTTACCTCAATGGCTTATTAAAAGAATCAAATGAATAAATATGAGAGTGGTTTGAAAGGTGTGTAGTACTAAGTAGTCACAAAGCATTATCATCATAGAGGTAGTGCTAATATTTATACTCAGAGCTATAGCTATAACTATTGATAGCTTTAGCAAATTATCCAAATCTAGGACCTGGTATTTGTATCTCCTAGTCCAATGAGTCCATTTATGTAATGCACTTACAACAGTGCTTCCTGGTAAGTACCCTCTAAGCCTGAGCTACTTTATTAGTGTGATCACCCGAAGTAGTAGTGGTGGTGGTTGCCTTGATTCTTACTATTTTTAGTAATGGGATGGGTACTTTGACTCTACTGTTCTAAATAACTTTCTTATAATAGAAACCCAAGTGCTTGGGAATCCTCAGTCCCCTAATGCTGTCAGCTGTGATTACATTTCCCAGTAATTGATACCCAAGGAGGTGGTGTCTCACTACCACCAAGAGACGCTGATTCAACATTGCCAACAGATTGATGATTACTGTTGCATTTGGTAATACTCTTCTCAAAGCTTCATTTCCATCAGCCCCTCCTAAAATCCCCATATATTTCTTTTTAATTAAAATAAAAGGAAAGGTCATCTATTTCTTTTTAATTAAAATAAAATTAAATTTTGTTTGTAGAATTTCATGGCAGCCCTAAGGCATCACAAGAACCAATTGGGGGAAATCACTGCCAAATAGTTAAGTAGATTGAAGACAGTCAAAAAGCCTTCTCATGTCATCTTAGTATGTCTCAAATACATACTCTATCAAACTTTACACTTCATTTTAGATACAAAACCAATTCATATCACAGCCTGCTGCAGTGAAAGGTCACTTCACGGGTGTTCCAGGGCCCAAGCATTGAAATGAGCCTTGGTTAGTTTCCCCCAATAGCAATACTAGCATTCAACTGTCACCCTCTCCTCACACTAGCAAGCTGTGATTATTCCCAGCAGTGGAGCTGGGCCTCCATGGTAACGCTCTTCAGGGAGCAGGGGAAGCTCTTTAATTATTAAAATGAATAATTCTTACCAACACACTTAATTGGGAAATATTACATGTTAAAGGGACACTAATGGAACAACTCTGAGAATCGAGCGGTATGATAGAGGATACTTTTTTGATGTGAATTTTAGCAATACTCTCCTCATCCCATCAAACCATGCATTATTTAGTTGTGTGTGTGTGTGTGTGTGTTTTTTAACTATCATTTTATTTCTAAGTGGAGATGGAATTATTGAACCCAAAGAAGCAAAGCTTTGAATTACTCCCATGTGTTTGAACCATTACCAGCCCACAGAAACCAAATACAATGAATCGTCATATTAACTCAGATTGCTAGGAAATAAACCCAAAAATACCTTTAACATTGGATCAGCCAGTTAACTCAGAGAAATGGGTTAGCTTTATAGAACAGTAGCTATATTATTTTCTTTCTTGAGACACAATAATTTGTATATTGAAAGCATTAGTCTAATTTCACCCATGGAAATTCTTAAGTATATTTTCTGTGTTTACACACTGTCATATGTGTGTATTTCTCTGTATGTCTTATGTACTTTCAGAGAAATGAGACTTATTCCAGAGGCACACAAAAGAACTACATCTTATTATTAACTTGTCACACACAAATATAGATAATGTAAGCCCCTTGACATATTTCCCTAATGTTCTTTATAAAGAAAGTTTTCAACATTGAAGAAGAAGAAAAAAATCGAGTACCAGTATTCTCATTCAAACTCTTCATTTTGAGTAAATTACAATGCTGTTTCTATGAGGGAGAAAATGATAGAAACACAGGGAATAATATCACTGGAAAACTAAAGAATAAAAGGCAAGCATTTATCCATTGGCAAGAGGCTGTATAATCATCAGAAATTTCATCCTTTGACTTGTAAGCATTTCCTTTGGAAGCAGGACGTTGCTGGTACTAGGTTTAAAGATTCCAAGCATTAAGTTAAAAGCACACACACACACACACCTCTAATTTGGTTACAGGACTATATTTAGAGCCTTTGTACATTCAATTTAATTAACATAAGATTTCAGAAGCCTCAAACATTCTCACATGCTGCCTACAAGAAAGATAATACTATATACATCTTCCTAAAACTTCTCTGAGGGGCATCGGTATACCACCCTGGGGCCCTCAAAGAGCTAGAAAGATTTCATGGGGGAAGTGCAACAGAGGCTGCCCATTAGCTTTCCCCTGGCCTTGGCTGGTTCTCCTACCCACTCCCACCCTCTGTTCACCAGTATAAATCTGCCAGTCTGGAATATATATATATAATGTTTTTATTTTATTGATTTTTAGAGTGAGAGGATGGAAGAGGGATAGAGAGATAGAGGAAGTCATCAACTGGCTGCCCTCTGCGCAGGCCCCCACTGGGGATCGGTCCCACAACCCGGGCAGATGCCCTGATCAGGAATCAAATCAGTGACCTCTTGGTTCCTGGGTCGACGCTCAACCGCTGAGCCACATTAGCTGGGTGAGGCTGGGCATTCTTGCTCCTCGTCTCCACCTCTCAGAATCCCACACCAGTTTGCCCCCATAGAATTTCTGCTTAGTGACTAAAAAGCATAACCCAATGCACTGCTCAGATAATGCAAATATCAAGTTGCACTGCTGTTTCCCAATTCCCCAGCCAGCTTTCCAGATCCTCTAGCTTTCTGAACCACCCTTCTTGTTTCACTGGGTCTGTCAGGCTGCCTGGCCCCCGAATGCTGGAAGAAAATCAAAGAGCTGCTTGACTGGAAAGGGGTAATTACTATCAGTGACATTTCCATTAGGAAGTTTCCTACTGAGCTGCTCTCATCTTAATACCAAATACTCATATGCATGGCCCTTCCCAACTCAGCCCCCTACACTAATTTTTTAAATTAAAATTCTAATGATTTATAATGAATGACTGCTCACTGTCAGGCTGTAAACCTAATGACTCAAGGGCACCTAAATGGCATGTACATCTACCCTTCTAGACTTCCTCGTGCCTGTTCTTTAGTATTTGGTTTACATCACGCTTCACTGTTTGGTTTATATCATATAATAGGCTTCCACAGTTTTCAGCTGTTTCATAAAAACCAAAGTCCAAATGGGATCAGTTAACTCTCCTACCTATCAAAGGGACAGCTGCCAATGACAGGGGACAGACCCCTCCTTGTGATACCATCATGCTATTTAAGCCCTGGACCTGAGAAAAGAGGAGAAGAAACCAACTCTCGCTTGATGAGGTTGGGAGGTCGAGATGAAGACCTGAATTGTCTGAATTAAAACCTAAAGTAATTGAGATGGGCAAAACAAAACAAAAATACTGAAACTGTGTTCTGTCTTCAGGCACTGATAATAAAGACAAGTTGTAGTCGAGAAAAAAAAATGAAGAAAGCTACTATTTGCACACCTGGTTAGAGATTCAGACACCCTTATAAGTTTCGGGGTAGGTCCAGCTATTTGTGACCCAGGGATATCTTCCTGTTATCCCCATATTTTGTTCTCTGATATCCTAAGCAGGACCTGAAAACCATAACTCTCAACAAGTAGGCCTAGCAAGATTCAGTCCATCTCTCCCTCACCCATCCCACCAAACAGACAGAGTGGACAGTGCTATTTGAAAGGGCCTATGCCTACCAACATACATTATGTCTCTTTGGAATTTAGGCTCTACCTGAACTGAGAGAGGGGCATGGCACTAAGTTAGGGGGTTAGGAGGGCTGCTGCTATCCAGCTGAGCACTTTTTCTTTGTAAATTAGGGGAAAATGCCTGTTGTGCCTGACACTCTTGTACAGTAAACAACCTACCCAACTGTACACAGTGGCCCTCGGTCAAGAAATGAGAAACTTGATCTACTTCCTTCACAAACAAGAGCTAAAGGGAGGGATGCTCACTTTCTGGTTAGCATTAGCCCTGGCACTACAAATAAGAAGCAAATGTGGAAGAAACATGATATTTGTTCTGACTTTTTGCCAGACACTCTTTATTTTATGAAGAAACATGGTAGTAGGACATGTGCTAATGCTTGTGTGTGTGTGTTTTTTTTAATTTAATTCAATTACTCCAATTAATCCCTCTGCAAATACCTTTTAAATAATGTCAGTTCCTGGCCAGATAGAAGAATTAAGTTATCCTTGATAAATGCAGATGTTTGGGCCACAGAAATCCTATGAGCATGGCTCTCATACTTGTGTTCTTTACCTCAATCCACAAAGCTTCTAGCTCCCCAGCCAAGTCAGCAGAGGCAAACAGGGAGGAGAAGCACCACTGTGCTCTCCTCAGCAGTCCCTTGAGTTTTGCAGATGCATTATGTGCTAATTCTTGAGGCTGTGTTTAGTGTTTCTGGGAGATTTCGCATGCATGCAGGTGGCCATCCCTAAGCAAATTATGTAAATTTGCTAAGCTTCAGATTGCTCATAATAAAAAATGGAGCTTAAAATATCTACCAGGTAAGATTTTGTGAGATTTGGGGACCTCGCCTATGTAAGAACACAGCACAACGCCTGGCACTGCGAATGTGTGCACTTTACTTTCATGAGCTGTGGTGACAATGAGGCCACACTGCCAAAAAGAATGCAAATTTCCCTGGCACGTGCCACATGTGTACCATGCAGGAGCTGCAGATCCACTGAAGAGATGTGTGTGGTCAATTCTGAGAAGTCCTGGGGGTGTCCTTGTGATTACATCTGACATTCATATAATCCCCTCAGGGATTCCTCGCTTAAGTCTGCCATGTGCAGAGTCACTTGAGAGCTGGACCTCGCCGCAGCCTCCATGGCAGGTTTCACCACCATCATATTGGTGTCAGGGCTCCTAAAATAACAAGCCATTGTGGACCAAGGAGCACTGCATTTCTGCTGCCTACTGAGCAGAAGTAGGCTATGTCAACAGGTTTCATTGCACCTGCTCTTCACAAAGCACCTCTTCCAGTTTGTAGGGAGACCAATGCCCTTGTTTTCTCAGGACCATCCTGTTGTTTATTTTGAAAGTTCCACATTTCTGGGAACCCTGAAGCCCAGGCGAACCAGAAATTATTCAACCTAAATTTCAGACACCAGATATATAAAGCCCTCAGCGAAACAAACATCCTTCTCTCTTCTCCAACCTCTTCATGCCCCTATACTCACCCCATCTGTTTTGCACCCAGCAAATATACATAAACTGTATTAGTTTCCTATATATCGCCTAACAAGTTACCAAGAGCTTAGTGGTTTAAAATAACATCCATTCATTAATCAAGTCATAAATTCTGTAGGTCATAAGTCCAAGTGTGTCTTGATTAGGCTCTCTGCCCTGGGTCTTCTGGAGTGAATATCAGCCAACCAGAGTTCTCCTGTGGTGGTTCTGGGGCAGGATCCACTTACAAACTCATTAAGGTTGTTGGCCGAATTCAGTTCTTTGTGGTTGTAGGACTGAGGTCTCTGTTTCCTTGCTAGCTGTTAGTCAGGGACCACTCTCAGCTCCTAGAAGCCACCCATATTCCTGGCCATGTGGCCCTCTACATCCTCAAAGCCACCAATAAGGAATCTCCCTTGCATTGAACCCCTCTCACACATCCAATCTCTTCAGGGAGAGCCCAGTCCCTTCAAGGGCTCACCACGTAGGTTGGGTTTTCCCAGGATAATTTCCCTTTCTTAAAGTCAACTGTGCCATATAACATAACTGTGGAATAATATCTCACCATAGTTAAAGATTTTAACCACTCCCAAGAAGAGATTATACAAGGGTGAGTCACTGGGGGGTCAGCTTAGACTCCTGCTTACCCCACCTCCTTTCCCCAAAAGTTTCAAAAAGATGTCTGATGATGGCAAGGCCCCAACACCTCACCAGACTCATCCAGATAGTCTCATTGAGGTTCTTCAGTCTCAACCAATGTCTTTGACATATTTATGTGTATTCTTACTCATGGAACAATATTTATTAAAAGTCTATTATGAACCTGGTACTGTGTCAAGTGTTAGAGATCCATGATGCACAGGAGACATGACTCTTACCCTTGTCTAGTGGGGCAGAATTAATAAAATAATCATAAAATGTAAAGTTGTATCTTTGCCAAATGCAAAGAATGTGAGGCTTATGGTGCTATGAGATCCTATAAAGGGAGGATTTAGCCCCATCTGGATCAAAGGACAGGGGCAGAGACTGCTGGCTGCCTACCAAAATCCATTCGCAATTTCTGTTATAGAAGAAGGCATAGGGCTGCCCAACTGCATTTCCTAGCTTCTTTGGCCTTTAGGCATAGTCATGTGACAAAGTTCTCTCTAATAAGTAGAAGACAATGGTGCCACTTCCAGGCCTGGCCCATTAAACTCATTGTCATACCTGTGAGTGACAATGGCACAGCCCAGAGCAACCATGAGAATGGCAGAGCCACAGTCAGCCTAAGTCCTTGAATGGCTGCATGAGAAGAATCCACTCTCACCACCTGACCACCACTACTGTCACCTCCTCTATCAGCTTGGACTGTTATGTGAGAAGGAAAGAAACTTTTCTTCTTTTTTAGCCACTACTTTTAGGTTTATTGTTTCAGTCTTCAGTTCAGTCTTCCCTGAGTGATATAGAACTACTTGCTGGCAGGCAAAACATAACATAACACTTTCTTATCTTACACTTATATAATGTATCTCTGAAAGGCTTTCACATCTAGTAGATTTAATTCTCTGAATAAGGCCGTGAGACAAGTAATAGGACATCTATTACTATACCCACCTGCCAGATGAGGTTTAGAAGAATCCAGTGACTCAGAGATATTTCCATGGCTCATTAGGCATTTCTGGGATCTCTGTCACTGACTCACCATTTAGATTTAGACACATCACCCCTTTCTTCTTTTATTTATAGGATATAGTTATTCCTGTCTAGCCAAGAAGAAGAAGTTCTATGGGGCTGGTCTATGAAATACGCTCCCAGAAAGACAACACAAATGTGATATCCAGTTATATATGGCAATGCCCTCTTAATTACTCACTCTTCAATATCTTGAAACAGATTGATATGATATGATATACTGTTATTGGTCTTAGCACTCTTAATTTTTAACATGAGGTAGTCTCATCCTTGGTCTCATTCTCAGTGGGATCATTTTGACTTCATTTACTCATCTGTGTGCTATCAGAAAAGGCACCTTTTCAAACTCTCATTTATTAGTGTGTTCACCAAAATTTGAACCAGTGGAGGCATGGTTCCTGCCCTCAAAATTGGAAAGAAGATAAGAAACTAACAGGAAAGAAGATAAGAAACTGGGAAATGTGCAATTTTATCCTATCTAATAATAGACAAATATGCAAATTGACCATACCTCCGACACACCCACAAGCCACGCCCACCATCCAATCAGGGCGAGTATGCAAATTAACCCAAACCAAGATGGCTACAGCCACAGAGAGCAAGGTTTCCTAGGTAACAGAGGAAGCCAAGCTTTCCGCCTGCCCTTGTCAGGCCTAAGCCTCCACTCAAGCTACAAAGTTTCAATTATAGAAGGTAAACAAATTCAAACAAATGGCAGCAGAATGGAGCTTGAGAGAGCAGGCCAGGGTTGCTGCCGGCAACAGGGGAAGCAAAGCTTTCCGCATACCCTGGCCGGGCCCACCCGCTTAAGTCAACAAAGTTTCAATTATAACCCCAACACAAATGGCTACAGGCCTCAGAGGGAGCCCCAGGCTTGGCTCTGCTCCAGGCTACAAAGTTTCAATTGTAGAAGGAAAATAAATTCCAGATACCAGGGCCTCTGCTTGGGTTGCCAGGGGGCGTGGCCGGCCTGCAAACCACCACAGGCCCCTCGCTCAGGCCGCCCCACACCCCAAGGGAACCACCACCTGATCCGGGACACCCTTCAGGGCAAACCAGCTGGCCCCCACCCCTGTACCAGGCCTCTATCCTATCTAATAAAAGAGTAATCTGCAGATTGATCATCACTGCAACACACAATATAGCTGCCCCCATGTGAACACAAGATGGCCACCACAAGATGGCCAGCAGGAGAGGGCAGTTGGCAGGCACCCGGCCTGCAAGGGAGGGCAGTTGAGAGGGACCAAGCCTGCAAGGGAGGGCAGTTGGAGGTGATCAACCCTGCAGGAGAGGGCAGTTAGGGGGTGACCAGGCCGGCAGAAGAAGGAAGTTGGGGGCAAACAGGCTGGCAGCAGACTGGTTAGGGGGTGATCAGGCTGGCAGGCAAAAGCGGTTAGGGGCAATCAGGAAGGCAGGCAGGCAAGCAGTTGGGAGCCAGCAGTCCTGGATTGTGAGAGGGATGTCCGACTGCCCGTTTAGGCCCGATCCCAGTGGGCAGTCAGACATCCCTTGAGGGTCCCATATTGGCGAGGGTACAGGCTGGGCTGAGGGACAACCCCCCTCCGTGCACGAATTTCGTGCACCGGGCCTCTAGCATAATTATAAGTAGTCATTGATGCAAAGGAGCCAAGCAATAAAGATGAGAACTGAACCTCTACCTGCATAAACAATGCAGTCTACTGGGTAAGACAGGGTTAGGATCATTCACAAATATATAATTTTCAAGTTGCCAAGAAAGGCTATTTTTTGGCCTCTGGACAGCTTAAGCAGTTTTGCTTTGCTGTTAGGAAGTGTGGCGCTACATTTGGTACTTATCTATAGTAAATGGCTGAACTAAATTTTCTAATTCAGGTATCTGCTTATTCCTTCTAAATTGTTTTTGCTTTATTTTCTCTTTTTGGTAGGAGAAGACAGAAGGAAGAATGAAGAGGATGGGAGTGAGGGAGGGAGAAAGGGAGGAAGGGAGGGAGGGAGGGAGGGAGGGAGGGAGGGAGGGAGGGAGGGAGGGAGGGAGGGAGGGAGGGAGGGAGGGAGGGAGGGAGGGAGGGAGGGAGGGAGGGAGGGAGGGAAAGGGAACACTGTTATAAGTGAGAGCCTTGTTCTTTTGTATCCACCATTCTGATCATTCCTCCTCAGGCCCTGACTGAGTGACCAAATGTGATGTGGGCACTGAACCACCCTGGGAGATACTTCTGTTCAAAGTCAAGGACACCCCAAAACCACCATAATTTGAGAAAACGATGCCCTTGCCCTGAAAGCCAAAGCAGAAACAGTGGTCCTGCTACCACAGTCCTGCTTCACAAAGCATGTTCTGTGTCTCCAAACACATTAGCAGAAGAGTTGGTAGGACCTGAGGTTGGGTTATTTAAATGCCAGGGTGAGGAGGGAAATGATTTCGTAAAGGAAAAGAGAACGTTTATTAAGTGCTTATTTTATATACTGAGTGCTTTAATGAGCATTCTCTCATTATATCCTCACAACTTAAGTGTCCCATAGCCTCTCAGAGCATCCCCCTGCTTGGCCTAGGTTAGGGTCTCGTGTCTCACTCTCCCATGGACCTCCAGGCATCTCTAAACCCAAAAGGCAGAGCTGAACCCCTCATACAGTCAGCCTGGCCATTTTACATGCACTGACTCTCACCTTTAACTAATCAAAAGCTTACCAGAAATCAGACTGAAATTTTTGACAGATCATAGGCTCAGAGCCATATGGCAATGAGAATAAAACCATAGGGTTAGTCTCTGTTCCAATCCTCTGCTCGTGCAATTTTGCTCCTTTTTCCTCCTTTTTAAGCCTAGAAGATATAGTTCTGAGATCCCTGGCTCCTTACACAACAGTGAGACACACCGCCACAGAGCTGAAACCCTCAGGGAACTCAGACCCAAAGCATTTACAAATAGAACATATGGCTTCCCTCAAGCAGCGTGGCACAGTGACATCTGTCTTTGCAAACTTAACAGGCCGTAATCTGCTCTAGCTGCTGCAGCGCGGCCTGTCTGTCTTGGCATTTGCCACCCTCTGCTCATAAACGGGCCTTTCAGCTGGGTTTAGGTATGGAAACCAGACAGCTTCTAAAGTAAAAGAGGCTTCTCAAGCAAAACTAAAAAGCACATTCAGCTACTGGGCTGAGTACCCATAACATTTAGCTATTTTGTTGATTAATACACAGGCATTTCTTTATTAGTCACAGAAACATCAGTGCATCCATATGGAAGCATCACAATTTGTAGACAGTTATTGAAGGCAATGTTCCTTTCTTGCCTGGAAAGGAATCTTCAGGGACAGAGCTGGGGAAAGCATAGGTCTGCAGCAGAGTTATATGCTCAACTCCACCACCACTACCACCATCACCGATGCTACTTCCATCTCCCTCACCTCCCACTAAAGTCTGTCTCAGGTGCTTTCATGTGCTCCCATAGCTATGGTCCATTGTAGCACCTTCACTCTGTTGCAACTCCGTTTTTACCTGCCTGTATCCCCACTGACATGGAAGGTCAGAGAGGACGAGAACCTCGTTAATAATGTTGACCATCGTATTCCTAACACCGCTCACAGAATCTGATCTACAGCAGGCACACAGTGTTTCACGGACAAATAAATTCCTTCCTTAGATCAGATTTCTTCTCTTCCTTGGCACACTTTCCCCAGCCTTGGCATGTGCTTCCTGGCCTCAGACTTTATGGTCCCCACAGATGGTTCCTCACAACATGAATTTTCTCAAAATCCACATTTGGTTCATACATGTGAAAACCAGTACACTGATAATGTACACGCCGTTGAGGAGTGGGTTGGTTCGTCAGCCCAAGGTGGAAGGAAGATAGATGCCTCTTTTCTTGAGACCATAGACAGACAGCAGTATTTTAGAGTCCGCTAACATCTTTATTCCTCCAAGGGTTTTTTTTCTGCTTCAATCATGCTACTAAGCTCTTTCTCCTCTTATTTTTTCTAAGTGTTTAAAAATTATTACAAATGTAGCTACTGCTCATTGTTAAGATGCGGGGGTGGGGGGTACAAAAGTGAAAATGCGAAATAACAACACCTCCTGTGGTATCAGTGTTCACACGGTCACTATCCTCACATTACCATCTGACTTTTCCCCTCGTTCTTCTTTCACAGTAGTTATATGATGTAACTCTTGCCCCTTGAATGTTCTATTTTTTTCCTAAAATTCTGTCATCTTCTTCACTCTTTTCTCATTTTATATACCGTCCCTGGTTGATCTACTTACTTCCAAAGCTTCAGGTACCCTATAGGTTATTTAAATGCCCTTGGAGTTGAATTAAATTGCCATTTTCTCCTTCTTCCCTTAAGGCAGGGGTGGGGAACCTTTTTTCTGCCAAAGGACATTTGGGTATTTATAACATCACTAGAGGCCCAGTGCACGAATTCATGCATAGGTGGGGTCCCTCGGAGTGGCCTGCAGAGATTGGGCAGAAACTGGCAGTCCAATGCCACATGCAGCTCCTGCCTGCTGCTCCTGCTCACTGTTGGGATCATTCCGGTGGTACCGGTCCATCAGTGCCTGGCCCATTCTCTAGAGATTGGACCTGCAGGACTACTGAGGGAGTGAGTGGCTGCCACTGAGCTGGTGGGCCACCGGAAAGGATCAGTCAGCTGAGCAGCACTCCCACTGTGGGAGCGCACTGACCACCAGGGGGCAGCTCCTGCATTGTGCATCTGCCCCTGGTGGTCAGTGCACATCATAGCAACTGGTCGACTGGTCGTTCGGTCGTTTGGCTGTTTAGTTGCTTAGGCTTTTATATATAGAGATTTGTGGGTCATACAAAATTGTCAATTTAAAAATTAGCCTGCTATGTTTGGTCAAACATTTAATTAACTCACCCCTAATGCCTTGACAAGGCCAGACCAAATGATTTTGCGTGCCCTGTATGGCTAGACATTCCCCATCCCTGCCTTATGGCCTAGCTAGTGAAGCATGCACACAGAAATCACTGGCCAAGTAAAACATGCTGTTTATTAATGGCATTAGTAGAGCAGAACTTTAGTAAAAGCTGGAATGGGAAACACAGTTCAGGCTCAAGGTCATATGGGGACTTTCTGCTTCCCAGTCTTGAGCCCAGGGACACAGCTATGCCTGGAGTAAGTGAGTAATGGATGACCCCAAATTCACTTATACAACTACCCACATGGACAAAACCAAGAGGCCAGCTTACCAGCCCCAACACAGAGACAGAAACAGAGAGATAACACAGGAACAGAGACAAGACAGAGAAACAGAAAGACAAGCCACAGAAAGAGCAAGCTTAACTCCAAAGCTTTACTCTGAGCTGGCCTGGCTTTGCAGTCCCTACCTGACCCCTGGGGAAGACAGAGCAAAGAAAGGAAGTACCTTCTCCTACTTCACACAAGGGGACAGTCCTTGACAGTCTAAACACATTCAGAAAGTGGATGAAAGAAGAGGAAATGTCCATAATACCACTCACCTAATACAATGGCTCTGCCCACAGTACAATGTGACCCATTAATTTCAAGTTCTGAGCTATTGATGAACCTTTTCTCTTTAACATTAACAAGGAGTGAATGAGGGGATGTGAGAAAATTAGTGTAGCGATCTACACTAAAATTACATGGAAGAGATAATATTGCTTCCTAAGATGTACCTGGCACATAGTAGGTACTCCATAGATATTTGTTGACTAAATAAATAAATGACTCCTGGATCTATTTCTCCAGTCCAGATCCCTGTCATGAACTCCAGACCTCCATATGTCTGTTTTCCCCAGCCTTCTTTCCTGTAGCCCATTTTAATAAATGGAGCCATTATCTGTGCAATTATTCAGGTTATAATCTTCCAGCTCTGCATTACTCTCTTTCCATTAAGTATGGATCACACCCCCAAAAAAATTTAATTTATTACCCTGTAGTCTCAATCTCTAACTCTCTCTCCCTTCTCCCTCTCCCACCTTTCTTGTTTCTAAGGACAAGCAGACAAAAGACATTTGACTTATTCAAAGGAATTTTTTTTCAATTACAGTGTACATTCAGTATTATTTTATACTAGAGGCCTGGTGCATGAAATTCATGCACTGGCGGGGGGGGGGGTTTCCCTCAGCCCGGCCTGTGCCCTCTTGTAGTCTGGGACCCCTCGGGGGATGTCCACGGGATTGGGCCTAAGCTGGCAGTTGGACATCCCTCTCGCAGTTCAGGACCCCTCGCTCCTTACCACCTGGCTGCTCACTGCTCCTTACCGCTTGGCTCGATGCTCCTTAGTGCTGCCGCAGAGGTGGGAGAGGCTCCCGCCTCCACCACTGCACTCGCCAGCTGACAGCCCGGCTTGTGGCTGAGCAGCATTCCCCTTGTGGGAGCGCACTAACCACCAGGGGCAGCTCCTGCATTGACCGACTGCCTCCTGGTGGTCAGTGCACATCATAGCGACTGGTCGTTCTGCCATAATGGTTGCTTAGGCTTTTATTATATAGAATAGAGGCCTGGTGCACAAAATTCATGTACAGGTAGGGTCCCTAGGCCTGGCCAGCAATCAGGGCCTATCGGGGCCTTCCAGCTACTGGCCAGGGCCTTCCTTCCCCGGCTGCCGGCTGCCGGCTGCCAGCTGGGGCCTTCCTTTGTTCCGCACCACCCCCTGGTGGTCAGCACACATCATAGGAGTGATCGAATTCCCGGTCTCCCGGTTGAACTCCCAAGGGGACACTTTGCATATTAGCCTTTTATATATAGAGATTCATTTCAGGTGTACAGCATAGTGGTTGGACAATCTATCTAGGCTTTTGATGTCTAAAATTATTCCTGGAGAAGAGCAAAGATTAGACTCACTTCACTACATTCTCTTACTTGGTAGATAATTAGTCTTCAAACTTTCCTCTTCATATTTTGTGGATTATTTCTCTATTTTTTCAATGACAGCCCTACCCTAAAAACAAAAACTCTTTGGATATTGTTTCTTACACATATTACATTTCTTAAATTAAAATTATTCTACAACACTTTCTAATATTACACTGGTTAAAACTATTTCCCATTGCCTTGTTATTCCATGTATTTTTTCTTGGTTTTAAAATATTGGAAATCATCCTCAACTATTGAATTATCAACCAAGAAAACCACTATTTTCTCTCTGATATACAACTTTCAATGTGATTTGGAAATATCTCATTTCCTCTACAAATCCTCTGAAAGTAGCCAAAACTCAAAGTATCAACATGAAAGACCCATATCAACACCAATGTCTTTATCATACCTTTTTTTTTCTAATTTACTAACCAGTTCTCATCTTAGCAAGAGCCTAGATCAGTGGTCGGCAAACTGTGGCTCGCAAGCCACATGCAGCTCTTTGGCCCCTTGAGTGCAGCTCTTCCACAAAATACCACGTGCAGGCACGCATGTACAGTGCTATTGGAACTTCGTGGCCCATGCGCAGGAGTCGGTTTTCGGCTCTCAAAAGAAATTTCAATAGTTGTACTGTTGGTATTTGGCTCTGTTGACTAATGAGTTTGCCGACCACTGGCCTAGATAATTCATCTATAGACCATCTTATAGTTCACTGGTTTGATTTTGTTAAAGGTGGCTCACAAATATGTAACATGACAAAGAATTAAAAAAAACAACAATTAAGTACGGCATTAAACAGTAATTGAATGGAAAGAGAACAGGTATGAAACCAAAGTTTGATGCTAAAAATAAATTAGCACATAAAATGCATAAGAAGGGTGGAGATAAAAGCTGCCTCTCTCAGTGGCTGCTGTGAAGGGGGTCACAGCCTTCATTCATTTCTCCCTGATGGTTAGAGAGGGACCTCAGAATGTTCATCTACTGGCTCCTGGCAATACTGCCCTTCATTTTATTTTAACTAAAATGTTTTATTTTATCTTAGCCAAAATATTCCATCCATCTACATTATGTAGATTAATAAATTTTACTCTGTAAACTGGTCCTGGCATTCTCCCTACTTTTTCTTTATTATTATGTAGCCTGCATAAGGCTATTTAAGTATTTTCAAGACTAGGGGTTTTTCTGAGGAAAGCATTTGTAATAGTTTCTTTTTATCTTATGCCTTTATTCAAATTAAATATCTACAGGCAGAATCATCTCTGGAATATAAAATACTTGAAATTTTTATATTATATGGAGTCAGAGATCTGACCTCATCATGAATGTACCACTTCTCAACGGGGTGACCATGAGTAAATCATGTTTTCTGACCTGCGAGTTTTTCTTTCATAAAATGGATATAATGATAATACCCTACCTCACAAGATTTTGGTAAAATTTTACTAAAATTATACATGTTATGAGACAAACACAGTTCCTAGCACACTCAATAAAGTTATTTTTGAAGAACATATGGGTGAATAAGTTTGTATCTTTCAAGGAGGAAACCCCTTCCATACATGGTACAGAGCCAGAAACCATAAATAAAAATGTTAATATATTTACTAAGTTTTTAAATAACAAATAGATTTCAATCAAGGGTAAAAGGCAACAACTGGAGGAAAATAGTTGCTACATATGTACCAGGAAAAGGAAAAATATGCAGAGTGCATCAATTTCTTATAAATCAGCACAAAGCAAAAAGAAAAATGGGTAAAGGATATGAATAAGCAATTCCAAAATATGGGGCCAGTAAGTATATGAACAGATGTTCAGTCTCGCTAGTAATCAAAGAAATGCAAAGAAAACAATAGATTGAATATAATGAAAAAAGATGGGTAAAATCCAGCATTTCTACGTGTGTAGGCTGCTCTCATCCAGGTCAGCCAAGTATGTTGATTGATTGAATCGATTGAATCTTTTTAAAGGGCTCTGTAGTGATATGTATCAAATTTTTAAATACGTACCCCTGTTATCTATAATAATAAAAGCATAATATGCTAATTAGAATGGATGTACTTCCGGATGACCTTCCAGACGAAGCCGGGGCTGCGAGGGAAGCCCAGGTCCCAGGTGCCAGAGGGAAGCCAGTGCCGGCAGCCGGAGGAAGGAAGGCCTATCTTGCAAGAATTTCATGCATCGGGCCTCTAGTTTGTTACATTTCTTTTTTGGATACTCTGTGTAAGTATTATTTCCACAATCACACACACACACACACACACACACACACACACACACACACAAAAGCTATTTTCATTTTTTAAACTTAAAATAGTTTCTTCCCCTCTTTTCAGGGTTGTGATGAGAAAGAAATTGCATTCTCATCTTCACAAGGAGTGGTCATAGCAGTAATGACTACCAACTAACATCTGTGAAACACGTCGTGAATTGCAAAGTACTGTCACCTTAATTCTCACAACCGCTAGACGTGAACAGAGCTGGAACTATGTTCCATTATGAATGACTAGGAGCTTCAAGGCTCTTGTTACCCCAGCTGGCACCAGACATTGCCCCATAGATTATGAAAGTGAAAAGGGGGCCAAAATTCAGGAACTTGGACTGCCTTCCCCTAGGGGGCGCTCAACGGTCAGGAAATTAGTACTTGCAGAGCAACTACTGGCTCTTTTGCCTATGGTTCTTTTGCCCGCTGCAATATTATTACATAAAAGGAACTGCTTGTCATCTGTTAAATGTTAAAGAGAATCTCTCCTCGTTGCCAGTTTGTGAAATCAGTCTTTTTCTTCAAGCTTCTTATCAGATCAGACCATGGGACATGAGCATTGCCCCTTCTCCCATAAGACCCAAAATTTACATCATCCATGACCCCATCAGAAATTGTCCTGGACAAAACTACAATTGGCTAAACTGCCCTGTAGTGATTTCAGAGTCCAAGTTCAGGAAACCTACCTCCTCACCCAACCCTCCCCCACCCCATCACCGTTGTCAGGCCACCTTCCTATATTAGGTACCAAATAAGCTTATGCTCTTTCCCTCTCACAATGTTTTTTCAAGAAGGGATCTGAGAAAAAAATCTGCAAGGCTTCTGAAACTCAGTTATATCATAGTATAAACGATGCAAACAGCAAAGGCATTTCATAACCATGGGACCAAAAATATAAGGTAAAATAATGAGGTTACTATAAGTAGGATTTCAGAGTATTCAAATATTGGCAAAACATATGAGGCAGGTGGCTGTTTCGGTCATCACATTAATGATGGTGCCATGTAATATCTGTCCAGAAGAACTGGGCCCATCTTTAGCCAGATATAGGGATCTAAATAAACTCTATTTATCAGTAAGTCCTGAAAGTTAGGGAATTTTTCTGAAATACATTCTAATCTTCTTTGAGACCTTAAATCTCACAGGCAATTGTTTGACTGTTAATAGCTGATATGAGCATTAAGTTTACTTAGAATGTTATGGAAATCCTTAAGAGACTTAGAATTTCTTTCCAAAGGCTTAGAAAAGAATATACCAAAGGATAGAGGTAGTAGCTTTTTGGCCTGAAATAAATCATAGCAACTACTATGAACTCTATTACAAAAGAGTTCTATTAATAAAATATTTTACTTCCTATATTAACAGAAGTAGATCAGGTAAACTATGCTGGGATAGCATGGAGTCAATAAGAATGGCAATGCATATTTTTATTTGAGAACACAGAAAGCTGTCCATAATACATTAGAAGATTACAAGAAAGTCTGAATACGATGGCCCCATATTTTTAGTATATGTAACAGGTTTTTATTTGTGAGGTGGGGAGATTATACCAATGTATTTTACAAACAGAAGATTACAAGAAAGTCTGAATACTATGACCCCATATTTTTAGTGTATGTAACAGGTTTTTATTTTTGAGGTGGGGGGATTATACCAATGTATTTTCATTCTTAATAATCCATAGTTCCAAATCATCCTATGGCTTCAACATCAAGATTTCTGTCAGATGGCCTCAGAGAGGTTCTGCCTTAGCATAGAGACACCCCTCCCACATCCTGAGGCTGCCTCTTCCAGGATACAAGTAACCCCCCTTATCAGCAGGGAAATTCAGTGGGTGTCTGAAACCACAGATGGTACCAAACCCTATATATACTATGTACTTTCCTATACCTATGCTAAAGTTTAATTTATAAATTAAGAGAATAACAACAACTAATAATAAAATCCAACAATAATAATGATATATACTGTAATAAAAGTTGTATGGATGTGGTCTCTCTCAAAATACCTTATTGCACTGTATTCACCCTTCCTGTGATTTATATAAGATGATAAAACACCTACCTGATGATATGTGCTTGCAGTTTGAAGAGCAACAGCAAAACTGGCACAAATTTCTTTTTCCTACACAATTTCATGGATAAAATGTTCGTTCTTACCATAGATATTAGCAACCTCAGCTTATGGGGGTTTTGTTTGTTTGTTTTTTTCTTATTAAGTTGAGAACTTTCACCTTTTCACCCACAGCCTCTCTGAATCGCCAGCATTACTACTCTTGCATTTTGGGGCCGTTATTAAATAAAATAAGGGTTACTTGAACACAAGCTCTGCCAGACCATGACAGTTGATCTGATCATCAAGATGGCAGCTACCACGTGACTAACAGGAAGGAAGCATATACGGCTTGAGAAACTGGACAAAGGGATCATTAACATCCTGGGCATAATGGATGAGAGTTCATCAAGCTACTCAAAACGACAGGGAATATAAAACATGAATGATTGCCTTAGCTGGGTGGCTCAGTTGGTTGGAGTGTCATCCCATACACCAAAAGGTTACAGGTTCAATTCCCAGGCAAGGCACATACCTAGGTTGCAGGTACAATCCCTGGTTGGGGTGTGTGTGGGAGGCAACCCATCAATGTTTCTCACATTGGTGTTTCTCTCTCTCTCTCTCTCTCTCTCTCTCTTTTCTCTCTCTCTCTCTCTCTCTCTCTCTCTCTCTCTCTCTCTCTAAAGTCAACAAAAACATATCCTTGGGTGAGGATTTAAACAAAACTGATGAATTATTTATTTCTGTAATTTTTCATTTAAAATTTTCCAACCACAGTTGACTGTGGAAAACTAAAACCTCAGAGAGAGAAACCATAGATAAGGGGGGCTACTATAGTGGTTAAAGAAAGAATAAGGGAAATAAAGTAGAGGATGCAGATTTGGGCAGTCATTCTCTCTTGGGGCTGATGACTCAGAGATGAGAAGGTGGGAGTCCATTTGTTGCAGTGGTTAAAGAGAATATCTACAGCAGAGGGACTTTGCCCTACTTTCTTTAAGTAACCTTGAATTCCCACTCAGTTATTCTCTCTACTTAATAGGCATCACAAAGGAACTAAACACACTGTTGGAAAATTAAAAAAAAAAAAAAGATATATGGGCCTCATTATACCCCCCTACCACACATGCAAAAATAAACATACAATTGTGTATGTGAGGTGGGGGCGTGGTATCGCTTGCCCAGTAGAGATGAGAGAAGTAGGAGCTAGATAAATACTGTGGGATGTGGCTTAGAGCAGGTATTCTGGCAGTAAACCTTTCTCCCGTGAATCAAGCACAGGTTCCATCTTAATTCAATGCCCTGGTCTCTTTTTGCCACCAGAAATGAAATCATTTCTCCAAACTAAACAATAGACTATCTGCTGGTTTTAATTACTCAGTAACATTGCTCTGTTAAGTAGAAAGAATGTGTTCAGTGACCAAAACAAAGAAGAATATTCCCTAAGGAGATTCTGATTAGGATTCTCTAAAAGCACAGAGCCAAAGAGAAGTTCTAGAAAAAAAAAGGAAAAGATAAAAGAATAATAATACCAGTAAGAGACCAAAAATTTAAAAAATAATAATAAAAAAGAGAAGTTCTGGGAAAAGCAGGCTGTGATTAGCAAATAAAAAGAAAATAAAAGAGGACAATCTCATGTTTTGAGTTTTAAAATTGTGTGCCATTTAACACAATATTATGCTGCCAAAAGCCATGAGGCTATGAAAATCATGACCTGCAATCATTAAAAATAGAGCTTATGTCTTCTCCATTCCCAACAAATTTAAGACAGATGACTTGACTAGCCTCATCCCAGCCAAGTTAGAGAGGGATTTTTTCCCTCTCATTATTCATAGAGTATGATTTTCTAAGAACTAAAACCTTTACAAATGCAATTGACTCTTCCAACCAGTTGGAGCTGCCAATTGGTTCTGAGCCGAAGACCATGTTCAGGGAGTTTTGTCAACTTTGTGCAGTGCCAAATATGTAATTCTGGTCTCTAAACTTTCACAATGGAAAGACAAAGGGCCTATTGTTGTGTCAGTTAAAGCAATTGTTCAATGGAACCCAATGATGATGACTAGATTGAAACACTTGGATTCTGACTTGTTGTGTATGACATAGACCATGGTGCTACATGGGGAACAACAAACAGCTTCCAAGGCACTCTGCCTGCTGAGCAAATGGAACACAGTCATTTAACCATAAGGCTGGGAGTCAATTCTGATTAAATTAAAGACCTAATATGGCATCATATTTGATTCACTCCTGCTGAAGTTTTGCTAAATATTACCATCCAATACCATTAAGTGTTTTGAAATCTTCTAATTAATGAGCTCTGTGACTGTATTTCCTCCCCCCCCCCCCCATTTTTTTTTTTAATAGAAAAGCCAAAAGGGCTTAGTCACCTGTTTTGGAGAGGAGCAAAAGCTGGAACACTAAAATGGAAAATACTTCAAATAGCATTACAGGGCTGTTTCAGCCAAGCTTAGCCTTCTATGCTTTGTCCAAGTGAATATTAAAAGCAGTCTGAATGGGAGGCAATTTCAAACAAGAAGTATTAATCGAAAACCATGTAGCAACGTAGTGCTAACTGGGAATTGAGACTTAGCACCTGACCTTGAGAAACCACAACTCATTTATTAAAAAACACATATTAAGTGTATTTAGCATTTACCATATGACAAGAGAGCCATGATCCCTGCCTTCACAGAATACACAGAATGGTGGAAGTGATGGATAATTAAACAAGCAATTACAATGCATTGTGGTATGTGCTAGAGGAAGACTGGGATGATACAGCAGCACAACTGAGCACCTAACATGCTCTTGGAAAGTCAGGAAAGGCTTTCTAGAGGAGGCTGAAGCCTGACCGATGAGTAGACTTTTCAAAATAAAACAGAGGAATGTTAAGGTCTAGGAAGAATATGTTGGTGAGATGCTTGCTATTACTCATTTACCAATTACACAAATATTTACTGAATGCACACTGTGTTTCAGGTATATAGCAAAAGGGATTCCCTTCATTTTATTTGATTAGTAATAATAGCAGTAGTTTCAAAATAACATTATCTAATAAGTTACAAGGTATGTGGTTATTAATTTTCTCTTTCATTCAACAAGCACTGGACTGAATGCCTAAGAAGACAAATGACATTCCTCAAGTTGTTTACATGAAAGGAAGTCAAATCATGTCAATTCACCTGGATAAATCATATTTATCAGTACTTCAACCTTTTGTGCTATGGAAAACATGCTGATTTGTAAAAAACATAGGAAGTTTTGCCAGCGATTCATGATTTCACTCACTCTATTCTTATATGAATACTAACAGTGCAAAATAATATTAATAATGTATTGTGGGATATACATAAATATATATATATATTATTAAAATATATGGAAATAGTAACATAAATGGGAATAAAAACAGTAATGTGGTAGTAAATGTTTAATAAGTTCTCCTCGGACTTCTAGTTTCTGTGGTATATATACCCCTAACATAGCCAATTTCAAACTACCAATGTTTCTACAATTGGCTTGCAAAATTCCTGAAAATTAATTAATTTATCAGGAGCTGATGTGAGCCAGCTTCAGCACATCACTTGGTGGAAGTTACAGAATGTAAACTACTAAGTTTCTCACATTGGATATATTAAAAGTAATAATTTATATTAGGCTTTAATAAATGATGATGTGTATTGTCATTTCTAGATAACTATTAAAAGAAGTGTAGGGTGATGTATTAATAACAAGTAAGTAGAGGAAAATGAAATAATAAGAAATATTTAATTAACCAAAGAGAATGCAAGAAAGTAAGGAAAAAATGTAGAATGGGTGGCACAAATAAAAATAACTAATAAGAAGATTGTAGACCTAAACCAAGATATATCAGTAATTATATTAAGTATAAATGGACTATATGCCCCCAATTAAATGTCAAAGTTTTCAGACTGGTTATAATTCAAAACCTAAATATATATTATTTATAACAAACACACTTCAAATATAAGGATATAGAATAAATAAAAGTAACAATATAGAATGAATTATTCAGCAGAAAAAAGTAAAATGATGGCATTTTGTATCTTATACATATATCAGATCATCATGTTGTACACTTCAAACTTATACCATTTTATATGTCTATTATCTGCACTAACAAAAGAGAAATATGCAAGTTGATTGACCCTCTGCAATGCCCACCAGGCAATCAGGAGTGAGTATGCACATTAATACAACAAAGATGGCGGGTTAATTTGCATACGCAGGTGTAGAGCAGCCGGGCGGGGCAGGATGCCTGCTATGAGTGGGAGGGCAGGGGGCAGAGGGAGCTATAGGAGCGGTGCTCCAGCCGGGAGCGAAGACTGCAGGCTCCCGGGCAGCCGGGAGCGAAGCCAGGGAAAGGAAGGCCTATTCTTGCATGAATCTTCGTGCAACGGGCCTCTAGTATCTCAATAAAGCTGAAGGGGGGGTAAGAACATATCTTTAAAAAAGTAAAATGATGGAAAAATATACATCATACAAATATCAATTAATAAGAGTTCATAACTATACTAATATTACACAAAATAAATCTTAAGGCAGGAAGTTTCTAGAGATAAAGCTGGATATTTTATAATAATAATGGGTCAATCAACAAGAAAATACAAAATTTTTAATTTTGTATTTAACAAGAAAAATTGATCAAATTAATGGGAGCAATAGACAAATCCATAAATATGTTAGAGTTGGAAATTTCAACATTCATTTCTCAGTAATAAATAGAACAAGAAGGTAGTCGATAAGATTATAGAAGATTTTAGTACCACTGTTTACCAACTTGTTCTAATTAACACTTATAAAACCCTCAGCAGACAACTACAGAACACTTTCTCTTTTCAAGTGTATATGGAACATACACAAAAAGTTGACTATATGCTGAACCATAAGACCAGTTTCAACAAAACGTTAAATAACTGATGTCATACAGAGAACAATCTCTGACCACAGTTGAATTAAACATTAAATCAACATCCAAAGTTAGCAAGAAAACTAAATGTTTAGAAATTAAACAATGTATTTCTAAATAACCTATGGGTCAGAAAGGAAATCACAATGGAAATTAGATATATTTTAACTGAATAATAAAAATATAACACACCAAAACTTGTGATTTGCTGCTAAACCAGTTCATATAGAGAATAATAGCAACTTAAATGCATATATTAGAAAAGAAGGCTAAAAATCAATGACCTAAAAATACATCTCTAGAAGTTAGAAGAGCAAATTACACCAAAGAGAAAAGAATTAAGAAAGTGACAAAGTTACAAAAAATAATGAATGAAGAGGATAATAAATTATTCAGCAGAAAAAAATTAACAAAGCTAAAATAAGCTGAAAGTACAGATTTTTTAAAAAGTTTTTAGGTTAAGGTTCAATTTTTAAAATAGACATAGGACTATTCAGATTTCTTATAGTCCTATGTCTATTTTAAAAATTAAACCTTTAACTAAAAACCTTTTTAAAAATTTATAGTTTAAGCTGGCTTCATTAGTGATCCTACAAATATTTAAGGAATCCTATCTAATAATAGACAAATATGCAAATTGACCATACCTCCAACACACCCACAAGCCACGCCCACCAGCCACGCCCACCATCCAATCAGAGTGAGTATGCAAATTAACCCAAACCAAGATGGCTACAGCCACAGAGAGCAAGGTTTCCTAGGTAACAGAGGAAGCCAAGCTTTCTGCCTTCCCTTGCCAGGCCTAAGCCTCCACTCAAGCTACAAAGTTTCAATTATAGAAGGTAAACAAATTCAAACAAATGGCGACAGAATGGAGCTTGAGAGAGCAGGCCAGGGTTGCCACCAGCAACAGGGGAAGCAAAGCTTTCCACACACCCTGGCTGGACCCACGCGCTTAAGGCAACAAAGTTTCAATTATAACCCCAACACAAATGGCTGCCTGCCTCGGAGGGAGCCCCAGGCTTGGCTCTGCTCCAGGCTACAAAGTTTCAATTGTAGAAGGAAAATAAATCCCAGATACCAGGGCCTCCGCTTAGGTTGCCAGGGGGCGTGGCCGGCCTGCAAATCACCACAGGCCCCTCGCTCAGGCCGCCCCACACCCCAAGGGAACCCCCACCTGATCTGGGACGCCCTTCAGGGCAAACCAGCTGGCCCCCACCCCTGTACCAGGCCTCTATCCTATCTAATAAAAGAGTAATATGCAGATTGATCATCACTGCAACACACAATATAGCTGGGGTCAAAGATCCTGACCCCATGTGGACACAAGATGGCCACCACAAGATGGCCAGCAGGAGAGGGCAGTTGGGAGGCACCCGGCCTGCAAGGGAGGGCAGTTGAGAGGGACCAAGCCTGCAAGGGAGGGCAGTTGGAGGTGATCAACCCTGCAGAAGAGGGCAGTTAGGGGTGACCCGGCCGGCAGAGGAGGGAAGTTGGGGGCAAACAGGCTGGCAGCAGAGTGGTTAGGGGGTGATAGCCTGGCAGGCAGAAGTGGTTAGGGGCAATCAGGAAGGCAGGCAGGCAAGCAGTTGGGAGCCAGCAGTCCTGGATTGTGAGAGGGATGTCCGACTGCCCTCAAGGGGTCCCATATTGGAGAGGGTATAGGCTGGGCTGAGGGACAACCCCCCTCCGTGCATGAATTTCATGCACCGGGCCTCTAGTAAATAATATTGTTTAATATTCTTTATTTCCAGAAAATAAAAATAAAGGAATTCTTCTACCTCATTTGATAAACCCAGTATAATTTGATTCCAAAATCTGACAAGTATAAGAAAGAAAATTATAGGCTAAAGTTTCTTATAAAGAGATCCACATCATTTTAAAATTTCAGAAAATCAAGTCCATAATACATAAAACCTAATCAAATAGTGTTTATTTCAGGAATGTGGAGATGATTTAACATTCTAAAATCAGTCTATGAAATTATGTTAACAAGGGGAAAATCATTAAAATCTCAATATAAAATATCACTTACTGTCATTTAAAATTCATTTATGACTTAAAACAAAAAGCTATTAGCAAAATGAAAGCTTCCTTAATCTTATAAAAAGTACCAACAGCCTGGCCAGTGTGGCTCAGTGGTTGAGAGTCAACCTATAAACCAGGAGATCACAGTTCGACTCCTGGTCAGGGCACATGCCTGGGTTGCGGACTCGATCCCCAGTGTAGGGCATGCAGGAGGCAGCCAATCAATGATTCTCTCTCATCATTGATGTTTCTATCTCTCTCTCTCTCTCCCTCTCCCTTCCTCTCTGAAATCAATAAAAATATATTTTTTAAAAAGGTATCGACATAAAAGCTACAGAGCAAACATTTAAAGGGTCAGTCTAAAATGTCAATATCTGAATAGTAGGAGTCCTAGGAGAAGAGTATAGGATATAAAAAGGAAGAAATTATCAAAGAATAAATATGCAGTCAACAAAGAGAAACTACTTTAAAAATTTCAAACAGATAATTCTCTTCTGTCCACTGATTGGAAGAAAAAAATACCTTGAAGAAAAGACTGTATGAAATCTAGCTCATATTTGCAGGGAGCAGGGAGTCTAGAACAGAAACTTAAAAGAAATGTCATTTGCAATAAATAAAATTTCCATTTCACATTAATCCTTGATCTCCAAGGAAATGGAAGCAAACACCTCAGCTTTCAGATATTAAAGTGAGTTTTTGCAGCCAGGCCCACCTACTTTTTATAAGAACCCCCATTAGGAACAGAACAAAGTCTTTAATCACTGACACAATAAAACCATAACCACACATTTTCTCAGGAGGCACTCCTTAACCATAAATGACTAGGTTAGTAATATGCAAAAAACAAACAAACCAAAAAACCCAACACTTTATGAAACTGACAAAAATACAGAGAAATTACAACAAAAGTAAAATATATTAACTTCCCCCGCCTCACACACACACACACACACACACACACACACACACACACCTCTCTTTATTAAGAGATGGATGTATTTGGCCTGAACAGTATTTTTAGCCATTTTATGATTTTCTCTTGATAACATTGGGTTTTTCTTGAAACATTTGAAAATCTAGCAATATTTGCCTGCATTTTTACAAGGCAACAATTGTCTGGTGGTGAGAAGCAGCTGCCCCTTTAAAACATTCACTTCCTAATTTGCCACAGCTGCAACCCCTCCCTACTGTCTTACACAGGGCTCACTTACAGTACTTGGCTGGCACCTCTGGGCATATGCTTGTGACCTATGTCCTATATCTATGCTAATGAAAATGTGGTCCACAGACCAGCAGAATCTGTATGGAATAAATGCAAATTCTCAGGCCCTCCTACAGACCACTGAATCAGAACCTCTGAGGGTGGGGTCCAGGAATATGGGTCGCATGCACATTTATGTCCCATATGAAAGCCTATGTTAACAATTCCTTGTAGAATTTACTATTAGGAGAAGCTGTTTCCCATGAAAAATTAGTGTATTGTTTCTACCAAAAAACTGTAGATCTTTCCTAGGGTACCTGTGTGGTCCATGCATCTGTGTTCTAGTCCCCCTTACAACTGCCCCCTTGGTTTTTATCTCCGATTGAAATTAATATGAAACAAGTGCATCAGTAGACAAACAATGGTTTTGAAGTCTGAGCGCCTTGGTTTAAATCTTTGCTCTTCCACGTACTGGCTGTGTGACCATAGACAAGTCACTTAATGATTCTGAGCTTTCCTAATTTTTTAAATGGGAGTAAAATTTGTACTTCGTAAGATAGGAATGTTGTGATGGTTAAATCAGAGAATTCATGGGAAACAAAGAGCATGCTGCCAGCAAATAGAAAGGACGATCAGTTAGGGATTAATTTCAGCTGCATACAACAGAAACTTCAGGAATTACCAAATAAGAAGTTATTATTTCTCAAAAAACTTCATGTCCAAGGCAGAACTACACAGTGTCATTGGTTGTCCCAAATTACTTCCTTCTCTCTGCTCTGCCAGCCTCATGAGTGGCCTTATTCTTATGGTCTCTTTGTGTCCTCAAAAGGGGGAACTTCATCCTCATCTCAACTTTCCAATCAAAGAGGTCAATGAAGAGACAAGAAGAAAGAGGAGGAAGCAATATTAGGAATGGAATTTTTCCCAGAAATCATGCACAGACTTCTGCTGTCTTTTTCTTTGTCAGAACAGCATCACATAACCCCTTCTAGCTGCAAGGATGCTAGTGTTTTGTTTTGTTTTGTTTTTATAATAGTGGCACATTAGAGCTTTCTTAGGAAAATGAGAAAATAGGTATTATACAGACAACCAGCATAATCTGTCATATAAAGATTCAATATATTCTAATTATTTTTATTTATAAACACACAAAACTAAGAGATCAGTTAAAGATACCTGAAAAAAGTTTATATATTTTTAATATTTTACATATTTATATATAAATTTTTTGTCCTAAAGCTCGCTCGTTCAATGTTTCCATGCAATCTTACATAGTTCAGGATACTTATAAAATCAGTAGTAATATTAATAACCACTGGCTATATCCAGGTACTAAAATATTTTTATATATTATTAGATTTAATCCTCACAATATTCCAATGGACAGCTGTTAATATTTATACCTATTATACTGACGTGGAAAGTTATATTGCAAAGACATAATAATTTGCCCAAACTTACATATGTAGTAAGTTGAATAGTTAGAATTTGGATTGCAGTATGACCCGCTTCAAAAACCTGTTGTAAAATTCCTCTGAAAAACCATTGCTTTCTTTTTCAAAAAGAACACATTTACTATTTCTTAAAGTAAGCTGGACCATCCTTACTGCCTTAGCAGTTTTTTGCCCAAATATTTCTCTCTCAGGCAGAACACATCTCTGATTAAAGAACAGTCTCTAGCTTCGCCTCAGTGTCTGAACAAGGTTCCTGAGTGGGTGTTCTTTTCTCTACAAAAAAATAAAAAAGTCTTCCAGGCATCAAAACATCCAGTATCCCCTTAGCTCTTGCTCCTATCCAAAGGCACACTGCTCCTACTAAAGAGTTCTCAGAGATGCATTTTAATAGTATTTTTGTAGAAATATTGTAGATCTGTTTTCAACACTCAGACCTAAGAAGAATGTGAAAAAATGAATGTGGGAGAATGAGTCCCTGTAGTTTATTACTTGAGAAGACAAATTGCTTTTTCACAGAAGATGAAAGATTACTAGAAAAAAAGGCATTTATTGCTAAACACAGTTCATTGTTTGGATGGGTAAAAAGGAACTGGCATGCCATTGGAAAAATAAAATCCAGGAGGAACACAGAGGGAGTCAGTGGGCTATAATCTGTCAACCTCCTTCTGGTTGTGAAAGCAACAACAAAGCCCTGAACTATGCAGCTAGATCTTGGAGAACTGAGGAATGTACACAGGCTGAACTCAAATGGTAAGTAATTCTTGAACAAGAAAAAACAGCTAGAGTTTCAACCTAGTTTTTCTCCCCCATGACCAGTTTTCCCTAAAGCATCCTTACAAAGAATGGCTTATCCTTTCAGTCAGGAAATGAGGCATCCAGTTCCAATAACAGTTCTAATGGGCAGCTCATTAAAATAGAAGGATGATATTTGCTTGTGTCTCCCATAGAATGGAGTTAGAATAATGGGTTGTTTCTCAACAGAGATCCAATTAATATCTATGGACTATATTCCCAAAATGGAGGGTCTTTTTTAGTATTAAAACTAGGTAACAGAAGACCAGACTGACAATCCTCTGTATTTATGTCCTCAAAATTATTTCTCATTAGACTCCATGGAAGTTACAATAGATACTACAGATTGGTCCAATCAACAAATTCAGACTCTTTGTAGTATCTACCTTACCACATTCTCTTGTAGAAATATCCTTTAGAGCAGCGGTTCTCAACCTGTGGGTCGTGACCCCTTTGGGGGTTGAACGACCCTTTCACAGGGGTCGCCTAAGACAATCAGAATACACAGATATTTACATTACGACTCATAACAGTAGCAAAATTACAGTTATGAAGTAGCAACGAAAATAATTTTATGGTTAGGGGTCACCACAACATGAGGAACTGTATTAAAGGGTCGCGGCATTAGGAAGGTTGAGAACCACTGTTTTAGAGAGTTGTAAAGTGTAACCAAACAATGGGCAGTGGCAGCCACAAAGATAGATCAGATCTTCTAACGAGAAGAGTCATTTGGATCTCCTGTGGCAAGTGTGATTGAGGTTCAACTCTCATCCCACTGATATCACAGATGTCAAGTAGCATGCAACAGGAACGTTTTCATTAAAAAACAATGTCAAAGTGGTTTAGAGTTTCTCTCCACTATGTTGCTCCTGATTGTGTAATATCCAAACTTAGTTTCCTGGCCATCCTAGAATTATGGAATGCTACTTAATGCTCTGAAATTAAGCACTTTTTGTTTAGACTACCTAGAGTAGATTCTGTGGTCTGCAACTAATAACACTGGCTCACATAGAAATTTGCACCAGAAACACTTGCCAAAAATGAGCCCTTTAAGAAATGAAAATTTAATGTTGGTTCCTGGATTAGTATGTTCAGACTGCCATAATAAAATACCAAAGTCGGGGTGTTTAAACAACAGAAATTTATTTTCTCATAGTTATAAAAGGTTCAAGATCTAGGTGCCTGCCCATTTGGTTCCTTGAAGAGGGTCCTTCTCACTGTCCGCGTGTGGCATAAAAAAAGAAACGGTGAGAGAGAGAGAGAGAAAGAGAGAGAGAGAGAGAGAGAGAGAGAGAATTGGTCTCTCTTCTTCTTATAAGGACAGCTAATACCATCATAGGGGCACCACCTTCATGACCTCATCTAAACCTAATTATGTCCCAAAAGGCTCCACCTCCAAATACCATCCACTTTGGTATTAGTGGTTCAACATACTAGTACATTTAGTCCATAATAACTATCTCTTCTGATTAGGTGTGAAGTTGGTCAGTGCTGGTTAGCATTACAGGTTGGGAAAACAGTTGGCTAATGGATTTCTATGGAATTCAATGTCAAATTGTCACTGTGATCACCTTGAATGAAAGAGCTACTAGAGGGCTTTGGTTGGACAAAGTTACCACTATGAAAAGCTATTTTGAAGAACATGAGGCATACAATGATAATGGTGGAAGTGGGCTAGATATTTATAACTGTGCTGCATTGTTTTAATGAAGAAAATTACATACTTCAGTTTTTTAATTCTTGGCCAAAGGAACAGAGAACTGCAACTTATAGTGGACACTAGATGTCTGGTGCATGAAATTTGTGCATGGGGGCGTGTCCCTCAGCCCAGCCTGCGCCCTCTCGCAATCCAGAACCCCTCAGGTAGGGTCTCTAGGCCTGGCAGGAAATCAGGGCCTATCGGGGCTTTTCTTCCCCCAGCTGCTGGCAGCTGGCCCCGCCCCCACCACTGCCACTGCTTGCCATCTGTGTGGCGCTGCCCCACCCCTCCCCCGCCACCAGTCACCTCCCTCAGTGGGCGATGGGCATGGGGTGCGATCACTTGGCTGGCCTGGGCCTCCCTCTGCAGTAGCTGGCCGGCCCCGCACACCCACCACAGTGTCGCTGGCCAGTGGCCTGGGCTTCCCTCTTTGTGGTGATCGATCATGGAGCCCTCCCATCGATCACCTTGCAGAGGATGGCCTGGGCCTCCCTCTGTGGGGCAATTGTGGGGTGATGGCACGGTCCCCCTGACCCCGACCGATCACATTGCACCCGCCTTGGCTGGCCTGGCACCAGTGCATGTCATAGCGTGGTCATCTGGATGGTCATTCAGATGTTCGTTCTGCTGTTCAGTCATTCGGTCAATTTGCATATTACACTTTTATTATTATACTGTAGATTATTGTAATCAGGGGTGGTCCTAAAGGATAGCAGGAGGAAAATGTCTAGGGGAGAAATGACTGGAGACTCAGATCTACAATGATTCACAGAAGGCAGTAGCTAGTGCTTTCTCTGGATGGTCATTGACTTGGATTTATGACAAGGTATCAGGAAAGAAGTTTATGTATAATCTTTCAGAATGAACCTAGTATGAATACATTTGTATACCAATAGTCATTTAAAGACCCTCCTTATAGTGTTTAACAATAATCATGTAGACAAGACTGGCATCTTACCCAAATAGTTCTCAATGGGATTATCTATCAAGTAAAAATAG
The DNA here is from genome assembly GCF_027574615.1 of Eptesicus fuscus. Lineage (NCBI taxonomy): Eukaryota > Metazoa > Chordata > Mammalia > Chiroptera > Vespertilionidae > Eptesicus > Eptesicus fuscus. The sequence continues at coordinate 37,217,134 of NC_072487.1, forward strand.
GGGCAGGAATGGAGGTGATGCACTCGTATAATGGCACCAAGGTTCATCTGGCTAATAGCATTAGTGATTGCACAAATTTCCAACCACAGAAACCAACTGCCAGAATCACACCTCTGAAAGATCAGCCTGATGGAATGGAGAAAGTAATTTGTCTTCTCTGGAACAGACATTTATCTTGGACATGAATTTGCCTTCCCTGCCAGCCATGCTTATGCCAACAGCACAACCCTTGAACTCTCTATTAAAGTAGATCACAAAACATGGCTTCTGACTAATCAATTCAATCTTACAGTGAAAGAACTAAAGCAATGGGTACCATTCACAGGAGTCACTGATCTTATGTTCTCCACCACAACTGACTTTATTGAAAGTGAAATTAACCAACTGGAGAATCATAACATTAGCTGGGAATTTGGGTTGCTCTTCTAAAGTTTGTTCTAAACAACTGAATAATAAATGGCATTGTTTCTCTCATATCCAACATACATGGGCCCAGAACTGTGTTTGTTTGCTTGGGCTGCCATCATGAAGTACCACAGACTTCATGGCTTAAAAAACCCAGAAATTTATTTTCTCACAGTTCTGGAGGCTAAAAGTCTGAGATCATGGTGTCAGCAAAGTTGGTTCCTTCTGAGGGCCATGAGAAGAGGATCCAGGCTTCTCTCATTGGCTGTAGATGGTCATCTTTCCCTCTGTCTTCACGTTGTTGTTTTTTTCTATATGTGTCTGTGTCCAAATTTCCTCTTCTTAGGTCCCATCTTAATGACTTCCTTTTAACTTGGTTTCCTCTGTAAATATCCTATTTCCAAATACGGTCATGTTCTGAGGTATAAGTTTAAGACTTTAACATATACATTTAACAGGTATAAGTTTAAGAACTTAACATATCCATTTTTGAGGGGGACACAAACCAGCTTATAACAAGACCAATTTATAAGGCAGGAAGAACAACTTTAGCTGACAAAAGAATAGATCCATTGATGTAGAACAACGATTTTCAACTGGTGTGCTGCAAAAATTTTAAAACATGCAATACTGACTATTTAGTCAGAGACACTGACTTCTTTTCCTTTTGAGTGTCGAATTAAAAAAAAAAATGACAACCACCAGCACAACAATAGCCATCCAGTGTGAATGAATCAAAATTATACCTATTTTTTATCATATTGGCAAAAAAAAATTTTTTTTGGTGCACTGCAGAATTTTGGTAATTAGTTTATGTGTGCCATGAGATGAAAAAGGTTGAAAATTGCTTATCTAAAAGGTAAGAATGCCACCTGATCATTTTGAGTTTCTCAACCCCTGAAAGTGCTAGGGGAATACTTCAGTGGCTGAAGCTACAGATCCTAATAACCAAAAGGAAAGAAAGGTTGCTGCTCTGTAATGTAAGCAGAGAAGCACATGTCTGGAAGCCAATGATTCCTCTGGATTCTCTCCTATGTTCAATGGTATTAGTCAGTGGACAACGATAGCAACCACATAAAGATAAGACGACCAGGCTCAGACCTACAGAAATAAAAGTATGGGTTGTCCTGCCGTGGGAATTACAACTTCACTGAGGGTACAAGAAACAGAATGGAGAGTGAGGAAAGGAAATTGCTAATGTGTTGTAGAAATGATGATCATAGTATACACTCACATTTTCTTCCTTGCTCAAATAGATTAATATTTTCTAAAAATATTTTTTCTTTCCCTCTATTATTTCATATATGGTATACTTGTGGTGATTAACTTAACAATTTAGTTATGGGTTCTCAAGACAGGATTATAATTATCTACAATAGGGGACAGCAAACTTTTTCTATAAAGGGTCTAATAGTAAATATTTTAGGCTTTGCAAGTCATGCTTTATGTGCAGCAATTACTCAACTCTGCCATTGGAGTACAAAATCGGCCATAGACAATACACACACACACACACACACAAAAAAATGAGCATGGCTGGGTTCCAATAAAACTTTATTTACAAAAAGAATATTAGTGGTGGACTGGATTTAACTTGGAAGCTATCGTTTGCCAAATCCTAAACTAAAGGATAAGTGTGCATCAGGATATTTAGAGTAACTAGTGAGGCTTTGATTCTCCCCTCTGAGGAGATGGTAAGCAATAGTTGCATTTTGTTTTATAGGAAAAGGTTTTTGTTGCCATTGTTATTTTGGTGTTTGATTATAGGTCTTTGTGGACCCAGCTATAGAGGTGAACTGGGGAAGGAATAAACTTGCTTACTCAATTCCTAATCCCCAATCCTTTCTATCATGCTTTTCAGTACAAAAGAGAGTGAAAGCCAACACTTCATTTCTAAGAATCCCCTTCAGCTGGGGCTTTTCATGTGACCTTGGAGTGCCACCAAGAAAAGACATTCATTCAACACCTCAGAGCAGGAAAGAGTAAAGGAAGCACAGCAACAGAAGGAGATAAGGTATTCAGAGAAGCATGGTCTGACTCTCTTAGGGCTGACATGGTGAAGTTTTTACTGTGTGGCCCCTGAAATCACTGGAGTTGAGCAGAAAGCAGCATTGCAGGGAAATTGCACTGGAATGATTTGGGGCAGGATTGGAGGTTTCTTCAGGCAGCATTGCTTACAGCTATTGGCATCCAAAGTTGGTTTACTGCCCTCTAAGAAAGTAGAATACTAAAAAATACTATTTTTATATGGATCTCTCCTCTTCTGAATAAGGATTCTCTTCTAATAATGTTTTATTACCCAGAAGCTAGTATAATGCCTAACACATAGTCGTTATACATTAAATTATAGTGAATTGAAATTAGTATCCTAAATAAAAGAGCCTATTGCCTGAAGTGGTAAGGATGAAGAAGGTTGTAGAGGTCATGCCAACTTTATTTTCGCCATATTAGCCAACTTTGGGGCTTTGACAAAGGAATTTAATAACACAAAGATTTGAAATAAGGCTCCAATAATGGGAGGCATGGATTTTGTTAGGTTAAAACTTCACCTTTTACAAACTAAGCCAGACCTCCAGGGGGAACACTGGTGAAGAGGGGTGTGTGTGTGTGTGTGTGTGTGTGTGTGTGTGTGTGTGTGTATAAAATCATTAATTTACATTTATAACTAATAATGAAATAATTAATTTATTTCAACATTTCAGTGGCAAAGCCTACATATTAGAGGGAAATTATTGCATGTCTATTATGTATTATACTAGAGGCCCGATCCAAAAAATTCATCCGAGAGCAGGCCTTCACAGCCACAGCGGCTGCCTTGATCTCGTGGCTGCAGCCCTGGCTTCGTCCAGAAGGTTGTCTGGAAGAACATCCGGATGGCTGTTCAGTCGATTTGCATATTATGCTTTTATTATTATAGATATCTATTATGTATTATATATTTATTGTACATCTCTACACACATTTTCTTATTTAATCATAAAACACTACAAAGTGGATATCATTTTATCTCCACAGCCCCATGAAATAGCTATCATGAGAAAAGTAGGAGTGGAGTGCTTAAGTAACCACTAACAGACATTTATTGAAATGCCATTCCTAGAGTGGATCTTTCTTCCCATTGCCTCAGGCTTTGCACAAGATCTTCCCTCTGCCTCCAATGTTCTGTATGGTTGGTTACAACTAATGATTGTTTATTCATCCTTCATATCTCAGCCTAAACATTGCTTACTCAGAAAAACCTTTCCTGACCCCCAACCCCAACCAAATCAGGTAAGTCATTGCTCTCATATCTTTCCTTCTCAGCATGTATCACAGTTTTCAACTACTCATTAGATTTGTCTGTCCCCATTGCTACCAGGTAAGCTCTTTGAGGCTACCTAGTTCTTTGTATCCTAGTGCCCAGCACAGACCCTGATACATAGTACACACTCAGTAAATATTTACTGAATGAATGGATGGATGAATATCATGTTCTAGGAGTATTGCTAAACACTGTACTATAATTATCTTATTCAATCCTCACAACAAACCTATGACTTATGTCCTGTTTTTATCCCCATTTTTCAAATGAGGAAACTGAAGAGCAGAAGTATAATAACTTGCTAAGGTTTACCTACACAGTGAGGGACAGAGCTGCGATCCAAGTCTGGTATCTTTTCACTACCTATATTATTATTATACATTTTAATTAGCATCTTCAGATAGATTTTTATTGATCTTCACATGAAAGTGAAGAATAAGTCACTACAAGACAAGCAAACAACAGCAATCATTATTTTTATAAAATATGAAGGCTGCTACAAATGAAATAAAACACAAAATACAAAATAAACTTGAGATTATTTTCAGACTTTTGTGGAAGGAAGCAAAACCTAGGGATTTCAGAAGACAAATTTTATACTATAAGAACTTTAGAAGCAGCTCAACAAATCCTATATACACATTGAATTTTTTAAAATGTATTTTTATTGAGTTCAGAGAGGAAGAAAGAGGTAGAGAAAGATAGAAATATCAATGATGAGAGAGAATCATTGATCATCTGCCTCCTGTACAGCCACCACTGAAGACCAAGCCCACAACCCAGGCATGTGCCCTGACTGAGAATCGAACTATAACCACCTGATTCATAGGTCAACACTCAACCACTGAGTCACACCAGCCAGGCTACACCTTGAATTTTGATAACGCCATAATTTCAAAGAGTGGTCATTTTAGGCTTTGGCAAAAAAAGAAGTCACTAAATAAATTACTATAAGTAGATGAATAGATTATCTTCCACACAATTTCACTTTTCTAGAAACATTTTTTCCATAAATTCCATCAATTGGATTACTTTACTTATAAATGAACTTTTATTTATAATATATATTCAGACATAATTTTATATAAATGCATAAATGTGGGGCTTTTTGTTTGTTTTCTTATTTAACTCTTGCAATTTCTTATTTTCTATCTACATATATTGTCCCTTACTCCCACCCCAAGGGTATCCATTTTTACAACCTAGTTTATAACCTTTCATATATTATTAATGCTCACATAATTCTATTTAATCATATAAATACACATACATCTAAACATTATAGGAACAAGCATGGGGGGGGGGTCATTGCTTTACAAGAGGAAGTTAACATTATTTATGCTTTTCTGAACCCTGCTTTTCCCCTTCAACTTCTCATGGAAATCCTTTCAAGTTGACTGGGATTGCTCTAATTCATTGTTTTTTAATGACTACGTAGAATTCCATGATCTGCATGAATTGTGCAATTTATCCAGCCCTGCTCCTCTTGATAGGAAATGTTTTTTTTCCCTATGGACCACTAGAGAGCACCCTTGGAGCAGAGTCAGGGTCAGCAGAGTCTAGTTTTAATAAGAAGACATCTTTGTTATTAAATTTGCCTCTTCATCCTCACTGTCCTGATCAAGGTTTTGTTGACCCTCCGTTAATGGAGAAAACCCAGAATTCTCTAGCTTTCTTAAGCATAATCTTACCATTCCAGCCCGTGTGGGATGATCACAGACTTGCCGCAGTTGTTCACATTCCAGAAGGAAAAGACTCTGCAGAAATCTTACAATTGGTATAATCAACAAGAGCAGCCACTATCACTGCTGTCACTGTGATCACTGCAATTGGTGGACAACAAAAAATTGCCAATGGTCAGGCTAAGACCTTGACATACGTTATCTCACTTTATATTCCCCACAATCCTATAAGTAAGCACGACTATATCCCACTGTACAGATAAAGTGTGTGGTACAGAGATAACACACACACAGATTCAGGCCCTCGGCGATCCCAGGGATTTTTCCCTTGCCGGTGTATTAAGTCTGTCACTGGGTGGCCTCTCCTGGATCTCTAACTTCAACTTCTGGCACCACTAGTCTCCATCCAAATTCAATCCAAATTCCCTACAGTTTTCCAAAGACTGCAGAGTTCCTATCGCTGGGCATTTGCTATTGGTGCTTTCCATACAGCCTTCCTCAGCTTCCCAGGAGCATCACCCTGACCCCAATGAACCATTTATCCTCGAGACAAACTCCTCCTTCTTCAAGGAGTCCGGTTACATTTTGCCCTGATTATGGAGCTTCCCCGAGTAAACTTAAATACTCTTTATATATCAAAATAATGGAAGAAGTTACTTACTTGCCTAATTTCCCTATTCAAAAGGCAGTTCTAAAGCCAAGTCTTACTGTTCTTTGTATCCCTGTGCCTGGCTCAGTGCTTTGGCACATAGCAGATGTTATATATACATATACATATACACTGAGTGGCCAGATTATTATGATCTCTGAATGCATAATAATCTGGCCACTCAGTGTGTGTGTGTGTGTGTGTGTGTGTGTGTGTGTGTGTATATATATATATATATATATATATATATATATATATATTAGAGGCTTGGTGCATAAATTCGTGCATGGGTGAGGTTCGGCCAGCCTGGCCAGTGGGAGGAAACATGGGCGGTTGGCCGGCCTGCCTGCTGGTCGAACTCCTGGTCGAGGGGACAATTTGCATATTAGCCTTTTATTATATAGGGTATACACTGAGTGGCCAGATTATTATGCATTCAGAGATCATAATAATCTGGCCACTCAGTGTGCATATACATATACATATACTAGTACATATACATATACATATGTTCATAAATAAATAAATGATTGAATGAATGAACTGTAGGGGTTTCTCAAAAAACTAGAGTTGAGCCCAATTCTTAGCAGCATAAAATAAATAACAGAAGCCAATAGACGGGTAACTTCCTTTCAGAGAGGATTTCTGTGACTAAGCCCATCAGTAGCCAACCAAGAGCCCCTGGGTTTTGTTCTGCAGCTGACCCCGCAGTGCTAACTTTGTCTATGGATCTGGACAGTTAAAATGGAAGAAAGAGAGAGTGTGCTGGGCTACTCATATCTGCCTAGGGTCTGCTGTTGGTTGCTGCTGAGAGATAAGGTGAAATTTTTACTAGAGCCAAAGTACTTCAGGCTCCAGGAGTACACAGCAGTTGTGGAGAGGTGAAAGAGAAAGAAAATTCCCCTTTCATCAGAAAGGAATTGTGATAAAAGTGGATTTTACTTTTCTCTGTAAGAAAATATGGGAAAAAAAACTGTTTGGCTTGCTTGGTCTTACTTATTATTTCCTCCTGCAAAAGGCTTATCAGTCCTCTTTGGAAAAGAAATGAAGACCCAGCAACATGAAAGTCACTGGGGCCACAATTAGCAATGTTCTTTCTCATGCGGTGCTTTCTTTTCTGTAAACTCCCAATGCTACTAATGAGAACGGCCAGTTATTACATCTATTAACCAAGGGCAGCGCTCTTTGCTGCCCAGTTATACAACATTTTCTGGCAGTTCATTCTAATGAGAAACTGGGTTATTGCAGGATTCTTTGCCCAGGAATACAGTTGAGAACTTATAGTTTAAGTTGAATTTGCAGCCACAAATATATATATTTAGGGGCATTGTGAGAAGATCTCAGGAGATTTTCCCCCTCTCTACTTTTTTGCATATGTCAAGTCTAATCAATTAGAAATACATATATTTTTCCTCCTCGTGCCCTCAAAGTTTAAATATCACAGAATCAATATCACAGAATCAATATCACAGAATCAGAGATTTGCATGGGATCTCTACATGTTACCTGCCCCACACAAGACAGAAATCTACCTAACTAATCCCTGAAAGCAAACCACCCACCCTTTTCTCAGAAATATCTCCAAGGGACACCATACGCCAGTGCATCCTGCTATCTCTTGGCACAATTTGCTTCCTTGAGACTTAAACACCATTGTCTTCATTTCCTGTACTGCTCAAACAGGAGTTCAGCTTTTCCATTGCTTTCATTTCCTCTGCTGCCCAAGTAGGAGCTTAGTTTCTTCCATTGTCTCCGGAGTCACTGTGGGCTTTTAGACTGTGAAACTTTCAGTGCTCCAGATAATTTCTTAATGTGTCTTACTGTTAAATTATATGAATATCCTCAACTTTTATCTAGGTTAGTCTAAGGCAGTGGTCGGCAAACTCATTAGTCAACAGAACCAAATATCAACAGTACGATTGAAATTTCTTTTGAAAGCCAAATTTTTAAACTTAATCTTCTTCTAATGCCACTTCTTCAAAATAGACTCACCCAGGCCGTGGTATTTTGTGGAAGAGCCACACTCAAGGGGCCAAAGAGCCGCATGTGGCTCGCGAGCCACAGTTTGCCGACCACGGCCCTAGACCGATCAACTGCATCAGCATTATCTGGGATGTATATTCTGTACAGATTCCTAGACCCATCAAAATATTGTATTTGCATCTCCATTGTGTGATATCCAAAACTCCATGTGATTCTTATGCAGATGAAGTTAGAGAACTGCTGGATTATGTGGTTACCCCAATTTGCAGCTCTCTAAAATTGGTCATTAACCATAGACTACAGGGAGAGGAAATCCCTAACCAGAAAGCTCATTATTTAAATTCAGTACAGGAGGAGTCTTGATGAGGTAGGAAAGAAAGAAAGAAGCCCATGGAGAAATGTCATTATGCAAAGATCCAGAGAGTCCCATGAGTCGCACTGCATGTTTGGACTGAAGTCCATACCTTCAGCAATAGTTGCTTTGGGAAGTGGGAAAGAGTTTGAGTTTCTTTTGCTAAGCCACCCTTATGTAAGAAACCAGTAGAGTATACTCCCAGGACTTAAAAGCAACGAAAGGAAAACAAAAAGAGAAAGCAAGGGGGTTGTTTATTTAAAAAAGGAAAAGAGCCAAACATAGAGTTATATATTCCTCCCAAGCTTCTTCTCTCAAAAGAGAGATACAAAGGCCCAGCAGATACCGATTGACAGTGGTATGATTTTAAGGGGGTGAAAACGCCATTTCTGTTCCCTGAGAGTCCCTGGAGATGTGTCCTGCTCCACAATTTGAGACAATACCTAAAATATGAATTCCCTGAGGGAAAAACACATTGGCTTAAATTCAAAATACAATATGGGAACCTAGTGGCAAGACTGCGTAGCTTTTAAAATCTTTCTAAGTCACCCCATAAAGATAGACCGAGCCAAACCAAAAGGCCACAGACAATAACTATAACATTAGTGAGTTATTCTCATGAACCTCAGAATAGGAGTAAGTGGGGACAAGTCACCAAGACCCATGTAGTATCAGCATCTATACCGGAAGAAGCCAAGGAAAGAAAGGGGTGTCATCCAACAGATCTGAGAACAAGATAACTCCAAAATTGCCAACATGTGTTGACTGGCAAAAAATGGGCAGCCTATTTGAGGACTGCAACTGAATTTGAAGGGCTATTTGCAAGTGATTACAGTGGCATGGCACCAAGCTTTTAAAAGGCTAGATTAATCTGGGATTTACAAACTGTGGAAACTAATTTGCCCAAGTGCTCTCCCAGAACAAAGCTCCACACCGAGGAGAAACTGCTGGGAATAGAGCCTAAGTTGACCAAGAGAAGGGGAAAAAGAGAAGGTCCAAAGAAAGTGGGGATGGGGAACAAAACCAGGAGATCTCCAAAACCATACTTTTGAACAAAAACAATAAAACAGAAAGACAAAATTCTACAGCAATGGAGCTAGGGGGAAAAAAGCCACAGACACCATTTTCTGGAACAAAAACGAAAAGAAAGACAAATCTGTACAGCAATCTGATCCATCCCTTTCTTTAAAAGTTTAAAAAAATTAATCTCATGTAAAAATGGGTAACAAAAGAATCATAGTTGAATTCTATACAACATTTTTATAAGAAAATAGAAAATTAGGCACAGGACAACATTTTTATAGATAATGAAAGCAGTCTAGAAAAATGTCCAAAGAACAGATAAAAACTAATATTTTGCAAATGAACTAATGGAAATTTTTAAATAATAAATTATATGAAAGAACAGCATAAATCAGAATTAGAAAAACTCAGAAATGAGGTGAAAGAACGAAGGACAAAATAATAATTTTTTTCAATTATTTCAAAATATAAAAATCTGAATCACATCACAAAAGAAGATATTCAAATGCAATATAACATAATATAAAGAACATGGACTTTGGCATTAGGCCAAACTGGTTTTAATAATGTGAACAGATTGCCGAGAAAATGGCGACGGAATAGAGTCGGGTTTGGAGTCTATTCCTGGGGCGGAGTGTAGGAGCAGCAGAGGCTCGCAGAGGGAGTGTATGTGGGCAAGCCAAGGGACAGCTAAACTCCAGGAGAAGGCGGGGGAGTGCTGGGCAGTGTTCCCCTGACCGCGCAGCACCCACAGGGGCTGGGTCCCCTCCCAGAGCTGCGGGCTCACCGGGCGCCTCGCCATCTTGCAAGGAAAGGAGGATTTTATTGGAAACCTGACTTTCTGAAACAACTGCAAACACTGAACTGCTGGGAGCACCAGACCACCGGTCCCCTATCAGCGCAAACATTCGGATTCAAAGAAACTCTTCACTACACCACGGAAAGGTCAGATTTCGCCTGAAATAAGGTGCGGTTTCTAATCCCCGCGGTGGGTGAGGGAAGCGCTGGGTGAGGGAAGCGCGGCAGCCGCAGGACCTGCAGGAGCCGGGAGGTCTGTGCCTAGAAAAATCGGGCGGCAGTTGGAACTGCCGTGATCCGTGAATGAGGAGGGAGGTCTTCTGAGCTGCTAACAGAAGTGACCTCTTGAAAGCAACTCATTTTAATCTGACGAGGAGGGTCAGACTAAGAATTTTCAAAGGAGCCCAGTATCCTCAGTCTGGCGCACAGACCCACGGTCCGCACACTTGGGCTCTTTCCGACTCTGATTGCTAAGCCCAATACATAGAAAAACCCAGGTGGAGGGGCCCTGAAAGACTGCAGGGGGAAGTTGTTTTTTTCGGAACCTGGGGACCAGAGCTGCGTGTGACCATCAGAGAGGCAGCTCTGAGGCGCACACCTCCACAAGCTCTGAGGCGCACACCTCCACAAACCGGTAGTGAGTGCCATAGAGGGGAAAAAAAAAAAAAAAGAGCTAGAGAGGCCCGGAAGTCAATTCAGAAACACTGCCACCCAGGGGCTAAAACGCTAATTGTCTCTGGGGTAATAAAAAATAAATACGAGAAATTAAGACACGGCCCGCTTAAAAAGCAGGACTGGCTTCCAACACTGAGGAGCCCTGGAATGAAGCTGAACTGAAATACTGCCCAGACTGGGAAAAAGGCGTACCAAACAGAATAATAGAGGAAGTGAATGACAGCCGCTACTGCACATTTTAGTCTTCCTATTTTTTAATTTTCAATTCTTTTTTCAATTTTTTAAATTTTTTATTCTCATATTTTTTATTTTCATTTTTTGCATCTTTTACTTAAGAAATTAAATTTTTTTTTCTTTTCCCTCACTCGATTTTCACCTTTTTAATTATTACATTTTTATTTTCAATCAGCACTATTACTATCATTTTACTTTTTTTTTTTTTAATGTCATTTGATTTTCTCTTTCTTTTATTTTTGGATTAGTGTCCTACATTCGATTTGCATCTTTCCCTTACAATCGCTTTACCCTATCTCAAAGCTAACATTATGCCATCACTCTCCTCCTAACCTTTCCCCTTTTGGTCCCCAGTTTATCTTAACCCTTTCTGGCTTTAGATTTTCCCTACTTTCTCAGTTTACTCTCTGCTAAAACTTCACCCTACTTATATATCTAATTCCCAACCCCCTGCTCCAAATCCATACAAACCTCTCTCTACGCTACCTTAAAAAAATTATTTTTCTCTCTGGCCTTTTGTTGTTGTTTGCTTGAATGTTGATTAGATTGAATTTTTATGCTTTTTTATGAGATTGTTTTGATTATTCTTTTTGTTGGTTTGGTTGGTTCTTTTGTTTGCTTTGTTTTTGTTTGTTTTTTACTTTTGTTTTCCCTTGCCTCACTTGATATTAGCTGGTGTTGCAGTTTGTATTAATCTCCAGGCTCGTGTTGCTGGAATTTGCTGGGAATAGTGGTTGTTCTAGTGGAGTTTACTCCCCATATATATAGTTTGTTCCCCTTTTCTCTCTTAGTATCGTTCTTGTCTCTCTTACTTTTTTTTTCTTTTCTTTTTCTTTTCTTTTTTTTCTTTTTCTTTTCTTTCTTTCTGCTCTTTTCCCAAGTTCAGATTCACACTCTTTGTTTTTTTGTTGTTGTTGTTCTTTCTTTTTACTCTCCCTCTTCCACTCCTATTCCCTAATTTGTCTTTCTCTGGTGGTTACCTTTATTGGAGATTATTAATATCGTGAATACAATTCTGTTCAGTGCCTTGTCTGTTGTGCCTGGTTGTGTTGTATTTTATACCTTTAAATCAACGCCAGAGAGAGAAATCTATATAACCAGACATCCAGAGAAGAGAGACCATGAGGAGACAAAGAAATAGCCCCCGGAAAGAGAAGCAGGCATCACCAGAAAAGGAAGTAAACGATTTAGAGGCAAACAACCTATCAGAGAAAGAATTCAGAGAAATGGTCATAAAGTGGCTGAAAAGGATGGAAGACAAATTCGACAATATGAGTAAGAACCAAGAAGAAATGAAGAAGAACCAAGAAGAAATGAAAAATGACATCGCTGCTGTAAAGAACTCAATAGAAAGCATCAAGAGTAGACTAGACGAAGCAGAGGACCGCATAAGTGAGCTAGAAGACAAGATGGAAAAAAATACCCAATTACAACAGCTTCTAGAAACAAAAATTAGAAAGATAGAGGAGAGCCTAAGGGAACTTCGGGACAACACAAAACAAAACAACATCAGGATAATAGAGGTGCCAGAAGGAAAGGAAACTGAGCAAGGAATAGAAAACCTGTTTGAAGAAATAATAACAGAAAACTTCCCTGATATAGGGAAGAAAAAACCCACACAAATCCAAGAAGCTCACAGAGTTCCAAGCAAAATGAACCCCAAAAGACCGACGCCAAGGCACATTATAATTAAGTTGGCAAACACCAACGACAAAGTAAGAATCTTAAAAGCGGCCAGAGAGAGACAGACAGTTACATACAAAGGAACCCCCATCAGACTAGCAACTGATTTCTCAACAGAAACTCATCAGGCCAGAAGGGAATGGAATGAAATATACCAAGTCTTGCAAAGGAAGGGTCTAAATCCAAGAATACTGTACCCAGCAAGGCTATCAATCAAAATTGAAGGTGAAATCAGGAGCTTCACAGACAAAAAAGGACTAAGGGAGTTTATCACCACCAAACCAGCAATGAAAGAAATGCTAAAGGGTCTGCTGTAAAAAAAAAAAAAGAGAGAGAAAGAAATAGGAAGCAAAGAAGGAACACAGGGGTATAGAATAAAAATGGCGTCAAATAAGTACCTATCAATAATAACTTTAAATGTAAATGGATTGAATGTCCCAATCAAAAGACACAGGGTAACAGACTGGATAAGAAAACAAAACCCAGATATCTGCTGTCTACAGGAAACCCACCTCAAAAAAAAGGATGCACACAGACTGAGAGTAAAGGGATGGAAAAAGGTTTTCCAGGCGAATGGAAATGAAAAAAAAGCTGGGGTAGCAATACTTATATCTGACAAATTAGATCTCAAAGTGAAGGACATAACAAGAGATAATGAAGGCCACTTCATAATACTAAAGGGAGAAATCCAACAAGAAGAAATAACTCTGGTAAACATATATGCACCCAATACAGGAGCACCAAGATACATTAAAAAACTCCTGGAAGATATCAAAGGAGAGATTGACAGCAATACAATCATAGTAGGAGACTTCAATACCCCACTATCACCATTGGACAAATCCTCTAAACAAAAAATCAGCAAAGAAACATCAATCCTAAATGACTCACTAGAACAGATGGAATTCATCGACATCTTCAGAACATTTCACCCCAAAGCCACAGAATATACATTCTTCTCAAGTGCACATGGGTCATTTTCAAAGATAGACCATATGTTAGGACATAGGCAAAGTCTCTCCAAATTCAAGAAGATAGAAATCATATCAAGTATCTTCTCAGATCACAGTGGCATAAAACTGGAAATCAACTACAATAAAAACAACCCAAAGAAATCAAACACTTGGAGACTAAACAGCATGTTATTAAACCATGACTGGGTTACCAAAGACATCAAGGAAGAAATAAAAAACATCATGGCAACAAATGACAATGAAAACACAACAATCCAAAATCTATGGGACACAGCGAAAGCAGTCCTGAGAGGGAAGTTCATAGCTCTACAAGCCTACTGCAAAAAACAAGAAACAATGGTAATAAATTACCTAACCCAACAACTCAAAGAGTTAGAGAGAGAGCAACAAGATAAGCCCAGTGTAAGCAGAAGGAAAGAAATAATAAAGATCAGAGCGGAGATAAACGACATAGAGACCAAAGAAACAATACAAAAGATCAACAAAACCAAGAGCTGGTTCTTTGAAAGGATATACAAGATTGATGAACCTCTAGCCAGGCTCACCAAGAAGCAAAGAGAGAGGACCCAAATAAACAAAATCAGAAATGAAAGAGGTGAAATAAGAACAGACCCCGACGAAATACAAAGGATTGTTACAAAATACTACGAACAACTCTATTCCAACAAACTGGACAACCTAGAGGAAATCGACATATTCCTAGAAAAATACAACCTTCCAAAACTCAATCAGGAAGAATCTAAGCAGCTCAACATGCCAGTAACTATGGAAGAAATTGAAGCAGTTATCAAAAAGCTTCCAGCAAACAAAAGCCCGGGGCCAGATGGCTTCACGGGAGAGTTTTACCAAACTTTCAAGGAAGAACTAAAACCTGTACTCCTCAGACTATTCCAAAAAATTCAAGAGGAAGGAACACTTCCAAGCTCCTTCTATGAAGCCAGCATCACCCTAATACCAAAACCAGATAAAGACAACACAATGAAAGAGAATTACAGGCCAATATCACTCATGAACATAGATGCCAAAATCCTCAACAAAATTCTAGCAAACTGGATCCAGCAGTACATCAGAAAGATCATACACCATGACCAAGTAGGATTTATCCCAGGAATGCAAGGATGGTATAATATCCGCAAATCAATAAACGTGATACATCACATAAACAAACTGAGAGATAAAAATCACATAGTCATATCAATAGATGCAGAAAAAGCATTTGACAAAATCCAACACCCTTTCTTGATAAAAACTCTCAACAAGGTGGGAATAGAAGGATCATACCTCAACATAATAAAAGCTATATATGATAAACCCACAGCAAACATCATACTCAATGGGCAAAAACTAAAACCATTTCCCCTAAGAACAGGAACAAGACAGGGATGCCCACTCTCACCACTCCTGTTTGACATAGTACTGGAAGTATTAGCTATCGCAATTAGGCAAGAAGAAGAAATAAGAGGCATCCAAATTGGAAAAGAAGAAGTGAAGCTGTCCTTATTTGCAGATGACATGATATTGTACATAAAAAACCCAAAAGATTCCATCAAAAAACTAATAGACTTAATAAATGAATTCGGCAATGTAGCGGGATACAAAATTAACACCAAGAAATCTATGGCTTTTCTATACACCAATAATGAACTTACAGAAAGAGAGACTAAAAAGGCAATCCCATTTACCATTGCACCAAAAAAATTAAGATACCTAGGAATAAACTTAACTAAGGAGGTAAAAGACCTATACGCAGAAAACTACAGGACACTGAAAAAAGAGATAGAGGAAGACGTAAACAGATGGAAGAACATACCATGTTCATGGATTGGTAGAATCAACATCATTAAAATGTCCATACTACCCAAAGCAATCTACAGATTCAATGCACTTCCCATCAAAATACCAACAGCATATTTCACAGACCTAGAAAGAACTCTCCAAAAATTCATCTGGAATAAAAAAAGACCCCGAATAGCCACAGCAATCCTGAGAAAGAAGAATAAAGTAGGTGGGATCTCAATACCAGATTTCAAGCTGTATTACAAAGCCACTGTTCTCAAAACAGCCTGGTACTGGCACAAGAACAGACATATTGATCAATGGAACAGAATAGAGACCCCAGATATCGACCCAAACCACTATGCTCAATTAATATTTGACAAAGGAGGCATGAACATACAATGGAGTCAAGACAGTCTCTTCAATAAATGGTGTTGGGAAAACTGGGCAGATACATGCAAAAAAATGAAACTAGATCACCAACTTACACCATACACAAAAATAAACTCAAAATGGATACAGGACTTAAACATAAGACGGGAAACCATTAAAATACTAGAGGAATCCACAGGCAACAAAATCTCAGACATATGCCAAAAGAACTTCTTCACTGACACTGCCCCTAGGGCAATGGAAGCTAAAGAGAAAATTAACAAATGGGACTACATCAAAATAAAAAGCTTTTTTACAGCAAAAGAAACCATCAACAAAACAACAAGAAAGCCCACTGCATGGGAAAACATATTTGCAAATGCTATCACTGATAAAGGTTTAATCTCCAACATCTACAGGCAGCTTATGCAACTTAATAAGAGGAAGATAAATGACCCAATAAAAAAATGGGCAACAGACCTAAACAGAATATTTTCAAAAGAAGACAGAAGGAAGGCCAAGAGACACATGAAAACATGTTCAAAGTCACTTATTATCCGAGAGATGCAAATCAAAACAACAATGAGGTACCATCTCACACCTGTCAGAATGGCTATCATCAACAAATCAACAAACGACAAGTGTTGGCGAGGATGCGGAGAAAAAGGAACCCTCATGCACTGCTGGTGGGAATGCAGACTGGTGCAGCCACTGTGGAGAAAAGTATGGAGTTTCCTCAAAAAACTGAAAATGGAACTCCCATTTGACCCAGTAATCCCACTCCCGGGAATATATCCGAAGAAACTAGAAACACCAATCAGAAAGGATATATGCACCACTATGTTCATAGCAGCACAATTTACAATAGCTAAGATTTGGAAACAGCCTAGGTGCCCATCAGCAGATGACTGGATCGGAAAACTGTGGTACATCTACACAATGGAATACTATGCTGCCATAAAAAAGAAGGAATTCTCATCATTTGCAGCAACCTGGATGGAATTGGAGAACATTATGCTAAGTGAAATAAGCCAGTCAATGAAAGAAAAATACCACATGATCTCACTCATTTAGGGATAGTAAAGATCATTATAAAGTGATGAACAAAAAGATAGATACAGAGACAGTAAAGCATCAAACAGACTTTCAAATTACAGGGGGAAAGTTAGGGAGAGGTGGGGGAGTTATGAAATCAAACGAAGGACTTGTATGCATGCATATAAGCATAAACAATGGACGCAAAACTCTGGGGGGGAGGGCATGTGTGGGTGTGGGGTGGGGGGGTAATGGTAAGATATGTACACATATAATACCTCAATAAAAAAATATTAAAAAAAAATAATAATGTGAACAAATACTCGGTGTCACTAGTAATCAGAAATTCACATTTAAATCACAACAAGATATTAAACACCCATTACAATGGCTAAAATTGAAAAGACTGATAACACGAAGTGCTTGCAAGGATGTGGAACTACTGCAATTCTTATACACTGCTGATGGAAATATAAAATTGTACAGCTGTTTTAGAAACTGTCCACTTTTAATACAGGTAAAAATACATCTGCACTACTAGCCAACATTTTGGTTCCTAGATATTTTCCAAGACTAATATATACAAATATTCATCACAGCTATAATTCATAATAGCCAAAAGTCTAAAATCAACACAGATGTCCATCAACCAAAGAAAGAATAAAATGTGGTATTTGCATGAATTACTGATATACACTATAATGGATATTATATTGGATATTGGGATATAATAGGTATTGTATCAGATATTTTTTATGAATCTCAAAAAACATTATATTGATTGAAAAAAGTCAGACAGCAGAGTACACACTGTTATAATTCCATTGATTTGAAATTCAAGAACAGGCAAAAACAATCTATGGCAATAAAAGTCAGAATAGTGGTTACCTATTTTTAGAAGTTAGGGTTTTTACTGGAAAGAAGCATGAGGGAACTTTCTGGAATGATGGAAATGTTCTATATCTTGATCTGTTTGATAGTTACACAGATGTATACATATGTGAGCCAGGAGACCACAAGACCACTCCCAAATTCAATGAGAAGGACACACCGAACTCAGCATATGGTCATGCTATAATTTATTACATGAAAAACAATGCAAAGTAAAATCAGCAAAGAGCAAAAGCACATCGGGCCAAGTGTAGAGTAAGCAGGAGCAAACTTCCAAGAGACTCGTCCCAGTGAAGTCACATAAGACAATTCCTGCAGTGACAAATTGTGACATGTGTGAAGTGTTGTCTCCCAGAGAAACCCACGAGAGACCCAGTGCCAGGAGTTTCCTTGGCAGCAGTAACAGGGAGCTTCTGCCCAGCATGTACGAAATTTCAGAGTCTCAGAAGGAAAACATGTGTTTAGCATAAAGCACAGTGTCTTCATAAACACACAATGAGCCATTCTTATCAGAAAAACAACACAAACCTTCCTGAAATTCAAGTTGCTAGATGCCAGCAAAGGGCCAACCTTGTAAGCAGGTTTTTAAAAAGATAGTAATAAGGCCTGGTATGTGAATTCTTCTCTGTAAAATATGGTAAAACACACACACACACACACACACACACACACACACACACACACAACTTCACCAAGTGTGCATTTAAGATTTTGCTGTTCAGTATGAATGGACCAAGAGAGCATTATGCTAAGTGAAATAAGCCAGTCAGAGCAAGATAATAAGTACCATATGATTTCACTCATATGTGGAATCTAATGAGCAAAATAAACTAACAAACAAAATTAAAACAGACTCATAGATACAGAGAAGAGACTGACAGCTGTCAGAGGGGAGGGGTTGGAGAGCTGGGTGTGAAAGGTGAATGAATTAAGCAAAAAAACAAAAAATTAATAGACACAGACAACAGCATGGTGATTACCAGAGGGAAAGGGTAGGGTGGGGATAAATGGTGATGGAAGGAGACTTGACTTGGGGTGGTGAACACACAATACAATATACAGATGATCTGTTATAGATTTGTGACTGAAACCTATATAATTTTATTAACCAATGTCACCTCAATACATTCAATAAAAAAATAAAGCAAATAATAAATAAAAATATTTTGCTATTTTATTGCATGTAAGTTATATATCCATTTTTGAAATTTAAAAATATAGATAATATGAATGACAGGTCCACAGATTCTCTTCTGTGAGCAGGTTGTCATGAGTCATCAAACAAGAAAATCATAATGAGTTTGGAGGCCTATAAACAGGGCAAAGTAAAGGGCCTCTACCTCCCCCAATTTGCTAAGGATCAACACTCTGAGGAGCCTAATGCAATCCTGTCTAATAAAAGAGTAATGTGCAAATTGACTATCACTCCAACACACAAGATGGCTGCCCCCATGTGGACACAAGATGGCCACCACAAAATGGCCAGCAGGGGAGGGTAGTTAGGGGTGACCAGGCCTGCAGGAGAGGGCAGTTGGGGGCGACTGCAGGAGAGGGCAGTTGGGGGGAACTGGGCCAGCAGGGGAGCAGTTAGGCGTTGATCAGGCTGGCAGGGGAGTGGTTAGGGGGGTGATCAGACTGGCAGGCCGAAGCGGTTAGGGACAATCAGGCAGGCAGGCAAGCAGTTGGGAGCCAGCAGTCCTGGATTGTGAGAGGAATGTCCATCGAGGGGTTCCAGATTGGAGAGGGTGCAGGTTGGGCTGAGGGACACACCCCCCCACCCCCACCCCCATACATGAATTTCGTGCACCGGGCCTCTAGTATAACATAATATAGAGAACATGGACTGTGGTATTAGACCAAACTAGTTTTAAAATCTGGCTCCCTCATTTGCTAGCTGGATGATAATAGTCAAGAGGTTTCATTTATCTGAGCTTCAGTCTCTTCAGCAAGATGAGGATATAATATCTACAACTGAAAAGTTATAAGGATTAAATGAAATAACATATGCAGTGGACACACACAAAATATCAAGTTCATTACTAAAGGAGCTAAAACTCTAGCGGAAAAGACAAATACACATGTGAAAAATTATAAGACAGGGTGAGAACTTAGTAAGTGCCATGAGGCTTCTTCAAAGGTTTGATTTGTAGGAGGCCAGACGGAGGAGTTCTTGGTGGCCTGGAACAGAATTTGATGAAAGAAGTAGCATTTGAGGTGGCGACTGAATGTTTCATTGGATTTTGAGATTCAGAGATGAAGGGGGTGGGTGGGGGTGGTGCGTATTTTAGGACCAGGGAAGGGTACATGCAAATTAGCAAGCTGGATTTGTGTTGGGCTTTTGCCAGCCCAAATTTCACTGCGAGTACTAGCATTTATTGACCTACATGATTTGCCATACCAGGCCTTTATGGGCATCAAACATAGTCATGTGAATGGGGTGATACAGCGGGCTCTTCAAGTCTGGATCAAAGGCAGATGCCATTTTTGCCTTTTGACATATAGCAATATGGTACAGGGCATGATCTCAACCAGCAACACTATTGAATCCACAGGGCAAAGTGTGGCTTCTGGAGGAACATCAAATACATGCACAGTCTTGCCTTTGTATGTTAGTCTGGTCAGACTCTGCCTCTTTTTTTTTTTTCATTTATTAAATAGATATTTATTAAGTGGGTAGTCTGTGCCAGGCATTGTGCTACACCCTGAGGATGAAACATATGAGCTCACAGACTCATCAGAAAGTCTACATGTAAATGCATGGATCACATAGAGAACAGTAGGGGTTTTAGGGGAGAGAACAACGAAGGACTTCAGCATCACACAGGACAGGGTGCATCTGGTTTCTACTCTGACGTATGCTCACTGCTGACTGTTAAACTGAAGGATGGATGTGATAAGCTAGCTCCTTCCCAAAACTGGTCAAATGAAAAAACACTGGGCTCTAGGTAAGGTCAGAGTGCCCTCTACTGAAATAGGAAGCTGGAATTCGAAGACAAATTAGAAAGACAAGTACCATATGATTTCACTCATATGTGGAATCTAGTGAACAAAATAAAATAAACAAAATAGAAGCAGACTCATAGATGTAAAACAGACAGAATAGCTGTCGGTGGGGAGAGGGCTTGCGGGGCTGGGTGAAAAAGGTGAAGGGAGTAAGCAAAATAAATAAATAAATAAAAAATAAATAAATAAAATAGCTCATAGACACAGACAGCAATATGGTTATTACCAGAAGGAAAGGGGAGTGGAAGGAGGTAGTTGAGGGTAAAGGGGGAATAAATGGTGATGGAAGGAGACTTGATTTGGGATGGTGAACACACAATATAATATATAGATAATGTATTGTAAAATGGTACACCTGAAACCTATATAATTTCATTAACCCCAGTAAATTCAATTAAAAAAGAAGACAAGCTATTCTAAGTTTATCCAAATAAAAACACACTCTACATCCTTTCATTTGTAGAAATTAATAAAGAATCTTCTTTTCCTACTAGTACTCAATTTTTAGGAGCCTTGTTGAATTATTTTGTTCATTGGGAGGCAATAAAGGAGCACCAAAGAACATCAATCCAATAGATCTGAACATCCTAATGGCAAAATAGACTTAGGCTAACAAGAATATAAAAACTTACCAGGTTGACTGGTGGGCTATCAAAATCCATAGGATGACAATAACATTGGAGTCCCAACTTCTAACAATCTACCATGTATTTTTATTCTCCTCACTCCAACACGGATAGAAAGAAAATTTTACATGGATAAAAAGAAGTTCAGCCAAGAAAGATATAGAGGAAACTTTACTTATTAAATTTAAAAAGCCAATCTAAAAAGGCTACCTACTGTATGATTCCAACTGTATGTCATTTTTTAAAAAGTAAAAGCACAAGAGACAGTAAAAAGACCTGTGATCGCCAGGGGTTTAATAGAACTCAGAGAATTTTTAGGCCAGTGAAACTACTCTACATGATACTATAATGGTGGGTACATGCTATTATCTGCTCAATTTTGTAGTGAAACTAATACTGATCTCAAAAATAAGAGTGTATTTAATAAGGAAAAAGTTAATTCAAGCTAAATTTATCATCAGGGCAGTTCTCAGAAGACCAAAGTTCATTAAAAGGTCATTTGTCCTAACATCTTAAAAGGCTAAAGAGAGGAAGAGAAGACGTGTGGGTGATGGGCTGTATGGTAGTGTGAGCTTGAAAGAAAGACACCTTATTTCTTTCCTCTTTTCTAATTCCCTCCCAAGCAGCAACCCTTAGAGACAGTGACCATCATTACATGTGGTTTAAATTCTGGCTAGTAGAAATGGAAGCATTCACTCCAAAGTAGCAATGATGATAGTCTTAACTAACTCTTGTTTTCAATATACATCCTGAACTGTGGAACTCAAACCGACATTCAGACTAAAGTAGGACACCAAAAGGAGAAGTGACTTGCTTAAGGACCCACCTCCACTGGCCTGGGAGCGCCTGGCCTGGGAGCAGCTGGCCCCGAAGACTGGCAATGTGCTACGGACATGATGTTTATCTCCTCCACACAATAGACAAGAGAGAAGCAATTGTGTGGCTTGTAAAAGTGGAAGATATACAATAAGTGACTCTTCAGCAAATGTATTACCTTAGAGCAGACATCAAGGCTGCTAAAAGTCAATAGCTTCCCTTTGGGTTGAATTATTTGATCTGAAGCTCTTTCACCCTGAATTAGCTTCCCTAAATGAATCCCCTCTTTTGAAACAGTGTGATAAAGAAGTCTTCAAAAACTGTCCCAGGAGGAACAATAGTCATTTACTTAGCTGGCATTTAGAGTAGCATAATTAATACTTTTAGAAAATTTTCTAGCCTCTTTAATTATGGAGTGAAGCTAAATATTTGATCACTCCTGCACGATTAACACGCTAGTACACATGAAAGGTAAGGGGGAGGTCTCTCTGGACAGGTGCTGAATGCCTTACTTGCAATAACATCCCCAGCCACCACAAGTTGGGACATCTGGTAGAGATTTTTAGCAATGAACATCTGGGATTTAATTTGGCTCATGTAGTAGATACTCCTTTCATTTAAAAAAAAAAAATCTTCTTTATTCAAAGTAATTTGCAGTCTCTCATAATCTACTCTCATCCCTCACCCAGCCCCTTTGAAAAAGAGCTTCACAATGCCTATTGTGAAGACCCTTGGGATTTCTTGGCTTTGCAAAATGGTAACTTAATGCAACTCAAGCAGGTTATTGCCGTTTCTTCTTCCTCTTTTCAATCCATTGATGAGCTCGGGCTTTATAATTAAAGTAACCTCTCTGGGTACTTCAGCTTAATTAGTCAATGCTGTCATCGATTCCATGGCCTGTGGGTTTAACAGTATGTGAAGGGGTAGTATGAGGTCGGGAAGAAGAGGCAGCAGGAAGTTCACTTGTGTTCATTTTCCTGTGGAAGTGGGTTTTTGTGACTGTTCTTTCCAGAGTTCAGTAGATTGCTTGTTCCACTGCAAAGAGCTGCTATCAATAAACACTCTTACTCTCATTTGTGAGACCCAACCATCATTTCCTGGAGATAAAGATGGCTTAGATTTCAGCACAATGTAAAAAACGTTCCAAGACGTTTCTTGAATGGAGTCAGCATATTTAAAGAAAACCCAACAGACAGACCTTAGGTAAGATGGCTTTTGCTCTTATATATTTTGCCATCCTCAAACTCAGGTTCCACTGACCTCCAGAAATCAAGAAGAAGCCGTTAGATAATATCAGCCCCTTTTTCAGTGTCAAGGGTGGCAGGTTGCCCCTTAAAATGTAAGGCGAGAAGCTGACATTTAGATCCTGAGTGTCTTTCCCAATCCTTTCTAAACTTGGCCTATGGGCAGTTTCATGTGCAATATAAGCCAAGAAGTACTTCTCGGAATGATTTCCTCTTCCATTAAAACAGATCTTAAAAGGAAACGTTGACTCCTACTCCTCCCTCAATTACTCATATTCAGCATTTCCTACCATCACTAACACCCGTCTCATTAAATTAAGTGTCCTCAAACAGTTATGACTGTCACAAAAATGTGCTCCTTTCTTTCATCTTTCTCCTTATAGCAAGTATTCCCTTTGGATCTAATGTATCAGATTCAGTCTTCTAAATACGTATTATTTTTCTAATAAGTAAAATGTGAATTTATTGCCTGTGAAAACCATGTTTGGTCCAGAAAACCACATCCCTGTAGCTGAGACCTTTTTTGAAATGGGAAAGTTACATGTGGGAAATATACAACAAGAATACAGTTGAAGTGGGTTTCTCTGCGTCAGCACCAGATGATCTTCCAGTAGTCTTTAGTTTTAAGATGAAATGAAACCTAAAGTTGGTTTAGCAAAGGAGAACTTGTGGTGACTTTGTGTATATATAAATTAGATTTGGGACATATGTTTTTTAAGGAAAAGAAGCTAGACATGGTTAAAACTTCTGACACAACAAAGGAAGGAAATTGATCTGAGTGACTATCTGTCATGTGCCATTTGCTGTGATCGTCTCATCCAGCCCTGATCTCTGGTGTCCCTGTTTGTACTGGAGCCATTTCCTGCATGATAGTATGTTCCTGGGAAAAAGCAGTATCATTTACCCCACCCGGCAGACACAGCTGTAGGACGTCATCAGAACCCTTTCTGTTTCCGTTGCTGGGTGTTGGCTATTCTGCAGGATTTGCATCTTTCTCTATTTACTTCCTCCTCAGTTAAGGGAAAACTGTGGAAATGTCCAAAGACTTGGTTTCAAGATGAATTGACCATGTTCAGAAATGAAAGACAAGGAGGTGGAAATATATTTCAAGGTCCAAGATCAGAATTTGAAACCTATAGGATTTATCTGTTCCCTGCTACTCAAAGTGTGATCTATGGACCAGTAGCCCTGGAATCACAGGGTTGCTTATTACAAATGCAAAACCTCAGACTCCACTCAGGAACTACTAAATCTGCATTTCAGCAAGATACTCAATAAATTTGTGTGCACTCTAGAGTTGGAGATATGTTGATCTAGTTCAACCCTTCTATTTACAGATAAAGGAACTGATCTCAAGTAAGTAGCTTGTGCCAACCCACAAAGCTATGTACATCAAAGCTATCTGACTGCTCCAGTTAACCTACTTTCACTGTGTATGGAAGGAAGACATACAGCTCATATGCCTCAGGAACAACATTTCTTCAAGCTCGTCATCACCTTTCAACTCACAGGCCAAACCAGTTTCTTCTTACCCATCAGAGTGTTTTCACTTCTCTCCTCATCCACCTTGGTTCCATTACAATTCTCCTGCAAATTCGTAAACCACCTATTTTCTCCACACCTTCATCCAAAGAGCTGACCAAAGTTGGAGAAAAATCACTCGACTGAATATATTGCATCATTTTACATTTATAATCAGCAACCTCCACCGAGCCATTGACAGTGCCCATTAATCTTACTATTTTTCTCTACTAGAAACTTTTCCATTTCATACCTTTGCCAATTTCCTCAAACTTCCCACACCCATTCTCAACTAATGACTTGTCTCTAACTTCAGTGAGGTAATAAAAGTAATGAGCTATCAAACCCCTTTCCACTACTGATTCTCAATAAACGCGCCCTCCTTCACCTACCTGTACCCATCCTCTCTCCCCTCCCCTTTTACAATAGATAAATCACCCCCTTTTAAAAAGGATAGTTCATAATGGGCTCTGCGAGACTCATTCACTCTCATCTTCTCTGGAAAAGACCTTACTCTATAGCTCTATAGATCGTCTTTCTTCCCTAAACCTGCCACTTACACACATCCTTGCTTCTGAACCATTTTATCTGTATTCAGATATATTCTGGTACCTCCCTTCTTAAACAAGAAGCAAGCTAACAAAGTTTCAGATGAAACCTCTCTAGTTTGATCCCTACGTCAGGTCTCTCCTTCACAGTTAGCTTCTTGGAAGAGTGTGTTCTCTACTCTTTCATCACCCATTTACTATTTTTCAGAACGA
This sequence comes from Eptesicus fuscus, assembly GCF_027574615.1. Taxonomy (NCBI): domain Eukaryota; kingdom Metazoa; phylum Chordata; class Mammalia; order Chiroptera; family Vespertilionidae; genus Eptesicus; species Eptesicus fuscus. Next base: position 37,242,938 of record NC_072487.1, read on the forward strand.
CTTCATTAATGCATAATCTTTTTTCTTAATTTAAGTAATAGGAAAAGAATGAAAGAAAACAAACAAAAAAATTACCAGAACTCTCACAAGAGGATGGATAGGTAGGAGAAAAAATGTAAAATGGAATGACATTCTGTATGCTATCTTTTTAAAGTAAGATTTAATTGTTCTTGAAGTGAACAGAATAAACATTTAGAAAATGAAATTAAAAGAAAGACTTCTTACTTTGAACAATTTCCTTCATATTCTTAGTTTTATGTTATTTTGTTATTTTAACTTTGTCAAGATGTTTAATACTTAAAACCTGTTTTGTAATTTTAATCCTCTTAGTATTGAGCCCTACTTCTCTATTTAAATCTATTTAATCCTGAACACTGTTAATTTTATTGTAGGTTTTCTATTCCTGAGTATACTCAGTAAATATATTTGGGGCATCTATGCACTGAGGAGATGAGAGTGAAAAACAGAGGTAAGATCCTTTCACTCATGAAACTTACATTCTAAAGGGGGAGAGAGAAAATATACCAAGCAAAACAAGAACCTGTCCAAATTTTGTATAAGGGCTAGGTACATCAGGATACATAGTAAATAAGTGGGGGAAAGGTTATTTTAGCCAAGAAAGATCTCTCTTTAGATGTGACATGTGCATTGAGTCCTGAACGATTCAAAAGCATCAATCAAGAAAAGGTCTCTTAGGGAAAACATTCTACAAGGAAGGAACAAAAAATGCATAAGACAAAACTAAATGCGACTTGTTTGAGTACCTGAAAGAAGGCCAATGTAGCTAGAGCTTAGTAGGAGAGGCCAATTTGTGATCGAAGAGGTAGTTATGAGTCTCCAGGTTGATGGAGACTCAGATATGGTGCCCCCTGCAAGTTCTGTGCAGGGAGAGCTCAGCAAAGGAACAATGGCATCTGCCAGCACTTTTGACTGAAAGAAAGCTGCTCCTCCAACCCTCATCCTGAAGCCAGACAATTCAGTTCCTCCCCCTAACGTCCCTGGTGCCTTTCCAGCTACTGCCCCAGTGCTGGAGCTCAGAGAGAGGCAGTCCAAGTAAATCCATGTGTGGGCCCTTGAAAAGGAGTGCCAGCAACTCCCGCAGCCCTCTGTCTCCCTCAGCCACAATCCCCACTGGTTTTTACAGCCAGAAGTTATGGGAACTTCTCTCAACCCTGGGCTGGGGTGCCTGGTATGAGGAGAGGCCTGCTCACTCCTCAAGGGGAAACTTTCATAGCTGAGATATTCTTCCCAATGTTTATCCGCTCCACATGGGTGTGGGATCAACGCCTTTGTGTCTTCACCCCTTCTACCAGTCTCCATGTGACTTCTTCTTTATATCCTTAGTTATAAGACTTCTGTTCAGCTAGATTTCAGGCAGTTCTGAATGATGGTTGTTCTGTAGTTTGGTTTTAATTTTGATGTGAAAGTGGAAGGATGCGAGTACCACATTTATCTATGCTGCCATCTTGACTGGAAGCCCAGGGAGTGTGTTTTGAAGTAAGTCTAAGCTGGGTACAGAAGGAGTGAGGATAGAAAGCTTGGTGATAATGAAAAGTGGTAGGATCAAGGGACTGGGATCCCAATGAAGTGGAAGAATTGATAGGGTGTGAACATGAGAGTGAGCCAGAGCAGCCATGGTGGTGACACTCTTTGTTCTAATTGCTTTCAACTCTTGCCTTTTTTCCTCTTTGTTCACTATGATTATCTTCAGTTTTTTTTCTGTGTAAATAATTTGATGTTCAGCTGTGTGTACTCTTTTCTTTGTTGCTGCTAATTTACGTAAAAGTTTTGTAATGACGTTGTTTTGGTTCTTAATTTGTTCCCTTGGCCTTAAAGTTGCCTTATGCATTTCATGCTGTTGTTTACAATTCCATCCTTGAATTCTTATTTTTATGTTCCTGTTCTTAATAAGGAATTTCTGCTCATAATTATTTTATGACCCAAAGCATCCATGGAAATGTGGACTGAACAAATCATCTGTGTTTTGCCCAGTATTTCCTTCTTTCTTCCCTCCTTCATCCTCAACTTTCCTTCCTTCCTTCCTTCCTCCCTTCCTTCCTTCCTTCCTTCCTTCCTTCCTCCCTTCCTTCCTTCCTTCCTTCCTTCCTCCCTCCCTCCCTCCCTCCCTTTCCCTTCCTTCCTTCCTTCCTTCCTTCCTTCCTTCCTTCCTTCCTTCCTTCCTTCCCTTCCTCCCTCCTTCCTTTCCTTCCCTTCCTCCCTCCCTCCCTCCCTCCTTCCTTCCTTCCTTCCTTCCTTCCTTCCTTCCTTCCTTCCTTTCCTCCTCTATCCTTAATGTATCTAGCACCATGCCTTTTCCCCCCTTACACAAGCCTAAGGTGGACAAGTCTAACAAAACTTTTTGCTCTGATAAAATACAAGTCAGTTTTCACTGACACCCTTTGCAGCTCCTCTGAGACTGCAGTTCTGTAAACTGACTCTCAGCAGCTGGAGGGAGGGGAGCCCTGGTGTGTCGGGTTTGCACATTTCTGCGGTGCACATACTTACACCACACCATTTCCAACTACTAATAACTTAGAAACCAGCTTGGAAAGTCCTAAATATTTAACAATGGACTCTTATGAGCCAATATCGAGATAGCAAAAGACAAGCCTTTCAGCCTGTGACCATGCAGGTTTCTGCTCTGGAACCCACACTCCAGTCCTTATTTTTGGAGTGGCCTTGAAAAAGTTATTTAACTTCTCGTAGTCTCCCTATTTTCATCTTTATAAGAAAATTAATGATATCTAACTGATGAAAATTTGTGCAGGTTAAATCAGATAATGATTAGTCCGTGAAATCTTCCTAATTCATGAAGAACACACACAGGTGGGGGCGGGGGGGGGGAGGAGGGCAATTGTGAGCTGAGCTCTGAACCAGAGACTTGGAAGGGCCTCAGAATACTGCAGCCAGCTTTCTGCACTCGGTCTCTGTGTAACTCAGTTGTGAGGCTGCATTTCTTTCTCTTGGGGCCTCTTTCTCATACCCATACACATTCACTTTAAGCCATCTGAATGACCCATGGTGACAACTCAGCCTCCTGCTGTAGTCCTCACTTCCTTGGGGACTTCTAACAAGTTATTCTGGCTCTCAGCCCTACCACTTCCTCCTTTGGAAGAGGAAGCTTATAATCAGCACTCAAACCCACAGACCTCACAGGGAAACTGTGAGGGAGGTGGGATTAAGTACAAATATTTACCTTCCTCCATAGCCTCTAGTCCTTAGAGGTGACTTTGGAATCTCTCTTCTTAAAGACTCACAAATAGAGAGACATCTGCAAAAGGTAATAATGAGAATACAATGGAAATGTGTCTTGGCTGGTGTGGACCCTGCCTGTGGAAAATCCCCCTTATTGGAAGGCAGAAAACACGAGTTTTGAAACCAGCTGACCTAACTTATACAAAGGCCTCGGTTTTCTCATCAATAACCTGTACATAATAATTATGCATACTTCATAGTGAGCGTACATAGATACTTCTTAATTACACATACTTCTTCATTGAGATCTCATGTGTAAAGTACTGAGTCGAGTGCCTGGTACATAGAATATTCTCATAAACGTTAGTTAAAATTATTATTGAGTCTATCTGCTTATTAATTAAGAACATCTTTTGGGTCTTTGAGAAGTCTCACCTAAGACTTTCCTGAAACAGGTGCCCTAAAGTCAAACTCACATTTCAGGACTTATTTCACTGTTTTGTTACTTTTTAATTTATTCGAAAGATCTTTTGTGATTCTCTATGCCAGTTTGCCTGATAGGATTTTTTTTGTGGGTGTTTTTTTCTTTACATGTCGGTTTTGACGGTTTTTAAAACCTTATTCAAGATTCATTTGTTCAACATGTATTTGCCTTTTGTGAGAAATTGTTTATCTTTTTCTATTCCCTTTCTTTCTTTGTTTGTATAATGTGGACTGAGAAGAAACCAGTGCCAGTGTGATGCCGTGGGGAGAGCTCTCAGGACAGGCTGGATCCTCTTGTTCACTCCACACACATCTGTTGAATGCATGACTTGGGCCTATGTGCCAGGCACTGTTCTGGGACCTGAGACCACAGGAAACAAAAACACAGCCCTGGCCTCAAGGACCCCAGAGGATAAGTAGAAGATCTAGACAGGTCACTTGATAGTATTAGTTACAAAAGCGCAGAATGACTAACAGTTTATTTCTTAAGTAAAAAACACTTCTCTATTACAAATATTTTACCAAATGTACTTTCTGAAAACAAACAGACATTGTCTCAAATCAATAGTCTCTGGACAATAGCTATTAAACAAACTTCTGCATATTATAGGAAAGTTCTTTTTAAGTAAATAGACTTACATAGAGACAATTTTATGATAACAAAATCCAAACAAAGCATAGATTAATTTAAAATTTATGGTCTCTGGAATGCAAATATTCTCCTATCTTCTGTATTATCTTACTAATCTAAACAAAGAACAATGGCTATCCCAGTGTTTTGGATTCTCAAAAGAACTTATGCCCATAACTTCACTGACTTGTCTTATTTAACACTGAATCATGTGGCTTACAGTTTCAACTATACTTTTCACTGAGGTGGATTCAAAGTATTTAGTGTTAATAATGTTGCACATTACAGATTAAAGGATTTCTAGGTAGAATCTAAATCCACATAGCATCAACGTATTTTTATTCTTTGCAGTATTCCATTTTATGAAGATGCCATATATTTATCCACTCTCTAGTGAAAGAATTAGGTTATTTCCAGTTTTTCATTATCACAAGCAATGCTGCAAGAACATACATGTACACACCTGCATGTGCCCATGCAAGAGTCTCTGTAGGTTCCTCATAAGCAGAACTGCTGGGTCGCAGAGATTGTGCTTCTTTACTTTTACATGATATAAGGATCAGCTCCTTGCCAGATATTGTCAAATTGTTGCTGAAGGAGTTATATCAGTGCATCCTCTCACCGCCTGTGTGTGAGACATCTGTCTTGTTTCTCCACATCCCCACTCACAGTTAGAATTGCCAGACTTTTACGGTTTCACCAATCTGTTGGGTATGAATCCATGTCTCAAATTGCATTTCCCTGGTTACTGCTGAGACTAAACATTTTTCATATGCTGATTGGCCATGCCAGTTTCTCGTTTTGTGAATTTGCCTACATTTATCCTTTGCAAATTTTCTGAAGGTTTTGTCTATTCTTTAAAGGTTTGTAAGGTTTTTAATATATTCTAGTTACAAATTCTTTTTTGGTTTTATGTGTTGCAAAAACTATCTTTCAGTCTGTGGATTTAGTTCTACCATCTTACTTTGTGTGTACCCTTCTCCTCCTTCTCCTCATTTTCTTGTTTTCTTCTTTCTTGCCTTCTGTTGTACTTATTGTTATATACTGTACATTTCTTTTCTCCTCGGTGGTTTTAAAGCTATACATAGTATCTACTGTATTATTTTAATGGTCACCCTAAATTGTTAACCTAGAGAGTTAGCGACATTTTTTCCTTTTTTTTAAATATATTTTTATTAATGTCAGAGAGGGAGGGAGAGGGAGAGAGAGATAGAAACATCAATGATGAGAGAATCATTGATCGGCTGCCTCCTGCATGCCCCCCATTGGGGATCAAGCCCGCAACCCGGCCATGTGCCCTTGACCGGAATTGAACTGGGTCCCTTTAGCCTGTAGGCTGACGCTCTATCCACTGAGCCATGTCTGCTAGGGCTACAACATTTTTCTTCTATATGGTCTGGAGCAGTGATTCTCAAAATATGGACCTGGGCCACCACCACCAGCAGCAGCCACTTGATAGTTGGTAAAAATGCACATTTTCAGGTCCCACCACAGACCTAATGTCTATATGTGCACTTATTTCTATTTGTCCTTCTCATTATTCTCTGCGCTCCGTAAAACGTGAGGATTTATGACTCTCTGTAACTCTGAAAAGTCCTCAGTCCTCTCTTTGGACATTCACGTTCTCTTTCTATGCTGCTTTCTACTTACAGAAGCATATAGGAGACGTCTGGAGGCAGAAGGGGGGTGGCAAAATTTCTCCGTAAAAGGCCAGATAGTAAAAAATTGGGGCTTTGCAGGTCAAATGGACTCAGTCGCAACTACTCACCTTTGCTGTGGCAGCCAAAAAGGAAACCATCGTCAACACTGGGTGTAGCTGTGTCCCAACAAAACGTTACTTAGGAAAAGCTTGTGGGCTACAGGTTGCCAACCCCTGCTGTAGAGGCTAACGATTGTGCTTTGCCACAAAACGTTCTTTATTCCAAAAAGACTAATGGAGTGCCGACTAAGTGTGTTCTGACTCCATAAACGGCGTTGGACGCATGAATAGATAAATAAATGTTGGGGGGTGGGGGGTGGGGAGGAAGACCATGGAGTTTAGGGAACAGACACCGTACAAAGTTTTGGAATCTTCCCAGTTTACAGTGACATAGTTTTTCACTTGACATTTTTTTTGAAATCGGTATCTTTAGCATCACCATTGCACAGAGGAGGCTGCTGGGATGAGAACTGCCCTTGGTGGCCACGCAGCGACGGCAGCTGGGAATGGCGGATGCCTGGGCCCACGCTCAGGATGCATTTCTAAGTCACTATACTTCCCGTGTCAACTGGACATTGTCCCCAAATTACAGTGAGCCCTACAAATACTGAACCACAATTTAAGAAAATAAGACAGGAAAAATTAATTAATTAGCTTTTGCTGAGGCAATGGAAATAAAGCCAACCCTGGATTGGAAACAAATCAATTACATAACCACCTCTCTGAGTAGGAATAAAACAAAAGGCAGAGCCGGCCACGTGTGTCACTACTCAGGCTGTGACCAGGTCAGAGGACGCACATGGCAACCCCAGGGAGCCTCTGTGTCCAGCCCCCGGACAAAGCTGCCCAGGCAGGTGCCCCGTGCTCTCAGGAGCGGTTGTGACATGTTCTGGGACGGGAGAGACTCTTGAGTTGTTCAAACAAGCCGACGGCATCTTTTTCAACATCCAACTCAATAGGCTTCTCGCTGAACTCAGAACCTGGCCGGCAGCACGGAAAGTTGGAGGCCCCCTCTGTTTTGTTCAAAGTTTTGTTTTGAAATCCGCACGGAAAAGCGTTATTTATCTCTGGCGAGCCAGCAGAACTTTCCAGACAAAAGATTCACAGCTTGGGGTTTTTCCAGGTCCTGTTGATTCCTGTAAATCAAGTTAACCCCAGACACATTTGGGCTTTGTCCATATCACCCGCAGCCTCCACTTCCACGCCTGTTTCCCATGCCCGTTGTTTATGCGGCAGCATCCAGCCGCTGCCCCAGTTACACGGTGTCCTTCCCTAGGAAAGGGCACCCCAAGACGACTAACGCGTTTGGCATCGGACTGCGGCAGAAGCAGGGAAGAGGAAGCGATTTCCACTGAAAGGGGAGACTGCTGCCCACGATGACTTTCCCCAGCTCTGTTCCACTGCCCTTTCCAAGGGTAACCTTCTTTGAATAAGCACTAGGAGTTAGCCTGTTTCTGACCAAAGACACCATGGAAATCCCCATAGTACAATATACCACCGAGATGCTGATGTGGAACAATTAGCATTGTGGCCAGACACAGGGCTCCAATTTTTAAAAGTGCTGTGTTCCTTGGAATTCCTTAGGCTTGGCCGCCCTGCTCACCACAGACCCAGCCACTGGAATGTTGCACAGAGCAAGTGTTGCTCTCTGCCTGAGCCACTTTTTTTCTCTTTCTAGAATTCCGATGGAAATGTTCCTATGAAACAGATTTAGGAGTCAGGATGAACAAAGAGCTTCCTTTGGAACAACTGTCTTCCACTCCCCCTACACTCAGCCACACCAGATGAAAGCAAGGTTCTCAGATTGCACGAGCAAACTTGGGGCCTCATCAGGGCTTATAGGAGCTTGAAAAACGCGGGGGCCATTCTTCGATGGGTTCAAATGTCTGATCTACATACAAACAAATTCCTGGGATTCCCCAGCAGCTGGCATCATTCCGTGTAACCGGTCCCCAAACAAAAGTCCTCCTACTACATCTGCCAGCGGGGATTGTCACCACGTGCAACTGTCTGCAGATTTAACTCAGCCCAGAGCTTCAGAGAGTGTGAAATCCGGCATTTGTTATTTCTGCAGAGCAAACAGCCCTTTTGACCCAACAAGGGACAAAAACAAAGCAAGATCAAACCACAAGAGACAAGTGTGGCTGACAGAAGGCAGACTATAGAGACGGGAGGCGTGTGTCCTGGGGAATGTGTAATAGACAGTGAAGAACACCTGACCCACATTTGGAACCACGCCTCCTGTTAAACCGAACAAGGAGGCCGTGAAACCGATGGGGCTCTCATTCCGTGGCGGCCTACATAAGCAAGCCAAAACCTCAGCTTATACGGTGTATGCCTCACAGTTACAACATCAAAACACTAAGGACAACCCATCCTCAACAGCCACCGGGGCTTCAAGCTGTCTCCAATCCACCCTTTCCTGACGCAGGTTCTGCCTCCGCTCTCTCTATCCCCTAGTACCCGGCGGTGGAGCGTTCTGAACGTCTCCCAGTTTGGCGCTGATTTTAATACTTTTGCTCAAATAGACTCTGAACATTTTAATATGCCTCGGTTACCTTTTAGCAGCTCTGATGTCAGAAGAAGAAAAGGATGGAGACCCCTCCCCTCTCCCCTGAGGGGGTCCAGGAGCAACAAGCCAGGAGGCCACGGTCCATACCTGTTGAGCCGCCGCAGCTCGCTGCTCTCTCGCTGCCCCTGGCGGTGGTGGGCAAGTCCCTGTCCCACTCTAGCGCCACAGGTTTTGCGTCATGAGCATTTCTTTCTCCAGGCTGGGTCTCAAACTGGCTAGAGTAGGACTGGGTCTAGGGTCAGACCAAGCCGACTGAGACACTGAACTGGGTCCGCGTTGGAACTGGGTCCAATTCAAACTGAACCGGCGCCACGGAGAGACCCCAGGTGAATAACATTTTAGACTACCTACGCGGGATAACCTTACCGAAGGTCATCTTAAATTACAGTGGCCACAGTGGGGAACGTTTCAGCTAGGCAAGCTTATCCATTACAAGGTGCTCTAGGACCGTGGTCGGCAAACTGCGGCTCACGAGCCACATGCGGCTCTTTGGCCCCTTGAGTGTGGCTCTTCCACAAAGTACCACGGCCTGCGCGAGTCTATTTTGAAGAAGTGGCATCAGACTAAGTTTAAGTTTAAAAAATTTGGCTCTCGAAAGAAATTTCAATCGTTGTACTGTTGATATTTGGCTCTGTTGACTCATGAGTTTGTCGACCACTGGGCTAGAAGAAAAAGGAGTCTCAGCCAAGCACTCGCCATCCAGGGGAGAGAGAAAATGACTTCTCCAGTTTCTGGTGATGAGGATGGCGCCTTCTGGGACCCCCACTTTCTCCAGAGCCTGCAGACAGTGTCCTGGGAACACGAGAAAAAGCTGGAGTTGTTTCTTCGCTGTCTTTCTTAGTGCTACATACAACCTAATAGCACATAAAATACTGGTGAGCCTTGCAGTCAGTGGGATCTTAGAGCTGATGAAATACCTCTTCTTCATCACGACTGAGGACCAAGTAAGCCTTGATAAGAGTCTGAGGTAATGTACTTCTGTTGATATGTCTTTAACGGATATATCTCACCTACAGATTAAAAGTCACACTCCTTAGGGTGGTATTCCAGGCTCTCTATAGTAACCCCAACTTGATTTTCAGTTTCATTTCTCCCTCCTTCATTGCCCCATATGCTCCCGCTACACTACGTTTGCCTGCCTCAAATTCCCTGCCCTGCCAGGCTCTCACTGGCCTCCGGGAACGTGTTCACACGGTTCCCTTTACCTGGAGCAACCTTTGTCTTTTTTCATTCTCCAAGTGTTTTTCTTAAAGGCCACCTCCTCTGTGAAGCCATCTCCTTAAGCAAAATTAATCCCCCCATCTGTGATCTTATTTCATTTTTGCAGATCTCATTCCTTCACTGAGTTATTTACCCAAGAAGCAAATCATGTGCCAGGCACTATCTGCAGGAAAGAGTATAGCCCATGTCCTCGAATGCCTATGTGCACTGGGGGAGAAAGAAGTAAAGGCAATTCACAGTCCAGAAACACACATGCCCCTGGGGGAGAATTGTGAGGTGCTATGGGAGCCCCTGGCACAGTGACAATTTCCCAGAGGACATGACAGTGAAACTGAGGGAGGTGGGGGGGAAGGCATGCATTTGCCAAGAAAAGGAGTGGGGAGGAGAAATATCCGGGTAGAGAGAAAAGCATGTGTGAAGCCCACAGATGAGAGAACATGTGGCGAGTTTGGAGAACTGAAAATATGTCTTAAGAAATACAGGGGAAATATGTGTCATACGTCGTAAAACAATGAGGGACTGAAACCTAGATCTTAAATTGGAGAACAAGAGTGCCTGTTTCCTACTTTCACAATCATCAGGGTAACTGACTCCTTCGTTTGGCCTCCTTGATCTACCAGTTTCTGAGAGGGATAGTCCTTTGTCTCTTAATGCCACCTCCTGTCATTGCCTGATTTCCCTTTTCCCGATGCACTTTCTTGCTTAACATTCTATTAGTATTCTATTGATAATATTTTATCAATATTCAATATTCAATATTATATCAACTTATGGGGTTAGTATATGAATTTCTCTCCTTTCCATGTCATTTTTAATCATTCCATATTATTTTCTTAAGGTATATCTATAAATAACTTATAAATTGAGAAATAATTGACCAATAAGTCTAGTTAATACCCATCACCAAACATAACTTACAAAAATTTTTCTTGTCACAAGAACTTTTAAGATCTACTCCCTTATATATTTTTATTTTTTAATCCAAACTGAGAGATTTTTGTATCCAATATTAGAAAAGTGAGTGTAGCCCTGACCAGTGTGGCTCAGTTGGTTGAGTGTCATCCAGTGCACTGAAAGGTCACCAGTTTGATTCCTGGTCTGGCACAGGCCCAGGTTACAGGCACAATTAAGGTTGTAGTGATGATTTGATACAGCAAACTGGTTACCTTTATGCTTCATATTATTCATTTGTCTGTTATAAGCTGATAAAATAAAGGACCAAATAAAATTAAATCAAATGTTATTTCAATCAAATATGTAGCAGTAATATAGGAATTAAATTTATAATTCAGAAGTTGACTATCCAAAACACCTAATAATTATACTTGTCAATAAGTTTTAATCCAATTATTTTAAATATTAAATTAAAGATGTATAACTGAAATCAACAAATTAACTAATTTCAAGGAATTGGAAACAAGAGCCAGAAAACACAGGGTGGAGCAAAAGTAGGTTAACAGTTGTGAGTACTCAAAAAAAACGCAGTCTCTTCTTGTACTATTGTTTATTAATTACTAGAGGCCTATTGCACGAGGAGATTCGTGCACTAGGCCTTCCTTCCCTTGGCTTCCAGCACCAGTTTTCCTCTGGCACCCAGGACCCAGGCCTTCGCTCTGGCCGGGGTCTGCCTTCTTCGTCTTTGCTGCAGACTCTGGAGTCTGCAGTCTTGTCTTCACTGCGGCACTCCGCTCCTGTAGATCCCTTCGCCCCCCGCCCTCCCTCTCATAGCAGGCGTCCTGCCCTGCCTGGCCACTCCGCACCTGGAGCAGCTGGGCAGCCGCCATCTTTGGCCTTCTAATTGGCATACTCACTGTGATTGGCTGTGGGTGTAGCGGAGGTATGGTCAATTTACATGTTTGTCTATTATTAGGTAAGATTGTATGGTTTCCCATAGGAACAACTGTAAACCTACTTTTGCCCCACCCTGCATAGATCATCAATATAATAAAATCACTCCTTCACACACATACACAAAAATTGTGTTTGTAATTGACCTTCTTCCTCTGGATAACACTGCACAGGAAGCCCCTAATCCTTGTGATTCCTAATCTTGTTTATATATCATCTATGCACTTGGATCCTTACTTAGCCTGGCTGGCGTATGTTTTCAGTATAAAGCTGCAACAAAGGAAAGCTGTAATTACCAAATCTCTTCCTTTCAGCTATTAAAAAAGGTGATTTACAGAAATGCAAGACACTACAAACAAAGGGGATTCTCCAGTGCTCACAGAGCACAGCTTCAGGAAGATGTTGGGATAAGTGCGCTTTCTTGTGGCCAAGACCCTGGGTCTGGAATTCAAACGGATTATATGTTTCAGAGCCAAGTAGGGTTCCTTATCCCATCTCGGTGTTCAGGAGGAAAATCTAAGTTTTATCTATAGCCTTTCTGAGGATGATCAGGGGGGACGCCATTCAAATACAAGTGCTCACATCCTATAGATGGTACTGACTCAATTATCCAGTGACTGCTTATCCGGTTGGTGGGTTTTCCAAATCTGTAACTTCCTCTACGGATGGCATCAACCTCATGTAGGTGGAGTATGCAGGAAGGCAAATTGCTTTAAAAACAAACCAACCAGTCCTAGCTGGTTTGTCTCAGTGGATAGAGCGTTGGCCTAAGGACTGAAGGGTCCTGGGTTCAATTCTGGTCAAGAGCATGTACCTTGGTTGTGGGCTCCATCCCCAGTGGGGAGCATGCAGGAGGCAGCTGATCGATGTTTCTTTCTCATCAATGTTTCTCACTCTCTATCCCTCCCCCTTCCACTCTGTAAAAATCAATGAAATATATTTAAGTAAAAAAACAATAACAACCACCAAATTAGTTAAGTAAAACTTCCAGGAGCACATTACTTTTAACATTATAGACACTGTGGGCAGATATTAAAATAGCATTGTTGCCTAAAAGGGAATTTGTTTCAGACATGAGGAGCAACCTGATTTTGAATGAGTTTAGCAAGAACTAAGGATCCTGAAGGCAGTGATGGGGAGTGAAAGGTAGAGAGGTCTGAGAATATGGTCTTCCCTAATAAAATAAGGCTGCAGCAGTGGACCCTGGGCAGTAAGGAGGGGTGGAGGCGTGAGTAGGAAGAAATGGGGTACAGAAACACAGGAAGGCTTGCTGCCCAAGGCGCTCCTTTTCCAAGTCCTCACCTTCAGCTTGCTGGATAAATCAGCTCAGAACCATTGCACTGCATGTTAACATTTCCCTACTTGATCAGAAAGAGTGAAAATGTGGGTGCTTTAAGTACTAAGAGAGAGATCATTACTAATGAGTTGTTTTCATTCTGTGCTTGTTTATAGTAAAAAGGATTAGAAGAGACAAACCATTAGCTGAACTGAGGTTTCTCCTCATGAGAATGAGCAGCGGGAAACTGCACACACCAGTGGCAGAAGAGGGTGCAGCAACATTTCCATTTCAGAGTGGTCTTTCCACGTTTCACAGCTCCAGTCTGTACACAGCTGGTCTACTGAGGGCATAAAAGCAAACCTCATGGGGATGTTCAAACCAGTTCACTAAACTAGGACCGCCTGGCCTGAGGGCCTGCTGTCTAGATACACACTGAGGAAGGGAAGTACGGAAAAGTAGGGCAATGGCTTTCATAGGGTGTCCTCAGTGGTTCCCAAATCTGGCATTATCTCAGAAGTTTGTTTTGAAAAAATGCATATTTCCTAACCCTTAGCCCTTGAAAAACTACTAAATTAGAATTCACAGATGTCTGAAAATCTGATTTTTTTTTTTTTTTAGACAAATCACCTGGGTATTGTTGATGACAAGCCGTGTCTGTGAACCATGGCTATCCTATATAATAAAAGGCTAATACGCAAATTGATCGAACAGTGGAACAACCGGTTGCTATGATGCACATTGACCACCAGGGGGCAGACGCTCAAAGCCAGAAACTGGGCTCACAGCTGGAGAACCCAGCGGCAGTGGCAGGAGCCTCTCCCGCCTCTGCAGCAGCACTAAGGATGTCTGACTGCCGGGGAGCAGGCCTAAGCCATCAGTAAGACATCCCCCAAGGGCTCCCAGACTGTGAGAGGGCACAGGCCGGGCTGAGGGACCCCCTCCCTCGAGTGCAAGAATTTTGTGCACTGGGCCTCTAGTTCTCATATAATTCCCTTTGTAACTTTACAAAGTATTAGCAGTTCCATTTTATAGATGAGAAAGCTGAGGATCAGCAGGAGGAAACGGCTCAAAGCAACACCACTGGTAAAGAGCCTTAGCTGGCATCAAACCAAGTTTGGTGACCAAAGCATCCACCATACATACCCAGAGCAACAGACCATCTCGAGTCCACTAACTACTCACATGCACATTTTGGAAACAGGCGACAAGTTTTGGTGTGGCCTCTCCTCTGTCAGAACTCCTCCTGTCCACATGGGGAGCTCCTGATTCTCCTGGCCTCCTGAGATTTGTAAATCCTATACTCTCCCCCATCAGAAACCTAGCTGAACTAAGCCTTCCGCCCTCAAGAACTGGGTGTTGTCTGGCCGGCATGGTTCAGTGTTGACCCATGAACCAAGAGGTCACGGTTTGATTCCCAGCCAGGGCACATGCTCGGGTTGTGGGCTCAATCCCCCCTAGGGGGTGTGCAGGAGGCAGCCGGTAAACGATTCTCTCTCATCATTGATGTTTCTATCTCTCCCTCTTCCTTCCTCTGAAATCAGTAAACGAATATTTTTTTTTTTAAAGAAAAAAGAACTGGGTGTTTATGATCCATATAAGCTGGTGGCAGAAAGTAAACTTGTTAGGCCTTCCCAGATGTTTTCCCACCCTCTTTCCTGGCAAAGACCAATTTTATTATCCCCCAAGACCATCCAACCACCTCCCACCACTGCCATGAAGTTCATGTATTCAAAGAATTTTGCTTCTACAGCAAACTGCTTGTATGAAATAAATCATCCTAACTTAAAAAAAGATCTGTAATTACCAATCAGTGCTTTGATACATGGGACATAATTAAGGTGGACACAGGTGCGTTCAAACGCAAAGATACTTGTTTTTGTTAAGTCTGCACAGCCCGATTGTGGTTATATGTACATATTTCCCTTTAAACTCCTTAAAATAATAAAAAGAACTTGCAGAAAACAAAGGATGCCTGGGATTTTATTGTAGGGATAACTGTAATGGAATCATTATAACAGTGACAATTTCACACTCAATGGAGAGAGGACTTTACTACGGGCTCTAAGCCTTTGCCCCAGTAATGGCCACATACTGTGCTGTGTATCAGACCTGCCCTGCATTAGTCACAGAGAGTTCTGGGGAAGACGGTGTAGAATGGAGCCATTGGGGTTAAAAACCCAACATTCAGATTTACTCAGATGCACTCACCTATAAGAGGGAAAGAAATGACGGGGTCTCCCCTCTTTGGGGTTCTCAAACTTTAGTGTTCCTGAGACCCACGGAAGGAGCTCGTTATAAAATCACATTGCCAGTGTCAGCTCCCAGAGATGCCAATTCTTCAGTCTGAACTAGGGCTTGGGATTCTGCATTTTCAATAAGCACCTCAGGGGATTCTGATGCAAGTTTTTTTTTTCCTAAACCTTCTATTTTAAAAAACTCTCAAACCTTAGGAAAGTCCCAAGAGCAGTACAATGAACACCAGTATACCCTTCAGGGACATCAAGGGTCAGCCAACTTTTTCAGTAACGGAACACATAGGAAATATTTTTGGCTTTGCAGGCCATACATCTAGTCTCTGTGGCAACGGCTCAAATCTGCCATTAAATATGTAAGTCGGTCAACATGTGAGCAAATGAGTGTGGCTCCCTTCCAATGCGACTTCATTCATGGACATAATTTTCACATCATAAATCCCTCCCCCTTTTGACTT
The DNA here is from genome assembly GCF_027574615.1 of Eptesicus fuscus. NCBI lineage: Eukaryota > Metazoa > Chordata > Mammalia > Chiroptera > Vespertilionidae > Eptesicus > Eptesicus fuscus. Next base: position 37,258,576 of record NC_072487.1, read on the forward strand.
TTTCCAACATGTTGTAGTTAAAGATGTAAAAACCGTTCTTAGTTCAGAACTGGTACAAAACCAATCAGGGGGACAGGTCTGGCCTACATGGGTAAGTTTGGCAAACCCTGAGAGTCAACTGTTGTCATCAGGTCTGAGCTTTCCTGAGGATGAACCTTAAATTTGTTAGCGCTTTTCATAGCCAGAGTAGTCACACTGTCTATCTGAGGGGGAAAAAAAAAAAGCAAATCTATGAAGTTGTTTTCTGACCTCCTTGTTATATTTTCAGATAGAACATTTTCATTACTTTGCTTTGGCTGATGCTTTTGGACGCCCTGTGGGGCATAGTTCCTCATTTATAAACCTTCACAGTTTGGTCATTCTCTAACTTTATCACATAAAAAAAGTGTGAGTGCCCTTCCCCACAACCCCAGGGCCTAATTAGCATCCTTTTTTCAGCTTTTCTCTCAGATTGAAGATAAATTAGGGTAAAAACCTCTACCTTCCCAATGACTCCAGTGATCCAGCAAGATGTGAACATTTTGTTATTTGTGAACAAGGGACTGAGGGTGCCTTTCCTTGATTTTTACTTCCCCCTGACCTTATGTTGAAAATGTGTTCCAGCCCAGCGTGTCAGCTCACATTTCTAGCAGACTGGGCCATTACCAAGTTAAGACTAACAGTAATGATGCAAATCTGTTACCCAATTATCCCCACTCAGTCTTCACCTCTAGGGGAATTTTTCCTTATTAAACATGGCTCCACAAGTATCTGAAACCCAAACAAGGATTTTGGAGGATAAACTCCAACTCTGCATCAGGAAAACAACAAACATTTGTCACGATGGAATCTAAATACTTAACTACTTAGGATCAATTGGGGAAAAAGAACACTTGCATTAACTAAGAGCATTCCTGCTTACTGAACAGCCTTTCAACTGGACTTATCCAAACATTACCTCATCTCTTAAGGAATAAACACCTAGTTATCTGAAACATCCAAGCCTCTATCCATCACCTCCTTGCCCACCCCTCCTCAAACAAACTAATCCATTTAATGGCTTGAGGATGTGTTCTCTCCTGATGGAGCCGGAGAACGGAGGAGTCATAAATAACCCCTCCCCTCCCGGTCTAAACATCAGCTCTGCGGTTGCTTTGGAGTCATCTTCTATAAGACTGTATCTGCCTTTCATCTTCCCACAAGCACCCTTCCAGCCTCTGCCGGTCACCTACAGCGCGCTGGTTCCGGTGGCGGGGCAGGAATCTCACAGCAAAGACGTAAAACCTGAGGTGCTGACTTATGAGGAGGCCCTGTGTTTCCCATCAGCTGGCTGATGGGTGGATGGCCACATTTCTGGAGCTCAACCAATTGCCTCGCTTGATGGAAGATGCTTATGAACTTATAAATGGCCTTTTTGAATATATTTTCTCAGTAGAAATAAAACAGATTGCTTAGCTCCCGATGGCCTAAATGTGTATATAACTTTAGATGACCCATTTAACAATTTGAGATAAGGACCAAAAACTGCAGTGAAAAGTTCTATTAAAGGAAGAGAACAGTAAAATGCTTTGTTTAGGACGATGAGTTCTGTAACATGAGAATTGCAAATAAAAATAATAGATAAATGGAATTTTGTTTTTGTCACACAAAAATTGCAGGCTGGAGTTAAACAGTGGCCCTATTATATTAGTGCAGTGGCTCCTAAACCTGGCTGCATGTTAGAACCACTCAGGGAGCTTTAAAAAAATTCCAGTGTCCAGGCTGCACCCCACACCAACCAAATCTAAATGTAGGGGTTGGGGAGGGGATGAGACCCAGGGCTCCACATTTTCAAAGCCCCCAAGTGATTCTAAGGTGCAGCCAAGGATGAAGACCTCTGCATTGGAGAATAATCCCTACCCTTCTGAAGCTTAGCCTGGCAATATCTACTTAGTGGACAGTTTTCCCTTTCTCATTTACAGCTGAAATACGGCATTTAAAAATGACAGATTGGTTGACTGGTTGCTAGATACATAGCCACACACACAAAAAAAATACATGCACACATATTTTTATTTATTTAACTTAGGGCCCGATAATTAGCATATAAATCAGAAAAACTGAGTGCCTTAGAACTATATTACATATTCTCTCCAAATCTTTAAAGAGCCAAACTCTAAAAGACACACACACACACAAATATTTAAGTCATAAAACACACACACACACACACACACACACACACACACACACTCAAACTAATCCCCTTCAGGAACCATGATCCAATAATATATTTAATAGGTAAGATCTCATTCATCAATGTACAAAACAGACAGACAAACAAAACCCCCCTACACTTTGATTAAGACGCGTGCCCTCGGGAAGAGCACTTACAGTTAGAAAGGTTTCTCGGTAGCACTTTGAGGTAGCATGTGTCATAAAGTCACAGAAGTCACAGAGCTGCTCTGCAGTCTCTCCCGGACACAAGAGATGGGCCACCCGCCAAGGCTCTTGGAAGAGGAGCGTGAATTTGTCTGTACTCATGGCCAGAGGCAGCCTGAACACACTCCCTACTATCTCGCTGTGGCCATTCCTCCACTACGCTTCGTGCATTGTGGGTTTGGGAGGAGGTAAAGGCATTTTGATGCTTCTTTACTCTTGGGGTGGTGGTGTCCCCAGCCAGGAGCGCATGTCCCTTTGCCTCAGGCAATCCTCATGGGCAGGAGATGCATGCAGCCAGCAGAAGGCCAAGAGGGCGCCGTGGCACCTTTTTAAAATCGGCTCTAACGATTTAATTAAGATGACTGACTATGACGACGTTCATTTCTGAATGTCCCCTCTACAATCTGATCCTTAAAAGGCTCTCCCCTTTTCCTCCCCCCTGAGTACAATATTTTGGGGTATCGTTAAGCTTTCTGCCGTTTTCTTGGCAGGATGGTGAGCAGAAAAGCTTAAAAAAAAAAAATCTACACACAAAAACAACAAAAAACCTGGGTGCAGGAGCAACTCTAAGAACAGACTTCCTTTGTGCAAGTTGAAATGAGTTTACAGTTCAGGAAAACAGCCTGCTTCTTCAAAAAAAAAAAAAAGAGTAAGTAAATATTCAGCTCAGGTCTGCATTTTAAACACAAATATACAGTCCAAACAGTTAAAGGATTAAAGCTGCAAAAATGGTCCCAACAGACCTTGGTGTAGGTCAAATTTTTGCCCAATGGTCACAGATTAAAGGGATGTCTAATCCCTAAAAGCCCTTTGTCCCAATGTACTACTTCCTGTTGGAAAGTTGAACCCTTAGAAGGAATCGATATACAACTGAATAAAAATAGCACATGTCCAGGCAAAAAATGGGCATGAGCTGGGCCTGAGTTGCCACTTAAAATTCTATCATTCAGTATCATATAAAAATCCTCAAAGGCTGCCCAGAACCAGGGCCCAAGACATCACTGAACATGCCAGCCACCCAAGTCAGCTGCTGACCCCCAAAGTCAATGACACAACTCAGCACTAGACTTCAAGTATCCAAGGTGCTACAAGAGCCGGTCCTCTCAGGGACTCGGGCTGATTCTCAGAAGCCCTCACCGCACCCGACCCCACCCCACCCCACGACATCCCACTATACGAAAGGTGAAGCACTGCTTATGGTCACTACAAAACACAGGGGTGGAAGGTGAGGAGTAAGAGAACTGCCCTCTAAATATACCAGCCTAACAAATACAAATAAAATTCTTAACATTTTGTACAACTACAAGGTGCATGAGCTGGTATTCAAGCAATCACTTTAAACTCTTTCTCTTCTCCCCTCTCTGCATCGAACAGGAAAATGGTTCCGTTGGGTTAACAGTGTCATTTTCAAATGCCATAAATTAAATAAGTTAGTTCACATTTTTCCCCCAGCACTTAAGTTACAGTTAGTCTCTAATGTGCTTTTGAAGTTTGCTTTAACAGCTCCAGGTCTCTCCTGCGGACAGTGCCGATTCTGGGACAACCATATTCCTCCAGCTGCAAAGGTATGAATTGTTCCAGCAGCCCAAGGCCCTGTCCAGCAGGACTGGTAAATAGCTTAGTCCATGACGGTTTAGAGTTTCCGCTGAATCCCAAAAATATGGTGCTCCCTAAAAAAAAACAAAAATAGAAAAAGTTCAATTTGTACAACTCCTCGTTCTAGGCAAGATAATGTTGGAGGTGAGCAAAACAAAGACGGCTATAAAACAAACAAACTACACCTCCTCACTCAGCACATGAACTCTTCCCCCCCACCTCGTGTCCCAAATAACAAACCACATCCCAGCTCACTTCCTCTAACACAATCTCCTTACTTAGAAAGCATCTTCATGACACATGAGCAAAATCAGCTCATGAAAACAGGCTGGTAGCTGCATTTCACCATACAAACGTGACTGCTGCTTGGCCACCTAGGAACTTGGTAGAAGAATACAAACACAAACCTTTGTTAGAAAGATGAGCTGGTTTGGCTAATCCCAGAGGTATTAATGAATCTGAAATATTCAACTGCTTTATTTCTCCTCTTGTGCTCAATAGAACAACAGACCTGTATATAAAAGGAAAATCAGAGCCAATTTCAATAATTTCGCATGTATTTGCTGGGTTCCATTATGAAGTATATACAGTACAGCAGTGATTCCCAACCTTTTCACCTCATGGCACACATAAACGAATGACTAAAATTCTGTGAAACACCAAAATATGTATCTTTTGCTGATCTGGCAAAAAAAGAATAGGTATAATTTTGATCATTCACACAGGACGGCTATTGTTCTTTTGGCTGCTGTCATTTTTGCATTTGACAATCTAAGGGAAAAGAGGTCATGTCCCTGACTCAATAGTCAGTAAAGCACGCTTTAAAAATTCTTGCGGCACACCAGTTGAAAATGGGTGCAGTAGAGAATAGAAATACTAGATAAAAGCAGAACTCAAAACAAAACAAAACAGAAAGAACCCAGATGTTTTTTCATTCCTGCTATTACAAGTTCCCTGCCCCACCTAGGACCTATGTTGCTATTACAAGAGGTCTCTAAATGTAGGGAAAACAAGTTATTTTAGGTCAGCTGACCTAGTGGATGCTTGGGACACAGACCTTTTATGGAAAAAACTATTGTAACAGGGGAAGTTAGTTTTGTTTGTTTCAGATGCTCTTTTTATCTATTTATTAAGTAAATAAATGAACACCAATTCTAAAAAGAAACAAAATAAAATCTGTTCCCCATGGTTTGGTTTAAATTTTTGTCTTTATTATGCAGTATATCAACACAAATATTCAAATGTGTTTGTGGATTCTCTCTTCTCCTGATCTCTCCTCTGCCAATACCACACTAGCTTAATCACTATGACTTCATGGTTTATTTTAATATAAAATAAGCCCCTGGTATTAACATAATTTGTTTAAAATTTGTATTTTAATACTCTCCCACATCGATTCTTCCAGATGAACTGCACTGTCATATGTGAAATACAATGGGGAAAAGTGACCAACTGGGACACTAATGGAAATGTACTAAATCTCTAATTTAGTTAGAATGAATCCATACAGTATTAACTTTCCATCCAGAAAAAGGGAATGTTTCTCCTTCTATTCAACTCTTCTATATCCTACAGGAAAGCATTTATTTTCTTAATATGGGTCTTGACATTCCTTATTAAGATTCCTAAGTTTTACACTGGTGTAGGGTTTGGTTAAAGCCTTTCTAACAGCAGTAGTGACTAAGCCCAGAATCAGACCCAAGGTCTGACCATAGCCACCCTGAGGCCTGACCTTCTTCAATGGTCATAGTGACTCAGGCTGGTCCCATGATATCACCTACAGGTCCCCTCACCCACCTGCACCCCACACATACCCAGTGTCCCTAGAAGTCACTGCCAGTTGCACCGTAACTTCCTAACATTTTGTTAAGAGACAACGTACACACAGAATAGTATTCCTAAGTGTGCAGCACATTCAACTTTTGCAAACTAAACATACTTGTGCAACCAGCAGATCAAGAAACAGCACTACAAGTAGCTCAAAAGCCTTCCTAATAACAACCTAGTGACATTTTAATGAGTTGGCTGTAACTCATAAATCTGTAGGGTGGCTTACAGGACCTACTATGTTGTCCTAAATATTTGTGGTGAGATTTATGTACTAGATTGTTTTAGGTGGAATAAGTGCGTGTCTTTTCAACATTAGGAAAAATCTTTAAATCCTTAAAGAAAACTGAGGCCCGGGAAAGGAATTCCCTACAAGTGTCTTAAACTAGATAGAGCTATATGGACACATTGAAAATGACACTCAAATAATCCAGTGATTTATGGGACTTACTGAGATCCGGTTCTGTGATGTGTGAAGAGCACACGTGATAAGACCAACGGAGGATGAGCCTAAAGTGGGATGGGCCTTTAATCCCTGGGAAGCCAATGTGCTTCCCGTTAGTGGCTTCACTAAATGAAGGCTCGTGATAAATCAACGTCTGCAGTGAAGCCCGGGGAGCAGGGAGGAGCCTGAACTCATCTCCCGGCCTCCAGGCAGCATCTGACCAACTCAGAAAAAGAAAGGTTTCTCTCCTGTGCACCTTTCTTCAGAAATTAAACGAAGAGGAACTAATTAGACTAGGGCTCTTAAAAGAGAGGCCACATACTCTCATCTACTGAAAAATCAAAGTACTCTTTTCTAGTCACTTCCAAGTGATGAGTTCATCTGCCACAGTCATAGTATGTTGCCGTCTGAGGTTCCATCAGAGGCACAGAGGGCTGCAAGGGTAAGTGTCTATAAAAACTGTTTTAAGCCCCGGCCAGTTGCTCAGTGGTTAGAGCACCGGCCCTTGGGACACAAGGGTCGAGGGTTTGATTCCTGGTCAAAGGCACCTACCTTGGTTGCAGGTTCGATCCCTGGCCCCAGTTGGGGTGTGTGGAGGAGGCAACCAATCAATGTGTCTTTCTCATATCAATGCCTCTCTCTTTTTATCTCTCTCTGCTTCCTCCCTCCCTCCCACCCTGCCTAAAAATCAACAGAAAAAATATCCCCGGGTAAGGATTTAAAAAAAATGTTTTAAAATGATAATGAGTTTTCTGAGTGAGTCGGATGCAATGTAGATAAATTTATTACTAAAACATAGAGAGTAATGGTCTGAATATTGAGCTTTTCTCCTTATACGAACCTTCCCACCATCTGCAAACTCTTCTAACATCCAAGCTCCCATTATTTTTGTCTTTTATTTCAGAGAGGAAGGAAGAAGGAGAGATAGAAACATCAGTGATGAGAGATCCTCACACTGGGGATCGAGCCTGCAACCCAGGCATGTGCCCTGACCAGGAATCGAACCGTGACCTCCTAGGTCATAGGTCAACGCTCAACCACTGAGCCACACCAGGCGGGCTAAGTCCCGCTACTGAGAAGCTGAGGTTTACAATGACAAGCAGCTCAGACCACACAGGCATCCATCTGAGGTGAGAAAGGAATAAAAACCTTTCAAGAGTCCCAAACGCCCACAGTTATAAGGGCAGGTCAACAAACGAAAGCTCAGGGTGAACCAGGTGTCACCGATCATGTGGCCGTCCCTCTGTGGAGCAAGTCTCACCTACCTTGGAGGGATGCCTGTTTTTAAATACACTCCCACGAGGCTGACATCAGCAAGGGAGAAAAACTTCTTTTCTGTCAACCGGAAGGGAACGCTGCAGGCATCCACGATGAGGAGAAGGACACCCGCACTTCGGAAGGTAAAGTCGGTGCCATTGACCTGAGGACACAAAAACATCTGCTGTCATCACCATTTCAGTATCTCTGGAAGGACTCATCTCTCCAGCCCATCCCTCTGTCTTCTAAACCCACAAATCCAATTGCACCAGGATGTAGATGCTATGTTCCATTTCCTCTTTCTCTGCCGATATTGGAAACTGTGCTGTGTGCTCACTGACTTTGCCTTGACTGGACTTTACAGACTGGATAAGATGCTCTGAGCACAGCGTGGCAGCCCGCACTCAGCTGAGCAGGGGGGGACTCTCTCTGCAGGTTCAAGGTCTTCATTCTTTTTTTTTTTTATATATATATATATTTATTGATTTCAGAGAGGAAGGGAGAGGGAGAGAGAGATAAAATCATCAACGATGAGGGGAAATCATTGATCAACTGCCTCCTATATACCCTCTACTGGTGATCAAGCCTGCAACCTGGGCACGTGCCCTGATCGGGCATGGGCCAACACCTTCATTCTTACACACATACTCTCTCATTGGGGTCACAGCTTTCTAACTCAGCAATCAGGTGGCAGCCTCTATACTGCAGCTCAGCTCACTTACTGTCACACTGATTCAGAAAAAATCTACACTCCCCCCCATCTCCTCCCGCAATGGAGTTCAGGTTTGGAACATCAGAGGAGCTAGACTGCCTCACCTCCATCGTTAATCTCCTTTGAAATCAAAGTGGAAATATGGTAATTTTACCAGTTTTTAAGCCATGAGTATATTTCTATACTGTATAATTTCTATCGTCCCCTTTAAAAGAATGGTTTGATACCTTTTAAAAAAAAAAAAAAGAACTCTAAACACATCCAAATTCATTCATTCCTCAGCCAGAAAGGAATAAAAAGAACTTACTAGACTGAAAAATGATTCAATACTGAATTAAGCACTGTTTCTATTTAAAATTTATAAAATTATAAACTATACCAAAAGCTAATAAAGGAGAAATACAGTCACCACTATCCCTTATCCTCGCTAGGAGAAATTATATTTAAATTTCACTTCTAATCACTATTTCTAATCTGATCTGCCAGGAAGCAAAATGGCCTTTTAGTTGTGTTTAAATTTATCTAATCCAGAGAATGGTTCTGTAAATGCTTGAAGTAAATTAAGTACCATTTTAGATTTGGAAAGACTGGAAGTGATTCTCTTATTTTTAAAAATCTGACATGGACAACAGTGTGGTGATTGTGTGTGTGTGTGTGTGTGTGTGGGGGAGGTGGAAGAGGGCATGGAGAGTATAAATGGTGATGGAAAATTTTAAATTAAATTTTAAAAAATATAACAAGAGGCATTTCTTATTTATCTCAAAAAAATAAAAATAAAAATCTGAATACTTAAAATTGAGATACATTTGGGGGAAAAATATAAAATGATCTTCAACACACTCAAACTGTCCCACCCCAAAACCTAATGCTTAAAGGAAATATAACACTTTCCATAAAAAACAAATAAAGCAATGCCATGTCCTAGCAAGGCTCTTCAGGAAATGCATGTGAAAAGTACTACTGGTAAATATGACAAAAAACCATGTCCTGTGACTTTTCTAGGGTCCCAGGCACCTAATGTATACAGCAATAGAGTGAAACAGTGCCTTCAGATCCTGTGGCATAGCCTGTATGAGGTTTTTTGGGCAAAACAATATATTCTTTAATTATCTAGTGAGTGTATAGCACAGGGAATATAGTCAATAATATATTGTTCAGTGACATGATTACTAGATATATTGTAGTAATCACATCATCCTAATATATAAAAAGCCAGGGGCCATCATGACCAAAACAACCAGACGGATGACCTAACAGCAGGCTGCGTGGGGCGACAAGGCCGGCAGGGGGGTTAGTGAGGGATGACCAAACGACTAAGCAGCAGGCTGCGTGGGGAGACCAGGCCAGCAGGGGGGGTCAATGAGGGGCAACCAAACGACTGAACAAGCAGGCTGTGTGAGGTGACCAGGCCAGCAGGGGGGTTAGTGAGGGATGACCAAACGAGTGAACAGCAGGCTGCGTGGGGCAACCAGGCTGGCAGGGGGGGCAGTTGGGGGCGACCAGGCTGGCGGGGGGAGGGAGTGTTGGGGGTAACCAGGCCAGTAGGGGGGAGGTTGGGGGCAACCAGACCGGCAGGTGGGGACAGTTAGGGGTGATCAGGCCGGCAGGCAGGTGAGCAGTTAGGAGCCAGCGGTCCCAGATTGTGAGAGGGATGTCCGAGGAGTCCTGGATTGGAGAGGGTACAGGCTGGGCTGAGGGGACCCCCACCCCGTGCACGAATTTTGTGCACTGGACCTCTACTAAGGTATATAAATGTAGAATCACTATGTTGTATACCTGAAACTAACATAATGTTGTACGTCAACTATACTGTAACTTAAAAATTTTTATCTAGTGATCTAGCATTGCAGTGGGCACCCAGCTCTTGCTTCCTTTATACAACTGAGTCCCTCCAGACACCAAGCTGGACCTGGAGAGCTTACACATCTTACTCAACTGAAACTTTATGCGTGTTGATTAAAAAATACTCCCCATTTCACCCTCCCCTTTGGTGGGAATATTCTTAACTCAGAGTTGTCAAAAAGTCAAATTTATGTTCTGGAGATGGAGAGTAGTGATGGTTGCACAAAATGAATGTATTTCATACTTCTGAACTGCACACTTAACAAAGATGAAGATGGTGAATTTTATGTTATGTATATTTTAACACGATGAAAAACTGAGAACGAAATAAAGAGCAAGGCTGAATTTTTCCACATTTATGTGGATTTGTGAATGTGTTGCCCACCACTTAAAAAAAAAAAAAAAAGCTCCTAAAAAGACCACGTGAGACCAGGCCCAGGCCCTGGCTAGAAATAGCTAGATGGCTAGATATCTGCTCCCCAAAGAGCTCTTTATATGGCGGCACTCAAGTCAGCCGGATTTTGGACAGGCCACCTGCCAGAAGCTGGTTAGCACCGGCTGGCTTGGCTCTTGGCCCAAATTCTAATGCTGACACTGAGGCTCAGGCCTGTACTTCTATTACCCCACTTAGGAAAGACAACCAACACTTTGCATCTTCACTTTCCTCATCGGAAAACTGAGAGCCAGGGAACCTCATACTAAAAGGCCAAGGAAAAATTCTAAAACTCATTGCCCACATGTTAAACAAACAACTTTGAAAGTTCCTTTTAAGTTTCAGACACCAAGGTTAAACAGTTTTCTACATTTTGATTGCCTGTGGCAATTATTTTTTAACCCAAGATGCCTTTTCTCTTATAAAAATGAAATCTGGGTCGCCTGTAACACTATTAATGAATGAAGAGTAATGTGAACAGTTTTACATTTACCTAAAAGTTATTGATAAACAGACAAAAAAATTTAAAAATATATTTACCTAAAAACGTAAATGTTTAGGAGATATTTATACCTCTATTGTATCGCTTGCCACCAATAACCAAAATGTGATCACAAACAAATGACTGTTGCCAAAAATAATTGATGTCACCGGGGTGAAACATAAAAGTGAGAAGCTGAAGTAGTGGACACGCCAGATGGTACTTACAGAGATGACAGACGGGTCTCCGCGCTGAGTCTCCACTTTACTGGGTGACTGGAATTGCACGGGGAGGTAGCTTTTATGAGGATCACTAGTAAACACCACCTAAACAGGGAAAAGGTGCCATATTTATGTCAACTGCATCTGCCTCCAAAAGGATGCCTCAAAAGAAACTCAGTTATAACAAATTAGTTGTTTTGTTTTAAATGATTTTGAGAGAGAGAGAAAGGGAGAAGGAGAGAAATATCAATGTGAGTGACAGTATCAATCAGCTGCTTCCTGTACACTCCGGGAATCGAGCCCACAACCCGGGCACATGCCGAGTTGGGAATCCAACCAGCAACCTTTTGGTGTAGGGACGACACTCAACCAACTGAGCCACATCAGCCAGGGCAAACTAGTTTTTTTCCTGAACTTTTATACCTATTTCTAACCTGGAATTCTAGCTTTTGATACATGCTTAATATGAGAAGGTTTTGTTCCTCGTTTTCTGGAACAATAACAGTTTCAAATAATTGTGGTCTTGTTAATAAAGTCAATTCTACAAATGACTAAATAAAAGTGTTTTGTATGTACATCTTTGTAAACATTTTATGCAAACACAGTCACAAATCTTTTTAAGATTCTTTTCAGACCAGTATTCTGAGTTGGGACTCAAGACACCCCAGGACTGACAGGAGAGTATAGATGAGAAGTTTGAAAACCTTTAGTAGCCTTGTGCATTATCAGGTCTAAACGCAGTATGTGTATTTCTGTGGCAATTCTTGCTTTTAAAAAAATTCTCTAGCCCAATGAAATGTGGACACATATCAGAATCCCCTGCTGGGCTTGTTAACACCCAGACTGCCGGGTCCCACCCCCGGAGTTTCTGGTTGAGTAGGACTGGAATTGGGCTCAGGAATTCCAATTTCTCACAAGTCCCCTGGTGCTTCTGTTGCTGCTGGTTAGGGGTCCACACTTGGAGAACCATTTCCCTTAACCCATATTTGTTTATATAAAGATTAACTATTAACGAATGCTACACCTCTTTTGTACTTGGAATTGATCTGACTTCCTTCGGAAGGAACACTGTGCCTGATTTTTGGGTTTCCTTTCATTGCAATGCTTTTTCAAGACCCAAAAGAAGAACAGCTAATTAAAAATGTTTCGGGAGAAGTATTTCACTTCTAACTAACCAAAGCCAGCTTGTCCTTTTAATTACAGGTAAATGAATAGCATTTGCTTCAAAACGAAGTGGGGGGCTCTCCACCTTAAAAAATAAAACGATCTCCAGCAGTTGCATTTTCGGAAGAGAAATTTCACACTGCCAGTAAAACAAAACGTTTTCTACATCCCTGACATGTAAACCCAGAAACGACAGTGCAGCAGAATCACATCTGAGAAAGAAAAGGTGACAGCCAATAAATCCAGTCATGCAGGGTAAACTGATGGATCAGAGAAGGAAGGTATCTTTATTACAATTTGGATAATTTGGACAAGGTTGCTTCTTATGAGCATCACATTCTATAATGGGCCAAAGTTCAGGAGAAACCATGCAACATTTATAAATTGGCAGGATAGATGTTTTCCCCCCCAAAATGCGCCTACTACAAAGAACCTTCCGACCTTTTTTCAGGCCACAGCCCACTCGTTTACCTGGCGGGTCCCGCAGCCTTGACAGGGTTTCGTGAGCATGGCTGGCATCCGCTTGAGGGCTGACGGCTTCCTGTAATACTTGGGATATGCTTTGGCCATGCAGTTACTGGTATCTTTTGAGTCCGTTGCCGCCTGGATCCTGACTCTTTCGCATCCCTGAGATGAACAGTAACTGTGGCCATCCCTGTGGCCTTGGGCTTTCAGATACAAAAACAGCAACCTGTACAAAACAGAAAGCAATCCGCTGGGTGTTAGACTGCCTCCAGAAAACTTACAAAACTTCAAGTTAACTCATGGCTGAAAGGTACATTCCCCTAATAAGGTAAATTCTCCCCTAAAAGAAAACTACATTATAAAACTAATAAAGTTGTTTCTCTTTCCTTTCTATCCTCCTAGGCCCCTGAGTCAAATTCAATACTCCTTCAGAAAATATTTTGATAGCCTGATTCAATCGTTGTAGAAGATATGAAAGTTGATTTGATTTCAGGTTTGAATTAAGTTCAACAGGTGATTTGGGAGGATGGAATTTGGCTTGGCTCAAGAATTCCTTGGAAAACTTTACACTTGCATTGAGTTTAGAATTTGGTAAATCAGCATGTTTTTCTTTTCTTTTTTTTGGTTTATAAATCATTTTGGTTTATGGCACAAAATTTGAATAAGAACAGCAACTGTGTTTCGTTTGGCTTCAAGTCAATTCAAAAAGCAGTGGTTTCAAATCAATTGCTGTGACGTTTACTAAGAGCAGATGGGCCTGAGGTCCTTCTGTCTGTACTTTGGCCAAAATCAAATGAAATGAGCAGTCCACGGACTCTGAATTATCCTCCTACTGCCAAGATGAATGGAAAAGTAACTTCTAGGCAGCAGTCCAACATCTGTCAGCAAACCTAGTCCTTCTAGAGCAAAGGAAGTCAATGTTCTAAAGGCTTGATCAAATGTAATCAATTACTGAAGTCAAAAATTCACATTTTAATATGAGGTCAAGTAGCAATTATGAGGTAAAAATCAGCCATTGTCCCAACATCCAGTAATTTTAGCCTATATATGTAAGGAATGATACAAGCCTGGTTAGCATGGACCTTCTGACAATTAAAATCATCAAAATAAATGTAATTTAAAAAATTAAAATCCCAAAGGCCGAGGGATTTTAGAAATACCCAGATGATGACACATTTCCCATCTTTTTACACATTTAATCATTAATTTGTGATCACCAGAATGTCCTTACAAATTTGGTTGTTCTGTTTATTTTTGTGAAAAGTCAACTGGGAATGCGGAAGTTTTGTCTTGTACAGAGTAAAAGCCCAAGCAGGTTAAGTCTAATTAGAAATTGAAAATCAAAGACAACTATGATAAAAATAAAAAAAAATTAAAAAATAAAAAAAGATTTAAGCTGACCACACTGACGGGAGGGGCCCTGGAGGGCAAATAAGTTGCATCTCATTCAAAGGTTAACAAGGCACTTGCCTGAACCCCCAACCTTGTCCCCCCAAATCAAACTTGCCACCCTCATCCCAGTTTGAACCTTGGTCTTCCCCCAAACATGCCATGCCACGTTCTCCCATGCCTCCATGCATCCGTCCACATTGTTCTCCACCCTTCTCTTTTTCGTCTCCTCCTACTCATTCAAGAGTCTGTCCCAGTGTCACGCTCTTGGGATGTCACTGGTTACCTTAGGCTGAACTTCTGGGTCACCTCAAAAGGCACACTGAATGTCCCACATTAGGGCTTTTAGCACTTAATTTCTTCCCTCTCCAATCACCTGCTTTACATGCCCACATCCTTCAATGGGCTATGCATTCACAGAAGAAATGCATCTCATTTACATTAGTGTCTTTGCTAAGGTGCCTAGACAATGGCGTAGGAGGAACATCAGCTTCAGGAATGGCTAGGGAGCATGCTAGTTGCTGGAAGAGTACAGGAGATCGCGCCTACCATCACCCACAGGCTGAGAGACTGTAACTGGATAAGAGCAGACAAAGCCAACAGGACCCCAGGTGAACAGGATTAGAATTAAAAAGTGGAAAGATGCAGCCTAGAGAAAGTTGAAAGCAAATATGCCACGGTTACACAGTGATTTTTTAAAAACTCAAGGTCAACTTGAGAGAGAGAGAGAGAGCTTTAAGGAATAGAAAAATGAGCTTTCACTGAAATATGAACGCTATCATATGTAAATAATCATCTTAAGAGAGTTGTTATAGGAAAGAAATTAGTTTAAGTTTCTATTGGGCCTACTGGTTCTTTTCTGACAAGGATAATTTCTCTTTCTAAATTGCCCTTAATAGGTATACAACAAACATCTTCACTCAGTTCCTACTGCCAGCTATAATTATGAGTCATTCTAGTTCTCTAAGCCTCTAATAGCGATGAGCAGAGAATTACCCACATCAGCTGCTTGTCTAGAGAGCCATCACATCATAGTCTATTCTTAGTTAGGCTGAAGAACCAGTAATTTCTCCATTAAAGAAAAACAGCAATAATTCTCATTTGCTGGTCGCACTGAATTACCCCGTGCCGGAGTCAAAATAGAATTTCCTCTCAGACTGCTTCCTCTGCAATTCTTCCAGTGAATTCACAGGCTCGTAATCTTCCATTTTGGATAACGAGCCATTATGCCGCTGTAAAAAGCCAAAAGTAATCTGAAAAATTGTGTTTGATGGATAGCAGAGGCCAACTCGAATCCAGTCATTCCTATCAAGAAAAGAAAATTAAAACATGAATTCACATTTGAGCCAATACATTTGGGGCATTACAGCATATGTAAACACTAGCCATGATTTTCTCCTCCTTACATTTCTGCTGTGCATTGAGCCACTAACGATGGAAGTCCTGAGCCCTGACCTTTAAATGTTTCCCCAATTTCTCTTATCAATTTTTTACAACAATCACATGGCTTATAGAAACTTCTTGGTTTTGACAGGACTTATAGGAATATGAACAGAAGTTGGCTAAGATGGACTTTGACACTGCGAGTGAATAATAAAATTGAGATGGTTGGACAAGTACTAAGCTGGATGAAACACCACTAGCCAGATAGTAGAAGTACACACTAGTCAAATCTTTCCAAAGAATTTTTTTGTCCATAAATACATTTTTATCTTTTATTACTACATCAGAGTAAGTACTTAGTAATAAAATTTCTGAATATAGAAGTATGTGTATTTCCTTTTTTTTTTTTAATCCTCACCCGAGGATACGTTTTTATTGACTTTAGAGAGAGAGGAAGAGAGAGGGAGAGAGAGAAACATCAATCAGCTGCCTCCCACATGCATCCCAACCAGGGACTGAACCCAAACCTGGGCATGTGCCCTGACTGGAAGTCGAACCCACAACCCTTCGCTTCACAGGATAATGTTCCAACCAACTGATCCACATCAGTCAGGGCAAAAGTATGTATATTTTTAAACCTTTGATGTATATGACCAAATTGCCACTATGTTTTTTTCTTACCTAAAAATCCTTAGACATAAAATTAATATTTTTTATTATTTGCTTTGGGGGGGAGGGAACTTTCTAATTGTGGTAAAATATGCACCATATAAAATTTACCATTTTAGCTATTTTAACTCTACAGTTCAGTGGCATTAAGTATATTCAAAAGTTGTGCAACCATCACCACTACCCATTTCCAGAACTTTTCAATCATTTAAAAGAATTTTTAAACAGTAAGTAACAGGGCCTTAAAATTGTTCACAAAGGTTTCACCCACTAAAGCCACTAAAGAATAATTAGAAATGCAGACCAAAATGCATTAAAACACGTTCTCTGTGGTATATTTATAATAGCAAAGGGGGAGTGGGCAGAAGAAAAACAACCTAAATATCTATGGGGAAAGGCAGTAGTTAAATAAACTTTGATATCTCTATATGCTCAGAAAATACTTGAGGGCGGAGAGAGAACACTATAATTGTTTATAATGCCTCACCCTGTTTAAGAAAATTATAGGATATTTCAATTTTCTTTATGTTTTTCTGTATTTTCCATATTTTGTTTAATGAATAAGTCTAGCTTTTATAACTTTTGAAGTGACAAAATCTATGACCTCTCTATAATTATATTAAATTTGGAAAATAAGATGGTCCATCTCTTCCTCTTGTCCATGATGTAATTTTTGCAAACTTTCAGCTAATTAAACAAGGAAAGTCTGACTGAACTCCAAGCCCATGTGGATTTTTGTAACTTCTGGGTTCGGCCTTTTTTTCACTTTATAACGTTTTCACTTGGTATTTGTTTAAAAGTTACACATGTCACTGACCAGAACCCTACATAGCATTTGATTGTAGTATCTCGCCTAAAATTCATAACCTGCCAGATATAAGTTTTTTATATTTCTTGTAAGTCCTCTCCAACCTCATTTGTTTCTTTGACTGCTTTGCAGCTCACTAATGGGAGTGATAATACCAGATTGGCTTTCAGAAACCTCACCCTGGACACAATGTGGACTATGGATTGGAGGTGGGGAGACCCAGTAGGACCCAGACAAGAGATGATAATGGCCTCAACTCAACCACAAAGAGTGGAGGTAGAAAAAAGTGGAGCGATATCAACAGCATTAAAGACAGAACTGACAGGGTTTGGTCACTGACGAGATGAAGAAATAAGGGAAAAGTATGAGTCCTGGGACTTTTGGCTTGGTTGACTCAATAGATAGAGGTACAACTCTCCAGCAAGGACACAGAGAAGCAGCAACAAGTGTCACAGGAAAAACAGGAATGGTTCCGTGTGGAGCTTGTGCCAGAAACCTCACAGCTCAGTATAAGAGCATCCACCAGGTTCACCAGTCCTTGGAAGTGACCTACTTAGCACTGCGTGTCCTATGTCCACCTCTTCGTTTCAGTTGTAGGTTTTAAGAGTGCTCAGAAAAGTCAGCACTTTATGACCAGTCGGGTGAATAAGCCATTTCAGTTTTTCAGGTACATATCTGAACAGTTCCATGGAATCCCACTGGTTAACCACCACACTTGTCTAGACTGATGTAACTCTGCCCTACCAGGCCCATCACTCCTTCCTGGTTTCATCTCCTGTCACACTGTACGCTCCCATGGCACTGCATCCATCGGTCCCCGAACAGAACTAGCCCTTCCCCAATTCTGTTGCTTTTGTTACAAGACAGATCATTTAGTATCGCTTTCTCAGCACAGCCAGGCCCAACCCCCCAAGGCTAGAATTAGGTGCTCGATTCTCTGTCCACTTAAAAACAGTGTCGGTTTATTGATTTTCTTGAGTTTTTTTCTACCTGTATACTGTGAGCTCCTGGAGGGCAAGTACTTTCCTCCCTCATCGTTTTCTGGTACACAGCAAACGCTTGAGTAAATTACTGTACAAATAGAGCCTTCGACTGTAAATAGTATTGTTAGGACAGACAACTGGGAAATCAAGACGCGATAGAAATCACGCAGGAGTGGCAAATACCTGGCATTCATGCCACTACTCTCCCACCTCTTACCCACAGCAGACATTACTAATCAACCACACCTCTCTCTTCTGTCAAATCTAACGTTGGCCTCAAAAACCTTTTTCTTTCCTAGGTAATGCAGTGCTCAGTTGGAACAACACATAAAACTTCTTCCCATCCCAACTAAGGGGAATTCAAGTACTCAGCAGACAATATGAGACCCCATTGTTAAATGGCTTTCTGCACACAAATACCCTGACCACAGAGAAACAGAAATGCTTTCAAAAGGAAAGGATTCAATTTGTGTAATCTTCTGATTCCATCCACATAAAATATACAGCCTGCCCTGACCGGTTTGGCTCAGTGGATAGAGCACTGTCCTGCGGACTGAAGGGTCCCAGGTTCTATTCCGGTCAAGGGCATGTACCTTGGTTGCGGGCACATCCCCAGTAGGAGGTGTGCAGGAGGCAGCTGATCGATGTTTCTCTCTCATCGATGTTTCTAACTCTCTATCCCTCTCCCTTCCTCTCTGTAAAAATCAATAAATATATATATATAAATATATATATATACAGCCTCCCCATAAGAGAAATGTACAAGAAATCGGCATCCTTACTTGCTACAAAGGTGGTGTGTTATTATTTTTCTCCACTAGATTCCTACTTGCTCAGCTATGTGAAATAACAGTATTGGGAACATACTTGTTGAAATTTATGAGGTATAGAAATACAGTCTTCGGCGCTGGCCCGTTCCAGTGGATGGTGTAGCCCTTCTCCAGCATGATCACCGGCTGGTACTGGGGAAAGGCAGCCTTCTGGTTAATGCCCCGAAGCACCATCGGGTAGGATGGATACTCATCTCGTGTGATGGTCATCGTCAGATTCTGAGTGCTCCACGTCTGCACATAGACCTTCAAAAAATAAACGAAGAATCATGGGGAAGAGCATGAACACTTAGAGAGCCAAACAAGCATTTCCAGCACAAAGCCAAGTGTCTCTAGTTTCGAGAGAGAGGTTCTGTGGTCTGTGCCAGACTAAATGAGGAGTAGCCAACTTCATCCTAAGCCACACATACAATGAAGCTTGCTTAAACTGGAATGGTAAAAACAGACCATGCGTTCTGCTAGCCAAGACCGTCATCATCTCTTCCACCACAACGGGCCAGCTTATTCATCAGAATATAAAACCTTTGTGGCTTATGCAGCCTGTCCAAAAAACCCCTCAATCTGAAGAATGCACATATAAGAAATTAGTAAATTAATGTGAAAATGGATACCCTCTACTCAAATCCGAGAGACTTTCCTCGAACGCAAGAGAGGGAAAATGTAAATACCTTAGAGTTTGGGCTTGCAATTTTCCATGACCTACATGAGCCCAAGAAGTCATTTTTCAAAGGAAAAAGGGTTATAAAGCACTCTGCAAAAACTGGAAAAACATATTAAACCGAGACAAATTTGGAAGTCCTGAATTTGTTCCAGTGGCATGAGCTCCTTGCTGTGCCAAAACAAAGCCTTCCCTCAAAACAAACCTCAGAACAATTTCCTAAAACAAATGAGTATTGCTCTGGCCAGTGTGGCTCAGTTGATTGGGCAATTGTCCTGTGCACCAAGAGGTTGCCTGCTTGATCCCCGATCAGGGCACATGTCCGGGTTTTGGTCTCGATTCCCGGTAGGGGACGTGCAGGAAGCAGCCGATAGATGTTCCACTTTCACATGATCTCTCTCTCTCTCTCTCTCTCTCTCTCTCTCTCTCTCTCTCTCTCCCTCTCCCTTACTCTCTCTCTTAAAAAAAGAAAAAACAAAACAAAAAATAAATGAGTATCCTATAACAGATTTCCCCAGAAGTATTAAAACATCTGCAGAATATTGTATTTAATCCACAATACTTCTCTTTGTTTTTTTCTTTTGGTCATTCCTACAGTTTTGTCCATAACTGATTCCTCAATTATACATCTTTTGAAAAAGAAAATCTTCTAAACTCTCATTTATGTTTGACTACTTCAATATAGTCCTCTTCTCTACTAATACCACTTAAAAGTTTAGAATAAAGAGACAGGAAATATATATTTTGAGACTAGTGTCTTCAATATATTAATATATTGTACATGTTATTTATTTAAATAAATTTGTTATATATAACTAAAATGTTTATATTATATATAATTAGATATAGTTTACATAGAACAGGTTATATAAATACATATATATCCTGCCTTCCTCCAAATCCAACAAGGATTTGAGGTAGCACATGTAACCTCAATTCTCCTTATGTTACCATCTTTTGTCCTGAGCACCTTTACGCCTTGGGTCAGCAAAGAGCAGATATTCAATTAACATCAATTTACAAATAGCTAAATAATGTTTGTTTTGCCTTGAGGTCCAGGTGCTTCTTTTGCCTATAAACACATAGTATTATCCATCAGTTCAGTAACAACAACAAATGGCTGCAGATCCGAGCTCCCAACTCAAATTCCAAATTCTCAGGAGAAAATTTCTAACCTGTAGTCCTATCATCCCAGAGCCTCCTGGGAAGTATTAGATGACTTGTTTCTTTCTTCATCTCCAAATAAAATAGAATTTACTACCCTGGTTTGTAAGATAGAAGGATCAAGTTCAAGTCTCAACTACATCATAAACCAAAGAGTTTATAGACCCATTTATAATAGTCTTAAAATACAAAGTTTTCATTAGTGAGCACACCCCATTATAAGACAGACACACAAATGCAACCTTGCATACACATGGCTTGCAAGAAATTTAAAACTGTAGCTACAAAAGGACTAAAATCTTTTTGTTTTATTTTAATTCTAGAATTTCTATCGCTTCCTGGGTATTGATGAGTCAACTTCATTTAAGGGGATGATTATGACTAAAATGAATGGGAATAAGAAAGCCCACAACAATGAAGCTAATATTACATTAAAATAAACCAGAAAAATCTCTCCAGTCTTTATCCTTCTTAAGTCCTTATGTCTTCTCTATCGATAATAATCTTTGTAAAGTGTTGTTGTTTTTTAACTTAAGAGTCATAGCGTTCTTCAGCAGTCATGATTCAAAATCAGAAGAGCAATGAAGAATTCTGCTCTGAGAAGCTCCCACTCCAGGTTTTCGTGGTAGAAACCACAGAGGCCTCAAGAAGGTGAAATGCAGGAACCCAGGAACACACCCTTGACAGGCAGAGTAGCCAGAGCTCGGGAAGGGCCTTCATCACAGGCCGGTCCTTCCCCAAGAAGAACCCTCCCTACAAATAAGAGCATTTAGCAGCAAACCAACAGGCAGGCTTCTTTCCTGCTTTGGGACTACCGGAGTCCAATTCCTCCTGGAAGATCCCTCGCTCTTCCCTAATTCTCCTGTCTATGCTCTTAATTCTCCTTTTCCTTTATCTTTTATCTCCCTCGACTGTCTAGTGTTCAATCTTACCATTTAATTACATAAAATATGGAAATAAAACTGCTTCCTTCAAAATTCTGGGCAACTAATACCCCCATCTGCAACCTCTCTATCTATCCAAATATCACTACTAAAAGAATTGTCGCAACCTAGAGCTCTGCTCCTCAAATAATACTCATTGCAGCAAACACTATACCATGTGCCAAGCCATGGGCTAAATGCTTTACATATATCCATGCATTCTATCTTCTCACCAGCATTACCCTCATTGTGCAAAGGAAGAGAGTGGTTATTAAATTGCTCAACTCATATCTAAGGAAAAATAAAGCCGGGATTCAAATCCAGGCAGTCTGGCTCAAGTATCTGGTGCCCTTAACGTACTACCTCCCAAATTAATCCATCCTCTTCTACTGGGCACCCAGTTAACACATGCACACTAGCTTAATGTTTCCAAAGAAGTGTTTCACGGTCTATATCACCCCTTTCATATTTTCATAAATATTATATCGTAATATCGTTCAAAGAATTTCCTTGAATGTCTCCTTGTCCACTCATTTCCAATTCCTAGCTCTGTCTCTGGAAACATCTCACTTTCCATGTGATACTGATCTTCTTGCCCCACAAGTCAGATTCCCATATTTAGTAGGGATAATAACCCTGAAAGGAAGTAAAGCTCCCTCTCTGGGGCAGAGCTGTAGCATGGCAGAAAACCTGGCCTGAGACTCGGAAAAGATAGGTCCTCACCCCAGCTACATCCCAACCATATTTAACCAAAGGCAAATCACCTCACCCCTCTTGGACTCATAGTATTTCCACGTTGGTTTGAAGCGGGGGAGCTTGAAATAAAATTCTATGAGCCCATGGTTCCTACTGAATTTTTTTCTTTCACTTTTTAAAATAATATATATTTTTTATTTATTTCAGAGAGAAAGGGTGAGGGAGAGAGAGATAGAAACATACGATGAGAATCATTGATCCTGCCTCCTGCATGCCCCTTCTGGGGACTGAGCCAGCAACCTGGGCATGTGCCCTGACTGGGAATCGAACCATGACCTCCTGGTTCATAGGTTGACGCTCAACCACTGAGCAACACCAGCTGGCTCTTTCGCCTTTTTGTTTCTAGGGAAAATCATGCTTTGGAGAGTGTCAATCACGCTGAAGAGCACTCCTCACAGAAGCAGTGATGTCAGGAGCCGGCAAGGAAGCAGGCATCCTAACGCATCCTGGCCTACCTGGGCGTAGCTCCCACTGCAGATCACCGCGTTCCACTGGGTAACGTTCACACAGCTAGGATGGCGGATCAGGTAGTTGTCAGTTCTTCCCACGTAGGCGTCCTTGTATCCTGTCACAGAGCCATCAATGTCGTGGAATATGGAGTTCTTGTCACCATCCAGCTCACAGTCTTCAAACCAGGGGCCAGGCTTTCCAAAGAAGACATTCAGAGAGACCTGAGGGTGGTGAAAACAAGGGCATCACAAAATGAGGGCTCCCGCCGCCTTAATCAGCACCCCCTGCAAGGATCCTACTGCATATCCATTCCAACTCCTTGGAGATTAAAACAGTCCTGAGTGACAGTTCATAGTTGTCAATCAAGGCACCCAGTCAATCAAAGATGTCCATTAGTTATGATATGCCTGGGGGGGGGGATTTTTCCAAAGCCTTGTGGAGTTCAAGGAGCAAATGTTAAACTTCATCTTTGGTGGTTTCCCTTTCTTCCAGTTAAAACTATTCCCTGCTCTCTCCAGACAAAACTAATCTGCAATAAGAGAAATTAGAACTGTGGGAAAGGGAATTAAGCAGTCATACACATTTGTTAAAAATTATAAACTTTAGGGGGTGGAAAGAGATTAACCAAAGAACTTATATGCATATATACATTGCCCATGAACACAGACATTAGAGTGGTAAAGGCCTGGGGTGGGGCAGGAAGCGGGTGGTGGGAGCAAGGAGGGGCGGGGGGGTGGAGGAGGGGAGAAGGAATATCTGCAATACTGTCAACAATAAAGATTTTTTTAAAAATTATAAATGTTACACTTAAGATGTGTTCATTTTTCTGTATATAAATTACATCTTAATTAAATAAAAATCCATTATAAGTTCTAACTTCAAAACTAGTTAATCATTTAATTTTCTTCAAGTGCTTTAGTTACTTGTTCATATGTCTTCTCCTAGTTCCCAATTAAAACACAGTCTAAGTATTTCCTTAGTGTGAATAATAAAGTATTTAGAACAGGGTCTGCTATGTCCTAAGCATTTAATAAATGTCAGCTATTAAAATTCCATGACGTGCCTTTCCCAGTAGCTTCCATGGTCTTACAGGAGTCCTACACTGAGCCTAGCACAGGATGACATTCAGTATTTCCCAACAACAGGCACAGGGGACAGGAGCCAAGTACTAGGAAAGCCTCTGGATAAAACAATTGGTTTCACACCACCCAGCATTCCTCTTCTTTCCCCACGTTTCTCCTGTGGTTCCCCAGCTGTAGACCCCAGACAAGTACAATTCCAGGCAGATCCCAAATCTCTTCTTGGATCATTACACTGAATTTCCCCAAACCACGTCCTCTTGTTCTTATGAAATGCTACAATCCCTGCCATCAATTTAGGTTATTTTCCTTTCCAAGATATCACCTGAATATTAAAAAATACCCAAGGTCACCTGGGACTTCTATTCTCACCTTGAACTCAACGGGACAGAAAGAATAATAAATTTTTAAACTTTCTTTTGCATATATTTCTGCCCCCAGTCATAAAGACTTGGTATGAATCCTTTGTTTCTGTCTTTGTCTTTGGGGATGTGCTACCCCTCCTCCTCCCACCACAGTAACTACATAGGAACCAAAAGAACATACTTACATGTGGACCAAACTTCACAAGGGAGAGGTTATTTCTGGGGGTTATCTGCCAGGGATTCTTCATGAGGAAGCCAATAGCACTGGTATACCTATCTGGAGTTGGCACATATTTTTTGAAAGTGCACCTGGTGAGATGAATGGGCCCATCATAAATCTGAAAGCCTCTAATTGGGAACGTCCTGTTGAAAAACAAGAGTTTGTTTAATGCACATGGACCCGTCCCCTTAGCAGCACTTCACTGACGTACTTGTTTTATAAAGACAGGTGACTATTCTGTATACACAAAACACAATTCTAGAATACAGTGGTAACCAAGACAAGATATCCTAATCACCTGAAATGTACACAGTAGTGGGAAAGGCAAAAAGGAAAATAAAGGATAATTACAGATTAAGTGCTATGGAAACAACACATAGTAATACGTTAAGTTGGGTAGGAGAGAAGCTATTTTAGAGAGAATGGAGGCCTCTCTGAAGAGGTGACTTTTGCTTCCTTGAGTCCACCAGTTAAGACCTTTTATCCGGTAACTTATATACTTTAGTTTTGGTTCCAAAATCTCTAATGTGAGAACAAAAATGAATCTGTGCTTAAACAGAGGGAACCTCCTCTCAAGCCTCTAAATGACAGTAATAAGGTGAAATGATATACTTAAAAGTATGAAAGTATAATTCCTGAAGGCTTTTGATGTCAAAAAGGCTAGCTAGATTGAGAAATTGGTTTTATTCATTGTCCTCCTTTCTGTTCAAACACAAACTCCTTAATCATATATTATTAACCATAATTAATGTACAAAACCCATAATATTCTGTATCCCTTCGTTTTCTCCACTATTAAATTCTTTTGATGGCATTGCAGAGGATTTCTACAGCAACGAATTAGATTACAACTTGGCAGTGTTTTACAATACACGCTAGCAACAAAATCAAAGGGCCTTCCTAAAAGTATATGCATCTGCATGTATCAATAAGGATATATCCCAAAATGGTTCTCTTCCCTAGAAAAGGTTGTACAAGCACAGTAAAATAAAAACTGGATCCATTGACCAATGAGGAATCTGTTCTGGAGAATCTTCCTTAGCAAGGAAGCAATAAGCATTTTGAAATAAAACTGGAGGCCAACATGTAAAATAAAAAGAATGAAATTGACTTGGCTGCCATCATACTGCAGCCCATACCCCAACCAATACAGCTCTTTTTCCTTTTATCTACACTTGAAAGAGGCAGCTATAGCCTAAATGTGAAAAGCACAGCACTGAAGCCCGAGTAACAGGGTTGAAATCCCACCTCAGCTACTTTTATTAAGATTTTTATAAAGCGGGATGGTAACAATACCTATCCCATTGGGCTCTGTGAGGACTAAGTGAATAATAAAGTATCCAGAAGAGGGCCTGATACATCGTAAGCATTTAATAAATGTTAGCTATTAAAATTCCGTGAATTTCCTTTCCTAGTAGCTTCCATGGGTCTTATTCACAGGAGTTCTACCCAGAGCGTGGCATTCAATGAAGTATTTCTCCAACGACGAGCACAAGGAGAGAGGGGCCAAACACAGGTCATCCTCTGCTGGTAAAGCCTTCCACCAACCCCCACCTCCCCCCGTGCCCCCGACCCACCCCAGCCCAGTGTCCCATAGAATGCGTAACTGAGGGAAAGGAGGCTTCCCGAAGTCTGACACTAAGTTCTTCTCCAGCGCGTTTTCTCACCAGTAAGATGAGGACGACTATAAACTGTGTCTCAGAACGGAG
The DNA here is from genome assembly GCF_027574615.1 of Eptesicus fuscus. NCBI lineage: Eukaryota > Metazoa > Chordata > Mammalia > Chiroptera > Vespertilionidae > Eptesicus > Eptesicus fuscus. Next base: position 37,284,804 of record NC_072487.1, read on the forward strand.
GATGGATTAATTAGTTCATAGTTCCCTAAAAGCCCCGAAGAATCCTTCTAGTGCTGAGTGCTTTTTTAATGACTCAGATTATTTTGACAGAAAGCATGCCAAAAGTCTACCCCCGTCCCCCCTTCGACATCTGAAACACTTAATTATGCAGCCGTGGTGAGGTTTGGAGTCAGCTTTGGCATCTATCAGCCCTTATTTCCTAGGACTCTTTTCAATAGGTAATTTCCTTTTTCCAGTGGCTATTTCTAAAAACCAACATCACAATTTGAGGGAAAACTGACCTAATGTCATAGTTTACGGTTTGGCAACTTTCTGTGGCTCAAGAAAGAAAGGGAAAAAAAATCACCAGCTTATATAAAGCCTTAAATAACAAATGAAAAAAAAAAAAAAGATAGGTTCCTTCATTATAAAATTATTAATGAAATCCAGAATTATTATTAATGCTCCAGAATTTTAGAGGGTAATACACAAATACTAAGTGATAATAACAATAACAGTTATAATAATAGTAAGATCAGGTGGGAAAAATATCAGAGTGGGAACCAATCATGCAGAATTATTACAGAAACTTCCAGAGGGATTAGGTTTTCACTTATTGTTTCAATTTAACTCTCCACTGCCAAAGCAATGCTTACCTATTCCTGGGTAATGTCCGAGGCTTCTGGTCTATTCCTCCCATGCCTACATACTTGTTCTGACCACCCGGAAAGCCGTAATTCCTGCTTTCTCCAACAAAGAGAGATTCAGATACCTCTTGGCTAGAACCTTCATCACTTGGAAAGCTTCCATCACTGTTACAATGAAAATAACCATTAACCACACAGTTCTAGAAAATGTATATTGACCCTCGAATAAAGGCAAGGTATAACTCAAATAGTCAAAGCAGCCAGTAGCTTTTACTAATTCATACTGAATCACCAGAAAATACCTCTAAACTGTGAACATACCTCTTAAAAACTAATACAAATTAATTGTATTGTAAATGGGTGGTTTTCAAATTAGGTGGAAATAAGTGAAATTTTATTTAGTAGCAACAACTGATTATTTTATTCTCAAGCAACAGTACTGTGAACAGGGAGAATAAACTTGCCCTGAATACAACAATTAGAATCGAATGTTTAAGATGGCAGTGAGAGTAACTGACCTGGAGAATAATATTTAACACAAAAAGTACAGTTCTTAAAGACCACTGAGAAATTTGACCAACTTCGAAGAAAGAAAATATTTCATGTGCTCCCAACTTTTACTCCCTTCCTTTTTATTCCCATAATTTTTAAGATCTTTAATGTAATGCTCAAGTGTTTTCTTCTAAACAAACAAACAAAAAAAACATAAGTCTTTCCTTCTGTGGAATTCCAGCCATATTAACCTACTATTTTGGCATGAATTCAATTGATCATTAAAAATGTATTTTTGACCCTCAAGTGATAACAGGAAGCAGGTGCTAATTTATTTCAATGTTAATAAATGTATAACATTATGGTGTGTTATCCATAAAAAATTAAATAAATTTTAAAAATCAAGGGTTACTTTACCTACAGCTTTAAAATAATCAGAAGTAATTAATTAATTAATTAATTAATCAGAGAAGTATTTTTAAAGTCATTACAAACCTGGCAAAGGTTAGTCCTATTCCATTATCTGCAAATCTGTAAGAAAACAGAGATAACATAAGACTTGAACTCACCACATCATGTAAGAAGAGGTTCCAATGTTTACTCTTCCAGACCACAAAAATAAGTTTCACTCCCAATAACTAAAAGCACAGACTCCACAGAGGAGGCTCCTGGTTCAAATCTCAGCTTTGCCAATGACTAGCTGTGTGATCTTGGGCATATTACTCAACTGGATTCTCCCTCAGTTTTCTCAATTATGTGTTAAAAAAGTAATTTAACAACCTTCCTCATAGGACACTTAAGAGCATTACACATACTAATTAATTTCAACCATTTAGATACAGGGCTGGGAAACCTGTTTTCGCCCAAGGGCCATTTGGATATGTATAATATCATTCACGGGCCATACAAAATTATCAACTTAAAAATGAGCCTGCTGTATTTGGTCAAACATTTAATCGACTCACCCCTAATGCCTTGGCAAGGCCAGACCAAATGACTCCATGAGCCATCCCCCCACCCCTGATAGAACAATGGCTGGCACATAGCAAGGAGCATATAAGTGTTAGCTGGAACTGTTATTTTTATAATTACTTCTAAAAACAATTAGATCATGGTAGTCTCTTCTAAACTTTTCAACATCAATACCCAAGCTATTTCTACAGATTTAATATAATATCATTTTTTGCATGATGATAAAATGCCAAGAAGCTGATGTCACTGCCAGCCAGAAAACAATGTTTTTCTAGACTCTTGAACACCAAATCTTAGCTCAATATACATCAGACTTCCAAAATTACACAATTGGAAAAAAGCGAGATGCTTACTGCCTCCAGTCATCTTAAGACATAAGTCAACACACTTGGTGTGAAATTTACAACTTTTGTTTTGAATGGCAGTAAGAGCATCGAAAAATCTGGAGTTTTCGAGAGGAAGGAAAAAAAATCCAGCTGGTTTCAAAAATCTTTATTTAGCTCTCTGACACAGACCCTGTTTGTTATATAAAGTTAAATTCCCGGTTTCTGTTCAATCTCATCAGAAAACATTCATGTCACCAGACAAGTTCGGGTCCAATAAAAGCAGCTGAATGAGATTATTCCAAACATTTGCAGTCTGTTAATGCTAGCAAACTTCCTCAGAGCTCGTCCTGTCTTTTAGTAACAATAACATGATTCCAGAAACTGTCACTGTATTTTCAGTCTACTGGGTTTTTCAAAATAGCCTTAAAAAACAAACACACCAGCGCCCCCAGATAATAACTTTGTAGAGAATACCCACGCTGAGTTCTGGACGACAATGTCTCCCCCTCTGACCCAAGCTCCATGGTCATTATTTTTAAAAGCAATGAGCCTGTCAATTAAAGCAGCAACGCGTGGCTTTTCAGGGTCACCATCCTGATGAGGCCGAAACCTTGGGATTGAAGAAAAAGGACTTTTTAAAAAAGGTAATGGCTATCAGCTATTTACAACTGTACACTTAAGTGTCAAAAAGATTTAAGTTTGACCGAAACCAAAGAAGTAAAAAAAAAAAAAAAATACCAAAAATCTCTTAAGATACAACTTAAATACTTGTATTTCAAATACTGGGGAAAAATAATTACATTTATTTATTTAACTTTATGTAAATAAAAATTGCTTTCCTATCTTCTTATTTTTTAAAATCAACATATTATGGACTGGCTATTGCAGAACATTATAAACACTAAAACCATTAAAAAACGAAACAAAACAAACAAACCTCGGATCAGGAAAACTTGCAAGTTTTCATGAATTCTTAAGCTCCATAATACTAATATAAACTTACTGAATAAATTATTCATATATTTTAACATACATATATTTGAACTTAAAACTATTATTTTAGTTGTATGTTGGTGATATATCTTAGATATAAAGATAAAACTGGGTTTAATATCTTAAAAAGGCCTAAATTTAAAATACATTGTATTTAATTGACTTATCAATTATAAAGACTAAAATTTAACTTTGCTTTTTCTCCCTTCTAAAACACTTATCAAGACCTTAATGAAAAGGTAAAAAAAAAAATGGTGTCAAAACTACCCTATATAATAAAAGCCTAACATGATAAGTGTCCAGGCGTCCGTTCAACCAATCAAAGTATAATATGCTAATGATATGCTAAGGATGCTCAACCGCTTGCTATGACGTGCACTGACCACCAGAGGGCAGACGCTCCAACTGGTAGATTAGCTTGCTGCTGGGGTCCGGCCGATTGGGACTAAGTGAGATGGGCCAGACATGCCCTGGAGCCCTCCCATGGTCCCTCCCCAGCTGGCCAACCTCCCGCGTCCCTCCCCGCCCCGATTGTGCACTGGTGGGGTCCCTCGGCCTGGCCTGTGTCCTCTCGCAATCCAGGACCCCTCGGGGGATGTCAGAGAGCCAGTTTTGGCCTGTTCCCTCAGGCCAGGCTGAGGGACCACACTGGTGCACAAATTCATGCACCGGGCCTCTAGTCCTCTATAACAACTCAAATAAATAACACCATAAGGTCACCTATTTTTTAGAAAATCATTTCTAAATTTTACAAAGCTGCAAGAAGTGGATGGGAGGGCAGACAGCAGAGCCTTAAAAAGCTTTTCAAAACCAATTTAGCAAGTTGAGCTTTTCATACGATCAAGAAACATCATTTGTACAAACACTACTAACAGTTGCTGGCACATAGTAGGTGCTCACTAAATGTGTATGATGGGAGAAGAGCTATACATAGAGAAGAGCACGTACAAAGGCCCTTAGGCACGAGTGAGCTTGGCATGTTTAGGGAACTAACACTTTGGCTGGAGAGTAAGAAGCAAGGGGAAGAGGCATAAAGGTGGGCATGCACCAGGCAAGGATGCAGTTCTTCATTCTAAATGCAACTGGAAAAGCAGAGAGTAGAATGGTGGTTGCCAGAGACTGGGTGAGGAGGAAATAGGGAGGTGATGGTCAAAGGGTACAAAGTTTTAGTTATGCAAGATAGATAAACTAGAGATTTACCAAACAGAATAGTGCTTATAGCTAAAAATACTATATTGTATCCCATAAAATTTGCTAAGAGAGTATATATTATGATAAGTATTGTTATTACAAAAAGTATTTTTAAGTTAAAGCAATAATAATAACAGTCCTAGCTGATTTGGCTCAATGGATAAAGCACTGGCCTGAGGTCTGAAGGATCCCAGAGACAAGGGCACAAGCCCAGGTTGTGGGCTTGACCCCCCAGTAGGAGGCAGCTGATCAATGATTCTCTCTCATCATTGATGTTTCTATCTCTCTCTCCCTCTCCCTTCCTCTCTGAAATCAACAAAAATATATTTTTTTAAAAAGTAAATAATAGCCGAAACCGGTTTGGCTCAGTGGATAGAGCGTGGGCCTGCGGACTCAAGGGTCCCAGGTTCGATTCCGGTCAAGGGCATGTACCTTGGTTGCGGGCACATCTCCAGTAGGAGGTGTGCAAGAGGCGGCTGATCTATGTTTCTCTCTCATCGATGTTTCTAACTCTCTATCCCTCTCTCTTCCTCTCTGTAAAAAATCAATAAAATATATTAAAAAAATAAATAAAACTGAAAGGCCAGGAAAAATGAGATTTAATCTAGAAATTAATCACAGAAGAGAGTGAAAATACAAAAATACAGCATTCACAACGCTGCACCCCTTGAATTACAGGCGCACACATAGACTTACAGAAATACACCAACATTTAAAAAAAAAAAAAGGAAATAATAATAATAATAAAGGAGGTAGGAAGAAATTTTGGGAGATAATAGATAGGTTTATGGCCTTGATGGTGGTAATGATTTCATGGGAGTGTACTTATGGCCAAACTCAGCAAGTTACATACATTAAATATGCACAACTTTGTACATGTTAACCACACCTCAATAAAGTAAGTAGATAGAAACATAGATAGATAGATGTGATGAAAAGTGTCATCAGAAACATGCAATCAGGAAAGTGATATGACCAGATTTCTTTCTTTCTTTTTTTTTTTTTTTTTTTACTGGTCACTAGCTGCTACTTGGAGTAAGGACTGTAGAGAATGGACGATAGAAAGACCAGCCTGGAAAGCATTATATCCACCTTAGATTGTGTGTATGACCCCTTACACTAAACAGCTCTAACCTAAGGGGTAAAAAATCTGACTCGGAGCCATCACCCACTCTTCTGGCATTGTAGTTGCTGCCAAACAGCTTTGTAGTCATTATATAATGTCAAGCAGATGGAAGAGTTGTGGAAAGAAAACTACGCAATGTTCTAAAAAGAAAGCCAAAAAAAAATAAAAAAGTACCAATAAAACATCTGATTCTCGGCTGCAGCCATCTCATTTTTTCTGAAATTCCTATCGATATAAATCAATTGTTGACCATTTTCTTGGAAACCCTTTCTTTTCATCCTCTACCCAACTTGGTGTGCAAAAAAATGGTCACCTTTCCCAATTTCTCATCATCCTCATTTATGAACTTTCAGCACCTTTCCCAGCCTTCTCCCTTAACTGTCCTCTGCTTTAAATGTACTTGTTGGCTCTCATGCTATTACACTTTTCGATGAAATTTCCCAATCTCAAACCAAGAATTTTCTTGAGTTAAAATTTCCCATCTTTGGATTCCTGTAATTTCACATTTTGAAAACATAAGGAAAGGCTCATCTGATGAACTATTGAGTCAACTTCCCCTGTGATGAACAGACTGAATATTTTCTGGATTCCATGGGCCCGACGTCTAATTCATTGGCTGGCTTATTACTCACTTGCATTAGAGTTTTTATCATTTTTACTCATGTCTGGGCTTCATGAATGCATTTGGGCATATTCTTTACATTAGCTTAAACAAAATTAAATGCATACACCAGCTGCCAAATGTCTTGTTACACTCTTCTATAATCAATTCTTTTCCATAACAACTTTCAAATGGAGTCTAATTCCTTACCAAGATGTATGCAAACCAACAGACACAGACAACAGTGTGGTAACAGCCAGAAGGAAGCGGGGACAGGGGCTGGGTGGAGGTGGGCAAAGGGACGGGGAGGAATGGGGACATCTGTAATAGTGTCAACAATTAAAAAAAAGAAGAAAAAAGTATGCATTTAAAAACTGGTAAGAGAACTAATAAACAACAGAGGAAAAAGCACCATTATCAAAATATCATATACACATACCCTATAAAAACCTTCTTGGACTATTAAGAATAGGTTGTTTTATTGTTGAGTAGAATTAAAATATCAATGAATTCTAAAATATATTTCCACATCCATCCATTCATCCCCACACACAGATTTTTTAAGGCAGGGAAGGGAGTCAATTTTGTTGTGTTTAGGATTTTTCTATTAATACTAACTTAGCAATGAACACATACCAGTTATAATAAACTCTTTCAAACTAAAAAAGTAGCAGTGACCAACTAGCAAAGATTTCTTTGTTTTGTCAAATAATATTCCCTTCTCTCTCTTTTTTTAAAATATATTTTTATTTATTTCAGAGAGGGAGAGAGAGACAGAAACATTGATCGGCTGCCTCCTACACATCTCCTACTGGGGATTAAGCCCACAACCCAGGCCTGTGCTCTGATCAGGAATCAAACCTTGACCTCCTGCTTCATAGGTCAACATTCAACCACTGAGTCACACCAGCTGAGCAATATTCCCTTCTTGTTTCATAATTTGTCATCATCTCTTGGCTCCTTTTTCTTTTTTTAATGTATGTTTATTGATTTCAGAGAGGAAGAGAGAGGGAGAGGAAGATAGAAACATCTATGATGAGAGAGAATCATTGATCGGCTGCCTCCTCCACACCCCACACTGGGGATTGAGCCCGCAACCCAGGCATGTGCCCCAACTGGGAATCGAACCGCGAATCAAACAGTGACCTCCCAGTTCATAGGTGGACACTCAACCACCCAGCTACGCCAGCAGGGCTCCTTTTTCATCTTTAGTTTATTTCTTCTAGTCTTCAGTTTCACATCTTGTTCAGCTATAAGGTATCAATCAGTACCTTATGTTTAATTTAATAATGCCCTCCGTTCTGCAGCTTCTCGAATGCTAATCACTGCTTTAAAATATTTCAGGCTCAACTTGACCTTTAAGAAATCCTGATGAGTAATTTTACTAAGTTTACTTTCCCCAGGTTTCTCCTGACCTCACTATGCCTTATCACTGTGTCACAAGCATCCTGCCTCACACCTAAATTGCCTCATTGACCTCTGCCTCCCCTCTGACCTACAGTGTGGCTTCTAATAATAAGGCTGGCGTCCTTTTCTTCAATATCTAACAACAGAACCTAGCACCCTTTCAACGTCTTAAGTTGGTCAATCAACCTGAAGTATAAAAAATAACATCGACACAGTTAGTTCCTACTGAATATGACTTTATGTTGCCATCTTTCCCAGAAAGCTGGAAAAGGTGTTTTTTATTTTTATTGTTGACACTATTACAGATATCTCCCCTTCTCCCCCCACATTGTCCACCTCCACCCACCCCTGCCACCACCCCTCCCCTGGCCTTCACCACTCTGCCATGTGTGTCCAGGGGCTACGCATACATGTTCTTTGGCTACTTTCTTCCCTTTCTTTTATCTCGTCCCCCCTTACTCTCCCCTCTAACCTGTCAGTCTGCTCCATGTATCCATGCCTCTGGCTCTATTTTATTCATCAGTTTATTTTGTTCATTCGATTCCACATATAAATGAGATCATATGGTATTTGTCTTTTTCTGACGGGCTTATTTTGCTTAGCGTAATAATCTCCAGGTCAGAAAACCGTATTTCTATTGGAGACATTTTATTTATTTTGGCTCTCATATACAGCATGTAAAAGGACTTGGTTGAAAGGCTGATCCATATCCCAACCACGTTCTGTGGTTATAAAGGAGAATAACATAGAGCCCAGCTATGAGGTGAATCTGAGACTACAAATGACTAAACCAGAACTAGCTTGATCATCATGTCTGAGACCTTTCCCTTTGAAACAGACTCAATCAATGCTCTATTTTGACCACTGACCATAAATCCTGTATGCCTTGATTTTCAGGAATTACACTAAAACATTTAAGCTTAACTTGTATTTCAATGAATCATGTTCTACGTTAGGCCAAATTTGGACCCTTTTTCAATATCTCTCCCTTTTTCTTGCTCTTTCTGCAACTCTAACATCAACGTACAACTGTGAAAAGGGGACAGCATTAAAAAGCCCAGCCACAGGACTTAGGACAACAGAATAAATATTTTTCCAAAACCCTCCTACAAATCTTGAGAACTTCCATTTTTCAATGTGTTACTGGAGAAAGGAACACAATGGCTTCACTCAGAAAGGTTTGCTTTGGCAAAATAAGCTTGAGGGTGATTTAAAGTGACGGACTCTACCTTGCATTGTTATCCAAACAGAGGTATTCCCGGGGGTCAGCAGCGCTAGCAATGGTTGTTTTGACACCTTTGTCAATAAATAAGCCAGCCTGGAAAATATAATAATGGACCGAAATAAATATGAATCCCAAGTTATAGCTATGTAGTATATAATGATTCATAAAAATAAGGTTTAGATTATTGCATCAATGACAAAAAAGAGCGGGAAGGAATAAACAGCAAAGCACAGGTTATCATGAAAACAGCTACTTTCATGGATATTTTAATAATTGAACTCATTCGGTCATTTGCAAATATTTACGTAGTGCCTACCTTGTGGTAGGCACCAAGCATTATATTACACATTAACTACAAAACTGATACAAACTAGCAGCAAGACTTGCAATTAAGAACAATTACAATCCAATATGAGAAGCACATGATAATGGAAATGTTTGGCAGCACATAAGAAAGGAAGTGGCGTCCTACAGCTGAACTTGAAGGATGGGGAGGAATTAACCATGCCAAAGGATAAGTTGAGGATGAAGAGCAGGGAGTGGGTGGGAAGCAGCTAAAGAACCCAGAGGCAAGTATTCAATGGTGTAATTTATACAAAAAGTCTGAAGGTGAGAGAGGGCATAGAACATCCGAGAGCAACAACAACAAAGAAGTCTGAGATGGGCTGACAGGAAATGTATGGAGGGAGGAAAGATAAGGAAAAAGGAGAAAGATGCAAATGCCAGATGATGCAGAGTTGATGCGCCCAAGAGTCAAGACAATGGGCCTTTTAATAAAAGCAATATAATCAACTGCATTTTAAGAAAGAATACCCCAGCTGCAAGACGGATAAGGTTGGAAATAGCCAAGAAAGGAGGTAAGAGGTAAGGTAGACGACGATGGCAGTAACACAGTGACCCAGAGGAGAAACAAAGATGACCTAGACTCTGGCAATAGTAACAAGGAAAAATGGATAGAGTGAAAATTCTTTACTAAGAAGTATTGACACCATTTAGTAATGAATAAAATGTCCAAGGGGGAGGGGGAAGGAATAATTAAGGTTCATGTGTTTTTAGCCTGGGCAGTTAGGTGGCTAGTGGTTTCATTCACAGGAACACGTATGGGAATGGATCTGTTGATAAAAGTAAGGCCTTTAGTTTTGAACACATTTTGTTTATGTGTCCCTGAAATACCCAAATCAGACTCAGTAGGCAGTCACATAGATGTGACTGACCTGGACTAGATTTGGGATAGTCAGTCCCAAATTTAACAAATTAAAACCTAATCATACACTCATTATTTAGATATAATTAATGAACTAGAAAACTACATGGCCTCATGATACATGATGTTAAAAAATTAATTGGAATGAGGTGTTTTTTTGTATCACCTATAATCAGAAAATTTCGCAGACTTCCATCTTGAAATGTTACTTTCACCAAAAAGTATTATCGTTAATCGAGTCAGCTCACAAAAATCATAACTCTGTGTAAAGTTTCTTTCCTCTCTCAAGTCTTCATCAAGTGATTCTAAGCTCTTCAAATTATAACACACTCAGGTTTTTAAAGGAACCAATGAACCATATATATGTTCCTGTGCCTATGGGTTATGCATATATATATATATATATATATATATATATATATAGGCACAGGAACATATATATGGTTCATTGGTTCCTTTAAAAACCTGAGTGTGTTATAATTTTCGTTGTATGATATGGTGCCCAGATTCTTTATCCTGATGTAGTCCACATCACAGTTCAATGGATTATGCATATATATGTGTGTGTGTGTGTGTGTGTGTACACACACACACACATACACACACATATATATATATATGCATAACCCATAGGCACAGACAATAGGGTGGTGAAGGCCTGGGGTGGAGGGTGGGGATGGGCTAGAAGAGGTCAAGGGGGGAAAAAAGGAACATATGTAATACTTTCAACAATAAAGATTTAAAAAAAAAAAGGATCCTCTGAGTACTATAAAGGGAAAATATCCATTGAACTGTGATTGGACTACATCAGGATAAAGAATCTGGGCACCATATCATACAACGAAAATATCAAAGTGCCTGTGAGCACAAAATGAGCCCGATGTATCTATCACCAGCCGGTGAGGGGTGAGTGCCAGATACCATGGAAACTGGAGCTCCTAAATGGCCTTTACTTTACTTGACCTGTATCATTTTAAATTAGGTCAAACATTCTTCAACAGTACTTCACTATTTGCGTAATTCGTATTAAATACCCACAGGACACTTCATCAGCACTGAGAGAGAAAATACGTTTTTTAATCCTTGGAAGCACATTATCTAAGCAGCAGTCGCCAACCTTCCGGACCTCACGGACCACCAGTGGTCTGCAGACCACCGGTTGGCGACCACTGAATGTGTGCATCCCTAGACACACATGATGACATTAGAGCCTGGAAAGAAGGAGGGAGGAAGAGGACAAGGACTCATGAATCAAGTCCATTATTATAACTTCCGACTGCATGAGCATGTGTGTGTTAGCATATATTCCTGCGTGTTCTTCCGATTGCATAAGCATGTGTATGTTAGGGTATATTCCTGTGTGATAAACAGAAAACTGTATAGATAGCCTTCATATGGAAGAGTTAGGAGTCTGCTTTTTTAATCTCTGATGACAAGGTCTATCTAAAACGGGCATTTCTCAGTTGTAACCACAGTAGTCTATCCTTTACCCTGTAAATCATATGTACTAACTGTTAAAACTTAGGAACATACCTTAAAACTTGAATGGACCCTGTTGTTATAAAATACACCCAACGGAGTAAGTTCTGGTTTCGTTAACAGCTGCAATCCACTGGATTCCCCAGTAGGTTCCTTGTGAAATAAATACCATATTCCAGCATCCTATAATTAAAAGGGTAAGATCATTAAAAGCTCCTTTTATAAAGCCACTCTGTGAAAACCCTCATAAACTAAGCACTTCACGGGCAAGTTTAATCTTTTTAACACTAACTATTCATTGTTTCTGGTTAGGAATTGACTATAAAAAGGTGTACACTCACCTAGCACCTTCAAAGCAGTGCTATCATGCTTTGAGGAAAAAAAAAGCAAATTTAATTTTGCTTGCAGGTTTGGACAAAAGATAGAAATAATTGGCTGACAGCAAAATTTCTTTTCAAAGTAAGTTTCCCATAATTATCTACTTTAAAAAGTTGTGCAGAATTAGAAGCAAACAAGCCTTCCTTCCTTCCATGTGACCAGGACAGCACAGCCTTTTAGAAATATGGGTTTTTCTGTTTACCTTCAAACCTGATCAATAAATGAGTCATACCTATTAAACAACTATCTGCCAACATGCTGGGCTCACTGACTTCTTTCAGACAACTCCAATGCCCTTCCTATCCCGAGGCAAATTTTTGCCAAGAAAAAAAAAAACACCACACCACACGCATGAATCAGGATGCTGTCTCAGTCTGGACCCTGTCTATTCAAGTTCAGTATTCCTGACCGTACCGGGAGCAGAACAGTTTGAAATATTTTGACACTCAAAATGAAATTTAAAAATCGAAATGAAATGTTCCTAATTCCTGTGACAAGGGAAAACCAGCCCAATGTGAAAGACATCTTCATATGATGGAATTTTGATTAAACAGGCTGTGGAAACTTCAACTTATAGTCCAACAAGTATGGCACTGATTCAAATATGGAAAAAATTTATTTAGTGCCCACTATATGCCAGGTGTACAAGGCTATTCACAAAGAATTCATAGTTTAATGGGAAATACAGACAGAACTAAAATATATGTAGTAAGTACTATATTAGCTGTAATAAAAAGTCCTTTGGGAACCTAGAGGAGATGAATTGTGAAAAGCATATGTAGCTATGCACCAAAATGAAAGCAATAGTTAATATTTCCCCCCAAGTTTATAGATGGGTCTTAAAGCAAACTGTTCTGCTCTAGCCGGGCGGCTGAGTTGATTGGAATATTGTCCCGTACACCGAATGTTGCGAGTTCAATTCCCGGGCAGGTGCATGCAGGAGGTAGGAGAGGCAATCGATCCACTAATGTTTCTCCCTCTCTGTATCTCTCTCTCTCTCCCTCTCTCTCCCCTCCTTCCTCTCTCTCTAAAATACATTTAAAAAACCACACACGTATCTTCAGGTGAGGATATTTTTTAAAAGGAAAAACTGTTTTGAAAAATGTATTTACCACCTCTACTCCTTGGGGCACAAAACAGACCATTGAAGAAGACATGGAGGGTTGTCTTCTCCATACCAGAGCCCTATAAACTGAGGGCACAGCAAACCCTCTAGGGTACAATGGAGTTTGGGGATTGGAGGGTGGAGGAAAGAACAAGGAGGTAGTAGCTGTTTCCTGTTAAACACTGTGGTGTCAAAACTGGTAAAGGGAGCTTTGTAAAAGGCAGTGGAAAGGTACAAGTAGAAAGGGTTTGGTTGACTTTGGGAGGAAAACCCTTGCCAAGACATGAGCTTCCCTGGAGCAGTTTTTCTAGAGGGGAAAAGAAAGAATTCCCAAAATGAAAAGGAAGAAGAATGTACATGAAATGGGCCTTTGTTATTTTCTCAACATGAGCCTCAACGAAGGTTTCTGGCAACCTCACCGGACACCTTTCAATGTGTTTTAATCTTTAACCCACAACTTCTGAAAACAGCTGAAAGGAATCTCTGCTCTGGCTGTTCATTTGTAAAGATCCTGGGGTGAGACTGCTTATCAATCTATTGGTCATCTTGACCCAAAATCTCATCTTCCAATAAGAAACTCTCAACACAAACCCCATGTGGGACTTGACAAATATTTGATTAAAAAATGAATGAATGAAAACCTGAAATGATTAAATGTCCAGGCATCTGGCCTGTCAAATAAGAATTTTATGTTTTATGTATTTAGGAGAAATCACTGATGTGAATTCTACCATCACATAAAGATGCCTGTATTCTATTCCTCTCAAAGAAATACTCCCTGAAAAACAATGCTAGGCATTTCTTTCCTTTTAAAATCTTAACTAGCTTTCCCGTTGCAGGAAAAATCCTGCAATAGGATTTCCTGCTGCACTCTACCCCGCCTCCGCTCCTCCCTTGCCGCCCTCCCCGCCTTCTCCTCCAGCCCGCCCGCATTTCCCTTCGCCCCCCGCCCCGCCTCCGCTCCGCCCTTGCCGCCGGCTCCGCCTTCTCCTCCAGCCTGCCTGCGTTTCCCTTTGCCCCCGGCCCTGACTTCGCTCCTCCCTTCTCCTCCCCCCGCCCCCCTGGCTTGCTTGCTTCTCTGCAGCTTTGCTCCCTTCTGCAGCTCTTGGCTTCTTTCTACACTGTCATGATATGCAAATTAGCCGTCATCTTTGTTGGAGTAATTTGCATACTCGTCCTGATTGGTTGGTGGGCGTGGCTTGGCTGGTGGGCGTGGCTTGGGCGTAGCGAAGGTGCGGTCAATTTGCATATTTGTCTATTATTAGATTAGATAGCCAATAAATATATGAATATTTAGGTACTGCTGTAAAGCCAAGTTTTTTTGTACTGTAGTTTTCAGCACAGATATAATTGTAATAGTATAATGTCCTAAAGATTCATTTCTATATTATAAATTAGCCGTTTTAATTCAGACTCAATGATAAGTGTAAATTTCTCCAACCTTACCCAGGAGACATTTCTGCCATCCAAAAATAGTTCATTTGTTCTTTTAAGTTATTCTTATGTTTGTGAAACAATTCAAGGCACACAGTTAATTTAAGGCACACAGCTGAGTGTAGCTGCTTTACCAAGGAGATGAAATCCCCAAGTGCATACGATTAACCGAAGGATGAGCCCCTTCACCGGAGAGACCACTGTCAGTCTTCTACAGAATAATCCGTTCCCACGAAGAGAAGCCAAAGCTTTCTCTCTGCATCAACACTAAAAACTGCAATGACCAGGGCCACACCTGACTTAAATATGATAACCCAGAAAGACTATGTATCACACACTAAAATTATACTCTGGCGATGACATGATAACCCTGGGGATTAGCTGACTGCTTCTCCTCCATTTGGCATATGATTTCTTTTTTTCCTTGACAAGATCATTTTATTGGGACAGTCGCAAAATTCTTTATTTAATTTTTATTATGGCCATGTCTTTTTTTCATTTTTACAATGTGGTACTTAACACTGACATATCGTTTCTGTCTATTATTCATTTGGTGGGCACCAGTTAAACAAGGTGAAAACTCAAAAATGGCAAGTTGAGCTAAATTTAAATGACATGACTTGATAAAAATTCATGATGTAGAAATTATTGAGCATTTCAAACTAACTTCAATTTTTTTATTACAAATATTCCAGTGAAATATAAAGTCTCTTTTAAATGCTTGATTGCTTCACTGATAAAAAATAAAATGAAGTCTGGCCAGTGTGGCTAAATGGTTGAGTGTCGACCCATGAACTAGGAAGTCACGGTTCGATTCCCGGTTGGGGCACATGCCTGGGTTGTGGGCTCGATCCCCAGTGTGGGGTGTGCAGGAGGCAGATGACCAATGGTTCTCTGTCATCAATAATGTTTCTATCTCTCTCTCTCCTTCCTCTCTGAAACCAATAAAAATATTTTTTAATATATACTTTATTATGTATAGTTTTAATTATGACCAGTAGCTATTGTAGGGGAGGAACAAAACTTTTCTCTACCCTCAAGGTAAACATGACACAGATTAGCAAGAAAAAAATAACCAAATTTAATACACATGTATGGGAACTTGCATACAGGAGTGAGTCAAAAACTCCACGTGGAGGGGAGGCTCCACGATGTTAAAGGAACTGAGGAACATAAGACATCCTGGGCTAGGGATGAGCTGAGATGACATAGGGGCTTCAAAAGGTCATTGCAGGATGATACAAGCTGGCATAATTGATTTAGAAGAAATGGAAGAAGCATCTCAGTCACATCTGCTCTCAACTAGACAAGTAGCACCAACAAACCAACAGGATGCAGGAGAGAGATTGACACACCTGGAGTTCCATCCATAATGTCACATCCACATACAAGAACTGTGTAAACGTGAATAGAAAAACCTGAAAGCACTTCGGTCTTATTTACCTGTGAGCCTGCAGCTGCGTTATTAATCAGATTGTTGTTGGGGTGAGCAATCCAGAAAGTTGAAACAGCCCTGCAAGGCATTTTTTAAGGTGATTGAAATATTCATCATGAAATATTCTGCCCACTAAAAACTCCCCCCCAAAACTTCTTCCCCAACAGCCAAAGACCTTGACCGTCACGTAGGAGTTTTTCTCTCTGCCAGTTACTCACATACAGTCCGTGGTGGGCACTGGGATGTAATTCCCAAACACTTTTTCTCGCATCGCGGTGCACATGGAGTTGTTCCTGTCAGTGGGAAGGAGGGTGCCTGGCTTGGTGAGGAGTCCCAGATTGTGGAACAAAGTATTTCTCTGCTCAACACCATCTTCCAAGAAGAAACAATGACCCAGTGTGTCAAACCCAATGGTGTCCTTTATCTGCAGAAACGTAAGTGTATAATGTCATTGGTAGCAAGACGGATTGTGGCTTAAGTAACAAGTGCTATTCAGTGTAGCCTGCTGGGCACGAATGCAAAAGGAACTTTTCATCTTATCTGAAGGGGCAAAGTCGAATGTCAGGTTTTACTGATCTCTTAAGAGAATAATTTGGGTAGCTGAAAAGGGAAGCCTCCTTCACGCGGAAAAAACAGAATTCTCCGTAAAAGCAAAATAGAGTAAAGGCCTGTGGTGCAGAGCTCACTTCCATAAAATTGAGAAGTCGTGAGATTTAAGGAGAGGTAACTGCTTCAATAATATGCACCCCCATAATGGGAGCCTGCTCACCAGCAAGCCGTCTGTCCCATGCACAGTGATGCACCGGGAGAAGCTGTGGTGAATAGACAGTCCGTCCACAGATGTCCTGGGTCTGTAACCTCCCCGGTGGTCCACGTCCCCACACAGGTGGAAATGAACAGGGTACCGTCCCAGCTGCTGCTGCTGGCCCATGTGTTTCAATTCCACATAAGAAAGATGGACTGAAGTGAAATTTTTCCTTATCTGGAAGACATGGTAACCAAAATCAAATGATACATTTCATTACAGGTAAGTAGCAAAATACATTGTTTCATAGGAAATGTCTGAAGGAGATGACATACATATTAAAACATTTACTATCTTTCGCATCCTATTTTACCGGGTCCCCAGTTAATAATTTAGCAAATGCTCCTCCTTTGCTTAAGTGATTGCTTTAAAGGGCTACGGACTAATAGCATCTTACATTAACAATAAAAGGAAATGTAACCAGGAAAGCTGCAGATGATTTCTGTATGTGAGTTTTGATTTGTTCAAATATTTTGGTCAGTTCCAGTCTCATCTTGTTATTTTATTTCCATAACTTCCACAATAGTTTGAAAAAGATAGTTCTAAATTGGCCCTCAATATTTTTGTTAGCATATAATAGTGTTTACTTCAGTTCTTTTAAAAAATTCCTGTGATCCACAATTAGGGCATTCGATATTTTTAAACACTGGATTTTCAATCGTACTACTGAAAACAAAGAAATAATACTGACCAACATTTCAGAAATCGGTGTAACAGAAATGCTGCTAATAAGCGTAGCCCACTTATTACACAAACACTGATTTTAAAACACATGTAGCCAAAATGCAGCCCAGAAGTTCAATAAATTAGGATATAGAGCAAGCTTACCACATAGTAAGTGCTCAATACTTTTACAGAATAAAAATCTGCATATAAAAATAGTTTTTCAAAAACATAGTTCATATGTATATATTGCTTAATCATGTTTTATAAAGAACCAATTGATCCTTTCATACCAACATTTATTTTTTGTCTCTGTATAATTCGTTCTTCCCAACGTACTGATTTAATTCTTCATAAGGCAATTCTTAAACAGCTTAACCTCAGGTCCAGGTCAACTACATGAAGATATAAACTTTCTTTTAATTACCTAAAATCTGCTCTTTGTCATTCAATAGAGAAATAAAATATGATTTCTTCTTAACATCCTTACAGATTTCATTCCAAAACTTTAAAGTTTTTCCAAATATATTTAGCAACCTAGTTTCAAAGAACGCATCAAATCCTTCTGCCTACCGTGACATGTCCCCCAAAGGTATCATAATCAAAGAACTGGCACTGGTTTTCCCCATAGCACGAATCTTCCATTTCTCCTTGGATTGCAACATTCCGGGTGAGAATTCCAACCTCAGCTCTCATGTCTACACCATCTATGATCTCACCCATGTGCAGGAACTGTGGGGTTTCTGGTTGATGTGGGCAAGGGAAAAATAATATTAGAACAAAGAAAACATGGAACTTATGTCAAAAAGACAGTCGCGTTATTCTGTAACCCCAAGACATTATCCAACGTTACTGTCCACTTCCATCCTTTAATACCTCAGAACCACAGAATCCCAGGAAGTAAGGGTATTAGTAATTATCTGGTTGAACCACCCACCCAATTTGACCAACTGTCAAATTGACACACAGAACTTGCACTTCCCTGAAGTAGTTCAATCCTCCCTTAATCTGGAATCAATAATCTGGAATCTACTCAAGAATCCATATTTTCTCTCCCGGTCCATATGCTTTTGTTCCACCCCCGAGGACACATGAAAAACCAAATGTACGGTGAGTCCAGAAAAATTAATGGTGTTATCAATGTTGATAGCAGGGTGTGAGTTGTTTTTGTTTCTACTTCATTAACAGCACAAAAACAACCACCTTTTCTTTCCTCCGTCTTCCTACTTTAATATTATGCATTCTTTTAAGTTCCCACTTTGATGGGAAATTTAGAAACTCTTTAATAATGAGCTCCTCTCTGATGTTTTCATTATATAAACTCAAGGGAGAAAATAAAAGTAAATCAAGGAGTTGAGATCATGGAGATTCATTATCATGTAGACTTGTTAACAACAGTGGGAATTTCCAAACAAAATCAATGCCAGATGGTATCGCAGCTTTCTGCGTTTTCCTGTTTTCTGCTTATGCCCTGTGTTCTCGAGAAGGAAAAGCAACAACACTGAAACACAGAGGACAAGTGCCCGGCGAGCCAATCATCCTGTTTGATTTTAAAGCAAAGAAAGTTTCCCTTACACTTCAAAGCTCTAAATTACTCACTGAGTGAGTACTTACCAGTTCCCGTGAGCTCTTGAGCACAGAAGCAAGGAAAGCAACATAACGAGGGAAATACACAAGGAAGCCCATAACTGAGGCAACGCAGGAAGAAGCTTTGCTGACGGTCAGATCAGAATAAGGAACCGACAAACGTCAGCCATTCTCTCTAAACAGTTTACAGCGACCATCTCATTGGGCACTGCTCTCCCTCAAAAGATGTACATGTGAAGATGATGAGAGGAAATAAAGTCTTCTTAAAATACCTTTTTGGCTCCATTTTAAATATTAATAAGATCTACTTTTTGCAAAGGATGTAGGCACTCAGAAACCATAGATTTTTTTTATTATTATTATGAAGATAAGTTTCCACTGAAAAATGAATCTAGTCGAATGGCTGGGTTTACTATTACTTGACAGTTTGAAAAGAAGTTGGAAAGGACCTCGGAAAACAATCGATCCACCATGTCTTCATCTTTTATTAAAAAAGGAATAGGCATGAAACATGGTGATGGTGGTGATGATGGTGACTGGGGTGCGAACATATAACTCCAGGAATCAAATCCCAAGAAAAGAGTGTTTCCCAAAAGAGCATTCTGCGCAGCCTGATACCTTTGACTTTGACCTGGAAACGGCTGCACTCGGGACAGGGGAGCAGCGTGAACTCCTCGGCCTGGTACATGGAGTAGTCTGTGCTTGCAACCACGATCTGGTCTCCGGGTTTCCAGCTACTGACATCATCAAGCAGATGAAGCTTCACACCATCCACGACTTCCACCCGGAAACCTGAAAGAGAAACACCTAAACCAAAAAGAAAGAAAGCGATGCATTAGCAGGAGTTTCTTTTTTTTCTCCTAATGTGGACCCTTCTCAATGCTGAACAAATCAACAGTCAAGATAAACACAGTCAGCACATTTTTACGAACGGTCACCATGTGGAAGTCACTCTGTAGATATTAATGAGTGAAAGATGCAAACACAGATCCCTGCCATGAGGAGAGAGCCCATCCACCCCTGACCAGAATGTAACATGCTGATCGGGTGCTCCTTTAAGACAGTGACTCTAAAGCGGCGGTCGCCAACCTTTGGGACCTCACGGACCACCAGTTGGCGACCGCTGCTCTAAAGGACAATGACAGGAGTGAAAAAACACTACTACGTCGGGGGAATCAAAAGGATGGAAATTCAGACATGGCACGAGGAATAATACAGTTTTCCTTCTAGTCTTGAGCCATCTATCCTGATAAAACCTAATCTGAGCAAGTCTCAGATTCTGTTCCTTAGACTGTGATCTACACTGCTTTTTCTGTGTCTACCAAGCACCAAAAAAAGATACCTTATAAATGTAAAGTGCGTTTTTAATATGTTTATTGTGTCCAGATACTAAAGCCCATCATGGAATGTTGTCCCAATAATGACTTACAATAACAACAGCTAAAATTTTGGGGACTTCACAAACATAATAACCTTTCATGAAAGCAACTATGAGAGACAGGCACTATTAGATGTATGAGATGAAGAAACCAAAGGTCAGGGAGTTTGAATAACAGCCAAAAAATGATAGAGCCCAATTTCTTAACCTCCATATTATTCTGCCTTCCCAAGAATCAAAACAGACAGGTAAAGAACAAAGGTCATAAAAACTTTATGGCAGCAACAATCCTTACCCAAAATTTCATATTCTACCCCAAAAAAATTATCTAAAAAAGGGCAACTAAATATTAACTTTTTTCATAAAAGTTTTACGTAAATTTCAATAATGCTTTTAAAAGATGACAAGGATGATTTTAAGCAAAAATGCTTTTAAGAAAACTAGATTATCCTGGCCAGTGTGGCTCAGTTGGTTTGAGCGTCGTCCTGTATACCAAAAGGCAATAGGTTCGATTCCCAGTCAGGGCACATACCCAGGTTGTGGGTTCGATCCCCAGGGGGAGCATGCCCGGGAGGCACTGATTGATGTTTCTCTCTCACATCGATGTTTCTCCCTCTCTCTCTCTCTTTCTCTCTATCTCCCTCTCTTCTTCTCTCTAAAAAACACCAAATCAATAAAAAATTTTAAAAACTAGGTAAATACGTTTTGACTTAAGCGATCATTAGAATTTGTTTCTGTTTCTGTTTTGAATCCAGAAGGTTGGGTGGGTTGTTTCTGTGTTCCTGTTTCTGTTTTTGAATCCAGAAGGTTGGGTGGGGAAGATCGGTATTATTCCTCACTTTTTTCCTGGCTTTAGGAGAAAAGCCTGTCTAAGATGATCTCCTATCAGTTATCAGCACTACGGAACTGGAGGCGTGAAAGGAAGGAAGTGCCTCCCCCTGCTTCCTGAAGAGAAATGCCCCCTCTTCCAGAAAGCAGGAGTCGTTGAGACCCAGGCAACCATCTGCGATGGAAAGCTAGCATGGACCCTTCTCCAGAAGTGAGCAGTCATCAGGAACATGGAAATGAAAACAAAATTTCCCACACAGGAAGTGTTGACTGAGGTTTGTCAGTAATTATCTTTTGCCTGGAATCTTACTGGAGGCAGTTGTACTGAACTTTTCACACAAATTCCTACTAAGAAATGCTTCTCACCCACCCATGCTTTTGCCAGAAAGCTGCTTTTTCTTGGAATTCCAGCTTCCTCGTCCATAATACCATCTCCCCAAACCCAGAAGGTTGCTTTGAGGCAATGTGTGAAAACCCCTGTTTCATAACGCAAACTCTGTTTTAAAGCAAAAGACTCTCTTTAATGACCATACAAAATACACCATTTATAACCCAAGTCATGTTTGCATCATCATTAAAATAGGTAATATTGCCCTGGCTGGTGTGGCTCAGTTGGTTGGGTATTGTCCTATGCACCAAAAGTTGCCAGTTCAATTCCCAGTCAGGGCACATGCCCAGATTTCGGGTTAGATCCCTGGTCAGGGTGCGTGAAGGAGGCAGCCAATTGGTGTTTTTCTCCCACATAGATGTTTCTCTTTCTCTCCCCCTCTTTCTCTTCCTCTCTCTAAAATCAACTTAAAAAGCATATTTAGAAAATGTTTAGGCATGAAGGCCACCAAGGATGAAATATTTCATAGAAAAAAAAAATAGGTAACATTTATTGAGTGCTTATTATACACTCTGTGCTAAAAACTTCATATTCTTCACATTTGATACTCATAACAGCCCTATATGGCAGTTTCTATTATCCCCATTTTTCAGATGAGGAAACTGAGGGTTAGGAAGTTAAAGTCACATGCCCACCATCACAGAGTAAGTGAAAGGCCTGGGATATGAATCCAGGCATTCTGTCTCCAGAAAGCCATTTTAGTAAAAACGTTTGTTACTCTGCTTCTAAAAACAGAGGTATGAGCCCAGTCTAAACTAAGCCTTTCTGGATAACTAAAGGTATAATGAAACACCTCTTACTCACTCATTTCACATTCGTTTGGGTATAATATTTGGTTGGGGGGGAAAAGGGTGATGGGCAAGCACACAGCTGCCAATGTATACCTAAAGCCAAAAATCTGGCAGCAACGTGGGTAGTAAAGAAAATTATACAGTGGACATCACTAACAGAAAAAAGTCAGAAGCACCCTAAATAGCCAGTACTAGGTATTATTCAAATTATAGCTCTTCTGAAAGATGGATTATCATTAAAAGTATAATGAAGAAAATATAAAGACATGAGGTACCTTTGCAATACGTTATTTAAAGAGAGGAAAACAGCCAAAACCGGTTTGGCTCAGTGGATAGAGCGTCGGCCTGTAGACTGCAAGGTCACGGGTTCGATTCCGGTCAAGGGCATATACCTTGGTTGCGGGCACATCCCCGGTAGGGGGTGTGCAGGAGGCAGCTGATCGATGTTTCTCTCTCATCGATGTTTCTAACTGTCTATCCCTCTCCCTTCCTCTCTGTAAAAAAATCAATAAAATATATTTAAAAAATAAAAATAAATAAAGAGAGGAAACCAGGTTAAAACAAAATGAACACCAAGGGAGGGAACATAGGAAAAAAAATACTAGATTATTTGCACCAGAATAATTATCTCTGAATCACGTGGCTAAAGATTAATTTTTACTTTGTATAACAAAGGTAATGTATTCAAAGGTAATTTTGCTGACATACGTACAGAAAGAGAAGACGGAAGGCACAAGATCATGTTCACTGTCACCGAGCATAAACAAAGACAGCTTACCATATCACATCCAGGAAACACATCTATTTTCACTAGTTAGCCACACTAAACGACTCGAGAGCCACGCACAAAGTCCAGCTGGTGGTGCCCAATCTAGAACAGATCGTTGTTTAATCCAGAAAGAACCCTGGCGTCTAAAAGATCAAGTACAGTAGGGAAACTGTTGGTTTTCCTCTCAATCAGTTGAGAAACCTAACTGGAATGTCATTCGAATACACGATCACTTTAAAAAATGAAATCTGTCACAATACTTACCCGTGTCTTACAAAAAGTATACACCGTGCTTGCCTACCTTCAATCCATTCACTATAAGCTGTCACAGCAAACTTCTGACCATCCACCGTATAAAACTCCCTCTGGGCAAGAGCCTTTCCTCCACTACTGTGATTTTCATAGTTCCTCACAGATTCATTGCAAGAAGTGCTTCCGCCGTTGATGACACCAACCAAAGCCCAAGCTTGCCTGGAAGGGGAAAGAGCCGTGCATTTGATGATTTGTCATGGTCCTGACCCAGATCCCTGGCACAGATGTTAGATCGGGTGTCGTCTCATGCTCATATTTCATTCTTTGCCAGCCCCCACACCTTTCTCTCTATATGAGGTTGCAAGTGCAAATGCTGACTGTGAAGTAAATGGCGCCACAGAAGGAAATGCACGTGAATTGTAAAACCCTGTTTACCCAGCTCTGTAACAGGTTCAACACCGGTGACTGTGACTTGAATTAATGACTGACTTCCATCTTCAAGACACACCCATGTCATTCACCACCCTTCTGGCCACGATCCCATTTATTTTTCCTTCTTTTAAAACCTGCTCTTGTCGCCCTAGCCAGTTTGGCTCAGTGGGGTAGAGCATCAGTCTGTGGACTGAAGGATCCCAGGTTTGATTTCGGTCAAGGGCACATGCCTGGGTTGCGGGCTTACTCCCCAGTAGGGGGCGTGCAGGAGGCAGCCAATCGATGATTCTCTCTCATCATTAATGTTTCTCTCCCTCTCTCTTCCTCTCTGAAATCAATAAAAATACATAAATAAATAAAACCTGCTCTTTTCGACTCGCCTCTCTGCAATGTTCTCCAAACTAGCTGCATAATAGAATCACGTGGGGAGCTTTAGGAACACATCTCTGCTCCGACGCAGCACAGACCAATGCGGTCATCATCTCTACAGATGGGGCCGACATGAATAAATTGGCAAAGTTTCCCAGGTGATTTGAAAGTGCAGCCACACTGGAGAACCACTGAGTTACAGCGCTGGTTCTCTGGTGTCAGCAGACCCAAAAGTCACTTGGAAGGCTTGTTAAATCTGATGGCTCGGCTACACCCTGTTTGAAATGGAGCCTGAGAACTTGCGTTCCTAACAGGTTCCTGGGTGACGCTGAGGCTTCTGGTCCAGGGACCACACCGAGAACCCGTGAGTTGGAGGTCAGAGCACAGAGCAGCAGTTATCAACCCCGACTGCACATCAGTTGCCTGGGCTCCTAACCTCCGCAGATCCTGAAGTAAGTGACCAAGGGTGGGCCCTGGGCATCGGGAACTTTTTAAATCTCAGGTGTACAAGTAAGGCTGAGAACCACTAGGTTAACTGTTTCTTAGCATTCTTAGAGCTGTAGAATTACTATCCAACAGGCTGTACATACTACATGTCTATTTGTTAAAAGCAATGTGTTCTTGAAAACACCATTTTATTTCTGTGATATTGGGATAAACCTCCCAGGGACTTGCTTAAGCTTGTTGCCAAAAATCAATTAAAAAAAAAAAAAAAAACTACAAAATTTGCCTTAAGACTCCTGGTTTAAAACATGAAAAGAAAAATGTCAACTTCCTTCTCTAGGAAAAAAAAAAAAAAAATACACCAAAATGTAATCTATGCCAGACAGATGGCCGGATAGTCACAGATAAAAGCTAACCAAAGTATGCCTACATCCTTATAAATTCCACACCCACCCCTGCCTGGATTTAGCTCCTCTTTGGCTGACAACGCTTTACAGCTCTATTTATATTCCTTGACACAGCAGAAAGAATCAAATGAAGAATGTCTCAATGTATTATCTCCTGTGTGAGAGGGAAGGAGAGGAAAATAGCAGAGGCTTCCTTTATTTACCAGGACTGCCACAGCAACTATAAAACAATGTTGTATTCTATTGACACTATCTCCAAAACACTCCCACTTCCCTCCTCCACTTGAGGAAAATGTCAGTGCGCCAGAACATTATCTTCAAAGGGGCATGTTTATATGTACACTGGAGATAATGTCCAAGCATGGAACATTGGCAAAGGATCACAACACTGATTCCTCCGCCCAATCGGCAGCTATATTTTAAGGGAATTTAGAAAACCAGTCGAGAGAATAAAAAATAAATAAATAAAATGAAAAGTCAAACAAAATATTCAGGGCTAATGATCACACTGACCTAGAACAATGATGGCATAAAGAAACAGAAGTTGTAATCCCTGGCACTTTGAGAAGGTGCTCCAATCCTAGGTCTAGGAACTATAGAAATATGTGCACATGTGCATCAAGCCGGGGGTAAAAGACCATTCAGTGAAGCACCTGTGATAACAGAGGTCCAAACTGGAGAGCTGCCCAGATAGCCCGCCGTGAATACCTTGTGGCATAAACACACAACGGAAGATAAACAGCAATGACAATGAGCCAGCATTACATGCAACAACACAGGTGACCCTCAATAACAGAGCTGAGCAAAGCGGCCAGACACGAAATATGATATATTATCTGCCCTCATTCATATGAAGCTCAGACACTTTCGCATCCTCCACCAAATCAGGGCAGTTGGTTCCCTCTGGCGAGTGGAGGGGGTGATCCGTGAACAGGATGGGCCACTGGCAGTGTTCTATTTCACGGACTGGGTGGTAGCGACCCAGTTATCACACTGTGCTAAGTCATTACCCTCCACATTCTTATTCTGAGCACTTTTCTGTATGTATATTATATTTAATAAAATTTTTTAAAAACACTTCTGAAGTTTTGCACGTTGTTCTCTGTCTGGAAGGACCTCCATCCCACTGTGTAGACAGCACACTCCTAAACATCCTCGCCTTTGAAGAGCCTCCAAACGACTAACCCAGGCCAATTTTGGAGTTCCTTCTACTACACTCCCACTGTAGCCTGTCGATGCAGCAAGTGTCTTACCGTTCGATCCTCATCTACTCAGGTCTCTGTCTATCCATTAGATTAAATCAAGGCTGAGAGGGTGTCGTTTCATCAAAGATCTATGGGTACCCAGCTGTTAGCGACTTTTACATATTCCCTGGGTGAACAGAAAGCGTTTTTAAAACATTACAGACCCCTTTTCTTTACTCACTTCGTCTTAACTTTCTCCAGAATTTCTATAGATAATCTTTCATTCCAACAACCAGATTTCCAAGGAAAAAATAATAACTAGATCGATCAACCATCAAAAAATAACTAGATGGTCTTATTTTGTGAGTTTTGAAATCCTCTTACTTTTCACTGCAGATATTCCTTGACTTAAAGAACAGTAAGCAGAACTGAAACTTCTGTTTTTTGAGTTAAATGTTGAGCCAGCTCAGGGATGCGTTAGGAAATCACGTCAACCAGAATATGGCACAAGAACCACAAATAGTACAAAGGATCCCTACTCTCTGGATGAACTTCCTAGCCCTCCAGCTCGGCCTCACGTACGTGCCAGGCCTCCCTGGACCTGTATATCCAATGACCACCAAAGGATTCCAAAAGAGAAAACTGTGCATGTTCCACCCCACTCAGGCTTTTTAGCACGAAACTGGGCCCTAACCTTTCAACTCCTCAGGTGCCTTGATTAGCCTGAGTCTCATATGACACACTTCAGAAGATAAGGAAAGAGAAGAGTAAATTGTCCTTACACTGCATGATTTTTTCTTTTTTTTTTTTAGTACCACATTTCTGTTCTTCTTCTTTTTTTTAATATATTTTAATATAGGGAGAGAGATAGAAACACGAATGTTGAGAGAGAACCACTGATTGGCTGCCTCCTGCATGCCCCACACTGGGGATCAAGCCCACAACCCAGGCATGTGCCCTGACCGGGAATCGAACCCTGACCTCTGGGTTCATAGGTTAACACTCAATCACTGAGCCACGCTGGCCGGGCCACATTTCTCTTCTTTTCGCAAGCCTGATGCTACAGTTCACAAAGTGCTTCATAAGCCAAAGCCAAGAAAAGAGCTTTTGTAACCAGTATCCTGTCCTCCAGATGGCAGTGGCCACTCTGACCTGGAGTCAGGCCGTGGTGTGCTGTGTGTCTGTGTCCACTCTCGCTCTCATGTCACATAGATGTAGACTCTCACCCAGAGCTGGAGAAGAAAGTACCAAGGTATGCCCACCTGTAGCCCAGTCCTTGGATCAGCTTGCTTCCCAACCGGTCCTGGATCATTTGTATGGTTCCCTGTAAGAGGCTCTTGGCTGCTGAATCTCCAACAGCTATAGCAACAATCCGTCCCGGATCCTGGACCCTCAGAAACTCCTGAAGACGCCTGCTCTCGTTGTGGTATTCGTGGGTATCAAACCTCTCGCTTTCTAAAATCTTGGCTGTGTCTTGGTCAATGACCCTCACGTTGAGGCCCCTGGAAAAGTTCTTTTCAAAGGCATAGGTGCCATAGGTCAGGCCTGAGGCGTGCAGAGTTCTCGCCAGCAACGTCCACGTCGCCTTCTGTGCCCCGTGTAACTCCAGTGTCCCGCCAGCTTCCACACCAATAAATTTTTTGCCAAATGTTGGCATACTTTCACCTTCATCGGACTTGCCATACAAGGCAATTGTCGCTTTGGATGTATAGCGGCATTTTTCTGCTCCAATATGAAGCGCCCCACCATCCTTGATCAGGATGTAACGAGTCCTCAAAGTAATATTTCTGGATCCATCTTTATGGTCCCCAAATACAAGCAGCCCTGCAGAGAACAACACTGGTGTCAGCCCACTTCAGAAACACCTTTCTGACAGACAGAGAAACAGATTTCACTTGGGGGGGAGGGGGAAGGGGGACTCTTCCACAATTAAGTTGGGTTTAAAAAGAATTCGCTAAAAGTCTCATTAGAAAATTAAACCTGCTTTCAAAACAGTCAAGGAAGAAATGAAGAGCTCATATCTCAACACACTAAAAATGCTCATGCTTAGGAATTTCAATCCATTCCCTTTAGAGGTAAATCTTTTCCAGAATAGTATCGAAGAGCCGACAAATCTGAATCTCATTTTTCCATTTTAACCCATGTTAATTTTCTCATTACTCTCCACAGCTGTAACAAAGATTTGGCTAAGAAAATTCACCTTCTGGAGCTGTTTTCCTTTTCTATAAATCAAGGGTGTTGACTGAAGTGATTCTAAGGCCCTTCTAGCTCTTGAATTCTATGGTTCTACCTTAGGAACTTGCATTGTCTCCGTGGTTAGAGTAACACCATGTCCTAAAGGCTTCGAACAGTTTCTAGAGAAAGAACATCAAATGTGCCCCATAGTAAACAGCAAACTGTTCCCACAGACAGGAACTATTACTCACCTCCATCCTGAATGACTATAGAATTCACTGTGGCATCTGAGGTCAGTCGGAACATATCTCCCTCCTTGATAACAACTTGCTTTGCAGAATCTTGTCCGGGATCCCAGTTCCTGAGACGAGGGTTTTGATCTGGGCAATTCTCTGTAAGACAATGCAACATCAATATCCCATCAACCCAACAAAATGGAAGGATACCTTTAGCCAAATCAAAGCACTACCATCATGTATTGCGATCTGAAATTAATGGGCTGACATCTTTTAATTTCTTGCCATAAGATGGAGACCCCACCCCTTCCCACCCAGCAGAGATACATCAAATCCTTTACTTCCTCCACACAGGAAAAAGGTTTCACCACAAAGCTAACTTGCTACCATCTAGTTTGGGTCAAACTCCACAAAGTCAAAATGGCATTCTCCTGAATCATCTACTCTGGAAATACAATCAACAGGAAGGGGCAAAACTGAATTGTCCTTGGACCCGCATGTTTTAGAAAAGAAAATATGTTCACAACAAACGTACTAGTAAATAAAAAATGGAAACTGCTAAGCAATATATATATTAGGTCTTCCCAAGTTCTTTCCTGTGCACAGTGAGTCATTAGTAGGTGATAATAGCACCTCTTCTACTCCCAAGGCAGTAGCTGGTAAGTATCGCTATCTTTAGACATGTACCACTCTTTCCCAACAAAGCTGCAAGAGGCAAATGGCCAAAGGCATGACTTCTCATTTTCAGAGGGGAGAAAACCACAGATTAGAGAAGCCAAACCCAAGATTACTCAGCACGTTGAGTGATAGGAAAGTTCCCCTTTAAGAAATGAGGTTTACTTTACTTCCTGTAGCCCTTTACTAAATGAGGATTTGCCTCTTGAATAGATGATTATGAAAACATAAAAGTATTCTATAATGCCACAGGTATTTAATGCATGAGACCTTTACTTTCTGCTATAATTTGAAAGAAGGGGTCGCGGGGGGCATCACACCAATTTGGATTAACTAATGACCGTATTTATTGAGGATCCATTTGTCCACTCTATACTAGATACTGTAAAATTTATATATAGACACACACACACACACACACACACACACACACACACACAGTAATGAGCCCACAGCCCTCCAAGCTATTATTAGTCCCGCTAGTTAAGACCTTGACAATTATTTCATGGAATTAATTTTTCTCATAGTACTTCATAATCACTGATATTTAATTCTGGTAAATCAGTGATCATCACTCTCATACTGAGAATAATCCCTAATCTTTCCTTCCCATGGAGGAAACAAGAAATTTTTTGAATGTGTTCTAACTTAATATTGAAGATCTCTTCAACTTTTCTTCTACCTCCCTCTTTTGCCATAGAACATCTAGCTGGAATTCTCCGAAATGTTGTATCAGATGCAAATGTATGTCCCATGTAACAACACTATACCCAGCTATGGAGAAGGAAATCCAGTCTTTTGATATCTAGAGGCTACTACAATCGTTACATAATTCTCCTTAATTGTTTATAATGATTCCCCAGGAGAGCACGCTTCATTAGAACCATCAACACAAACTCCAGGCTGTTTCCTTCCAGTAACATTTATTTAATGAGCAAGTGTGTGGTCTGCAGAAAGCACTGAAAAATAGCTCGGCCTGCCCCATCTTCCTGGCTACCCACTTGTTGAGCAGTGGGTGCATTATCAAAGTTATGTAAGAGCAACAACCACAGTGAGGCTGACGCTGAAATACTTCAGCATACCAGATCTTTCCACTGATATTCTGCACTTATTCTGCCAAAATATGAAACTAAAGAATGTTGATTCAAGGAACCACATCAGCAATTCACTGTTTGAAATGGAATATGAAAACATCAGTTAAAGCCACAGATTTCAGCTCTGATTTTCCACTAACCTAGCATCCCTTTATTGCAAAAGTTACTGAGAAAGAATAAATCAACAGCAGTGATCTTGGTTATTCTGCTGGAGAAAAGGGAAGGAAAGTCAATGCCACGTGCAATGAAAAGCAACATTACAAGTT
Source organism: Eptesicus fuscus (assembly GCF_027574615.1). Classification (NCBI taxonomy): domain Eukaryota; kingdom Metazoa; phylum Chordata; class Mammalia; order Chiroptera; family Vespertilionidae; genus Eptesicus; species Eptesicus fuscus. The sequence continues at coordinate 37,315,541 of NC_072487.1, forward strand.
CATACTGTGGTCAGTCTAAGGGCGTAGTCAACGAAGATGTTGATATGAACATCTCTCTTACTCAGGTCTACTTAGAAGTATTGACATACCTCGCCCCAGGACCTTAAAGTCTACAAACCTCTAAATCACCCATGGACACTAAACAAAATAATATTTGTAAGTCTTTTAAGTGGTAAAATGCTTCTCAAATGTTATAGCCATCTAATTTGACAAAAATATGTTACAGACTAAAAAATGCAGATAACTATGGTGCCCAGTCCAGGCTGCTACATCTGCTTCTTCTCCCACAGAGCCCTCTGATTTTCACATGGATGGACGGATTCTGTTATGAGGCCGTTCTTTGTTGGTATAGTACTTAGGCCGACTGACAATGAACTTCTTCAAAATCACCCAAAATATTAATATATTACCAACTTGGAAAGCAAAGGCCTTTAAGAAATTAAAACCTCCCTACATGATCTTTAACTATGAAGAAATGAGTGATTTTTTTTTAGACAAATATTTCAGAAATCACACCTCCTAATGGATATTTTCCTTGTAGGGTAGACATTGTTCCTCAAAAATGTTTGAGGCTTCTCTTTTCGAATAGTCCCCCAGCCAGTTGCAAACCGCAGAACACAAATTTAATTATTTTCACATATATGTATGTATATTTTTAATTTTTATTTATTCACTTTAGAGAACAAGAGAGAGGAAGGAAGAGGAAGAGAGAGAAACATCGATTTGCTGTTCCACTTATTTACGTGTTCATTGGTTGATTCTTGTATGTGCCCTGATCAGGGATCAAACTCTCAACCTTGGCCCATCGAGATGATGCTCCAACCCACTGACCAGGGCCTTCACTTATATATATATATAAAAAAAAAAATCAAACATAGTTTATCATTCCAGTTAGTGATCTTCATCACTAAAAACTTTTGGCAAATGAAGGCCTATCTCCCACAAAGGATGAAATTGTGCTACCATAAGAATTCAGTAAAGACTCTTAAAATTACCATTTCAAAAAGAAATACTCAAGGATGTCTTGAGCACTGGGACAAAGTGACAAAATAGGAAGAGCCATCCTTTAATTTTATCATTTTCAATGGATTCCTTTGACAATTGCTCTCATTCAGAGGTTACACCTTATATTAACCACTTACATATTAGTTAGGTAGAGCCAACTTAAGATAAAAGAGCATTTTAATCTTAATCTGTTTTCTTCCTTCTTTCTTCTTCTATGATATGTTGTATAAGCACACGTGCACACACACACACACACACACACACACACAGGCACTTACCGTCTGGAGCGTATTTTGAGGATATTCCTAAAATGACTGCAAGTGCAACAAAAAATGAGAAGCTAGTGATAGCAAAGCAAATGAAAGTATTTTTGTGCCTCTTCTGCTTTTGGCTTCCTCCCTGGGCTTGCTGCTCTTCAGGTGAGAAAGCAAAGCTGGCCCGGGCTTCCTGTCTGCTGGAGGGACATTTGGCTGAAGCTTGGCTCTTTGGAGGAGGAGGGGGACGCAGTGGGACAACCTTCCCTGGAACATAGCCGGATGAGCGATGGCCATTTCCATTCTGAGGTTGCAGGAAAGCAGGGGAGCGTCCCCTGGAATTAGTGGCATGCATGATACGCTGTCACTGCAAAAAGAAAGGGGGAAAAAAAAAAAAGAAATGTGAGAATTAGAATGGCTTTTTAAAAAGTATATTTTATTGCAGTCATCATTAAACTTACCATTTAAACCATTTTAAAGTGTATAGTTCAGTTGCATCAAGTACATTCAGAATGTGCACAACCATCATAAGCATCCATTTCCAGAACTCTGTCCAAACACACTCTATCGCCTTTAAGCAACAATTCCTCATTTCTACCTTCTCCCCAGGTCTTGGTAAACACTGGGATGACTGTTTGAAAATACCAAGTCCGCTTACAACCCTGTGTGGCAGAAAAAGGGGTTCTATGAAAAGTAACCTTACAGGGTGACCTGATCATAAATTCCTAACCAGGCAGGTCAGGCACATCAACCTCTTTAGTAAAAGATTTATCTTTGCCTTAAGCAATCCCTGTCCATTGTTTCTGTGCATCTAGGTTAACACCCCTTTGAAACACCCCTTTTCAGACCCTTCAGGCAAAACCACCTTCAAGTGAGCACATAATCGTTAACTTTCCTGTACTCTAATCCCAGCCTTGCTTCCTCCCACCTTCTTGTAATCTTTAAATTCCCTGCATAAAAGAAGCTGCAAACTACTATTCTAGGAAGCATTTTTAATATTTTTGTCTGTGGTGATCTTGCTTCCAGGTGTATCCTGTTTGGCTCAAATATATTTTTATAAAAATTCTCTACAGGTTTGGACATTCTTATGCCAACACCTAACATACGTGGACAATCACCTTCACTAATCGCCTTCTAATATCATTGCTTCTCAGTCTGGCTGCACATTACAACCACCCCCTAATATCAATGGCCACACTTCAAACAATTAAGACAGTGTCCAAGCATTGTTATCTTCTAAATGTGCCCCTCCCCGTGTTTCTAAAGAGCACCTAGGTTGAGAGTGACTGTTCTATGGCAAATGTTCTCAATTTTCATTGTGTGCTTAAGAATCACCAGGGACGCTTGTTAAAAACGTAGATTCCTGGACTCTCCACCCCAGTGATTCTGGCTCAGTTGGTGCAAAGAGAGCCCTGGATTTTACATTTTTATAACAACACCCTGGTGACACAGAAGGAGGTGGTCATACTTTGAGTATCATTATTCTAAGTTCTTTAAACTGAACTCTAAAGTTCATGTCATGAGGGCCACAAGGAGGCCCTTACAAGTTCCCAATAGACAAGCACTGGTGTTTAGTGTTCCATTTCCCCCACTATATTCACCTTATGGTGAAGCAACTTACGATTTTTACTTGTATTATCTCTTTTTAAAAATATATAGATAATTTTAGGAAGGGAGAGGAAAAGAGAGATAGAGGAAAACGGAGATGAGAATCATTGATCGGCTGCCTCCTGCATGCCCCACACTAGAGAGAGATCAAGCCAGCAACCTGGGCATGTGCCTTGACTGGGAATCGTACTGTGACCTGCTGATTTATAGGTGGATTTACAGTGTCTAGTTAAGAGATAATACAGGTAGCCCAGCCAGCATGGTTAAGATGATTTAAAAAATAGCTAACACTCATAGGGCACTTACTGCCAGGTCTTGTTCCAAAGACCTTATGTGTATTAACTCGTCTAATACATTTAACACAACAAATATATAAGTAGATGCCATTATCCCCATGTTACACATGAGAAACTGAGAGCTAGAATGTTTATCAGCTAGTATACAGGAGAACCAGGTCCCAAGCCCAAGTTTTTTACTCTGGAGTTCAGGCTCTGAAAAGTTACACTAATGTGTCTTTCAAAGCAATTGAGAGGCAGTAATTTCAAAGAATCCGTTTTGTAAGGATATAGCTAGAACTCTGCTGAAAGGGCATAGTACTATTTCAGAAATTTTTCATGCAAAAGTTCAGTAGACTACTAGTATACGTGGTTCTTTCCTATTAAGAAACGCTGGCACACAAAAGACACTCCTTTTCATTTTTTATAGACTTTACTGTAATATGTTTTTGAATGAAAGAGTAAGTTTTAAATGAAATTTTACTGTTTCTTTGCAGAGAGAGAGAGAAAGAAAGGAGGGGAGGGGAGGGGAGGGGAGGGGAGGGGAGGGAGGGGAGGGGAGGGGAGGGGAGGGGAGGGGAGGGGAGGGGAGGGGAGGGGAGGGGAGGGGAGGGGAGGGGAGGGGAGGGGAGGGAAGGGAAGGGAAGGGAAGGGAAGGGAAGGGAAGGGAAGGGAAGGGAAGGGAAGGGAAGGGAAGGGAAGGGAAGGGAAGGGAAGGGAAGGAAGAGGTGCTATGCCACATACTGTTCTTATTGCAATGACTGTGGATATTTAAAACATGCTCAATGGCTTCAGAAACGTGATATTCAACCTCTTCCATTACTTCCCTTCCTCAACAATTAGAGTGTCTCAGAGTCACCTGACTTCATTCAATACCCTTAAAATTAATCTTCCTCAATTTCTGCCAAAACAATGAATAAGAAACTAGTCCTAAGGGTACCTCCAAATGGCTCTAAACTACAGCAAATCCATTAACACAAAATGTGGTCATTAGAGAAGCCAAAAACAAGCGTTCCCAGGACCCAAATGACCTGGAAATTAATGGGGACAGAAAGGAAATCTAATCAGGAACTGATGCTGATTTTACACAGGGCAGAGGACATTCTCAGAGTCAGTGTGCCTGTCCAAAACACTCGGTTTGTGCGGTGTGATTTCTGAACAAAAGTATTTATGAAGCTTAAGCTCCATGACAAAGGGAAAGCAATGGGATTTAAGGTGCTATTGAAGAAACTACTGCTTGTGCCAAGGAACAGAATGAAATAAAGGATACATCCTGCCGGAACAAATGAGAGAGGATAACAACGTCCCCTTTATGATGGTCTATTAACAAAGAAAAGACTAAACCAGAAATTCTAGAGTGCCAGCCTCGCCAGGGTGGGAGGGAATCAGGACTGTAATATGCTCTAAAGCGAGTGGAAATCTTTTGTTCGAGGGTGCAATCATCTGATACTTCATTGTTTCAGGGTGAGAAAGGTTGCTACTTAAAAGGCTGGAGAGGCCTTTTGTGGGAGATAATGTGTCACCAGATGTACCGGCAATTCAATAAAAGGCAGAGAGGCAAAATGAAGTCACCCTCCCCCTGGGAATAATTTCTGTCTTCACACAAACAAAAGGGTATCCTACCATGAAAATTCAGATGGTGTCCACCCCAAATTAAAATGGTCAAGAAATAAAAAATAATCACAGTTGTGTTTTCCCCACAACCCTTCTGCAAAACTATGTTTTCCTACATACGTGTTCTAAACCCATTAGCTCTATTTTATAGAAAAACATATAAATGCGTAAGCAGCAAAGTCATTCTTTTTCTAAGAATACATTTCTTATTACAAAAAAATCATGTGTGTGCTAATTTACTCAATTTATTATGATTTTTAAAGATATAAGATATGCATACAGTGCTTTAGAATTTCACTTTACATTTATGAGTTTACATTAGGAATAGTATTATGAATCGATTACTTTAAAATATATTGATTGCTAGTTACAGATTTTAATTATTCATGGGGGGGGGGGGGAAATGACATTTCCCTCATTCAATAAGCAATTATGAGATCATATGGTCATTAGAGGATTGTGGTAGAAACTAGGAGGATAAATAAAAGATTTACAGCATCCCCAAGAAATGCAATTCCTAAATGCAATCTGAAATCACTTGATTGACGGCAGAGTGAAACTCACCAAGGAAATACTGTGGTCGGGATCCCAGGCCTTCTCTACAGTGACTATTCAATCCACAAGCCTCCTAACACTTGTGGCACTCGCTTGAGTTTGAGAACAAAGCCAGAACCTAATAGAGGAAAGAGGATGAAGTGTTTCCTCTGGCTTTCAAGACTTCAAGGAGAATACTATTAGGTGTCATTTTAAAATTTCTGTTACAGGCCAATGTTTTTACTTAATACACTGTAAACTTATTTACATTGCCCGTCATTTCTAGTGGAAAGCACATACCATATAGAAGGAACACATCCATATTTAATGACATATTTTAGGAGCTATTACAGCCGGTGCTAAATCCCTAAACACAACCCAAAATGGGAGATAGCCCAAGTCATTCATATTGAATTTGGAAATAAATTCCACAAAGATTTTAAAGCATAATTTTTGATATTTAGATGTTCCTTGAAAGAGTTATCTTGTATTTATTTACTCTGGATGGTAAAAAGCGGTAGCCCAAAAGGCTTGGTAATAATTAATTTAAAAAATTAAATCATGCAATCAACTTGCATGATTTAATTTAGGCACGGGGAATTTAGGCAAAAAATTAAAGTAGAGAATGAAAGAACTAAGAATATGAAAGCATCATACCAACTTACAAGGTATAAATGCAAATGCTGAAAAAGGGGAAGCATTCAAAACCTAATACTTTTGTCTAATTCTCAGTTTCCCTAACAAAAAACACCTTAAAAACTTGCTGTCATTTTAAATAAAATTATTCTCTTGGATAAAGAGTGTATAACCTTAAATAGTAACTCAGGGTGGGAGGGACTTATACAGTTGGCAGGAGCATTCAATTAATTTATTTGGTAATACATTACAATAAGTAATCACTGAAAGTAGTTACTTTTAAATTTCAAAAACAGTAAAGGAGAGCATGATTGTTTGGGCGGGGGTGAACTATAAAAAGGAAGTGATTTTAAGAAAATTGAGATATTCTCATTTAAAATGTTCAAACATGGTGCTATCTCAACCATTAAGCCTTCTCAGGATTCCACAACTTCCCTGCTTGTATTTCCCTGTCCTCTGTTTAAAACTCTTATTAGATCATCTTGCTTTCTGCCTTATGTTTCAATTATCCATGTACCTGTCAATCTCCTACACTGACTACAAGCTTCTTAAGAGCAGGAATGTCTTACTTACCTTAGTCTTCCCACAGGGCCTTACACATAGTAGGTACTCAATAAATGCTTGTTACTCAATAAATGCTTGTTGAACTTGGATCTCTATCTCTCTTACACACACACACACACACACACACACACACACACACACACTGGAATTTCCCATCTAATCCTTCTTCAACATTTCTTAGAGCCTCTAAAAAATATGTCTAACCTCTCTATATCAGTTGCTCCGATTTGGGAAAAACTGAGAACATTTACTACTTCAAGCAAAAAGTCAACGGGTTAAATTTTACAAAACTCAATCCTAGTTTACAATCTAGTGGATAAAAGGTATTATTAACAACCCCAGACAGGAATTCTAAAGATAAAGAGCAGCAAGCTATCTAGACAAGCTCAACCTTTCACAATATTTTGTAATAGTTTACCACCACCAGGAAATGCAGTAGGCACACAGGAAAAAATAAAATGTTCCATTCCACTTTATCATTATGCTGACATCCAATCAATGCTATCATCAAGTCTTCTCAATAAGAGATAGCAGCAGTAACTCAACACTAATAAGGGTGCTTTAAAGAGCTAAGTTTTCATGTTCTTTCTAACTGCTGAGATGCTAATATAGAAGACAAATTCACTTCCATGCATGCTTAGCCCTTACACACAGTGGTCGAGGACATCTGCCCTGTAGGCGATATGGTAACGCTCACTCCCCCAAATCATCCAGCTCCTCCAACCCAACACAGAGTGGGCCCCACTGCTCAGTGCTGTGCCATGCATACTGGCCCCACCATACTGAACACCTAATGAAAAGGCAATGATTTTGACAGTAACCTGTAGAATTATAGGTTGGATACTGTTTTAAAAATTATGTCCTTGATCATAGAAGAAAAAAACACTTGAGATTATGCCAGCATCCTGACTATTCTTACAAGCCTGGCTATTTTCATTCAAAAATATGTTCTCATAACAAGTGTAGGCAGGATTTAAAAGAGCTTACATCAGTCAAATCCTTGCCTGCACAGGAATTCAGCATAAATGGCAGGTAGCTATTTGGGAGAAAATAGACAGATGGGGGAGAGATTAAGTTTACTTTCATTCAGAGATGCGCTTGGTTTTGTGTAAGCACAGTCCCAAATCTCTAGATAGGACAGTGCCTTCACACTGTTGCACAAGACACATTCTCCATTATTACCATGCATTCGTATTTATCTTAGCCCTTTTGTCTTTTTCTTTCAACTCTTACAAATCAAGATGAGTCACTAACACCTGCAACTATCTGGCATGTCCCCAAGAAATAAGACACTTTGCACAGTGAGTTTACTTACTTTGATCCCGGCTCACTGTTACTAAGCTGATCATACACAGGCCAATGCTTAGAGGTAGAAGAGGAATGCACCAACCTTTCATTATAAGCCTCTCTCAATGGAGTGACAGGATAAGGGACTGAGAAAGTTTAATTCCATTCCCCTACCTTCTTTCTCCACTTGGTGAATTTAGACATTTTTGATCAATGATATTCCCCAAAATTAAGCTACTATTATATACAAACACCAATATACTCCAGACTTCTAGTCTGGTACCATGTATTGTTTGCATTATCTCCTCCTTCAAAAGGAAATTTTCCTAATATATACTAACTCTATCAGAATGTAATAGAGAGAAATCATAAGGAATATTTCAAACATAGAATCCTAAAAACACTACACTTAAAAAAAAAATTGGGGGCCACTAAGCCTTTGAGCTGGAATAAGTATGTGCGTTGGAATAAGTATTATTTAAAATCAGAAGATAGTAGTTTTTTTCCTGTTTAGAAATTCACTTTTCAGTTAAGCTATATTGTACTCTTTGCTAGAAAACTATTGTCAAGATACAGTAAATCCCTGGAAAACAAAAATTAACTAAAAATACTAAGAGTTTGCTTATGTTGAAAACAGCAAAACAAATGCAAATGGATCTGTATTTTAGGAATTCAGATCCTAAATTAGTTAGCAATTAATTAGTTAACAATAGCAAATTAGTTAACAATCACAAAAGTGAATATATCCTCAGCAAATTATATTGAAATCTGTTAAAATATGGATCCCTCAAAACAAAGTGTTTATTTATAATATCTTACACCCAAAGTAAACCAAGTAAACACTTTCCTGTTTTTAAAGTTAAGTACTTTAAGTGAGCTTTAAGATATACTTTTAATCCATTTATTTCTCATTTATCCAAGGTACATGAGGCAGATGTCTAGTTTTTCTGCCACCAAATAACTCATTAATCCTGTCTCTTTTTTTCAAATCTGTTAAGTATGCCCATGCAAAGCAATCTTGACCCTAAAGCCAAAATGGCTGATAAAGCAAAAAGGCCAGAGAACGTTATCATGGGCAACAAAAGAGAAGCAGGAGGGGAAAATACAGATCGACAGACCAACAGGGTGACAATGTACAGAGAGGATGACCATGTAGAATATCTAACACTCTTTGCCCAGTCCCCCCACTCCCCCCCAAAAAAAATTAAAGTATGTAGGCATCTGGGTAAAATAATTAAAGGATAAACAAACCTGGAGGAAGACTTTTTCAACTTGAAAAATTGGAGGAAGAAAAGGGTCCTGTTACCTACCTGTCTTCTGTTTTTCACTTGTTTTGCTTTTTCCCCATGATGATTCCTCAGATTCCTTTTTCTCCTTAATTCTTTCCTTTGGAAAGCTGTTGTTTCCTCTTCTCCCTCCCAATGCTCCTTAGACCACCCCCCGTGGGCCTTGCTCCCCACCGGCTGGGAGGACCTGCTGACAGTGACGGATGGCTGGGCATAGGCACCCACACAATGGCAGGCGCAGGCAAGCCATCAGCCTTGCAGCTGGCCTTCCAAAGAAAGAACCCACACCAAAGTCTGACCCGAGGGAGGCTGATTTAATTAAGGTCACAGCAAAGGGCAGAGCTGCCTGAGTGCTGAGTTCTCTGCCAAGCGCCAGGGACAAAGCTTTAAAACACTTCTCAAGAAGAAAGATCCAAGACAGTTATGTTGGCAGAATGTTAAAAGGTAAGGGGGGGCGGGGGGGGCAGGGGGGGGGAGAGGAGGACAGAGATGTTTCTGATAATTAGGTACAGACGTACCAAAAGTTCATGATCCACTGAGACACAAACATCAAAATGCAGTGACAATAGGAAAGTTTAATGAGTATGTTTCGACATGCCTTCCAAACTAAGAAATATTCCAGATGAATAACGAGATGTGCAGACTGAAGGGATCCAGAGCTACCCAATCCAGGATCAAAGCAAAGTTTCTATTCGTGGCAGGGCCAGGATCAGAACTCGAGGGTACTATTTCTCATATCTACGACACACAGCCTATTTAAATAGAACATTAACCACCAACGGTAAAGTCTTGCCAAAGGGAGAACACATTCAGGCTTGAGCATCTCCTATGAGACAAGGACTCTGCTCAATGACGGGGACCTAATGGTGCAAAAATATGCGCATGATCTCTCCCTTCAAGGAGCTGCAAGGCCAGTGTTGGTGGGTCAGGAGATGGCCCGAGCAAATAATTACCATGCATGTTGCAGCAAAGGCACTGGCTAGTGAGTCCAAAGAGGTAATCACCAGCGTTTATTAAATCCCTACGAATGGAAGAGAGTTTGAAGTTTTAAGAGCCCTGGCAAACTTACCCAAATGTATATAATCAGACTGCTGCTGGTAATAGCTTCCTTACTTTGTGCGTGTGAACTGAAATCTACCACTGAACTCTGCCACTAAAATGACACCAGACTGTCCAGCGATGACCAATGTGGGGGAAAACAACAGCCTCATGAAGGCTGGCAGGCAGAGTCACCTGCAAAGGAGCTCCAGGCCAAAATACAAAACACTCCGTCAGAGTCCCTGTCCTTCTAGGGCAGTGGTCGGCAAACTCATTAGTCAACAGAGCCAAATATCAACAGTACGACGATTGAAATTTCTTTTGAGAGCCAAATTTTTTAAACTTAAACTTCTTCTAACGCCACTTCTTCAAAATAGACTCGCCCAGGCCGTGGTATTTTGTGGAAGAGCCACACTCGAGGAGCCAAAGAGCGGCATGTGGCTCGCGAGCCGCAGTTTGCCGACCACAGTTCTAGGGCATGTGATTCTCACACTAAAGCGGTGGTTGGACTTTCCATGGCTGAACAGGAAGAAAATATGGTCAGCAGAAGAGGCGAAGGGGGCTGCGTGATGAGCTCAAATGCCACAAGCACAAACAGGGAGCAAGAAGTGCGTTAAGGTTAAAGCCACGCTCAGATGACACGGTAACGAGGCAGGTGGAAAAGTTATCCATCGGCTAACCATACATTGTGAAGGCCGGCCACATGGTAAGAACAGGGGTGTCTAAATCAGCGCAGACACTTGCAAAAGCAGCAATGACATTAATCAAAAGATGTCATTAACCAGGCTGAAAAGACGATTCCTCTCTCATTTGACCTTTTCAGCTATACCTTCATACACACCCTACTTCCTACCAGATTCTGTCTGTGAGTATGACAAGGATGGCTGGGGAATGGCTATTATGAAACACCTATTAAACAATTAAAGCATCCTGGCCAGTTTTGCTCAGTGATTAAGCATCAGCCTGCAGACCAAGGGGTCACGGGTTCAATTCCTGGTCAAGAGCACATACCTCAGTTGCAGGTTCCCCAGCGCTGATTGGAGCGTGCGGGAGGCAACCAATCCATGTGTCTTTCTCACGTTGATGTTTCTCTCTCTTTCTTTCTTCTCTCTCTCTCTCTTCCCCTCTCCCTCCCTCCCTCCTCCTCTCTCTCTCTCTCCCCCAACTTCCTCCCTTCCTTCCACTCTCTCTAGAAATCAACGGAAAAATTATCCTCAGGTGAGGATTTTTTAAAAAACACAATTAAAGCCACATCTTTTACATGAATGAAGTGCAGTATTTTTTAAATCCTCATAAAGTTTATTTTTTATAGTGGTGGCACTGATGGTATTAAAAAACAAAATCATGTGGTTGTGTTTTTTTAACCACAATAAGAAAACCAAACAATGACTCATTTTTCTCATTCCTTCTGAAACAGAAATCAGGCATTTATCTTTGTGCTGAACTTAATCTTTACAACCCTAAAAGGTTAATGATTCATTCCCAACCTCATTGAACGTGAAGAAACTAGCTATTCACTCTTCAGGAAAGTGAGTCACTATTAGTAGAGTCCATTGTGACAACAGAAAGTTTATAGTCTCCAAGTACAACCCAATAATTAGGCCAGAGCCCCCAAATCAGTAACAATTTCACTCTTTGGAGAAACTTGGTACTCGAACATGACCAGGATATCTCATTTGTTGTTTTTTTTGTTGTTTTGTTGTTTTGTTTTTTTTTTGTTTTTAAATTTTTTTTTGAAATATATTTTTTATTAATTTTTTACAGAGAGAAAGGGAGAGGGAGAGAGAGTTAGAAACATTGATGAGAGAGAAACATCGATCAGCTGCCTCCTGCACACCTCCTACTGGGGATGTGCCCGTAACCAAGGTACATGCCCTTGACCGGAATCGAACCCGGGACCCTTGAGTCCACAGGCCCACGCTCTATCCACTGAGCCAAACCGGCCAGGGCAGGACATCTCATTTGTGGTGGAGGTTCATATGTTGTAAGATACACATCAATCTCAGTCAATAAGGACAATTCTTTTCTCAGTGGATCAATATGGATTGTCTTAAATTGCAACCCTTTCAGGAAACAATGTTCCAACTGCAGCATTAAAGCCACTTTTAAAAAACATATTAAAGCTAAGACTATCACAGCTCTCCGAGGCAAACTTTTCATCATATAAAATTCCATCAAATATTGCCCAATTTTTACTTCTTATCCAAACTAAGAGGGAGCCCCGATAAATATAAAATGTTTACCCACTTCTTTTTATGTTTTAAAAACAAATGTCTTATTACAAATCTGGTTAAAAGGTTAGTCTAATAATAACAATTTCGAAGCAGACATGACTATTAGATCAAAGGACTGATTTGTTGGGAGACAGCAATTCTGTGTTTTAAGTCTTTACATAGCTTCCGAGACTGTTTCACATTTTTTAAAGAGTTGTTTTAATAAAGATCCTATGCCTCATTCATCTTTGTATTGCTCACAGCAATCAGTACACTGCCTTGCACGTCTTAGGAATGCAATAAAATATTTGCTAAATATAGTTCGTGACAACCCACATTAAAGGCTTCCCGGGGCAAGTATAAGGAAAAGAAAAGAACATGCAAACATATTGTTTTATGCTTTTACACTAGGATTCACAACACAAATCTGAATAATGTATCCAGGAACTTGCTTCTTTAAAAAAAAAAAAAAAAGTGCACTTCTACAATATTTGAAATGTCTTTACTATTTATAGAATATGCAAGTAAACCTAACATTATTTTTACGCTTTGTTTCTTTTTTGACAGAAATGTATTACAAGTAACATCACCCCATACATGCACCATATCATCTGCAAATTCTCCCAAACAAAAAAGAAGTTATAGTATCTGCCTTAAACTTGGGTGCAATGGATTTCTAAGCTCAAATGCAAATTATTTCACCATTAAAATCACTAAACTGCTAACAAAACCAAACAATAACAAGTTAGAGTATACTGGAGGCGGGGAATGCTGACTAGAAACAGGGACAAAGGGGTTCTTGTCCCTGCTCAGCCATTAAGTTACTATGTGACCTTACCTAATTAGTTAGCCTCTCTGGGTCTCAACTTCCTCGTTTTAGTATTACTTTTAGGGCCCTTTAAAAATACATGCTAAGATTCAGCATGTGTAGCACTGATTTGAAAACTGATTTACATTCATACTGCTCCCCGCTCCCCCCCCCCCAAAAAAAAGTCACATTTCACATGACAGTTTTAAATGTCTGAGTATGGGTTTCTATCAATGGTCATTTATTAAAATGTCAGATGAGCTTCAATTCATTTCAAGGCAAGTATACTAAAGCAAGTATACTAAAGCAAGAAGTGCTTAAATATTCAAGTTTCACCGACGGCAGCTGCTGCTGAGAATAGCCTTTCTTTAACTGTGTAGTTGAAAATTACATCTCTTTTACAAATGGAGAAAGCTAGGGTGATTTTTAAAATCTATTTTTCAATTACAGTTGACATGCAATATCATGTTGATTTCAGGTGTACAACACAGCGAGTAGATATGTACAGACCTTATGAAGTGATCACCCCGATAAGTCTACTACCCAGCTGGCAGGGGTGATTTTTATGGTCTCAACAATGCAAATGCATAGCTTTGTCTTCCTTTTATTCATTTAGTTAGGTTAGAGGAAAGCAGAAGGGCTAGCTTGCTTTGAGAGGCCGGGTGAAGACAGAACCGACCCAGACAAGACCCTCTCAATTGATGTACTACACTAGACAGCCCATCCTTCCAATTAGCGCTCACAACCCAAAGGCCATGAAAAGATTTCCCGTGCCTGGGATGCCTGAACAAGTGAGGAATGCCATGGAACAATAGCTAACCTCAAGTCTGAAGAATTGCACTATTCAGAACAAAATAGAAATCAGTGACTAAGATCGATTAGACTAAATTACAATTTATATATATATATATAGCTTTAAAAAGAACATATATTGAAAGTACCTTTTAATACCAGAAGACACTAGCTTGTACGCACAGCATATTAAATCTAAGTTAAACCTCGAGGAATTCCATAGAGTATTTTAAACTCATTTTACAGATGAAGAAGCAAAGTGTGAAGAATTAGGGGATTTGCCCAGTAGCAAATGGTTAGCAATTGTCAGAGCCTTGTTTTAAACGCAGTTCTGATTTTAAGTCCTCCAATCTTTACATTTCAAAATGGTACTTTTGATAGAGTTTTCAGTCTCTACTATTTTGTCTGATTTAGGAAATGTTATATTTCACCAAATTGCTATGCCCTCCCCCCAAAAAAATCTCTGGTCCTCCTTTGGGTTCTTAAAGCATTCTGTGCATAAACAGGCACTTACTGGGCCTCCTCATTGTTCATTTCCTTTCCTCCTTGGCTAGACTCCTTTCTTCAACAGCAGAGATTGTCTTATCTTCCTTTATAGATAAGCCACTATGGTCGCTCCCTGTGATCTCCCAGCTTCAACCACTCCATCTAACTCCGCCTCCCAAACAACAAGTACAAACCGAGCTGGTGGGCATTCGGTTTGCTTCCACAGGGCCTGTCACACAATAGGTGATGAATTAAGTGTTAGTTACTGGTAAACGGATGGTGGGCGGGAGGGTGGATGATGCACTACTCATATTCCACAGCACTTTACAAGGTACACATTTACATACAGCATCCCATGTGAGTCTTAAACTGTGAATTTCATAGTGATCATTTAAAAATCCTCTTTAGCCCTAACCGGTTTGGCTCAGTGGATAGAGCAACGGCCTGCGGACTGAAGGGTCCCAGGTTGGATTCCGGTCAAAGGGCATGTACCTTGGTTGCGGGCACATCCCCAGTAGGCGGTGTGCAGGAGGCAGCTGATCGATGTTTCTCTCTCATCGATGTTTCTAACTCTCTCTCCCTCGCCCTTCCTCTCTGTAAAAAATTCAACAAAATATATTTTAAAAATAAATACATAAATAAATAAAAATCCTCTTGAGCGTAGTTCATCACATCATCATTCTCAATTTCAGAAACTTGCCCAGAGGTGCACAGCTAGTAAGTAACAGTGTTCCCATTTCGGTGTGGCCCACAACTACTTCACCCCCTTGCTTCTGTCTTCTATTTCCAAAGCAGCTGTTAGAGCACAGGCTTGACTTGGTCAGTTGCAACAAGAAAGAGGTGTTGTCCCCTTCTGGTTTCCAGTTGTGCAACCTGAGACTTCTGAAAATCTGTGGGTCACAGGCTAGATCAAGAAGGGAGACTTCACTCAATTAGTTGTCACAGAGGAAATCATGTAAGACGTCACTGAGGCGACTTCCTGTCCACACACACAGTGACCAATCCTCGGCTTGCTGCTCAGGCCCACGCAGTTCCAGTAGAACAGGTGATGACTCAGAATTCACTTCTCACCTCAATTTTCTGAGGCGATAAACACACATTCATCAGATAGAAAACATGGGGGGGTGGGAGGGTTGCTGACTTGAAAGCCAGAAGACAGACTCCCGGGTTCCACTCCCACACACTCTGACCTATCCTTTTGTGCAGATTCACAGAAAGCGGAGGGGACTGAGGTTAACATCAAGCCCTGAAGAGGTGCTACCCAATGTTTACTACGCACAGGACGTGCCGCACTTTCTTCAGTTTGCCCAGAAATGCAAACTCGAAAGAGCCCCTTGAATAGCCAATCAAAGGCACACAAAACCGGAGTGTGATGCCCAGAACAACCTGGAAAACTGCAAGCTCCCTTCAGGGGTCAAACCAACAGCAATAGCTCCTTTCTGGCCGACCACAGAACCTGAGGGCTCAACATCTTAAATGTGTGTGTTTCTGACACAGCCATTTCCAACAGGCATGCCTGGCTGCCCTAAGGATTCGGGCCTCCCTCAACTCAGGTGAAACCTTCCTCTCTCTCCCCCTCCCTCACATTCTCTTCACTTTGTTCTCTGGGAAAAGCTCAGGAAGACAACATC
Organism: Eptesicus fuscus; assembly: GCF_027574615.1. Lineage (NCBI taxonomy): Eukaryota > Metazoa > Chordata > Mammalia > Chiroptera > Vespertilionidae > Eptesicus > Eptesicus fuscus. Next base: position 37,331,572 of record NC_072487.1, read on the forward strand.
TGCACAAGCTCAGCACGTGCAATGACCAAAACGCATTGTCACACTGAAGCAAGGAGAGCGAACACAGGCCAGTGAGTGGCTCCTATTCGGAATGAAAGCTCTTCGAGTTATTAGGCATTCTATTTCCTAAACCCGACTGCTGATGAAAGGAGACCGACAGCAGAGTCTGTTTTCCTAACCTCACGTGGAGAATTTAAGTGAGGGGTTTCTGCTCCACAGCGCGGTCTAGTGACACACTTCAACCCCCAGCAGAGAGAGAGAGCATCCAGGGATGTCAGGCCCTGCGTTGTGCTGCAAGGGATGCAGCAACTGGCACTAACTGCAGCATTTTGGGGTCCTCACGACTCCCCCTCATTTGCCAAGACCTCACAACTCAGCACTGGAAAGCCAGGATTACTGGAGTCCTGCGCGGATTTTAAAACCTCGCCTTAACTCTCACTAACAGAGAGCGCGGTGGGGGCGGGGGCCCACCTACCGCGGGGAATAGTGAAGAGACAAAGATCGCCCCAAAGGCAGACGCGCGCGCGCGCTGAAGCCGAGACCCTGCAGCACGCATTCCACCAACCTTTCACTGTAGTCGGCTTCCTGTGGGGTTTACTCCCCCAGCCCAGACCTCTCCAGAAAAGTTTGAGGCCGCTCACACAGACTTTCAAAGGTCCATTGTTTCCTCCCCCGTAAGACGTAATGAAAAGAGAGAGGGAGCGAACGAAATCACAGACCGAAGGTTCCCAAAGACCCTTTTCTTACGGGGAGGATTTACTCCGGGGTGTCTGGTTCCTCCCAATCCATGGAGGGGGAAAGGAGGCGCGCGGGGATAGTGGGGAAGGGGGTGGGGGTGGGGGGTGTTTTCCATTTCAGCAGAAATGCCCAAATGCCAAAACGCCGGGAGCAGGGAAGGTGCCGGGGGACCGCAGTCCGCGCTCTCACGGCGGCCCCCGGGGGCAGCCAGGGAGGCGGGGCGGGGGGCGGGTGATCCCCCCCTCTTCTTACCTTTCCCTCCCCCGCTTAGTGTCGGCTAATTCAGGTGTCTACTCGGAGGTCCAAAGAGACGCGGCCGAGTTCTGCGCGTCCCCGGGTCCGGCTCTCCTCTCCATGGCCAGGGAGCCCCCGAGCCCCAGCGCCTTCCGCCGCCGCCGCCGCTGCTTTTAGGCAACTGGCAGCCACAGCCTCCGCCTGGAGGTGCAACTCTCCTCCCGGGAGTGACGCGCGCTTCCCTCCGCCTCCGCCTCCGCCTCCTCCAGCCCCGAGCCGCGGGGCAGGGGGCCTCGGCTCGCTCTCTCCCGGGGCCAGGCGCTCGACTTTCCGGGAGGAAGAGGAGGAGAATCGCGGCCGGGGCGGCGCGGGCCGGAGCGTCCCCGCGACGATGGAGAGGAGGCGGCCGCAGCGGGCAGGGCGGGCTCCCGGGAGTCGCGCTTGTCCCTAGTCGGCGGGCGCCGCGGCTCGCTAGGGTCGCGCTCTGCCTCCGCCGGCCAGACAAGCCACCCAGCTCTCCAGGGCCCAGGGCTGCGGATCGGGCCGGCGGGCGGGCGGGCAGCGAGACGAGGGAGGTGGGGGGAGAGGAGGAGCCTGCGGCCGGAGGGGGCGGTGGCTGCGCAGGGCTCCTCCCGCCACACCGGCTCCGTGCGAGCCGGGGACGCGGGCGCTCAGAGCCCGTCTCTGCGGCGCCCGGGAACCGCTCCCCCGGGCACGGCCGCCGGGGAAGGCTCCCCAACCCGCGCCCCGGCTGCAGCTGCGAGCTCCTGCCCTGCCGCGCCGCGCCGCGCGCACCCGCCGGGCTGAATCTGACCCTCCGCCCCCCTTTACCTCTCGGCTGAGCCTGGCTCTGCACCCCATCACCTGCAGCCGAGCCTCACACTGCGTCCCCATCACCCCGGGGCTGAGCTGGACACCGCACCTTCATTGCTCCCGGCTGAACCGAACTCTGCGCCCCACCATCCCCAAAGGGACTTGCACGATTCCCGCAAATGTTCGGTTCGCCCGGCCACCGCACCACTGCCGCCCCCACCTGGCCAACCACCGACGCTGGGTCCTGAGTCCTTTTCCGAAGACCCAGCCAGCTCCCGGGTCAGGACAGCCTTCTGGCAGCTCTGAATGGCCCCGGCTCCCCTTTCTAGAGGCAGAATAAATAGACCTCCGGCTCCCCACGCCCCCTGCCCGCGCCTCTCTGGAATGGCTGCGGCTTGCAGGGGTGGCGCTGAAAGCCACTCCCCGGCCCACCCCAGTGTCCGAGTGCCCCTGTGTGGCCGCCCCCACCGGGGCTGGGGGAGCCCGGCCGCCACCACCACCACCACCACGCCCCTCGCTGGAGCTGCTGTCACGGAGGACAAGCCTGGCTCCAGCCTTGGGCGCGGCCCGGGCTCGATGTCAGACCCACGAGGTTCCGAGCAAGTGACAGCAGCAGAATTGCCAAATCCGGACCGCCGTCATTCCCTGTCTAATTCGGAATTGGAAGCTTTCCCGTTAGGGAACTCTTTCAGTGAGTACGGTCCAAATAGGATTGTTCAGTTTTCTGTTCTGTGGTGGTTGTTTTTTTTTCTTTCTTTCTTTTACTAAAAACTCAGTCATGTAACCATGACACACCCAGCAGGCGGGAAGGAGAATTTCCTATTCCAAAGCATTTTGGTTCAGGACTTCGTAGGAATGAATGTTTCTAAATCTTAGCTGATGATAAGATTTCCCTGTGGCATTTGAAAATTGTGGATTCCCAGACCTCACACCTACTGAATCAGAGGGGCCTGGAATATGTAAGTTTGAGAAACGGAGCTGGAGAGCATTCTTGAATTCATTAAAGCCTTGCAAAATGGCAGTGCGCTTCACTGCTGAGACCTTAAAGAGACATCCAACTTGGGGAGCCACTGGCCCTTCTGGAAGAGGGAGGAAAGTTCTCAAAAAACAATACAGATGGGCCCTGGCGGTGTGGCTCAGTTGGTTGGAACGACTTGAACACCAAAAGGTGGCGGGAAGGCACATACCTAGGTTGTGGATTAGATCCTGATCAGAAGCAACCAATCCATGTTTCTCTCTCACATTGATGTTTTTCTCTCTCACTCTCTCCCTTTCCCTCTTCCTAAAATCAATAAACATACCCTAGGGTGGAGATTAAAAAATAGTAATAATTTTTTTAAAAAATAAGGCAGATGGTTTTGAATGACAAATTGGAAGGAACAAAGGATGATTTTAGCGGTTCAAAGGTAAAATGTTTAGGACCATGCCTTAAAAAGACAGGACAGGAATGGTGTCACCGTGTATGGTAGGCTGAAAAATAACCCCCCAAAGATACCAGATCCTAATCCTAGAACCTGGCAATATTCCCTTATATGGAAACAGGATCTTGCAGATGGGATTTAATTAAGAATCTTCATTTGGGGAGATTATCCTGGGTTATCAAAGTGGGCCCTAGCTGCAATCACATGTATCCTTATAAAAGGAAGGCAGAGAGGAGATTTGACACACGCAGATGAGAAGACAACGTGACCATGAAGGCAGAGATTGGGGTAATACAGCCACAAGTCAAGGAAGGCCAGCAGCCACCAGAAGCTGGAAGAGAGGCAAGGAAGGGTTCCCCCTAGAGCCTCCAGAGAGAAAGGCCTGGTGACACCTTGATTCCAGCTTAGTGAAACTGAATCCGGACCTCTGGCATGAGAGAATGAATGCCTACTGTTTTAGGCCACCAAGTCTGTGGGAATGTGTTACAGCAGCCACCAGAAACAAATACACCCTGTGGCCTGTGCAGTGCCAAATTTACAGAAAAATGCCCATTTTATGAATCTTTATTAAGTGCCAGGCACTTTGTTTGGATATGTTATCTAATCCTCCCAATAATTATTATTCCAATTTTAGAGACAGTGACACTAGGACTGAAAAAGTTTAAGAAGCTGGCCTAAGGTCACACAGCAAGAGCCTAGTGGAATCAAGCCTGTCAATCCCTCAAACATTGAAAATAACGATTAAGTTCATATACATTATTTTAGTGAAAGTTTTTGGTTTTAAAGAGATCTTACTTCCTTATTCTACATCTATTGCCAAAACCAAGGAAAATGGATGCATTTGCTGTGCACCTAAAACTGCTCTAAATAAAGTATATTAACCAAAAAAGCAGGTTAATCTTTTGTAGCCTACCTTTGATAATTTATAGACTTTTGTTCTTATATATACTGAGTGGCCAGATTATTATGATCTCTGAAAGAATAATAATCTGGCCACTCAGTGTATGTATATTTATATATTAGAGGCCCGGTGCATGAATTCGTGCATGGGTGGGGTCCGGCCAGCCTGGCCAGGGGGAGGGCACATGGGCGGTTGGCTGGCCTACCTGCTGGTCGAACTCCTGGTTGAGGGGACAATTTGCATATTAGCCTTTTATTATATAGGATATATACTGAGTGGTCAGATTATTATGCGTTCAGAGATCATAATAATCTGGCCACTCAGTGTATTTACTAGAGGCCCGGTGCACGAAATTTGTGCACAGGGGATGGGGGGTGTCCCTCAGCCCAGCCTGCATCCTCTCCAATCTGGGACCCCTCGAGGGATGTCTGACTGCCCTTTCACAATCCAGGACTGCTGGCTCCCAACCACTTGCCTGCCTGGCTGCCTGATTGCCCCCTAACCATTCCCCTGCCAGCCTTTTCGACACCTAACTGCTCCCCTGCTGGCCCGATTGCCCCAACTGCCCTCCCCTGCAAGCCTGGTCCCCCCCCAACGGCCCTGCCCTGCAGGCCTGGTCACACCTAACTGCCCACCCCTGCAGGCCTGGTCACCCCTAACTGCCCTCCTCTGCCAGCCCAGTCACCCCTAACTGCCCTCCCCTGCAGGTCTGATTGCCCCCAACTGCCCTCCCTTGCAGGCCTCGTTCCTCCCAACTGCCCTCCCCTGCAGGCCATCTTGTGGTGGCCATCTTGTGTCTACATGGGGGTGGCCATCTTTGACCATATGGGGGCAGCCATCTTGTGTGTTGGAGTGATGGTGAATTTGCATATTACCTCTTTATTATATAGGATCAGGAACATGGGGGGAAAAATCAAAGGAAATTAATGTGAAAGGAAGTTGCAGAGGAGGCAGAACAAAGTGAGAGGCCAGAGATTCCTCTGGTCAGTGGAATTAATGTCACCAGTTGGGTTCCCAGGGAAGCAGGCTGTGAGATCCAGTGGCAGTATGTTCATTAAGGGATCCTCAAGGGGCAGACACCTGGGGAAGCAGGATAGGACAGAGGGAGAAGTGAAGCTGCAGTGTGGGCTCTACAACAGTCTCACCCGACTCCCTGAAGGCCCTGGAGCTAGCATGGCCCTTCAGAAGTATTGGGCCCACATAGCTAAACCTTCATATACCCTCCTGAATCCGTCATTGCGGAGTGGCATGACCTTGGGCAAGGGGACTCAGCTGCTGAAGTAGTCCCTACGAGGGCCAGCTGTCAGCAGCACTCAGAGCTGGGCAACATGTCCTCCCTTGAAGGCAGATCTGGTCAGCACATCTCCATGTCATCCATTTACACAGTATGTGACACCCTCGGTGCTGTGCTGTCCTCTCCATCGGAGGAGAGAAGCCCCAGGATGATGAGTGGGATGCTCATACGATGTTTTGTTTTGTTTTGTTTGTTTTGTGTGTTTTTTCTAGTGGTGGCAGTACTCATTCTTGACGCAGAACACACCGGCTCAGAGTTGACACCCTTCGGTCAGATTGCCTAGGTTAGAAGTAGGATCCATACCTCACTAGCTATAGAACTTCGGACAAGATGCCTAGCCTCTCTCTGCTTCAGTTTCTTCATTTTAATATGGAATAATGATAGTAGTTAGCACATGGAGTCATTATGAGAATTAAATCTGGTCATTCTGTAAGGGGCTTAGCTACACAGCCCACAAGTGCTCAGCAAATTGTGTTATGGGTGCCTCTGGTCACCTCTATGGCTGGCTAAATTGGAATCTTTCCCTCACAATGACTTTTTTTGTGTGTGTGTGTGTGGTGATAGGAAACCGAGGGCTCCAGGGATCCAGTTGGAGGGAAAGGCCATGAGAAACATGTCGTGAGCATCACCTCAAGGACTGAAGCTTTTTAATGGTGGGAAACAGCAGCCTCACTCCAAGCATGTCTTACTCTTTCAAACCTCTCTGGCTCTATAGCTGCCTCCCTTTCCTCATCTCTCTAAAATGCAGTCCTCCCATCCTTTGCCCTGGCTGGCCCAACCCTATGCCATACTTGCCACTGTCCTTTTCATCTCCCGAGAACTATATTAAATGCCACCCCCTCCATGAACACTCTAGGATCAGTCCGGGCCTCCCCTCGGCTCTGATGGTCCTGTGTACACATCTGCTACAACTGCTCCACATTGTGCTGTGATTGTTAAACAGGTCTTACCCCGGACATTCCTGTCCTGCCCACCCTCACAACTGCTACACTGGGCACCTGGGGCTTCAGAGATTCACTCTGCACAGTGACACTCCTTGCAGAGTGGATGACAAAGGCGTTTACAGAGCCTGCAGGAAAGCGGAAAGGACCCAATACCAAGACTGGGAAAGAGTTTGTGCACCTCTGCGTTTAGCACTTGGTGCCTCTGCTTGCTTAAGTTTTCCAGCTTAAATCCTTTTACGACTAAACCTCACTTGACTGTCACCCACTCCTCCCCTTTCTGTTTTCTCTCAGGCTGTAGAACTTTCTAATTCCAACAAGCAGTGTTTCATTCCGTGAGGGTCTGAACAGATTGCTTTTAAGTCATGGTTTCCTGTTCATACTTGTTCCCTGTTACACTTGGTGTGTGGGCGTGGAGATGATTCTCCAGGTGACTAATGTTTCACCGGGAAGGTGTTGATATGCTGTTTGCCACCCTCACCTTTATTAAAAGACTTAGAAGAATTTTTTTCCCCCGTTGACCTGGTGCAGTAACATTACGGAATGTTAGTGTGACCTCTCTCTGCTCTGGCTCAGCCGAGTAGCTACAAAACCACCTCTTCTTTCTGTATGTCCTTCCATCCAACTAACTCATTTTCACACTTCACCAGCCTGTTAGGAAGACCACATCTTTCCAGTTAAACTTTCTGAACACTTGCTTTAAAGTGTGATGCAAGCAATTCCGCTACAGCTAAAACTCTGACACGGTCTTTTCAGAGAGAGGGAACATATTATTTATTTCTTTTAGGCCTCTAAGTTCTGTTAGGTAAGTAGGAATTAAATCTCTTTTGTTTTTTTCTCATTCAAAAACATGACCTGAAAAAGGTGATTCCTGATTCCATCCTGATTCCCATCTGACATCTTCAAAATTTGCACAAATACCCTTAGTATTGTTGTTAAGTATCCTTAGTATTTTTCTACTTTAAGAGCCTAAAGTGGGTTTTGCTTTGCCGCTGGCACCCAGACCCAAGAACTAGAAGGGACCTTTCCCCAATTGCCTCATCTCACAGCTGAGGACACTGTCCTTGAGAAGGGAAATGCGTAGCCTGGGGTCACTAAACTAGAACAAAGTTGCTAATATTTTTTATTAAGATTTGCTGTTACGATGCCTAAGGTATATACAATATTGCCACCACTATCTTATGTTTGCTGTATGAGGACTACATGATATACGTAAGCTGAAGAAATATACCTGAGAAATGTAACTTCTTTTCATCATGTGCACATATAGATGTGTACTGAACGATTTTAAATAGTGAATTTGTATAAAAATTGAGAAAGCTGGGTATGTATACAGACTTTAATTTAAAATGACAGCAATATCCTGAAATCATCCATTATCTCTGAGGTTTTATCCCTTCCTTACTACTCCTCTCTTCTGGACAACCTGCAAAGAAGCATAAATCCACTTTACCTTGAAGGATTAAGGATCCTGTGTGCTCTTCAAAGGAGAATAATTAGGAAGGAAAAGCAAGAGTAGGAGTACCTCATTTGCATAAATTCATAGCTGTCCAATTTCCCCAAAATGTATAAAAGCTTTCCGCATTTTCCATAGTTATTTTCAAAACCTAAAAAAAAAAAAGAAAAAAATAATTTATCCCTGCAACAAAATATCAGGGCAACAAAAGAAGTCTCCAGGGAACTTGAGATCACCATTGATTCAAAAATCCACAGTTAACTTCTCAGAAGTTACCAGCAGCCCATCTGAATTCCACAAATCCCTTTCTAATCCCTCCCCACCATCCCCACCCCCCCCCACAAAGAGAACATCAAAGATCATCAAGATTACTTGAAATATTATAACTAACTAAAGTCATCAAATATTTCCCAAGTTTCTAGGAGTACAATGGAAAAATGTTAAAAATGACAAAAGTAGGAAAATCTGATTTTATGTTCCATTTGGATGTAAGAATTTACCACACCTTTAAACTGAAGCTTTTTTTTTCTTCTTCTTCTTCAGAAAACCACTGTCAAAATGTACAAGGTGCTTAAAAACCAAGGGAGGAATTTCAACCCTCTCCATGGTCACATGGTCTTCTGTGAATGAGCTGAACACAGCTTAGAAAACTCTGAGCTCAGGTATTTATTCAACAAACACTTATGGTTGCCCTGCATGCCAAACACTGATAGATTCTGGAGGTAAATAAGACAGCACATGCCAATGTAGTTCAGCAGGGATTCCTCTCTCTAATGGAAGGGAAGTGACAAGTGAACCAATTAGCAAGGGAAATGACAAGTAAACCAATTAGCAAGTGGTAATGCAGATTGTGATAAATTCTGTAAAGGAGATAAATAAAATTAGGAATAATGGGAGGGATAGAAGATACACTGATGACCCTCAGTGAATCACACGTCTCAGTATTGGTGTTCTTGTGAGGTCCCCTCCCACATTCACTCAGGATGTTGCCTTATGACTTGCTTTGGCCAAGGCAACAATGGCAGTGATGTAAGCAGAGGCCTCCAAGCACTTGCACAGGTGGTCCTGGCCGCTTGTCGGAGCTGGGGTGGGGAAGGGGTGTTCCGGATAATGTTGTCAGAGAATACAGGAGAAGTGATAGTTAAGCTAAGACCTAAAGGATGTCAACCCCAAGAACAGAAATTTGAGAAGAAAGAAGGTGAAAAGGGAAGGGCCAGGGCAGGTTAAGTCCTGAGGACCAGGCTTGGAACACTGTGGACCCAGCAGAGGCCAATGGCAAACATTTTGCATCATTTCTGCTTGAACTAGTCTTATCCAGATACCAAATAAATCAATAAGATAAAGTCACAAAGGTGACTTTCTGGACCTATTCCTCACTTTGCATAGAAATGTAGAAAAATTGCTTGGCTGAAAATAAGCACCAATTTTAGGAAGGCCAGTCAGCTCTCACTTCCATGTGCTTGGAAGCCCTGAGTTGCCATGTGAAAAGTCTGGTTACCCTGCTGGAAAACCACACGAAGGGAGTGGCATGCCCTCACTTTCTTCTTATACTGAGAGACCAAGTCTGGGGAAGGAGGACGGGGATTCACTGCAGAGAGAGAGAAAGCCCAGCCATCTCAGCCCCCCCCCCCTCGCCCCCACGCTGAGTTCAGCCAGTGCCACCAAATAAATGCAGCCACATGAGTGACCACTGGCAAGAATAGCGGAGGAACTGTCCAGCTGGGTCCAAGCTGGATTTTAGAATCCCGAGTAAATGAAATCATTGTTATTTTAAGCCACTAAGATTGGGGTAGATGTTCTGCAGCAATAAAAAAACCTCCATCAGTGGTTCTTGACTAGAGACAATGATTCCCGCTCCCCGCCCCCCCCCCCCCCCCCGCAGGGGGGATATTTGGCAATGGCAATGTCTAGAAGCCACTTCAGTTGTCCTAGTGGGTATGGGTATTGCCGGCATCAGGCATGCTGCTAAACATCCTGCAATGCACTGGACAAGAAAGTATCTGACCCAAAATATCGCTAGTGCTCAGGTTGAGAAACTCTGACCTAAACAAAGGGTGTATGCATTCACGATTTTGACTTTCAATTGCAGCTATGCCAATGTATTTTACCAAGAGCAACATATGAGAATACCTATTTTCCTACGGTCTCACCAGCAGAACTTATGACCATAGATATAAACACAGACGAAGAGATATGTTCCTATCTTTGCCTTAGGGAAAAACATCATAACTTTACCATATATTTCTCTAATAATAATTGAGGATGAGTGTCTTTTCCTGTATTTCTCTCCTAGGCTGTTGTTCTTATTCTCATTGATGTGTAAAAGCTCTATATGTATTAAGGCAATTATCCCCTTGTTTGTGATTTGAGTTGAAACTGTGATTTCCCCGGGTTAGCAGACTGATTTGGAGAAATAAGTGGCTAGAAACCAAATTATATCAAGAAAACCACACTTAAGTGAAAAAATATGTTTGTAAGTTGAATCAATCTAAGAAACTAACAAATGATGTGTTGAGGAAAGAAAACGGATATTTGCTGCCAAGAACCACACAATGAGGTATAGAGAGAACCAGCATGTGTGAGTAGGGGGCTGAATGGGCTGGAAGCTGCAATCCGGGAAGAAGGAAGCCCCCTTTTGAGGCCAGACTGTGAACTGGAGAGACTAAATTTCAAACTGAAGACAATTATTTAAAACAGTAGATGAGCCCTAGCCCATTTGGCTCAGTGGATAGAGCATAGGCCTGCGAACTGAAGGGTCCCAGGTTTGATTTCCGGCCAAGGGCACATGCCCGGGTTATAGGCTCGATCCCCAGTAGGGGGCTTGCAGAAGGCAGCCAGTCAATGATTCTCTCTCATCATTGATGTTTCTATCTCTCCCTCTCACTTCTGCTCTGAAATCAATAAAAATATATTTTAAAAAAAGAAAATAAAACAGATCAAATCAGGCTCTAAGTTCAATCTCTGTTCCCCTTTACCTTCTACACATTTGATTTTTGTCCCTCTCTTATCCCCTCCCAATATAAAAATGGCTACCAACCAGAGACACATAAGCAAGGGTTCTAGAGCCACACTGCCTCAGATAAGTCTCAGCTCTTCCATTTACTAGTTGTGTGACATTGGACAAGTTACTTGAGCTCTCCCTGCCTCTGCTTCCTTATCTGTAAAATGGGAATAATCATAGTGTCCACCCCACAGAGTTACTATGACAGTGAGTTAAACGTGAAGCATTTAGAAGAGTACCTGGTACATATATGCATACAGTTCAAGATACTTAATGTTATTACACGCACTGATACATGTACCTATTTATTCTAGTTCACACAAGTAACACAATAACTCAATTTTTCAGTCACCTTCTGGATATAATTATCCTTATTTCAAAGATAAGGAAACTGAGACTCAGAGAAAATAAATAAGACTCACTTTCTTTCATCATCTTTAGGTCATCTGCCAATATTAACTAAAGTACTATCTTTACAAGGAAAACCTGGAAGAAAAATTTTAGTCACATAGGCAACTAGGAAACCATCTTTAAGTATATAGAGGGTTATTGTGAGGACCAGCAGTTAACCTTGTGTTTCTCCAGAGGGCAGAAGTGATATCAATAGGAAGAAAATCAAGGGATGCAGAATTTGGTTGTCTTATGAAGAACGTGATGTCTTTACTCTCCACTGTACCCCCCAGCTCAGTGTTTGGCAACAGCTCTCAGCTCCCAATAAGTGAATGAATAAATAAAGTAAATTATAAGAGCTATCCAAAATGGAACAGGCTGCCTCCAGAGCACGCGATCCAGCTGTGTGTAAGAAGAGGCTACTGCCAAGCACCTGGTGGAGGGTTAGAATAAATATCTATGGATATTTAATTATCCTGAATCTTTTTTTTTTAATGTATTTTATTAATTTTTTTTTTTTACAGAGAGGAAGGGAGAGGGATAGACAGTTAGAAACATCAATGAGAGAGAAACATCCATCAGGTGCCTCCTGCACACCCCCTACTGAGGATGTACCCGCAACCAAGGTACATGCCCTTGTTCAGAATCGAACCTGGGACCCTTGAGTCCGCAGGCCGACGCTCTATCCACTGAGCCAAACCGGTCAGGGCAAATTATCCTGAATCTTCAGGAAGAAAAAGGGTCCAAGCAAAAAACAGTAAGAGCAGTTCCTCTCAGAACCACTAAGGGACTGAATTCTGACTAAAAGTTCCTGTGCTACAAGAGAAAGTAAACTTTTGTCAAATGCTTCTGTACCTGTTGAGTTATTATTTCTGTGGGACACAGCTGTCCAGAGGCAAGATTACTCTACTGATATTGTATACAGGTAAAATCAAGTAAAGCCTGCTTCAGCAAGGAGGGAAAAAAATTTAAAAAGAGAAAAAAGGTGATTCGAGAGGGCATTGAGCCCTGGCCTGGTAGCTCAGTTGGTTAGAGCATCGTCCCGATAAGCCAAGGTTGTGGGTTCAATCTCCATTCAGGGCACATACAAGAATCAACCAATGAATGCATAAACAAGTGGAACAATAAATCTCTCTCTCTCCCTTCCCTCTCTCTCTAAAAATCAATCAATAATTTTTTTTTTAAAAAGAAAGAGCATTGGCAACATATAAAGTATTAATAGAAATTAATGATAGCCCCACCACAGTGGCTCAGTGGTTGAGCATCGACCTTTGAACCAGAAGGTCATGGTTCGATTCCCAGTCAGGGCACATGCCTGGGTTTCAGGCTGGATCCCCAGTGGGGGGTGTGCAGGAGGCAGCCGATCAATGATTCTCTCTCATCATTGATGTTTCTGTCTCTCTCTCCCTCTCCTTTCTTCTCTGAAATTAATATATATATTTCTAAGAAAAAAATTGACAATAATAATTGCTATCATTTGAGAATTTATGTGCCAATCACTGTGAAAACCAGTCTCAATGGGAAAAATGAGTTATTTTCCAATTCTTGAAGATATTAGAGCTTAAGAGGCCCAAGCTCAAATTCTGACTTAACCATTTCATCGTTGTTTGGGCAAGTGTCCCAAATCCTCTGTGCCTCAGCTTTACAGATGTAGATGCAGATGCAGATGCAGATAGAGATATATAAAGATAAAGTCTGCTGGTCCCCACACTACCCTGTGAGGCAGATACTGTTGTTACCCACGTGTTACAGATGAGGGAACTAAGAGCCGCTAAGTAATGTGTGTGAGAATACACAGCTAGTAGGTGCAACGTGAACCCAGGAAGTCTTGCTTAAACCACTTCACTAACTGCGCATAAGCAACAGGTGTGAAGGGCATATTTGACTGTTATTGGGTGGGTGCTGGCGTCAATAACCTTGACCTTTCTTCCAGCACAGAGATCCCAGGGGCCCATAATCTCATACTGTAAACAGCTAAAGGGATTCAACAGGCAGAAGGGATCCCTTTGAAACGTCCAACAGTAGGCGCCCACACCTGCTGCAGCCAGAGGCGCAGCGTCTCCCACGCTGGGGGAAGGCAGCTCTCCGAGGAAACCTGCCATTAGGAGGCAGGCGGCGAACCCAAGGCGTTTCCTAAAGCCCAACCCTAGGTGTCACCAGTGTGACAAGATGACCAGTCATCCTTTCATCCGCTCAGCCTTTCGCACTTGCATTCGCACAGGAAATCACACTGTCTGCAGCGCCGTGGGGGGCGCTGCGGGGCGCTGACGCACGGAGGGCGGAAAAGGGGTGGGCGGGGGGACAGGGCTGTTTGTGCCAACAGGTTCCAGCTGGTGCTGCAGCTCCGCCCGCGGCCTCTCTTCCCTGCCCCTGGCCACGTGGGGCAGCTGCTTCTCCTGGGCTCGGGTTGTTGGGAGGGAAGTGGAGGGAACCCACATTACATGTTTGAAACTTCGGTTTTAAAAGTTACTACGGTAGGGGGTGCCGGGTAATAAAGGGTAAAGGGGGTCAAATATATGGTGACAGGAGATTTGAGCTTGGGTGGTAGGCACACCACGCAATATACAGATGATGTATCATTGAATTGTACCCTTGAAACCGATATCATTTGATTGACCAATGCCACCCGAATAAAGTTAATTTAAAGAAAAGTTACTGCCATGGATGGAGGTTGGGGTTTGGATTTTGAGGGGAAAGAGGAACAAGCAGGTTGGTAGGTTATAAGAGGACTTTTCTTCCTTTGTTCCCGTCTGCTTTCAGCAGCATTTAGATGTTATGCTAATTCTCAGGTTCAACGTCATCCTGCTGGAGGAAATAATAAAAAGAATGCTGACTTACAGGTGCATACGAGTGAACAGGATGCTTTCACAAACCGTCTTGTTTGACCCTCATGACACACCTATGGAATAGACAGGACAAGGATTAAAATTCTCCTTATGTAGATGAGAAAAGTGAGGTTCATGAATATGGTATAGACTATCCAAAACAGTATTCAGTTTGTCTTTGAGAAATAAAAAAAAACAACAACACATCCCCAGTATTTAAATTAAGTACTTTTGTATGATTAGCCCATGTTATATATAAAGACTCAGCCTTAGTCACCTCCCCCCGCCCAAGCCCAATACACACGCACAAGCACACACACGCACAGGAGCACATACACACAGAGATTATATTTGCTGATCACAAGAGGGGAAAAGTTATAGCAGAGCAAGGAGGGAGAGCATTCTAGATCAAAAGAGGCTTAAAATACACAATAACCCAGAACAATGTGTGATCCTTGACTGAACTCTGATTTGAATGAATCAGTGAAAGTCACATTTGGGATCAAATGGGAAATTTTGAATACGGACTATGAATTAGGTGACATTACGGAATTATTGTTAATCTTGTTAGGTGTGATAATGGGGTGTTGTAGATATAAAGAAAAATTTTCTTATTTTTGGAGCTTCTCACTGAAGGATTATGGGTGAAATGTCATTACATCTTTAAAATACATTTGCAAATAATAATAATAATGAAACATATGTGACAATATATTGACAATTGTTAACTCTAGGTTAGGATATGTAGCTATTTGTCTTACTATTCTCTTTGTCTATAGGCTTAAATTTTTCATAACAAGTTTTAAAAAAGAGTGATTCATTCTTCCTTTTACTCTTAAACATCTTTGTGTGTGTGTTTTTTTAGGGCTGAGACTATCTTATTTATTTATTTATGTTTTGAGAGAGAGGAAGGGAGAGGGATAGAGACATAGACACATCGATGAGAGAGAAACATCGATAGGCTGCCTCCTGCATGCCCAGTGCCCTGACTTTTTGGTTCACGGGTGGACACTCAACCACTGAGCCACACTGGCCAGGTTAGAGACATTCTTCTTTTTTAAGAGAGAGTAGAAGGGAGGGGGAGAGACAGACAGAGAAACATTGATGTGAGAGTCAGACACATCAACTGATTGCTTCGTGCATGCACCCTGACCAGGGCCAGGGATCAAGCCTGCAACCAGGCACATGCCCTTGACCAGAAACGAACCTGAGACCCTTCAGTCCACAGGCCGACGCTCCATCCACTGAACCAAACTGGCTAGGGCGAGACATTATTCTTAATGTCCAAGATCAGAAAAGTATTAAACATAGCAGGGAAGAAAGCCATGCCAACATTGTATTTTAAAATAGAATTATGTCACTGGGGTTAGAATCTGAAGAGAAAACAGAATGTTTTTCACTCATTTGAGAATAACATACTGTGGGGATAGATGGATAAGACTATGGATATGTGGATGACAGATGGATGGACTTAAATATGTCATATCACTACATAAAGGAACTGGAGTGACTGGGAAGAGAGATGGATTGCTAGATTAATCCTAGGTTTTCCTCCTTTAGTATTTTACAGTTAACTTTCACAATGCCCAGACCTTTTTAATGTTGTTACTCCATCTTAAGGAAGAGAAGGGAAAGCTTCAGACTTGTGCTATGCATGAAACCTCCGCCTGATCAATAGTCTTATATTAACAACAAATTGTGGAAGAAGGCATGGTGAATGGTGATAATTCCCACTATTTGAGGAGTTCCTAATCTTCGTAGGAGATACTGGGTCTCCTTTAAAATCCAGAAAAAATGCACATACAATTCTGGCTCAAGTTCAGGAGCTTCTTGAATCCCCAGAATTCCAACCATTAATTTCATGTAGGTTCACCAAGTCCATGTTAAGAACTCCTAAGCTAAACTGTAGCAGGAGATGACTGGACCTGGTAATAACAGGCACAATTGATCATAAAAGCTGTGAAGGTCAAGCCCGGATATTTCTACTTGACAAAGGGAATCTTAACTACCTTGAATGTAGCTGAAGCAATCAGGCACTTAAAATTAGAAAAGGAAGAGAATGGAAGTTAATGAATTTTTTCTGGTTAATACTGCGAGTTAAAACAACACCTTTTACAATAAATAATTCACCATAGTCCCAAGTGGTGAATTAAGGACAAGAGTCCACAATTCCTTACAAAGAAAAAGAAAGAAAACTGAGGACGCATTTATTTATTCAACAAATCTATATTGAGGTCCCACTGCACACTAGGCCTTGTTCCAGGAGCTGGAGACACACAAAGAACAAAACAGACGAATTGCCTGCCACGTGGAACTTGTTTTCTGTTGAGGTGGAGGGAGGGAAACAATAAACAAGTAAACAAACAATTATATGACCTAATGTCACATGGTAATAAGCACCAGAAAGAAAAATGCAGCAGGAGAAAGAGAAGAGAGAGCTAATCGGGGTGAGTGTATGACAGAGGGCAGTTAGGGTAGGCCTGGCTGAGAAAGAGATCCTTGAACAGATGCCAGGATGGAGTGAAGAAGTGAGCCACACAAGCCTCTGGGGAAAGAATTTTCCAGGAAAACAGAAGAGGAAACGTTCTCCATGTGTTTGAGAAACAGCTAGGAGGCCACTGTGGCTGGAGGGAGGTGAACCGGGGAGAAAATGATGGGAAGTATCCGGGAATCAAACCATGTAAAGGAGGAAGGAGATAAAGGCTCCGGAGTGCGCTGAGCGCTGGCTCCGATTGCACTGAACCCCATTCCCAGCGAAATCCTGGGAAACTCACTCACTTTCGCAACTCCGCCGCCCCCGCAGGCCGCCCGGCCCGGGACGCTGGGGACGCCGCCACAGCGGCGGCGCCCGGAGCCCGGCGGCCTCCCAGCACCCGTCCCCGCCGCGCAGCCCCCGCGCGCCTGACGGAGGCCCGGGCGCCCTCTCCGTGCACCTCCTGGCGGCGCTAGACTTCAGTAGAGTTGACTGAATTCAAGGGATTAAGAAGTATAAATTGGGGGGACGCCGCGGCGGCGACGTCCGGAACGCGGCGATGGCGGTGCCTGGAGCTCGGCGGCCGCCCAGCGCCCGTCCCAGCCGCGCGGCCCTCGCGCGCCTGGGTCCGCGGGTCGCGCGCACCGCGCTCCGGACGGAGGCCCGGGCGCCCTTTCCGTGCACCTCCCGGCGGCGCTAGACTTCAGTAGAGTTGACTGAAATGAAGGGATTAAGAAGCACAAATTGAGAAGTTTGAAAAAGATGGCGGCGGAGGTTAAAGGCTGTTCTGTTGCCTCGCACCCAGCGAAATCGGAGGGGATGAGGTGTGGAGGTGCGTGGGTCTGGCTGGTGGCGGGGGAAAGGGGCTTTTGTTCCAAACCTAAGGGAGATTAGCTCTCCATCACCCTGAAACCCATCTTCTGGCGAACCCCGGGAGACCCAGATGCCTGCGGGGAGAGGCGGGACTTTTGCGGAGGTGCGCCCAGCAATCAGTGTTTGCTGCGCTGGAGTGCGGAACGAGGGGACTTAGATACGTGGAAGGCAGAAGGACCAGACTCACAGCCATCGCGGCTCGCCGCACCATGGCCTGTTGGCACCCTGAGACCCCGCCCCGCCCTGGGACCCACCCCGCACGTTTTGAAGACCCGCCCCGCAAGTCTTGCAGGCACACCTGCGCCCCAAGCGACGGCTTATGCATGTGGATGGCCTGCCCTCTGGCAGCGGACCAGATGATCTGCTGTTCTAGTCGGACTGCTCCAGGGCCACTCAGACAGGAGGAAGAAACTACAGTTTTTGCTGTAATCCTTGCTGAGTGCCTAAGGCAGTAGCTTACCTACACCCCATTGGAGACCCAGAAACGAGGGCATCTAGTGGTCTGTGGGAGATGACACCAGATTTCAACCACGTGCATAAGGGACACATTCAACGGGAATATTCAGTGAGCGCCAAAGCTTTGCTGCACCAAGACCCGGCCCATAAACGTGTCTCCTGCACAGCAACTCTTCCTTTATAGACAAAGAGAGCCCCCCCAGTGACACCAACAACAATCAAGACTTAACTATACAAAGGAGGACCAAGATGGAGGCATAGGGCGGAAGCCTGATTGTTTCCTACCACAACAACTTTGAGACTACGACAAGAGAGCAGAGCAGACACCATCCAAGACCACCATAGGGCTGGCTGAGTAGATGCTCTACAACTAGAATAAAAGAGGGGTATGTGGGATGATGCTGATGCCGGTGACCCAAAGACCACACTTTAAGAACTACGGCTCAGGCGACACAAAAGAACTATGGCTCAGGCAATACAACAGCGGCCTGGAACGTGCTCGGCGCAGTTCCCCCGGCGGTCTCCGGCTGAGGGGACAGCTCCACTGGCAGCCAAGCACGGACAGACGAGCCCCTATGAGACATGGGGTGGGAGACTCCGCGCTTGCTGACCTCCGAGTCCGTCAAGAATCTCAACGCCCCGGAAGCGGCCAGGTGCGCATGCTCGGTGACCGGCCACCGATGCAGACCCAAGGGCCGACGCAGCGACGCCAGACTGGCCCACCGCCATGCACCTGGTGCACCGGAGCTTCGCCGAGCCGCCGCCCGACGAGTTCTGCAGCAGCCATACTGGAGCTCTGGAAGGATGGCCAGGGGAATTGCTGAGGGGGGATTGACCGGCAGGAATTGGGATCGGGAAGACGGGGCCCCGCTGAGACCTGGGTGCGGGCGGGGTTGCGCGCCTCTGGGCTCGGGTGTGGTCACAAACCTCTGGGTATAAGTGAGGTCTCAAGTCCCTGGGTCTAGGTGAGGCCACATGCCCCTGGGTCCAGGTGAGGCCGGACTCCGGGTCCGGGTGAGGCCAAGTGCCCCTGGACCCGGATGACGCTGGATCCCGTGCCCGGGCGAGGCCAAGCGCCCCTGGGTCTGGGAGAGCCCACACACCCCTGGGTCCAGGCAAGACCATGCGTCCCTGGATCCGGATGAGGCCTCGTGCACCTAGGCCCGGGTGAGCCCAAGTGGCCCTGGGTCTGGGAGAGGCCAAGCGTCCCTGGGTCCGGGTGAGACCATGCGTCCCTGGATCCGGGTGAGGCCTCGTGCATCTAGGCCCGGGTGAGCCCAAGTGGCCCTGGGTCTGGGAGAGGCCAAGCGTCCCTGGGTCCGGGTGAGACCATGTGTCCCTGGATCCGGGTGAGGCCTCGTGCACCTAGGCCCGGGTGAGCCCAAGTGGCCCTGGGTCTGGGAGAGGCCAAGCGTCCCTGGGTCCGGGTGAGACCATGCGTCCCTGGATCCGGATGAGGCCTCGTGCACCTAGGCCCGGGTGAGCCCAAGTGGCCCTGGGTCTGGGAGAGGCCAAGCGTCCCTGGGTCCGGGTGAGACCATGTGTCCCTGGTTCCGGGTGAGGCCTCGTGCACCTAGGCCCGGGTGAGCCCAAGTGGCCCTGGGTCTGGGAGAGGCCAAGCGTCCCTGGGTCCGGGTGAGACCATGCGTCCCTGGATCTGGATGAGGCCTCGTGCACCTAGGCCCGGGTGAGCCCAAGTGGCCCTGGGTCTGGGAGAGGCCAAGCGTCCCTGGGTCCGGGAGAGACCATGTGTCCCTGGATCCAGGTGAGGCCTTGTGCAACTAAGCCCGGGTGAGGCAACGTGCCCCTGGGTCTGGGAGAGGCCAAGCGTCCCTGGGTACGGGTGAAGCCAGATCCTAGGTCCGGGTGAGGCCGTGCGCCCCTGGATCCATCCGGGTGAGGCTGGGTCCCAGGCCCGGGTGAGACCACGCGCCCCTTGGGTATGGGTGAGGCCACGTGCCCCTTAGTCTAGGTGACGCCGTGCCCCTGGGTTCGGCCGAGACCAAACCAGAGGGAGTCGGACCTCCGTTACCACCATTTGTCCACCATCCAGAGCTGAGGGGTCAGTGCTGACATGTACACATAAGGAACTACTGGACATCGAAATTGGGTCTCAAAAGAACTGTTGGTCCAGGGGGAAGCTCGCTACAGATTGATTCATTTGCCTGTCAGCATAAATATTATTGCTCGTCTCACATTCAGTTCTTATTAGTATATATCTAGTGACATATGATCTCGTTCATCTAGAGGAAATGATGAACAACATAGACTTAGGAACAAGAACAGAACCAGAAGCAAGGAGGCATCGATCGGACTATCGGGCCTCAGAGGGAGGATGGGGGAGGGTAGGGGGAGGGTGGGGGGAGGGGGAGAGTTCAACCAAAGGACCTGTATGCATGCATATAAGCCTATCCAACGGTTAAGTTCAACAGGGGATTGGGGCATGCGTGGGGAGAGGGATGGGATGGGAATGGGGGGATGAGGACAAATATGTGACACCTTAATCAATAAAGAAATAAAAAAAAAAAAAAAAAAAAAAAAAAAAAAAAAACCATGTAAAGGCTTGGGGGTCCTGGGAGGGACTTTGGATTGTGTTCTCAGAGTTGTGGGAAGCCGCTGGAGGGTTTACAGGAGGGCAGAATTGTGATCTGACTTATATTTTATGACAGGTCACTCTAGCCGCTGTGTGGAAAAGGGACATAGAGGGTGAGTGTGAAAGCAGAGAAGAGGAAAGAGAAGGGTTATTTTCCATTTCCACATGGTAACCAGAGATTTTTTTTTGGTGGCCCTGGGGGGAAAAACTTAGATACAAAGATTACCAGGATCAAAACGCATCCTTTGGACCAGTTCATTCTGCCCAGTATGCCACCAACATCCAGCTGGTGGGTCCTAGAAACAAGATGGCAACCACCCACCTCATGTTAGCTGTAATACCATGATTTATAATAAGAAATATACAGTTGGTCTTTGTCAGCGTTTCTGGCACAGAGTTTCTAAAACCCTTGGAATTTCCTAAGCGATGAGAGTGACAACAGTATCTTTTGTTATATTAATGAGGGGACTTTTGGACTGCACCTAAGCATGGGGGCCGGTTGCCAGGAAAACCAACCATGTGATTAGAGGGTTGGACCTTTCAGTCCCACCCCCTGACCTCCTGGGAGAAGAAAGGGCCTGGAGGTTGAAACTATCACCAATGGCTAATGGTTTAATCAGTCATGTCTATGTAATGAAGCTTCCATAAAAACCCAAAAGGACAGCCCTAGCTGGTTTGGCTCAGTGGATAGAGCATCGGCCTGTGGACTGAAGGGTCCCAGGCTCAATTCCAGTCAAGGGCACATTCCTGGGTTGCAGGTTCAATCCCCAGTAGGAGGCGTGTAGGAGGCAGCCGATCAATGATTCTCTCATCATTGATGTTTCTATCTCTCTTTCTTTCTCTCTTCCTCTCTGAAATTAATAAAAATATATTTTTTTAAAAATACGAAAGGACAGGGTTCAGAGAGCTTCCAGGTTGGTGAACACGTGGAGATGTGGAGGAGTGGCAAGCTCTGGGGAGAACTTGGAAGCTCCCCACCCTTTCCCCATGCCTTTCCCTAGGCATCAGTTCTATCTGGCTATTCCTGAGCTATATCCTTTTACAATAAACTGGTAATCTAGTAAGTATAATGTTTCTTTGAATTCACTGAGCCCCTGTTGCAAATTAATTTAAACCAAGGAGGAGGTCATGGGAACCTCTGATCTATAGCTGGTCTATCAAATGCCCAGGTGACAAACTGGACTTGTGATTGTCATCGGAAGTGGGAGGGGCAGGGTACAATCTTGTAAGATTGAGCCCTTACCCTGTGGAATATGACACTGTCTCCAGGTAGATAGTGCCAGAATTGAGTTGAATTGTAGGACACCCAGCTGATGTCTTAAAATTGCGTGGTGGTATATGGGATACTGCTCCCTCCCATTGGTTTCCAGAATTGGTACCAGAATATTATTAGCTTTTATCTTCTTTAATGCAAATACTTGCTTGTCTTGCCCTCAGTCTTCCCATTACAAGGTAGGCTTAGTAGCTGGGACATAGCAGCTTGGACTTGGGATCGGAAGACCTGGGTGAAGTCCTGGGTCTAACACTTTACAGGAACTGAATAGATTGGGGAAGTCACGTAACCTCTCTAGACCTCAGGTTCTTCAACTGCAAGATGAGAAATGACCTCAGCGTCTTCACAGAGCAGTTATGAGAAGTAAAATTCAAAAAGGTATTTGAAAGGGTTTTGTGAACTTTATGCAAAAACATGTCAATCCAGTTCAGAGCTGGCAGCCACTAAAAGCAGTGAGATGACAAAACAAAGAAATTGTTCTCCCATTACTGTCTTGCACTCAGCCCTGGAGATGGTTGGTTGGAGGGCAGGCTAGGGTTTTGCAGAGTAGGAATAAACAGAGGAGAAAAGAGAAAAAGTGAATGGGAGAGAGACAGAGTACTTGGGGGGTGGGAATGGGGGGGGGGAGTGCATGAAAAAAGGTGTCTGTGTAGCAGACAGAGAAGCACTGTCCAGAGCCTTCTGCAAGGCTTGCAATCAGTAGACAGCCTCAACTATCAGTCCCTTCAGAGGCTGCCTTAACTGCAGAGAGCCACCTCATCCAGCAGAGAGCCACCTCATCCGAGTTGGCTGCCAGGGCAGCTTGAAGCTAATAACTGATAAAAGAGGGATCTAAAGGCCTAGCTATTTTGGCCCAAAAATGTACAACTCTGACAGGCAAATTCATTGCAACCCTCCCCCCGGAGTTACTGGAAACTGTCAGTCCTACATCACACTTCTCCCTCTGCTTTCTCTTCCTTAAAAAAGTGTTGACCCTCCCACCCCCAACAAATATCTTGCAACCCAACCTCTGTCTCATATCTACTTCCAGAGAAACTGGGCTGTCCCAGCAGAGGTCTGAAAGAGCAGGTGGTAAGATGGGGTTTGGAGCTGGATCACTCGCTGCCTAGACTGGTACCTTCGCTGAAGCATAGACAATCTCTGTCATAAACTTTCACTGGTGCTGAATTGAGAAGGTGGACCTGTGAAAGGGAATGCACTAGCAGAGCTACTATGAAAGAAATAGTAGCTATAAGGATAACAGTATTGGATAGTTGCTAAGCATCGTTGATGTGCTACAAAAAGATAGAGAAGGGCATACTTACCTGGCAGGGGAGATACCATGATCACGAAGGTGGTTTTCCCAGGGCGAGGCTTATCCATTGCACTCCGGATGTGCTGACCCCTGCGATTTCCCCAAATGTGGGAAACTCGACTGCATAATTTGTGGTAGTGGGGGACTGCGTTCGCGCTCTCCCCTGAAAAAAAAAAAAAAAAAAAAAAGATAGAGAAGGGCTGAGAGTAAGAAACAGGAAATTGAAAGCCATGTGTGAAGGATAGAGGGCCTCTTTGGTTGCATACAAAGAAGTTCTCATCTCCTACAACTAGAGGGTGGAGAAAGTCAAGGTCCAAGCCCAGGTGTTAACAGAATGGCTGAACTTCAAAGATGATTAAAAGCCTACCCAAGGGAGCTCTGTTATCCTAAGGTCAAGGCCCTGTTTGGGGAACTAGGGACACATGGGATGGGGCATCTTGGCAGACACCCTAGATTTTTTGGACTTTCTGAGGCTGCAGGCGTGGTCCATACCTCCTTATTAAGAAACAAATAATATTGTACCCTAGGATCTAAAGGATTTAGAAATTGTCTCCCGTTATATCGCCATTAATTCACCAGTCTGACACCTTCAGAATGGATCTGTTAGAATGATTGTAAACTACTGCAAACTCAACCACATCATAGCCTAATCACAATTGCCAGGCCACATGTGGTAATTTTGGATGGAGAAGAGTAATATGGCCTCAGAAACATAGACTGAAGAGGACCCGTCAATAGACATTGGTAGACACAGTGCTTCTCTTGGACACACGTGCCCAGCAATATCAGTCGTAAGCACAGATGATGATGTAGCTTAACTTTTGAAATAAGTCTCCTCGTTTGTGGTCTAATATCCCAGCTGGAATGGTAACTGACCCAGCAGCTGAAGTCTCTTTCTTTCTCCAGGCTTTTCCTCCAGAACATCTAGATATCTTTGCATGGATCGATCAAGCTTTATATACTTGACCATTTTTAACATTATATTTGTCAATATTCCTGTCCACATTGTACTTCAGTTTTGGATGTGGTTACCAAGTATCTGTTAGCCTTGAATTTTTTGACAGTATTACCACCTCTGGCCAAATATTCACTTTCCCTGGAAAGCCATATTCCAGCAATGAAACTTGTGTATACCACCTGCATAGACAGGTGTCCCCAAAACATGTATATATACTGTAACAGCTGAGAGCTCAACTAATGTTTCTTTTCAGCCAGACTAAGCTTTAAACAAAGGAAATTCATCCTAAAATACTACTGGAAGTTTGAAAGCGCAGTTCAAGTACAAACACTGCCTTTATAATTATTCAATGTGTGTATACATTTTGGGGGGTTTGTCCCCCCAAAATGTATACACACTTAACAGCTGAAAACTCACTTAATTTTCACCCCTTTTCACATTGAACTGATTTGAAATAATAGGGAGAGCCAGACTAAGCTTTGAACAAATAAAAATTATAGACTTTTTTATGGGGATACATAAAAGATAAAGTTGATGGTACAAAACCAGCAACAGTTGGCAAATTCAGGGCGCACAAATACTGAATGAAATGATTCTTGATGTTTGCTATTCCATTGTTTCCCATTATCAGCAGTGCCTGGACCAGAACAGTTATCAGTTTAAAAACAGGCATTGACAAAAGAAATTATTCGTTTCTGTAGATTCTTTTAAATTTTGAAAATGAACTCAACCACAGTGTTAGTAAACACTGACTTTATAATTATTCAAAGTGTGTATACATTTTTGGGACACCTTATATATTGTGTAGGGCATCTGTAAATATTCCAGAGGATAATCACTATTCCTAATTACTTTGAAAACATGTCTAAGCAAATTATTGTAAACTTTTTCCATGGTTGGGACAATGGCAATACAGAAATTGACTTTGATTTTGCAAATGTGTCTTGTCTGTGCCAATCAGCAAAGGCCCAGAAACAGTTTGAATTCACATGTACTAGTAATAGACAGCAATATATATTTGCAATTTCCCCCCATGGTTATATCAACTCTCCCTCTTTCTGTCACAATATAGTCCAAGGAGATCTGGACCTTCTGGACATCCCACAGAACCTTACATTGATCCGTTACACTGGTGACATTGTATTGATTGGCCTGGGTGAGCAAGAAACAGCTAGTACAGTGGTCGGCAAACCGCAGCTTGCGAGCCACATGCGGCTCTTTGGCCCCTTGAGTGTGGCTCTTCCACAAAATACCACGTGCGGGCACGCACGTACAGTGCGATTGAAACTTGGTGGCCCGTGCGCAGAAGTCGGTTTTCCGCCTGGGTGAGTCTATTTTGAAGAAGTGACGTTAGAACACTCAAGGGGCCAGAGCCCCATGTGGCTCGCGAGCCCCGGTTTGCCGACCACTGAGCTAGGGCATCGGAGCCCTTGGTAAGATACATGTGCTCCTCAGGGTGAGAGGGATACCCTGTGAAGATTCAGGGCTTGCCAGACCTATACAATTTCAAGGAGCCTGACAGTTAGTAAGGTGTGACAGGCCACCCTCCAAAGTAAAAGGTTAATTATTGCATCTTGCATCTCCTACCACGAAGAAGGAAGCACGATGCCTGATGGGCCTCTTTGGGTTCTGACAACACATTTCCCACCTCAAAGTATTGCTTTTGCTTCTATACTTGAGTGCGGCCAGAGCAGAAGGAAGCTTTGCATCAAATCCAAGTTGTGGTGCTAGCAGCCCTGCCAATGAGCTGTGTGATCTGTCAGGCCCTGTGGTGTCAGAGATATGCTGTGGAGTTTACAGCAATCCCCCGTGGAGAATCCCAGCACAGGCTGCCCTCTCAGAGTACTGCCTCTGAGCTGGCCCTTCAGCAGGCTGTTCCAACACTCCCTCAGCATGGCAGCGCCTGGCTGGCGTGGTATGTGATGGGACAATGGTCAGAGACCCACTCCCACATCGCCTTCGCTGTAGAGTCCCTGGACTGACTCAAAGTTACAAGGGCATTAAACACTATGTAAGCCCCTCAGAGTGGTTCTGGCGGAGTCCCAGAATGCAGGAAAAGGCAAACCCATACCCAGAATATGTGGCTATTCCTGAGAAAGAACTGTTGGCCCTTCCAGGGAAAAAGGGACCCAATAGAGTCAACTTCTTCCCTAGTCTCTGCTGCTGGCAGGTGGACATTCAGCAGTGGCAGTCGTGGTCAGTGGGAATCAATAATGCTTGTTCCTGGCATAGGCTACCTCCCCACTGCTATGGCCACTTGATTCATGTGTCTATCATGCCAGCACTTGGGTTGGCTGATGACAGGGGCTGGCTATCAGCTAACTGGCCAGGTAATTTTTTCTATCTGGTTGTTTAGTGTCTCTTTACTAGCTATTCTCTGGTAGATGTTGACATTTGATGCAGTTCACGCCCACTCCTGCATGAATATCTACATGACCCTACCCAGACCTCTATGTATATAACCTTGCATTCATTTTTCCTTCTAGGCCCCTGGCCAATGGACCAGGCTATGTGCCACTGACCATGAGTTTGTATATATTCTAACCTCAGGCTACTTCTCTTTCTATACAAAATGGCTGTCCAAAGGCATCATTCAAAGCTCTACACACTGGGAACACTTTGCCTTGCCATTGTCTTTCTTTAAAAAAGAAAAAATTATTGATTTCAGAGAGGAAGGGAGAGGAAGAGAAAAATAGAAACATCAATGATGAGAGAGAATCATTAATTGGCTGCCTCATGCATGCCCCTGCTGGGGATTGAGCCTGAAACCCGGGCTGACTGGGAATCGAACCATGACTTCCTGGTTCATAGGTCAACGCTCAACCACTGAGCCACACTGGCCGGGCATGCCTTGCGATTGTCTTTCAAGGCTGCTACTGAGGGGACTGTAGAAGCGACCATCCATTTCCAGCTTGCATTCACGCGTAGGGTGCACCCACCTGCAAAGCAAACTCAAACTCTTTTCTCCTCTTTCAGTTGCTCATGCAGAATCCCCCATACAGCCATGGGTGTAAGCTGAGGAGGGGCACTGGGCAACAGTGATAGATACCACAGGGGTTCTGGGCTGCTGATCATGCAGCTTACTTGTATCTTCTGGTCCTGCTCATGCTCAATCTGGGGTGTAGCACCTTCATTTTATGATGAGTTGCTGCTGGGACCCCTTATCTTATGACTTGGTTAATCTGCCCCAGCTCATGACGAGAAACTTCACTGCATGGTCATTTGGTGACCACTGATGGGCTTTCTGTCTCTACAGAGCCTCACAGCAGGGCAGAAGTAGTTTTTTAAAGACATATGATTCTCTATTGCAGATAGCATGATCGTCCTCACAGTTCCCAAGGCCCTGGATTGTGATTCTCCCAATGGGGCTTGCTACAAAATCCATCCAGCATCTTCTTCTACTATGGATACTTCTAACACCTACGGGCAGTATCCTATGGCCCAAATGACAGGGCTACTCATACCTACGCCTGGACCTGCTGTGGAGTGCTTACCTGTACAAGGCCCCACACAAACCTGGCAGTCTTTCATGTCACTGAGTATATGAGCTGAAGCAGCAAGAAAACATCCATATTCCTTCAAGCTTTTATCTATTTTTTATAAACATGACAGTGAACATGGTTGAAAGCTGGAGGACCCAGCAGAAGTACTTCAATTTACATGTAGGGACCCAGCCAGAGTAAGTAAAAACTAGAACACAACCCCCAAGTCTTTAATTCTGGAGGCATGCAAAAATCAAACTTTCTAGTTCACCAGTCAGGCATGAGAATCCTACCTTGACAAGAAAAATAGTGCATCCTGTTGTCTTCATGTCTTGATCGTAAATGGGCTCTTGTCAGATATTAATACATTGCAATTCTTTAAACACAGGAAGTGGCTAGGGCAGATTATTTTCTCAATAGCTCAGAATGGTACAATGCTTTCCCACTCCCAACACACACACACACACACACACACACACACACACACACACACACTATCTGAGAATATATCTGGCTGGTATGTGTAAGGTTTTCATTGACTCAAGTCTACCAGAAGGGGCCAAGCTGTAAGATAATACCCTAATTGTTCCACTATAAATAAAAACCCAGTACTTATTCATGATTAGCTTAAGAAAAACCCACATTGGAAAATGTTCAGAAAAGTGCAAGCTTGGCTAGTGCCTCCCTGAAAAATGACATTAGCAAGTACGGGTAAGATTGCTAAATATCAAGCTGATTTTTTAACTTATTAAAAGGTTTGACAGGCCATCCCTCAGTTTCCATGCAGTAGGTAATCTGCAACTGTTGTTACCAGCCAAAGCTCAAGATTTCTGTACTTGGGGTTACAATCTACACTAATAAAAGGGTAATATGCTAATTAGACCAGAAAGACTGGTCATCTTCCGGATAAAGCCCTAAAGGCTCGAGGGCCGAGGAGGGCCGGCAGCCGCTGCAGCCGGCAGTGGCAGCAGCAGCGGGGTGATGGGGATGGTACCTTCCCCTGATTGCCCCGTTGCCTCCCATAGAGGGAGGCCAGACTGCAGCTTAGGCCTGCTCCCCTGAGGGCTCCCGGACTGTGAGAGGGGGCAGGCTGGGCTGAGGGACCCCCACCCAGTGCATGAATTTTTGTGCACTGGGCCTCTAGTTTTTAATAACTCACTTTGTATATATTTCACAGTGAGACTATACATTTCATAAATAAAATATTTCCCCATCCTCTAGCTTTGAAGAGATTACTTTAAATGAGGAAATTAAGACAGAAGACCTTTCATTTTTCTTACCATTATTCATTTTTTATCTTTGAATATTTTTCTACATGTGTGGGATATATGAATGTTGTGAGAGCTTTAATTTGCCTGAGCCCTTTAGCAAAGACAGAGCAAGCCAAATTCCAGCATATGTAATAGTTATAATTGCCTAAGATCATTTTTTAACATTTGCTTTTACTTTTTATCGGTTCTATCTTCAAAGACGTCACATCCTTTGTAAAGAGCATGAATAAAATCTAAAATGTGGCATACTTCCATCTCTGTGGATATTTTTCACTTTATTGAAACTTAGAACATAGATTTCACATAGAATAATCTAAAGCTATTCGTGTCTAGTATTAACATTTAATCATGTTGTTTTCTTTTCATTAAAAAAACTAATTTTTTTCATAATGTGTTATATCTTACAAAGTTTGCAACAACATTTTAAAGAGAATTTTCCTTTAAGCACAGTCTTTTTCCTTCTTACTTATGCAATAAGTGGAACTATGCAAAAGGGGCTATTGGTTTAAAAATACATGGCAACATAAATGGGCTTTGGTTTTCCCTTGCTTTGAGGAAATTCAATATCGTGTTTTAGCAAGGTTGGCAGGGGTGCCAATAGAGAGAAAAGGAGGCCCTCCTTGCCCCAGTTTCAAGTGTTTGAAACTGAACTTGTATTCTAGGCCATCTTCTATGTGTGGCGGTTAGGCCCTTGACTTAGAATATTTTACATAGATATAGAATGCCTTTTCAAAAAGTAGTCCTTTAATTTCTTTTTTAAAGGAGTGTTTCATATTATGTACGGGAAGTAAAAATAAAATGGAAGCAACTCATACCACAATGTGATGTCGGGCAGCTTGTGCCAAATTCTTCATGTCCTCAGACACAGTGATCCTCAGCAGTGGGCTGTCAGGTGATCATTCCAGACCTGTCATCGGCAATGGCACCATGAAAGAAAATACTAAGTGAGTATCATCATTTTGCTGCATTCTCTATTAATAAATGTCACGCCAACTGCCTCTCCAAAGCTAGTTCACTGTCAAATAACTCATCATCTGTGACTTTATGCTAATACATGTCTATACAGCACAAAAGAGCTAGGAAATCATGATGATTCAAAAGAGCAAATTGTTTAACTTTTTTGGTATAGATAATTTTTATTATAAACAGTAAAATGTATGTTATGTCTCAATTACAAACCTTTCATGTTGAAAGGGCATCTAACATAAATTGCTTTAATATGAATTATGAAGCTTTAATAATAATTATTTAATATTAATTATTAAGACCCTCACAGTGGAAACAATCCAACACCAACAAATTCTAGTGATCAAAACATTCTCTTTTAAAAAATGTTTATTGATTGATTTTTAGAGAGAGGAAGGCAGAGAAAAAGAGAGCAGGAGAAAGAGAGAGAGAGAGAGAGAGAGAGAGAGATATCAATGTACCCTGACTGGGGATTGACCTCTCAATCTTGGTGTACCAGATCAACACTCTAACCAACTGAGCTACCTGGCCAGGGTGATATTCTCTCTTTTATTTTAAATCTTCACCTGAGGATATGTTTTTATTGACTTCAGAGAGAGAGAAACATTGATGTGACAGAGAAACATTGAGCAGTTGCCTCCCACATGTGCCCCAAAACCTAGGTATGTGTCCTGACTGGGAATTGAACCCACAACCTTTTGGTGTATTAATGACGCTCCAACCCACTAGCCACCGGCCAGGGCTTCTGTTTATTACTGTAAATGGCAATAAAATAACATAAATACTATTCAGTATGGACAACAAATAGAGCAACATTTCTACAAAAAAAAAAGGGGGAGGAGCTTGAAGAGCATGGCACTGTACATGCTTGCATGACCAGTTTCACTGAGCATGCTCAGGGGTAAAATTTTAGCACCAATTGTTTTGCTCTTCTTAATCTTTAGAAATTAAATACAACTTTTAACATAGAACACTTGAGCAGTAATGAGTGTAGCCCTATGTATCAATACTGCTATATAAATTGAAGGTGGGTGGTTTAGTCCTGAGCTGACTGCCCTGACACCAATCCATGGCACCTGAAAGTAACTGTCGTCACATCTGTAACTAGACATTTATTATTCTCAGCAGCAGGAAATGATGAAGCAATCCCGTTATCTGCAATAGCTTTTTGCATGAACTCGGCAAGGGAAAGGTGGCAGGAAGTGAGAATGCAGCCAGCCCAGCCTGGGCATCCTGATGTCGGCTCATTTCCCCTGCACAGCCCATATCCTCACGAACAGAGGCTGATACCAAGAAAATCTGCCCACCTTTATTCATCTCTTCCAGGAAACGAGACAGCAATGCCTGTAGTAGTCTAAGAAATGACATACGCTGTGTCCCTAATTCCCCACTCCCACCCCAAATTTCCAGCAGGAGAGAACTCATTCTGGAAAGCCACACCATCACCACATAAAATTTAAAAAATAAATCAAAACATTGCGTCCACCAGGTTGACCTCCAACCCACTTCAGAAGTTCTCCCAGCCTGTTATTGAAAACCAGTGTATTCACCTTAGGCTCTTTTCCTCCAACTGACCGCTCTTCCTGTGAATACTTTCAGCAGAGCCTCTGTGACAATGTTTCCAAAGCATCTTCCAAGTCCTCAACTTCTGTGAACTTGGCCACCAAATGAGCGAAGAACAGGCAAGAGGGAAGAGAAACCTGCTGACAGCTCCTTAGAGTCAGCAACAATGGGAAAGGGAAATACACCACATGAAAACCTGAATGACCTAGAATAAAATGAACTATTTGGAACCCTGCCCCAATGGGGTGAAGATTTTCAACATATTAGGCAAGATAACAACTCACCAGGTTTAATTACACAGATTTGTTCTTTAAAAAAAAAAGTTTTCTATTGATTTTTTTAGATCTCCTCCCCCCCCCCCCCCCCCCCAGCTTTTCCTCCTTAAAGATAGCATCTAGGCTTCAGTTGTATTTCAGCTCCAGGCCAAGAAAATCAGCAAAATCAGACAAGTGACACTGTGGCTGTCTCAGGACAAGCTGCTTTGACTAATGACCTCCTGCCCTGGCCCCAATCAGCGGGGACCAGGACCCTGAAAGAGCACACCTGGAAAGCTGATGCATATGCTATTGAGACCCTCCCGGTGACGTCCCCTAAGATTTCCACCCACAAGAGAGAAACAAATACATTCAGGGTAAAGGGCCCAGCAGCCTCTCCCCCAGGGATGCTCACCAGCACCATTTCCTTTCCCCTTCTTCCCTCTCAGGGACCCACGGAGACTTGCAACCAGAGGAGCAATGGGCAGCGGCAGCTCGTCCCAGGCTGACGCCCTGGACCTTTCCTTTGACTTCTCAGTGAGCCAAAGCGGCCCAGCCTGTGACGTCTTCTATGCCCTTCCTCGTTTCACTGCCCTAAGTGTGTGTTGCTGCAGCCAATAAATTCTTGCTTGCTTTGCTGCACTTTGTCTCTTGATTGAAATCTTTCCTTCAAGACAAGAACCGAGGTCTTGTCGTCTCACCGGTAACACTAATAGCATATCACAAGAATGGAGGATTTCTTTTAAATATGTGAAGGCACATAACATGGAGGAATATGTAGGATTTCCCAGAAATTGTCCTGAACTCCATTTTTATGTGTGGAATAACCTTTTTAAGCATACTGATATAGACTCTAAGAATGCTCATAGCTACAGTGGGAATGCAGCAGATTTACAAACAGAATGTGATGCCTTTGAAAAGAGAAAAGCTGGAGAAACAGATCCGTTTGTTGGAGGTCATGGTCCCCATAAGAGGCACACACAAGGCGTGCACCTGGTACAGAGCAGCGGAGGGAGGAGCCACCCGCTGCGCGCTGTTCCACCTGCCCAGCAGCAGCCGGAACTACTTTTGTACACAATGAAGATGTTACTGGTACTGCAGGACTAAGAGTTCAAACTGGGAGCTACTTAAAGATTTAATGCATCCACACCATAAACTTGTGGATCCACTGCACAGGATGACGGAAAGAAATGGAAGGAGACTGGAGCAAAATTCTGCTTGAGTGAACAGAAACTTTTCATAAGAAGTAGATGAATTTTAGGCACGCAGTATGATGAAACATGGGGAATTTTTAAGAGTGCCATTTTTTTTTAAAAGGTCCACTATCTATAGGTGAAACATTCCTTATTTAGAATGTGTCTATTTCACTCTAGGGTTTAGTAGTCATTGGCTCTCACAAATGATCACCTGGTTATTATAAATAAACATCCTATGTATAAATAGACTTCTATCCATAGCCAGCCTATAAAACAGCACAGAAACGAGGGGGAGGTGGGAGTAGGTGGAGATGGGCAAAGGAGGGGGAAGGAAAGGGGGCCCTTGCAATAATGTCAACATTAAAAAATATTTAATAAATAAAATAAAGCTAACTCTAATTTAAAAACAACAACAAACAGCCCAGAGATGAAATCTGCCTGTGTAGAAATTTGTAAAAGTCATTAAGGGTGGAGATTCTGCACATCAAGTACCATTCAAGACCTGACTCCAGTGGCATGATACTCGGAGCCTTCCGGTCTCAATCAGGTGTGTGTTACAGAATGATTTAGTTGAATTTCCAAAGCCATCAGAAATCATTCCCCAGCCCTTTCCGGAAATGCTCCACTCTGCCAGTAGAGGGCGCCATGTGCATACTGGGCAGAGAGAGCCAAGGGTTTATTATTAAGTAGCCTGCCTCTTGCTCGAGGTTTCGTTCTCTGCCAGTGTGAGTGTGAGTGGAGGGCTGAGCTGGAGGTTAGTTGCCACAGTACTTCCAGGGAATGTCAAGCTTTTTTGTGATGCCCCTTATTTCAGCCCCAGAAGAGCCTGAGTTCAGCCTCAGCCCAGTTGGGAACACAGAGTGTACTGTGATTGAAGGATTGTTTTTAGAGGCAAAATGGACAGAGGGAAAGTTGAAGAGAGTCTTTTGTGTTTGAGGAAGTCAAGGTAACAAAAGTCAGACCAAGCCTGGGGGTCAGGAGACCGTAGAGAGAGCTAAAAAAGTATTAATACCTTTCCTCCCACCTTCTGAGCTCTTCTAGGCTGGGCTAATCGTCAAATCAACAGAGAA
This sequence comes from Eptesicus fuscus, assembly GCF_027574615.1. Classification (NCBI taxonomy): domain Eukaryota; kingdom Metazoa; phylum Chordata; class Mammalia; order Chiroptera; family Vespertilionidae; genus Eptesicus; species Eptesicus fuscus. The sequence goes on from NC_072487.1 coordinate 37,365,308, forward strand.
ATCAAAGTTATAATACATGCGCATGGGGAATTTCATAGGTATGAAAATTCCAAAGACAGTGAAGCAACATGGGGTATATAAGACATTTTTGGACAAAGGAGTCAGGGGGAGAGGGCTGGGGGCTTCGATTTCAGAAGTGAGAATGGGAGATTAACAAATAGTTGAGCCAGAGGGGAATGTATGAGGCAGAAAATTCTTCCTGGGCAACTCAGAAACAATGGGACAGGGGCTATCTAGCTAACAGGCTTGGAGTCTTGCTTGAAGGCCTCTGTTTACCATAACTTAATTTAAATTTGGCTAAGCCAACATCCTAAAATCTTTCTGAAGCAGGTTTCTCTCTCTGAATCTGTTGGGCAGGAAAGGCAGGAGGGTCAAAGGTCCTTTCCGAGTCCTTTGTTTTTTATAATCAGCTTAAAATCAATGTGCTAAAAAGCGGCTGCAGGGTGGCTACACTTGGTTCCCTTCACCGGGTGCTATTCTCAGCTATACCAATTCCTGAGTAACTTCCTACAAACTAAGAGGGGGAACCAAGTTCCATATACATTTCCAAGCTTTGCTTTGGCTTTTGTTATGCATGTTCAATTTAAGAAGGATTCATATTTCTTTCATTTTGCTGTATAATTATGAAAAATTATACTTTATCATTTAAATATTCATTAAGTATTTGGTTGGAAGAATACATTCATACTTTTTATTTATTTATTTTTAAATATATTTTTTAATTAATTTCAGAGAGGAAGCGAGAGAGAGAGATAGACACATCAATGATGAGAGAAAATCACTGATTGGCTGCCTCCTGCACGCCCCCCAACTGGGGATTTAGGCCACAACCTGGGCATGTGCCCTTGACTAGAATCGAACCCAGAACCCTTCAGTCCACAGGCTGATGCTCTATCCACTGAGCCAAACTGGTTAGGGCACATTCATACTTTTTAAAAAATATATTTTCATTAATTTCAGAAAGGAAGGGAGGGAGAGAGATAGAAACATCAATGATGAGAGAGAATCATTGATTGGCTGCCTCCTGCACGCTCCCCACTGAGGATCGAGCCCGCAACCCAGGCATGTGCCCTGACCAGGAATTCAACCATTAACTCCTTGTTCATAGGTCAACCCTCAACCACTGAGCCACACAGCCGAGCTACATTTATACGCATAGTATGTGTAGAGATTTAAGTTTGTTAGTATTTAACAATGCGATGTTAACATAATTCAGATGTATCCATTTTTAATCTAGCAAATTACAGCAATGGCTAAGCTTATTGTAGAAATTTGCAAATTTTTGCACATTTGATTTAATATTTCTTTCAGGTTTTTTTAAAAGCAGGCCTGTAATGTCTCAAGTTAAAAATGCCAACCTTACCAGAGGCAGAATTTTATTTGGGGGGGGGGGGTGGAGAGAAATCTACTGAACAATTGCTGAATTATTCAAAATACCAGGGAAAATATATGTGAATGGGCAGATACATACTAAATGGCCCGTTTTTTAATAACATTATCTTATAAATGATGGCTGCACCTGAAGTAGCTCTCTCTAGCTCCTAAGCTTAAGCTGAAAGCAACACGGCCATCTCATGTCCACGTTCATTACATTGTCATGTCTCTAAGGAAGACAAATCCTGCTCCAAAAAGCAGCAAAGAGTTACAAGGATCTTAACTCTGAATCTACTGAGGGGGCAGCATAAAGGAATTGCACTGTAAACACAGTGACACAGCAAACCTGCATAAGCATCTTCCTTAGTGAACATCCACCTTCCCTTTCCTTTTCTCCGAGGTCAGCTGCTCTTCTATAGTCATTTCCTTAAAGCATTCATCATTCCAGCCTCCTTCTCATTCCTCCTGCTCCTCATATATTCTTACCTTGGGTAGTTCCTTAAGGACACTGAAATGTGCTAATACGCCATTGGTGGGAATGTAAATTGGCCTCAACTTGCTGGAAGGCAATTTTGCAGTGGATACCAAAGGCTCAAAACTAGAGACTAGTCATGACTTGGACGCAACAATTTGCTTTGAAGAACCTGATTATGAAAACAATCAGAGTTAGGCAAAAAGGAGGTTTCTCATCCCATTACTTAAAATAAAAAAAAATGCTGAAGATCACTTAAATATTCAACAAGAGGGCTATAAACAAGAGTATGGTGTAAGAATAGAATGGAATACTATGCAGCTGCTTAAGATAATGTTAAATAAGATTTAACAATATCTAAAAATGTTTATGATGTATTTTAAGAAAAAAATTCAGTAGAATTTATATACATATGTTTTAAAAGCTGTAAAGAGCCCAGCTGGTGTGGATCAGTGGTTAGACCATCAGCCCAAGCACCGAGAGGTCACCGGTTCAGTTCTCAGTAAGAACATGTGCTTGGGTTGTGGACTAGATCCCTGGTGAGGAGCATGCAGGAGACAGCCAATCGAAGTTCTCTCTCATCAAAGTTTCTATCTCTCTCTTCCTTTCCCTTCTCTCTCTTTAAAAAAAAAAAAAAAATCTGTAAAGACTATATAAAAAACTTCTTGATGATTTCCCCAGAATGGTGGTCTAATCGATGGCATTTATTTTCTTCTCTGTATTTTTCTGCACTTTCTAAATTTTCTACAATAAACATGTAGTACTTTTGTAAATTAAAAAAAAAAATTATTTCTTTGTTTTGAAGCCAGACATTTCTCAGGTCACTGTCCAAACGTGATAATGACAAGTATTTAGGAGAAAGTTGGATGCATAATGAAATCTTTTTAGGAGAAAAATTGCAACAGTATTGCACTTGTGTTCGGATCACACTTGCTGCTGCAGATGTGAGCAAGCCATTCGTCATCCTTGGCTCTGGGGCTCAGTAGGGTCTCCTTTCCTTCAGCAGCTTGCAATCCAAGGAGGAGCTCCTCAGCGGGCTGGCTCGGAGCCACCCCGCTGTCCAAAACCCTGTTAGAGGAGCAGAAAGGGCAATTCCTCACTAACAGGCAGATGGTGAAACATCCTCTTGGCTCTTGTAAATCAAACCATACTGGTGCAGACACAACTGAAAAAAGGCAAGCGAGTTCTGCAAAGTCAGGCAAAATGAGTCCTCTTACACGAGAGTGTTGTGCCCTGCCAGCTGGCATTTCCTGCAATGCCCTCCGCCTGTCTCAAGGGCAGATAATGGCCAAAAGAGTCGAGGCCGTAAACTGGAGACCCGGAGATGGGCTTTGAGCCCTGTGCATACGGTGTCAGGAAGACAGGAGAATGAAATGTGGAAAAGGCTTTATTTGTGTAACGTTACAGTTCTCGGGATGCAAAGCCCCTGCCCCTTAAGCCAGTCCTGAAAAAGGGGGCAGCTGGGGTTCCAGCAGAGCCAAAAGCAAGGCCAGTGTCCAGAGCTTCCATCCCATGTTGGAGCTGGGTGTGGCTCAGCATCCAGCTAATTAAAGTCCGTTAGTCCATTGTGGGGGTCCCACGTGGCCCTCAGCCATGTGGACACAGGAAAGCCCAGCCCCTGCAGCAGGAGTCCCAGGACCCTGATGCTTTGGAGCCAAGAGAGAACAGCACGCTTTTTTGTCTGGAAGTTTAAATATTCAGGTTTTGCTGCTTGCAGTGGCCATGCCTACACTGGCCACTGACTTGCTCCCAGGCGTGACTGACAGGTAAGCACCTTCCCACGTGACCCAGACCTTACTGGGCATCTGTCTAAACTGCCCTTGCCCAGTCCCTTCCCACGGCGGTCAGAATGTTAAATGCAGGTTTTTGGCAAAGCTGTATAAATGGCATACCTATATTATCTAGCCTTCCCTTTCCCCCTTTCTTGTTAAATAATAACCAGGTTATTACAATGCCATCGTAGTCACAGGTTTGGAGAAAAGAAATCCATTATGCAATTCACTGAAAGTGTGTTGGATGTCTAGAAGTTGCTTTCAAGGTATTGCATTTCAATCATGAAGACTCATCCCAAATACAGTACGTGATGCTGCAGTCCATCCTAACAAGATTTTCCTGTTTTGTGTATTATGATTCTTGTATCATAAGAAAAGAGAGAGAAAATTAATGGATTAAGACAAAGAACGTTCATATTTTGATGACTTATAGAGTACATCTTAAGGCCTCTCTCGCCCACTGCCTCAACATACATTTTATTAGAAAAAACTTTTACCTAAATTCAATCTCCTTATAATTGATCGAGTCATTTTTGTGGCCTTTTTGAAGGTTCTTGTTCTTCACCTCCCTCCTCTGGCTTTTTTTCAAAGCGTTTTTCCAGTCCACTTACAGTTTAGCACAGATGTAGATGCTGGCCGGCTCCCAAAATCTTGTTGCTAAATCATGACTCCTCCACTCCCCCTGGACTGAGCAATGCCAAAGTAGAAAATGACTTCAACCCACAGCAGAATCTGTGCTGCCGCCAGTCCAAGTTAAGCCCAAAGGAATCAATTCTATTTGCAGTACTTCTTTTTCATTTTCAGTTCATGCCAAGGAGGGAGAGCACACCACATTTTGACGATTGATAGCATACATCTGAAGGCCTCTCTCTCGCCTACTGCCCAAACATTGTTATTTGTCAATTCCCCTGACTGGAAGAGCAGCAGAAAGAGCAAAGTCTTCAGAAAATCTGAAGCAAGCAGACCATCAGGAACTCAACGAGAAAATAAAATGGTTCTTTAAGAAAATAACTGCAAGTCATGTAAAATGTGAGTAAGTTAGAGTATATGACCCGGAAGATTAATACAATGTAACTCTGGGTTACTCACTGTTCTAATGTCAGCTGAATCATGTTCCCATCACTGATAAGTACAGGAAACTACTGTGTTGATGAAGAGCAGATGAGCAAGGGAAGGGCTGTCAGTAACTCAGTCCTTTATGACGGCCTAACTATTCCCGAAAACCCAGGCTCAAAAACCTATATCATGCAACAAACAGCCGGAACTCAAAGGGACCAAAAAATATTGCTACCACCTTCAATTCCAGAAACATCTGGAGAATATCCACCATGGAAAGGCCTCGGCGAGGTGCAGCTGACCTCACTACAGATCAAGCAGAGGCACCAAGTAGCATCCTGATGGCAAATCCGGGGCATCAAAGAGCCTGTCTCTTCAGTGTCCTCTTTCTCACTTGCTTCAATATATTTAGAGCTCCCCGCGCCCCCGCCCCCCGCCCGCCCAAAAGGGCTTGTGGACCTCATTCATTTAATTATTCACCAAATACTTGCTGAGCTTCTACTAGGAAAAGGCACTGGAATCAGTATTGAATAAGAAAGACAAGATCCCTGCTGTAATATGAAGCTTTCATTCCAGAGTGTCCCCAACAGGCATAATTTTAAACATGTGATCCATTTCGTCAGTGAAGAACATACTCAGCCCTCACAAATGGTATTTCAAAGCAAATGTATATTACTGCCAACGCCAAGATTTTTCTCTTCCGAGGGACCCCCTCCTTTTTTTATTTAGCCACAAAATGTATTGTTTTGAATGGTAGTAAAAACAAGCAATGAGCCCTAGCTGGTTTGGCTCAGTGGATAGAGCGTCGGCCTGCAGACTGAAGGGTCCCAGGTTCAATTCTGGTCAAGGGCACAAGCCTGGTGGCAGGCTCAATCCCCAGTAGGGGTTGTGCAGGAGGCAGCTAATCAATGATTCTCTCTCATCGATGTTTCTAGCTCTCTCTCCCTTTCCCTTCCTCTCTGAAATCAATGAAAACATATATATTTTTTAAAAGGCAATGAAAACTTGGAACTTTTAGAAGGATCATTTATTGCTCTCAACGGTGCTAAGCTTGCCCTACCCTATAAATCCGCATAGAATGAAAACATAAGAACTCAAAAGGGACACACATTCACTAGTGGACTTACATACCTCTCAACAAATAACTTGTTTGCTTCTATTAACATTTGACGAATTTTGACAAATAAACATGAAGAATTAAATGAAACGAACAGTCTTAACAGGAAACATAAGCAAATGGAACAGAAAATCAAATGTAACTCAAGGGGAACAGAATTTGCCCTCTCAAAACAGGCCTCTGTGGCAGAAGGACTACCTTGGTCTGATTCAGTTTCAGAAGTTGCAGACACAGGAGAAGTCTGAAAACAGAGTAAAGGCTCCTTTTTGAGCGAGTTTACAAGTGAAATCTCCATATGCAAAGGTGTCTCCCTCTCTCCAGCAGCTTTTCCTCCAGAAACCATCACTTTGGAGAAGGTCAGACTAAATCTGCATCACAACCTTACCTTCTTTACCCTGCTTTTCCTGATAACCTCCATAACTGCACCCACCCCCAATGTGTTTTCCTTCCTTCATTCTCTCTCTCTCTCTCTCTCTCTCTCTCATCTCTCTCTCTCTCTCGTTAGCTAAAGATGGTATTTAAGGTGGTAGCTGGGCCATTTCAGGGAGTTCTCAGTTTTCCTGTGTGTCTACAGCATGTATATAGGAGGTATACATGCTATTCAACTTCTGGGTTGTTGTTTTTTCTTGTTAATCTGTTTTTTTTTATTACAGGTGGGTGTAGGGAAAGAAAAGTAATTTTACTTTTTCCATTCTAGGTTCTTAGCTGAAACCCCCACCTTAAATACCATCTTTAAGCTAATGACAAAAAAAAAAAAAAGAAAAGAAAGAAAGAAAGATGGGGGTGGGGACAGTTATGGAAGGTTACCAGGAAAAGCATGGCAAACAACGGTAAGTTGGCCTTTCCGATTTAAATCAGACCTTCTCCAATGATAGAGTTTCAGGAGATTTAGTCTCATCCTTCTCTTCCTGCTAGAGAGACGCCCTTAAAACTGGAAATTTCCGGTACATCTACACAATGGAATACTACGCTGCTGTAAAAAAGAAGGAATTCTTACCATTTGCAACAGCATGGATGGAAATGGAGAGCATTATGCTAAGTGAAATAAGCCAGTTGGAGAAAGATAAATATCACATGATCTCACTCATTTGTGGAATACAATGAACAACATAAACTGATGAAGAAAAATAGAACCAGAGTCATAGAAGCATCGAACAGGCTGTCCAACCTATGAGGGAAGGCGGGGGTTGAGGGGGTAAGAGATCAACCAAAGGACTTGTATGCATGCATATGAGCACAACTAATGGACACAGATGGGGTGGGGGGTGGGTATACAGGGGGGGTGGGGTGGGGGGGGGTGCGGGCATGTGCTGGGGGGTGGGGGCGGCCAGGGAGAGGTCAATGGGGGAAAAAGGAGACTTATGTAATACTTTAAACAATAAAGAATTTAATTTTTTTTTAAATGGAGATTTCCCTTATAGATGTAAATGCCTCTTACAAAATAGTAACTTCTCTTTCCAGAGTTTCTCCTGTGTCTGCTGTTTCTTTAAAATAAGCCGCTCAAGATAATCCTTACTCCAAAGGCATATTTGGGGTGGCAAATTCTGCTTCAGGAGTCTCAGCCAAAAGCATAGAAGAGCAGAGGGAAAATTATTTTTCCTCCTCTACTTAACTATCTTACAAGGGATGTTGGACTGGAGTGGACCCTTTTTATAGGTGAGGAAATGGAGACTTCCGAGAGGATAAGTGACTGGCTTTAAAACACAGACTTAGAGTAAAGAAAGGAGGTCACTGGGTTGGAGGGAACTCGGTGAGTAACAATGATGACCACCAGATCAGCCCCTCCCCCCATCAGGAAAGGCTCACTTCCTCCTCATGGGGAAACACTTTTTAAAAACAAAGTAGGAAGAGTGGCCAGGAGCCAAGCTTCAGCTGGGAGCAACAGGAAGCAGCAGCAAATAAAAAGAGTCATTGTGGCCACTTCAAATGGCAAAAGGTGACAAACCAGCATGGCCTGGCAAATAAAGATGTCTATGGGCACAAGAGGACAGAAATCGGGATCTCAGGCTCTGGGATGCAATAATGAGTAAGAAATGGGGGACTGTTCTCCAAGAACTCTGAGTTTATTAGAGAAAACAGACTAATTATACTACAAGAGAAAAGGGCACAGGAGTCAAAATGAGAAACAAGGTCAGCCCAGGGGAGTCGGGTCATTAATTCTGTCAAATAGCACAGGCATTGCACAGGAGAGATTATATCCTGGGTATCCTATATAATAAATGCCTAATATGCAAATCAACCCAATGGCGGAATGACTGGTTGCTATGATGCACACTGACCACCAGGGGGCAGATGCTCAGTGCAGGAGCTGCCCCCAGCCTGCAGGCGCCAGGCCAGCCAAGGTGGGTGCCAGTGGGGGGCCCCCTCGATCACCATGCCAGTTGTCTGCAGAGGGAGGTGACTGGGTGGAGGTAGGGGGCAGGGCCGGCAAGTGGGTGGCGCCAGGCTGGCCAAGGCAGGTGCCAGTGGGGGGCCCCCAATCGCTCTACCAGTCGCCCCACAGATTGTCCCTGATCGCCGGCCAGGCCTAGGGACCCTTCCTGTGCATGAATTTCATGCACTAGGCCTCTAGTTGAAGTATAAATAGGAGTTTTCCAGGTAGACCAGTGGGTGGAGACCCTAGCATTCCGACTTAGAGAGCAGCAAGTGCAAACATACTGAACTAAAATCACATATTATGGCTGAAGCTTACACACCAAGGGGGTAAAACAGTAGGAGATGTGTCTGAAGAAGGAGGCAAGGGTTTAGAACATTACACTGAGGAAGTCAGTGAAGTGTTTTTGTAACTATGCAGAAACTCCATGTCTGTAACAGGACCCTTTCTCCTTTCTGTCTGTCCACTTCCTTTTTTAATCACCAAGCCCTTAGGACATCAGATTCTGGTCAGTATCAAACTGTCTTAAGAACAAAGCCTCAGCCCTGGCCAGGTGGCGCGTTTGGTTGGAACATCGTCCTGTGCACCAAAGGGTCAAGGGTTCAATTCATGCCGGGGGCATATACCTACATTGCTGGTTCAATCAATATTCCTCTCTCTCTCTCTCTCTCTCTCTCTCTCCTCTCTCTCTCTTTCTCTCTCTCAAGTCAATGCGGGCAGGGAAGGCAGTCAATGAAGTGGCCTTAGCCATTTGGCTTAGTGGATAGAGTGTCAGCCTGTGGACTGAAAGGTCCCAGGTTAGATTCTGGTCAAGGGCACATGCCCGTATTGCGGGCTTGATCCCCAATAGGGGGCGTGCAGGAGTCAGCAGATCAATGATTCTCTCATCATTAATGTTTCTACCTCTCTCTCTCTCTCTCTCTCTCTCTTCTCTCTCTCTCTCTCTCTCTCTCTAAAAAAGAAAAAGAAAAAAGAAAAAGAAAAAAGAAAGAAAAGAAAAAGTCAAAGGGTGTCCTCAGATGAGGATTTAAAAAAAAAAAATAGCAAAATATAACATCTTAACTTCAGTTGTGTTTCAGCCCCAGGCCCATGAACAACCTGACCCTTCAGACCATACCCTCGGGAAACCAGACAGAACAATACCTTGGCTGACGTAGGACCTGATGCAGTGATCAACTACTCCCTAGCCTGGTCCCAACCAATCAGCAGAGCCCATGACCCAACTCCTTTAGCCACCACTAGTAATGATTTCCCCCTATTCAACTCATTCCCTGGAAGCCAGCAGGGAGCCAAGTCTGTGAGCACGAGCTTACCTGTGACTCTGAGCTTGGCACCATTTCCCCAAATAAATAAACCCTTCCTTCCTTGGCTGCAAACTCCTGTTCAAGTTTGATCGGGCTTTAAAACACACGGGCAAATGAGCCCTGTTAGTCCAGTAAATGTTCTGTTTGTTTGTTTAACTTCCCTTTTTACAATCATTTCAAACTTTCAGAAAAGTTGCAACAATAAAAAGAGTACAAAGAACCCCTGCCTATCACTTACCCGAATTCACCTATTGTTAACATTTTGTCCCATTTACTTTACCATTTTATCTCTCTCTGAAGAACAAGGAAGAAAATGGAATCTGGGTTTGGGGACAGGGTTACTGAGAGGTAGAGGCCCTGCCAAGACAAAGTAATGATAACAGCACAACAACAATATGAATAATTTACATATTGTATGTGCTCATCATATGCTAGGCACTGTCCCAAATGCTAGATGTATTAACTTACTAAATCTTCACAACAACCCTACAAGGTTAGTCCTTATTAACTTCATTTTACAGATGAGAAGAAAAAAAATACCTTGAAAGAAAAGATGATGGAGTCAGTTTCTGAGTAGCAACGTAATGCCAAGAAAAGCAGTCTTTCTAGAAGTGTCCAAGAAAAAGGCAAGAGAAATGTTAGGGCCAGGGGTCAAGGGATTGTCTTGGAAAATTTCATTCACTTCAGGAAACGGCTTGCCACTCTCCAAACCTCCAACCTTATCCTGAATGCTGAGAATCACATTAATTTTATATGTGTGTAACGCCAGAAATTACATACATATTGCTACGGGAGGAAGTGGGGGATGGGGTGGAATTCTTGCGATATCCCGAGAAAAGGAGTTTTCTGAGACAGGGGAGGATGTGATATTGTGGAAAGCTTTATTTCTGTGGAATTATACCCCTGAGCTTCCAAAGTTTTGTTTCCCTAAGTCCCATTTGGTTTGCCTTTAGCAGGGCTAAAATCAGAGCCAGTGTTCAGAACTTCCATTCCCTATTTGCACACGCCAGTCCAGCGCCAGGCTGGCTTAGCTTGTGTTCCCAGCTTCGGTCCATTCGTCGGTTGCATGTGGGGTCTGCATGGCTGCGGGCCGTGTGGGCGAACGCAGGGAAGTGGGACTAAGAGAGCCCCACGAACCAAGAGGAACCGAGAGTCATAAGAGAGAGCGTTACTTCGTTTAGGAGGTTATGTGGCCCCGAATTGTTGTGCGCTTGCAGTGGCCATGCCCTCTCTGGTGTGGCTGACAGACAAGCACCTTCCCTGTGTCACCCCCAACTTCACTGGGCACGCCTCTCTGTCCCCTTTGTTGGATCCCTTCCCCCCAGGGTTCTATGGGGAATTGGTTGGCAGATCCCTGGGGAGTGCGAAGTCTCAGCTTCCCGGTGAAGCCGCCCAAAGGACATGCCTTCCCTTTGCTCCTTCCTATTATTAATAACTAGTTAATTACAACGATGCCAATATCACATTAATATAGTCTTAGCTCACAGAAAAGAAAATTAAACCCAAAATATCAAAGAGTAAGAGGTGCTTCTAACCAAAAATTCACTTCAAGTTATATAAAGTAAAATGAGGTATGGAAACAGCACGTCAATTTCATTTTTATGTTAATATTCAAAATGGGTTTATATCACTGAGATGGAACTCAGCATCTCCTAGGCGCCCCCTTGTGGCGCAGTTAATTGATCCCCAAAATTATCGGATGGACATAATTTACCTGGAGAACTTTCCCAGGCTGCGTCTGCAAAAGAATAGAACAGGGTAGGAGGAGGGCTGTGTTTTTAAAAAGCTCTCCCAAAAGATTCCGATGACAGCCATTGTAAATACCAGCAACGTATATTTTCTTTTTAATTGTTGTTCACCTGAAACAACTTCCAAAACCAAATTTTTAGAACCAGGAGGAAATTTAAAGATGATTTTGTCCCGTTGTTTAATTGTAAAACGAAGACCATGAAAAGGCCCAAACCAAAGATGTGAAATAGCTTGCTCAAGGTCACAGCGAGTGTAAATGGCAAAATCCAGAGCAGAACCTAACATCTCCCAGCTCTGAATTCAGCGTGATTAATTGGAATAATTCTGTCGAATCCAATCCATCCCCACATGTTTATCCCTCAACTCACAGAGTCCTACAGTGTCCCTGAGCTCCACATCGCTTCTAAGGAGAGCACAGACAGAGTTGCCAACAGATATTCTTTGCAGAGAGAGAGAAACTCTCCTTTTTAACATTTGGCATATCTTAAAGATTGGTTTCAAAAAAGCACCAGGAATTAAGCAGGATGAAATACTCCCCACAGAACCAGCCACTTGAACGGGCAGTCTCTGCGCGTCACCAGGGTTTGTCTCTGACTGATGCTGAAGGTGTGTACTGAGCAGGGACCCTCCCCACAAACATCGCCTGTTAATCCACATTCAACTTTTCCTTCTTTGGGTCTTGAAATTTGCAGGTGAAGTTGAAAAATGCAGCTTCTGAGAAGGGGAACAAGAAACACCACCTTCCAGTCTGCCCCTAGGGAAGGACTAGTTAGTTAATCAGCAGAGGCAAAGCGCTGAATGAGGAAGGGAATTTGGGGGGGAGAGGGGGAAAGGGGGGGCTGACAAAGTTTGTTTGCCTCATCATGTTGCAAGGTTTGATTCTGTTCATCCCCAACATAATGCCCTTTCTGGGTCTGTTCAGTCTGATCTCTCTCAGTGCCCATAGCCACTTTGAAAAGTTCTGGGCTTATCTAAAAACCTGGCTTTTTTCAAAAGTCAGACTAGCAGCCTGGACATCCCCTGGGAGCTAAAATGCAGAACCTCGGGTCACACCCCAAACCTCCTGAAGCAGAATTGACATTTTAACAAGAACCCCAAGTGATTCAGGTGCACATTAAGGTGTGAGAACTATTGCTCTAAAAAATAAATTGCACCAGAGCTGGTTTGGGAGGTGGGGGTAGGGAGGGGGCAGGAGGCGGGGTGGGGGTAGTGGAGTGGAGAAAATGCAGAACTGAGCACGGAGTCAGCAGAGGCAGCTGCTCTCATATACTACCCAGCGTCTTTCCCACACACCGCTATTTCCCACCATTGAGCATTGTCAGCAAAAACAATAAAAATAAAATAATAACAATAAAATAAATGGGGGGCGGGGGGAGAGGCAGGGAGACAAAAAAGAAAAAGAAAAAAAGATTGCAGAATCCTGTGGCTGTGAGAGAAACAAAAGGTTACGGAGGCCAGCTCAGACTTTTCTCCACTGCATTACAAGCTAGGGTTTTATGGAAAGTTTCCATGGTTACAAGAAGCTTAATTATGTTTTGCTAACATTGTTGAATATATAAATATTTTAAGCTCGAGGACTAACGCAGAACTCAGGTTCTTTCTCTCCCCTTTACATTGCATTCTTAACTTCCCCTATGGTGGGGCATTCGTTTCTAAATGCGACCAAGAGAACTATTTCAAGCATTGTCCTTCGAAGCAGAAAATGCGAGATGCCAGCAGCTCTGTCTGTAAGGAAATACGTGGGCTGCTGCCAATGACTTGGTTTTCTTTATCACCACACCAGTGACGTGAAGACACTACTGTCTGCTCTGGCTCCCCAGGTTAGTAAAGAAGCAAAAGAGTGGCCAGTCTCTGGAAACAGCACTGCTGATTACTTGGTGGATCCAAACAGCCACCCTAGACCTTTCTCACCACCATTTCCTTCCAGGCTGACCTCAGAACCTTCCCTTTCTGTTATCCTCACGGCCACAAGTCTGGACCAAACCGCCTTAACCGGTGACCCTGGCTCTCCTACCCTTCGTATCATCATATACCCTGAAACCAGAGGGTGTTCTGTTTAAAGGCACATTTTGAGCCCTGGCTCAGTTGATCGAGCCTTATCCCAGGTCGCAGGTTCAATTCCTGGTTTATGGGCTCGATCCCCAGTCGAGGGGGGGGGGGGCACGGGGGGAGGACGGGGGAGAGGGGGGAGGTGCGGCATTCAGGAGGCAGCTGATTGATGTTTCTCTCTCTCTCTTTTAAATCAATAAAAACATTTTTTTTTTAAAGGCACAATTTCAATCACAAAATTCCCCTACCTAGAACTCTTCAATGACTTTCAAGGGCCATTAGGGGAAAGTTTCAAATACTCACATGACTCATTCTGCCTTCAGATCTGGCCCTTGCCACCTTCTCTCTGACCTCTTAGCGGCAGGCTAGTAAGAAGCTAGGAAAATTCCTTGGCAAGTGGCATAGGGAAACTGAGACAGAGAACTGAACAAGCTGGCTGAGCAATTTACAGCCGGAGACAGAAGGTCACCTCCCTAGAGATGACATCTAGGCCTCAGTTGTGGTCAGGACAGCTGCATTGATTAATGAATCCTGCCCTGGCACTGACCAATCAGTGGAGACCGTGACCCTGAAAGGACCCTGCCGGAAAGCTGATGAATATTCTATTGAGACCCTCCCCTGAGACCTCCTCTAAGATTTCCACCCTTAAATGAACCCTGAGCTCTCCCCACTCTGGAAGCACACCCTCCCTTTCCCCCTCATCTTCCCTCTTGTCTTTCCCAACCGGCATCCTAAACTCTAAGGGACCCCATGTGGCTTGCAAACTTGCAGCAATGGGCAGCGGCCGTCCATTCAGGGCAGGCCATTCAGAGTCTGTCCCCAAGGCCCCCTTTTCTCTGACTTTTTTTAAAAAATATATTTTATTGATTTTTAACAGAGAGGAAGGGAGAAGGGATAGAGAGCTAGAAACATCAATGAGAGAGAAACATCGACCAGCTGCCTCCTGCACAGCCCCCACCGGGGATGTGCCCGCAACCAATGTACATGCCCTTGACCGGAATCGAACCTGGGACCCTTGAGTCCGCAGGCCGACGCTCTATCCACTGAGCCAAACCGGTTTCGGCTTCTCTGACTTTTTGATGAGCCAAAGCAGCCAGCCTAGGCTCTCTCCCCCAGCCCTTCCTTATTTCATTGTCCCCAGCTTTAATAAACATGCTCAAAATTCACCTGGACTCCTGTTGTAACCTTTGTCCTGCACAAAGTCAAGAACCAACACTACCTGCCTATGCAGACCCCTCAGGGCCAGGTCCCCTTTCTGGTAACATCTTCTCTTGCCGCTCTGCCTGGGGCGGGGAGCAGGGGCAGGCTAGAAGGGATCCATGGGGGAAAATGGGGGACATGTGTAATACTTTCAACAATAAAGATTTTTTTTAAACCTTTGAGAAGATTTTTTTAAACAAGAAATTTATAAAATAAAACTCAGTACTTATAGAACGTCATCAGGAAACAACATCTGACTCCCACTGTCCCTTTAACCTTCCATGTGACTGTCTCGTCTCTCATCCTTGGATGAAAATGACAACAGTTTTAATAACTTTTTGGTTCCCTATCGGGTAATTGAAAATATTATGGTCACTTCCAGTGTCCAGCACATTATCAGTTCAAAGTTTCAAAACATCTAGTCTCATACCACACCACACTTGATTTAAAATTAAATGCCCCTCCGCGTGCTAGAGCTCAATGTGTGCAGGACACTTATGGAGGAAGGGGGTGGGACATGGTCCCCTCTTCTCATTTTCTACCACGCAGAAGCAGTGTAAACTGGTCCAAACTCTTTAGGAAGCAGTTTGCATTACTTTATCAAGGTGAACATCTGCATCCCTTACCACTCAGCAATTTACTTCTAGGCAGCATTTACCTCTCAAGAAACATACTGACAGAATGGTCAATAGAGCATATGTTCTCACAATGGGATTCTGTATAGCAGTGAAAATGAATGAACCATAGCTCTATGCAACAAAATGGATAAATCTCACAATCTAAGCAGGTTGAATGGTAGAATACATATAAAGTTTTAAAACAAAATTAATAATATATTTTCCTTTGTATATTACATATACAAAGATGTAATAAAACCATAAAGAAAAGGAAGGATAATCAAAACTCAGGTTAATGGTTACTTCGATATATATGTTTTTTATTGATTTGAGAGAGAGAGGGGAAGGGAGAGGAGAGAGGGAGATAGAAACAGCGATCTGCTGCCTCCTAAATGCCCCATACTGGGGATTGAGCCTGCAACCTGGGCCTGTGCCCTGACTGGGAATTAAACCAGGGACTTTTGGTTCATGGGTTGAAGCTCAACCACTGAGCTGCACTGGCCACGCCTAGTGGTTACTTCTGGGTCAAAGATACAGTAAAGGCCCAGTTGATTAGGCATTGTCCCATGAACCAAAAGGTCCCAGGTTCAATTCCTGGTCAGGGCACATGCCCAGGTTGTGGGCTGAATCCCCAGTAGGGGGTGGTCTCAATCCCCAGTAAGGGGCATGCAGGAGGAAACCGTTATTTTTCTCTCTCTCCCTCTCCCTTTCTCTCTCTCAAATCAATAAAAACATTTTTCTTAAGAAAAAGAGAGATACAATGAAAAAATAATACACATAGCTGGGTGATAAGCATATGTGTTTATTATATTCTTTAAATTTACCTAATATATATATATATATATATATGTATATATATATATATATATATATATATACATATATATATATATATCCTACCTAATAATAGACAAATATGCAAATTGACCGTACCTTCGCTATGCCCACGATTGGCCAGGAGGCACAGGGGGGCGGGACTCGGGGTGGCCGGGGTGGCCGATTGGGCCGGCAGGACACTGAGCTCGCATCACCAGCGGCGGCTCGAGCTCAGCGTCTGCGCCATGGCTGTGCTGCGGCACAGAAGGGGCCTCTGGGGCAGCGAGCTCATGTCCCACCGCAGACCATCAAAAGCGGGGGAGCTGGGTGCCTGTCCGCTCAGGCACCAGGCCTTTCAGAAGCCTCCACCGTGCTGGAGGCTTCTGAAAGGCCTGGTGCACCAGCAATCAAAAGCAAAAGCGTGGGAGCTGGGTGCCTGTCCACTCAGGCACCAGGCCTTTCAGAAGCCTCCGCCGCGCTGGAGGCTTTTGAAAGGCCTGGTGCACCAGCGGACAGGCACCCAGCTCCCCTGTGATCGAAAGTGAAAGCGTGTAGGGGACCCTACACATGCATGATTCAATCATGCACTGGGCCTCTAGTATATATATATATGCGCCTAAACGACCAGATGACTGAATGACCAGACAACTGGCTGGTAGCTATGATGTGCACTAACCACTAGGGGGCAGATGCTCAATGTAGGAGCTGTCCCCTGGTGGTCAGTGCACTCTCACAGCAGGAGTGCTGCTCAGCTGACAGACGAGCACCAGACGCAGGGCTCATGGCCGGCAGCTGCAAGCCTGTCCTGTGGACACTCCCCCTGTGCACCCGAGCAGTGGCAGAAGCAGGCACAGCGGGGCTGGGATGAGCGGGATCGAGGTGGATAGCAAGTTAGAGCCAGACAAGCAGGCAGGTAAAGCCAGGCTGTGTCAGTGGCAGGGAGGTCCATTGATCCCCACAGGCCAGGCCAAGGGACCCCACCGGTGCACGAATCCATGCACCAGGCCTCTAGTATAGATATAAAGGACATATCTATCAATGATTTTATATGTACAAAATATTGGATAAAACAAACAAAAAGTACAGGGTACTTATTTCTCCCTTTATTTGCCATAACCAGTTATCTCTGTTATTTCAAGGTAGATCCTAGATTTCTTGAACATCAACCCGTTTCAAGGCCACAGACTCAGCTCAATTCTGAGGAGCCATTTTGCCTACAAACTAAATCTGGTATCAGACAGCAGGGAAAACAGAAGAATAAGAAGTATGTTCTTATTCTGGCTCCGCCATTTATCAGCTGTATAATTTTTGGAATCTCAGCCTCAGTTTTCTTGCCTACAAAATGGGACTAACCACTCCATCCTCATAGGGTTGCTGTGCGGATTAAATGAGACAAAGATGCACAAAGTACTAGGTGCATAGTAAGTGTTCAGTTCCTTTCCCAGCATAAAAGAAATAGGTAAGAGTGTGTGTGTACAAAATGGTGTACAACTATTATTGCTATTTACAAGCTAAGTTTAAGCCTGGGCATTACTGGAGTCAATTCATTATTTCACTCAACAGTCATGTGTTCAATGGTTACTGTGCCCCAGACATTCTGATGACAGATCTGTAGTTTCAACCTTCCAAGTGAAAAATGGCATCCTTTCTAACCTCAGGGGTAGACCTAATGAAGAGATTTCTAACCCAAGCCGTGCATAACATAAGGATGGAGTTACAGAGACTTCGGCTGCGGGCAAGTAAAATGTTTAATAAATAATGAAAATATGACCCTTGGCGCCAGTGTGGTACTTAAGGCCATTCATACTCCCTGCCACCGGCTGAGTCATTGTGAAGCTGGGGAAACATGAGTTCCTGAAGCTACCTGGAAGGCTGGTTATGTCATCTCTGGTTGAAATGGATCCCGAAATGTATGTCATCTCCTGGGGGGTGGGGGTGGGGGGAGAGGTTTTAACTCCTGGAAGTGAGCTATTATTTTGTTCCAGTTTGCAAAAAAAAAGACCTATTAGACTCGGTTCCCAGAAACTGTCTCCTGAATGACTTAAAGCAGGGCTAAGGAAACAGAATGCATATTTTTAATTGATTCTGTCTTTCTTTGAGCAGAGCTTCAAGTAGCCTAATAAATTTTTAAGTTCCCAAAGAGCTGGTTGCATTCAGAGTGACTCCAGAAAACACATTCTAATTTGGGATGTCACCGCCATCGCCGCCATAAATCATCGCCAACAACACGGCTGCTCGGACTAACTGGGGGCTTGATGAAAGGCTGTCCTCCCCGTCCTTGTCCGCCTCCTCCTTCTTCACTTCACTGGGTATCAGTTCTCAAAATTAGGGATATGAATCTGATCTATCCTTCTATTAATAATTCAGATGTCAGGCCAGAGAAGGACCACAGGATTTCAGAGCCGGAAGCTGGAGCTCGGAGCTCCTGCATCCATTTCCAAGGTCATGATCTTAGTGCGGGCCTTCTCAGACTGCAGTGTGTGATGGAGGGCTTGCCAAATGACAGGTTGCTGGGCCCTATGCTCCGCGTTTCTGACTCAGGTTGTATGGGATGTGGCCTGAGAATACGAATTTCTGGCAAGTTGTTAGGTGTTACTGATGCTTCTGGCCCACGGACCACGGTATGAAAACCCCTGTCTTACTAGTAGTTCATTGAAGGACAAGGTAGAGAGACCAAACCTCAAGCAGTCCAAGGTGGCTCTTCGACAGGACACAGGTTTATGCTAAAGCTACGGAAGCCACCGTTTCCTCCTGAAAAGGGAGATTGCTTTGGAGGTAGAGCTAAACTTGTGAGCTTTGGAGTCAGATAGTTTAGCTTTGTGACTTTGAACAGGTTACTTAGCTTATTTGAATCCCAGCATCTTCATCTGTAAACTAGGAATTATTAGTTCTAACAATTTGAGGCTTCCGAAGAGAAGTTCAAGAACTGACAGAGTGTGAGGACTGTAAGCCATTAATAAGTATCCAGTTTAGCTTCTTCACTTTTTAGATATGGAAACACATATGCAGGGCAAGTGTCTTATCTGAGATCGCATAGCACATGGCAGAAAGAGGAACAGAATTCTGGTCTCTTAATGCGCTTTGTTTTGTTTAAATCCTTCACATTGGATGAATACTTCCAAACCACACACTTTAAAAACACTTTTATAGCGGAAGACCATTCATATGGCAAGATGTGGACTTAGGACAAGCACTTTAGTGAACCACATTCGCCAAGTTCTGTGATTTAATCTACTTTTTAAAATACTGGGGTTTTTTTGTACAATGTTCCACATTACACTTATGCAGTGGAACTCAAAATATGGGAAGGTAATAAAGAATTTAGACTGCTCACCCTTAACTATTAAAAGGAAGCATATAGCAAGTGTCCCACATTGGTTTTTATATTTCCTTACCGGGGATTTTCAAAAAGAGCTTTCTTTGTGGCATAATAGTGTTTTGCAAAAAGGGTTGTGACTATTTATAGATTTCTTGTCTTTGCTGTTAAAAACGAGTACATTTGGAAAAGAAGAGTTTAGTAGCTGGGAAATCAGTTTCCAAATAAAGGAGGTAAAGATTTTAAATGCATTATGAAAATTATAGTAAGCATTTAAAAGAAAAAAAAAAAGCAACTCAAAGGACATTACTCACTCAAGCCGTGCTTGCTGACGAGTGTGCTAGAGTTAGCTAAAACTCCTCCTCTAGTACACAGTCCTGGGGTGCAGCGGTGGTGGGATTTGCGGAATTGAGTCAGTAGCATTAGCGAAGCCCATGCTTTGGCACTGTGACCAGCTCATCATCATTTTCACTTTTGAAAATATTATTATTTTCCAAAACACTAGTTAACATTTTAATGAAGCCAAGAATAATGGGTCAGTGTTGTGGATTAAGAAACCCGCATAGGCCCTAGCCGATTTGGCTCAGTGGATAGAGCATCGACCTGCGGACTGAAGGGTCCCGGGTTTGATTCCAGTCAAGGGCACATGCTTGGGTTGCGAGCTGGGTCCCCAAAAGGGGCATGTAGGAGGCAACCAATCAATGATTCTCTCTCATCATTGATGTTTTTGTCTCTTTCTCCCTCTCCCTTCCTCTCTAAAATCAATAAAAATATTTTTTAAAAAAGAAACCAGCATCGAATGCCCAACTTGTGTGGCTTAGTGGTTGAGTGTTGACCCATGAAACAAGAGGTCATTGATTTGATTCCCAGTTGGGGCACATGCCTATTGGGGGATGCAGGGAACAGCTGATCAATGTTCTTCTCTCATCAGTGTTTCTGTCTCTCTATCCCTCTCTCTCTCTCTCTCTCTCTCTCTCTCTCTCTCAATAATAATAATAATAATAATAATAATAATAATAATAAAACATATAAAAAAATAAAAGAAACCAGCATAGGTTTTGGTTCTCCCTGTTATTTGTCTTGATGTGAGTCCACTGTTTACAGCAAGATCTCCACTTGGTTTATAGTAAGACTAAGCCCAATGGTATATTTTATAACATTTACTTGATCCAATGAATTTATTTTTAAATGTGTGTGTGCAGTACCTAATCATTTTTTTTAATTTGTTGATTGATCTGAGAGACAGATAGAGAGAGAGAGAGAGAGAGAGAGCGAGAGAGAGAGAGAATTACGATTTGCTGCTCCACCCACTCATACACTCATTGGCTGCTTCCAGTATGTGCCTCTGCTGGAAATCAAACCCGAAACCTTGGCTTATGGGGATCATACTCTAACCAACTGAGCTAGCCATCCAGGGCTGATCCATACAAGTTAAAACTCTTATTCTGAAAAGAGATATATTCACTAAGTGGGCACTAGCTGGCTAAGCAGACAAGTACTGGTCCTCTTCTCCCAACTCTTTACCTGTTTCAACTTCAGGACCCAGATTTCATCAGCGATGCAGCCATTCTAAGACAGCAGGGATTTTCAACGGCCACGGACAGACATTCTGGTGTCGCAGATCTGTGGGGAGTGAGGAGGGGTTTGTTCACAGCTGAGGGACAGGGGATTGTGCACATCAGGAAACCTATCTTATCTGCTCACCTGATAATATCCTGCACTAATGGAAAGGTGCAGTCCCAGGGAGATAATGAAAAGTCCCTTTAAAAAGCCAATTTGAGACCCCAGCCAAAATTTGCCATGTGTCCTACCTTCGATGATTTGGAGCTCACGGTAATAGGCCTGGGTCTCTGAAAAGAAATTATTTTGAAGTGATGATATAAATTATGTATGAGTATCAATTGAGTATTCAAGCATAATGGGTTTATGGAATACAAGAGAACATTTCTTTTGAGATGCTGCAATACTGCCATTGTTAGGTTCAGAGCCCAGCTGATTGCTTACAGGGAGCCTTTGTGCAAATGTGAGAGGCACTCCCTCTGGGTGATGCAGCCCTGTGGGGACATGGTTTGGCAAGCAGAGCCTGGTCTGCAGCTTAGCTCCCTTCTGTCCCATTAGCGGGGTGCCTTTGTGTAATGCACACATGGCACCTCCTGAAGTGGCGGCCCCAGTTGCTATTTGAGACGTGTGCCAGCAGAAAGGGTTTCAAGGCCTGGAGTGCCAGGGTTGGCTGTTAGAGAGTGTGAGAGTATGGACTGTCACAGAAGCGTGGCAGTTCCGTCTCTGACCTCAACTCAGAGGTTATCCTTAAAAGATAGCTAGTTAAGCTCTAACATGCCCTAAAAGCAGATGGAGCCTGCGTGACAGAGAACAGAGATCTTATCTGGCAGGTATGTTTCCTGAAGAAGCTAAGCTGGTGGGGCCATGCTTGCCAAAGCAGAAGCCAACAGCCCAGCACCTGGCACATTCGGGTTTCTAGCACCAGCGCTCTCTTTGTTGCCACCTGCTGCAATGTCCCGGGAAGGGGAAAACTGTGTTGTGTTGGGTGTGAAGCTAGAACCCTTTTTTTGGGTAAATTTTTAAAATATATATGTTTTTATTGATTTCAGAGAGGAAGGGAAAGGAAGAGAGAGATAGAAACATCAATGATGAGAGGGAATCATTGATTGGCTGCCTCCTGCACACCCCCTACTGGGGATCGAGCCTGCAACCCAGGCAAGTGCCCTTGACAAGAATCAAACCCAGGACCTTTGAGTTCGTAGGCCGATGCTCTATCCACTGAGCCAAACTGGCCAGGGCGGGAGCTAAAACCCTTTATATCCACCAAGATGGACTGGAACTTGGGAGTGGTGGTGGGGTGGGGGAGAGAATCCTGAGGTTGGAACACTTATTCCCACCTGGCAGTAATGAGAGCACCCCGTCCTTTGTCCCAGGTTGTCAGTAACAACCTTACTGGGAGCCAGCACTTCAGCCCCCTCTCTGTGGTAAAGGGGCACCCCTCCCTGCCCAGGTGGTACAGGAGGGGGCCGAGCGGGAGGCTGGGGCTTTTACCACATTCCAGCAGTAACTATGCTTTCCAGCCCCTGTAGTGTCAGCAGAAGCCTAGAGTGGGGAGCCCAAACTCCCACCCCCACCCAGCAAGAACGAGATGTTCTTCTGCTTTCCAGGGCTCAATGGAGGCCAAGTGGGGATTCTGGGTGTCCACATGTGACAGTAATATAACCACACAGCACTACCCTTCCTCCCCCGGTATGGTGCTACAAGAGGTTTAAATGTGATCCAGAATCGCATAACAGAATGGCAGAAATGTCCAAGATGCAACTGAAAATCACTCATATCAGGAACAGGAAAACCTCAACTTAAGTGAGAAGGGACAAAAAATAGATACTAATACCAAGATTATGTAGATGCTGGAATTCTTTAACAAGGATTTTAAAGCAGCCACCATAAAAACCAAAATGCTTCAGCAAGGAATTCCAACCACACTTGAAACAAATGAAAAAATTAAAAACTTCATCAAAGAAATAGAAAATATAAAGAACCAAATAAGAATTTTAGAACTGAAAAAATGCAATAAATAAGAAAAAAACCCAACTGGATTAATAGAATGGAGAGATCAGAGGAATGGATCAATGAACCTGGAGAGAGAACAACAGAAATTACCCAATCTGAACAACAGAAAGAAAACAGAATGGAAAAAAAGAAAAAATGAACAGAGCCTTAGGGGCCTGTGGGACTATAACAAAAGATAACATATTTGTGTCTTCAGAGTCCCAGAGGAGAGGAGAAAGTGCAGGGGTGAAAAAGTATTCAAAGAAATAAATTTGGCCAAAAAAAAAAAAGAGACAAACTTACAGATTTAAGGAATTTGGCAATTCCCCAAAAGGAGAATCTAGTGCCAAGCCTTGTCTTTGGAAGGAGCCCTAAAACAGAAGTCAACTACACAGTCAGGAGGGTCACATTAGAAAGAAAAAAAGAGAAAGAAAGAGGAAGGAAGTGGGGGGAGGAGGGAGGGAAGGGAAGGGAGAGAGAGAGAGGGAGGGAGGAAGGAAGGAAGGAAGGAAGGAAGGAAGGAAGGAAGGAAGGAAGGAAGGAAGGAAGGAAGGAAGGAAGGAAGGGAAGAAGGAAGGGCGAGCTTGGCCAGTGTGGTTCAGTTGGTTGAGCGTCGTCCAGCGCACCAGGTCTCTGGTTTGATTCCAGATCAGGGCACATGCCAGGGTCATGGACTTGATCCCCAGTAGGAAGCATGCAGGAGACAGTTGATCCACATTTCTCTCTCTCATCTATGTTTTTCTCTCTCCCTTCCTCTCTCTCTGAAATCAATTAAACATACAAAAAAACTTAAAAAATCAGAAAGGTTGAGAACATTACTTTATAACAATATTGTCATAGCATTAGGCACAGTACATCTATAATAATAAAAGGGTAATATGCTAATTAGACCATTAGACTGAACATCCTTCCGGGCGGCATTCCAGACGTCCTTCCTGACGAAGCTGGGGCCTGAGCGAAGCCACCCGGGTCCCGGGTGTCTAGCGGCAGCAGCCAGAGGGAAGCAGCCTGGGTCCTGGGTGCCTGGAGGCAGTGACCAGAGCGAAGCCCGGGTCCCAGGTGCTGGCAGCCGGGGGAAGGAAGACATACTCTTGCACGAATTTTTGTGCATCAGGCCTCTAGTTAAAAATAAAAACTTGAGGATCAGTGGCATCTGTTTAGAGAAGAGTGCATCTGCTAAGCAAACATACAGTATGCAATTCATTCAACTGGTGAACCACTGCAGTGGTTTGGGAATGATTTTTGAGGAGAGACTGGTTTTCATAAGCCACTAGTATGACTCTGTTTACAACTTTCATATTTATTTATTTTCCATCTTCTTAGTCAGACTGAGAGTAAAATCAGGATGTGAGCATTTAAAAATAAATTGTTATTTATTTAATATATTTAATATTAAGTATTGTTTAAATTTGACATTCGAGTGAAAATACCATTCAGAATGGTGTGGGTTTTGTTTACTAGTTTTTAACTAAACACAATAACCACATATATTATTCATTCCATCTGGAAAGTAAGCCTATTCTCTTTGCCAGCTTCTATAATCAAATGACCCACAAGATCCCTCTGACAAGTTGTTTGAATATTTATTTTTCAATGTATATTACAGAGTATAGCTAATATTCTCAAGTGACCTGAAAAGTGCCCATATATATATATATATATATATATATATATATATATATGAAGCCCTAATATGCAAATAGACCGAACGGCAGAACAACCGGTTGCTATGATGTGCACTGACCACCAGGGGGCACGTGCAGAACATGGCGGGTGTTGGCTGCACCCGGATGGTGGAGCAGGTGATTGGGGGCGCCAGACCGAGGCGAGGTGCCGGTCACTGTCATCGGGGTGAGCCTTCAGTGGTTATTGAAAATTCTTTGCTCCCATGCATTGCGGTCCCGCCTGGCACTCGAAACTGCTGCCGGAACCAGCCCCGCTTGCACCCGTTGCTGGTGCTGGAGCCGCAGTTCACACCCGCTGCCGGTGACAGCCCCACTCGCACCCACGGCTGGCACCAGCCCCAATAGCTCCACGCCGTCAGCAGGTGCGAGCAGGGCTGGCACTGTCAGCATGTGGGAGCGGGAGCAGCTGGGCAGGGGCACGAAGAATAGGCTGAGACCCTCCCCTGTGCCCACATCAGCCACGTGGCCCACAGTTCCTTTCAAGGTGCACTGGGCCCCTCGTTGGTTAATAAAAGTATTCAAACATTATTTCCTTTAGTCCTCACAGCAAGCCAACAGGAAGAACAAAGAGATTCAGAAGATTAAGGTTGGTGCTGGGTCCCTCCCCACTAGTGACTAGTGACGCAAATGACACAAATCTGATATCCTTTCCACTAGCCACTTCAATAAGAGGCCCAAGACCTGACTCTCCCATCTCTTGGGGAGTTCAGAGAGATTGTGTTCATCAAACAATAGTTACATGGCATGGTAGAAAGAACCTGAGCCTTGTGAGGATTAGAGCGCAACTAATGTTTATTGAGTATTTACTATATGCCACGTATGTCCATTCTGTGGCGTGCTAGAGCCAGCCTGTGCCAGCTCATATGGGCTTGTGAAAGGCAATTGTTAAATTTTCAGGAATTTTGCCAGTCATTTTTTAAACTGTTGGGAGCTTGAAATTGACAGCAGAAGAAATAGTTATACCATGAAAATAACCGAATGCTACAAATCATGGCTCTTCTATCAGATCCAAGAGCTGATTGTTAACCACTTACTGGCCCATCACCGCAACCACTTTTTTCCATTATGTTATGCTATCCTCCAAACAACTCTGTAAGGTATTTGTTTGAAGGTGAAGCTTAAAGATGGAAAACAGACTCATATTGCATAAGTAACATGTCCATATTTTCCCAGAGCACAGAAAACAAAAAACCAATTCTGTAACTCCGTGTTCTTTCTATAGTAGATTGCTACACCTTTGAGCAAGGAAATGTAAACAGACTTGGTGCCTTAACACTGACTGACTGTAACCTTGGATTAATAATAATTTGCCACTGTGAGTCACCATTTTTTCATTTGTAAAGTTGGGAGCTCTGAATGGTTTAATATCCAAGGTCTCTTTTGGGTGTAATTGTCTCTGTTGTTCACTAATTTTAGCTCTGTCCTACTATGGCAGAAACGCTAATAACAAGCCCCTACTAAGTGGCTGTGAGAACAATGGGTTTGTACCACTATGGGCTTCTTGGGACTTAAAGCTGATACTACCAGATTTTCTTAGCTCAAATATCCACCATCAAGGACATGTAATAAAGGAAATGTACATCGCAGGTTAAAATTTGACAGGGCAAATTTTAACCTGTAAGATTAGCTGTTTTGTTTTTCACAGCCTTTGACTGAAAATTACCCACTAGCACCCTCTAGTCCCAGAAGACTAACCAAATCCTTGTATCATTGATGAGTTCATCCCTAAGGACAACTATGTAGATCTTTGCTTTCAAAGGATTCCGCAAGGAGATTAAAAATGAAGGAAGAGTGCTTCAAAGACAGAAGAGGAGAATAACTCATTTTCAAAGATGGATATATTCCTAAAGACGGGAGAGAAATTGTGAGTTTGTAAGGTTTAGGCTGTTTATGGGTTAGTTCTGGGAAAGGCTACAGGTTTGCCTATATGGACCAGGCACTAAGTGCCCTGCCCTTAAGGCCCCAGCAAAGTTACTAATTATGAGGCACCCATAGAACTTCTAGAACAACCACTAGTCTTTGCACGGACTGAGAGTAATTTCTGAAGCCACCATAGGCAGAACCAGGATCTCTGTATTTAGTTTAGGAAAGAAGAGTTCTGAAGTTTGGCCATTTGAATTTGGCGATGAGACCTGAGACCAAGCTTAATCTGGTTATCATGGGGAGATATATATCTGTTATCTACAAATACCTATAATTTATGATATGCAAATATCATCAACAAAGAGATTCCATGATTCTATCTGCATAGCAGAGTCGGGGGAAATGATCTTAAATGCTGGCATCATCATACTTCCGAGGGAGTATTTCAACTCAGGTCTTCCAAGAAGCAGATGGAATTATATATGCAATAGATTTACTGGGGAGAAAGATGTAAAGGATAAAGAGGGGTGGTGAGGAGAGGACAGAGTAGGCAAGGAGAGCCTTCCGATTGTGAAAGGAGACCAGAAGAAAGAATGTGTAGACTGAACCTCGGACAGATAGCATAGGTCTGAGAAAGTCTGGCCAGGCCAATAGGGAGTTCCTGAGCAAAGTTCCATGTCAGGCAAGAATGCTGGCCCACTCTCGGAGCCTCACTGTGTCCGTCATTGGCTGTGACAGTGGAGGCAAAGGTTGGTCAGCTGCAGGCTGTTTGTTACCTATGGTCCTATAGCAAGCTCTCTTGAGGGAGATGAGAGGCGTGCACTCCCAAGCCCACCATGTTTTAAAAAATTATGTTTTTAGGAATATACTCTGAGATGCTGCTTTGGGGTAGAAAGTGAGATCCTGAGACCTGAGAAATTTGTGGACATGGTTCAAGAATAAAAGAGAGTGCTGCATACCTGAGACTAATAACAAAATAGTATTGAATGCAAACTGTCATTGAAAAAATTTTAAAAAAATTAAAAGAATAAAGGAGAGGCAGGCTGAACAACATGAAATGGCTAAGGGAATTCTTACAGATATAGGGATATCTAACAGAGTTAAAATTACAAATCCCGCCATAGCCGGTTTGTCTCAGTGGATAGAGCATCAGCCTGCCGACTGAAGGGTCCCAGATTCTATTCCGGTCAAGGGCACATGCCGGGGGTTTCAGGCTCCATCCCCAGTAGGGGGCATGCAGGAGGCAGTCGATCAATGATTTTCTCTCACCATTGATGTTTCTACCTCTCTCTCCCTCTCCCTGCCTCTCTGAAATCAATAAAACTATATCTTTAAAAAATTACAAATCCCCTCTGGCTTTCCAAACCTTCAGTAAAATCTGACATATGTGTAAACACCTCACAGGAGTGTGTGTGTGTGTGTGTGTGTGTGTGTGTGTGTGTGTGTGGTATGTGTGTTGGGTAAAGAGGGGATGTAAATCAGGGGGAAAAAGGCAAGTTCTATTTTGAGTCAACAAGATACAAAATAGGAACTTTGTACATGGAAAAGAAAGAAATTCCTTAGTTAATTCTGTAGAAATAGAGGAGTTCAGAGCCAGGATTGCCACCAGAGAGCCTAATCTCCCAGGAATTCACAGAAACCTTGGGGAGAGCATTGGAAATTCCAAAGGTTGTCAAGGAGAGCTTTGGATCGGTCTTATCAAGCTCTGCCGGGTCCATAAAGATTGACAGCACCTGCAAGGCCTTCATGCTTATAGCCACTGCCAACCCACAGCAGTGTATGGAGATGTGAAATGGTGGTAAGAATATAGAAGAGAAACCAGGAAATTATATTGCTTGCCAAGATTTCTCTACCTCACTGGGCCCTCTGTCTAGTGTAATTTTGTTAAATTTCTTTTTTCTCCTTCTGTGTGCCTTTTGTACAGCATATCATGGTTTCTATGGTCTATTACATAGAAACCTCCTCTTCAGCCTGGGTAGAAAAGAAATTGTATAATCTCTAAAGTTCTATTCACTATTTTTTCCGGCAAATTCTTTGTTTTCCATCTAATTGGTATATTAGCACTGCTCCTATAACCAATCACCTGCCTCAGACACGGAGTGCTATCTTTCTTCACTTACTCCAATTTCAACTAGTGTCTTGAAGCTTTTCTCCATTACTAATTACAACAATCATTTCTGTATGCCTTTTCTTTCTATAGAGCTACCTATGTATGTATGTATGTATGTATGTATGTATGTATGTATCTATCTATCATCTATCTATCTATCTATCTATCTATCTATCTATCTATCTATCTATCTATCTATCTATCTATCATCTCTTTCACATGGATTATATTAGACTAGAGGCCCAGTGCACAAAATTCCTGCACTGGTGGTGGTGGTGGGGGGGTGTCCCTCAGCCCAGTCTGTGCCCTCTTGCAGAGAGGCTCCCGCCACTGACACTGCACTCGCCAGCTGTGAGCCCGGCATCTGCCTGAGCGGCACTCCCCCTGTGGGAGCGCACTGACCACCGGGGGGAAGCTCCTGCATTGAGTGTCTGCCCCCTGGTAATCAGTGCACATCATAGCAACTGGTCATTCTGGTTGTTCCGCTGTAACGGCCACTTAGGCTTTTATTATATAGACTAGTAGCCCGTTTGCACGAAGATTCGTGCAATAGACCTTCATTCACCTGGCTGCCTGCACCAATTTTCTGCCGGCACCGGGGACCCAGGCCTTGGCTGTGGCCACCGCCTTCTACCTTCTGTCAGGGTCCCGGCTTGGCCCTGGGCGGTGGCCTTGGGCTTGGCTGCACCCAGCATCCCTGCTACCCGATCTCAGGAGCGAGCCGACCCCCCAGGTCGGCTCGCTCCTGCGATCGGAGCAGGCACCCCGCTGGCGCCCAAGGCCGGGAAAGCCCCGGGCGGCTTTCCGGGCCTTGGGCTCTGCTGCACCCCAGCTTCCCTGCAACGGTTTCCTGGTGGGCGTGGTTGATGGGCTGGCTTGGTTGGTGGGCGTGGCTTGGGCGTAGCGAAGGTGCGGTCAATTTGCATATTTGTCTATTATAAGGTACGACTAGGGGCCCAGTGCACCTTGAAAGGAACTGTGGGCCACGAGGCTGCAGTGGGCACAGGGGCAGGTCTTGGCCCATCCTCCGTGCCCCCACCAGGCCCCTCCCACTGCAGCCCCCAGTCCCCTGTCTGCAGACAGCCCCACTTCCGCTGGCCCTGCTCGCACCTGCTGACAGCGCAGAGTGATTGGGGCCGGCACCGTCAGTGGGTGCGAGCGGCAGCAGCTGCTCCAATCGCCCCTCATGAGCAGGGGGAGTTGGAGAAGCCCTGAGGTGCTATCAGGGCTGGCACCGGGCGCTGGCAGAGGGTGCGAGCGGGGCCGGCACTGGCAGCAGGTGCAAGTTCTGGGCGGGACTGCAGTTCATGGGAGCAAAGAATTTTCAGTAACCACTAGAGACAGCGACCCAATGACAGCAACCGGCACCCTGCCTTGGTCTGGCGCCCCTGCTCACCTGCTCCACCATCCCGCCACAGCCAATGCCCGCCATGTTCTGTGCACGCCCCATGGTCAGCGCACATCATAGTGACCAGTTGTTCGGCCGTTCGGTCTATTTGCATATTAGGGTTTTATATATATAGATTTCTTTAGACGACCCAGTAAAGTAGGCTGAACAGGTGTCATGCTGCAACCA
Source organism: Eptesicus fuscus (assembly GCF_027574615.1). Classification (NCBI taxonomy): domain Eukaryota; kingdom Metazoa; phylum Chordata; class Mammalia; order Chiroptera; family Vespertilionidae; genus Eptesicus; species Eptesicus fuscus. The sequence goes on from NC_072487.1 coordinate 37,395,310, forward strand.
CTTATAGATGAGGACATTGAGGTTTAGACAGGACTGCATAAAGTCATACAGCTAGTAAGACAATTGTTTGTTTTTTAGAATTTTAAGAATTGGGCCTGTGTGCACTCAAGTAGCAAGAGTGAGGGAATATAAGTAAGGCAACAATAGCATCTTATTGGGAGCATGAATAGAATATTTTATACGCAGTTATCATGCTCATTTTTGTATAATAATAACAATCATTAGAATTGAATATAGCATTGCAATTTTAAGTGCTCTTTCACATATACCATCTCATAGGATTATCATATATCCTTTGATGTCAGCAGCATTGTGCAGATGGAAAGCCAACTATAACAAGTAACTTGGTCAATTATATTATATTGAACACTTAAGGACGAACAAATTTTATCTCCTCCATGAAGATTTCTCATACATTTAAATATACTTCTTTGCTTATACTGAGTTTATTATTCCAACTTCCAGTTTTTCTTATTTTGGGAATTAGCAGAGCTTTAATGATGGGGCAGGCATGGAAGTAGGAAAATTTAAGAAGTGTGGGTGATGGAGAACATTTAGAGTCAGTCTGGAGTAGATGGAACCCAAACTCTGGAAATGTCCAAATGCTTGAGTGTAGGACTGATTGGAAGAAACTATGGGAGGGGATGTCATTAGCTGGATAGTTAAACCTAAAAACTTCTTTCTCAGAACTATAACAAACTAAGACAGCATTTTAGAACCTCATTAAACACAAACAGGTAAACCACTTGATGGAATCGGAAAATACAAACCATGTACAGATGAAGTTGAAATCAAATAAAATTTGTTAACTTATGCATTTTGTCACATTAGGGAGAAGAAATATTTTCTTCATGGAGTAGTTTCAATGAAAGTGTGCTTCCTTCCCCTTTCTCCAAGTTCTGGCAAAATGAGTTTATTTAATTATTTATTTTTATTGATTTTAGAGAGAGGGAAGAGAGAGAAAAACACATCAATTTGTTCCACTTATTAATTAATGTATTCATTGGTTCATTCTTGTCTGTGCCCTGACAGGGGATCGAAGTGACCACTGAGAAGTACTGTGAGAACTCCAGGACAGTTGGAAGTAGATTTTGTATTTATTAGCTTGTGTTTCAGGGTAGCTAAATGAATGGTAACTCTACCTGGACAATCTTTTTAATGGGATTGTCCCTTTGGGTTGAACTGCTGCTTTAAAAAATTCCATCTTAATCCTTTGGTTCTTGGATAAAGCAAAGTAGTGACCCTGTGATCAACACATTGTCCTACCTAATAATAGAGTAATATGCAAATTGACTGCACCTTCGCTATGCCTAAGCCACACCCACCAGCCAATCAGGAGCAAATATGCAAATAACCCAACCAAGATGGCTACAGCCACTGAGAGCGGGAGGGTTTCTGCGGTAACAAAAGAAGCCAAGCTTTCCATGCCTCCTGTTGCTGGCCTAAGCCTCCACTCAAGGCTACAAAGTTTCAATTATAGAAGGTGAATTAACTCCAACAGAAATCACTGCTGGCCGTAGAGCGAGCAGCAGGCTTGGCTTTGCTCCAGGTTACAAAGTTTCAATTGTAGAAGGTAAATATATTCCAGATACCAGGGCCTCTGCTTGGGTTGCCAGGGGGTGTGGCTGGCCTGCAAACCACCACAGGCCTCTTGCTCAGGCTGCCCCACGACCCAAGGGAACCCCCACCCTTCAGGGCAAACCAGTCAGCCCCCACCCATGCACCAGGCCTCTATCCTATCTAATAAAAGAGTAATATGCAGATTGACCATCACTGCAACACATAATATAGCTGCCCCCATGTGGTCAAAGATCCTGCCCCCATGTGGACACAAGATGGTCACCACAAGATGGCCAGCAGGGGAGGGCAGTTGGAGGCGATCAACCCTGCAGGGGAGGGCAGTTAGGGGTGACCAGGCCGGCAGAGGAGGGAAGTTGGGGGCAAACAGGCTGGCTGGAGAGCAGTTAGGCATCAATCAGGCTGGCATGGGAGTGGTTAGGGGGTGATCAGGCTGGCAGGAAGAAGCGGTTAGGGGCAATCAGGAAGGCAGGCAGGTGATCAGTTGGGAGCCAGCAGTCCTGGATTGTGAGAGGGATGTCCGACTGCCCGTTTAGGCCGGATCCCAGTGGGATCGGGCCTAAATGGACAGTCGGATATCCCTTTGAGGGGTCCCAGATTGGAGAGGGTGCAGGCTGGGCTGAGGGACACGCCCCCCCCTCCGTGCATGAATTTCGTGCACCGGGCCTCTGGTAATAAAATAAAAGACAGATTATAAGAATTTGGTCAAGGTATAATTTCTTATAGGTCATATTTTTAAAAAATAAAATAAAAATACATTATAATAAAAACTTGATCAAGATAGAGTTGGTTGTGGATCATTTTTGTTTGTTTCTTATAAAGGGAAATACATTAAGAAATAAATGGGTTTACATTTTAAAATCCTCCATAAGAGATTAAATCTTGTTAGTATTTGCTGGTAATTTATTAATATTTAAAAGTTAAACATCAAACCTCTAACAAATTAAATTTGAATAATTAATTCTTATAATAGTGGAGAACTGTAATTGAAAAAAATGTATTCAGAATTCCCCCTCTTCCCCCTATCCCCGCCCCTGGAAATAAGCGCACTCAATATTTGCCAGTACCGATGAAATCTTTTCTGAAGCCATGGGAATTTCTGTCAGCTGTCCCAACATCATTTGTCCTTCCTCCAGCATTTCTAGTTTCACTCTCAAAACTCAGAACACAAAGGCAGTATGTTTGGGGAATATAGTACATATTTGGAGCCAAACTGTCGGAACAGGATTGGACAGGACAAAAGGCACATTTGCTGTGGCTCATTCAGCTGTTGCCACTTTCCCCGGAAGGACCATCATTTTTAAGGCTTGACACACAGGAACTTTTGGTTGCTTTAGATTCTACCAGTCACATGAATATGGCTAAAGTAAGAAATGGGTCAGCTTTCATCATAGACTTAAGAGTGTTCTCTGCAAATTTGTTAGTAAATTGGCACATTATCAAGAATAAAAACTCCCTCCAAATTATCTACAATTCATGACCTGATCCTCTTAATTTCTAAACATAGATCAATCTTTAGAACATAAACAACCCCTTATATTTTTATATTCTTTGAGAGCACTGAGAGAATTCCCATTTAGGATTATCATTTAATGTTCATAGTATACCTCCAAGGTCGACAAAATGGATATTATCAGTATCCTCTTTAATTGGTAGTAATATTGTGGCTCCAAGAGATCAATTAGTATGGCTAAGCTTCCAAACACGACCTACCTTCCATCCCCCTTTGTACTGTTAATTTTGCTATTTTCTTCTCTAACATAATTTAAAAATACAAAAGGAAAATATAAAGTTACAGCTTCAAATTACGAAGCTATCCTATTGACTTAAAACTTTGAAATGAACAAAAACGAAGTCTTACCTCTCTCGAACATTTTCTTCTCACACAGTATGAATTCAGTTGCCAGGAAGCTTTCAGTTGTTAAGGGAAGGGTACACACACAGTCGACCCTCGAACAACAGAGATTTGAACTGCCTGGGTCCTCTTATATCCGGGTTGTTTTTTTTTTAAATAAATACAGCCAGCCCTCCCTATCCTGGATTTCCTACCTGCAGATTCAACCAACTGTGGATAGAAAACAGTATCTTCACATTCCCAACTGTAGATTCCCAAACCCTGGTTGTATCTGTCTGGATTGTATAGTTAAATTTTGGGGAGTTAAATATAGTTGGCAAAGGGCTAACCATAGTTAAATTTTGGGGAGTTAAGTTGGGTACAGCATTGGCCCGTGCATGGAAGGGTCTTGGGTTCAATCCCCAGTCAAGGGCACCTACCTGGGTTGCAGGTTTGATGGCCCTGGTTGGGGTGTGTGTGGGAGGAAACTAATTGATGTATCTCTCTCACATCCATGTTTCACTCTCTCTCTCCCCCTTCTTCCCTCCCTCCCTCTTTTCTACTCTCTCAGAAAAAAAAACATCAATGGAAAAAAATTTCCTAGGGTGAGGATTAACACACACACACACACAAAAAGTATGTGGGAATTTTTGACTGAGCAGGGGGTCAGATTTAAAAAGCATTTTTATAAAATAACTAGAGGCCCGATGCACAAAATTTGTGCAAGGGGCTCGGCCCTTGCAGCCCCATGGCCCTGCCCCCTGCCCACTGTTCATTCTGGAAGGTCTTCTGGAAGGTTGTTCCGCTGTCTGGCCTAATTAGCATATTAGCTCTTTATTGTATAGGATTTGTATGTACCTTATTGTTGGGCCTATACATATAGAAATGCAATATATGTATAATATAATTGCCAACAATAGCACAAATGAGGTGAATGTGAGCAAAACTATATTAGCCTGAAGAAATTACTGCAGATGGTAAACAGTTGCAACAATGCATTGTTGGATTTGTAATATGAATAGTTGTAATATGTAGGCATTGCCTAGAAAATACTTTCATTACATGTAGTACTATATGAGAGTAAGTTTAGATATTATATGGTACAATTCATTATATTCCTTGCCAAAACAAAAACACTAAAAGCAAACAAACCTCAAAACCACCCAAATATAAGGAATTGCTTCTTTTGGCTACTTTTATTTGCTGCTCTGACAGCCAGGATAAAAATATGTCTGCAAGCTACTTCTCCTTGTTTTTTCTCCCTTCTTTTATAATCATAAAAAAAATAACATAGCAACGTAAAAGATAACTTTTGAAACTGACCTCCTCCCCCCCCCAGCCAGTTGGCCGATTATATACACACGAGGGAGAAGATAGCTATGTGCAGCTGCGAGCTGCAAGTGTAACATGGGAAGGGGAGGGCAGGATCTGCAGTCTGGCCTTCAGAGCTCAAAGTCCGATAACAAGGTGGCTAATCTTCTATAATGTTACAAACGATTCAGCCTGCTCCTGGGACCGGAGAATGGTCAGTGTTCCCGAGGCAAACTCCCGGAGGGGGTCAGGGTCCGGGCACAGCAACCAAATCAAAGCGTGTCCTGTCCTTGGTCTGTTCTCAATATATATACTTTTTTCTGAGCAATGGACGAATCGAGGCATCTTATCTTTTTAAACTGTTTCATCCTCCAGTTTTCCAGGGTAAGAAAACTTATCTATAGTTAGTGAGGGGAATAATTATTAAACAACGGTGGCTCCATTCTTATTACATGCCCTTCCCCACTATCGCTTTGACAAAAAAACTTGATTGTATTTATTCCCTTCTGGTTTTATTCCATAGGCATTCACATTTTATTTTATGGAGGTGTAACCACTTACCTATATTTTTGTATTTGGTATTACTTTGGATATTAGCAAATTTCATTATCATTCTTGACAGCATTACATATATTCAGGGATATATAAGTATTTTCTTGTGTCCATCCCACCTGCCCATTCTATTTTGTAGTGGTGGAAGTAGGAGACTTGGAGCCTAGACTTCCAAACTCAAAGACAAACTGGAATATACCAGAAAAAAACACCATACACCGAAATCTTGAACTTTGGTGAATATAAATGGTCTGACTTGACCAAAGTTTTAAACTTGTATTTACATAATTTGAAATTAAGTATTTAAAAACAAACATTTATAAATATCACCTGAAAAGGTTTATAATGTAAAAGGCTAATTAGAAGTTTTGATTTAAAGTCTATGAATCCACCATTTTGGCAGGTACATTTAAAATTTTTCAACTACCGGCTACCCTTTTTATCTTTTTAATTAGCTGCCTTACACAGTAATTTTAGGAATAATAACTCTAGATTCATTTAGTACAATAGCTGAAATTTACATTTTATCACTAGATACAAAATATCAGATTTAAAACAGCATTTCTTCCACTTTTCTAATGTAAGAATCTCATTTCTTAAAGCATACTACTAAAACTTTTTAATAGATGTTACAATTGTATTTTGCAAGTTTAGTACATGGCCTACAGGAGGAAATAGAGGGTATAAAATAATTTCAAGTTTTATCTGGCTCTAATGAAAAACAAAAACAAAAACAGTTTAACAGCCGAAACCGGTTTGGCTCAGTGGATAGAGCGTCGGTCTGCGGACTGAAAGGTCCCAGGTTTGATTCCGGTCAAGGGCATGTACATTGGTTGCAGGCACATCCCCGGTGGGGGGTGTGAAGGAGGCAGCTGGTCGATGTTTCTCTCTCGATGTTTCTAGCTCTCTATCCCTCTCTCCCTTTCTCTCTGTGGAAAATCAATAAAATATATTTAAAAAAAAAAAAAACAGTTTAACAGCTTTTAGCTCATTGACATTCAAAAACTATGCTTTACTTCTCTTTTTTTTTTTTTAAATAGGATTGCTTTTCTCTTTCTTTTTTTAAAAAATTATTTTATTTCAGAGAGGAAGGGAGAGGGAGAGATAAAAACATGAATTATGAGAATCATTAATTGGGCTGTCTCCTGCATGTCCCACTCTGGGGATTGAGCCTGCAACCTGGGCATGTGCCCTGACCTGGAATTGAACCATGACCTCTTGATTCACAGGTCGACTCTCAACCACTGAGCCATACTGGCCAGGCCTATAATTATTTTTCATACTGAGCTCTAATCTGCCATTTTCACTTTGTTCTACTCTTGTCAAAAAGAATAAATCAGTTTCTGAAGTTGTCTTCCATATTATTTCTAGTTAAGCTAAAATCTCCAGATTCTGTCTGTGAACTTTTGACAAATGCAGTTTCATATTTCTATCAATGGCTTTCTATTGTTTCAAGGACAGTAATCAGGGTCCATGATACCACATATGACTGTGCCCCTAACTAGCTTGCCAGCCTCATGCCATCCTTTCCATTTGACCTCTGGCCAATCTTTAATTTCAAATACACCTTTCTTCTTCCAGGTTTCCACATACTATTCCCCTCAGCCAGTAATGTTTCACCTGGGCCATGTAGGTTCAGTCATTTTTTAAAGCTCAGTTGAAAAACTACTTCATGGGACTCTCCCTTGCCCTTCTCTACATCCTCCCCTTCCAAGAGTACCTTTTACCTATTATAATACCCTACTAATCTCCTTCAGCCTTTATCCAAATAGTAATACTTGTGTAATGAGGTATGGCTCCTCAGCTATACTGTGAAGTCTATGAGGACATGGCCAATGTCTATCTTTATCAGGCATAAAGTTTTGCAAGCTTTAAACATGCAATAAATATTCATTGCATGAATACGGAATTAACCAAAGAAAACACTCAGCTAAACTCTGGGGTGTATGTTGTACAAAGAAGGAATTGTATAGGCGCCAAGACAATCTTGAGAAAGAAAAACCTCTCCAAAGGAAAGAAGTAATAAAATTTAGAAAACTATAGATTAAATGAACAGTAACTTTTCTTCACCCTTTATAGGAGGTAGAGAATATGGAAAAAGGCAAACAAGCACAGCTGAGTGGTATATTTGTTGTTTTACTGTTAATTTGACACATCTGATCCAAAGCATTCACAATACTTGATATACTTTGAAGAGAATCATATACTATAGTCTTAGACATAACCGCAGAACAAGCAGAACAATTAAAACTACATAAGGCCTTAAAAATATCCACAGTGTGTATTATTTCAATATCATTCATTTACAAGTTAGACTACATACCATTAATTTATTTTTTATTTTTCTTTCATTTTTTAAATTCAGGAATGATTCATTCAAGGAAAGGCAACTTAGTTTTTGTTTGTGAGTTTTATTTTTTTACTACATAGGTTAATATAAAAGTTATGAATTAAATGTTTTCTGATCTCCTACGTCAGGAGTGAATCCATGAAATTCTCAGATAATAATCCAAACCAATAAATCCTTTTGTTAAAAATAGTCAAAGTGAAAAGGGACGAAAGCCAGTCTGTGGTCTTGAAGAACATCCAATAGACTTTCAGGTTGTCTTATAACGAAGAGTACTGCAAAATTTAAAACAACATTGCATACAAAAGTCATTCTTGAAGCTCTATATGCCTTTTAAATAACTAAAATAAAAATTTTAAGTAGTTGCCTCACAGTACCAAACTTATAAATCAAAACTAGTTAAAATTCAGTGCTACCATGACTTCTCATTTACAAGGTAACTAGTTGGTAAATTAACAGATGGCATAAAAATTAAGACTTAAATCATTTATTTTTTTATTTTTTAGAGGAGAAAATGTATGATAACCAGGGAATACAGAAAATCCAATGTACTTTACAATAGAATAACTGTTTACACCTCTATTCCTGTACAACAGGGTTTAGGTCATCTCTAGTGAATTTGTGTGTTTTTTTAGTACTTGAATTGTTTCAGATACACAGCTTTTTATTGAAAGAATATTACATTTGTATACCAGGATAAGATTTGGTACATTGAGATGTTTTAAAAATATTTATAAATTTGTTTCTCATATGCAAAAGCATTTGGCAATACTTTTACAGCATTTGATTTCATAGAATTAAAATTTCATACAGTACTTATATCTTGATGTTAAAAAAAATTCACAGAAAAAAATATAAATTACACAGCCTGACTGCATGATACTGTTATTTCCAGTTATAGTTCTGGTAATTAAAACCTTCATTAAGTCTGTTAACAAATCATTACCTGTACATTTATGAAGGCAACTGACATGATTTGCAAACAAAACCTTCAGGTTTTATGTTCTTTACCAAAGAGTGCAGTTCAGCAAAAGAAAACCCGGTATGCAAATTTACAGAATATTTTACAAATTTACCAATTCCTGTGACACAAACTGTTTCAACCTTTCAAGGTACTGTCCATAAAGTTCCACATCATTGTGACCTGCCCCTTCAACCCACAGAGGCTCCACAGGTCTTTGGCAACGTTCAAACAATGCAAGGCCATGTGAAAAGTCAATGACTTCATCTTCAGTCCCATGAATTATTAATACTGGAGAGGTTATTTTAGAGATTTTGTCAATACTGTAGAGAAAAAGGAGGGGGGAAAGTCAATGAATTAACTATGAAAAGGAATGTAAAACAAACTTTCTTGTGCTATATCAGAGAGATAACTCAAAAACCAGAATCTATCCAGAAGGAATTTAAAATATGATTCAAACCCTACAGCACCTTTACATACAATGTTAATGTCTTGCACAGAAAAACTAAGGTTGCAAGGAAACTAAGGACCATTTCAATATGTGTTAATTTCATACCTTTCTGCACTCATATACGGCAGGATTTTTGTTTGTTTTACGGTATTAACTCACAAAAATAGAGCAAATGTAATTAAACATAAAAAATGTTGGAGTTGAATAGTAGATAGGAGAAAACAATTTTTAAGAGGATAGAAGGTAAAGTGAAGAACCAACCCAATTTATGCCACGGAATACAGGAGAAAACTAGGAAATGACAGGGGGATGAAGGTGAGTGATTGAAATATTTACAATTTGTTCAAAGAAATAATTTAGGTCCCTCTCTGTCAGCATCTTTCCCCTACTTTTTGCAGCAGGGTAACTGCACTCCACCTAAAACTGTGGGGTTTGTAGACTAAGGGATTGCCAGACACAGTTTAGGTCAGAGGTATCAGAGGCCAAGCGAGCATATACATACTGGCTGCTGTGAACCCTTTCTCCCTACTGGGCTTCCAGAACTGGCATCCAGGACTTCATCCACCAAAGGGGAGTTTTAGAAAGTCTTCTTTGGAGACTATACCCACTTTAAAAGGAAAAATATATAAATATTGGTATGGGGGTTCAGGTGGGGATCCCCAATTAATTGGCTTGACCAGATCACTCTACAGTGAAGCTCACAGTCAATAAGTCTTAATCACCTGCTTCAGATCAGCACTTTAGTTCCTCTGCCTTACTATGAGCAGACAACCAAGAATTACCAGACATCAGAGGATTACACTAACATAAGACAGAGATCAAAACAATCAGAATTTAAAAGGCAATGCAAAGGAGACATAAATTACAGAGATTACACATAAAAACACACACCAACAACTTAAAAAATCTGGATAGAGAGGGAGAGGGAGGGAGACATGGGGGCACTGTAATCATAAAATGAGGATAGAATCATAAAAAGTAAAAACATTATCAATGAAATTATTCAAGGCTGCATTTGGTTAAGGAAAGAATGTTTGGGTATATTATTTGCTGTCAGATATTCAATACTAAAGGTCTTTTTATAACAGTTAACTGTTAGTGCTGTCCTCTCTGTTGATGCAATAATGAAAGAGGGAGGTAGACAAGAGATGTAAGTTTTATGGCAACAGCATTACCTCAAATACCTTCCTATCATCGCTATGATTCAGCTAAACAGAAGCAATGTAATGCACATACCTTCCAACCTACCAATATCTAAAACAAAAACCGAAAATAAAAATCAAATTTCCCTCCAATAGCTTGTTTTGGTGATAAGATCACATGTACCATAAGCATCCCTTCAAAAGTGACTCCTGACTTGCTAATGATGAAAAAAAAAAGTTTTTAAAATGACCCTTGATGTTCTTATAAAGAATCAAGTGATGCCCTAGCCCAGTGGTCGGCAAACCGCGGCTCGCGAGCCACATGCGGCTCTTTGGCCCCTTGAGTGTTCTAACACCACTTCTTCAAAATAGACTCGCCCAGGCCAAAAACCGACTTCTGCGCATGGGCCACGAAGTTTCAATCACACTGTATGTGCGCACCCGCACGTGGTATTTTGTGGAAGAGCCACACTCAAGGGGCCAAAGAGCCACATGTGGCTCGCGAGCCGTGGTTTGCTGACCACTGCCCTAGCCAGTTTGGCTCAGTGGATAGAGTGTCAGCCTGCGGACTGAAGGGTCCCAGGTTCGATTCCGGTCAAGGGCACATGCCCAGGTTGCAGGCTTGGTCCCCAGTAGGGGCCATGCAGGAGGCAGCCAATCAATGATTCTTATCACTTATGTGTTGTTGTTTTTTTTCTCTCTCTCCCTTCCTCTCTGAAATCAATAATAAATAAATAAAAATAAAAAAACTACCGTATTTTCCGGCGTATAAGACGACTTTTTAACCCAGGAAAATCTTCTATACGCCCAGTCATCTTATAGGCCGGAAAATACGGTAAGTGATGACTTGGTCTTTCATCATTGATGTTTCTCTCTCTCCCCCTCTCCCTCCCTCTCTAAAATCAATAAAAAACATTAAAAAAAAAAAAAAAAAGAACCAAGTGATGAGTTGGCCTTTGGTCCACCTATCATTCACAAATAATATCCTCTTTATTGTTGCCAATTAGGCAAAGAAAATAAAACTTAAATTTGCCAGCTTTTCACTTCTTGAGTTGGTAGGAACTACCCTCTTGTCTCAAGAAGCAGTAGAAGTAGCCCTTCTTTCAAGTTTGTCTAACACCTTTTGTTTGTAGACTTTGTGGCGGCAATACTTACCCTAGTTCATTTAAGACTCAACCTTTTTTGCAATTCACTACTTTTGTCAATTAGATACCAATACATATCATTCACTCATTTTTATGACATGTGTCTCATTTTCCCTCTACTTCCTTTCCTCCAATATTGTGTCTCTATGAATGGGACCACCACCCAGGGAATTATGTTCAAGTTCTTTTACTTATCCTATATCCAGCCTGACATTTAGTTCTATCAGTTTTGTTCTCAAAATCATTTTGTCTCTAATACTAATGCCATTGTCTGGTTAAAAGGCCCTCAGTACTTTGCACCTGGATCACTACTGCTCAAACATTTCAGTTTCCTGACTGGTGTCTATTACTACCTGCTTAAGTTAATTTTTCACAATTTCTGTAAGATATGAAAAATAGTAGCTCATGGATGAGTGATTTGTATCATGAATACCTTAAGTGATGGAATAAAATTCCCCTCAAAAGTTTCTTTGAATTCAAGTATTTTGAATATTGATACTTACTTTGGGAATGCATCAAAACAGTAGGTTTTCTTGGTATCAGGAAAAGCAACTCGCATTCCTGAGGTCAAAGGAGAATGAAGAATAACAGCAGCACTCTCGTACCGAGCAGCAAGATCCACAGATGGTACTGTCCCTATACTTTGGCCATATATAATCACATTTTCAGGGCGAATGCCATATCTACAAAGTTCAGAAATTGGAAGAAAAAAAAAAAAGAGTTGGACTGGTATGGAAATGTTCAATCATCCCTAACAACTTAACTTTGTAACCGAATGACTTAGACAATGTCAACAAAGTTATATCTAAACTTTAAGTTTCTTAGTCATCACTATTATATTTAATGCTATAGTAAAATCTATTGTCTTAGCTTATTTCATTTTTCAATTTCATCTTTTGGAAAAATTGCTGAGGTCTTTTTAAATTTTAATCTTAAAAATTTATTTATTAAACCATTTATATAATTCAACACATTATTGACTAAATTTGGGACATATTATTATCACTAATATTTTAATGATTGATATTTAATAGATAGTATTTATCTTCCATTAAATGTAAGAAACATTACTTCTCTAGACATCAAAAGTAGATCGTTTCCTTTTCTGAAGTTGGTCATATTGGTGAAAATGTGACATATAGTTACAGTATAGAATGAATGTACACATTATTTTAGCCAAGAGCAAATTACTATATTTCTTGAAATATGCCATTACTTACCATAGAAATGGATTAGTGATTGAAAAGATAAGATGAATGAAAATTCCAATGACATACAATTCAGTTAATTATGAATACACTTCATGCTAAAATCTCAAGAGTATTGCTTTACTCCCTTTAAAAAGGGTTTGGATTTAAATACGTAAACTCACTGAACTCAGTAATATTGGGCACACACTATGTTCCAGGCACTATTACCTGTCTACAATATAATTGTCCCAACTATAAACTACTGCAAGTGCAAGTGAGATGCTACAGGAGCTAATGAATGTGGGGTTAAGGGTTAAGTGACATCAAATATACCTTTCCACTTCAGTAATCACTTCTGGCTGCTAAGGGCCATTTGATCAACAGCTTCTAATCTTTTGAAAAGGTAATAGAGCTTTCCAAATTATCTGAGCATTCACCAGGAAAGAACAAGACAAGCCCTGTATGCTCCCTATGGCCCTTTCCAGGGGCACACACCTATTTGAACTATCCAGCTAATGACATCCCCTCCCATAGTTTCTTCCAATCAGTCCTACAACTCAAGCATTTGGATATTTCCAGAGTTTGGGTTCCATCTACTCCAGACTGACTCTAAATGTAAGTAAACGCAGAAAAGTTTTCTTTACAACAGACCTGGCTGTGCATACTTTATAGGAATGAAAATTGGGAAAATGAACATTTGCAGCATCAGCATAACTCTTAAGGCTGCACAGTTGCTGTTAGCTGAGTAGCAGCATTGTTGGTGGCAACTATGGGTTTTAGGCTAAAGTTAGTGATGGGCAAGGTTCCAGAGCAGCAGAGGCAGCTGCCAATGTCACATCAGAGGACTCCGAGCAATAACAGAATTTCAGAATAAAAGTTAGAAAAGACTTTAGAGACTATCTACTCTGGTTCAGCTGCTTACTGAGCAGATGTTCAAAGTCAGAGTAAGTTAGTGACAGACCTATAATTTGAACCCAGGAATCCTGACTCCCAGTCCAGTGTTTTTTCTATTACAACACAAAGATGATGATTTCAAAATTTGTAGGTGAAGGCTCCATAGTGAATATTAGTCCCTTATTTTCTCTTGATAGATCAGAAGTTCAGAAACTTAGGGTTATTATCAATTATCCTAAAAAGAAGACCAGACCATTCAAGTAATAACCACTTAAGTTCATTATTTACTTTTCCCTTCCTGATTACTTAAGAAGCACTAACAATAAAGGCTGTCTGCTTTAACTAAGCATATTTAAGAAACATACTAGTCCACTGGAGTTACCCTTTAAAATAGTGAATTATGGTATACAAATTATATCTCAAATCTGTTATTAAAGAATACATATTACTGCCCTGGCCGGTGTGGTTCAGTTGGTTGGGCATCATCCTGTGCAGTAGAGGTTACTGGTTCAATTCCCAGTCAGGGCACTCAATCCCTAGTGGGGGATATACAGAGGCAGCTGATCGATGTTGCCCTCTCACATCAATGTTTCTCTCTTCTCCCTTACACTCTCTCTAAAAAACAATTTTGTCATTTAAGGTGGTTTTTAACATTCTGTTCTTCTACCCAACCCTGAACTCCTTTCCTGCTACTTATATTACTTACCATCTATTTTTTTCTTATTCATCAAATACGTTTTCATATCATTTCAACTGATTTAAGAATCCCCTTTATATAGAACTTTGCTATGAGAGTTGAGTTTTATTATATATCTTGAAGGGGTAAATGGTTCTAAAGACATTTTCCAAAAAAGGCTATGCCTACTAACAAAATTGAAGTGGTTCTTAACTAACGGAAATCATTCCTATTTAAACATTAAATTAGAAACATTAAATTTTCTTTTTCTTTATATTCTGTTGATACTATTACAGATATCCCCATTAACCTCCTCCTCCCTACTGCCCTTGCCTACCTCTACTTAGTCCCCACCAGCTCCTTCCCTCTGGCCATCACCACACTGTTGGTCTGTGTCCATGGGTTATGCATATATGTTCTTTTTCTTTTCTTTATGTCCTTAGCTTCTAACTAAAATACTGTGGAAGTCAGGCAGCTTACCAATGTCTAATAGGAAGAATAACTTATACTAAGATATCTACTTACTGTATGCTAAATGATGAGATAATATACCGACGTTTTAAAAATTGCGTTATTTTTTAAAAAGATTTTTAAGTATCCTGGTGACTAGATAAGACTAACACAATTTCTAGTTTCCAAAAAAATGTAGTTATAAACAAAAAACTGACATAGTAACAGAAATTATGTAAATGATTTATCATAGCATTAACTTTTCTTCACTTGAGAGCCTCTCCAAATTTTGAGTCCAGAATGAAAGTAAAATCTGTTTTATAGAATGAAAACTTTAAAAATAGTTCCATTAAGATATCTTTAAGCCACATCTTCTAGGAAATAATTATATAAAATAATGCAAACCTGGGTTAAGGATTTTGACAAAAAACAATGCATCCTCTTATACTGTTAATGACAGGTCAAGTCAATGAGTAATTAGCTAAATCACATTTTCTCTCAATCTCGTGAAATGCTGCAATTTTGAAAATACATTTTTTATATTACACTTTAATAAGTTCAACTACAATCTAATTTTAACTCTTCATAGGTATATAATGATAAATATAGTCTCTATTTAGCACTTTAAAATGTGTTATAAAAAGTCTATATTCTAATACAAGACAATTTTCCCAAGTATGGAAAATAATTCTCAATCACCATTTACCTTGTCCTAAGAGCAAGCCAAGCAGCTTCTATGTCTGCATAGAGGTTCTTCTCCGATGGTTTCCCGGAACTTGCACCATATCCAGAATAATCATATGAGAATATATTACAGTTAATCCGTGATCCCAATCCTATGTAAAAGCTGCTCATCTGACCAAGATCAACAGCATTTCCATGTGAGAAGAGTAAGGTGTATTTGGCATTGGGTGAGCAACGCACAAACATGCAGGCAATTCTGTTGCCTTTACTGGTTCTAGTCATGAAACACTCCATAGCATCTTTTTCTCTAGAAGAGTACTGCCAGTCAGCTCGTTCTGATAGGTGTAAAGTCCAGCGGCTTCCACTTTCATCACACATTAGTGTGTAAGTTGGATCAGGTGGCAAAAATGCTAATTTTGAAGCAATTTTCCCTGGACAAGGTGGACAGCAGAAGAGGCAACATAGCTCACTAAATGAAAGATTATTCATCTTCTGAAAAAGAAAAGAAGATAGCAAATGTTTTAATTGCTGAACTGTGCATTCTGCATTCTCATACAATAGAAGGTTAAAACAAAGACACCAGAAGTCAGTGTCTACTACTATTATTTCAAGTATCTTCAACCAAAACAGATTTTGGGAATCTTTCTAGAAATACTGTAATTCCTGGATGAGGCAAATGTTCCTGATCAGGAGAGAGACTATATGTTTCAAATAGTAATGATTATATTTTAAAGTATTTACCCAAAATATGAAAAATACAAGAGTAGAAGTAATGTTTATTTCCCTACAAATATCAACTCAGTAAGTATAAAATCATATCTTTAGTATAGTTTGTAAGTTCTGTGAAAATTCTCAGAATCTCATGGAGAAGCTAGGGATTTAACATAATATAGTAAATATGTAATAGAGTTATGAAACATTTACTATTTGTTACTATTGTGCTAGGTGTTCTATGCATATTTCCATGTTTAATCCTCGAAACAACCTTGTATGTTGGTCTCTCACAACGTGAGGCAGTGGTGGAGTCAGGATTTGACACCTGGCTCAATCACTATATATCACTGGGCTACACTGTCAAGGGCTCTCGACACTATTATACCAGAATCTTATCATTTTAGCCGCAGTGCCAGAGGCCCAAATAATTTATAAAACTTTAAATGTATGCATGCACGTAATCACTGCCCATATTAAAAAGGCTGTAATATAAAGTCCATTATGGAAAAAGGTAAAATCCTGTAAGAGTAAAATTTCTTAAATGGTTAGGTGGGAAAGAACAAAAATATTTGTAGCCAGAGATGGGGGTGGAATCCCAACTCTACCACTTACTAGCTGTGGGTCTTTGGGCAAATTATTTACCTTTTTCACTCTCCTTGTTTTTATACGTGAGGCCAATACCTACACTGAACAGAGTGGTTGTGAAGAACAAGTACAATAATATAGTTTAGGCACACAATAGAATAATGGCCAGATAGTTGGCTCACTTAGGAATATTCTACTTTCTTCTGTCTTTTTTATTAATATTTTAAAAATATCCACCTCATATTAACTCAGGAACAAAAACAAATGCTTGTTTGCCCTACCAGCATTTCCTTCTATGTTGTCTTTTCTCAAATTCCTATGTTATTTTATCAATAAAAGACCTTTGCTTAGTTCCTGGTACCTGATTTTCACCAAAAAAATCTAAATACAAGGATAGGAAAAAATGTACATTATACCAAAAATGAGAAATTACCTCAGGAGTGACTAAAGAGGTGAAAATATTTGGAAAGAAAAGAATGCCCTTTTCACTTACTACTGAATTAAAATCTAGTTTGTATTGCTCAATACAAGTGTGTTTATTTCCTACTTTGAGCTAATTAGATGGAAAGAAGCAAAAACAGCACAGACAGAAACAAGAGTTGGAGCGACATAAAGGGCTTTAAAAGAAAGTGTATCTTGGATACTGGGAAACAATTTTACTTGTTATTTTACCTTTATTCCTCTTCAGCCTTCAAAGCGAATATAGCCTGAATATGTTAATGTTTTAGTCTGATTGGAACAAGAGCTAGAACAAAAATGACAACTGGGTATTGTCTCTAGTGGCAAACTCCCTGAAGTGTTATGTGCTAAATAGGATTCTGAGGGCATATCCAGGGCTTGGCAGGCAAAGAATGTGTGATAAATTAGCAATGTTTATGACAGAATTTGGCTACAAATTTATTATTCTGGTCAGGAGGATAAAAGACCTGGTGAAGAAAATGGAAGTAAAGGGAGGGGAGTTCAAAGGGTCAGTTCCAGAGAAAGGGATGACCTGGAAAAAAGTTGAGGTGGAAGGTACAATATAGCAATGCTGTGTTATTTCTTGCCCCTCCCCCCCGTCTTACCAGTATATGCCATCAACTGCTGACCCACAATAGCTTATTAAAAGCTTGATTAATAAGTAAAATGTACATAGCTAGACTATGTTTCTATAATTTACCTCTTGAACATGAATACTTTTATATACTCTAAGAAAGTAATTTTGAATTAAACATGGCTGGCTGAACATATACAATGCTTCAGAGATGCCTCTGGGGATGAACACCAAAGGTGAGCAGCACACAGGAAAGCTGCAGTGCTAGGGCCTGGTTTAATGAAGTCAACCTGACCTTCTTCAGGGTGGCAGAAGAAAGGATTCCCATCACCACTGCCTCAAATCCAGATAACTGATGTCCACTCAGTAACAAAAACTTGCAAATTAGCACCTTCCTAATAATAAGCCTGATATAGAACAGCAACATGGATTTGCTTAACCTTTTGCACTCAGATGTCGAGTGTGACTCGACGCGGTTAGCATTAGAATAAAGGAATCGAGAAAAAAGCAAGCGAGTGCAAAGGGTTAAAAGTTATTTTCTCCTTTTCTGTGTGAAAAATTTCACAACAGAAGTATAAATAAATCAAATAATCAGAGTTGAGTAGTTACTGAGGAAAAACATTTTATTCTTAATAAAAAAATTTAAGAATCATTAAAATATCTTGTCAAATTTAGATTATTTTAAGTCTTGTTTGTTTTATATAAAACACATTTGAATAAAAATGCCATTTACTAGTCATTTCATGGCAACAAAATCTTGAAGAGATATGGCAGTGAATAATCATAGGGGGAAAGTATTAGACAACTCAGAGTACACAAAAGCCATAAAGGGGGGCGGCCTGACAACTTCTCATGGTGGTTGTTGCTGGTGGGGTGCAGTGGGGCAGTGACTGGTGCCTGGCGGGTGTGCGCCCAGCCCCGGCCTGGCCTCCACGTGCCCCCCCCCCCCCCCCCCCGCCCAGGGCTCTGCACCCCTGATGCTGCTCAGGTGCCGACCCCACCCGGCCGGGACAATGGTGAAGTATTTCCTGGGCCACAGCGTGCTCCGGAGTTCCTGGGACCAGGTGTTCGCTGCCTTCTGGCAGCAGTACCCGAATCCCTATAGCAAACGACATAGTGCATCGGGAGGCGACCCCTGACCAGAAGCTCCGGTCCCGGAGACTCCTGACCAAGACCAACAGGATGCCCCCTGGGCCGAGCGACTATTTCCTGCCAATGTTGCTCACTCGGTGTACATCCTGGAGGTTTCTATTGTGGACCCACAGAACCAGACCATGACCATCTTCACTTGGAACATCAACCACACCTGGTTGATGGTGATGGAGTTACTGTGTGAACTCTGATAACAGCAGCTGGAGTGAAATCCACCGGGAAACTTGGGTCTCCTCTAGCTTATTTGGGGTCTCCAGAGCTGTCCAGGAATTTGGTCTCGCCCGGTTCAAAAGCAATGTGACCAAGTCCGTGAAGGGTTTTGAATGCACCTTGGCCAAGCTGCAAGGTGAGGCCCCTTCCAAAACCCTTGTTGAGACAGCCAAGGAAGCCGAGGAGAAGGCAAAGGAGACGGCACTGGCAGCTACAGAGAAGGCCAAGGACCTTGCCAGCCAGGCAGCCACCAAGAAGCAGCAGCAGCAGTTTGTGTAGCCAGCGCAGACCCTGGTGCAGCAGCACACCACACCGCCGGCTGCACTCCCTCTGCCCTCCCCCCTGGATTTTATTATTAAAGGTCAACTTCCAGCCTGATCTACTCCTTGGGTAGTGGGTTGGAGATATCTGTTTGGCATCTACAGTGCATCAGACATGTTATCCATGTCTGGGCCAGGCCTGCTTCTTTCTGCATTGGATAGCTGAGGAGAGATTTGCCCAGGGTCATGGACAGCATTCAGGCAAAGTGGTCATAAACACTAGACTGTAAGCTCCATGAGGGCAGGGACCTTTGTTTTCTTTCTCTGCTGTGTTCCAAGTATCTGGAACAATACCTAGCTCATAATAGACACTCAATAAATATTTGTTGAATTAAAAAAAAAAAGCCATAAAGGACAGACAATAAATTGAATGACTTATAGAATTTGGGAGCCAGACAAACAAGGATTTAAAATAAGCTATAACAAAGTTGTGTGTGTGTGTGTGTGTGTGTGTGTGTGAGAGAGAGAGAGAGAGAGAGAGAGAGAGAGAGAGAGAGAACGAAGTAAAAAAGTGTGCCAGAAAAATCCATCCAGCTGGAATCCCTGATATAACAAAACAAAAAAAATCAGTATCTGAAATTTAACAGATTGTTTGGGTATGAGAATTGATAATACTTGAACATATTAGTAGGTTATAAGATCAGGTTGAGGAATTCCCAAATATGCTATTTTTCAGGGGGAGAGGGATGAAAAGATAGAAAATATAAAAGAAAATTTAAGGAGGATAGAAATAGAAATAGCATTATCAATACTATAGAAGTTTCAGGAAAATAGGAGAAAAATAGAGATAAGCTAAGCTAAGAATTTCTCAGAATTGAAGTAAATTCAGATTGAAATAGCTCAGTGCCAAACAGATACTTAAGAACAGACAAACTACAAAGGAATAAGAATCAGATGAACACCTGACTTTTCAATAGTAACATCAGAAACCAGAAGACAGTGGAGGGAGAGTATTAAAGAAAAAAAAATGTCAAACTTAGAATTTGACCACTTTAGTGAGGATAAAATAAAAATATCTGCAGACATGTAGAAGCTTAGAAGGTTTACCAAACCAAGACACTCTTTAAAAATTCCAGCAAGGAGGAAAATAAATCTAAGAGACTCTATTTATTGTATATAAATGCTAACATATATAAATGCTCACAGCACTATAATTCATAATAGCCAAAATAACCATAAAATGTCCATGAACCAATGAATAAATATACAATGAAGTATTATTCAGCCATA
Source organism: Eptesicus fuscus (assembly GCF_027574615.1). NCBI lineage: Eukaryota > Metazoa > Chordata > Mammalia > Chiroptera > Vespertilionidae > Eptesicus > Eptesicus fuscus. Next base: position 37,415,769 of record NC_072487.1, read on the forward strand.
AAAAGAGCAAGTATTGATGCATGCTCCAAACTGGATGAATCTTGAAAAAATTATGCTAAGTGAAAGAAGCTAGTCACAAAAGATAGTTTATTATATTATTTATTTGTATGCAATGTCTAGAATATGCAAATCTATGGCTATGGGAGATAGGAAAGTTGGAGAATAATGGCCAAAGAGTATGAGGTTTCTTCTGGGGATAAGAAAAATGTTCTAAAATTAATTTGGGTAGTGGTTGCACAACTCTATTAATAGTATATTAAAAACCAACCAACTGTGCATTTTAAATGAACAGATTGTAGAGTATCTGAATTATATCTTAATACAGCTGTTAGAAAAAAAGAAAAGGTGTTTGGAAAGCTAAGGTTACTTGCAAAGAAAGAGCAAAAATACCCATGCATTTGTTGGGTGGCTGGGAATTTTTCCTTTTATGTATTAAGGAAAAATGTTTTATTGTTTGTGGTATTTTTATTAAGACAGACTACACAAAAATAAAGTAATAAAGACAAATTGGTGCTGGCACAGAAACAAATAGACTTAATGATAACATTGTAATTAACTAGTTATTATTGGAAAGGAGCAAAGGGAAGGCCAGATATTGTAGGCATGTCATTTGGGCAGCTTCACCTGGAGGCTACAACTTTACACTCCCAGGGGCCCAGAGCAAAGAGAAGATAGACACATTTCCAGTAAAGTTGGTGGTGGGGACACACACACACACACACACACACACACACACACACACACACACACACACCTGGGGACAGGGACAGGTGAAGAATGGGTGAGGCCGTTGCATGGGCATGAAGAAGATTTGGGATACAAAACTCCATAAACAAAGTTCACTCTCTTGGGACCTGAGTGACTCTGGGCGTGTGGGGCTCTTTTGCTCCAGCTTCCCTGCATTTGCCCACATGGCACATGGCCATGTGAAACCCATACACAATGGACTAATGGACTGTAACTGACCCAGTTCCAACATGGAAAGGAAACTCTGGATACTGGCTTTGCTTTTAGCTTTACTGAAACCCCAGCTTATACTTCTTTTGGAAATGGGACTTGTAAACCCAGGGATGTAACTCCACGGAAATAAAGCTTTCTACCAATATCTCATCCTCCTGTGGGGTTCTCCAGAAATGCTTCTTCCAGCGGTTCCCCAAGAACCCCACTCCCATTAGCAATGGGGAAGACCAGGCATGGTTTTCTCCAATAACACCAGTAACAGAAGACATAGCTTATAAACAGAGCTGTGCATAAATGAGAATCTTCTATGACACAGCTGGTTTCTCAAAGGAATAGGAAAGGATGGATCCTGGAGATAGTTCTGGAAAAATTTACCAGATAGGCAAAAGTAGTAGTTGGATCCCTACCTCTCAGTATGTAGAACATAAACCACAGAGAGATTACAGGCCTAAAAGGAAAAACTAATATAACTTAAAAAAAAAAATTCCACAAACAATAAAACATTGGTTGATTCAGTTCCATTTAAATAAAGGCTTTTCATGCAGTGAAAAATGCTTTGGGAAAGATGATTTCTTCATCCCAAACTGTCAGAGGGTTAATATTAAAATATAAGGAACTTCATAATCAGACACTCATAAATGGAATCACTATTTGGCTCAGCGACTTAACCTGGAGTGGAGGCTCCCGCCTATCCCACGAGCCCAGAGCCTTCCAACATGGCAGCCTGGCTTCCAACATGGCAGCCTGGCCCTGGTTTCCCCCCTCCATTTGGGGAATCTCTAAACTTCTCTGGTGTTCTGGTCTTTCTCCCATCTCAGGCCTTTTCCACTTCTGTGTCAGTCACCCTTATCACTTCCGGTCATTCTTCTGGCACAAACCCTGGCCCCCAGAAACCCTCACTCAGGCCAGCCCCAGGCCCTGAGAAAGGGAGCAAAGGGATTCAAATCTGCTCTCCACCTTTCACTTTCATCTTAGAAGGCACTTCAAGGTCATGGCATCTCTGAGGTCTGATCCTTAAAATGAGGTCTAAGGAAAAGCTCATGACAATGGTCTTGGCAATAATTTCATGGATATGACACCAAAAGCACAGGTAATAAAAGCAAAAATAAACAAGTGGGACTACATCAAACTAAAAAGCTTCTGCAGCCCTGGCCGTGTGGCTCAGTTGGTTGGAGCATCATCCTGTACACCAAAAGGATGCAGGTTCGATCCTCAGTCAGGACACATACAGAAGAAAATAAAAAAAGGAACTTCTGCAAAAACTAGGGGAAAAAAACCCCACAAGTAACTCAAGAGAACAAATGGACAAAATATATGAATAGCGAATTTTCAGAGGGATAAACAAGGCTAACAAGTATATGAAGAAAGGTCACTCTCACCCAACTGTCAAAGAAATGTAAGAAATTTTGACACTATAAGAAAGATGAAAATTTAAAAACTAAGTAATATCAAGTACTGGTGAGAATGGGAAAAAAGAGGAACCTTTGTGAACTTCTTGGTAAGCCATTTTGTTTGCCTATGACCCAGAAACCCACTTTTAGGTTAAGTACTCCAAAGAAATACTTGCACAGGCCTTAAGGTAACATGTACAAAGGTGCTCACGGCAGCATTACTTGTATCAGGTGTAGGAAGCAACACAGATTCCATTACGGGGGAAATGAATATAAAAACGTTGGATACAGATTATGGAATATTTTGCAGAATAAGAAATACAGTATTTTGTTTTGATGGGTAGAAATTAAAAATATAGTACTAGGTGAAAAAAAGGAATGAACAGATCTATGCTATCATTAATGTAAATTAAAAATACTTAAATGTTATATATCTTCAAGGACAAATTATCTAAAGACATGCATACTTGAATGGATATTTATGGAGGGAGAAAGGAGGAGGTTGAAGGGGAAAAAATAAAAATTAAGTAAAACAAGAGCAGGACCCATGTTCATTGATGATGATAATGTGCCACACAGGGGGCAAAATCATATCTGCTTGTGTATCACTGGGCACCTAGTGCCAAGCAGAGTACCTGACAAATAATAGGGTTTCTAAAATTTTTTGAGCGAATGAGTTAGTAAATGAGTAAGATTAATTCAACACTCTGCATCTAAGAAACCCCCACAAAAGGAAAAAGTTTACCAAATCACATTAACAAAGAAAGCAAATATGTTTTGTGATAACTACTTACGTTTCTTGTATGGGGATAAAATAGAAGCAGTCAAATAAAAACTATGAACAGAAGTCTGGAGGGTGGGTGTATGTGGTGAAAAAATTGGTAGGCACTAAAATCATTCAGTGGGTTATGAAGCTCAGAATAGGATAGTCTTCCAGGGAGAAGGAAATGTTGCCTCTCTCAAAATCAATTCACAAAACGAAAGGTCAACTCAATGTTAAACAGATGGCCCATTGTGAAAATTAAAGTTTTTCTTTTGGCAGGGGACTCAGAGTTACTTCACTTACAGCAGGAAGAATTTCCTAAAACTGTGAATTAATTTAACTCCTGTTAACTTTTTCTGCTCAATGACACACACACACAAAGACAAACATCTGAATTCTTTCTCAGCAAAACAGGAAGACTAGCGCTAAAAAAAAAAGTCCCCAAATAGAATGACCTACTATATCTCCTTCCTCTCTTCTGATAGAAAAAATTACTGAAATGACTTCTGTCAATTCTTAAGGTAATAACAATTTACTGAAAAAAAAAAAAAAAATCTCCCATCAATCTCCTTTTGAAAAGTTTCTTGGTAATGTAGGTAGACTCAAATTACTACATCTACAAAGGACAACTGATTCTTTTAAGGTTCGAGATGTTGTTGTAATGACCTAGTACTCAATAGACTCTTAAAGAGGTTTCAGAGAAAACATTTTAAAATGCTTATATCTTTTCTTCATTTTGGTGATATTTTGACAACTAATGCTCTATCCAATCTGAAGTGTAGATAGTATGTGATAAGCCATTTAAATTGTAATATACTAAATTTCATGCTAAGAACTACATTCTAGCATATGAGCCTAACCAGTGGTTAAGGACAACAGGGGGGTGGGAGCATGTGTGGGGAGGGGTGTGGGCTGGGAATGGAGGGATGAGGACAAATATGTGATACCTTAATCAATAAAAAAATTAAAAAGAAAAGAAAAAAAGAAAGAACTACATTCTAAAGTCCAATGGAATTATTTTGAATTTGACTTCATTCATGAATAAATCTGGAAAAATAATTTTATATATTCTATTCTGTAGAATATCAGAGTTTATCATGTCACCTAGAGAATCTGCAACTACTTCCAGTTAGTTATAGGCCCATTTATTTAGAAATCAGACTTCTAGAGGTCCCAAATGATTCAGCAACATTTCCCGGACATTATCTTCTAAAGTTATAAATAAACAAGTCTCTGAGCATTTAAACACAAAAAATAATTGAAAATGGAAAGAGTGAATAAAAATGTGAAGACTGGTCCATTTGCTACCATGTTTCTCTCCTACATCGATCTTTCTCTCCTTCCTCTTTCTCTGGAAGCAATGAAAAATATGTCCTCGGGTGAGGATTAAAAATAAATAGATAGATAGACAGATAGATAGATAGATGGATAGATAGATAGATAGATAGATTTATAGCAGAGCCTCACACCAGAAATAGAAAAATGAGGTGGATGTTTGATTATTAACAGCAAGAGATAGCAAAGATCAGAATGGACTAAAGTCAGAAGTGACAGTAGAGAAGATACATATTCAACTATGAAAATGAAACAGATTTTAGGTGAGTTCTGCACAAGGGGGCCAGGAGCCTAACACATCCAATAGACTGACTCAAAGAAATCACCATAATATATTATATAAAGGTGGTCAATTATATAACAGCTCAGTAGCTTAAAGCAAGTACCAAAATGAATAAAATTAAACTAACTTCAGTATTTTTTGAGAGTTCCAAGCAAGTTAGACACTGCTGCCCTAAGATTCAGTATGTAATCTGTAGCAACATTTACCAAAGTATAGTGATTAAGTAGAAACCATGTTATAACATTAGAGCTTAGTGTATTCAGAGAAGCTGAATATTCACCTCATAATAAGTTTAATAATATGCTTTTTCAGTCAAGATGGAGCATCCAAAAGATTTAAAATGATCAAGTGTAACTTAGAAACTAGGTGTTTAGTACAATGGTTTTGTTTTTTTAACACATTTTCTATCTTATTTGTATATGCATTATATAGAAATACTAGAGGCCTAATGCATGAAATTCGTGCAAGGGGCTTGGCCCTCACAGCCCCAGCTTTGTCTGGAAGGTCATCCTGAAGGTCGTTTGACTGTCCGGTCTAATTAGCACATTATGCTTTTATTATTATAGATTATTATAGATAGCTTGTAAAACACTTAGGTCTCTTTGAGGTAGGCTGTATTTCTTTCCTTTTCTAGAATATTATAGGAATCAGCAGCAGAGGCACTCTGCTGTCTGAGAGATCAGAGGACATGACTGAGTGACTTTGCTAGAATTAAAATTCTAAAGACACACACCGCATTATCTGTGCTACATGGGAATTCCAACTTAAAAACTTAAGTTTTACATAGGTCAATGTAGCCATTTCTATACTTCTGTTTTCCCTCAGTTTCTTTTTTAAAATATGCTCTTGTTGATTTTTTAGAGATAGAGGAAGTGAGACGGAGAGAGAGACAAAAACATTGGTGAGAGAGAAACATTGATCAGCTGCCTCCTGCATGCCCCCTACTGGTGATAGCCCAAAACCTGGGCATGTGCTCTGACAGGGAATCGAATTGGCAAACCTCTTGGTGCATTGGATGACACTCAACCAACTGAACCACACTAGCTGGGCACCCTCAGTTTCTTTCTTTTTTTATTTTATTAATCCTCACCAGAGGATATTTGTTCCATCGATTTTTTTTTTAGAGTGGACGGGAGTGGGAGAGACAGAGAGAAACATTGATGTGAGAGACACATCATTCTGCAGGAACCCCAACCTGAGCTGGGGATGGAGCCTACAACTTGACGCGAATCGAACCCATGACCCTTCAGTCCATGACCGACAGTCTAATCACAGAGCCAAACCAGCTAGGGCCTACCTCAGTTTATTTATTCTCACTGCACTGTCCAATACAGGAGCCACTAACTATATAATGATATTTAAATTTAATGAATATTACATATTCCTCAGTCACCTAGCCACGTATGACTAGTGGATACCAAATTGCACAGTGCAGAATGAACATTTCCATCATTGTAGAAAGTCCTATTAGGCAGTGTTGAACTAGACCATTAAAACAGAGGCAACCCAGGACCAGAGCTTACATGTTTCAGATCCATACTACCTTGAAATGTTGGAGCTTTACTGATCTTCCCATCAAAATTCATGTAGGCAATTTTTATAGATCCTATTGAACATTGTAAACCACATAAAATGAAACGAGATACCCACACTATACTGTTTTAGAAGAATGTTACCTTGACAAAAATATTACAACAGTTAACCCAAATCTATCGTAAAAGCCATTTTTTTTTAAATGAGCAATTCAAATTAATTAGGCTATCTATACATTTTAATGCATAGTCATAGGATCCACATTCTTGAAAGGTCCCCTGTAAGCTAGAGTTGTAAGTAAACCATAAGAAAATATAAAAACATTTGAGACTATTAGCCAACTAATTTCTGAACATAGCCCATACAGTATTCTAAACACTTAACAATCCTGATGATCCACTTAACCAATGCTCTAACAAGTGAATCAAGTATTCCATATTAAGCAGGACAAGTTGTCAACTTTTGCATATGCTAATACCACAGATTCCTGTCAAGCTTTTGGTGCCTGGAAAGTGCAATTAGCTCATCATTCAAAGTCACACCTCTATATATGCCAAGCATAGCTAAACCATGGACACACATCCCACCCTCTTTCATCAGTTTTTGGCACCTCTATGGAAAGGCTTTCCAACACATGCTTATCCTCAAAGTTCACAGAAGAGCTACCACAGTACATTGGTAGAGACATTCCACAAATACACATTATTCCCTCCTCATCTATACTATATATATAAAAGGCTAAGTGACTGTCCAACCATCAGGTAGGTATGATGCGCACTGACCACCAGGGGGCAGACGCTCAACGCAGAAGCTGCCTGAGCTGGTGTGCTTTGGCAGTGGCAGTTCTTGGGTGACGCATCCCAGAACCAGAGAGGAGGGAGTTCTCGCACTCTGGCACCCCTCAGGGGATATTGGAGAGCTGGTTTCAGCCGGATCCCCGCAGGCCAGGCCGAGGGCCCCCATCTGCCAGAGGGACCCTGCTCACTCTGCAGACATCCTTTGAGCCACAGTGCCACCCCAGGTGTGGCTGGCCAGGAAGGGACCACAGGAGGTTGGCTCCAGGGTGTGCCCAGCCTGTCTCGCCCAGTCCCGCTCCTCTGGTCACCTTTTAATTAATTCCCTTTCAATGTGCATGAATCCATGCACTGGGTCACTAGTTTATAAGTAAATCTGTTTCTGGGAAGCTTTTCAGGTGAATACTTATTCAATACAGTCATCTCTTCATATCTGAGGGGGGATTGGTTCCAGTACCCCCAAGGACACCAAAATCTGCACACTCTCAAGTCTCTTATATAAAACTAGAGGCCAGGTCATTAAATTCGTGCACTGGGGGGTGAGGGGGAGGTCCTTCAGCCCAGCCTGCACTCTCTCCAATCTGGGACCCCTCGAACATCCCTCTCACAATCTGGGACTACTGGCTCCCAACCACTCGCCTGACTGCCTGCCTGCCTGCCTGCCTGATTGCCCCTAACCACCTCTGCCTGCCAGCCTGATCACCCCTTAACCACTCCCCTGCCAGCCTGATTGACGCCTAACTGCTCCCTGCCGGCCCGATTACCCCCAACTGCCCTCCCCTGCTGGCCTGATCGCCCCCAACTACCCTCCCCTGCAGGCCTGGTTGCCCCCAACTGCCCTCCCCTCAGGCCCGGTCCCCCCAACTGCCCTCCCCTCAGGCCCGGTCCCCCCAACTGCCCTCCCCTGCCGGCCTGGTCACTCCCAAATGCCCTCCCCTGCAGGCCTAGTCCCCTCAACTGCCCTCCCCTGCTGGCCTGATCACCCACAACTGCTCTCCCCTGCCAGCCATCTTGTGACCACATGGGGGCAGCCATCTTGTGTGACGGTATGATGGTCAATTTGCATATTACCACCTCATTATATAGGATAGCACCATATTTGCATACAACATGCATATCCTTTTGTATACTTTAAATTATCTCTACTTACTATATAGTACCAGATACAATATGAATGCCATCTAAATAGTTGTTATATTGTATTGTTAAGGAAATAATGACAGGGAAAACAAACTGTTCCATGTTCAGTACAGATGTAACCATTGTAGGCATAACTACATAGTGCACCTCAGCAACAATGTAACATTTCTGTGAATATTTTCAATTCCTGGTTGGTTGACTCCATGGACACAGAACCGGTCTATAGCACACTATAATTCAGTGATTTTAAATGATGTGCAGTGGCAATGGTGTGCCACAGGAATTTTAACCTTTTGCACTTGGATGTCCAGTGTGACTTGACACGGTTAGCATTAGAATAAAGGAATCGAGAAAAAAGCAAGCAAGTGCAAAGGGTTAAAAACATGCAATACCTGACTATTAGAGGGGCACTGACCTCTTTCCCCTTAGACTGTCAAATAAAAAAATATCAATAGCCAACACAACAACAGTCTGGAGTGAATGAATCAAAATGATACCTTTTTTTTTTTGTTTTGTTATATTGGCAAAATTTTTTTTTGGTGTGCTGCAGAATTTTAGTAATTATTTTATGTGTGCCATGAGATGAAAAAAGCTGGGGAAAGAAGTCACTGATATAATCTAATCAAAGTAGCCATAACTTTTTAAAGATTTAAGGATTATTATAAACTAGAGGCCCCAGGCACGAATTTCATGCGCAGGTATGGTTCCTAGGCCTGGCCTGTGTTCAGGGCCATCTTCCCCGGCTGCCTGCAGCTGGCCCCGCTCCCCGTCACCACCAACCCCCAGTTCCCCATTTGCCATTGGGTGATCAGTGCCCAATGGACAGGGGAAGGGACCGAGAGGTTGGCTGTTCCCGCCCACTCACTGGTCCTACCCCCGCCGCGGGTGACCATCAGGCTATCAGAGCCTGCCGGCTGGGGAAAAGGACCAAGAGGTGGTCAGTTCACCTCATAGTGACTGGTCCAGCGGTCATTCTGCCATTAGGGTCAATTTGCATATTACCCTTTTATTACATAGGATGATGATTTTTAAAAATAGGGCTCATATTTCTGGTATCCTGCTTTGACTTTCTATGAGTTATAAACAAGATTATAAAACCATGTACAGTCAACACTGCATATGAACAATTTTCCAATCAGCCATTCCTTAACAAGTAGTAAATAAAATAATCTGTTCCAATAAAATAAAAACTATCGAACAAAAGCTGCTTTTGTTCTCAGGCAATAAAAATTGCTGTAAGATAAACTGGAGCCAGTCAAAAGACAAATGTAAATGGTGATAACACTACTACATTCAAATAATTATTAAACAAGCTGCATTTTTAAGATTTTATATATATTAACTAGTGCCCCGGTGCACGGATTCATGCACATTGAAAGGCAATTAATTAGAAGAAATATTTTAATATCGCTATTCGCCCTTTATCTATATAGAAGTGTCAGAGATGAAAGAAAATTATTAAAATGTATATGAAAATAATATATAAATTGAATAATAAACAATAGCATGATATAACAACAAAGACATGATATAAAACAACAAAAACATGATATAAAAACAGCATTGATAAAAACAATGACTGATAAATTGATTAAACTTATTCTACTATCTCCCTGTATACCACATTAAGAGTAAAAGAATTTTCAGAGTGCTTCACTAATTTCTTTTGTGATGAAGTATTTACAACTTTAACGTCACATGCTCTTCGAACTCGAGAGAAAGCAACATATAACTGACCCCCGAAAACGGGTTCAGGTAGGAATATTCCTACTCTGTCTAGAGTTTGTCCTTGTGATTTATTAATAGTCATTGCATATTACCTGCAATGGCATCACGGGAAACTGTCTTCGAATTAATTTAAATGGGAGCATTAACTTTTGATACTGAAGAATCTATATTTGCAAGTTCGAAATTTTCCTTGGTTATGAAAACCAGGGTAATGTTTATTTATCAAAATATACTTTTTATATAGCTAGGTATTATTGTAAAAACTCCATAAATATTAACCTTTTAAAATCCTCATTACAACGCTATTATATACCATTACCCCACGGCCCCCCCCCCCCCCCAATTTACAGGTAAGGAAACAGAATTTAAATTCCCTAAGAATACAATGAAGCCAGGCTTCAGTTTGGGTTCAGAGCCCATGCGTTTACTCACTGAGTTAGATTAGTATGGGGCAATGAAAACGAATGTTTTGCTACAGTTTGAACAATAGAGAATGTAATGAGTCCAGTGGAGAAAGAAAAATGAAGATAAAAGAACTTCCCATTCCACACCAAAACAAATGTAACCAAAAAATAAATAAAAAATTTTAAAAATCAAAGATTTGATGAAAAACAGAAAGGTGAGGTAGTTGTTCAGAATGTGAAAATATCTATCTGGGGAAAGAGGAAGGAAATGGTCTTGGCTACCAGATGGCAAAAGAAAAAAAACCAACAGTAAAACCTGGACTGGTATCTATACTAATAAATTCACAACTTTGTTGTTTTCTTCTGAATTCTGAAGTTACTTTAAAAAAAGGCAAATTTTACTAATTAAATATTAGAAAGTGATATATTTCAGTGGTCTTTCAATATTGTAAAAATTCTATTCCATAAAATGTACCTTTGAGAGCAGGCAGCATCAGTTTGCAGTAACACCTACAAAACCACCCCAGGTGGATTTGTCATTTGGATTAACTGACATCTTAATACTTTTAAGTGACACTCTGTTGGGATGTTGATGAGTGGCACTGAATCTAGAAATCAATTTGGGAAGAACTAAAATCTTTGAGTGTTAGTATTCCTGACAATGTATCTCTATTTTTTACATCTTTTAAAATATCCCATTTTCTAATTGTTTGCTGATGTACAGAAATGCAATACATTTTTGTGTGCTGATTTAATATACAACAAGTTTGCAAATTGTTATTCTCTCATTACTGCTTTTTGCTTTACTGCACTGGCTGGGATTCCAGTACACTGTCGAGTAAGCTCCTGGTCTTCAATGGTGAAACAATGATGGTAGTATAACGTTTCCTGTAGAATTTTTATAGCTATCCTTCAGAGATTAAGAAAGTTTCCTTGGCTTGGAGATGTGGCTTAGTGTCGACTTATGAACCAGGAGATCATGGTTTGATTCTCAGACATGGCATATGTGCGGGTTGCAGGCTTGATCCCTAGTAGGGGGCATGCAGGAGGCAGCCAGCCAATCAATGATTCTCTCTCATCATTGATGTTTCTCTCTCTCTTTCCTTTTCCCTTCCTCTCTGAAATTAATTTTAAAAAACTTCTTTTTAAGTTTCCTTTTTAAAAAAGTTTTAATGGGATAAATTCCACAAAAACCACTTGGCATTCTTGGAATAATCCTAATTTGATGATAATGTATACTTTTATATACATTGGTAGATTCACTTTGCTAATATTTTGCACAGAATATTTTATGTTCAACAGTGAGAATGGTCTTTAATTGTCCTCTTTCATATGTCTCAGGTTTTTGTATTAAGGTTATACTAACCTAATACAATTTAGTTGAGGAGTGTTCTCTCTGCGCTTAAGAAAAATAAGTTACATCTTTTTATAGCCAATAATTAGTTTACTATGACATTTTTTCCCTAATGATTTTCTGTGTTCTCTATTGTTTCTTGCTATTCTTTCCCTCAATGTTACATTAACTCTTATTAAAAACACTTCTCTAGTAATAATTGTTCCAATGAGTAAATGGTATCTCACAAAACAACAGTGCTGACTGCACAGAAACTAATATAAGTCTTTTTTAAAAAAAATATTTTTATTGATTTCAGAGAGGAAGGGAGAGGGAGAGAGAAAGAAACACCAATGATGAGAGAGAATCATTGATTGGCTGCCTCCTGTACACTACACTCCCTACTGGGGATCAAGCCCGCAACCCGGGCATGTGCCCTTCACTGGAATTGAACCTGGGATCTGTCAGTCCACAGGCAGATGCTCTATCCACTGAGCCAAACCAGCTAGGGCAATATAATGAATATTAACTGAACAATGCCTGATATACAGTGACTTTTAGAGTTTATAGATTTAACATTGTCAACTACTGGAAGACAAATGAAGAGGCCTGTCCCTGCAATCAAGTATAAATGGACTACTACCCTCCTCTCAGAGCAGCTCTGAAAAATCAGTGAAATAAAAAGACCTAACACAAATCTAAAATTCAAACTGAGGTTGTTTGTTGCAAAAATGAGTAAGAGGTACCACTATTAGTAACAGAATTCTACCTTCAAGCTTTAAATCTGGCTTTGAATTAGTTTCTGTGAAAACTTGGCAGGCTCCCTGTTAGCATGAACAAGGATATGGGAGTGGTGTTGGTGGTACAGAAACCACTTGGAATATGAGCAGCTTAGAGCTCTTGAACAGCCCCTTCCCCACCTGGGGACATAAAGGACCTTATGGTTAATGTGGCTGCATCTCAGGATTTTACATTTCACCCTTCTTTTTGAATGCTCTTATTCAAGCCTGATTTTTCTGTGTCTTGTTCTATTACCTCTTATCTGAATTTTTAGTTTCTGTCCATCTACCTGATATATAGGTTCTCCCTTCAATCTTGAGGGGTTTGGTTAAGCTTTATTTCACTTTCAAATCACCCTCAGCCCAGTGCTTAGAAGCACATAAATCAGCCACCTGATCTCCTATATTAAAGCTTCTACTTGGGTAGAGGAAAAAAGAGTGATACAATGAGGGCACTGAATAGAGCCAGGCAAACTGGTTACTGTGTACCTTGTTAGAGGGGAGATTAGTTACTAGACTGAGAGCCACCGGGTCCATTGCCCTAGGTGGCCTATAATTGAAAAAAAATTGAAGTCAAATAAATATATGCTTATTGGGTTTACTGGAAGTAAGAAAAATCATAATTCTGCTTCAGGGAGACAGGCTATTTAAACAAGAACAGGCCATCTAAAATACCTCTTTTCTGTAAGAAACATGCCTCTGATTCATCTTCATAGAAAAGAAACAACATGTGGCCAGACAGTTACTGAATTTCCCCAGAGCAAACAGGATGTGTGTGTGTGGGGGGGGGGGGGGAGGGGGGGGGGGGGGGAGGAGAAGGTATGAGAGCTGTGCAAGTGGCTGACAGCACATTTTCTAGGAAGATTCCCCTAAACAAAGGGAGGTGGAGACAGCTTGGAAGGTTTCAGCCCAATATCTTAAACTAGATACCCGGTGCACGAAATTCATGCACGGGGGTGTGTGTTCCTCAGCCCAGTCTGCACCCTCTCTAATCTGGGACATCCCTCTTACAATCCAGGACTGCTGGCTCCCAATCGCTCACTGGCCTGCCTGCCTGATTGCCCCTAACCCCTTCTGCCTGCCAGCCTGATCACCCCCTAACCACTCCCCTGCCAGCCTGATTGATGCCTAACTGCTCCCCTGCGAGCCCAATTGCCACTAACTGCCCTCCCCTGCCAGCCTGGTCATCCCTAACTGCCCTCCCCTGCTGACCTGATCACCCCTAACTGTCCTCCCCTGCAGGCCTGGTCTCCCTCAACTGCCCTCCCCTGATGGCCAAGTCACCCCTTACTGCCCTCCCTTGCCAGCCTGGTTGCCTCTAACTGCCCTCCCCTGCCGGCCTAATTGCCACCAACTACCCTCCCCTGCAGGCCTGGTCCCCCCTAGCTGTCCTTCCCTGCAGGCCTGGTCACCCCTAACTGCCCTCCCCTGCTGGCCTGGTCGCCCCCAACTCCCCTCCCCTGCCGGCCATCTTGTGGTGGCCATCTTGTATCCACATGGGGTCAGCCATCTTTGACCACATGGGGGTGGCCATCTTGTGTGTTGGAGTGATGGTCAATTTGCATATTACTCTTTTATTAGATAGGATAGCCCAATGGGAGACAGCAAGACCTAGGCAATGTATTAGGAAACAGGTGACCAAATAGTACTCAGCCAATGAGGAACTGGAGGAGGGACTAAATAGGCTATGTTCTCTGCCCCAGGTGTGTGCTGTACAATGGATACCACCTCTGGAGAGTGTTATTAAAAGTCTCATTTTCGCCATGTTCCTGTTTCCTAGTCCATCATTTGATATTTGGACAGGTGAGCCATTTCTCACAATTCTAACCAGGAAATAAGCCAGGATGGCTGGTTCCAAGTCCATCCCACTTTTTCTGTTTCATTTTAGGCTTTTCACATCCCTAAGAAGTTTCCCTTTGAATTATTAGGAGGCATTGACATGATAAATTCCAGAGCACTGGGAAGCTCTGTAGAGCTTGTAATGCAGTGGTTCTCAACCTTTCTAATGTCGCGATGCTTTAATACAGTTCCTCATGTTGTGGTGTCCCCCAACCATAAAATTATTTTCGTCGCGACCCACAGGTTGAGAACTGCTAGCAGGGTCGCCTAAGACCATTGGAAAACACAGATATTTACATTACGATTCATAACAGTAGCAAAATTACAGTTATGAAGTAGCAACGAAAATAATTTTATGGTTAGGGGTCACCACAACATGAGGAACTGTCTTAAAGGGTCGCGGCATTAGAAAGGTTGAGAACCACTGTTGTAATGGAAACTAAAACTTACCACTATCCAAAAAGCTACTATTACTGATGGGTAGTCAGTAGATAAGTGCATAAGGTTGTTACAAAGACTATCTGCCCGAGAGGTCTGAGAGGTACTTTGAGCAGCATCATGTATTTATGCTACTTCCTTACTCTCTTTCAGTGCTGGGGCTCAGTAGAAATAATCAATCCCATTGATTGGAATTTCTATCCTCCATCTCCCCACCATGTCAACAGTGTATTTTTATTTATGAGTTTCAGGGGTTTCCATCAGTGAGATGTTCTTAGATCTGGAAGCCAAGAAGTACTAACCCTTCAAGAATTGACTAGACCAAGTACTTAATGTCTAAGGCCTATATCCTGGCCAAATGGGTATATATACTATCTCTCAGAATCAAATGACCCTATATAATAAAAGGGTAATATGCAAATTAACCCTAATGGCAGAATGACTGGGAATGACTGGTTGCTATGACGCACACTGACCACCAGGGGCCAGACGCTCAATGCAGGAGCTGACCCTTAGTGGTCTGTGAGCTTCCACAGGGGGAGCACCGCTCAGCCAGAAGCCAGCTCATGGCTGGCCAGTATAGTGGTGGTGGCAGGAGCCTCTCCCGCCTCCGTGGCAGCGCTAAGGATGTCTGACTAACGGCTCAAGCCCGCTCCCCACAGGGCTCCTGGGCTGCCAGAGGGATGTCTGACTGCCAGCTTAGGCCTGATTCCCTGGGGAGCAGGCCTAAGCCGGCAGGTGGACATCCCCTGAGGGTTCCTGGACTGCAAAAGGGCACAGACCAGGCTGAGGGACCCCCCTGAGTACACAAATTTTTGTGCACTGGGCCTCTAGTGTTTTTATATCCTTCTCTCAAGATTCTTCTTACTTTTCTAGCATTCTCAGTGTGGAGAATCTGAGCTCCGCCAACCTTAATCAGTGACAAATTAGAAATTATGCTTGTTGCTGTCCCTAAACCTAGGGAAGGGTGAAGGTCATAAACTAATAAAGATCTGTGAGGTAGAGAAGTGCTACATCACCTTCCTTTGCAAAGTCTAAGCAATTTGAAGAATGTATCACGCCCTTCAGCCTTATGAGTTGTTTCTTACTAACATCCTTTACCCCCAAAAATAATGTATCAAAATAACAATGCAGTATTATTGCTCTCAGACTTGACAGGATGGTTCTGAGGTAGGTACTATTTAATAAATTCCATGTAAAATCAGTTAATGTGATACCAGCTTGTGGTCAAACCTGGAAATTACCTTATTTAGACAGCAACAGCACTACTAAGGGGATATGTGGTTCTATGACCCCTGAAACCAAATGCAAAGGACCTAAAATAGCCAATATTAATGACCTGAAAACTCTCACATATATAAAAGAGGTTATGATTTAAGATTTGTTACATATTCATTTTATGTTTCTCAAATGTTACCACATAAACAATCTAGAATAGCAGCAGTATTTTAATTTCTTCAGAGGTATTTAGAAAGATAAAAGAATGCTTCCATTTTGCACTTCATTTGTGGTTAAGATGAATGTCTCCAATGTTGCACTGAAGCATTTCTGTCACAAAAGGAATGAATCTGAATCTTAACCTACTTACACTCGATTCTGTAATTCTTGTTCTGTTCCTAACTTCTATATAATTAATATTCTAGACTCTAGACAGGAATTTCCACTTTGTTCTCCAAATTTCAATTTATTTGTTTTCCTTTGGGCACAATTCAGATTACAATTCTGGTAGCAGACTTATTACTGGCCTGGGGATATGCCTTGACTGGGCATTAAGGATTATTCCTAGCTTTGTTACCTACCCAGTGGAGGTTTCAGAGAACTCAGTCAAGACACATCATAAATTTAAAAAAATACCTTAAATTTTTATTGAAGGAAGACTTACAGATACTGGGGAATTTTCATCTGTGAATATAATGAGATATTGGATTTTTGGTAAGTCTGCCAGCTTTTCCTAGTAGAAGACCTGTAAAACAGGTACTAATCTATCTATCCTAACATATAAAAACCCAGGGTCCGGAACGACTGACCGAAGGCTTGACTGAACACTGGCGATCAGTCCTGCAGTCAGTGCTGGGTTGCCATGGCGACCCAGTACTGACTGCCACCGGTGCGGGCGCAGTGACCCAGCACTGACTACCGAGAGAGAGGCAGGGTCTGATCCACAGCCTCCATGGCAGCTGTTGGATCAGCCGTTGCCTCTCTCTTTCTCTCTGTGCTTTGCCAGCAGCCACACCTCTGTTTCTCTCTGGGCCTCCGCGGGCCTGCTGATCAGCCCTGCCTCTCTGATCAGGCCTGGAGATGCTGACTGGCATAGGAACTGACAATCAGAACCAAATCTGGGTGAACTGTGAGGAGCCAATGGATGCCTAGGAGATGGAGCTTTTGACACTGACTGGCATAGAAACCAACCAATCAGAACCAAATTGGCCAGCAGGGGAGGGCAGTTGGGGGTGAGATCAGACCTACAGGGGAGGGCAGTTGGGGGCCGAGATCAGGCCGGCAGGGGAGAGCAGTTAGGGGTGAGATCAGGCTGGCAGACAGAGGCAGTTAGGGGCAATCAGGCAGGCAGGCAGGCAGGTGAGCGGTTAGGAGCCAGCGGTCCCAGATTGCAAGATGGATGTCCGACTGCTGGTTTAGGCCCAATCCCACTGGCAGTCGGACATCCCCCAAGGGGTCCCTGATTGGAGAGGGTGCAGGCTGGGCTGAGGGAATCCCCCCCCTTCATGCACAAATTTTGTGCACCAGGCCACTAGTGTGTGTGTGTGTGTGTGTGTGTGTGTGTGTGTATGTGTGTATGTATATGTATATATATATATATATATATATATATATATAAGCTTAAGCGACCGAAGAACTGTAATGACCAGAACAACCAGACAACTGGCCGGTAGTTAAGATGCGCACTGACCCAGACCTTGCTGCTGGGGCCCTGACAGCCCCAAATCTGGTTCACCTGCACCCCGGACCCAGACAGGAGGGAGGAGGGAGGTTGATTCCTCGAGGAATCAGCCATTGGTTAGCTTGCTGCTGGGGCCCTGACAGCCCTGAATCTGGTTCACCCACACCCCAGACCCAGACAGGAGGGAGGAGGGAGCCCAATTTCTCGTGGGTTCAGCCGTTGATTAGCTCGCTGCTGGGCCAACCTCCTGCAGTCCCTCCCCCCAGCCAGCCTGTCCCCCGATTGGCCCCAATTGCCAGCCAGGCTGAGGGACACCACCGGTGCACGAATTCGTGCACCGGGCCTCTAGTCCTATATAATAAAAGCCTTATATGCAAACTGTCTCCTTGGGCAGTCGTTTGACCAGGAGTTTGACCGCTCACTATGACATGCATTGACCACCAGGGGGCAGCATGGAACATGGTGGCATCAGCGACGTGGTGCTAGCAGAGGGCGGCAGTGGAGGTGCTGCCAGTCCCAATGGACCCCAGAGCGAGACTGTGGCGGGATGGTGGAGCAGGTGAGCGGGTGGCGCCAGACAAGGCAGGTGTGAGTGGCAGACAGCGACCAGCGGCGGCAGCAGGGGGAGGGGCCACCATCCGGCTCCCAGGTGCTGAGGGAGCTGGGGGTGGGTGGCGGTGACCAACCTCCCGAGGCACCTGGGCAGGGGGCTGCGACCTCTCGCCGGCTACCTGGGGGCAGGATGATAGGGAACTGAGGTGCAGTGAGAATGTGGGGTGTCCACTGAGCTTGCTCTCACTCCCCCAGCTACCCTCCCCCAGGACACCAGGGCTCGCGCGCTGGAGAAGCCCCCACACTCAGGTACTGGGTGCCCGGGAGGAGCCTGTCCTACACCTGTGCAGCCTCTTCCGGGTGAGCCAGGCCACAGCTGCCGGGACTGCAGGGGCCTGTCAGGCTCCCTGTGGGTCTATGCAGGAGCCAGTCTGCAACGTCAGCCGGGAGCAAGCGCGCTGCCTGCCCGGCTTCTATGCAGCGCTGCTGGGCGGCCCAGAGGCCCACGCTGTGCCCGGGCCTGCGGTATCCGATCACGCTCATCACATCTCTGCATGGGGACTCTAACGCTGTGACTTAGGCGGAGGGGGGTGCGCGGGGTCCTGGGGGCCCAGGTGCTGCCCAGGGCCCAGAGGTCAGCTCGGACCTGTCCTTCCATGCCAGACGCTCGCGCTTCAATCACTGGCCAGGCCTACGGACCACACCCGTGAACGAATTTCGTGCACTGGGCCTCTAGTAAATTAATAATAGTTGGTTTAGAGGGGCTTCAACCACTCTATTTTATTATCTTCTTGCAACCCTGTTATACATGAGATATGAAGTCACCCAGAAAGGAATAAATTATTTCCTAAGCTATAAAACCAAGGATGTAACAATATCAAGGACTGGAGAAAACCAGGTGCCCCTTGTCACAAGTGAGGAAGAAATGTCAACTATCATTTATTTTAAAAATCAGAAGAACTACTGTCTAAATTTAACAATGTATAAGGTCTGTTCCTCCCTACTACCCCCTCCCCCAATTTTAATAATTAGCCTGTGGTATAGTATGAAGAACCCCAGTCCATGAATCAGGAAGGCTGGATTTTAGTCCACACTCTAACACTAACTAGCTCTGAGGCATTAGGGAAGTCACTTTCCTTCCTTCCTTGAACTTGTTTCTTTACTTCTTATATAAAGGTTTGAGTTCAACTTAAATTACACTCTAGCATATAGGCTTCTTAATTTTGAATATAAGTATAAAGTAGTAAATAACTAAGAGAGTGTCTAAATAGAATGAAACGAAGTAATAATTTATTCCTTTTAAAATGTTCTTTGGGCCGAAACCGGTTTGGCTCAGTGGATAGAGCGTCGGCCTGCGGACTGAAGGGTCCCAGGTTCGATTCCGGTCAAGGGCATGTACCTTGGTTGCGGGCACATCCCCAGTGGGGGGTGTGCAAGAGGCAGCTGATCGATGTTTCTCTCTCATCGATGTTTCTAACTCTCTATCCCTCTCTCTTCCTCTCTGTAAAAAGTCAATAAAATATATATTAAGAAAAAAAAAAATGTTCTTTGGATTCTTAGGCTTTCTTCTCTTGTTACCAGAAAGGGGACCTGGCCCTGAAAGGGTCTGGAAGGGCTGGGGAAATGAGCTTAGGCTTGCTGCTTTGGCTCACTAAGAAGTCAGAGAAAAGGGGGCCTTGGAGACAAGTTCAGGGGGGTTGCCACAGGTGAACTGCAGCTGCCCTGGTTGCAAGCCCCATGGGGTTCCTTACAGTGATGGGCAACCTTTTGAGCTTGGTGTGTCAAACTTCGCCAAAAAACTAAGCATAACTCGGGTAGTGTGTCACTTTGAGGAAAAAACTAACTCCAAGACTCTAGTCGCAAATGTTTCATCCTCAGGAGCAGCAAATGTTTCATCCTCGGCATGCGGCCGCATGTCATCAGAAATGGCTACGCGTGTCAGTGCTGACACGCATGTCATAGGTTCGCCATCACTGGTAGGAGATGCATGTCTGTGGGGAAAGAAGTGAAGGGAGAGGGCACACTGGACCTTCATTTTAGTAGGGATGCAGGAGTTGTGACATTCATGTAACATCAGTATAACAAGGATCATTACCTTTCTTTACATAGATTGTACTATGACTAGTTTATCTATCAACAGTGTAACTATCTACATAAACTGCCACCTCTACCACTTCCTTTTCCTCAGATTGCCAGTTGCCTCCCTTTAGTTATTTATACTCATCTGCAAGTCAAGGTTTGAAGAAATACCAGTATGCACTCTTAAAAAATGTGTAACAAACACTAGTTACTCTAAGTTGTGCTTAATTCCTTTCCTGGACTCAACATACCAATATTTGCCAAGGTTTCTTAGAATACTGAAATTTTACCTTTTGCATGGTACATAACAAAAATAGAATAATTATTTCAAAGAATGTGTAAATACCTAAGAAAATAAAAACAACATATTTAACAGAGCTGAGTCAATTTTAATTCTTTAGACTTGGGGTAAATCACTTATTTAACTGCCGAGTCTCTGTTTCTTCAATTGAAAACATAAGGTAACTGACCTAATGTTTGTTAAAGTCTCTTTTAATTCTAAATTCATGAGCTTTTTGTAAATTGGTACTCAATATTTTTTAAATGCATTATAATGAATGAATATATAATTTATTATTAGTAAGTTAATGCTCTAAGAGGGTTTTTTCAACTTATAAAAAATTAAGTGTTATGTAATGTGGAGTAAATTTTAAGCTTCAGATTATCAGACAAAAGTGGGTATCAATAATTAGGAAAGACTTTGGGAAGGATTTAGAATTTTAGAGTTAGATATGATTTCCAGGGCAGAAGGAAAACCCTCCAGGTTAGGTGAATAATATGTGTAAAGTGTGACTGGTCTGGCCAGTGGAGCTCAGTGTTTGAGCTGCACTGGCCTATGCTATGAGCCAGGAGGTCACGGTTTGATTCCCAGTCAGGCACATGCTGGGTTGCAGGCTCAATCCCCATTAGGGGGTGTGCAGGAGGCATCTGATCAATGATTCTCTCTCATCATTGATGTTTCTATCTTTCTCTCCCTCTCCCTTCCTCTCTGAAAGCAACAAAAATATAGTTTTTTAAGAAAAGGATGACAGTGAGAAAAAAACAAAACAAAGAGTACATGGTGGAGAGGGAAAAATTAAGAAACGAATACTGATGGTTTATATTGCAAAATGTGTAAACCACATCCTTTAGTTAAATATCAATACTTGACTACACTTAAAAGTAATTTTCTACAATTTGGTAACATACTTAACTTTCTACTATGCAAAATAAAGTTATTATTGATTTACTGGGTATTTCAGTTAATAAAAATGTTGCCTTATAGTTTAAAGACACAAGTAGCAAACAAGTAAATATTGTAGACTCTTATTTTTTGGGTAGACTTTTGTTCTCTTTTAGAGACAATTTCTAGAGTAGATCTGAAAAGGAAGTATTTTAGGTGAAACTGACAGAATAATACACTGACACTATATGCTAAGTAATGCACCAGAAGGATGGAAGGAAAGCTAACAGAGATTGCAAATACAAAAACAAAAAACAACGGTTGAGGCAAATCCTTAATACCAGATTTGAGAAGAATGTCACAGCTAGTTTTTGGTAGTCTACATGTCTAGTGTATCTCTGGGGTAAATATTTGTTTGGGATGAGGAAGAAAGCAAGCATTAAAGATCATCCTTCCATATGTCATCAACTGGGTTACTAAATATCATGCTACATAGCATGTTATGCATGAAATAGTAAACTCATCAAATGTTTTTGCATATAATTTTCAACTTTTGAAGCCCTGTTTCACATTATACATATCTCATTTTAATAAAATAAAGGAATAGTAGAAACAGCACCAGCCTAGGAAACTCAAGTTCTGGTTATAATTTTATTTAAAGTGCTCTTAAACCCTGAACTGCGTCCATTATAATGTGAGAAGACTGAACTATAGCATCTAGAGCTTTCTCCAGCAAGAATATTTTATTACTAGGGTCCAATGCACAAAATTCATGCAAGAGTAGGCCTTCCTTCCCCTGGCTGCCAGCACCGGCTTCCCTCTGGCACCCGGGACCCGGGCTTCCCTCACAGCCCCGGCTTCATCGGGTCTAATTAGCATATTATGTTTTTATTATTATAGATACTAAATCCTCCCTCTCCTCTCTAACTTGCCTTGATTTTTTGGACCTCTTATACCCTCTATTCATACATTTATTTATACAACTAGATATGGTTCTCTTGCTCTCCTTGTCTCTGCAGAAAGAGAAATCTTATTGTACATTCTATTAAAAACATAATCTAAAAGAGATATTTCTAAAGAAAAAATTAAAACCTGTGGGAGCATTACTAAGAACAAGTCAAAACAGTATAAAATAGTTTTCATTGACCTCAACTTCTTAAAGTCTAAATACAAAAAGAGAGAGAGTTCAATTGGGAAATCATTCAATTTCTGTCATCTTTAATTGTAAATGAACACATATAATTCTCTTGATTTACTGTGGTTACATTTTCTACCATTTTATAGTAGTTTCCAGCTTTTACAAACAAAAGGGTTATGTAGAATAAGACAACAGAAGGAACAACTCAAAATGTGTGAGTAGGATAATAAATTACAGTTGATGTATGATATTATATTAGTTTATTCTTTTACTTGGAACAGTCAGACATACATTTGGTAATCTCTTTTTGGACCCTATAAATCAATTAGTATTAATCAAATCTTGATTACCTTTACTTCCTGAGAAGTGTCACTCTCTTCACACATATTCTGGAGGGTTCCAATGACTCTATCTAGCATCTTCCAAGACCAATGCATTTTTAGCCTCTTCTGCTCTACTGGTTCATCTCTTCTGTTTATTCAAGACTCAAAAATTAAAAATTTATAAAAAGTGTGTATACCTACACTCTAACCACTATCTCTGAGTATCCTCCAGAATCAAACTTCTCACTATTCCCCAATGGGCCCCAAATGAATTGTGATCTAATACCTATCATCAAATTGTTAACCCATTTAGGATCACTGATGAATGACTTCTTATTATTTCAAAGTGCACTGGGTATTTCTCAGTCTTAATTTACAAGATTATTCTGTGGTATTAAACACTATTTGTCCTTTCCTTCCTTCTTTTTAAAAAAATATATTTTATTGATTTTTTACAGAGAAGATGGGAGAGATATAGAGAGTTAGAAACATCGATCAGCTGCCGCCTGCACACCCCCTACTGGGGATGTGCCCGAAACCAAGGTATATGCCCTTGACCAGAATTGAACCTGGGATTCTTCAGTCTGCAGGCCGATGCTCTATCCACTGAGCCAAACCAGTTAGGGCCTTTCCTTCCTTCTTGTAGTGAAGGAAATCTTTCATTTTCTGGTGACCTCCTTCAGAGGTTTTATTTGCTTATTTAATTAATTTAAAAACACACACACACACACACACACACACACACAAAGACTGGGCATCTTTTGTCTTCTTATCTTTTGTCTAACCCAAGACTTGAACTATTACTTTGGTCATCTTTTGTTTTCCTGTCTTTTTATCTCAACCACACCTATGGCTTTAACTACTACTTATACAATAATAATGACTAAATCTAAAAACTTGTATCTCTAGCACAGATCTTTAAGGTTATAGACCCTGAAAATCTCAGTATTTCCCTCTCTCTCTCTCTTCTTATTTAATCCTATGTACCCCTCCTTTCCTCCCAGTCACATCTTATTAGCTCAGCCACTTTTCATTCACTGTTATAAAATCACTCACTAATATGTCATACCCCTCTAAATCCACATAACACTGTTGCCAGGTAATGTCATTTTCCTATTTTAATTTAAATCTTTCAAATGAAATGTATAAGCCCTCTTGAATAAATCTAACTTCTTTAGCATGCCATACATGATTTCCTCACCCTCTCTGCTTCCTGGACTCTGTTTTTTGAGCATTTCCCCATTCATTCATTCTACTAAACATACTGTTCTTCATTAAGAAAAATTATTTCTTGCTTCTACGCCTTTGTACACTGTTCCCATCTCTGTAGGTAAAATCCTCCCAATGTAAAATTCTCCCCAACTTACACTCCTTTCTATAAATAAATAAAACAACTTTTGCTGTTTTTTTTTTTTTTTTTTTTTTTAAATAAAAGATTCTGTTTAAGTTTTACTTCTTTCTCCAGGGGTAAAAAAATCTCCTGAACCATGCTCACACTGACCATATAGATAATCTCTTCTGTTTTCGTATGCATGTATTAGCTCATGAACCAAAATGTTCTTACCTGGATTCTAACCAAAAAATTGAAAGCCATTTTACCCTTGGGGATTGTATCAGAATATCCTTAATGTATAATTTTAAAAAGTCCTCACACCTATTAACTTTACTGCCCTAAATCTTTATTAATAAAAGGGACACTGAGGTCTGTTAAAAACAAAACAAAAAAACCCACAAAAATGTAACCTGTTGTGTTTCAGATATAAGCTTGCCAAATCAAGTTACTGATCAGCATTCTTTTCCTGCTGATAATTGATGTGCAGAGAAGAATTTTTACATTTGGGAGTGGGAATGGTCAAGCAAGGGAGTAAAAAATTATCAGTATACCAAGCAGGATACTAATCAGAAACAAAATATCTAGGTCACAGGTCTATGGATGGCATTTTTGGGAAAAGTATTATAGGAATTATTTCAATGGATTTTAATTTTTAAAATGCATTTAAAGATCAATCTTCTAAATTCAGAAATCAAACAAGTTTATTGAATTTTTAAAAAATATATTTTTATTGATTTCAGAGAGGAAGGGAGAGGGAGAGAGAGATAGAAACATCAATGATGAGAGAGAAACATGGATCAGCTGCCTCCTACATGCCCCCCACTTGGATTGAGCTCGCAACCCTGGCATGTGCCCTTGACCAGAATTGAATCCGTGACCCCTCAGTCCTCAGGCGGATGCTCTATCCACTAAGCCAAACCTGCTAGGGCAAGTTTATTGAAATTGATAAACTGATGATGTCTTCTACTTTTATTCTTGGAGACAATGGTTTGTTGGGACTGGAACGGAGAATTGCCTACACCAAGCTAATGAGGTTATTTCAATCCCTTTCTTATTCATCCTGACCTACATTAAGCATGTATTTATTTTCTTAACCCTGTGTGACTACATCCTAAAAATAAATCTTAAATACTCCAAGACAGCCATAATGAAAAGAATTTCTTTAGCACTATGTATTTTCAAGGGTAAAGACCTCTAACTATTGCCAATCCTAATGTCACCTCCTGAGAAAATGTGAGAAACTTATAGAAGGAAAACTGAAAAGAAAGTCATAACTTAAATATTGTTTTGTGTCTTAATGATTTTCCAAAGGCCATGATCTAATATAACATAAGCCACATAATTTCGCTTTTATAATTTAGTCAATTTTAGCAATACTGCAGAAAGAAAAAAGGGGAAACAGAGTGAAAATATAGCCAAATGTAATCAGATTTTATCCAAATTCTACTTGACTTTCTGTGTC
Source organism: Eptesicus fuscus (assembly GCF_027574615.1). Lineage (NCBI taxonomy): Eukaryota > Metazoa > Chordata > Mammalia > Chiroptera > Vespertilionidae > Eptesicus > Eptesicus fuscus. Next base: position 37,441,437 of record NC_072487.1, read on the forward strand.
ACCTTTATGTTATTTTTTAGCTTCAATTTCTTCAAGTGCAAGATGATACATATCCACTGGCCCCATCACAAAAATGATGTGTGGTGATTAATGAGTTAATGCCTAAAATAATACAATGTGGAGCTCTAGCATAATGATTCTGTAAATAAAAAACCTTTTCTCAACATATCTGCATGAGATGATTCTCAAATAAAAACAGGTGGGAAGGTTGTTTATAAATTACTGTGTTAATGAAATATTACCACACTGACTGGTTCTTCTCATTAATATTTGTGAATGGGTGGGATAAAATTTACAACCAGACACAGATTATTATACAGGATGATAAATGCTATGAAAATATAGAGTGCTACATGAGAACTAGGTGGGGGTGGGAGGTAGATGCTTTCACTTATCATCTCCTTTATCTTAATAATACTTTTCTGAGCTTATCATCCTTTTACACATGAGGAAATCAAGGCTTCAGGTTGTTAAGTCAATTAATTTGTCTAAGTTCACACAACTTAAGTGGGAGAGCCAGGAACACAGGTTTAACTTAAAGACTACATTCTCTCCACTCTTCCAAATTTTGCTGTCTTCTTCATGTATAGCTAATGCCCTCAATGCACATCTCAGTTCATTCTCCCTTTCTCAATGAGACCTACCCTAATCATCCTATTTAATAATTCCCTGTACCCTTCTCTCCTTTTTCTTTAGAAGTGTTTATCACTTTCTAATATATATATTTTAATCTAATATATATTATTTTATTTATTGTGCATATTCCCTGTGGTCCTCTGCTAGGTAATAAGTTCTAGGAAGTTAGGGACCTTTGCTTCTTTTGTTTATATATCTATCTTCCCAAACCTAGAATAGTGATCAATTCACAGTAGTCTGGCCCATTATTTCCTTTCCACTTTTCATCTTTACCTGTATGCAAGAACTTGTTAACCATCCTTGCTTTTAATTCTTGGGGGGAAATCAGGGCCTATATCTGAGCCAAATTAACATTAAAATATTATTTATATTTACTCTAAAATTATGTTTTAAAAAAGTAGGGTCATAAGAATCATTTAAAAAAATTCTAGCCAGAATAAAAAAGTGATGAAAAGACATGTAAAATAAAACTGTGGAATGTGGAGGATACAAATGATAGATCAGTACTTAAGAGTGCCTGCTCACTTTCTATGATGTTTTAGAGACTGAATGTGAGTCATAGATGAAACACAGGAATCAGAGTACTTTGAAGCAGTGGTTCTCAAACCTTAAAGATTTCAAATACCAGTTAAATTAAAAAGAAAAGTTGGAATGACAGAGATAGAAACATCGATGAGAGAGAAACATTAATTGGCTGCCTCCTGCACATCCTTTACCAGGAACCAAGCCCTAAACCAGGGCATGTGCCCTGACCAGGAATCTAATCATGACCTCCTGGTTCATAGGTCAATGCTCAACCACTGCGCCACACCTGCTGGGCTAAAGGTTAGTCATTTTTATTAAGCAAATTTAGATTCATAAATACATCATTACATAAAAATAGTTCTATGTAAATTTAAGATCTAAATGTGAAAAAGTAAAACTTTTAAAATAAGCTATAACAGAACCCATAACCTCAGGATTAAGAAAACCTTTAAAGAGAAAAAGCACAATCATAAAAGAATAAACTTGACATTAACATTAACAATATATTAAAGTGAAAAGGCATGCTAAAAACTAGACAGATATTTGTAAAGTCTACCAAGTATTTTTACCAGAGTATATAAAAAGCATTTACAAATCATTTAAAATGATCAATCTCATAAAAAAAAAAAAACACAAGTAAGTAATGTATAGAAAAGGAATGTGAATGGCTAATAAAAGAGTTCTCAATTACAGGTCATCTAATTGGGGAGATGCAAATGAAAACTACAATGAGGTACTATTTCATACTCAGAATGAAGAAACTTAAGAAATCTAAAGTATTTGGAAGGTGGGAAAATAGACTTTCTCATCCATTATGGAAACACTCACTTTGGAGAGAAAACTGGTAGTTTAAAGTTGAAGAAGTAGCATCTATCCTGTGTTCTAGAATCTACTACTAGATTTGTATCCCAGGGCAATCTTGCTCAATGTTGGCTTTTAGTTGTTATAATGAATGGTGGGGCACTACTGAACAGATGCCGTGGTGCCAAGCATTCTTGGTGCGTGGAGATAATGCTGCCCCATCCTATATCTCTGGAACATTCTGCTGGACACTAAGGTCAGATATTTATAAACAGGACTTAACACAAAATATAGTTTTGTTTTAATATAGATGTAGATTATAAAGAATGCAACCACTATTTAAAGATAAGACTGCACTTCTATTTTTGTTCAAACTTTACTGAAAATAGTTTGTTATTTCAGAAACTTATTTTTCATCATTAGTACCACCACTGGTGTTTGAATGGCCAATTCAACACCTGTTTTAATCTGCATTAGTAGCTGTCCTATTTATTCATGGTGATACTACCCATTGGTGCAAAGTAGCTGACAACTACATTTCTTCTAGGAGTGCTTCTTATACTTTAATGTGCACACAAATCACCTGGGAATCTTGTTCAAATTCAGCATCTGAGTTGGTAGAGTAGGGCCTGAACTTCTGATTTCTAACAAGCTCCCAGAATTCTGATGGTACTGGTCTACTATCACACTTGGTAGAAAGATTTAGTGTGGTTGAGCCCCAGCAATCACAGAACAAAATGTATTACTTTGTTATAAGTTACTTTTTATATTTTAGTAAGGGCATTACTTTCCTTAAAATATGAATGTAAGTTTATTACTATCAATTTCTTTTTAGGACAGTATTGGGAAAGTTGCAAAACATGTCTATAAAAATGAGATATAGGGTCAAGAACCACTGCCCTAAGTAAACATATAAAAGAATATTCCCCACAAGACTGTTTAATAAGCAAACAAGTGGAAAAACTAAAATAAACAACAAAAACTTGGTATAGTCACATAATGGAACACATACCATATTGCAGAAAAATAAAGAAACTTGAACTACCTGACTAAACACAAATAAATTTTAGCAAATTGAGTGAAGAAAGCTACAGATAAAATCATCATATTTAAATAGTCTTAAAACAAAGAAAAATTATATAATGTTCATGGATGTAAAGGTAGGAAGTAAAGCATAAACATGGAGAGGATGGATGCGTATCAATTTTGGGCAGTGGTGAGGAATGAGGAAAAGGGTATAGAGGGGTATGTAAAGTGCTATGAGAAAGCTTCATTTTGTTTTGTAGTTTTATTTCTTTAAATTGGTAATGGATGCATGGATATTCGTTATATTGTGTGTTGCCAATACTTAATATTGCTATATTATTTGTCATTTCACCTGAATTGGCAAAATCTGTTGGGCCCAGTCAAGTGTTTGAAACACACTTGCTCCCGAGGAAAGGAATTAGGAATAGATGTCAGAAAACTCAGCTTCAAGTCTCAATTCTGCATATTACAAATTGTGTAGCTTTAGGCAATTTGAATAATTAAGTACTCTGGGCTTTATTCCACCTGTACATGACATCACTTTTCCCCTCTAACTCACAAAGCTGGTTGAGAGGCATGTAGAGCAATGTATGTGAAACATTTTTAACAGGGTAGGGAAGGCAGGCATAATTTTTGAGCAGTAAGAGCAAATCTTTGGATATATTACAAATAAAATCTATCAGTCAATAAATCAACCAAGTTAATTTGTCACTCTCTTTTCTTGTCATCACTGATTTTAAAGATATAACCAATCTTAACATGGAAGAAACTTTATGTCTACTAGTATAAATTCCTAAATGCATATAGATAGGCATTCTCCCTATTATAACTACTTTATGCTAATTCTTCACCAAGAAATTGAAATTCATAACATCAAAACAAAATAAGAGAACTGCACTAAAAAGTACTCTTATTTAACTGAAACAATCTATGTCACACACCAGAGTAACTGTTGATTCTTATTGCCCTTACTATAAAGTGAGCAGGTGGCACGTTTTATTAGCCCTATATTACAAATGAAGAAACTGACTCAGATGTGGGATAGCTGGCCTGTAGACCAATTCAGTGACAGAACTTGGAACAGACACTAATTGCCTAGTTCTTCTGTGTCCATTAAGCAACCAAAACATTATTTTGTCACAGGGATACAGAAAATTCTTTGTCAGATGTCATTTCACACACATTTCAAAATGGGCAAAAATACTCAAGAAAACAATCCACTTACCTACAGTACCATACAGTGAGGGACAAAATTAAAACTGCCTTGCCTGGTAAAAATCTAATCCCATCCTTGCCAATTAACCTTGTTAATACTATGGTAAGACAAAAGAGGTGTCAAAATATGGATGAGGGTGCTATTCATTTACCCCTGGATCTCAAAAAAAACATAGCGATTATTACACAACAGGGATTTTATATTTTTTATTAGTGGAAACGTGGCTATCTCCACTGTTCAAGTAACCCACTACCCCTGCTCCAAAAACAGAAATTTACCAACAGGCAAAGAGTTGGCAGTACCCAATTAGAACACTGCAATTATGATAACTATCAAAACACTGGTAATTATTAGATATTAGACAGATCACCCAAGTGAGTTTATGCTATACATACATAAAGAGACAAACTCTTTATGGAGTTAAGTCTTCCTGTTAATGTACTAGTAAACAGATGAATACTCTTACAACAGGTACCTGACTTTTACTCAAGACCCACCTAGGTAGTTTCAAATGCTGGCAGTCGATATCCAAAATTCACTTTATTAATTGGAGCCTACACAAATCAATGACTCATCTTGTGGACCAAGTATTGAACAGCAATATCTTTTCATAAACACCCAAAATCTAAACATCATCCTCTCTGGATTCCGTTATTCATCCCTTTGCTTAACCAAACCCACCTCACAGCGACTTAAAACAAAGCATCGTTGAAGACAAATTATGCTCTGGCATTGCCGGGCATTTCGCCACAGATCATCATGAACATTTTTGTTTTAAACAAGAAGCTGGGTTACATTCTCTTTACAAAAGCCCTTCACAACAAATACAACCTAACTGGAAAGAACTTTCGTTTCAGGGTTAAAAAACACACACACACACACACACAAAACACCCAAACCTAAAACTCCAATTTTCCGATTCAAAATTCCTCACCACTCTACCCTAGAGTTGGAGAATAGGTACGATTCCAGTTCATCCATCCAGAGAAAAGGAACCCTCCGGCCCGACCGGAATTCGCAAATCACTAAGGACCCGGCAGATTCGATCTCACCTCGAGGCGGACACACGAGGGCAATTCGGGAGGAAGCGTTCAGGCACCGCGAATCTCACCGTGAACCTGACCTCCTCTCTCCGTCCACGGTTCGAAAAGCGAAGGAAGTGAAAGGAGACCTTCTCGGCCAGGAGGACCTAAGTAAGACCTCTCCCTCCCGCCGGCCAGTCTCTCCCAGGCCCCCAGATTCCCGCCGCCTCGCCCACCCCACGGTCCCTCCTCTCCCTCTCCCTTTCCCGACCCCCCTGGAGAACCCGCTCCAAAATCGGGAGGGGCTCCCCCCGCCTCTCCCCGCGCTGAGTGGGATCCCGGTCTCCCAACAACAAAGACGCATCTCGCTCCCCTCCCCCTGCCGGGCCACGGCTCGCCTCGACCCGCCCGCGCTGCGGCTCCGGGCCTAGCGCCCCCTCCCCACGCCCGGCCGGAGCGGCCCAGGCCTCCCCCCGCCCCCCCCCCCCCCCGCCGCCTCACGCACCTGCACCGGAGGGGCCGCAGTCAAGGTGTCGGGCTCAAAGGGCTGGGAGAGAACCTCTGCCGACGCGCTGTCCTCCTCGGGGCGCGCTCCGCGACGCCGCCGCCGCCGCCGCCGGACTCCCCCGGCCTGCGGGCGGGACCGGCCGAGCAGAAGGGACGAGGGCTGCGGTGCCGGCGACGGGACGCAGAAAGGCGGCAGCGCCCGAGAGGGCCCACTCGCGCTCCCTCCTCGCCTCCTCGCGCCGGCCCTGCTCCTCCACACGGGCTCGCGTTCTGCTGACTAACGGCCCCGGCGCGAGGCGCTGGAGCTGCCGCCGCCGCCGGTGGCTCTCGGTCGGCCCTCAGGTCCCGAGCAGCCGTGATCGCAGCTGCTGCCGCCGCCGCCGCCGCCGCCGCCGCCACCACCGCCCTTTATGGCACTGCAGACACCACCCAGACCCAGCCAGGTGTTTCTTCTCTTTAACCCTCCCTTCTGGCTCCGGTTCTGCCTGCCAGTCGCTGGGCTCGCCCTCGTGGCGGGAGGGAGGCTGGAGGGGAACCGAGGGGGGACCAGCAGAAGTCTCGCTGAGCCAGGACTTGGTCACTGACTGGAGGGAGATGCCAAAACTGACCCGGGCTCCAGCCTCCGAGCAGGCAGGGGGCGGGACGCAGTCCAGTTTAACCCGATTTCCACCAATCACAAGCCGTCCAGTGGAGTCGGGCGCCAGGAGAGGCTGAGCTGATGTCGGCAGGAGGCGGGGACTGCGGAAAAGAAGGGCCAATGGAAGTGAAGGTTCCCCGCCCCTTCGCCTTGATGGACATCCACGTTCGGACCAATGGGGGGAATTGTCGCTTCGAAGAAAGCGGGATTTGTCTGCGGAGTTTGGAGTGCGGGTGAGCGGAGGGATCGAGTCCTGTCCTCGAGGAAGAGCCTTCAAGTAGCTGAGGGACCGAGGATGTCCTTTGACCTCCGCGCGGCGTCACGTGGACTGGCGGGGGCGGGGCGAGAAAGCTAGATCAGTTTCTTCCGGGTCAGTGACAGGCGTCTGCTCCAGGAGGTAGCTTCTGGCTTCTTGAATCTTCCTAGTCCCAGCGTTTGGTGATTTTTGTGATTTCGGCGATGAGCTCCCAGAGAGGGAACGTGACCCGTTCCAGGCCTCAGAGACATCAAAATACGTTTAGCTTCAAAAATGACAAGTTTGATAAGACTGTTCAGACCAAGGTAGGAACCTGCCTGTAGCGTTAAATCTGACTCCAGGAAGGAATGGTTCAGTGGAGGGGAAAGAGGAAATGAGAGGAGCTGGCGAGGGCGAGTGTGGACCGCAGCCCAGAGTTAGTTTTGGCTGCCGTGCAACCCTTTCTGAAATGATATTCCCACACCCTTTCTTTGACCTGGATGTGTTGTCTCCTCCTGAATGTATTTGGCAGTCAACCCCTTAAACTAATTGCACCAAGAGTGAATGGGTCCCTCATCAAACTTAAAATGCAAATGGGTAAATTGAGTTGTTGAACGCTCCCATCTGGATCCCACAATTTACAGTAGGAAAAGGAGGATTATGTGGCACGAGTGTCTCTAAAATTTTGTGCCAACTTTATGCAGCAACTGTTTGTTTTTGGAAAACCCCACGTCCATATGTTTGTAGGGGGAATGTGAAGGATTAAACTTTCTTAGGCCCAGTGCTTTCACTCACGTAATGGGTCTCTTGTAAAGGTATGTTGAGGATCGAATTGTTTGATTAATGTGAAAATGCTTGTTTTGCTCTTTATAACTCATTTACTTCTTTAGCAGGATTTCTGCAACCTGAAAGAAAATTAAGACTGTCTACATAGCCACAGGTCTTGGGTTTTATAAAGCTACTAATTTGCTGAAGGTGTCTCCCCCTCCAACTTCTCCATAGCTGTATGGAGAGGAGATAATTGGAGACAAGGGCATCTTGGGGGCCATCAGATAAACCTGATATTCACATCGGATAAACCTGATATTCACATAATCTGGAATTCAGATTTCCTAGTTGTGCAGCTTAAGTAAATTATTTTAATATTTAGTTTCTCTGAGCTTTACTTTAGTTTCAAACGAGAAACCTGGCAGGATTGTTGTGAGGCTAAATTAAATGATGTATATAAAAGGTCTAGATCGTAATAAGTGTCCAACAAGTGATTAATTTCTCAACATTGAAATTAATGTTGGAAGCAAACTGATTATAGTAACTTGGGGTCCCCTTTTCTTTTTCTCTTTCTGCCTTCACTAACTACAAATATTTAATGAGTACATTCCATGCACAAGGCCCTGTGCTTCAGTGCATACAATGTTAAAAAGAGTTGATTTTGCTTATAGTTTCCTGGGTCATTGGACAATAAGCAAGCACAAAGATATATAGTTATGAATTATAATGCATACTGATGAGGGGGAAGACAGTTCAGTAAAGAAGAATAAAGAGGGATATTTTCAATTTAGGTGCTCAAGGGACCTCTTCTTTTCCTTAGGTTCAGATTCAGAAAAAAAAAAAAAAGCTGAAGCAACATTTGGGAAGATTTTCTCAAGTGTGTGTCTTATCATTGGGTAAACCTAAATAAAAGGCTGTGTTATTCCTAATAAGTGACTGTCTGGTCCTGTATTCTTACTGTAAGTTTTGGCACAAGCAATTCTGATTGTTTTTCATCGGATGATAATGCAGTTTTAGTAAGCATTTAGCCACAGTGTACCATACTGTGCTTCTTGTTCTTATAAGTACAAGACTTCTTGAACTTGTACTTCTTATGCTATCAGTTCTTTGTAGACTTCTCATTGTCCGTTTTCTTGGTGTTATCTACCAGCTGTGGCATTATGGTCTTAAACCTTTTCATGAGTCTCAAGTTTAATCACTAAGTTTTATTTTTGTTTATCACTTTTATTATTCATTCCTTTACTTCTTTTAAATTGTGAGGAAGTGCCCTGGCTCGTGTGGCTCAGTTTATTGGGCGTCTACCTGTGCACCAAAAGGTTGCTGGTTTGATTCCTGGTTAGGGCACATGCCCAAGTTTCGGGTTCAATCCCAGTAGGGGGTGTGCAGGAGGCAATCTGTCGATGTTTCTCTCCCTCTCACTCCCTCTCTAAAAAATCAATGAAAATATTGATTAAAAACATTTTTTTTTTTTTTTTTTTACTGTGAGGAAGCCTCATTTGTCATTGGTAGAAACACCAGGTGTTTTGTTATTGGAGATACTGGCAAAAACAGCAAGAAATATTTTACTGAGGCAAAATCATTAGGCTGATTGTTCATCTATCTAATGAAGGACTAATAATTGGCTGCATTTATAGCAAATTCTTGAGCCAGTTAGATGCCGCGCTCTAAAGCCAAAATTTTGTCAGAAGCATCTGACCCTGTCTTCATTTGTATGCTTTATTTCAGAAAGCTATTGGATTCAGTGACATCTAACAAAGAAAGAGTAATAACTACATGATCATCTGTAACTCTCCTTAAAGGATTATAGTTACAATTGATTACTTGTGCCTCATTATTTTGTAGGAGATCTACATTAGTTCCCCTTTTCTTTCTCTGCTAAGCAGTTTGTCAGGAATTGACTGAAATTAGAAGATGGATAATGACAGATGTTTTATTGGGAAATTTATATAGGTAAAGCACCCATTCCCAAAAGGACAGACTGATAGCGGTCTTCGTATACTTGAATATTTTCTAGAAGAATAGAGAAACTTGTTCTGTGGCATTCTATGTAAGTAAACATAGACCAATGGGTCAAACTAACAGAGGTAGGTTTTAGCTTAGTGTAAGGGAGTTGTCTAATAATGAGGAGCATGCATAGGATTTTTAAACTTCCCCTTGACTGGGATTATTTAAAAGAAGTCTCTTGCCATTGGCTGGTAGTGCTGTCTTGGGACTTGAAGAGGTGGGATTGAGGTGGAAATAGGATTAAATCTCTTCTAGTCATTTGGTACTAAAATATAGATATCATTAAGACAGACTTGTGAGCCCTAGCCGGTTTGGCTCAACAGATGGAGTGTCAGTCTGTGGGCTGAAGAATCCTGGGTTCTATTCGGGTCAAGGGCACATGCCCAGGTTGCCAGCTTGATCCCCAGTAGGGGGCATACAGGAGGCAGCCAGTCAATCTCTCATCATTGATGTTTCTATCTTTCTCTCCCTCTCCCTTCCTCTCTGAAATCAATAATATATATATATATATATATATATATATATATATATATATATAGGCAATATGCAAATTGTCCGGGATGCCGTAACATCACGACGCTCAGGAGGAGGCTGCACGTGCAGGTGGGCGGGAGGGGACTGTGTGCGTGGTATGGCAAGCCATGGATGGCGCAGGCCCGGAGAGAAGAGGGCCTGCCAGCTGCGGCATGCCGGCAGTCCTGCCTCTGTGCGTGAGCTGCAGAGGAAACACCTTTTCTGACCGCTCATTGGCTAAGCTCCCGGTACGCCTCTCGCAGTGTTTTTGGTAACTTGGGTTATAAGAATCCAAGAAGGTGATCTAGGGTTTTTCCACCTCACTCCTGGAGGAAAAAACAAAGGTCCGCTGCTGGAGGGGCTAAGAAATGTCATATCCTGCCCTAGCTGGTTTGGCTCAGTGGATAGGGCATTTACCCAAGTTGCAAGTTCAATCCTTAGTTGAGGTGCACGCAAGAGGTTACCAGGCTACTAATCAATGTTTCTCTCTCACATCAGTCTTTTCTCTAAGTAGATGCAGTGTGTTTTATTTTGGTTTTGGTCAGGTTACTTTAAAGAGTAAAAATATTTTAAAGTGTATACATTGGTTAGGAAAATTCCTTGCCACTTGTCAGATTTCAGATGTTTTTTGGATTTTTGGCTAAAGGTAACAAGCTCTTGTTTAAAACAGTGGCAGCATGGCGTGGTACAAAGAAACTGATCTTGGAATAAAAAGATTTAGGTCAAATTCTCTGTTATATATTGGCTGTATGATCTTCAACAAGTCCCTTAACTTGTCAGGGTCTCAGTGGGTTTAGCAGTATTGTGAGAGTTTAATAAGGTTTATGAAAATGCTTACATAGTACCTGGTATTAAGTATTCTATAAATGCTAGCCCATTCCTTCATCCTAAGATGTTCATCATGCTCACATGCTACTCCCTCAGGTAGTGATTACCTGATGAATCCTGTTGGAATGTCTCTCCTTCCCAATGGCATTTATTGCCCTCCCCGCATATATGGTACATGTGATATTAGTTTGTAGTTTATGTGTCTTGGCTTTTTTTCTCTCACATATACATACACAAATATCATCTATCTCTTAGAGGACAGGGACTCAAGCAATTTTGAACTACTCATGGAGTATAATATGCACCTGCAGCAGCAGTTCTGTCCTGTGGGATGAAGAAATGGAAATCAAGTAGTTCTTATTGCCATTGTACAATAGATTACTGATCTATGTTAATTCTCCTGCCTTTATTGGGTCCCAAGCACTGAAATGATACAAATCCTTTATTCAGGAATCTTAGACTAGTAACTACTTCAAAAAGTGGAAAAAAGATAAATATGAAATGTTTTCATTTAATAAACTTTTGTTGAGGTATAACATAAACATAGAAAAGTGCCAAAGTCATGATAGGAGTTCAGTGAATTTTCACAAAGTGGACACAGTCATGTAACCAATACCTAGATCAAGAGACTATCACTGGCCTCTCCTAGTCACTGCCACTCTCCTCCTCATATGTAACCATCGTCTTGATGAATATGAAGTATTTTAAAATAACCTCAAAGTCACAGCTTTTGAGGGCAAAGAGGAGAGAGATAGAGGTACCCAGGTGACCTGTTGTTTCTCTCTTCAGAAATGGTATTAGTGGGTGTAGATAAGCATCCTAATGCTTCATGTAATACTTCTTTGGCTGAAAGAAATTGTTATGATTTGATTCCCCAACAGTGATTAATTTGGTACCTGTAGGATTTTTGGCTTCTAAAAGTATCAAGAGTAAATTTGAATTTCCCCATAGCTTTGGAGCTGATTATTTCAACCTCGGTCTTAATTGTTTTCCACTTTATCTGCTTATTCATAAGGTTGAGTGACATTTTTTTAGAACTTTATGGTAGACATTTTCTTGGATATCTTATCAAGTTTATTTCTAGTTGGAATAGTTGGCTTTACATTCTAAAGTTAATATAATTATTCAAATTGGGTTTTATTTTTGGAACTAAGTTATATATATTTTTCTTTTTTGGTTTTTGTTTTGTTTTCATTTTTTTTTTTTGCTTTGGCAGATGCAAATTCAAACATATACCATTAACAAGGAAGTATTCTTGTAGGTGATGGAGCTATATATGTATAATAATTTCCAGTAAATTTATACTGTTAGTAGTAAGAATTCTGTGGTAACTTTATATTAATCAGATCTGGTTTTGAAGGTCATTTGGTGATGTAGGCCATTTACAACATCATGGATATGAAATGCCAAACTAAGCTAGGGATTATTTTAAATGCTTTTTTGTTCTGTGAAGAATTATATGTTACTAAATCTCAGCCTTCTATTACCAGGTGGCTGACTTGTTTGTTTTGAAATTACTCATGTCACTGAAGTCATCAATTTGAGTAATATATTTGACATCATAGTATATACTTATATATGTCAATGTTCTATATTCCATCATTAGCCTTTATCAGAAGACATTATAGTAATTTGATTCTTTTGTTTCCTGTAAACTTGAAAGCTTATAGAACATGATGCTGGATCTAGTTTTTTTAAAATATGTTTTTATTAATTTCAGAGAGGAAGGTAAAGGGAGAAATAGAAACATCAATGATGAGAGAAAGTCATCGATCTGCTGCCTCCTACTGGGGATCAAGCCCGCAATTCGGGCACGTGTTCTGACCAGTATCCAACTGTGACCTTCTGGTTCATAGGTTGATGCTCAACCACTGAGCCACACTGGCGGGTTTAGATCTAGTTTTTAATAAAGTTAAAATAGTAATGTGGGATAAGTTATTATCATCTATATTAAAATATTGTTGTTGCTTTTACACATGTGATGCTGTTGCTTTAATTTAAACTCTTTATTACTGAACCATGGACAGTTCTTTGACCCTCATATAATGACTGCAAGGTCAGCTATTCTCTAGTAAATTTAAATTAAAAACTCCCTGGTTTACAGAGGCAATTAACTCTAATCTTAAGGCTTCTCTAGGGACACCTTTATTAAGGCCTTCTTTGAGCTACCTAGTAAGAAAAGTAAGTCCAATGTTACTAAGGCTTCTAATTCAAAATGGCTGACTAAAAACGTACTTATCTTTCAGTTTTCCCCAAATTTCAATGAAATGACAGAAGAAAAAATAAAACTGCAATATTAAAAAATTGAAAAAATCAGAAAAGAAAATTAAGTAAATTTAAGATATAAAATAGGATGCAGCTAAAAAATAAATGCAGCTAAACAGCTTAAGAATCTGTTATACAATACTAGAGGCCCAGTGCATGAAATTTGTGTACTGGGCGGTGGGGGGCTCAGCCTGGCCTGCGCCCTCTTGCAGTCCAGGACCCCTTGCTCCTTACTGCCTGCCTGCTCACTGCTCCTTACTGCTTGGCTTGCTGCTTCTTAGGCGGCAGAAGAGGCTCCCGCCACCGCCACTGTGCTCGCCAGCCTTGAGCCCGGCTTCTGGCTCAGCGGTGCTCCCCCTGTGGGAGCTCACTGACCACCAGGGGGCAGCTCCTGCATTGAGCGTCTGCCCCCTGGTGGTCAGTGCACATCATAGTGACCGGTTGTTCTGGTCGTTCCACCGTAACAGTTGCTTAGGCTTTTATTATATAGATTGTTGGAAGTTAAGATTTTTTCAGTAAAACTCTAAAATGCCAAAATCAGAATTAACAAGCTCTGTATCACTCCAATGGTTATCTAACAGTTGCCCTCAAGATAAAGTCATAAGAACAGCTCTCTAAAGTGGGGAAATGCCATGAATGGCAAATGCAGAGCAATATTCCTGATCATTGTTGGTCTCAGAGCTCAACAAGGAATCTTTTATACATGGAAGTGTTCAACATGCTTCCTATGCCTGCTAAAGCAAAAGCTATCAAACTATTATTTTTTATCCTTTCAACCAGAGATAAGGATTATATAATTAGTATCGGAATTCACTTCCAAAGCAGTAGTGATTCTCAATTCTGCTTTAGTAATTCATTCTATATTGAATATGGCTTATTTTATACCAGTACTATCCAGAGTAATTTTCTATGATGATGGAAATATGTCATATCATTTCTATCCAGTATGGTAGCCACTAGCCACATGTACCAGCTGAGTATTTGAAATATGGCTTATGAAACTAAAGAACTGAATTTTAATTTAATTTATTTCAACTTAAATAGGCACATGTGGCTACCATGAGACCTAGGCTCTCATTTATAAATATTAGCAGACTAAGAAGCACTACACTTTTTAGGAAAACCAAAACCATGAGATGTGAGACTGACTGGAAACCCTACCTCCTACGCCCATTTAACAGAGGTAATATAAGATGAAGAAAAGAACTTTTAAAAGGTATAATTGGTATCTATCAGTAATTCAAAAAACTTTCAATATCCATAAAACAAGGATAGGCTGCTGTTTTTTAAAAAAAAAAAGAAATCTATGACATTTCTTAAAAACTGCAACTGTGGCTGTAGAAATGTAAAGTAAACATCTTAGTAGGATGAATAGCAGGATGGAAAAGAATAGACTGAATTTGTAATTTGGAAGATCAAGCCAATGGGTTGGTCTAAAAGGCCAAAGTTATAAAAATGATGAAGTGAAATTTGAGATATGGAAGATTGAGTTAGGAAATTCCAGAAGGCTAGGAGAGTTCAGAAGAAATGATGAAAAGTAAAGAAGAAAAAAGCCCAATTTCATAAAGTTTAAGAAAATCTTAGGCTTTCAGATAGAAGGATATTAGACATATGGTGATATTTTTTAGCTCCAATGATAGAAATTCCTATTAACTTTCAGAGAAAGGGAAAAAAGAGGTTAGCCATAAAGCAACTATCATGCTGTAGATATCTGACTTCTCATCTGCTACTTGTAAAAAATAGAGCAAGTTCTTTAATGTGCTGTGAGGGAAGTACTTTTAATTTAGAGTTCTTGATAGGGCAAAAGAATCATCCTTACTAAGAGTTTATTTAAAAAATACAGGGGTGGGCAAAGGTAGGGAAAAAGACATGCAAGTTTTGATTATTACAATAACTTTATTAACTCTTTCACATACTCACAACTGTAAACCTATTTTTGCTTATCCCTGTATTTAGGGATATACTCCCAAATATAAGAAGATAAGTGGTAGAAGAAACAGTGGTGAATGAAGAACCTAGTTAATCTGAGTTAACTTTAAACAATCACTGATAATATGGTGGTAAAAGGTAATGCTGTTGTCTTATGCCAATTATCAAATAGAAGAGGTAAACTTTTTGGAAGGTAAAATCTATACCCACAGTTCCAGATTTTAGCCAAACCTGGAAATTGAAACTAAAAGCAAGATCTTTTTTTTTTGTTTGTTATCAGATGAGACAGTAAAAGTGAAGCTGGAACATTAAAAAACACACACGAAAAATAAGAGCAAGCTAAAGATCCTGTCTTGTTTGGGTGCTGGAGAAGCCATAGGGAAGGAAAATCAGTGTCATTGTCAGTTTTAAAGTCTTTGAGTTCCTAGTGGTATCTGTGGTAGGCAATACTGAGATGAAAATAAGACCTTGATCTAGCCTCCATGCTGTTGATAGTCTAGCTGGGGAGATAAGGCCAGTATACAAGAAGCAACAGTGAGTCCTGGCCGGTTTGGCTCAGAGGATAGAGCGTCGGCCTGTGGACTCAAGGGTCCCAGGTTCGATTCCGGTCAAGGGCATATGCCTGGGCTGTGGGCTCGATCCCCAATGTCGGGCGTGCAGGAGGCAGCGGATCAATGATTCTCATCATTGATGTTTCTATCTCTCTCTCTCCCTCTCCCTTCCTCTCTGAAATCAATAAAAATATATTTTAAAAAAAGAAGAAGAAAAAAGAAGCAACAGTGAGCAAATTAGTACTTATATCAAGACCTTATAATATAAAAAGGCTTTTGATTTAAAATAGCTGAATTAAAGCTTTGAAATATAGTTTTAGTTCAGTTAGTAAAGTTAAAAGTTGAATTACATACAATACTACTCATACAATCTAACATTAAAAACATGGAATTTCTCCTCTCTGTAGAAGTGGTTATCTAAGTCATCTTGTTCTCTGTTCATTATCAAGTTATAGACATTTCAAGAAAGGCTGAAACACAGTGGCCTGTGTGAATAGCGAACATAATCTCTCCTGCTTCTGTGGGTGAACCCAGTTTCTAGTTTTAATATGTGACCGGAAGAGGTACAAGAAATGTATGAAGGAAGATGAGTTGCTGATGTTCTAAATTAAACTTGTGTATCACTTTAGGCTTTGACCTTTTGAGGACCTGCTTGCTTAAGATTTAGCAATGGTCTTTGAAGACATAAAATGCCTTTCCCATTCTGAGACACCTTTGCAAATTTGCCATAAGTAGTAGAGATACGTGACTCCCTCACTTTGTCCCATTGGATTGGGGCTGAATGAAAAGACAGTTTTTAAATCTGTAAGGCTGCCAATCAGCCTTGGATCTCTGGTGACTCCCTTTCAATCCAAATACTTCTGCAAGCCCCGTTTGAAAAAGCCAGCCAGTTAATCTCTTATTTTAAACACCATTTAAATTCCAGCAAATATTGCTTGCTCTCCAATTTTACTTCATGACAATTACTTTCATCTCTTCAACTAAAGCACATAAATCTTTTGAATTCTTGAGATGCCTAGGATAGTGCTGAGTACATGCTAACTCATACTTTTTCAGATTGTTCCTATAGACAGCAGAGAGATAGCCATGCTATGTGCTGTATTTAAGTCTAACCTATGACACATTGTATAATTTGACATGTTGGAAGGAGCCCTAAGCTTGGGGTCAGGGCAGCATCAGGAGTAGACTCTTCAGACTCCTGGTGTGGCTCCTGACTCACTCTCTCTATAACCATGGGTAAGTTATATCAACTTTACAAGTTAGAATAAAAATAAATAACAATAACACTTTCTTTCTTCCACACAGGGATGATGTAAGAATAAAGTGAGAAGCATTATAGGACAAAATAATATTTTAAAAAAACTATAAAAATAAAATGTAGTAATATTTTGTTATACGTGACTTGCATTTGTCATTCAAAATATACCTTAATTTTATCCCTTAGCTCTTTGTATTCTTGTCATCAAAAACATCTTTGTTTTCCTTTGAAGAATGAGGAAATGCTGTCAACTGAAGTTAAGGAAGTCACATGTGAATACTGAGCTTTAGACTAAATGAATCATGGCACAGCCTAATTTTTTCCTGATGTGACTGGACTCCTGAATTAGTTGTCAGCATGCATAGGTTATTCGTATGACATATTAATACGACCAAAACAAGGCAACTATCTTTGAAGAAGTTAACTAGCTTCAGTATGGTAATTATTCTATATGGCTGCCCCAAGCAAATGACTTACAATATAGATTTATTTTAAAAGGTAAAATCACCCCAATAGATTCAATAAAAAATAAAGGGTTAAAATCATTTGGTTTGTGGACATTACCAGTTATTCTGCTTGAAAGAGTTAAATCCATAAATTCCTCATATGCTATTAGCAGGAAATTAATATTATTATTCTTTTTTGTTTAACATTGTGAAACAATGGCCAGTCAGTATTTTTGTCTCTTTTAAGATCAATAACTTGGGGCATACCATTCTGGTTGGACAAGACCTCTCAATGTGACTAACTTTTAATGAGTGCTAATAAAAACATGTGTGTTGCCTCATGACACTACACAATTGCTGCTTGAGCTTTTTGCATTCCAGTTGAATGGTACATAGTTAGCATATGTGGCTTACCACTTAGTTACCCTATATTGTTTAGGTCTCTGTATTGAAAAATCTGTGCGGAACATGATTAAAAAGTAAATCCTCCTCTTTTAGAACATTGCTTAGCAAACATAATTTTTCTTTCCTAAGTGAATTTTTCTAACTTTGGAATTTTGTCTTGTGCTTTTAAAACTACTGGATAATCCTGCAACGTTTCCTTTGGAACAAGCTAGCAGCTTTGGCCCTCTGTGCAAAACAATATACCAGTGTCAGAATTTAAGTTAAAAACACAGTACAAATTGAAATGTGTACTCTGCAAAAATTTCAGCTGTTTTTTCTTTTACTGTTTAGAAAACCTTGAAAGCTGTGGGGAAACACTTTCTACTTGTCACTTTAACAGAATGCCCTAAACTAAAAGGCATCTTTTTATGGGTCCTGCCTCTGCTGCTCCTGATTAATTGTGTGACCTCAAGCAAATCTCTTAATTCTCTGAGCCCCAGGTTTCTCATCTGGAAAATGAAGATAATTATGCCTGCCCCTAGCCACAGGAATGTTCTAAGAATAGCAGCAGAGAGAATTTTTATAAAGGATTAGGCATGTGGTTTATAGATTTATGATAGTAGTATTTTGTGTAAAAATTATTTGGTTTGTTTTAGTTTTATAATTAAAACCAAAAAGATCTGTTTTTTAAATAAACCATTTAAACAAATCTTTCCTATGCATGCTTTTGTCTAGACACCTGGCCAAAGTATAGACATGTCCCATGTATGTGAAATCACTCAAGGACATGAGTAAGCAAAAGAACATTGACCAGAAACTGTAAACAACCAAGCAGGGAGTTAAATGATAAGGATAGTAGAAGATCTCTTGACTTGAGAAGACTGAAGCACACACATTATTTACCTCTGTCTCCCTTAGTTTTGATAGAGGCATTCTCTGTTGGGAGAGAATGTGTTAGGATCGCTCTTCCCTGTCCTTCCCCAAAATACTTATTACTCTCCTGTTAATTCAGATATACTATTTTCTATATTTGATAAGAGTAACATGGGAATGTGAACAGTGGAAGCAATAACAAAGGTTGGGAATTACTGATCTAGAAACTACCCAGATTTCTGAGCATGTTTCTAATTTTAGGTTGCCTAGGTAATTGAGATTTGGTCTGACACTTTTTTTCCCATTTTTTTTTTTTTATTGATTAAGGTATTACATATGTGTCCATATCTCCCCATTGCCCTCCCCCACTCTCATACATGCCCTCACCCCCCGGCTGTCTCTGTCCATTGGTTATGCTTATATGCATGCATACAAGTCTTTTGGTTGTGGTCTGACATTTGATCTTATAACTAAGGCAGGTTTAAAACATAGGAAAGAGCAAAGAAGAAATAACTTTTCAGCTTTCCCATGTGTTTAGATTTGGCTTAAATTCCAGGAAAAGGAATAAAGACCAGAAACTGACCATGAGGAAGTGAGAGTAGAAAGCAGATGGTTTCTATACTGTGTCTACCATGTCTGAATTAAGGGACTTGGGAAGTACAGAGTAAGAAATTAGGGGAAGTTACATTTTGGGGTGATGTCTCTTGATATAAAAATTTGGAAAAGTTTCTTAAATTAGCATGCAAATAGTCTAATTTTCCTGAAGAAATGATGCTCTGAATGGTGAAACTAGAAATCAGACTGAGATTCGTTTCTAAAATTGAGGCAATATGGAATAGTGGGGCAGAATAGTGGAATTTGGAGTCAGAGGGCATGATCTTGAGCCCTGGTTGTATTTCTTTGTAAATATGTAATCATAGGGAGATTATTAAAACTGTCTGGATTTGTTTTTTCATCTGTGAAAAAGGAATAATATTATCTCCCAAGGTAGTTGTGAGGAACTGATATAATTAACTGTGAATATTAATTTTTAAACAGAAAACTAATTTTTATTTTATAATTACAGTTGATGTACAAACCCTTTCTGTCTTCTTCTGGTACCCCTATGACGCAGATGCTGTTATGCTTGATGTTGTTCCAAAAGTCCCTTAGACTTTCCTCATTTTTTTAAAATTCTTTTTTTTTTATGCTGCTCTGATTGGGTATTTTCTGCTACCATGTTTTCCAAATCATTGATTTGATCCTCTGCTTCATGTAATCTGTTGATTCCTTCTAGTGTATTCTTCATTTCAGTTATTGTATTCTTCACTTCTAACTGGTTATTTGTTGTAGTTTCTATGTCATTTTTTTATGCTATTGAAGTTCTCACTAAGTTCCTAGAGCATGTTTCAAGGATTTTCTTTAGGGGGAAAATGGGTATCCCACATGCTTTCCAGAGAGACGTTAGGACTGGGGACATAGTTTTGGATGTAATCCTCATTGAGCTCATTACTGAGGCTATACTTACAGGTTCATTTGACCAAGAGTAAAAGTAGTCTAAATAGAAAGGAGTACTGAGACGGAGACAAAGAGTGAGTGAGTGAAGTGAATTGATGATTAAATACATATTAGGAAATGGCCCAGCTGGTGTGGCTCAGGGGTTGAGCACTGATCCAGGAACCAGGAGGTCACCAGTTCTATTCCTGGTTGGCATATGCCCAGGTTGCGGGCTCCCTCCCCAGTAGGGGGTGTGCCAGAGGCAGCTGATTGATGATGTTTCTCTCTCATCGATCTTTCTATTATCTCTATCCCTCTCCCTTCTTCCATTCCCCACCCAAAAATCATTTACGAAACATAAAAATATTGGGAAATGGATATTTTTAAGGGGTAAACAGAGGAAGAAGTATTAGCAAAGACTCTTGAAAAGGATTAAATTGAGTTGGGGTTACAATCCTACTTTGTAATGTCAGTCTTTTTTGAGGAAAGAAAAAAATATTCCTTGATAAAACCATTAACATTTTGATCATTTACAGCAGAATTCTGGGGAAGAAAAGGCTTACTTCCCATAGAACTGCTCTGATGATAAAACTGTTTATGTCCATTTAGGGAAGTTGTTCTTGAGTTATTCATTTACTAAAAATATAGTGCCTGCTGGTATGGCTAAGTTGGTTGAGCATTGTCCCATGCACAGAGAGGTCTTCAGTTGGATTCCCCGTCATGGGCACATGATTGGGTTGTGGGCTTGATCCCCAGTAGGGGGCATGCAGGAGGCAGCCGATTAGTGTTTTTCTCACTCTCCCCTCCTCTCTCTCTAAAATCAATAAAAAGATTTTTAAAAATAAATAAGTTAAAATGTCCTATAGGTAATAATGAAGATGGTTCAAAAGTAATTGAAGGCACATTATCTTAAAATACTAAGTACCCATGTTTTAATTGTTGAAAGGCAAAATTTCCTTGTCAGATTACTCCTTCCATATTCCACTTATAATATGTTTTAAGCATTTCATTGTGGGTCCTTCCATAAAAATATTCTTGAACATTCATAATATATCTTTTGAATTGTACCTTGTAGAACAAAATGAGGAGAATTAAAAATCTTTATACCAGAATACTCTTTGTTTCAACTGCCCACAGTTTTTATATATATACTAGAGGCCTGGTGCACGATATTCATGCATTGGGGAGCAGGGACTCCCTCAGCCCAGCTTGCACCCTCTTGTAATCCAGGACATCCCTCTTGCAGTCTGGGGCTCTAGCAGTCTGGGATCCCTCACTCCTTACTGCCTGCCTGCAATGGCAGGTGTTGCTCCCCCTATGGGATCACACTGACCACCATGGGGCAGCTCCTGCGTTGAGCGTCTGCCCCCTGTGGTCAGTGCACGTCATAGCAACCTGTCATAACGATGGTCGTTCCATTTGGTCGATTTGCACATTAGGGTTTTATTATATAGGATTCATTCATTCATTCATTCATTCATTCCTTCATTGAGAGAGAAACATCAATGTGTGAATGCCCTAGTCGAACCTGCAACCTAGGTATGTGCCCTGACTGGAAATCAAACCTGCGACCTTCCAGTGCACTGGATGATGCTCCAACCAACTGAATCACACCGGCCAGGGCTGTCCATACCTTTTAAAGTTATGATTAGTTTATCAAAGCATTGTTTCAATTATTAGAATACTACAGAATATTTGCTTGTTAAAACACAGCACCAACTTATTTTAACTTTTCCTTAAAAATAAATGAGAGAAATAGAATATTAGGGAAAAGAATTTACTTTCTTAATAGGTTTCTCTACTGCCAGAAGCAGATATTGCAGCATTGTCCGTTTTGCATTATTTGCCAGTGAAAATCTGAGTAGTTTGCTTGGCTGCTGAAATAAATCAGTAGGTACTTTGGGTAGATTCTACATAAACCCTCTCTGTATAATTGCAACTAACAATAGCTCTACCCTCTTATTGAAAGAATAGTCCTCTGTTTGGGATGATCAGAACTCATTTTATATTCAGTCTTTAGATAAAAATGCAATTGTTTATTTTTGCAGATGTTGCTTATTAAGGATTCCAGCAATAACAAAAAAAGTGGGAGAGGGAACCAAATATTATTTCTTGACTAGAAAAAAGCTTACGTTGCATGTATATTGAACAAGAAGAACATTTTGAGTATTTCTAGTATATATTTTCCCTTCTCTCAGTTTGATATTGGTGTTTTATGGACTTATGAATATAGAGTGAATGGGAGGAAGAGAGACTAGACTTCAAGGAAGAAAACTAATTATTTTAGCTTATAGTAGAAATATATCTCATTCTTAATGCCTTGGGTATCTTTTAATTAAACTTTTACATAGCAAAAATAAAATATTGATAAAATGTATGTAATATATATATATATATATATATATATATATATATATATATATATATCAAGCATTTTAGAAAACTAGGATAATATTTTACTTAAAGGAGAATGGGCTGAAATTTTTTATAAAAGAAAATCTTATAATCTCTAATTAGCTACACTGAACAGATTTACTTTCCTAAAAAGAAATAAGCCTATATTAACTTTAGCTTTGTATTTTTCCTTAAATGACAATAAAACCAACTTTACTCCTAGAACTCACTCCAAAAGTATTTCTGAGCTATTAATATTACTAGCTCTTTTTGTGAAATAATAAAATACATAAAAATAGTCAGACCCAGTAACTTATCCAAATAAGGTATTTCTTATATGAGTAACTAGTAGATATTCAAGCTATTACTTTTTATCATAGTAAAAAAAAAAAAAGAGTTTGTAGGTTTGAAAGTTTTAAGTGAATAGAACTCAGTATTGATATTCTGAATTATGTAATAGTAGTATTCTATCTGTAGTAAATGTGATATTAAGTTGATTATAGCAATAATTTTTTTGAATTCCATTTTTAAAAAAGGAAATGGCAATGTCTTTTATTTTTAATATTTTAACTGCCTGGATAAAAAAGCAAATTTTTATAAACAATATTAGGAAACATGTGCTTTTTCAATATCCAAATAATTGATTAAAGAATGGGACAATTAGCCCTAGCTGGTTTGGCCCAGTGGATAGAATGTTGGTCTGCAGACTGAAGGGTCCTGGGTTTGATTCCGGTCAAGGGCACAAGCCTGGGTTGTGGGCTTGATCCCCGATAGCGGGTGTGCAGGAGGCAGCCAATCAATGATTCTTTCTCATCATTGATGTTCCTATCTCTCCTTCTCCCTTCCTCTCTGAAATCAATAAAAATATATTTTAAAAAAGGAATGGGACAATTATTCTTTGCCTCTGATAAATTCCTATTATTTTTACTATCTTGTTGAAATAGGATCAGAACTTTTTATGTGCAAATATAATGTGATGAAAATTTGCAGGTTCATTAGAAGTTTTCTGATGCTTATAACATAATAAGTTTTAAAAATATATTCAGCTGGAAATTGGAAACCGCAAAACTGACCAGTACTAGGGAATAGGTTAAGTAAATTACAGTGTTACTCTTGGAGAATATAATGCAGCCAATAAAAACATAATGTAAAAGTGTATGTATTAGTATGAAAAAAATTAAGAACAAAAGTTATAAAATCACATGTACAGAAAAAATGCAAGTTTCTGTTATATATGTGCTTGAAATGCTAGAAAGTATAGAATCTCAGTGATGAAATGTAATTTTTATAAAATTTCTATAATATAAACATTTATATGTAAACACTCATATTTTAAAAAAAATATGGATTTGAGCTTACTCTACAAGATTTTTAATATTCTGGTGTTCTTCTAAGATATATAAAAATTTTATTTCTGTTTTAAGTCCTTTTAATGCATGCACGTGAACTTCTTTATTTTTAAAATATGGTTTTATTGATTTCAGAGAAGAAGGGAGAGGGAGAGAAAGATAGAAATATCAATGATGAGAGAGAATCATTGATTGGCCGCCTCCTGTACACCCCCTACTGGGGATCATGCCTACAACCCTTCTTGTGCCCTGATCAGGAATTGAAACATAACCTCCTGGTAAACAGGTCGATGTCAGTTGCTAAAGAAATTCACCCAACGGGAGAGGCTCAGTGATCACTGAGCCTCTCCCGTTGGGTGAATTTCTTTAGCAACTGAGCTAGACACCAAAACCAGATGAAGACATCATGAGAAAAAAAGCCAATACAACTATAGAACAATATTCCTCATTGGACTTAGACACAAAAATCATCAACATTATATTCACTAATAAATAGAAAGGACAATACATAACAGACAAGTGGAGTTTATCACAGGAATGCAGTGTTCATGGATTGGAATACTCAATATTGTTAAGATGTCAGTTCTCCCCCAAACTTACTTACAGTTTCAATATAATCCGAATCACAATCATAGTAGGCTTTTTGTTGTTGAAATCAACAAACTGATTCCAAAATGTGTATGGAAAAGCAAAGGAATTAGAATAGCTAAAATTTTTAAAAAGAACAGAGTTGCAAGATGCACGGTACTGATTTCAAAACATTAAAGCTACAATCATCTAGACGAGGTGGTACTAGTAAAAGAATAGATGCATAGATTAATGTGATAGAATATTGCAGTAAGCCCAGGCCGGGTGGTTCAGTTGGTTGTATTGTCATCCCATACACCGAAAAGGTTGTGGGTTTGATTCCCCATCAGGGCACATACCTATGTTGCAGATTCAGTCTCTAGTTGGGGCACATATGGGAGGTAGCTGATCAGTGATGTTTCTCTTTCACATTGATGTTTCTCTCTCTACCTCCCTCCCTCCTTCTATCTCTCTAAAATCAATAAAAAGCATATCCTCAAGTGAGGATTAAAATATACATATATACAAATGCAACTCAGTGGCACTAGAACTTTGACATACATATATAATTTTAAAAGAACCTCTATTAGTATTTGCACCATGTACAAAAATTAACTCAAAGTGTATTATAGACTAAATGTAAAATCTAAAATTATGGAACTTCCAGAAGAAAACATAGGTGATAATTTTCATGATTCTTTAAAGACTCCTTAGATTTGAAACAAAAAACATGGTGCATTAAAGAATTAATTGAAAAATTGTTTTTCATTGAAACTAAAAGTTCTTCTCTTAGAAAAACACTGTTAAGATAATGAAAACAAAAGTACAGGTTGAGGGAATATATTTGCAAAGCACTTATCAATAAAGGTTTGGTATCCAGAATATATACTTAGCCCTCACATGTCAATAATAAGAAAAGGGATAACCCAATTGAAAAATGGGCAAAATATTTTAATGGCAAGTAAGCACATGAAAAGATGTTCAACATTATTAGTTATCAAGGAGATTCAAATTAAAACTACACTACACACATTTGAATGACTAAAATAAAATTTTTACAATTTCAAGCACTGGAAAGGATGCAGAAAAATGATCCTCATACATTGTTAGTGGGAATACAAAATGGTACAGCCATGTTGAAAATATGTTTCTTATAAAATTAACCCTACCAGACCTGAGGCCCTGAACCTAACTGTCCCCTATACCTAGGCTCCTGAGCATTAAAGAGAAAAAATCAACATGATATAGAAAAATGTTAGTTACATGCAAACAAGTGGTTAGAATAAGATGGAACTTGGAGACATTGTAGAAAATAGGTCTACTTTTCATCTAGCGCCAATATTCCACCTTAGATTCTGAAATTACCGAAAAATCGGTACAGCGGTCTGGTAGGCTTAAGCATAATCTGTATATGTAAAAGGCTAAGCGACTGGCTGACAGGCCGACTGGCTGGTAGGTATGACGTCCACTGACCACCAAGGAGCAGATGCTCAACACAGGAGCTGACAAGCTGCAGTGACCTGGCAGTGGTGGTTCTCTGGTGACGCACCCCAGAACCAGAGAGGAAGGAGCCCGATTCCTTGCACACCGGGACCCCTCGGGGGATGTCAGAGAGCTGGTTTCGGCTAAATTCCCACAGGCCAGGTGGAGGGACCCCACCAGCCAGAGGGACCCCGCTCACTCCACAGATGCCCTTCAAGCTGTGGCGCCACCCCAGGTTCGGCTGGCCGACCGGCTGGGGAGGGACCAAGGGAGGTTGGCTCCAGGGCGTGACTGGCCCTTCTTACCCTGCCGGCCACTTTCTAATTAATTTCCTTTCAATGTGCATGAATCTATGTACTGGGTCACTAGTATAATCATATAACCCCAAATACCATTTTTTTAGATATTAGTTCAAGAGAAACATCTTTGCATATAATATTGTTAAGATAACAGTTATTGTATGCAAATATTTATTAGCATTCCAAACTAGAAACAACTCAGAATGTCCTTCAGATGGTGAATGAATAAACATTATAGCACATCCATACAGTTGAATACCATTCACCAATAAAAAGGAATGATCTCCTGATCAATGATTTTCTCTCATCATTGATGTTTCTATCTCTCTCTCCCTCTCCCTCTCCCTTCCTCTCTAAAATCAGTTAAAAAAAATATATATATATAAAAGGAATGAGCTCCTCAGATAGTTATATACTTTATCGTTCCATTTTTATGACATTTGAGAAAGGCAAAACTATAGGCACATATTAAAAAATCAGTGTTGCCTGGGGAGTGGTAGCGGGGATTGGCCACGAGGGGCATAAAGGAACTTTTTAGAGTGATGGAAGTGTTCTGTATTTTGGTTGTCAGATTCATAGAATCATAGTTTTACTGTATAGAGATTATACCTCAAAACTGACATTAGCTGTGACCTTTTTAAGAAATTAATTAATTTAGAAAGAATGATAAAGTTAACATTTAAAATGATTTATTCAGGCAAAGGATATTGAATGGATGTTAAAATCATGAAATGAAATACTATTATGGAACAGTGCATTGAAATGACCCCCGTAGATTATTGCTAATCTTTATACTTTGAAGAGATCAATGCTGTCACCAGTTTAACCAAGTGATCCGTCAAATTTTTCATTGCTGACTAGGCAAGAATGGGACACTTTGTGCTTCGTGACTTAGAGTAATATGAAGTTCATAGTAGCAGGCTATATGAACTATTATAAACAGTATTAAACCCGGATCCAATCAAGACTTTAAACTGAACTTCCACTTTATAGAAATATAGGAGAGAAAGCAGTGAGTTAAATTACACCATTAGAAAACAATCAGATAAAACCATAATGTGGTATATTCTTGAAGACAACTTGCCTAGTATTTTCAAAAACAGTGTAATAGAGGAAACCCTTCTAGATCAAAAGAGAGATAAACAACTCAGGGTAGTTGAGGAAATGTCAGTGTAGACGGCTACATTCAATAACATGGAATTATTTTTCATTTTTCTGAAGTATGGGTAATGGTATTGTGGTTAAGCAGGAGAAAATATTTCTAGGATATATATGATTAACAGGTGAAGTGAGTTGATATCTGCACCTTATTTTAAATGTACACACACATAAGCAAATAGGTAAAATGCCAATAGTTGTCTCTATACAGTGTATATATGGCTATGTATCAGTATTACTTTTTTAACTTTTTTGCATGTTTGGAAATTTTCATAATAGAGAAAATGTTTTTAGACTCAATTGAGTACTATTCATGATGTCATTATGCTATGCAGTGCCTTGCTATAGATCCTATGAATATCAGGCAGCTATACCTGCATCGCACCCCTGAGAAATTTTTTTTTTTTTTTTTTTTTACCATACTGTGCTTAGCATTATATAACGTGCACTTTGAGAACTGGAGTAGAAAGCAGCTCTGTGAAATGCTTTGTATTGTAAGGATGTTTTAGAGACCATTGCTTACTATATTGTATGGTGGGTGTTCTCTTTGGGAAAGCTGAAACTTTGGGTTTGAATAACAAGATTAGTTATGCTGTTTTGAGAATTTTGGCATGTTACAGACATTGAGTTAGGTAGAAGCAGAGCTTATGTCTTACTGGCTGCTAGAAAGTTTAAATCCCCCTTGTAGTTCATCGCTAGCAGGTGCACTTCCCAGCAGCACTCCTGACTGCTTCCTAATTTTCCCTACCTACCCTCATTTTCCCCCCAATCTGACTCCCTCATCTATTTTTTTTGCTTGTATTTATTTTAGAAGATACTTGATACCCCACAATGTGCTAGCCATATTAAAAAGATTTAAAATGTAGCTTATGATTTGAAAGCCACAGCCTAAAAGACAGTCATATACTAGTACTAGTAAGTTATTGCTCCCAAATCCAGAGATCTTTTATTCTCTAATCAAATTTAGACTATGGGACTGTTACCAGAAAACTTAAAAAATTATATATTTAAATATGATTAAGTAAGATATAAAATGCCCTATTTTGTGGGGAGGTTTAATGCAGGAGATTCCATGGAAATGGATTTTCAACAGCAATTAGAACTGGAATTTTCCTTAAAATTTCATTTTTTAAAGCCTATCTTTCCCCAATTAATGAAGGAAGTGAAATATGCCATTGTCACATTAGCTGTGACCTTTTAAAGAAATTAATTAATTTAGAAAGAATGATAAAGTTAACATTTAAAAGCATTTCTGAATTATGATATACAAAAAAATTATAATGAAAGATTATATTATTCTTGAATGGTATTCAAATCTCGTCCCCCCCCCCCCACACACACACACACATAGTTTCATCCTTCTGTTAAAGAATACTTTATATTTTGTAAAATATTTTTCATCATCAGCATGTTGATACAGATGTTATATTTACAATTTATTCTTGCTATCTTCTTGGGTTTTGAAGTCCTCACCCAATTTCATTTTGGGGTTGCTGTGTTATATTAACAAAGTGCATTGTCTGACAGCAGAATATTTAGAGCAGGGATAACATTTACTATAAAATATGCTATATGAATTAGTGGTGGCTAAGACTTTATGTATATGTTAAGTAGTAGTGTCTTTTGATACACCTTAAGTTTATTCTAACCTTTTTAAAAAAGTATTCACTTGATAAATAAGGTTTCTTCTTTAACTAAGATTCCTAAATTCAGTGGAATCTCCCACAGATCTTTTTCCTTTAAAGATCTTGAAAGTAGCCTTGTTAAATTAAATGATCTTTCAAGGCTTTTGCACTTAGAAAACTAAGTTTTGATTTTATATTTCGATTTTATAGATATACTAGAGGCCTGGTGCACGAAAATTTGTGCACTGGGGTTGGGGGGGGGGGTGTTCCTCAGCTCGGCTTGCCCCATCTCACAGTCCCGGAGCCCTCAGGGGATGTCCTACTGGTGGCTTAGGCCCGCTCCCCCTGGGGAGCCTCCCTCTGCAGGAGGCAACTGGGCTGATCAGGGGAAAGCGCCACCCCCATCACCCCAATGCTGCTGCCATTGCTGGCCACGGCGGCTGCGAGGCCTGAGCCCCATGCCTCGCAGCCATTGGGGCTCACGGCTGCTGTGGCTTTGTCCGGATGAACATCCAGATGGACGCCTGGAAGACGTCCACCCTAATTAGCATATTACCCTTTAATTAGTACAGATGCTTAAATATTAACCTTAATAACCTTAATATAAAGTGTCCTTTGGAGAGAAACCAAGATGGCGGCATAGGTAAACACCTGAACTTGCTGCCTCGCACAACAACTTCAAAACTACAACTAAAAGACAAAACGGACATCATTCAGAACCACAGGAAGGCTGGCTAAGTGGAAATTCTAAAACTAGAAGGAAAGAGAAAAGCACACTGAGACTCAGAGGAGGTGTGGAAGGCAGAGGTACGGAGGCGCGCATGCGGAGAGGGCTGGCAACTGAGTACGCGGCTAGATTTTTCAATCTGCAGGGAGACACAAGCTCCCGAGTGCTCTGAACTCCAGTTCCGGGCGAGACTCTGGGGACCCAGACTCATACGGGGAGAAACTGGACTGACTGGCAGTGGGCGGAACTCGAGGACGGCTTTCTCTCAGAGGTGCTTGCAGCGATTACCAAGGGACACTGAGACCCAGGGGGCCTCTTAGGGCAGGCCATTTTGTTTGTTCCGCCCTGAGACCCTGCCACACCCAAGCTGTGCGCAGAGGCTTTTGCATATGAATGGCCTGGTCCTTTGAAATCTAAAATTACCTAACAAACTGCAGCTGAGTCAAAGAGACCCAGAACATCTAAAATTACCTAACAAACTGCAGCTGAGTCAAAGAGACTCAAAAGAAGGCCCAAGGCCCCACAGCAGCCTGCATTGCTTCACAGCTGGGCCTCATCTGGGCACCTCCAAACCCCAAACAAAGAAGAGGAATCTGCAGATCTCTCTGTAGCTCCTACTGGGTGACCTCAGGCAGAGGTTAAATTAGCACCGCCTTGGAGATCCAAGAGCCAGTGTACCCAGTGGTAAGAGTGGGACCATCCAGATTACAACTCCTCGGATCCATAAAGGACACACTCAGGGGGCAGACTCAGTAAGCACCAAAGCCCCACTGAAGCAAGTCTTGCCTCATAAGGGTGTCTCCAGCACAGAAGTTCTCCCATTGTAGACACAGCTGATCCTCACAGCCAGCTGGCCTGGAGGACAATTCCTCCCAGTGATACTAACAACAATCAAGGCTTAACTACAACAAGACTGTGCACAGAGCCCAAAAAGGGGTGCACCAAGAGTGTCCACCTCAGGTAACTGGGGAGGCTGAGCCACTGGGTCCTATAGGACACCTAACACACAAAGCCACTCTATCAACTCAGGGAAACAGCCAAAATGCAGAGACAAAGAAACAGGTCACAAATTAAAGAAATGGAGGAAAGCAAACTACTGGATATAAAGTTCAAAACCACAGTTATAAGGTTTTTCAAGAATTTTCTAGGTAAGGCCGATAAATTTAGCAAGACCCTCGAGGATATGAAAAAGGACCAACTAGAAATTAAGCATACACTGACTGAAATAAAAAATAATATACAGATATCCAACAGCAGACTAGAGAGGATCCCAAGAATCAAGTCAAAGATTTGAAATACAAAGAAGCAAAAAACACCCAACAGGAAAAGCAAAAAGAAAAAAGAATCCAAAAATATGAAGATAGTATAAGGAGCCTCTGGAACAACTTCAAGCGTACTAACATCCGAATTATGGGGGTGCCAGAAGAAGAGAGAGAGCAAGATACTGAAAAGCTATTTGAAGAAATAATGACAGAAAACTTCCCCTACCTGATGAAAGAAATAGACTTACAAGTCCAGGAAGCGCACACAACCCCAAACAAAAGGAATCCAAAGAGTACCACACCAAGACACATCATAATTAAAATGCCAAAAGCAAAAGACAAAGAGAGAATATTAAAAGCAGCAAGAGAAAAACAGTTAGTTACCTACAAGGGAGTACCCATACGATTGTCAGCTGATTTCTCAACAGAAACTATGCAGGCCAGATGGGAATGGCAAGAAATATTCAAAGTGATGAATAGCAAGAACCTACAAACAAGATTACTCTACCCAGCAAAGCTATCATTCAGAATTGAAGGTCAGATAAAGAGCTTCACAGATAAGAAAAAGCTAAAGGAGTTCATCACTGCCAAACCAGTATTATATGAAATGCTGAAAGGTATTCTTTAAGAAGAGGTAGAAGAAGAAAAAGGTAAAGATAAAATTTATGAACAACAAATACTTACCTATCAACAAGTGAATCTAAAAATCAAGTGAATAAAAAATCTGATGAATATAATAATCTGGTGAATATAATAGAATCAGGAGCATAGAAAGGGAGTGGACTGACAATCCTCGGGGGGAAAGGGGTGTGAGGGGTGCGGGACGAGACTGGACAAAAATCATACACCTATGGATGAGGACAGTGGGGGGATAAGGGCATGGGGTGGGGTGGGAACCGGGTGGAGGGGAGCTATGGGGGGAAAAAAAAGGAACAACTGTAATAATCTGAACAATAAAGATTTTTAAAAAAAATAAAGTGTCCTTTAACAGAAAGATGATACTATTGTGGGGGGAAAAGAATTTGAATATCATTCAAAAGTAACTAATATAATCGTTCATTAAGATTTTTTTTTTGTACACCATAATTCTTTCAGGAATGCTAAAACAGTGGCATATTATACCTCCCTTCATTAATTAAAAATATAGGGTTAAAAATGAAATTCTCAAGAAAAATTCCGATTCTAATTGCTGTTGAAAATCCATTTCCAGTGAATCTTCTACCATGAGGGATATGCTAAAAATTAATCGCCCTAACAGGGTTAGCTGTAAACATCACAGGTGTGAGTACGATTTGCCCCAGGCAGAATGATTCCTAAAGCTAAGACTTAGCTTTCATTGCTCACATCTCTGGAATTAACTTTCTCTAGTTTGCCAAAATTCAGGAAACAAGGTGTTCAGTTCTCTCTCTTTCTGCAGCTATTTTTAAGTGAAAGTACTATTCTCATTCTTACTTCCATTCATTTCTTAACCCATGGAAATCAAGTTTAATTTTGTAGCAGTGCCTGTTAGCTATGTGAGCTTTGTGCAGCATCTCCATTTATACTGCTTCACACATCGCTCACAGGACAAGTTCCCACAAAGACCTGTTTTGTTCTACTGTCAATCCACCTAAAGAAACCAGTTTAAAACTATGCGCAGCTTTGTAAATCAAGATGAACTAGTCAGAAATTGGATACAGAAACAAACAAGAAACCAAGTAATGCTTCCTACTTAACAAGCAGAGTGTTATATATAATCAAATTTCAGGTAATGAAACACCCTGCATTCTAAGCATATTCTAATTAGAAAGTTTATACTTTATTCATATTGTAATCATAGTCAAGTCATTATCCTGTTCCCATTGCTAGAGTTATGAAAATATAATTAATGTTTTTAGTAGGATACTGTAGGCAACAGAAGGCAGGGAGAATAAATGATGAAATGTGAACTTTGGTTCTGGGGATTTCTTAGCAAGCCTTGTAGGCGATAACTAAGTATCAAGGTTGCTCAGAAGAGGAGTTTGATATCAAGCACAGATTTCCTTCTTTTGGGCAATAATTAGCAGACCACAGTAAGAAGAAATGTAATGGCATGCAGAATTTATTTTCTCAGGGACTCTCCATCTAGGTCAGGAAGAAAGGAATTGCACAGTTCATAAGTAACAGAATTATGTTTTTCACCACAGAGTTAAATTGAAACAATATATTCATACCTTAATTTATGGTGTTTGAAAATATCCCATGAAATATTTTCCTCTTTGGGTAAATGTTTTGTAAAATTATTTTGCCTTCTTGTTTAGAACTTTGAAGAATAGCAAGCCCTGTTCAGAAGTTTTGTTTCAGATGATCACTAAACGTACTTTTAACTCAATATCAAATAAAAATAACCTTCCAGCCCTGAATGGTTTGGCTCAGTGGATATGAGAAGGCTAAAAAGGGCTAATTCCAATGTAACCCTTATATTTGGGGCTAGTGATCTGAATTCAAGCCAGCAAGCTCAGGGTACATTCCTGATAACCTATAATTAAGTCCCTCTCTCCTTCCCAGATACTGGTCTTGCAGAACCTGTTACTGTGAACAGTGCACTGCCCCGGAGGGAGGGTTATTAATGCTGGCGCCAGTCCAGACCACCAGATATGGCCTGGAGATCCCCAACACCTGGGGGCCTTCTTGCAAGGCCCTCGAAAAGGACCGGAAGCATAATCCATGTTTGTGGGACAAAGACCACAGGGAGGGAGATATAAAGGAAAGCCCCATGCGTGTTCCTTCACTCAGATTTGGAAGGCTGTTCCCTGAGTCCGCCGGTGTATTAAACAGTGTCCCTCCTTTTTCTTAGAAGCGTCTTTGGTTTTCTTTGGTCTTCTGCAACAGATAGAGCGTCAGATTGCGGACTGAAGGGCTCCAGGTTCGATTCTGGTCAAGGGCATGTGCCTTGGTTGTGGGCACATCCCCAGTGGGGGGTGTGCAGGAGGCAGCTGATCGATGTTTCTCTCTCATCGATGTTTCTGGCTCTCTATCACTCTCCCTTCCTCTCTGTAAAAAATCAATAAAATATATTTTAAAAAAATAACCTTCCAGAAATCGGCTTTTTTTGTGTGTGTGTGATGCTTTGCTTTTTCCTCTTGAGAAACACAAAAAGGAAATAAAAGCAAAGAAAACATAAAATGTTCTCCACTCATTATTCCAACAATAAGCAAAAACCAGGCTTTCACCACAAGTAAGTTAGAGAATTCTCAGAGTACTTAGTGAAAATATATAATCTAGGTTCTGAATCAGATGAACATGTTATCAAATATAAAACTATTATGGAGAACACAACACATTTAAAAAATTTCCATTCTCCTTAATTCCCAACACACTTTGAAAAGAAAATTATAATAAAAATGGGGTTTTCCCCCTCCTAAAGCCCTTTTCCCACCACTGATATTTACTGCATATGAGTATTTATTTTCTGTCTTGAAGAAACAAGGTTAGCAAGGTAACTTTTCTTTTTTAAAAAGAAATATATTTTATTGATTTTTTTACAGAGAGGAAGGGAGAGGGATAGAGTTAGAAACATTGATGAGAGAGAAATATCAGTCAGCTGCCTCCTGCACACTTCCTACCGGGTATGTGCCTGTAACCAAGGTACATGCCCTTGACCGGAATCGAACCTGGGACCTCTGAGTCCGCAGGCCGACACTCTATCCACTGAGCCAAACCGGTCAGGACAAGCAAGGTAACTTTTCTAAAACATTTTCCTTTACATGAGAATACAAAAGGATTCAATTGAGTAATTAAATGTCTTCTTGCTTGCAACTGCTTCTCCCTGGCACTCCTTTCTCAAGTTTCATAGTCTCCACTATAGACTGACAATTTAGAACGATCTCATTTCTAAATCTAATTTCTCATTTTTCAATGGTAAAGTGTGAATTGTCAAATCTTAAAATGTGAATTAGGTTTTCTTTATTATTACATTTTTATTGAGGTATAACTTACATACAGTAAAATGCACATAACTGTACAGTTTGAGTTTTAACATATGCACACATCAGAATCAATGGTGAGGACTTTCTCAAAATACTCCTGCAGGTTAAAAAGTTTCTTAGATGTTTCTGAGGAACACCAGTTAAGAATCTTTGCTTTTGTAAAGAAGCAAATTGAGGAATGTACATAAAAATACATATAAGGCATTAACACAGATTACAGTTAGGTTGCTGTTTTTAAAAAACTTAACTTTCTTGTGTGCCTTGTTCATGGGGTTTGCAATGCTAGCTCACAGATGAAATTCTCAATTTGCTTTTCTCTTTGTTTTTTTAGAAAATTAATACCAAACTTCATGATGGAGTATGTCAGCGCTGTAAAGAAGTTCTTGAATGGCGTGTAAAATACAGCAAATACAAACCATTGTCAAAGCCTAAAAAATGGTGAGTTAAGTTTATTAATTACCTTGCCAGTATCATATAGTTAATTATTTCATTCCCCAATTTTCAAAATTGTATTCAAATAAATATTAAGGTATATAGAAAAAAAAAATTCCATTGTCCCATGTACAATTTTATCTTATATGCTGAATCCTGCTTTGTGAAGGCAAATAGATTGAAAAACTGGATTGATCATTCCCTGACCCATTCTTCCATAAGTAATAATGCACCATTTTTATAGACTCTTGTGCATAAAAGGTGGGTTAGGGCAGAGAGGGGAATATTTGTTTTGCAAGTCTACTTCTCACTGATGAGGTAACAATATTTACTATGGATCATCTCTACCAAGGGGGCCTTAAAACAGCTCTGACTTTTTAATGCAACCCATGAAGATTACTGAAATGGCTGAGCTGGAGTATCATAAATAAACTGCTAAATTGATAACTTATAATTTAATTCCTTTGAATAGTTGGGTTTAAATGAAAAGATATTGGACTTTGTTTCTCATTCTTCTATCCCTCAGCCTTTTTCTTTAATTCTTGGGATTTTGTTTTATCAGCCTTATGTGCATCCTAATGTTGTTCCCTTATATCCTTTAGCTCAGCTGAATGAATAAGGGCCACACTGGAGGGTAATTTCTGCCTAAAAGAGAAAAGTGATCATTTGAAATATAAAAGTTAGCATTAATGTATGTGATAGTGTTTTTACATTCTGAGTTTTAGTTTGGTAGTCTAGGTAGAAGCTATTTAGAACACAGTTATGCATTGTTGCTTTATTTTCCTTTTAGTTTTTGAGTAGTAGTGGCAACTTCCTTAAATGTATTTTCTCTTCCTTCATGGGAGGAAGTTTTACTTAAAGTTTGGAAGGTTAGTCTAAAAAATAAACATGATATAACCTTTGCTGTTTATTTTTATTGAAAAATTATGTCAGACGTTTTGTGAATCTATAACTTGGAGTCAGGGAAGTTCATGGTGATGTTGCCACTGCCTAGGCAGTATAGTGTAACCCAGAGGCGTTGAGAGACCTCAGTTAGGTCCAGGAGATGAAGACCTCAGGAGCTGCTTCACCCTGAGGCAGATGAGGTTAGCCATAAAATAGCTGGTGGTGAGTGTAAAATGAGGGAAATAAAATATATTGTATAAGTACCAAAATGCAGATAACATGACATTAAGGCCTAAAGGAAGATCTCTAGAAATAAAGAAGCCTTAGGTATTGCAAAACAAATGATGGGTAATGAGAGACTAAGAAACTACTAGTCCAAACATGGTCCAAACGTGTTACTTAAGAGGTCACCTGTCTGGCCTAGAACATTATGAATTTCAGATTACACTGAATATGTGACACAGGAGGCATTTCAGAAAGCACAGCTTTCAAACTCTAATCTAGCATTGAGAGACTTGTAGAAAGGATAACTCATCTATATCCACCTTGCTTTCTCTGCATATTAAGACTTGACCAACATTGTAAGGGATTTAAATGCAGTGATGAAAGATGCTTGATGGGATGTGAAGGCGTCAAAATTCTGCCACCCTGAAGCTGCTTTTTGGGATGTTGATTTTTAAGCTGTTTATTAAGAAACAAAAGACCCAGAAAGAACCTTTGACCCTCCCCCCTTCCCTGCCCAAGAGTTTCAGACAAAGAACCCAGCTTCTGGAAGGAGATCTTATGATATTCCCCTTAGCCCAATTTGAATTAAGTAGGGTAAACAAGAGAACGTCAGGCAGGTGCCTGTTAGCTAGGTACCCACTGTGCCCCATTGTGTCTGAGTCACCTCGCACGGATTTTCCTGCCAGGGATGTTTTGTCTTCCTCAACTACCTGTAAATTGCCCATTCTCACTTCTGAAATCTATTATCCCCCCTTTTCTCCTTATCCAGAAATGTCTTACATACCCAATGTTGCCTCACTGTCTTTGGAATTTTTATGGATTTATCATGTCTATGTGAATTCCCCATGTGCATGTATTAAACTTTATTTTCTCCTGTTAATCTCTATCTTTTTAATTTGGTTATTAGCCAAACCAGAAGAATTTAGAAAAAGTGGGAGGAAAAGTATTTGTATGTATTTTAGACCCCCACTGAAGCTTTGATCAAGTATAATCACTTACAAATTAAATTTTTCTTTTGTTAGGATTTATACTTATTAAATCCTACCTCTAAAAAAACAAACATGTATTTAGAGAAACAAATTTTACATTCAGATACTGGTTCTGCTGTTTGGCTGTTTGGTCGATTTGCATATTACGCTTTTATTATTATAGATACCTCCATTGGTCTGGAGTTTGAGTAAATGAATGTTTTTAAAAGGCTTGTTGCACATAAATGTTTTAAGGCCTTCTATGGGGAAGAGTTGGGTTTCTAGCAGCAGGAGGGGAGCTTTGTTCCCAGAGAAGTCCTGCTTTTATATGTCTACTATAGAGTATGGGATAGTTGAGCCTGGGAAAACAAAAAATAATTCTATTGGGGAGAAAATGAGATAGAGGGGGATGAGATGTTGCTAACAAGTCATGCCATTCCGTGATTTACCTCTCTAACAATATGCTGGCTCCCTCTTTACTACAAAAGTTTTTCAATCAAATTAGCCAAACTCTGACCTTCAAGATAATCTTTTTTAGATCAGCCCTGTTTTTTTTTAAAGTTAACATTTATCTACTTTTCTGGTGGTAGTAAAAAACATACAACATAATATTTACCATCTTAAGCATTTTTAAGTGTAGATAGTTCAGTAATGTTAAGAATATTCACGTTGCTGTGCAACACATCTCCAGGACTTTTTCATCTTGCAAGTTTGAAACTATTCACATTAAACCACAACTCCCTGGTCTGCTCCTTCCATCTCCTGGTAACCACCATTCTACTTTGTATTGCTATGAATTTAACTACTTTAAAGACCTCATATAAATGAAATTTATACAGTATTTGTCCTTCTGTGACCGGTGTATTTCACTAAGCATAATGTCTTAAAGGCTCTTCTGGGTTGTAGCACGTGATAGAATTCCCTTACTTTTTAAGGATGAATAATATTGCTGTGTGTGTGTGTGTGTGTGTGTGTGTGTGTGTACAGCACAGTTTATTCATCCCCTGATGGACATTTGTGTTGCTTTCACAATTGTGTTTTGGGAGGACACTCTAACCAACTCAGCTGCCTAGACAGGGCGTAAATTATAACTTTTTTTTACTAAATCTGTCTCTCTGTTTTCACTTTATCATTCGTCTGTTGCCTATTGTGAATATTGCTATGAACATTGTGTAAATATCTCTTTAAGACTCTTGCTGAATCATACAGTAGTTCTATTTTTAAGTTTTTGAGGACTCTCCATACTTTTTCCATAGTGATTGCACCATTTTACAATCCCACCCACAGTGCACAAGGATTCCAATTTCTCCACACCCTTGCCAGCATTCTTTAACCCTTTATTTTTAAAGGAAAGAAGCTTGTACTCCTAAATTTCTGCTTAATAAAGAGGACCACTGCACTCATTTATCAAAGAAAGCAAATTAATACACCGAGAGCACCAGATATACTCACCAGCTTGAGGTCATATTTATGGCAGTACCTTGCACTCATTCTTTGGCACTAGAGTCTTTGTCCATCTATTGGCATTAATTACTTGTTTTTAGGGCATAAGGTAAAATTGCAGACTAATGATGGAGTGAAAACAGGAGAGATAGATTTAGAAAAGTTATAAATTAGGCCCTGGCTGGGCAACTGAGTTGATTAGAATGACCTCAAGATACAACAAGGTTATGGGTTCAGGGCACATACAAGAATCAAACAAAGAATGCATAAATAAATGGGACAACAAAAATCAATGTTTCTCTCTGTGTGTTTCTCTCTCTTTCTCTCTCTCCCTTCCTCTCTCTCTCCCTTTCTCTTTCTAAAATCAATTTTTTTAAGTTATAAATTAAAAGTAGAAGAGCACTTCCTATAAACAATGTTTATAGAAAACATTTTGAGGAAGGCACCAGAGAATGGAGGGAAAGATAATCAAGAACCCTGTTTTCTTTAATAGACAATGCAGTTAATCTCGAGCTGTCCCTGTATATCTTTTGGGGGTTCCACATAAATTGTCATTTATTCATTTATATTTCCTCTTATTATATAACTAGAGGCTCGGTGCACGAAATTCATCCCTCAGCCCGGCGTGCGCCCTCTTGCAGTCTGGGAGCCCTCAGGGGATGTCTGATTGCTGGCTTAGGCCCGCTCCCCAGGGGACATGCGTAGCGCTACCATGGAAGCAGGAGAGGCTCCCGCCACCACTGCTGTGCTTGCCAGGGCTTCTTGCTGAGCGGCGCTCCCCCTGTGGGAGCACACTGACCACCAGGGGGTAGCTCCTGCATTGAGCATCTGTCCTCTGGTGGTCAGTGCACGTCATAGCGACCAGTCGTTCCGCCGTTGGGCCAAAACCAGCTCTCTGAC
Organism: Eptesicus fuscus; assembly: GCF_027574615.1. NCBI lineage: Eukaryota > Metazoa > Chordata > Mammalia > Chiroptera > Vespertilionidae > Eptesicus > Eptesicus fuscus. The sequence goes on from NC_072487.1 coordinate 37,481,000, forward strand.
ATCCCCCAGGGGGTCCCGGATTGTGAGAGGGCGCAGGCCAGGCCAAGGGACCCCACCGGTGCACGATTGGGGCCGGGGGGGTGGGTGTGGGGATCATGGGAGGTTGGCCAGACCTGATCTGCCAGACCACAGCAGCAAGCTAACCTACCAGTCGGAGCATCTCTCCGTGGTGGTCAGTGTACGTGATAGCTACTGGTCGACCAGTCGACTGTCTGCCCCCTGATTGTCAGTGCACGTCATAGCGAGCGGTTGAGCAGTCTTAGCATATCATTAGCATATTATGCTTTGAGTGGTTGAACAGCCGACCGGATGACCAGACACTTAGCATATTAGGCTTTTATTATATAGGATGTTGATCCATGAACATTAATCAGTGCTGTCTGTCACAAAGAAGATTTTCTATCTGCTTTGAACATACTAATTAAAGGTAAAAGTGTTTTCATTAGTGTCATCAATCGCTCACCTGTGTATGAAGCCTACTTTTTGACATTAATATTGATACAGCAAGGTTTGATTTAAAATTGCCTGACCTAAAGTGTAATGATTTTGATTTTCTCTTTTTTCCTAAACTACTCTTGGTCAGAGGTGAATTATTATATACTCTTAAGAATTATTCTAATCAAATCTACTGCAACAAGAAAAGTTCGTCCAGCCCTGGCCAGTGTGGCTCAGTTGGTTGAGTGGCCTGTGCACCAAAAGGTCACCAGTTCCATTCCCGGTCAGAGCACATGCCCAGGTTGTGGGTTTGGTCTCCAGTAGTTGTGTACAGGAGACAACTGATTAATGTTTCTCTCTCTCTCTGTGTCTCTCTCTCCCTCCCTCCCTTTGTCTCTCAAATCAATTAAAAAGAAACAGAGAGAGAGAGAGAGAGAGAGAGAGAGAGAGAGAGAGAGAGAGAGAGAGAGAGAGAAAAGGAAGGAAGGAAGGAAGGAAGGAAGGAAGGAAGGAAGGAAGGAAGGAAGGAAGGAAGGGGAAAGTTGGTTTGATCTTTCTACTTATTTTCAAACACCTCATTTAGGGACACAGGAAAGTGAATTATAACTTTCAAAGTTCTTGGAATTTGGGGATATTGTTTTCTTAAAAACATTTTCTAAGTAGCATATGATGTAATTCCTTAGTATAGTTTCAGAATCTTTCTCTGTTAGCACAGATTACTTAGAGCCCTTGCAGGAAATGTGTTGTGGATTTCTGTCAATGTTAGGTTTCTATTATTTGCACAGTAAGGGTGGAGTAGCACAGCTCACTGTTTACAAAAGCACTTAGTCATCGAATATGTGAGAGTATACAAGTGGAGCTTAATTATGATAAAGGTTAAAGTGCAATAATATAACCAAGAACTGGAGGCAGTGCCAGAAGAGTTGTGGCAGAGTAAAGTAAGCCTTTTATTTCTAGTAAGTACTAGAAATATAAGATCAATTCTTTTCCCCATTGATATTTATTGTATACCAGAGACCCAGTACATGAAATTCGTGCATGGGTAGGGTCCCTAGCAGCTGCCGGCTGCCAGCCGGGGCCTCCCTTCCTGGCTGCCGATGCCGGCCAGGGCCTTCCTTTGTTCCGCACTGCACCCTGGTGGTCAGCACACATCATAGTGAGCTCAGTTGGTCTAACTCCCGCCCAGAGGGAAACTTTGCATATTAGGCTTTTGTATATATAGATATCACTGGTTCTCATGCTTGTGTTCTCAGGACCATTTTATATTCTTTTTTTTTAATATATTTTATTGATTTTTTATAGAGAGGAAGGGAGAGGGATAGAGAGTTAGAAACATTGATGAAAGAGAAACATCGATCCGCTGCCTCCTGCACAACCCCTACTGGGGATGTGTCCACAACCAACGTACATGCCCTTGACCGGAATCGAACCTGGGACCTTTCAGTCCACAGGCCAACGCTCTATCCACTGAGCCAAACCGGTTAGGGCCCATTTTATATTCTTAAAAATGACTGAGGACCACAGAGAACTTGGTTTATATATGTATATGGGTTTTATGTATATTGATATTTATATTAGATATGAATAAGACATATTTAAAAATAATTATTTAATTATTTAATAAATAATATGAATATAAATAACATATGCCCATAAAGTGTTAATATCAATAACTTTCCAATGAAAAATAACTTTTAAAATAAAAATATTAGTGAGACAAGTGGTCCATTGAAAACTTCAAATTTTGTCTCTGATTTTCATCCTTAAATATGTAATGAACATTTTTTAACTTTTAATTACTTTTTTGTGTTTTTCATTATAAAAAGGTAAATGTCTTTTTACTTTTAAAATAACATTCTAAAAAAGGGTATTACTATCTCCTTTGTTAGTAAACATGGTTTATAGGAATGACCTGTGTTTTTTATTTGAACACAGTTTTCATTAAAATAATTACTTGTGGTATATGAATGGTCAAGATTGTTTGATTTTCCTAGGAATTATATGCTATGGAGAAATGAAAAAAAGGCAAAACCATCATTATTTTAATATCTGAAGTTCTCTTTGCAATGTACTCACAAAATTTTCTAAATATAGTTATTTTTTAAGGAAAATTAGGTAAAACTTATATTAGGTGATTTTAAAGTCTCTCCTTACTATGTATTTTATATGAAAAACACATTCTCAGGAGTGGTTCAATAATTTGCAGTTATTTTAAAGATGTTTCAGTGTGTTTCATGAGTTTTATGACAATTTGGAATTCATATAATGTATCATTAAAATAACATCTAAACCATTTAATTATTAAGATCAAGATTCAAAGGCTAGGCAGATATACTATTGTGGTAAAAAAAAAAAAAAAAAAATCCAGAAACTCAATTACTTTCAGACCTTCTCTCATTCTACTTCCAGTGAGGATGTCAAGCATGGATTAAGAGTTTTGAAAGAGAAGGCACATCAAGGTCCCACTTCTGTGACAGAAACTGGGAAGATGGTACACATCTAAAAATGTATATAATTTACATTTTCACAAACATGAGGAAACATGCCAGTTATAAAATACGTGTGTATCTCCTTACAAATAGGTATATTTATAGTCATAGAAGTACTAGCTTAATATAACCTAACCGGTTTTCAGAATGAATTTAAATTTGAAAAGAGAATAATCTGTTTCAGCAATAGAATTCCTTCTCTTCTCCAAATTGGCCTTTACAGTCTCAGCCAGCAGTGGGAACACTGGAAAGAAAGCCCCCACATCAAGGAAGTATTTCTTTGATCCAGTCAGGGGTTTACAAGTGGCAGTGTGCATAAGAATGTCTTAAAGAGTTTAACTGACAGATTGGGACCCATTCCCAAAATTCTGATTATGTAAATAATGGGTGTAGCCATTAATCTGCATTCGAATAAGCTATGCAGGTGATTGAGCCAGTGTTTGAGGCACTGTTTTGGGGATTAGTTGGGCTAGAATGTAGAATCTGTGATCTTTTGACTTCAGATTTCAAAACAGGAGATCCCATTTTTATGCCTAGTTTACATGTAAATTTTAACTTTGACAATTCAGTAAATAGTTTTATCCCTGAATTAGCTATTTAGATAATTAAGGATTGGTTTACCCCTGAAGTCCCTGGTGTGAAACAACATAGAGAAATGAAAACATTGTAATTTTCTTAAATCCTGAAATGAACCTAGCCAAAATAGGTTTTCTTTAAAATTATTTTAAAACTTTAAAAAAAATTAAAGCAAAAAAAACAATACAACACTGAAAATTTTCCTAATCCAAACTTATTTTTCCACTGATTCGACCACCAATTGTTCATCCATTCTACCAGTTGATGGACATTTAGGTTTTGCTAGTTTTTGGTGGTTATGAATTACACTGCCATAAACATTTATGTACAGGTTTTGTGTGAACATATGTTTTCATTTTTGGCGGGGCAAATACGTAGCAGTGAGATTGCTGGATTGTATGGTAAGGTTGTTTTTATATTGAACTGTCTAACTTTTCCAGAGTGGCTATACCATTTACATTCCCATCAATAGTTTGAGAGTTCCAGATATTTTAGCCGTAAGCTGAATCTCAGTGTGATTAAAATTTGCATATCTCTGATGACCACTGGTGCTAAGCACCTTTTCATGTGCTCATTTGGCATCACTATTTCTTCCTTGGGGTAGTTCTTTCTGTTCATTAGCTAATTTTTTATTGAGTTGTTTTGTTTACTTATTACTGAGTTTTAAAAGTTTTCTTATATCCTGAGTATAACTATTTTATCAGATATGTGTTTTGCAAATATTTTCTGCTTTTATATTTGGGTTTATAACTCATTTCCTGTTGATTTTATGGCTCTTCAATTATTCCAGCATCATTTGTTGATAAAGCTACCCTTTCTTCCTTGAATTCCCGTTGTCCTATGTTGGAAATTAGTTGACATATGTATGGGTTTATTTTTGGATTCCATTCTATCTCATTAATCTGTGTGTCTGTCACCAACCACACTATCTTGATTACTGGGGCTTTATGGTAAGTCTTGAAATCCAGTCAGGAGAATCTTCCAACCTTTTTTTTCTTTTTGAAAGTGGTTTTGACTATTATAGTTTCTTAGCTTTTTTAAAAAAAATAACTTTTAGAATCAGCTTGTCAATTTTTACAGAAAATCACTGGTCATTGCTACAATGTAGAAATACAGTTTATTTTTGTTTACTGACTATATATTGTGACTTTAATAAACTCACATTTTATTTCTAATACTTTTAAAAATAGATTCTTTGGGATTTTCTATATGAACACAGTTTTATTTCTTGCTTTCCAATCTGTATGGCTTTTATTTCATTTGATCTTGTGCTGTCTGGGAGTGATGAGGGCAGATATACTTGCCTTGCTCCTGATTTTATGGGGAAGGTATTCAGTCTTTTATCATTAAGTATGATATTGGTTGTAGATTCTTTGTAGATGCTCTTTATGAGGTTGAAGAATTTTCCTCCAATTCATAGTTTACTGAGGCTTTTTATTCTGAATGGTTATTAAATTTTGTCAAATGCTTTTTCTGCATCTATTGAGATTATCATATGGTTTGTCTTCCTTAGGACACTGATTTGGTGAATTACATTTATTGATATTAATATTGAATTAGTATTGCATGCCCTTGGGTAAACCCCACTTAGTCATTATATATATCCTTTTTATATTTTGCTAGATTTGATTTGCAAACATTTTGTCATAGATTTTTATATCTATGTTAATCTGTAATTTTATGTTTGTTTTGTTTTGCTATAGGGCCTCATCAAATAAGTTGGGAACTGTTTCTTCCTGTTTTGTTTTTTTGAAGGTTTTTGTATAAAATCAGTATTATTTCTTAAACTAGTGGCCCGGTGCATGAAATTCGTGCACGGTGGGGTGGGGGGGTGTCCCTCAGCCCGGCCTACACCCTCTCCAATCTGGGACCCCTCGAAGGATGTCCTACTGCCGGTTTACAGGGAATGGGCCTAAACCGGCAGTCAGACATCCCTCTCGCAATCTGGGACTGCTGGCTCCTAACTGCTTACCTGCCTGCCTGCCTGATTGCCCCTAACCACTCTGCTTGCTGGCCTGCTCACCCCCAACTGCCCCTACTGCCCGCCTGCTCGCCCTCAAATGCCCCCCCCCACCAGCCTGATCACCCCCAACTGCCCCCCGTGCCAGTGTGCTCGCCCCAAACTGCCCTCCCTGCCGGCCTGCTCGCCCCCAACTGCCCCTCTGCTGGCCTGCTCACCTCCAACTGCCCCCTGCTGGCCTGCTCACTCCAAACTGCCCCCCCCTCCGCTGTCCTGATCACCCCCAACTGACCCCCACTGATGGCCTGCTTGCCCCCAACTGGCCCCCCTGCTGGTCTGCTCACCCTAACTGCCCCCCCCCCCGCCAGCCTGATCACCCACAACTGCCATCCCATCCTGGCCTGATCACCCACAACTGCTCTCCCGCCTCTACCTCAGCCCCGCCACCATGGCTTTGTCCGGAAGAACGTCTGGAAGGTCTCCTGGAAGGTCTCCCAGTCTAATTAACATATTACCCTTTTATTAGTATAGAGGCCTGGTGCACAGGTAGGGGCCGGCTGGTTTGCCCTGAAGGGTGTCCCAGATCAGGGTGGGGGTTCCCTTCAGGCATGGGGCAGCCTGGGCGAGGGGCCTGTGGTGGTTTGCAGGCCGGCCACGCCCCATGGGGTAAGGTTCCCTGCTGGGGGAGCATGGCCAGCATGGGTGAGGGGCTGAGGGCCATTTTCAGGCTGGCCATGCCCCCCGGTGACCCAGGCTCCCAGCCCCTCCTTTTTTTTTTTTTTGTTTCCTCCAGCCCCTCCTTGAAGGGAGGCCAGGGTGGGCAGGAAGCTTCTCTTCCTCCATCGCGGGGGGCAACCCAAGCCTCCTGCTCGCTCCAGCTCCGTGGCCTCCACCATCTTTGTTGGGTTAATTTGCATACTCGCTCCTGATTGGCTGGTGGGCATAGCGGAGGGATGGTCAATTTGCATGTTTCTCTTTTATTAGTGTAGTTGTTTGGTAGAATTCATCAATGAAGCCATTTGGGTCTGGAGTTTTACCAGTTGGAGAGTTTTTAACTATGATTAAATTTTTCTTTAATGGATAGAGGAATTTTTAGATTAAGTATTACTTTTTAAGCAAGTTTTGATAATGTTTCTTTCCCAAATTTGTGCATTTCAATGATGTTGTTTGATTGATGGGCATAGAGTTGTCAGTAAAATTTTATTGTTATTCTTTCAATATCTGTTGGATCTGTAATGCTGTCCCTTCTTTGATTCCTGATATTGGTAATTTGTTTCTTCTCTTTTTTTGTCCTGATCAGTCTGGTTATGTGTTTGTGAATTATATTAATCTTTTCATTGAGCCTGGTTTTGGTGTTATTAATTTTCACTGTTTTCAATTTCATTATTTTCTGTTTATATCAATATTTCTTCCTTTTGTTTGCTTTTAGTTTAATTTATTTGTCTTTTTCTATTTTCTTAAGGTGGAAGTTTAGATTGTTTTTCTTGTTTAATATAAACATGTAATAATATATATTTCCTAAGAACTTTTTTAGCTTCTTTCTACAAATTTTGATTATGTGTTTTCATTGTCATTCAGTCAAAATATTTTCTAATTTTTCTGTGACTTCCTCTTTGACCTGAAGATTCTTCAGAAGTGTTCTAATTTATAGATATTTGGGCATTTTCCATATATTTTTCTGTTACTGATTTCCAGTCAATTTCACTTTGGTAAGAGAACATATTTCGTATAAGTTTACAGGTGTGTTTTGTTTTGTTTTGTTTTTTTAATTTATTGAGGTTGGTTTTATGGCTCAGATATGATCTATCTTGGAGAATATTTCATGTGTACTTGAAAAGGAAATATTGCTCTTGTTGGGTGGAGCGTTCTATAAATGTCAATTTGGTTCATAGTCTTCTGTCAACCAGGTGTTCTATATCTTTATTGAATTTTTTTTTTTTTTGTCTATTTATCCAGTTAGTTACAGAGAGAGGAGATGAAGTCCCTAGTTGTAATTATGAACTTGTCTATTTCTCTTTTTATTTCATAGTTTTCCCTCATTTATTTTAACAGCCTGTTGTTGGGTACATAAACATTCAGGAATATTGTGTGTTTTTGGAAAATTTATTCCTTCATTGTCATGGTACTATACTTTCTTTTTAACTATATATTTATGTTTAAAGTGGATTTTTAAAAATAGATTTTTATTGATTTCAGAAAGTGAGAGAGACAGAGAGAGACATCAGTGATGAGAGAGGATCATTGGTTGGCTTCCTACTGGGGATTGAGCCTGAGACCCAGGCATGTGCCCTGTCAGGAAATCGAACTATGACCTCCTGCTTCACAGGTCGATGTTAAACCATTTCTTGTCTTTTATACATAATGGTGCAATGAACATGGGCGTGTATATATCTTTTTGAGTTAGTGATTTCATTTTCTTCAGATAAATAGCCAGAAGTAGATTGCTGAATCATGTGGTAGTTCTATTTTTTAACTTTTTATGAACCTCCATACTTTTTCCATAGCACTAGCTATACCAATTTACATTTTCACCAACAGTGCACAAGGGTTCTCTTTTCTTTATGTCTTCACCAACACTTGTTATTTCTAGTCTTTTTGATAATAGCTTTTTAAAGGAATAATCTCATTGTGGTTTTGATTTTCATTTTCCTGAGAATTAGTGATGCTGAACATCTTTTCATATACATGTTGACCATCTGTTTATTGTTTTTGGAAAAATGTCTATTCAGATTCTCTGCCCAATTTTAAATCAGATTGTTTGTTTTTGCTATTGATTTGTATGAGTCCTTTATATATTTTGGATATTCACCCCTTATAGAAATATGTTTTACTTATATTTCCCCTATTCAGTAGGTTGCCTTTTTATTTTGTTGATGGTTTCCTTTGTTGTACAGAGCTTTTTAGTTTGATTTAGTCCCACTTGCTTATTTTGTTTGTTTGTTTTTTGTTAACTTTAATTTTGGTGTCAAATTTAAATAATCATTGCTTACAGCCCATGTTTTCTTTAAGTTTTATGGTTTCAGGTCTTACATTTAAGTCTTTAATCCATTTTTAGTTAGTTTTGGGGTATGATGTATAATTGTGATCCATTTTCTTTTCCTTTGTATGAGGCTGTCCAGTTTTCCCAGCAATTATTGAAGAGTCTGTTAATATATTTTTGACTTCTTTTTTGCAAATTAATTGACTATATATGAGTGAGTTTATTTCTGGGCTCTCTGTTCTCTTTGACCTGTATGTCTCTTTATGCCATTATCATACCATTTTGATCATTATAGCTTTGTAATGTAGTTTGAAATCAGGGAGCATGATGCCTCCAACTTTGTTCATTTTTCTCAATATTGCTTTGGCTATATGGGGTCTTTTGTGCATATAAATTTCAGGATTTTTTTTTTTTATTTCCGTGAAAAATGTTATCAAGATTTTGATAGGGATTGCATTGAATCTGTATATTGCTTTAAGTAGTATGGGCATTTTAACAATATTATACAGATACTAGAGGCCCTATGCACGAAATTCATGCAAGGGGCTCGGCCCTCGCAGCCATGGCAGCTTGCCTCGGGCCTCGGCCCTCGCAGCCCCAGTTTCATCGGGAAGGTCGTTCAGCTGTCCGGTCTAATTAGCATATTACGCTTTTATTATTATAGGTATGCAGAACATTCTATCCTAAAGCGATGGAATATACATTATTCTCAAGTGCACATCGAATATTGTTGAGGATAAATCATATGTTAGTCCTCAAAACAAGTGGTAAAAATTTAAGAAGATTAAAATTATATCAAGCATCTTTTGCAACCACAATAGTATGAAACTAGAAATCAGTTTACAAGAAGAAAACCATAAAATTTGCTAATTTGTGGAGAAGAAGCAACATGCTATTAAACAATCAATGGGTCAAAGAAGATATCCGAGAGAAATTTTTAAAAAATACCCTGAGATAAGTGAAAATGGAAATAGAACATACCAAAACATTGGGATGCAACAGTAACTGTTCTAAGAGAGAAGTTCACACCAATAACTGCTTACAACAATAAACAAACAACCTAACTTTATACTTCAAGGACCTAGAGAAAGAAGAAAAAAGTACAAAGCAATTAGAAAGAAGGAATTAACATAGATCAGAGCTGAAATAAATGAAACAGAAACTGAAAAGACAATAGAAAATATTAATGAGTTGATTAGTTAAAAACATAAACAAAATTGACAAATCTTTAGCTAGAAAGAGAAGACTCAAATAAATAAAATCCAGAATGAAAGAGATGTTACAACTGATACCACAAAAAATACAAAGATTCACAACAGACTACTATTGTACACCAATAAATTTGACAACCTAGAAAAAACAGATAAATTCCTAGACATACAATCTGCCAAGACTGAATCATTAAGGAAGAGAAAATCTGAATGGATTACTAGTAAAGAAATTGAATCAATAATCAAAAATTCCCAACAAACAAAAGTGCAAGATCAGACAGCTTCACTGCTGATTTCTACCAAACATTCTAAGAAAATTAATACCAACTCTTCTTAACTCTTCCAAAAAATAGAAGAGGAGGGAACACTTCCAAACCCATTTTATAAGGCCTGCATCACTGATATTAAAACTAGACAAGGATACCACAAGAAAATTGCAGGCCAATATTCCTGACTAATATATAAGCAAAAATCCTTAACAGAATATTAGCAAATCAAATTCAACAGTACATTAAAAGGATCATATACCATAATCAAGTGGGATTTGTTCCAGGAATGCAAGGATACTAGTAGTTTATCATCTACAAATCAATGAATGTGATACACCACATTAACAGAATGAAAGATAAAAATCATATGATCATCTTAATAGATGTCAGCCCACAGCTGACATCATATTCATCAGTAGAAAGCTGAAAGCTTTTCCTGTAAGATCAGAACAAGACAGAATGCCCACTCTTACCACTTTTATTCAACATAGTATTGTAAGTCCTGGCCAGAGTAATTAGGTAAGAAAAAGTAATAAGGGCATCCAAGTTGGAAAGGGAAAAGTAAAACTGTCACTGTTTGCAGATGACATTTTTTAGGCATTATGAAAGCAGATAAATCTCAAGTACATCTGTAACCTGTTACCTAGAAATGCTTTATTTAATGTAAAGTTATATAAGATAAATACCTGAGATTGGAATTTCTTTTTTTATTATCGTCTAAAGTTTTATATATGCCTCCTTTTTCTGAGATTGGAATTTAGGAGTTTTGATTTTTGGGCTTTTTATCTAGTCATTTAGCTTTACTTCCTCATTTTATCAAATACCATACATCTTAGGTAATTAGTAAAAATTAATGTTTGATTTCATTTTCTACTTTTAGTGTTAAATGTTTACAAAAGACAGTGAAAGATTCTTATCACATAATGTGTAGACCATGTGCCTGTGAACTTGAAGTTTGCGCAAAATGTGGAAAGAAAGAAGACATTGTTACTCCGTGAGTATTTCTTTTATGTTTGGGTTTTACTGTTTTAGTAATTGGTAAGCGAATTTTATTTAAGGAAATGTTCATTAGCTCTGAGGGTCTTAGTAAGTTTCAGTGTATCACACTAATGTAGACTTTTTCTGCCTAATAGAAAAAAGTCTTAATTTATCATTACAGATTGAAGTGAAACTTTGTAAGTGAAACTTTATATTTTTAGGAAATTAAAATATTTATCTGTGATGTTCATATTCATTACTCATTATTTAAAAGTTCCTTATTATGTAACTACTTTTCTTTATTGGACATCATGCATTAATTTCTTTGAGCCTACTTTTTTGACAACAGTCAATAATTATATATTGAAAAAGACATTAAAGAATTATAATAATATAATTCGTTGAGTTTTAACTTAGTCTTCAAGGATTTTTTTCTCTTTACTTATTTCATTAGGCTTCTGTTAATCAGGAAATGTAGTGTAAAGTTATTTTCACTACACAAGTAAATAGTGAAAGCCTGGGAAATAACGAGGTTTTTCCTTCCATCTTTAGGTTTAATAAAGAACCAGAAAAGACAGAAAACATTGAAAATAATCCGCATTCCAATTGTAGAAGAAGCTGCAGAAGAAATAAAAAAGAAAGTGATGATTTAGATTTTAATATTGATTTAGATGACTCAGAAGAAGATGACAGTCAAATAGATTAATATATTAAAAATCAGTGTGAAAACATGAAATTTTGAACAATTTTAGACTTTGAGGGTTTTACAGAAAAATACTGTGAAATCCTAATAAAGAATTTAGAATGACCTATAGAAAATGATAACATTTATACCTGGACAATATAAATTGTGTATAATATTTGAACAATTATAAAACTTATGCAGAGTTTTCTTACAATAAATTTCCAAGTAGCGTATGCTAAAAGATCTGCCAAGTGAACATTGGGGTATCATAATGCAGTTCATGGGAATTATGTAGAAGAATATCAAAGTAATAAGATTCAGAATTGATGGTTCTGTAAGAACTATCTCATAGAAAAAATCAGATGACATTATTGTTAGCCTCAAAAATTGGTCCTCAGGTATGTACCTTTTGATAAATTTATCTCAAGTAAATTATTCATTAAAAAAGCCTCCTTAATGTTTGGTTGCTTTATAAAGCAAAAAGTTAATTTTTAAAATAATAATGTGTAACAAGTATGTAGCAGTTTTTTAAAATATATTTTTATCATCACATTTTTAACCTTTTTTCTTTTATAAAATATACATACAGAAAATTGCATAAAATAATATGTATAGTTTAGTAAATACCTATAAAGAAAATTCATACATCTATCACACAGATGAAGAAACTACTCCTAAACAATGTAAATTAGCTTTATCTGATTTTTGAAGTTTTTCTTTTTATTATGAAAAATCTCAAACCTAAAGAAAAGTAGCAAAATAATGCAATGAACCTTTGTATAATCCTACCTAGATTCATATTTGTTAACAGTTTGCCCATTTTGTTTGTATCTGAATAGGTGGATATGGATATATATTTTGTTTGCTGAACCATTTAAAAATAAGTGGCAAGCATTAGTTTTGAATACACTTATGCACGTTATTTTGTACCTCTTCTTTATTTTATTAATATGAAATTTGTGAGATTGATTCAGGTTGTTGCAAAAGCTGTTACTAGTTCATTGAGATGTCTCTGTTTTATTCTATTGTATTTATGCACCACGATTTATTTTATATTCTATAATGTTGACGGACATTTGAGTTATCTCACTTTTCCCCTATTATAAACAATACTGCTTAGAGCATTGTTATACTTGTTTTTGGTACACGTCTTATTTCTTGGTACACATTTTTGTATATATGAATCTAGCAGTGGTCAAGGGCATCAGTAATGCTACAGTGCCAGCTGTCTTTCCAGAAGGACTGCCATCTCCCTTCCCCACAGCAGTGTATCAGAGTTCCAGTGCTCTGCATCGTTTCCAACATTTGGTATCAGATTGTTGAATTTCTGTCAGTTTGATATGTGTGCAGCATACATTTTGCCTTGTTAAGAGTGTAATGTCAATTTAAAATATTTCAACATAGTCCCTGCCTGGGTAGCTCAGTTAGTTAGAGTGTTGTCCCGATACACCAAGATTGTGAGTTCTATCCCCGGTCAGGGCACTTACAAAAAGTGACCAATGAATGCATCAATAAGTGGAACAACAAATCAGTGTTTCTCTCTCTGTGTCTCTGTCTCCTTCTCTGAAAATCAATCAGTAAAAAAAAGTTTTGAAAACTTTTGACATAAAAAAGTAAAGACAGCCCTGGCTGGTTTGGCTCAGTGGATAGAGCGTCGGCCTGCGGACTGAAGGGTCCCAGGTTCGATTCCGGTCAGGGGCATGTGCCTTGGTTGCGGGCACATCCCCAGTGGGGGGTGTGCAGGAGGCAGCTGATCAATGTTTCTCTCTCATCGATGTTTCTACCTCTCTATCCCTCTCCCTTCCTCTCTGTAAAAAATCAATAAATATATTAAAAAAAAGTAAAGACAGATAACATTACAGTAGCATCAAAGATATGTTAACCAGAAATAAATTTTAAAAATACTCAAGAACTCTGTTGACAAAATCTTATCAAAATATTAAAGAAAGTGGAGACAAAAATAGAGAAAGATAAAATAAGTAAAGAGAGATACCATGTTCATTATCTGGAAGTCTCAATACTCTAAGCTTACAGTCTTACTAAAATTTTCTTTGTGTGACTTACCTGTTTGCATATAAATTTATTTTCTGGACTGTATAACTTTTGTGGCTAAAGAGACGACTAAATTTTTATTAGGCCTAGAGTAAGTTCTTTCCCATCGGAGTAACTAATAATTTCTTAGATTACCAGGAGGGAAATTTAACAAACAGCATCACCTAGTGACATCTACTAATATCTGCATTTCGTTCTTTAGTGCTAACAAATGTTTTGTTTTCTTATAACAGACTTCAATTTAATTGTTATATGTAGATCATTTAAAAAATATATTTTTATTGATTTTTAGAGAGAGAGAAAGGGAGAAAGAATAAACATCAATGTGAGAGTGGCTGGCTGCCTCCTGAATGCCCTCTACCAGGGATTGACCCCACAACCTGTGCCCTGACCGGGAATCGAACTGGCAACCCCTCTGTTCATGGGATGACACCCAATCAACTGAGCCACACCAGCTAGGGCTATTTAGTTCATTTTTATTTATTTAGGAATTATCCTTTCTAATCTAAAAAGGTGTGTGTGTGTGTGTGTGTGTGTGTGTGTGTGTGTGTGTGTGTGTGTGTGTTTGTGTGTGTGTGTGTTTAATTGAAGCCCAACATGGATCTAAATCTTGGCTCAGTCAATAGCTATAGGACTTGATACAAATTAATGTTTCTGTGCCTTGGTTTCTAAGAGGTTGTTAGAAGGATTAAATGCATTAATATGTAAAATACTTAGAACCTATAAAACCACTACACAAGTGCTATTATTGCTACTATGAGTGTGTGTGTATAAATTAATTAGTAATGAGCATCAATTTGGTTGTTTGCCTATATTCTACGAAAGAAGACATATGTATCTGAATGCAGAGTGTGTGTGTATATATATATATATATATAATCCTGTTGATGCCAGAGGAATTCAGGGCCTGACTTGGTTTTTGGGGCGCCTCTGAAAGAAGCATTTTCAGAAGCCCCCACTGGAGGATGGGATGTGGAAACAGGCTTTATTGGCATGGAGTTACATTTCTTGGGTTCCAAAGTCCCCTGTTCCTTAACCAGTCCTGGAAAAGGTGTAGCTGGGAGTCCAGCAAAGTCAGAAACAAGGTCAGTGTCCAGAGCTCCTGTTCCATGTTGTAGCCGGGTGTGGTTCAGCATTCAGGCTAATTAAAGCTCATTAGTCCATGAATGGAGCCCAACATGGCTATGTGCCATGCAGGTGCCCGAGACATAGCCCCCTGCAGCAGGAGTTCCAGGAGCCAGAGACCTAGAGCCTTCTTTGTCTAGAAATATGTATATTTAGATTTCATGCACATGTAATGGCCATGTCCATGCTGGCCAATTTCCTGTTTCTAGGTGTGATTGACAGGCAAATGTTTTCTCATGTTACGCAGGCCTTGTTGGGCATGCATCTGATCAGCAGAGAATAGACTTGGAGAGTGCTAAATGCAGATTTTTCACAAAACTATAAATGGCCTGTCTATATCTAGTCTTCCCGTTTACTCCTTTCCTGCTAAATAACAATCTGGTTTCAGAGTCTGTGTTTTTTTACTTAATTACTACCCCATAGTACCAATGTGTCACATGTCAAAAGCATTTCTAAAGGTAAATAGAGAAAGCTATATTATAGGGAGGACATGACACAAGCAAGTTATTTGGTGGCTAAGAAGGCTTGGATTAATAATGGTAACAATATAAAGGTTAACATTCATTCATTCAACAAATAATCTTTGAGCACCTATGTATGCAAAACACTGTTCAAGATACTTGGGGTACAACAATCAACAAAACAAATGTCCTTTCAGAGATAACCTTTCAGTGGGTAAAGACAGACAATAAGCAGTAAACATAATAAATAAATTATATATTAGAAGGTGAAAGGTTCTGTGAGGAAAAATAAGGCATAGTGGTATGATTGGAAGTCTAAGGGCATGGATGGGGTGGAGAGGAGGGTGCACAGGTGGGTGGGAAGTAGGCTATGATCTCTATATATAAAAGCCAAGCAACCAGAACGACTGGGATGACTGGTTGCTATGACGCACACTGCAGCAGCCAACCAGCCCGATTGGGGCCCCAATTGGCCCCCCCAATTGCCCATGGTCCCTCCCCCTGGCCGGCCCCACTCCCAATCGGCCCCCCAACCCCAATCGCGGGTGGGACCAGCCCCAGCCCCAATTGGCCCTCCCCTCAGGGGTGGGGTCAGCCAACCTCCCACATTCCCTCCCCTCTACCGGCCCAGCCCAATGGCCCCCATTGGGGTGGGCTGGCCAGACCCCACCTATACACGAATTCGTGCACCAGGCCTCTAGTTTTTAAATAAGGTGTCTGGAGAGACATTTTTGGAGAGAGTGTTCCAGGCCAAGGAAACAGCCACTACAAGGCCTCTAACGCAAGATTTGCCAAGCATGTTTAAGGAACAGCAAGGAAGAGAGTCATTAAGGAAGAGAGTCCTAAGAGGTAAGATCACATGCTTTTAATATGTTTTTTATCTTTGATTTTCATGCATTTGACTATAATTTCTAAGTTGTGAATTTCTTATTTATGCCACCTAAGGTTTTCTGACCTCTAATCTATTGGTCAATGTCCTTACACAGACTTGGAAAATGGTTGGTCATTATTTCTTCAAATACTACTTTTTCTTATTCTTGCCTCTGCTTCCAGCACTCCAGTTAGATTTACTGTTGGAACTTTTTTATTCCTGTCTTTCTCATGCTCTGTTTTCTTTTTTTACATTTTTTTCCTGTGCTTCAATTTATATGTTTTCTATTGGTCTGTCTTTGCACTTATTAATTCTATAATAGGATTAATGTCTTCAGTCTGCTTTTAAACCCATCTAATAAATTCTTAACTTCAGATATTAATGTCTTCAGTCTGCTTTTAAACCCATCTAATAAATTCTTAACTTCAGATACTGAATTTTGCAGTTCTAAAATGTCCATCTGAATCTTTTTATAGATTTTAACTGTGTTAAAATATTGCATGTTACCTTTCTTGTCCATATTTTTCTCTATTTTCTTGACATTAATTATAAATTTATTGAAGTCCTTGTTCACTTTTGTTTTATTTTTAATAGATTATTTTATCTCTTGATTTTCGGTCACTATCCCCAGCTTTGCATGTCTAATTATTTTTATTGTATGCTAGAAATTATAGATGATACATTATAGAGGCTCCCTCTAAAAATAAATTACTGTAGATCACCTTGCTCCTGTCAGAACTTGAGCTTAAAATTTGTTAGGGGTGGTCTATTTCAGTTTCACACTTCTTTCTAGACGTCTTCATTTCTGTCTCTTACTCCTCGAGTGTTGTCTTTATTCCTAAGCATGTATTCTCTGGGGTCTTAATGCCCAATATGTTCATCAAGGTCTCACCACCTGGGTAAGCCCGGACTCTAGCGCTGGGACCTCGGAAGTCTCTGCCTAGCTCCGAGCCTCTGGCAGCTGTTCTCTGCCAGGACTGCTGGAGTTGTGCCTGGCTAGTATGCAGCTTAGGAGGCTGCGGAGTGACCAGAGTAGAAGGAAAATCAAGAAAGATGTCCTAGAAGGCAAGGGGCACATGCATTGAGTGCTTAATATATCCTGGCACTGCACTAAACTACGCCCTTTACATGAGAAGCTCATTGAATATTCATTATGGCCTTGCGTAGCGATAACTAACATGATTTACCAGTACATTTATAGATAGGAAACTGAGGTTAAGTGATTTGGCATACAGCTAAACACTGTATAGGTTTTGAACTTATACGATCATCTGATCCCAGAACCTGTTTTGCACATTAGTGCTAGTGTGCATATGAATATGTGAGTTGCTGACTGGATAACTCCACTATTTTCTTTTTTTTTCTTCTTTTTTTTTTTTTAACATATTTTATTGATTTTTTTACTGAGAGGAAGGGAGAGGGACAGAGAGCCAGAAACATCGATCAACTGCCTCATGCGGTGTGCCCGCAACCAAGGTACATGCCCCTAACCAGAATCGAACCTGGAACCCTTCAGTCCACAGGCCGACGCTCTATCCACTGAGCCAAACCGGATTCGGCTCCACTATTTTCTTCTTCTTCTTTTAAAAAAAATATATATTTTATTGATTTTTTACAGAGAGGAAGGGAGAGAGATAGAGAGAAACATCGATCAGCTGCCTCCTGCACACCCCCTACTGGGGATGTGCCCAGCAACCAAGGTACATGCCTTTGACCTGAATTGAACCTGGGACCCTTCAGTCCGTAGGCCGACTGAGCCAAACTGGTTAGGGCTCTACTGTTTTCAATACCGCTATTTCAGGACTCTGCAGACAGGCCCTCTGTCACGATCTCATTTCTATTATTTTAGACAATTTAGAGCTTTCTCTCTCTTTTTTTTTTTTTTGTCTGAAGAACTGTTGGTTCCCAGGCATCATTGGAGAGTGCTTAGGTTTTTAGCTGTTGCTGATACAACTGAATTCACTCTTTTTTATTCTTCCCTAATGACTATTGATTTCCACATATGAATCATAACACCTGTAATCTTTCTAATTAGGTGATGTCACTTTATTGTGAGACCTACTTGTGTAACAGAAGGAATATAGGTGTTTATAACAATTCTGGATATGTCTGTAGCTGTACTGGGTACTTAAGTTGTAGTGATTGTCTCCTAACACAGCAATAATTATCAGGAGAGGAAAAACAAAGTTGTTACATGTACTTGGCACATATATATATATATATATATTTTTTTTTTTTTCATGTAAGTTCTGAATAAGTATTCTCCATCTTTCAGGTGACTAAACTAAGGCTCAGAGGTTTAATAATTTGCCAAAGTAAAAAAGATAATACTAAGATTCACACCAAGTCTTTGTGGCTCCAAAGCCTATATTATTTCAACTACAAATAATATTTTATGTTCCTAAACATTTTGGGGGTTTTCTTAAGCGAAAATTTTAATATCATTAATTCAAACACACTTCTGTCCCTTCCTTACATCCTTTCTAAGTCTTTTCCTTCCCTGGTAACATTAGTCCTCTACTGAATGGTTGTCCAGTTAAGAAGTTACATTAAAAAAGACACACAAAAAACTATAGCCATCCTCTATATAACTGTGGCATAGATTTTTGTCACTCATTTTGTTCAGATTTGTTAGTAATATTGAATGTTGCAAGGCTCCTTTCCACAATTTTTACTGACAACCCTTATGAAGTCAGGGGAATATGTTGGGATGACTTACTCAGTTCTATATATAAGGAATCCCACACTTTTGTCAGTAATTATACATATGGAAAAATTATGATTTCCCAAGATCTCATCTGCAAGACTTTTTAAGGAATTGAAGCACCAGGCTTTCAAAAGATAGTGCTACATAAAATTACACATGAATTTTCACCTTTTATTTCTATATTATCTTTTAATATTTTTTATAATCTTAAAAATGTGTTTTATTTTAAAGAAAATAATTTGCATTATCATGAAATATAAAGTTGGTACTTGGTATTAATGTGGAAGGTTTTAAAAAATATATTAGATATGAAAATACAAATTGTACTTAAGTGTTAAGTTGACTAAGCTATTTATTTCACCAAAATCCGGTTTAGAAGTTTCTGAAACCTCTAACAACATTAATTTGAAGTATATAAATGAACTTTTCCATTTTGAGGCAAGGGAAAATTAACTTTTCCATTTTTATACATTGTATACATTGATGAACCTCGCAAATATGATGAGCAAAAGAATCCACATACAATCCGGCTGAGGCTGGGTCCCGGGTCCGGGTGAGGCCGCGCGCACCTAGGTCCGGGTGAGGCCAGGTGCCCCTGGGTCTGGGAGAGGCCATGCGCCCCTGGTTCCGGGTGAGGCCTTGCGCCCCTGGGTACGGGTGAAGCTGGATCCCGGGTCCGGGTGAGGCCGTGTGCCCCTGGATCCAGGTGAGGCTGGGTCCCGGGTCTGGGTGAGGCCACGCGCCCCCTGGGTCCGGGTGAGGCCACATGCCCCTGAGTCCGGGTGAAGCCATACCCCTGGGTCCGGCCGAGACCAAACCAGAGGGAGTCGGACCTCCGTTACCACCATTTGTCCACCATCCAGAGCTGAAAAGTCAGTGCCGACATGTACACATAAGGAACGGGTGGACATTGAAATTGGGTCTCAAAAGAACTGTTGGTCCAGAAAGAAACTCACTACAGACTGATTCATTTGCCTGTCAGCATAACTATTATTGCTCGTCTCACATTCAGTTCTTATAAGTATATCTCTAGTGACACATGATCTCGCACATCTAGGGGAAATGATGAACAACATAGACTGATGAACAAGAACAGAACCAGAAACAAGGAGGCATCGATCGGAGTATCGGGCCTCAGAGGGAGGATAGGGGAGGGTGGGGGAAGGGGGGAGAGATCAACCAAAGGACTTGTGTGCATGCATATGAGCCTAACCAATGGTTAAGTTCAACAGGGGGTTGGGGCATCCGTGGGACGGGAATGGGGGGATGAGGACAAATATGTAACACCTTAATCAATAAAGAAATTAAAAAAAAAATACCTTCACAGAAAAAAAAAAAAAGAATCCACATACAAGAGATTATACACTTTATGATCTCATACGAAGTTCAAAAATAATCAAAACTAATTTATGGGATAGACATCAGAATAGTGGTTTCCTTTGGGGGTGTGGACTGACCAGGAAGGGGCATGAGGGAACCTCTGGAGTGCTGGAATCACCCGTATCTTTATCATAGATTTAGAGTCTAGGTGATGGTTACACAAGTGCCTAGAAATATAAAGTGTAACACTTAGGATTTGTTCACTTTGTTGTATGTAAATTTCACCTGAATTCAAAAGTAATTATAAGCCCTATCCAGTTTGGCTCAGTGGCTAAAGTATCAGTCCTCGGAATAAAGGGTCCTGGGTCCGATTCCAGTCAAGGGCATGTATCTCGGTTGCAGGCTCCATCCCCCAGCCCTAGTTGGGACACGTGCAAGAGGCAACCAATCGATGTTTCTCTCTCTGTGTCTCTTCTTCTCCTTCCACTCTTTCTAAAAATTAATAAGAAAATATCCTCAGGTAAGGATAAAGGGTAAATAAATAAATAATAGTGTGGTTTTTTTTCAGTAATTATAATATTTAATTTTAAAAATTAATAGTACACCTCTGTCAAATTCATGCCTTGAGATAAAGCCATGTAAATCTTGACTTCAGGAAGAGTAGGAGATAGAGGCACTCTAGGAGGGTAGGAGGCACATTTGTTTGAATCCTAACCCTGCTTCTTACTGGTCAGGTGACCCTGGCTCAATGCACTTACCCATGTGAGGTTACCTATGTGTAACTTATGTATCTGCAAAATAAGGACAATGATTTCTACAGTAGAAGATTGCTGTGACTATTAAATATAGTATCCATACAGCTCCTGGCCCATAGTAGGCGCTCCATTTATGGTGTTTATTATCTTTCATCTGTAAGAGGTTTTTTCTTTTACCATTATGAAAAAAGAAAAAAAATGATGGTAACATGGGGAACAGCAACCTGAATGACTGATAGAGGAAATGAATGGGCCCTGGGGAAATTGCCAGGACCAGCTGCAGTCAGGAAAGATGGTCTCCTACCGCACAGAGCTGACGTCCCTCAGCAGAGGATATTACAGCATGTCCGCAAAAGGCAGGAAACAGCCGGTAACCTGACTTTGAAACGATTCACACTGTTCAGTAGTATCCACAGTATGTTTTCTGGTGAAGTGCTCTAGACGAAAAGCTATAGGTGTCCAATTGTTGTTCTGAGAAAATATTTAATTAATATACTAAGAATGTCTAGAACCGTGGTCGGCAAACTGCGGCTCGCGAGCCACATGCGGCTCTTTGCCCCCTTGAGTGTGGCTCTTCCACAAAATACCACGGCCTGGGCGAGTCTATTTTGAAGAAGTGGCGTTAGAAGAAGTTTAAGTTTAAAAAAATGTGGCTCTCAAAAGAAATTTCAATTGTTGCACTGTTGATATTTGGCTCTGTTGACTAATGAGTTTGCCGACCACTGGCCTAGAACATCTGGAAACACTGGGAGAATAGTGTATTTATTACACTTTACCCCAAAGCATACTGAACATACTATTTGGAAATGCATTGAACAGTTACACACCGTTTTAAAATAGATTTCCTCTATGTTTCTCACCTTCGCAACACTAATGGCCAGTGACAAAAACAAGACTTACTGAAAGAAGCAAGTATTTCTTATAAATCATTTGGAAACAGTTTTGGAATCCATTTCTTGGCAATGGAAATAGTACATTTCAGATCCTATTAAGTGATTGATTTACATGTGGGAAGTACTCAGCTGGTCGTTCTGGAAATACTTAGTGAATGCCGCGCCACTGTTCGTAAAGTTGAGCGGATATCCTACGGAAAATGAAAATCCCAGAGGGAGGAAGCCACGTGGGGGCATGTTGTCTCTGCCTGGCACGATCACTTAATACACATTTGAACTGTAGAATTGTGGAGACCCAACTGGTTTTAACTGAAATGGGCTCCCTGGGATGGATGGGAGCCAAAACAGGAATCCACAAAACAACTCCGTTGTATGTTTGGACAAGCATGTCCACCAGTCAACCTTTCTGTCGTTTTTCAGTCATACAACTTCCTCCTTCTCCAGAACCCACTCCTCAAGTACATTTTCCCCAGCCATGGGACATGACTATAGTCCCACAATCAACTGTGTTTCCCCAGCTGAAAACTGACTGCAGAGTTGACGAAAATCACCATGGAATTGAACATAAAGGAGTAATTTTCCTTTTGTTGTTCAGTGTTGCATTAGGAGGCGAAAGAGTTTGTGGGAGTTTCCACTCAGGGACTGCTGACCCCACCAGGTTGCAAGAAGCCCATGAATCCACATCGCACTAGGCCTTGTCAGCAGCTTGAATAAGGACTATGTCTTGCATATCTATCAACTATTTTTATATGCAGTAGACATGATTAATTAAATGCAAATCAATTAAAATTATTACAGAGTTCAAAGTATTCTCGAAATGATGTATTTCCTCAATTTATATTAAAGGTTTGATTCAAATATGCAGGATTGTCACTTTTTTGCTGTTAGAAAGGGGTCTTGGCCTGGGAATGGTTGGGAACCACTGATAAGCATATCAGTCTTGTCCTGGCCGGTGTGGCTCAGTTAGTTGAGCATGATCCAGTCCTGTGTACCAAAAGGTTACAGGTTTGGTCCATACTGAGGCAACCAATCAATGTTTCTCACATCAATATCTCTCCCTCTCTCTCTAAAAATAAATAAAAACATATTTTTTTAAAAGTCAGCCCAACCAGTGTGGTTCAGTTATTAAGCGTCAGCCCATGAACCAGCAAGCCATGGTTCAATTCCTGGTCAGGGCATATGCCTAGGTTGTGGGCTCTATCCCCAGTAGGGGTCGTGCAGGAGGCAGCCAACTGATGTTTTTCTCTCATTGATATTTCTATCTCTCTATACCTCTCCCTTCCTCTCTCTAAAATTAATTTTAAAAAAAGAATCAGCCTTCATTGTGCTGTAAATTCTGTAAAATTCTATAAAAACTATTTCCACAATGTAATAATTCTGTCTCTGTACTTTTTAAATGCTGAGGTGTAATTTATAGACAATAAAATTCACCCATTTTAATTGTATACTTTTATGAGTTGTGCAATTATCACCACAATCCAGTTTTAGTACATTCCCATCACATAAGAAAGATCTATCATCATCGGTTTTAGTCACTCTCCATTCCCACCCCCCAGCCCCTAAGCAACTATCTTTCTTTGTCTATAAAATTTTTTATGAACCTTTTATATAAATGAAATCATACAATATATGGTTGTTAAGTCTGGCTTCTTTCACCTACCATAACATTTTTGAGATATATCCATGTTGTAACATGTATCAGCAGTTCATTATTCTTTTTTTTGTTTTCTTCTTTTTTAAAATTGCTAAATAGTATTTCATTGTATGGATATACTAATACTGTTTACCCACTCAAATTTTAATTGTTTCTACTTTGTGGCTATTATTAATAATGCTGTTGTGATCAATTGCATATGAAGTCTTTGTGTAGACATGTTTTCTTTTTTCTTGGGTATATACCTAGGAGAAAGATTGCTGAATTGGCCCAGCCATCTGGCTCAGTAGTTGAGCATCAACCTATGAACCAGGAGGTAATGGTTCAGTTCCTGGTCAGGGCACATGCCTGGGTTGCAGGCTTGATTCCCCAATAGGGTTTGTGCAGGTGGCAGCTGATCAATGATTCTTTGTCATCATTGATGTTTCTATCTCTTTCTCCCTCTCCCTTCCTCTCTGAAATTAATAAAAATATCTTTTTTTAAAAAAGAAAACAATTTTTATATCTTAAATGCAAATGTCCTGCACCTGCAGTCTGTGGCCAATGCAGTTTCTTTTCTATCTTCTCTCTTCCCATTTGGTAGAATGAGAATCTTGAGCTAAAAATAATTTTTCTGCTTCCCAAAAGTGTGGACACTGGAAATCACTGTGTAATGCCATTAAACTGAACCTCTCCCCAAAACTCACACAAAACTGAGACTAATGATTACTAAGTATATATCTGATATGATATTGGCAGTGGTCCCCAGATCTGGGTTCCATCAGAATCACTTGTATTGTGTATTTACAATACAGATCCTCTGGCCCCACAGGCAAAGCTCCTCAACCATGTTGGTACCAGATAATTAGGGTGCCACTAAAGCAGGTCAAAATGGCTCAGCAGCCCAAGGTCCAAGTGCACTGTCACAGCAGAGTGCTTAGCACAGCTAGGAGGATGAGCTCACAGGTACTAGAGAAGCTTAGGCACAGAGCTGTCTAAACCTCAGGTTGCGCCAAGCTAGCCATATTTGGAAAAATTCTATTGTAGGGTAAATGTGAGTGAGATTTAGAAGTCACAGGGAAATACAGCAAAACAGACTGAATCTTGTGCTATGAGAGATGTGGAAGAAACAAACAATTGGCATCCTGAATGGGTGACTTATGACCTTGTGGCCCATTTGGTTGGCAGCAGCTCAGCCTTTGGGAGGTAGCTGAAGGAGAGGAGGACCGAGAGGGGTGCTGGAAGGCTGATGCACCCTTTCCTGAGTGGGGGGTCTGAGTTCAAGTTGCCCAAAGGAATGTCATCGCCTCCCTCTCCCATCCCTCTCAAATCCTGGTCCTAGTGTATATGATCTTCTTACTTCCTCAGGATGCTTAAGTTTTTGCAGATAGGTTTATATAAAAGAGTTAACCCTCCTCTGCTGGTGGCAAATTCCAGCAGGTCGTAATTATGCAAGAAGTTCATTAGAAGGCTTGATGGACACCTTCAGCAGGGCTGAAGATCTGCATATTATTGCCTGCTGCCCGACAGCTGAGGGCAGTTCCCCCAACCTGATGGTCCTTTATTGTTTACCAAACCTTACCTTTGATATGTATATCTGCTTTGCTAAAGGGAAAAATGTGGAAATAAAAAGCCATGGATCTGGACATTCAGACATTCGGGGAGCCTAGTTTACTAGAAAGTGGAGCCTCCCCTGGCTCCCCCATGCCTCCCAAATTTATATTTCTTGTCTAGTCTCTCAATCCATCTATGTGCAGTCCTTCTCCAGATTCCTGAATCCTTGCATCTGCAGAAAGACCCTAGCACTCATCTACTCTTTACATATCTTTGTGTATGTGTGTGAAGGGAAGTGGTCTCTCTTTTAGCAAAGCTTCAGATGACATAATAATCAGAGATATCCAGTTTTGTTTCAGATGAAAGGGAAAGTGATGGTGAGGCTTCGTTGTAATTATAACTTTGTCACCACCTGCGTCTATGACTCCAGCAAATCACTCCAGCCTGCCGGGCCAGCAGGTTCTCCTTGCTTAAAATAACAGAGTTGGTATAGATCAGTGGTTCTTGTCATGTGGTCCCTGGACTATCAGCATCAGCATTAGCATTTCCTGGGAACTTATCAGAAATGCAAATTCTCGCCCTGGCCAGATAGGTCAGTTGGTTAGAGTGTAGTACCCAAGCACCAAGATTGCAGGTTCATCCCAGTCAGTGCACATACAAGAAACAACCAGTGAATTCATAAATAAGTGGAACAAGTCTCTCTCTCTCTCTCTCTCTATCTCTCTCTCCCCCCCCCTCTCATCAGTCAAAGAAATTGAAATTCTTGGGCCCCACCCCAGACCTACTGAAACACACTCCATGGTGGGGCCCAACAATCTGTGTTTACACAAGCCCTCGAGGGAGTCTGATATTTGGCAAAAATTGGAGAACCATTAGTCTAGATTAGTTCTCAGCTTTAGCTGGAAGTTAAAACCATGTAGGCAGCTTTTATAGCCTACCAGTCTTGTGCTCTGCCTGCCAAAGATTCTGATTTAAATGATTTCTGGTGGAGCCCAGATGTCACTTAGTTCTAATGGACATCTAGACACTGTCTGAGGTCTCTTACAACTAAAACCCCCTGTTTCCAAATGCAAATGCTCCCATCCAGACCTGCAGGCTTGTTAAGCCACTAGGTGTTGCTATAACAGAGAAGGAAGAGCATTTTCAAAACTTTGCCACTGGATATGCAGAGGAGGAAAATGTGTTTCTTGACTTCTGATATGTTATTCTGTGATTCATACCTGAGTACAATTTGTTAGATTTCACTTGCAATTTGTTCAATTTTATTAAAAGGAATTAAATAGCCCTCATTAATAGAATGAATAAATTGTGGTAAATACATACAATAGAATACTCCTCAGCAATAACAATAAACTAGTGAGATACTCAGCAACAATACCAAATCTCACAATTTAATAATGAAAAAACAAACAAACACAACTGGATGGAAAATAGAAATACTGTATGATTCCATTTAAATGAAAAGAAAAAACAGGCAAAAGTAGACCTGACCAGTGTGGCTCTGTTGGTTGGAGCATTGTCCTTTAAACCAAAGTGAGGTGGGTTCGATTCCCACTCAGGGCACATACCCAGGTCAGGGTGCATGCTGGAGGCAACTGATTGATGTTTCTTTCTCACATCAATGTTTCTCCCTCTGTCTCTCTCCCTTCCTCTCTCTAAAATCACTAAAAATATATGCATATATATATATATTAAAAACATTACTTTAAAAAAACAGGCAAAATTAATCTATGCTGATAGAGGTCAGAATAGTGGTTGCCCTTTGGAGAGGTTGGTAATAAGTAAG
Organism: Eptesicus fuscus; assembly: GCF_027574615.1. Classification (NCBI taxonomy): domain Eukaryota; kingdom Metazoa; phylum Chordata; class Mammalia; order Chiroptera; family Vespertilionidae; genus Eptesicus; species Eptesicus fuscus. The sequence goes on from NC_072487.1 coordinate 37,507,740, forward strand.
AGTGAGCATGGAGGATACTTCTCAAGGGCTGGACATGTCCTGCTTCTCCATCTAGTGATAGTTACATGCCTATCTACACATGAACATATATATATATACACAATATACTGTACATATCTATATATTGAGCTGTATTTTTAAAATTTGTGCACTTTTCATTTGTATGTTATTTCTCAATATTAAAAACTTAAAAAATGGAAATGTAATCCTCCCGGGGAGTAATTGGCACCCCAGCCCATTATCACTCAGTGGATTATTTTATGTGTACCATCTCTGGTCACCAGAGATGAATGTAGCACTTTGATTTTATGTTGTTATTAAATTAAAATGTATGTATCAATCTATGTGGCCCCAAGCTGCGAAGGTAAGGGCATAGTCTGTATTCATATAAAACCCTTGTTGGTCTTGAATGTTTATATGTGCAGCAGCACACTTGAGTGATTGATTCTCTTACAGCAACCCTCTGCTATCTCTTTCGTATTCTCCAAATCCTATAATAGAATCTAAGAAATAAAGCTGCCTGCTTTTTTATGATCTTACTACCCCTCTTGACAGTGATAGGTTAAATGCATCCTCATAAGTCAAGGCAAGATAGGAATCGATCTGCAGCAGAGAGAAACAAATCCTTGCAAATTGTACTAAGCCATTGATTGTCAAAAACAAGGCATATTGGAAGGGCATTCAGGGAAGAAAAATCTGTTGAGGACATGAAAATCAGAGTCACTTAGCAGAATGCACAAAAACCCCTTGGAAAGGGAGCCTTATAATATAGACGGGAAATTACCATCCACTAGTCAGCTATCACTTTAAAGCCACATGGTGATGATCTGATTTCATCGTAAGCCCTGCTAATCAAAATCAGAGGCTGGACTGGCTCACGCCTACCTAAGGAATCACTCAAGAAGAGTCGAAATCGTTCTGCTGGGACTATATTAAATGCTCTCAGAGTTTTACCTGACTCAGTCAATTTTGAATTAATTTGCTCTTTCCCATTATGTTCCAATCACTGTGATGTTCTTCTATTAGAACTGAGTAGAACACATAGGGCAGATTATTTCTTTAGATCATTTTACAAGTTTTATTATTTTTAAAAATATATACTTTTATTGATTTCAGAAAGGAAGAGAGAAATAGAAACATCAATGATGAGAGAAAATCATTGATCAGCTGCCTCCTGCAAGACCCACACAGGGGATCGAGCCCATAACCCGGGCATGTGCCCTGACTGGGAATCGAACCGTGACCTCCTGGTTCATAGGTTGACACTCAACCATGGAGCCACACTGCCTGGGCCAATCATTTTTCAAGTCATGCTTTGTAACTTGGTCTATGGACATGTAATGGCATAGCTCTGAACATTGAAGTAGTTTCATTCCTTTGCTCATGACAAACTATCCCAAGTGCTAGGGAAGTTTCCACGGAAGGGTAAGGCAGTCTCTGCCCCAGGGGTTTGTAATCTACTTGAGGGAACGGAATGTAAACATGTGTGATGTTTTGAGGGGGTGCAGCAGTTGGACGCATGTCTTTCTAAAGTGAGAGGTGAGTTGCTGCACCTTGCATTGACCACCGTAAAAAGGCACAGCGAATGTTGGGCCTCTTTGGATTTTGGAGGCCACATAGGCCACATAGGCCACATTGGAGCGTGCAGTTCCAACCCATTTACCTGGTAAGCTGTGAAGCTGGCAGTCTTGAGTGGGATCCAGAGCAAGAAAGTGTCCTGAAGCAGGTGCAGGCTGTGGTGCAAGTTGCCCTGCCACTTGAGCCTCACAAACGAGCATATCCAATGATACCCAAATGTCCGTGACCAGCAGACTGACTTATGGAACCTCTAGCAATCTCCAGTAGGAGACTCGACCTGCTGACAACCATGACTATATGAAAGCAACTCTGGCTTGCTCTTGTGGCCTGGGAGAGCCTGAAAGCCTTACCATGGGCCATCATCTATCCGTGCGACCCAAACTCCCTGACATGAATGGGTGTCTCCGCTGAACCATGGAAGGCAGTGTGTGCAGCAGCGTTTCATCACAAATGGAAATGGGATATGTGCGATCAGTCCCATGCAGATCCACGAGTCAAGTGAACTGCCAAGCAGGTGCCTCAGCCTCTTACATTACCTGGTCCCCTGTTTCACTGCCCTCCTCGTCTCATCCACATGTCTTCATGGGAAGATTTCTATGACCTCTTGGAGGAGGTGTATGGGCCTGGTTTACTGAAGGACTTCTAATATGCTGGCATCTGTAATATACCTTTACTCAGGGGTGGTCCTGAAAGACCACGGTGAAAGGAAGGCCTTCCTATGGGAAGAACATGGGCTTATAACAGTGAGCAGCAGTCAGATTTATGGAGGCCCTGAACCCCAGGATAGAGAGTTAAGGTTTGGTCCCATAGACTGTGGATCTCAGTGACTAGCAGGACTGACTGACCCATTAGGCAGGAGGCACAGTGCCGAGGATCTATGATACTTTCAGGAGCCCACAAAGATGTTTGAATTTTAATTTATCACAAAATGAAAAAAATAATGAACATATAAAGTAAGTTTTGTGTGTATAATAGTCACCTGTATGACCATGCAGTTGTGATAGATAGATAGATAGACAGACAGACAGATAGATAGATAGATACTTTTTTTAATGGAGGAAGGGGCCCATGAAGCCAAAAGTACTTGGGGATCTACAAAAATCATAATGGACAGGAGAGTAGGGAGGATTCAGGAACGACTTCAAAATTTGGAAACTGAAAAGGTTAATCCAAAAGCCTAAGTATGTCATTGACTGAGATGGTGAAATCAGGAAAAGCTGGTTTAGGGAAAATACTGACGCTTTGCTGAGTTGGAGGCTGTTACAGAAACTCTGGTATGAAGTGATAAGGATTTTGATCAGGGTGGTGGCTTTTGGAAGAGGAGAGTGTCTTTGAGTTGGTGTCCAATTGGACTGGGAAGAGAGGGTTGAGTATGGGAAACCACCTCAGGAATTTCCCATTTCACCACCTGCTCGATGATCCAGCCTTCCTCTTAGTGCGATGACAGGAAGGAAGAGATTGAGAAGTGGCTGTACTGGGTCACAACCTCCCCTACCATTAGCTCTAGCCTCTCTCATGTTTATTTATTTATAATTTGACTTTTGTTTTCGTCTGTTTTGAAATTTACATACTCATTTCTTTTTCTTTAGTGACTAGCCTTAAATATTTTTTCAAATAATCAGATATGTCAATAAAATATTATATCTTGCTACTCAAAATGTGGTTTACGAAGGAGTAGCATGAGGCACCACTGGAGAGCTTGTTAGAAAGGAAGACTCCCAGGCCCTACCCCAGACCTACTGAGTCCGAATCTGCGTTTTAACAAGATCCCCAGTTGATCTGTGTGCACATTAAAGTGTGAGAAGCACTAGTTTAATAAATGCACATCTCCTGTATTTCACAAATGTTAATATTTTGCCATAATTGCTTTATATCCATATATTTAGTTTTGTTTATGTTTTTAAAAGTAAATTGGAGAAACTATGACATTTATATTTAAAATAGTTTAATAGGGATCGCTTAGAAATGTGTTTTTAAAATATTTTTAATTGATTTTAGAGGGAGAGAGAGAGAGAGAGAAACATCAATTCATTGTTCCAGTTATTTATGAATTCATTGGTTGCTTCTTGTATGTGCCCTTACTGGGAATTGAACCTGCAATCTTGGTGTATTAGGATGACTCTCTAACTAACTGAGTTATCAGGTCAAGGCTGTGTGTTTTTTTGTCTCTTACACTTCTTTAAATCTAGGCTACTCCCCTCCCTTCTCCCACACACACAGCGTTTCTTTTCCTGACATAGTGTAGTTAAAAAGACCAGGTCAGTTGTCTTAGGAATGTTCCCATTTCTGGATCTGTCTGATTGCTTCCTTGTAGTACTTTATAACTGGTTTTTGTTTTTGTTTTTGTTTATTTTGTTTGTTTTGTTTTAGTCTCTGCATTTTCTGTGAACTCGAAGTGAGAGCTAAAGGCTTGATTAGGTTCAGGTTAAATATTTTTGGCAAGAATGCATCGCAGACAATGTTGTTTATTTCCCATTACATCAGCCAGGAAGCACATCATGCCTCACTCCATTTAATAGTGATGTGGGTGTTCATCACTGGGTTCAGACGGGGTAAAGCTAATGCCTTCATTGTTTAGTTTTTCCTCTGTGATTCACAAGTAACCTGTGGAGTGACACCTTGCTACTTTGCAAATATTCTGTTCCCCATCAGCTTTTCACATGTTCGCTTTGGCATTTATTGGTAAACCCTTTTTTCTGTTAGCAGCTACAAAATGGTGACTTTCTAATTCTTTGTTCCTTTTACATGTATTAACTGGAATTCTTTGATAAGGAAGAGCTTTCTTTTTGACTAGGACTGTAGGGTTCCTCTTAATTGCAGTTCTTACTTCAAAGATAGTATGAAGGTTTAATTATTTCCTTTTAACCCTTAAAATCTTAATATGCTTACTTGTTAAAGTTAATCAATATCTCTACTCACTTACTCCCAAATTCATGACTTTGGAATTTGTCTTACACACTATTTTTGTCAGTCAGGGTTTTAATTCTACCTGCTTTCGTCTTTCCCCCCAAACTAGACTTCATTATTACTGATTTATACAGTTGGCCTCTATTTATTTATATTTACCAGCATGTTAGTCAATTTCTTTATCCCCCCTCCCTTTTTTCTCTATCTCCTGTGATCATTTTCCAACTTCAGGAATATCTTTAACATTTCTCTTGTGAGAGTTTTTAGTGGTAAACAATCTGAGTCTTTGTTTTTCCAAGAAGGAAAGGAATTTTACTGAGTACACAGTTGATGGCTATTGTCCTTCGTCCTCCTGGTCTATTGTGAAGTGCTGGTCTCAGCCGGCCACTCAGTTCCGTGACTTCCTTTTGTAGTCCCCATTTTCTGCCTCCTGTTGTTGTCTTGTTTCCATCATTTGAAGCAGAATCTATAGTGGCTTCTTTAAGAAAGGGCATGTGAGGTAAATTTTTGGAGCTCTTGCTTGTCTACAAATGTCTGTATTCTACCTTTACACGTGATCTGTAATTTGATACAGAATTTGGCAGGCATGGTTCCTTAAACATTTTGAAGTAATTGTCCTAACACCTTTCAGTGTGGCTGTTGAGAATTAAATGTCTTTATGATTCCCCATCCTTTTATCCTTTCCTCTCTGAAAGTGGTTAGTATCCTTTGTTTGTTCCTCCAAAATTTTATTCTGATATGCTGAGGTATAGGCCTTTTGTATTTATTTAAATCAGGCAGCTGGTGAGCTCTTTCAAATTGGAGACATGTCCTTGTATTCTACATTTTTAAAATACTAGTTCTTTGATAATTTTAATCTTTCCATTTTATTGGTTTATTTTTTCTGGAACTACTATTAGTCATTAGTAGGTATCTTTTAAAAATATTTTTATTGATTTTTAGAGAAAGAGGAAGGGAGAGGGAGAGAAAGACACATCCGTTTGAGAGTGAAACAGTACCTCAATCGGCTGCCTCCTGCACTCCCCCTACTGGAGATCAAGACCGAAATCTGGGTATATGCCCTGACCAGGAATCGAACTGGCAAACTTTTCCGTGTATGGAACTATGCCCAAGCAACTGAGCCACACTGGCCAGGGCTTGATAGGTATCTTTGATTTCTCCTCTTAATCTATTGTCATTTGTTTCTTATTTTCATCTCTTTGTCTTGCATAGTTCTACATTCGGAAAGATTTATTTAATTTTTACACTCCAACACTTTTGTTAAATTTTTAAAAAAATATTTTTATTTATTTTTTACAGAGAGGAAGAGAGAGATAGAGAGTTAGAAACATCGATGAGAGAGAAACATTGATCAGCTGCCTCTTGCACACCTCCAACTGGGGATGTGCCCGCAACCAAGGTACATTGCCCTTGACCAGAATCGAACCTGGGACTTTTCAGTCCGCAGGCCGACGCTCTATCCACTGAGCCAAACCGGTTTTGGCTACTTTTGTTAACTTTATTTTGTCGGTCATACTCTGAGTTTGCAAGAACTTAAAAACTTTTTTTTTTTATTGATTGATGTTAGAGAGAGGAAGGGGAGCGAGAGAGACAGAGAGAAACATTGGTTTATTGTTCCACTTAGTTATGTATTCATTGGTTGATTCTTTATGTGCCCTGAGCAGGGATCAAAACTGCAACCTTTTCAAAAAAAATTTTGATGTCTTTTTCATAACACCCTGTTTGGTTTTTTATGGATGAGATATCTTCTCTTATCTCACTGAAAATAGTGATAGTTTCATAAAATGTATTATTCTGCTTCGTACAATACACTTGTGTCTTCTGGGTTCCTTTTAGTGTATTTGTGTTGGGCCTCTATTTTTCCTACTTGATGCTTTCAACAAGAGTCTGGCTATTCTTGTTGTATAACAAAACATTCTATGAATGGAGGTTGAGGGAAAATTAAAGGATAAAGAGGATGCCTTGGCTGCTATTATTTTTTAACTAAGCATCTAATTCTTAACTGTCATTTTTCTCTCAACTTTACATATTATTGTCTTTGTAGGGAAAAAATTCCAAATAACCTTGAACTTTTCTTTTTAAATAATAAGACTATGTTTTCTTATGAGTAATAGTAAATTTAGGCATAACCTTGTATGGGATTTATTTTTTAAGGCAAACTATTTAATTGATTTTTTTCAGAGAGAGATGAAGAGAGAGAGAGAGAGAGAGAGAGAGAGAGAGAGAGAGAGAAACATCAATTTGTTGTTCCACTTATTTATGCATTCATTGGTTACTTCTGTGCCCTGATGGAAGATCAAATCCGAAACATTGGCATATTGGGATGATTCTCTAACCAACTAAATACCTGGCCAGGGCTTATGGGATTTTTAATAGTATTGACTATAAGATATATGTTTCTTTGTTTTAAGTGTTGAGTGTCAATATTTTGCCTATGCATATTTTTTAAAAAAAATATATATATTATTGATTTTTTACAGAGAGGAAGGGAGAGGGATAGAAAGTTAGAAACTTCGATGAGAGAGAAACATTGATCAGCTGCCTCCTGCACACTCCCTACTGGGTATGTGCCCGAAACCAATGTACATGCCCTTGACCAGAATCGAACCTGGGACCCTTGAGTCCGCAGGCGGACACTCTATCCACTGAGCCAAACTGGTTAGAGCTTGCCTACGCATTCTTTTAAGAACACTAGACCATTAGTTAGGAGGACTGGGTGTTACTGCCTGGTTCTTGTTGTGTGATCATTGTTATATCACTTTCCTTCTGTGAACCTCAGCTTCCTCATGTGCAAAATGAAGTCTATTTCCCTCCCTGGACCATTATGGGGGTCCAATGTGACAAACCATTTGGCTTTACCCATAAAGCATCAGTTTAAAGGTTCTTAAATCCCTCAAAGACCTGCAGGCAGGACACTTGCCCACTGTGGTGTTATTCTTTCAGAAAAAGATTAACTTTTGGCTGAGGGTTGGCCAACAGCTGCCACATTTTCATTTCTTTGCTTTTGTTTTTCCTAACCTGGTCTTGTTTCCATCATTTGAATCTGGATGAGAATCCTGAGGCCATGTTGTATTTTATTCTCAGCCTCTGAATGGTTTTCTAAACACATGGCTCTATGAAGTTGATGCCACTAATTTAATGACAGAAAAATGACTTTTGTCCATTAATCACCATCAGTGGATAAGACAGGTGCCACTGAAAGTATAAAGGACTAATCCATTAGTGACTAAGGCTAAAAGCAGTCCTCCTCAGAACTAGGTCAAGTAGCTTATTTAGGGCTTGGGTGGTGACTCAGCCTGTGGAGGTTTGGACTTCCAGGTTGAGGGACTTGTGAGGTGGTTTTGGGAGTGTGTGTAGCTTGGTAGGGAGAGTGATTCATTCTTCTAGAAGAGTCTCTCTGCATCTGTCTCTGTGTCTTTATTTTTTTTAATCTGTGGCTTTGTTTTTAATTATCGTAAGCCTATGATCACATAATTTACAATTTTGTGCTAAGAGTCGATTCTCCTATAACTTTAATCCTTCTAGAGAGTTGGCAAAAGCACCGTAACCAATTATATATATATATATATATATATATATATATATATATATATATATACACTAATTCTACAGTTGTGTTTTTAGTAGTTGTTCAAGCCGACTTAAAGAATTCACAAGCAAAGTTTGCTACTATATCTTCTCAGGCGGATTTTTAAAAGCATCTGATCTTGTGGATCATCTATAAAATGTGAGAAGTGTTAAATATTCTTTATTTGATATTCTAGGTAAACCACGTTAAAATGCCTTCCCTTAAGGAAAAGGCTACCGTTTAGATACAGGGGATTTTAATTAAATTGGCATAGTTAGAGCCCAAAAGATAACATGGAGACTGCAGGCTTATCTTCAGCCTTGCCTGTCAACAGGCTAATGAACACAAATTGAAACACAAGCGAGTCCTGCTGTTCCGATCGACGGGGAAGGGATTTCCTGAGTATCTGAGCGTATTAATATAACCAGTTACATAAATCTAAATATGAAAGCAGTCTCCTACAGGGGTTGAGATGGCATTCACCATCTCTGTGAAAAGTGGAGCATTACCAATCCAGTCCAATCCTGTTTTTATAAGGGGGAAACTGATAGCGTTTGCTGAACTGAAATTACCATCATAGTGTTAACCGTCATAAATGACTAGCTATTAATATTAATGATAGGAAAGAATCAAAGGGAAAGCCAGGCGTTATAAGCATGGTCATCTGGGCAGCTTCACCAAGTTGCAACTTTATGCTCCCCAGGGAACTACCAGTCCATTCCCTGCAAATCACTGGGGAGGGGAACCAGCAAAGGGGAAATGGGTGCATGGGCAGGGAAGTCGGGATGATGGAGGGGAGGTGCTCGTCTGTCAGTCTAACCTGGGAACAAAGATCATTGACTAGGAGGGTGGACCCCAGTGCAAACCCGGGAAACTTTGGGAATACATAATCCCCAGAGACGGAGAATTCTCTTATTTCTCTTGCTTCGCGCCTGCTTCCTTGCACTCACTTGTTTTGTGACCCACGCTAGCCCGCCGTGTGGACCGCACACGCAAAGGTCTACAGCTGGGAACACTAGCTAACCTGGCGAGATACCGGGCTGGGCCGTGATGGAATATGGAGCGGGAACGCTGGCTTTGATCTTAGCCCTGCTAATGACAAAATGGGAATTTTTCCCCGGCGGAATGGAGGGAGATGGGACCAAGGGGGAGGGGAACTCTCTTAACGTTACCTCATCAATAACGCTTTCCACAACACCTAATGCTCCCGTGGGAGCCTCAGGAAACTCTTGTTCCCGCGGCACCCCAGAAGCCCACAGGTGGGGACCCAGAGAACTCACTCTCCACGGATAACAAAAGTTCAAAAAGCTGCCCGGCCGGTGTGGCTCAGTGGTTGAGCCTCCACCTCTGAGTGGGCTGTTCAATTCCCGCTCAGGGCACATTCCCGGTTGCAGTTTGATCCCCAGCAGGAGTAGGGGTGGGGGTGGCGGATGGGGGATGGGCGGGTGGATGGGGGTGGGGGAGAGTTCAAGAGGCAGCCGATCTGATGTTTCTCTCTCATTGTTGTTTCTATCTCCCTCTCCTTTCCTCTTTCTCTAAAATCAATAATAAAATAAAATTTAAAAAGTGTGTACAAAAACATTTTTAAAATGTTTTATTTTTGTTGTTGTTTCTTAAAGACACTATTCTGCTAAGGAAATGAAGACTTCTTGCTATTTCACATGTATTCACTTGTTCAGATTGTGCAGTTCTGCTGTTGTATTCTGTGAAATGCTCTTATTGGTTTTGTTCTTGCTTAGGTCACGGGGTAAAAGTTCTTGCTTTTTCCCTTTCCGAGTTGAGAATGACTTTATTTATATACAAATTTGCATTATGTGACACTGGGCAAGTCATATCCATCTTCTTTTTTTTTTTTTAATCTTTATTGTGTAAAGTATTACATATAGTATTACATATGTCTCCTTCTTCCCCCTTTGACCTCTCCACTGCGACCTCCCCCCCCCCCACTCCCTCACCCTCCTACTGTCTGTGTCCATTGGTTATGCTTATATGTATACCTACAAGTCGTTGGGTTGATCTCTTCCCCCGCCCGCCCCGCCCCTCCCCTTCCCTCTGAAAAAACTTCTTACTCTTTCTCGGGGGCATGTGCATCGGCCCTGAAGAAAGGGGCTGGGAAGAGGAGCAGAGGAAGCCAGAACTCAGAGGGCTCTCTGAACTCAGAGCCGCAGATAGAAACCACATCACCTGCTTGGGCCTAGCTCTGTCTTTGGTTGGTTGGTTGATTGTGTGTTTTCCTCCTGAACCCTTAGTAAGGTCTCCTTCCAAGGTTCTAGGCTTGCTTCACCTGTGCTTTTGAAGGACACAAAGAAGGGCCTTAGGTCCTTCTGACCAGCAGTTCTTAAAGTGTGGTCTCCGGGACCAGCAGCGTCAGCATCTACCTGGGGACTCATTAGTCATGCAAATAATTAGGCCCCACCTCAGGAACTCTGCGGGTGGGGCCCAGCGCTGTGTTTACAAGCCTTCCAGGAAATGCCAGGGCTGGCTCACTGTTGAGAACTACTTGATCCTGAGAACTGAAGGTGAACAGCGCCCTCTGGAGGCCATGTGGTCACAGACCCCCCCATGGAAAAGGAGCTAAATCCAGGAGGCCTTTGTCCCTTCCCATCCAGGAGGCCCTGGATTGATATAATGAAGGGACATTGCTGTTGTTCTCTTTCTAGTAGTCCAGGCTCTCAAGATGAGTGAGTATGGGTGAATTCTAAAACAAGTACTCTGTTTCCCTTTCCCTTTCTGGTCATCACGCTCGTATTCTAAACCCTCCAGTGTTTCTCCATTAAACAGCGCTCTGTCTTCAGTGCCTCTGCGGTGGGCTCCATTTCTGTTCTCCGGTTCTCCCTCACTTCTTCCCCACCTGGGAAAGTGTTTCTTTTTTCTGTGCTCCTGTAACTCACGTGGCAACAGCAGCTCTCACAAGGCGTTAGCTGACAGTGGCGTCCCCTCTCTAAACTGAGCTCCTTGAGGACAGAGTCCCATTTATTCCTTTTCATCCCCAGCATTATTCTAGTGCCTGGTTAGCAATAGGTGATTGGAGAATGGTTTCAAAGGGAGTAGATGATGAATCTAACTTGTGGTCTCGTTATGTAAAACTAGTTGGGGTCCATGAAACTCCCTAACTCTGTCTTCCTTCATGCAGTTCCTCTCAGTGAAAAATGTCCTTCCACATCCATCTCTAGCCTCTCAAAATCCCACCCATCCTTTAAGATTCACTCAGCGTGGCCCCTCAGTGAACATGAGGGAGTGAGCTGCAGGGTAGGGAATGGGCACTTGATCAGTCAGAGTCATCAGCAGGCAAGTTTATTACTGTCACGCTGTTCCCAGGACAGAGTGCATGCATGATAAAAATAGCACAAATAATGACAATAACATCTTACCTAATAATAGACAAATATGTAAATTGACCATACCTCCACAACACCCACAGCCAATCAGAGTGAGTATGCAAATTAACCCAACACAGATGGCGGTTTAATTTGCATATGCAGGCGCGAAGCGGCGGGGAGGGTCAGGACGCCTGCTATGAGGAGGAGGAGGGGGCGGTGGAGGGAGCTTCAGGAGTGGTGATCTGGACAGAAGCGGGGACTTGCCGGCTCCCAGGCTGCTGGGAGTGAAGCCAGGTGAAGGAGGGCCTATTCTTGCACAAATATCATGCAACGGGCCTCTAGTTAATCTATAATATTAATGGCTTATGTCAATTGAGTTATCATGCACTAAGCCCTTTACATATATTATTTTAATACTTAAATTAGCCTAGGAGAAAAGTATTATTTGTAAAATAATAAATGAGGAAATAGAGGCACAGAGGGGTTAAAGAATTTGCTGAAGGTCGTATAGATATAGTCAAAGCCAAGATTGAAGCCCAGGTCTGGTCAACTCCAAAGTCAATGCTCTCAACTTGAAGCTAAATAGATCACTGAGAAAGTATATAGACAATAGAGACCTTGGTGATGGAGAATCATGAATTTAAGCAGACCAGCAGAAATGGAACCAGCAACCACAAGCTGCTGAGGGGAACTGACCCTGGGCCAAGTTTTTCCAGGCATAGATTCTGTAAGAGTAGGAACCACAACCAGGTTGTGACTAGCCCAGAACTTGAAGGCAAGCACAGAGTCAGTTACCTTACATAAGAAGGACTGAGTTGAGAGCAGATTCTGTTACTGCTTTCAATCATTACACTATTCTCAGCCCCTGAAAAGGAATCAAACTTGTAGAAGACTTCGGGGCATAAGCAAGCATCTCATTAAATAACGTCATCAACACCAATTTAAAAAGTGTGTAACCCAGTGTGGGAAGGACCTTCTTTCCAAAGGCATCATACTGACTGGGTTCTGCATGCCAGTCACTGCAATACACCCTCCAGGACACCTGGATCCTTACACTTTTGCAGAGCATGTCCATATCCATTTATGCACGAATATTGAAGGAGCATCTCTCATAGGCCAGGTGCTGTATAGACACTGAGGGGAGAGCAGTCTACCAAACAGAGACATAGTCCTTGCCCTCAGAGCAAATTGTTAAAGGAATAAGTGGACCAACTAATTCCAGGTGATGATAAGTGCAATGAGGAACATATGTGATAGAGAGCAACTGGGGGCTGTGCCATTTAGATAGGTGGTGGTGGGGGTTTGGTGCCCCTGGAGAGAGGATGAACATTTGGACAAAGAGACAGACCAGTCATTAAAAGATCTGGAGGGAGAACATGACAGGCAGGTGAAATCAAGGGCAAAATTGCTGCGCTATGAGTACACACGGTGTGTTTGACTCACAGAAAGAAGCCAATATAGTTTGAGCAGAGAGAGGGGAAGGGAGGGCTGAGGTTTGTCAGGCAAAGGTGGAGTTTAGATTTTCATTCTAGGACAAAGGAGAGCTAGCGAACAGGTGAATGACCCGATATGATTCACTTGTATACAGCTTCTATTACTTATTTAATCCTCTCAGCAGAGAGTGAGGAAGTTACTGCTTCAAGGCAGAGAAAGGGAGATACAGAAAAGTTATCTGGTGGATCCAAAGTTCATCCAGCAAGGGCTGAGCAGAGTCTGAAACGTGGATCCTCACACTCCCAAGTCCAGCATTGTTTTCTGGGCACTAGCTGGGTTCAAAGTAAGGTGAATGGCAGGGCTGAGAGCATGGATGTGGTATTTAATTTGCACATATTCTAAGTACGTGATTAAAGAATCTGGGAATGGGGGTGTCCAGGAGAAAAACATTTGTTAAAGAATTAGTATGTGTAGCAGGTGTTCAGCAAGCTTTGGGACAGGTTAAAGGCTTCTGGGGACAGAAGAACTGGAAGAGTCTGACCTCAAGATGTTAAGAGTTCTACAGGGTGAAGGGATAATAGTTATATTGCCACAGCTCAATCTTACAGAGCACTTACTATGTGCCAGGCACTGTTCTCAATGCTTTACACACACACACACACACACACACACACACACACACACAGAAGCATTTTTAAAAGAGCATTATAGGCAGGGAAAAAGGCAAGGACAAAGTTCCTAAGATACTAATAAGCTTGGCATGTTTGATGATTAGAAAGAGGTCAATGTGCTAAGAGCAGTAATGCTTTTTAGCCCCACAAGCCACTGAGGAAGGGATTGTCGTTATTCCAATGTTGCAGATGAGGAAACTGAGGCATGGAGAGGCAATAATTAGCCTAAGATCACACAACAAATAAATATCAAGAACTCTCAGAACCATGCTTTTCAACCCCTATTTATTGAGTGGTCAATACGTATAGGAACTCTACACAAATTATTTATGACCCACCCCTTAAAGGTGACCCTTATTGGCTTCTTCATTTGTTTTAATGATTTCCTCAGGTTTCTCCGTGAGCTGGGATTCAGTCGTAGATGTGCCTGATGCCTAAATCCATGCTCTTTGCTTTACATTCTGCTGCCTCTTAGGGCCGCTGCCTCCCTTAAACTAGACTGAACAGCAGGCCTTTGCCAATCTGATCTGTGATGCTGAAACCTGGGGTCAACAGCATTTCAGGGGTTCTTGTTATTAATCCACTGAGATGCTCAAATTGAAAACAAGTAGCCCCAGAGTCTTGCTGAGAGGAGGGTTATAGGACTGAAGGGGCAGGACCCCAATCAAATGTCATGACCAAGAATGTGGCCTCACAGACTAAAGCCACAACTTTTCCCACAAGGAAGAGCTGGATAAATGGCAATTACTAGGGGACTGGGAAATGCATGAAAGACTGCAGGGGAACCTCCGCCTATACCCATTGCAGCAGACCTGCTAGCCAATCTTTTATTTTTTCCTCTTGGTTTTTATGTTTTATTTTTAAATTTATTTTTTAAAATTTTTTATTGATTAAAGTATTACATGTGTCCATATCTCCCCATTGCTCCCCCCCACCAACCTGGTTTTTAAATTTTTATTGATTTTTTTTTTAAGAGAGATATTTGTTGTTCCACTTATTTATGCATTCATTGGTATGTGCCCTGACTGGGAATCCACAGGCAATGTTGGTTATTGGTCTGGGGAAGGCTTTTTTTTTTCTTCTTTCAATTCTGTAAGTAAAGATAATCAAGGGCTCACATTAATGTGAAGAGGACAAAAAAACAAACACCAACAATGCACATTTACTGACTAGGATCAATGTTGACTCTTTTGATCTTCGAAATAAAGTAGTCTCCAAGGACCATGATCATCTTGACATTTTGGAGCATTTCTATGGCCCACTTGTATCAGTGATATTGTGTTAGTGAACAGAAAGTAGCCAATAGTATGGCTGCTTTAGATATATTTGGTCCAAAGGATTAAACATAAAGTGAAAAAGATTCAGGGGCTGTCATATTGGTGAAGTTATTTGGGGTCCAATTGTCTGGGGTGAACTTAAGAAGAAAACCAAATTATAGCATCTTGTACCCTTGACCACTAAGAAAGCGGCTCAGTGCTTGTTGGGCCTCGGATTTTGGACACAGTCAGTTTTGGGGGGAGACCAGAGCAGGAAGGGACCTCACAGCAGGTTTGGGTTACACTGCAATCTGCCCTGAAGTTTGTGCTGAAGGGCTCAGCAGACCCAGTGATGCTGGAGGTATCCATGGTGGAGAAGATGCTGTTTCGTGTTTGATAAGCTTCAGTGGGAGAATCGCAGCAGACTCTTAGGGTTCTGGGCATCGTCATGCCTTCTGTAGCAGAAAAGCACTCACCATGGGAAGAGAAGCTCTGTGAAGGCTACTGTGCCATTTGTCGCCACTGAGCACCTGACCATAGGATACCAAGTGACTGTGAGAATGGAGTTGCTCACTATGGACTGGGCATCGTCATTGTCACTGAATCATAAGGAGCTGCCACAATCCATTGTGTGATGAAAAATGGTTCCTAAGAATCAGACCCAAGAAAGTCCAGAAGGTGGCACTAGAGCTTCTTCCTCAATTCATGCACATGGCCTCACAGCAGCTTCCAGGTGATCTGCTGGTGGAATTTTGGGTCTGGTTCATGGGCAGGATTGATCAGTACACTGTGGGAAAAGAAATTGGACAGCCCTGGCAGTGTGGCCAAGTGGTCAGAGTGTCAGCCCACACTCTGAAGGGTCACAGGTTTGATTCTGGTCAAGGGCTCCTACCTGGGTTGTAGGTTCGATCCCCAGCCCCGGGTTCTCTATCTCTATCTCTATCTCTATCTCTGTCTCTATCTCTATCTCTATCTCTATCTCTATCTCTATCTCTATCTCTATCTCTATCTCTGTCTCTCATTCCCTCCCTCCTTCCTTCCTTCCCTTCCCCAGTCTCTTTAAAAATCAATGGGAAAAATATCCTGAGGTGAGGATTAACGAAAGAAAGGAAGAAAAATAAAGAAATAAAGAGAGGAAGGGGGGAAGGAAGGAGGGAAAGGAGGAAGGAAGGAAGGAAGGAAGGAAGGAAGGAAGGAAGGAAGGAAAGAAAGAAGGAAGGAAAGGCTGGACAGTTGCCATATCATAGACCCTCAAGGACAGAGTGAGGGGAAATCCTTTCAGTGGACAAAACTGCAACTGGTACACTTGATAGTTCACTTCGTATGAGAGGAGAAGTAGCCAGAAACACAGGCTCAGGGCAGGGGAAATGGTGTGCTTAGTTGGTCAGGGGCATGAAACCAGCAAGACTGGAGGATTAGAGACGTGTGCATGGAAGTAGGCATAGAGTGAGAGAGCATCCATTCCAGAGGAGATGCCCAGTAACCAGGTGAACAGGATGATTTACCCAGTGAATATCAGCCAGTGTCTCCTCTTGGCCACCGAATGCTTAAGCAATGGACCTGTAAGTGGAGTAGCTATTCTGGTAGGGATGGGGTCTGTGCATTTGACCAGCGGAGCGAGCAGCCTCTCACCAAGGATGACCTACTGGCTACTGCTGCTGCTCCATGTCCAACACGTTAGTATCAGGGAATTGAGGACACTGAGCCCTCAGTGGAGGGCATCGGCCAGCTGCTTGGTGGCAGGTTGGTCACACAGACCTCTTCCACCTTGGAGGTGGCCATTCAGATCGTATGTCAATTCATATCTGGGATTTATTGTTTGAGGGCAGATATGCTTTTGAGATTAAAACATAAAGAGGATATATAAACTCCTTTAAGGTATTTCAGGTTTAAACCTAATTACTGGTGAACCATTTGGACTCATTCCCTCTGGCCCTTTTTTAAAAATTATATTTTATTTTTATTGTTGACATTGTTACAGGTGCCCCTGCCACCCCCCTTTCACCCCCTCCACCCAGACCTCCCTCTGGTTCTCCCTTAGAGAATATGAGACAGGACAGTGTGACGTTTTACTCTCCATGGGAGAGCTTTTAAAAAGCTTAAAAAGATTTTAAAGGGCTTCTTCATAAATAAAAAGTACCGGTCCCCACTTTCCCCTCAGGCTCTCTGGCATATCTACACCCCCCCCCCCTAAACACCTAGCATTGCTCTCTTCCCACTAGCACACGGTGAAATGGAGTTTGCCTGGTCTTGTAAAGGATTCTGACCTTTTGAACCAGCTCTATAGTAACATGAATTAAAGCAACCAATGACTGAGGACGCCCTACTTGTTAGTCACTGGCACAGGTGTTTTCCATAAGTTCTTCTGTTTGCTGGCCAGAACAACTGTACAGGGTAAGTACTATAATCATGATGTTGTTGGTGAGAACACCAGGATCAGAGAAAGTAAGTAACTTGCCCACAGCTGGTCAGTTGTGCATCTAGGATAGAATCCAGCTGTGGTTATCAACAACGCATTCGAGAGTCTCACTGGTTTTTGAACTTCAGAGCTACATACTCCACTGGGTCCATTGCATTTACTATGCCCCAAGGATTACTTTCCCTCCTTTGTTTTTCATCCTGCGTTCTTTACATTGTTCCCCTCTATCAGACTTCAAACCACCTCCACAGGCACAGATTTTGATTCACTTACTCGCCACAGAGACCACTTGGCATACGTTTTGATAACTCGAGGCTGTTGCTTCTGCCTAACTTGGTGCAGGACGCTGTGACCTAAAGAGATAATAGACAAGTAGAGCATCTTGCCTCAATGGGTCCAGGAAAGAGCAGTGCAGGTCAGCCATTAGGCTAGACCGCAAGGTGCAGTTACCACTCCTGGCCACCAGATGGCAGAGGCACTCAGGGCAGCGCAGCAAGGAGGTTGAGGGTTTCAGGCGAGGCTTCCCATAGACCTGAGGGCCAAAGACAAAGGGTTTGGTAACAGCGTTCTCAGCAGGCAGGACCAGTGGTTTGGGCGAATATAATTTTAAAAGGTAGAAAATAGGATTCACTGGTGAGTTGCAAACAGGCTCACTTTGGTTTTGACAGAGATTTATGCCAGGAAAATGAAATCTAGAAGAGTACGTGTCTGTGTGTGTGTGTGTGTTGTGTGTGTGTGTGTGTGTGTGTGTGTGTTGGAGGTGGGGGCCCTTGAAAAGGATAATTTCAAAGAAGCAAGGTCAAAACAAAAGATGAACAAGTAAACTAGAGAACAGGCTGGATATGATCACAAGGTAAGATACAGAAGAAGTGATTAGTATTTCAGGGTGAGGTTTGTAATGTGAGTGAACTTCAGGTATGACGAGGTTCCTGAAGGGGTTCTTTCTTTATTTTTTTTTTTAGCACTGAAGACCCATTTGACAGGCTGGTGAAATTTATGAACCCTGTGGTAGATTCTAGTTTATAAAAAATGTCCTCAACTACATTTTGGGTCTCATCTTTCTCCAGAGACTTAGTACTTCCCCATCAAGAGGTGGTGTCTGGCCCTGCCTGCTGTGACTCATTTGGAGTGTCATCAGGTACACCGAAAGGTCATGGGTTCGAATCCTGGTCAGGGCACATGCCCAGGTTGCAGGTTTGATACCCTGTTGGGGTGCCTACGGGAGGCAACCAATCAATGTTTCTCTCTCATATTGATGTTTTTCTCTCTTTCTCTCTCTCTCTCTCTCTCCCTCTCCCCTTTCTCTCTAAAATCAATTAAAAAAAAAAAAGAAAAGAAGTGGTGTCTCTACACTCTCCCCACCAACCTGTGTAGGCCTTTGTGACAGCCTCAGCTGATAGTGCAGTGGGAGTGACATATGTGACTTTTGAAGGTAAATAATAGAAGTCAGTAGAGCTTCTCTCTGGCCTTCTCTCTGCTTTCTCTGTCTTGGGACCTTGAGCTGGCATGGAAGAAGTCAGGCTACCTTGTAGCTGCCAAGTTAGAGATGCCACATGGAAAGATCATGCAGAGATAGAGATGCTGGGTGAGTCCCCCCGTTCCAGCCTCCTTCCCTCCACCCCCCAGACATGTCAATGGGTGGTTTCAGCCCCAGCTCTCCTCTGACTCTAATTCCATGAGAGATCCCAAGCAAGAATTGCCTAATGGAGCCTTAGTCAGCCCCAGAACCGAGAGAGGTAATAATAAAATGATGGTTGTTTAGGCTTCCCTTGCACCATAAATTATTCACTATTGTATCCTCATCATCTCCATTATACCTGACATGTGAGAATTGCTCAATAAATATTTGAATTAATGGGTCCAACGTGCTTCCAATGTCCACTGTCATTGGCTACTTCTTTCTCTCGTGGTCCTCTCCAGAATCAGAGCTGCATCTCGGCCTGGCCATTACACTGTGGCCCCAAGTCTCTGAGACTTAGTGTGCCAGTTTTTTCAATAATTGCGCAATTGATTCAACAGCACATGCACACAGTATCACTGAGCTTAATGCCTCGTTAGCAAGAATAATTAGTTAAAATAAGAAGCCACCAGATGGTAAGTATTATCAATAACACCCATATGTGAGCCAAGACATGAATTACAAAGTTAATCTGAGGGCATGTTGTATGCTTGCCCTGGCACCAAAATTGCTAGTTACTGCTCTGCCTGGAAGTTCCATTCTACACAATAATTTCTGATGGCAGATCTATGAACTTTATGCAGCATGTGGGGGGATGAGAAGGTAGAAGAAAAACTCACACTAGTTAGTTATGGGAAGGATAGATTGGAGCGTTATGATTTGAGGTTCAGCCAAAGGAGGGTACAGTATTACTTTTCAGTGGTGATCTACAGAGATCAAAGAAATATGCAAGGTAGGAGAAATGTGTCCACCAGCAGGTACAGCCACCTCTAAGGCCTTCACTTGTAGGATCTGCAGCCATAGGGGTCAGCTACTGGGAGAGAAAATGTGAACTCTCTGGACAGACAGTGCTGAGATGCCCCCAGATCTCCCCAAAGATGCGGGTGTTTTATCATGTCTCCAACATTGTACACCGGCCTGCAGTTCTAGCCATAAAGATATGAAATTCTTCAGTGCAAAAAATACAAAACTTAAAGGTGGCTCCCTGTTTATGTAGTCCACCATATTCAGGGCTCCAGACTTTTCTCCATCATTCTCTAACTGAATATTTATTTTTTTCCAAAGTTCTTGGCCAGACTCAGAGTCGCTTATGAAGCTCAGGGGTCAGTCATCAACCATCCCGTTTCCTTCTCTTTGGCTCCTTGCTTCTTTCAAGGACCTCCTGTCTCATTTCTCAGAGATTTGAAACATCTTAAGGAGTCAGGGTCACATCATCCCACAGCTTCTTGCCCACCCACATGGTTCTCCTAAGGGCTGGCATTGGTGGTGGAGTGAAGATCTCATGGTATGTCACCACGAGTTCCCTGTCTACCACCTATCAGCTACAGGGGCTCCCCATCAGTAGAGTGGGGAAAGCAGCAAGGGCCATATCAATGATAAAAAGTGTGCCTTCAGCAACTTCAGAAAACCTTGTCGCTGGGTGCTAGCAGGCAAAATGCTCCAGCCCTCCTTTGCTAATAGAATCATGTTAGTCTCTGCCCTGCCACATCATCCAGATGCCTCTATTTGTTGATTGTAAAGACTTGTCTTTAAAAAAAATGTTTGTATTGATTTCAAAGAGGAAGGGAGAGGGGGAGAGAGAGAGATAGAAACATCAATGATGAGAGAGAATCAATGATCAGCTGCCTCCTGCATGCCCCACACTGGGGATCAAGCCCACAACCAGGGTACATGCCCTGACTAGGAATCAAACCATGACCTCCCAGCTCATAGTCGATGCTCAACCATTAAGCCACACCAGCCAGGCTAAAGACTTGGATTTTAAATGAATTAAGGGGCATGAACCACTGAGGTTTCTGTTTCCGTTGCTGGGGGAAAAATGATAGTCAACAAGGAAGTCGACCTGGTATTCAGAAGCTCAAGGCTGGTCCCCAGATCCACTAGCCCTTCAGCCTGATGTCTTACAGACATAAATGAGGTATCATTTTGTCTTCAGGTGTGAGGGACAGAAAGAGAATATGCTTGTTAGCCAAAGAAATCTTGAATGGATAGGGCCTTGAGTGGGCGGTGTAAACTAATAAGATGTGAATGCATGTCTGTAGACATCTGTGTGTGTTTCCTAGGGAAACTATGACTGAGAAATTGTACAATGAAAGGAAGACACTATGACACCGAGACACTGAAGTGCCTCTCTTGAAAGCAGATCCCATGAAAACCAAGTGTTGGATGTATCAACCTTGAGGGGAGAGGCAACGCCTCACCATCCCCTCCCTTGCATGATCAAGCGTGTTGTTTCCCATGGCTGCAATAGCAAATCGCCATGTTAAAGGAAGCAGGTTTTTTTTGTAACTATATATAGTGATGGATGTTGACTAGACTTTTTGTGGTAATCATCTCATAATGTATACAAATATCAAATAATCATTTCAGACATGTGAAACTAATATGTTATATGCCAATTATATCTAAACACACACACACACACACACACACACACACACACACACACACACACACACCAATCTATCATGTCACCATGCTGGATGTCACAAGTCTAAAATGTGTCTGCAGGACTGTATTTTTTCTAGAAGCTCTAGGGGAGACCCTGTTTCATAGACTCTCCCGGCTTCTAGAGGTTTCCCATATTTCTTGGCTTGTGCACCCTTTCCCCATCTTCAAAGCCAATCACTTAGCATCTTCTAGTCTCCTTTTGACCCTCCTGCTTCCCTCTCATAAAGACTCTGGCGCTTACATTGGGCCCACTGGGGTAATTCAGGAGAATCTCATCTCAAGATCCTTCATTTAAGCACCTCTGCAAAATCCCTTGGAAAGTAACGTGTGTACGGGGATTCAAACATGAACATCTTTGGGGGACCATCATTCAGCCTACCACATCCAGGATGCGAAAGTTATATTTTGTTCCCATGGTGACTTGTGTGTGACGCAGGCATGCACATAAACTGCCTCAGTGCTGGTTCGGGCTGGCATGGCTTGCGCTTCTTTTATTTTCCTACATGACACAGAGCTAGGTGAGCATTAATCACAACAACCAGGGCCTATTTTATGGGCTGTATTCAGCACCAAGTCTTGTTTTTAAATCTAAGAAAAAACAGCAAAGAAGTGTTAGTCAGTGTCGAGTCATAAAAACATTAGGATTTGAAGGGATCTGTGAGATCATGTGATCCAATTCTTTTCATCTTATATGTGAGGAGAATGAGGTGAGGAGAGACCAAAGGGACTTGCCAAGCTCAGCAACTAATGACACAAAAAAATTAGCGCCCGCTTCCTAATTCTCTTGTTACATCCCCAGGATCGAAAATTAAATTTGGGAAGCTTTATGGAGTCAGTCACTGATTATCTGATCTTGCTATATTTCCCCCCTTAGTACTGGTTTTAAAAACAAGAAAAAGAAAAGTAAACCCTTCGTGAAGTTCCCTGATTTGGTATAACAACTGTTTACCAATGTGGCTGATGCATAAAGTGACCGAATAATGGCAAGTGGATTTAAATTTCAGGATGAGGAAACTGTGTGTGTGTGTGTGTGTGTGTGTGATGTGTGTGTATGTGTGTGTTTTCAGAAAAATGATCTAAGAAATATAGTTGAGCTCTAGCTGGTTTTGCTCAGTGGGTAGAGCGTTGGCCTGTGAACCGAAGGGTCCCAAGTTTGATTCTGGTCAAGGGCACATACCTCGGTTGCAGGCTCCTGGCAACTAATCGATGCATCTCTTTCATGTCAATGTTTCTCTCTATCTCTCCCTCTCCCTTACACTCTCTCTAAAAATCAATGGAAAAATATCCTCAGCTGAGGATTAACAACAACAACAAAAAAGAAACATACTTGAAATAAGTGTGGAGGAAAATGTCTAGTTTCCTTGGACTTTTTTTAATGCTTGTTTTTCTTTGAAATTTATAGAAAAATATTTGTTGAGGGCCCACTGTGTGTGAGAACCCTAGATTCTGAGAAAAAGACAATGGAAAAAGGTTGAGATTTATTATTTATGACTTGAATTTCTCAAGCTTCTAAAAATACAGAGGACAACAAGTTTAAATGTTAAAATACAATAATCTCGAAGTTACATAAGTAGGGCATTGAATGAGAATAATTGATTATGTGGCATGTTAAAAAATGTGAAGTGCAGTTAAGTTTTTTTTTGTTTTTTAAATTTCTTGTGGATGGGAACCTGTCGCCCTGCTCAAGCTGAATTGCTTGATTTGCCAAAATTAGACAAGCCAACATACTTAGGCGTGGTTAGGGTATAGAAATGCAGAATATGGGCAAATCCTGATGCAAATGGGAGAAATAAGTGTCAACATTTGCACCTGTTTGAGCCCTTTGCCATTTTGGTTCATAGTTCTGTCAGGTCTGGTTTGCTGATATCTGACTTATTTTTCCTATGGAATTTGTTAAATCAGTTTTTCCATACCGTAAATTACCCCAAAAGAGCAAAGCAGTTCCCTTTGGAAATCAAATGAACACTTGCAGGTCATTGGGTGTCTTGCGATACAGTGCACTCGTCACTGTATTATGGACTATGGGAATATTTAGAAAAATTAGTAAACTAGAGACGATGTACATAATTCGACTCCGGGAATCACTCCCATTTTTACTTCTTTGTAGCCATGAAATCATCGGAAGGGGAGTTAAGCAGAAAGAGGAGAGGCGAGAGATGGTGTTGAAAGGATGTTTCTGAGATGAGTTGAAGTTGGTGGGGGAGAAGTTGGGCACCTTGAAAGCCCAAATCGGTTTCAGACCATAACTCTTTACAACCTGCAAAGGTCTGAGGTTTCTGCAGAGGGCGGATGGATGGTGGCTGTCATCCTGTGCTGACCAGGTCAGGCATTGAGACTGACTGATGAGTCAAGCAATCTGGATAAGGACTTCTGGGTCAGAAATTGCACAAAGGACGATGGCAGCAGTGAGAAGTCTGGATCATATCACGGATTATCCTTCTCCTGAAGCAATCAGCTTGGGCCTCTGTGCAGCCTTTAGTAGAAAACCATTGAATTCCACCTGAGGGCAACAAAGAGGTAGAGAGGCAGAGACAGTCTTTGGCGAGGTGCAACCCACCTGGCCTCAGATAACAGGTTAAAAAATAAACAGCGCCCTCGCTGGTTTGGCTCAGTGGATAGAGCATTGGAAGGGTCACAGGTTCAATTCCGGGCAAGGGCACATGCTCAGGTTGCGGGCTCGATCCCTAGTATTGGGCGTGCAGGAGGCAGTTTATTCTCTCTCATCATTGATGTTTCTCTCGCTCTCTCTCTCCCTTTCTCTCTAAACTCAATAAAAATATATATTTTTTAAAAAATAGTCCTAGCCGATTTGGCTCAGTGGATAGAGCATCGGCCTGCGGGCTGAAGGGTCCCAGGTTCGATTCCGGTCAAGGGCACATGCCCGGGTTGTGGGCTCGATCCCCAGTGTGGGGCATGCGGGAGGCAGCCAATCAATGATTCTCTGTCATCATTGGTGTTTCTATTTCTCTGTCTCCCTCTCCCTTCCTCTCTGAAACCAATAAAGAAATGTATTTTAAAAAAATAAAAAATAAAATAAACAGCAACAACAAACACTAAGCCAACGTCTACGTTTATCTTGATACAATCAGCTTGCCTTTAAGAACTCCCGCCTAAAGTATTCTGACTGAGTACATTGCAATACAAGAGCCCCGAAATTGTAAAACAAAAAAGCTTTCAAACTCCAGGTAAAAGCCATGCGATGGCCATTGACTGTGTAAAATTGCTGAATGGTTTAGCGGGTTGGAAGCTTCCTAATGTCCCCCTGTCTAACCCAGGCCACGAATTATTCAAAGGGCTGAATCCTCAGAAGGACCATTTAGATGTATGTCTCTCAAAAAATGAGTTGTGCCCTTGACTTCACTTAAGTAATGCACGTTCACTGTAGAAACTGAGAAAAATACACAAGAGTGCCAAGTCAGTGACAGCAGTGTCCTGTACCTAGCGTCCCAGCTTCGGCTGGGAGAACACAGACGAGTAATCCCCCAAAGGCAGCCATGGGCAGAGGCCAGGATGTGCTAAGTAAACATCCTACCATACACAAGATAGCCCTGCACAACCAACAGTTATCCTGCCAGTGTCCACGGTATCCAAGCTGAGAAACCCTGCTGATAAAACTGTCAACACGGTGAATTCCAGTTCTATTTGCTTCACATCCTTGTGATATGGCCACGTCTCCCAGCGAGGAAACTGCTCTTCACAGCATCGCAGGCGTCAGGTCCTTGGCCCACCAGGAACTGTTGTCAGTGTTGTGCTATGTGAGTCTCCAGGATCTTTCTTCTGTGCAAAGCCCTCTAACACTTGTTTTCTTGAACGGACTGTCAAACCTCAGAGGGAAGGCAGGGGAGGGGGTTGGGGGAGGAAACCAACCAATAAACTCATATGCATACGTGCATAACCCATGGACACAGACAACAGGGTGGTGAAGGCCTGGGGTGGGGGGCAGGGATGGGGTGGGAGAGGTCAATGGGGGGAAAGGGGGACATATGTAATACTTTCAACAATAAAGGTTAAAAAGCAACAACTTGTTTTGATGTCGAGCTGATTAAGGAAGGGAGGGGGACTCCAGGGAGCCTTGGCACATTCCTCCTTCAAAAGGAAGGGGCCCTGACGGGCAAAGGTGCAAGCCACAGGGAACTCCAGGTGCAGAGAGGGCACCTGGACTGGACAGGTGGAACAAAGATCAAGAAATCTTTCTGAACCAATAACCCCAGCAGATATGACCCCCAAATTCTATCCCTTTTCCCCAACTCACTTTGATCTCCTCTGATTGTTATTCTCCTCTTCCACTTCCATAGGGAAATTTAGAGTTTTCCTTTGTGGAGATTTCTGTTCATAAGTGGTACACTATACATACTGTTTTGCACCTTTTTTTCTACTCAACAATGTTTTAGAGATTTTCCTATGTTAACAAAGGGATCTAGTTTATTCTAAGTGTTGCCTTAGAATTTCATGGTGTGAATGTATCATAGTTTTAATAATATCCATAGACAAACCTTTAGGTTATTTCCATTACTTTACTATTAAACATGAAGTTGCAATGAGTCCAGCCAGAGTGGCTTAGTGGTTGAGCTTCAACCTATGAACAAGGAGGTGGAGGTTCAATTCTCGGCCAGGGCATATGCCCTGGTTGTGGGCTCGATCCCCAGTGTGGGGAATGCAGGAAGCAGCCGATCAATGATTCACTCTCATCATTGTTTTTTCCATATCTCTTTCTCTCTCTCTTCCTCTCTGATATCAATAAAAATATATTTAAAGTTGCAATGATAACCTTAATACATGCCTTTTTGTGTTTCATGTAACTTTATTTCTCTGCAGTAGATACCAAGAAATAGAATTGCTATCTACAAGGCATTGCTCATTTAAAATTTTAATGATGTTTTCTAAAATGCTAAACCAATTTAAACTGTCACATTTCCCCATACTGTCACTACACCTTGATATTATAAAACCTTTATAATTTTTACCAATAAGGTGGGTTAAAAATATATTATTTCTGTGACTTGCATTTCTTTGATATTCACTGATGAGTTGTGCAGATTTTTATGTTTTCAGGTCAGGTCATTTCTATTTTCTCCTTTACATTTCCTTTAACAAGTCCTCCTCCTCTCCCCCCCCCCCCCCCCAATTGCTGGTCTTTTTAAAAATTGTTTTTCAGGAAAATCTTTATTCTGGATAGATAGTACTATTTTTTCTGTTATTTATATCTCAAGTAGTTTCATTCAGTTTATTACTTATCTTTTAAATTTTGGGGTTGTCATTCATTTAAACATTTTAAAATATTGATATATTCAAATTTACCTACCATCTTGTTTACGTTTGCCTTTTGGATGTTAAGGAGGCTTCCTCTTTCAAGCTTAAAATATGTTCTCCGGTATTTTCTTCTAATGGTTCCTTCATTTGGATTTTTACACTTAGACCTATAATTTATGCAGACAAGGCTGGTTTCCTGGGCATGCAACCTGTGCAGCTGCACCGAGCTCTGTGCTTAGAAGGGCCAGCAAATTATGTATTAATTATTTGTGATTGATGTGAATGAGGCAGTACATAGATTCATTAGGAATATGTGCCCAGAAGTCAGAGTACTTGCATTTGAATGTTGGCTCTGACATACATTAGCTGTGTCCTTAGGGGGGGGAAAAGATTCCCCCTAAGGACACAGACGACTTTATTTTGCACACAAAACCACTGGGGATCTTGCCTGTGGACACCTCGGAGATTACAATGCAGATGCACTTGGCTCCAGACACTTGAGCAGCTAGGTGAGAAGAACAATGATTTGGACCAGTCACATGACTACAGACAGGGCTAGGGTTTCCACCAGGGTTCCCATGTCAGGCTTGGCTTTGTGGCCATTCTAGGAAGCAGTGAGAAGACCGCGGGCAGCCTGCCCAGAGCTTTTTGGCCAGGGGGTTTCTGAAGTTCCTGCCGGCAAACTTGGCCTTGCTGCCCAGCTCCTCCTCGACTCTGAGGATCTGGTTGCACTTGGCCAAGCGCTCAGATCGGCCAGGAGCACCAGTCTTGATCTGCCCAGGGCAGAGCCCCACCAGCAGGTCGGCAATGAAGGTGTCTTCGGACGGCCAGGGACACTCCCAGGATGGCGTTGGCACCGACTTTAGGCTTATATTCCGTCCCGTCGGTCTCTATCATCAGCTTGTCGACCTTCCCCTGCTCCACGACGCTCAGCTTCCTGCTAACCAGGGCAGGCGCAATGGTTGTGTTGATGTGCTCAACAGCCTCGGAGACACCCTTCCCCAGAGAGCGCGTCTTGTCATTGTCCCGAAGCTCTAGCCTCGTAGATACCAGTGGAGGCACCACTGGGCACAGCAGCTCTGAAGAGACCTTGTGAGGTGTAGGGATCCACCTCAACAGTGGGGTTCCCACGAGAGTCGAAGATCTCTCTGGCGTGCACCTTCAGAATAGACATGGTGAAATTCTGGCCGCCCGATGTCGGCCGAGAAGGAAGGGAGCTGCAGACACGCAGGGAGAGCGCTTAGTCACAATGTGCGGTGCTGCTGCGAGGACTCACATCATGCAAATTTTTTAACCTTTCTATTTCTTAGATTTCTCATGTTTAAAACATGGGGATAGTGACCAGATCCAGCTCATATCATGGTTTTGTTTTGTGGGTATAATGTAATTCAGGTAAGTGCTCAAAGAATATTCACATTTTAAATGTGTTTTTTTTTTTCTGTTCTTTTTTAGGTGTTAAGACTTACCTTTAATGTGGACCTCTTTAAAACAGTACTGACCAGGTTTTGTTCTGCAGGTTCCAAAGTCTAAAAGACATCCATGGAAGGGGATTGAAAGGTTGCATAACCTACAAATCACACCTCCAACATCTCCAAGGACTGGAGAGAAAATATAAGGGGAAAATAGAGATGAAGACCAGAGAGAGGAAAAACAGGGGAAGAAAAGAGAGATCCAAAAATAAAGCAGTGATTTTCAACTTTAAAAAGTAAGCAATATTTTAAAAATTTGGCTTCACATATGCTACATTTCATGAATTGGAAGTACTCTGAACTGATACTAATTAGAAATTAGGCCAGGTGGTCTAAATAACTTACTTGGTTAAAATGTATTTAGTTCCTCAGTGCCTAATTAAATCAATTCAAAGTTATGTACAGTAGCCAGAAAAATTCATTTGAGCCATGTAGCCACTATTAGGTCTTCTTTTCAATGTCTAAAGCAGCACATTATCCTCTATGATTATTTATTGCTTGATTCATGTTTATAGATTGGTTATCTTCAATACTCAGATTCAGTGGCTCAAAAATGTTATTCATTCTGGTTATGTGGAAATAGCCCAGAAATTCTTAAAACGTGGTCAAAATACATAAGAATAGAAGATACCATCTAGAAGATCTGTTTCCAAAATTGATTTTAAATTCGATTTACTTAAGCAGTTAGAATAAGCAGATTCCCAGAGGGAACCCTCTGCCCCGAGTGAGAATCTACAGGGTTTGGGGCCCAGGAATCTGTATTTCAGACATGCAGAAACAGCAGAAGTCATGTGACTGAGATATAGATATCAAGACCAGTTTTTGAGAACCACTGGTTCTACCGAATTCAGGAATCTGCATTTTGATAACTCCTCAGGGAGCCTTGGCAAGTGATGGGGAGCTCATCACTACTAAAACCAGCTCTGATTATGAAAGATTCTTCTGAAATTCAGCTACAATTTATCTTCCTGTTCATGGTCCCTTTATAATATATGAAGAGCATTGCTGTGTCACTCCTATTCATTGATAACTCAAAGAAGCGTTTACTAGACATTGTGTGCAATGTAGTTTATATCTCCCTCTGTCATGTTGGGGTTAGAAGAGATCACTTTTAATAGAAAATAGTCTGGCTGATGAGGCTAATTAACCTCTCCTGACTATTCTTCCCAGTGTCAACCTCCTCTGAAGACACTCTGGTCATTTCACATTGGTTTTCCCATTAAGCAAGACAGACTTTCAGTCCATAATCACGTATCAATCCACAAATATCTTTTAGGAACTAAACTTATGCCAATTGATGAGCCACTTACCTGTATTAGTCCAATTATTTCCCGTAATAAACCTTTCCAGCAGGTGTTGTAGTTGCCCACATTTCACATAAGAGAAAACTGATTTTAAGTCGTTTGCTCAGCTGGCAGAGACAGGCTTGAACGGGTCTGTTGGAATTCCGAACCCTTGTTCTTAGTAACCGCACCAGGTCACTGGAGCTCCAACCTTCTGCTGTCACGGTCTTCTTTCTCTCCCTCTCGGATGGTCCCTCCTCTCTCGGTTCCACACCCAATATCCATGATCTTCTTCAAACCTTGTTTCCAACATTCTTTATTATGACTGAAGAAGATGCCTTCACTCTTAGGCCTTTGTGCTGATTGTACATTTTCAGTTGCCTGAATACTTATACACATGTTCTCAGATCCCTTTTAGTCTTTTTCTGTCTTAAAATGTATTGCTGGTTTTTAACACATGATGCATTTTGATTTGACAATTAAATTTCAAGCTTCAGATTATATGTAAAATAAATAGTTTCTTTACATGGTTAATTCTGAAGTATGCTATTCTATTTTTATAACTTTATTTGTTAGCTCATATTATGTTATATAATAGCTTATTCAGGCCTTGTTGTAAGCACCTTAATTAGAGCACACACCACCTATATTATGCTTCTATAATTTCTTAGAAAAATTTCCCTCTTTTTGATTTATGTTTTTTTAATGACTTACCACCTAAGAGGCACAATAAGACAAAAACACGACTGCTGACAATCCTCATTCTTAGGTTTCTAGACAAAAAAGATGGAAGGAGAAATACATCCCACTGTTAAATCTTTCCTGGGGAAGTAATCAGTTACACATTTATGTTAGCTATTACGAAAAAGGGAAATGACTGGCTAAGTTTTATTTATTTCATTAATAAAGTATAAATAAATTTATTCTGTGATGAAGGAAAAATAAGGTACCTGTCTTTATCAAAAATTCACCATAAAACTTCTCCTCACTCCAACAAACATTTTAAGTTGAGATGTCTTCTCATTATCAAATACCACCCCCTCCCTTGTTTCCCCGAATAGTAATTATTTAATGCAAAAATATAAAGTGAGATAGATGATGTTTCTAGATTGATATTGTGTTAAAAATCCTCTTTTTAAAAAATATATATTTTTTATTGATTTCTTACAGAGAGAAAGGGAGAGAGATAGTCAGAAACATCGATGAGAGAGAAACATCCATCAGCTGCCTCCTGCACACCCCCCACTGGGGATGTGCCCGCAACCAAGGTACGTGCCCCTGACCGGAATTGAACCCGGGACCCTTCAGTCCGCAGGCTGACACTGAGCCAAACCAGTTTTGGCTAAAAATCCCCTTAACTATTAGCCAAGAAGTAAGTATTTATTAATTTTTCTTTATAAGCTAATGCTTTCATGCAAATGATCATATTTATAAGGCAAAGTATTATATATAATAGATGTATTTAATAGTAATTAGTACTTATTAAAATGTAGTTAATAGTAATTAGTACTTATTAAAATTAAGAGAAAGACATTTCCAGATTGGCTAAAATGTAACATTTAGTTTTTCATGACTTACCTACTTGAGGTATTGTGGGAATTTCTTAGATCTGAAGTTGTTTAAAGGAGAGCAACAAGTAAACTTTGTGATGTAATGAAGTCCGTTATAACTGAAACCAACAAGGCAAGTCTCTGATCCACCAGATTCCAAACAGTTTAAACAGTAAAAATTGCCCAAGTAAAAACAGGTGATTTTTTTGTTTGAGCACTCTGATCTATATGAAATTTAAATGCCTTAGTCATGAAATTAACATAAAAAGACTAATTCAATCAACAGTTAAATTGATAAACTGTAAATTTGGCTATAGGTTTCTATATTCACTATGGTATAGATTAATTAGTTCACATGCGCATAGCCTTGTGGGTACACTATCTGTTATTGTATAAAATACTTGGTCTTGATTATTAGAAATATATGTATACAGCAGAACTAGGTACATTCAGAAAGCAATTTGATTTTTTAAAATGTTTATTTCTAGGGTGAAAAAGGAGGCATATGTAAAACTTTCAACAATAGAGAGTTTAGCCGAAACCGGTTTGGCTCAGTGGATAGAGCGTCAGCCTGCGGACTGAAAGGCCCCAGGTTCGATTCCAGTCAAGGGCATGTACCTTGGTTGCGGGCACATCCCTGGTAGGGGGGGTGTGCAGGAGGCAGCTGGTCAATGTTTCTCTCTCATCGATGTTTCTAGCTCTCTATTCCTCTCCCTTCCTCTCTGTAAAAAATCAATAAAATATATTAAAAAAAATAAAGAGTTTAAAAAATGTTTATTTCTAAATTAATATATAGTTCCAAATTAATACATTCTTCTTAAGCTGAATTAGAGTACTAAGAATATTAAAATCATTGACCATACTCCCTACCAAATCCAGTGTCTTTCCAAATGTAACCACATTGTTAAAATGACGAGTATCCTTTTTTATTCTGTGCATTTTTACAATATATTTTCAATTTGGAAATATGAATAATATTGCTTTTTGTTTAATTTTTGCAAAAATAATGTTACATATTATTTCCCTCTTGCTTAAAATTATGTTGAAAATCTTTATGTCAGTCTTTAATAGTAATTCATTATTTTTATTGCTATATAACATTTTTGGTATGGATTATACCATTGTGGTTTTGATTTGCATTTCTTTGATGATTAATAATGTAGAGCACCTTTTCATGTACCAGTTGGCCATGTATATGTGTTCTTTGGAAAAACATCTATTAAAATCTTTTGCCTATTTTTTAATCAGACTTTTGTTGTTTTGCTATTGAGTTGTCTGAGTTTTTGTGGATATTAAGTCTTTATTAAATATACTAGAGGCCTTGTGCACAAAGTTGTGCATGGGTGGGGTCCGTCTGGCCTGCCCCGATGGGGGCTGATTGGGACCAGGCTGGTGGGGGGGGAGGGGACATGGGTGGGTTCACCACTGGCCCTGGCCCCGATCAGGGTCAGGCTGTGTGGGGGGTGGAGCTGCGGGAGGTCTGTCAGCTCACCCAAGGGGGGGCTTATTGGGGGCAGGGCCAGCCAGGGGGTTGTGGGAGGTCGGCCAGCTGGCCCCACCCCTGATCAGGGTGGGAGGGACCGATCGGGGGCTGGGCCAGCCAGGGGGAGGGGCTGTGGGAGGTTGGGCCGGGCCAATTGGGGCCCAATCGGGCTGGTTGGCCACCACAGTGCATTGTCATAGTGACTGGTCATTCTGGTCGTCTGGTCGTTCCATCATTCGGGTCACTTGGCTTTTATATATATAGACTAGAGGCCCAATGCATGAATTTGTGCACAGTTGGGGTCCCGAGGGTGTGTGGGGGGGCCGGGACATGATGGGGACCCTCTGGGTGGGCGGTGGGATGCCCTGGCCGGCCCAGGATCCAGATCCATCCTGCTGACATTCACGCTGGTTGTCAGGAGCCACCTGGCAGGTGCTTTTATATTGTTTCTTCCTTGGGGAGCATCTAGAGAAGGGAAGCGGCTACAGTGCCCGAGGCTGACTTCCAGGAGGCCGACAGCATTGTCAGGATCATGCTGGCAGCACTGGTCCATTGGTGCCTGGCCTGTTCTCTGGAGATTGGACCTGCAGGACTACTTAGGGAGTGAGTGGCTGCCGCATGGCTGGTGGGCCGCCAGGATGGGTTGGTCAGCTGAGCGGCGCTCCCACTGTGGGAGCACACTGATCACCAGGGGGCAGCTCCTGTATTGAGCATCTGCCCCCTGGTGGTCAGTGCGCATCATAGCGACCAGTTGTTCTGGTCATTCTGGTCATTCGGTCATTCGGTCACTTAGGCTTTTATATATATAGATGATTTGTAAATATTTTCTCCCATTTGGTAGGTTGCCAATTTTTGTTGATAGTTTCTTTGTGCAGAAGCTTTTTATTTTATTTTATTTTATTTTATTTAAAACTTTAGTGTTGAAAGTGTTGCATTTGTCCCCGTTTTTTCCTCTATTGACCCCTCAGAATGCTCCCCCTCCCCTATCCTGTCTTGTTCCTGTTCTTAGGGGAAATTATTTTAGTTCTTGCCCATTGAGTATAATGTTGGCTGTAGGTTTGTCACATATGACCTTCATTATATTGAGATACGATCCCTCTATTCCTACTTTGCTGAGAGTTCCTATAAAAAATGAGTGTTGGATTTTGTCAAATGCTTTTTCCGCATCTATTGACATGATCGTGTGAGTTTTGTCTTTCAATGTGTTTATGTGATGTATCACATTTTTGATTTGTGAATACCGCACCAGTCTTGCACCCCTTGCATCATACTTGGTCATGGTGTATGATATTCTCAATATATTGTTGGATCCGATTTGCTAATATTTTGTTAAGGATTCTAGTATCTATGTTTATCAGGGATATTGGCCTGTAATTCTCTTTCTTTGTAATGTCTTTATCTGGTTCTGGAATTTGTGCAGAAGCTTTTTAGTTTGATGTAATCCCACTATTTATTTTTGCTTCTGTTGCTTTTGGTGTCAGATTCAAAAAAATTATTGCCAAATCTTATGTCAAGGAGCTTACAGTTTCAGGTTCTACATTTATGTCTTTAATCTCTTTTGAGCTACTTTTTGGTCCAATTTCATTCTTTTGCATGTGGCTGTTCAATTTTCCCAGCACCATTGATTGAAAAGACTGTCCTTTCGCATTGTATGTTTTTGGCTTCTTTGTTGTAAATTAATTGGCCATATATGCATGGATATATTTCTGGGCTCTCTATTCTGTTCTAGTGATCTATATGTCTATTTTTATGCCAGTACCATACTGTTTTTAAGTGACATTTAAATAATATTCTGGAAAAGGCAAAACTATAGTGGTTGCTGGGGTTGAGCGGGAAAGGAGGGACTGACTACAAAAAGATAGCATGAGGAAAATATTGAGGATGGCCCAATGATTCTGTATCTTGTTTGTGGTAGTGGTTACAAGACTATGCCTTTGTGAATTT
This sequence comes from Eptesicus fuscus, assembly GCF_027574615.1. Taxonomy (NCBI): domain Eukaryota; kingdom Metazoa; phylum Chordata; class Mammalia; order Chiroptera; family Vespertilionidae; genus Eptesicus; species Eptesicus fuscus. Next base: position 37,542,001 of record NC_072487.1, read on the forward strand.
CAGTTAATATAAATTAAAAAATAAATTTAAAGTATTAATAGGAAAAAAATCTGTAAGTGCTGACAGGGAGAGATACTAGGAGTTAAAAGAAACAGTAAGAGGGGATTCTAATTTATTATTTATATTGAAGGATCAGGGAAGTCTCATGATAACAGCATTGGAAATTAAGCTGAACTGTGAAGAATGGTGAGGAGTTGGCCAGGAGAGAGATGGGGGAAAGAGGATTTCAGGCAGAGGAAATAGCTTTTAGAAAGTACTCGCTTGCCTTGATAAGACATGGAAGTACTTTGGTTCTCAAATGCTAAGAGAAAACCAATGTGATTGTAGCCCAGAGCACTAGTGTAAGAGTAATGAGAGAGGGGCAAGTCCTGCATGGCCTTATGGGCTACCCATTTAAGGATTTTGGCTTCTATCCAAAAACAATGGCATTTTTACTAGTGATTAGGACTAGCATAATTAAATTTATAATTGTACTTTAAAAATGGGACTACAGGTTGAGAAATGGGAGATGAGGGAGAGCAGAAGTTGGAATATTTGCATAAAAGAAAAAATGATCTGGGACACGTCCTTTTACAGGCTGTAATCCTCACCCTCCTTCTGGGGCAAATGAGAATTTCTAATAAATCCTTATGCCAGTTTCTAATGATGGAATAAAGACTTGTTCTGGATAGTGATATACACAGTTGACTATCAGCTGACTGCCAGTCAAGAATCTAGTGACCTTCAACTAGACTGTTTTTTCTATATTTGATCCATTCTCATTTTCTAAAAAATTTTTCTACCAAGAAGAAATATTTTAATTGACCTACAAAGAGCATTTTTTCTTACATGCATGCAAGATTGCAATAAGATGTTGATATACATTAATTTAAAAAAATTCTTTGAAAAAGTTTCTAGAAACAAGGTCAGTGTCCAAAAATTAACTGCCTTCCTGAATATCATTAATAAACCACTAACAAACATAAACTCTAAAAGATGCCATTTACAATAGCAATAAAAGTAAGGAATTTGAAAATAAATATAATAAATGATATGCAAGATCATTATGGTGTTCCCAGGTGTCCTTGGCTTGTGGCTGCATAGCTCTGATTTCTGACTCCACCTTTGCATGGCCTTCTCTCTGTCTTCTCTTCTGTCTCTCACGGCATTTGCCATTAGACATAACGTCCATCTGAATTATCCAGGGTGATAGCATCTTGAGATCCTTAATTACAACAAAGATTATTTTTTCAAATAAGGTCACATTCACAGGTTCCAGGGGTTAGAACATGGACATATCTTTGTGGGGGAGGGGAGCACCATTTAACCCTTTATCCACAGTAAAGAACCAAGTAAATGGAGGAATGGACCATGTTCAGATTAATGAAGACAAATATTTAAATGACGTGAATCCTTATCAAATTGATTCAATGTATATTAATTATATCCCCAAATAATTTTTCAATGGAACCTGACGAATTGGTTCTAAAAGGGACAAATAGCCAGGATATTCTTTAGAAAGAACTGGGCTAGGAGATGTGACCAACTAGATATCAAGATTTATTTGAAAACTATACTAAATAAGACCATGTTGTACTGGCACAAAGATAAGCATACTGACCAATGAAACAGAAATTAACCTGCACATGTATTGAAACTTGCTATATATGAAAGATGTGGCATTGAAGGTCAATGGGGAAAAAAAAAGTCTTTTTAGGAAATTTTTCTGAAGCAAGTGGCTATCCACATTTAAAAAAAACCTGAAATCAGATCCCTACTTCACATGATATCCAACATCAATTCCAGGTATATTAAAGCCCTACATGTGAAAGTCAAAACTTTAATACAATTTGAAGAAAATATAGAAAATTATCTTCATGACAACAGAATAGAAAATTATTATTTTTTCTTTTTTCTCCCTTTTTTTCTGCAAAAAGTTTTATTGTTTCATTTGGTTCAATCCATGGGAGAGAGCTTAAGGGTAGTTAAAGGAATGGCTAGTAGTTCAGGTAAAAGCCAGACACCAGGGGGATGCAGAGGGGCCTCAAAGGCCTCTGGGCTCCACAGGCTCCTAGTCCGTTTGAGGGGGAGCCTTTCGAAGAGATACCCGCCCAGCCCAGCCTGGGGGCCGCCAGCCTGCGGAGGTGAGCCAGGTGTGGCCCATCTTCTTGATGAGTTTCACCCCCTCACCCCGGAAGTGGTTCTCCAGGAGCCACAGAGCTGAGGGTCCGCGCGGGTAGAGCCAGGGCCTGCGGCTTCCATGGCGTCCTGCGTTCTGCCCACTGGTCTTGGGGAGGCTTCAGCGCATCCTGGAAGAGAAGGCGGCCACCGCGCTGGTTTTGCAACTTTAAGAGAAGCTCAGCGCCCTCGCGCTTCTTCTCCACCCACTCGCCCTCCAGAGCCACATCTTCCTGGTGGAAACAGAAGCCCAGAGAGAGGTAGGTGTTGGGCCCACAGATGCAGGCTGGCCAGGCGGTTGACCGCAGCCTCCACTGGGTGGAATAATTCTGACGAATTTGGGAGCTCATGGTTGTTCGGCAATAAGGAGTTCAGGTAGAAAAACACGGTGTGTTGGCTGGTCCCGGAGGTGGTTCTGAAGGTGGTGACTGGATGAGACGCAGGAGAGTGGCCTGAGGCTGGAAGAAGGGGCGTCCCTGGCTCCGTTCCGTCCAAACACTGCTGAAGCGAGACAGATCTGGGACCGCCGAGGGCACTGCCGGAAATTATTTCTTAAGCAAGAAACAAAAAGTACTAACAAAAAAGATAAAGATGATAGCCCTGGCTGGTGTGGCTCAGTTGTTTGGGTGCCAAAAGTTGCCGGTTTGATTCCTAGTCAGGGCACATGCCTGGGTTGTGGGATCCTTAGTAGGGGGCAGCCAATCAAAATTTCACTTTCACATCAATGTTTCTCTCTCGCCCTCTTCCTTTCTTCTCTCTCTAATAATAAAAATATTAAAAAATAAAGATGATAAATTTGACTACATTAAAATTAAGATTTTTTTTTTGTCTATGAAAAGGTATTGTAAAGAGAATAAAAAGACAGGTCAAAAACCTAGAGAAGACATTGGAATACATACAAAGAAGATTGATATTCAGAATATATAAAAAAATTTCTGAAAAAATTAAGAAAAAGGCCAACAAAATATATAAATTCTGTTATATCTATATATTCCTGTACCTACTAGTATGTTATATTTATTAGATTATATTATAACATAATATTAGGACAAATACATGAGCAAATATTTTAAAGAGGAAATCTGAATACTCAATAAGCATACCAAAACATGTTCAATCTCATTATTAACCATGGAAATACAAAAAATGAAAACATAAATAAGATATCATTTGACACCCACTAGATTAACAAAAATTAAAAAGTTGTAAAAAGTTTTATTCTATTGGGCCTGAGGAGCAACAGAAACTCTTGCTGGTGGTCATGAATACTGGTACAAGCATTTTGGACCACACTATGGCATTATCTAGTAAATTCCAACTTGCCCATACCCAGTAACTCAGTAGTTCTCTTCCCAGGAATAGACTGGGCCTATAGAACCTCTCAAACTGTGGATAGCAGACATGTACAAGGATGTTCCCTGAAGCAAGGTTTGTAATGACAAGTATCTGGAAACAACCTATGCATCTATCAGTAGGAAAATGGACAAGTAAATAAAGATGTTGTCATATGAAAGAACTGGGATAACCAAGAAGATGCGTGAACTACAGCTGCTCACATAAGCATGGAGGACTCATTGAGGCTTAATATCAAGTGAAGAAAAAACCATGGCTTAAAAGAATACTTTCAAGTTTTATCAAGTTTACATTGTAGTTTTTGTTAATCCTTACCCGAGGATATTGTTTTTTTCCATTGATTAACCACTGAGCCAAACTGGCTAGGGCTACAATTTAGTTTTATAAAGTTTGCCAGCTAGCAAAATCGAACATTTCCCATTTCATACATTGGGCAGTGGACAGAGCTGTGAAAAAGCAGAGGTTGAGTGAGGCACTGGCCTCAGGTACTAATTTAAGGGATGTCAAAAAGCTCCGTAGTCAAGAGAGATCATATTTTAATACTATATTAAGAAAATCAAATTGGCAAACCACCGCACTCAGGCCAGTCACCTGGTTTTCTAAACATAATTATATTGCAAACAGGGCTCTGGGATTAGGGTGAGGAAGTGTAGAAGTACAGAGTCAGATCCCACCTTTATCTAAAATTGTCATATTTTGTTTTTGCCTCTTAAATTTTGCACCCAAACCAAATGGCTCATTTGCCCCAACTTACTCCTGGTCCTGTATGGATTGATTTTACTATTATGCTTCATAACTCATAAAAATGCTGTATGTATTCCTTTGAATGAATCTAATATTTCAAAATTTTAAAAAACTATATAAAAAAATAAGACACACAAAAAGAAAGGAGAGCTAGGGAAGGAATTCCCTAGGAAAATTGGAGCCCTCCAATTTTCAGTAATCTGAAAGATATGTTGCAAAGTTAAAGAGACTAAGGAGAAGCCAGCAGATAAAAGGAAAACCAGAGACTGGTGTCTTCCAAGAGTGGAAATATTTCCAAGTCCTTTGGGTCAAGGCAACTGCTGACAAAAATAGCTGGACAATCACCTATTAACCTTTTCAATCACCTAGGCCTTGACTTCAGAAACCTTGTCTAACAGCCTAGCTGAGAGAAGAAAACACGTTGTGCATTCATGCACAGGAAACATTATAATGTGCAATTAGAAAAGCTGTATTCTTGAGGAACCAGAAGTTTAGGTATTGTCTTAAGCATTTTGAGTTGTTGACAAGGCCTGTTGAATTCATTTGAGGGACCACTATGTCTCTACCTGTCTTACTTTGCTGACCGGTATATTCCTTTTATGCTTTGAGTCTCAGCTCAAGTGTAGTCTCCTCTTAGATATCTTCCTTGTGGCTAGCTGTTCTGTTTTTCACCTGGCATAATTGCCGCCCAGAACACTGTGCATAGAAAAGCTTTCAGGAATGCTTTGGACAGGAGAAAGGGCAAAACTGGAAGTGAGGAGAATTAATTTTATGATCTCTGATGATTTAAGGCAATGGGGCAAGCTGAAATCCACTGGAGAAAGAACTTGTAGTTATGACTGAGCCCGTTAGAACAGAAGTGTTTGAGAATATGAACCAAAATTTGGACTTTAAAAGAATGAAAGGGAAGAAGGTTATGTATCATTCTGAGGACTGCATTCAGATGCTGTATAGTCAAGCCTCCCTCCCTCCCTTCCTTCCTTCCTTCCTTCCTTCCTTCCTTCCTTCCTTCCTTCCTTCCTTCCCTCCCTCCCTCCCTCCCTCCCTCCCTCTTTCCCTCCCTCTTTCCCTTTTCCTTCACCTACTATATGCCAAATGCTGACTTAGGGACAGAGGTTGCTAAAATTACGACATCACCTGACATGACAGATTAAGAGTGCTATCATATTTTGTTGATTCTAATTTGTGCATTATTTTTTTTCACATTATATCATATTTGATGTTGGAGTATATCTTACAAACATACCATGGTGATAACATCTTTCTTTATTATGTCTTTTAGTTGAAAGTAACTTAGATTTAATAAAAGACCTTAGACGCTCTGTCTGTGTCAATTTTATGTGACAGCCAGAGGTATTGGAATAGAGCCTCCTGCCTCCCCAATAGGGGGATAGGGGACAAGCTCCTCAGCTCTCCTGATCGAGTCAATTTACATCACTCTGTCCCTTTAAATGACAAAGCTTGGAGAGAGAACTCTGTAGTGACCACATGACCACATCACGCCCTTCTCTCTTTCTTATCCTGAAACTTCTAACCTAACCCCAGGCAGAAAAAAAATGTGTGGACTTTTACTTCCCATATATCATACTAGAGGCCCGATGCATGAAAATCTGTGCAAAGCCTTCCTTCCCCCGGCTGCCAACACTGGCTTCCCTCTGGCACCCAGGACCCGGGCTGCTTCCCTCGGGCTGCCTGCAGGCACCCAGGACCCTGGCCAGCCTCCCTCTGGCCCCAGCTTTGTCAGGAAGGATGTCTGGAAGGATGTCCGGTCTAATTAGCATATTACCCTTTTATTATTGTAGATGATCCTTGACCAGATTTAAGATCAATGGTGAACATTATTATCTTCTCTAGTCTATAGGAGGGACTCTAGAATCTTATTCATAAGGGATTAATTTTTGACATGTTAAATGGGAACCAGAAAAATTTGGCAAAACTTATTTAGGAGCTGTTTTCTGCCCTGAGTTTGGAAGTCGCACAGGGTGAAAGGCTGTAAGAAATGCGATTTAGGGTGGGTGTGGGGTGGGGAGGATTAAAGGAGATGCCAGCTTAATAGTTGCAAAATATCCCTTTGTACTCATTTCTTTTGTCTTGTTGCTTTAGTAAGAACATTTAGAACAATATTAAGTACTAGGGGCCCAGTGCACGAATTTGTGCACCTTGAAAGGAACTGTAGGCCGTGAGGCTGCAGTGGGCACAGGGGCAGGTCTCAGCCCATCCTCCGTGCCCCCGCCTGGCCCTATCCCACTGTGGCCTCCAGTCCCCCATCTGCTGGCAGCCCCGCTCCCGCTGCCACCACTCCTACATGCTGATGGCTCCAGCCCCACTCGAACCTGCTGACGGTGTGGAGCAATTGGGGCCTGAGCTAGGCAGCAGGTGCGAACAGGGCCAGTGCCATCAGTGGGTGTGAGTGGCGGCTTCTGCCCCAATCACTCCTCAGGAGCAGGGGGAGGTGGAGAAGCCCTCAGGGGCAATTGGGGCCGGCAGCCGCTGTTCACACCTGCTGATGGCACTGAGCAATTGGGGCTGGCACTGGCAGTGGGTGAGAGCAGTGGCTCTGGTGCCAGCAGTGGGTGCAAGTGGGGCCATTGCTGGCAGCAGGTGCGAGAGGCAGCTGCTGGCCCCAATCACACCTCAGGAGCAGGGGGAGATGGAGAAGCCCTGAGGGGCAATCGAGGCCGTCAGCCACTGCTCACACCCACTGACAGCGCTGAGTGATTGGGGCAGGCACCAGGCGCCAGCAGCAGGTGCAAGCACTGGGCGGGACTGCGGCACGCGGGAACAAAGAATTTTCAGTAACCACCAAAGGTTTGCCCCAATGACAGCGACCGGCACTCCGCCTTGGTCTGGTGCCCCTGCTCACGTGCTCCACCATCCCACTGTGGCCACTGCCTGCCATGTTCTGCACTCTGCGCCTGCTGCTGACGCCCGCCATGTTCCATGCATGTGCCCCTGGTGGTCAGTGCACGTCATAGTGACCAGTTGTTTGGTTGGTTGGTTGTTTGGTTGTTCCGCCATTCAGTCTATTTGCATATTAGGGTTTTACGTATATAGATTCCAAACTTCAAAGGAAATATATCTAGGTTTCACTTGACTATGGTCCTGACTGCTTTTTTGAGGGGGAAAAAGTCTGACTCATATTAAGAAAATGTCTTAGTCTTAGTTTAGAGTTTTTATTAGAAAATGACATTGATTTATATATTAAACTAGAGGCCCGGTGCACGAAATTCAGGCATGGGTAGGGTCCCTAGGCCTAGCCAGAGATCAGGGCCAATCTGTGGGGCGACTGGTGGGGCGATCTGGGGGCCCCCATGGGCACCCGCCTGAGCCAGCCTGGGGCTGCCCTCTCGCCGGCCCCACCCCCGCCCTCTGCTGTTACTACTGGTCGCCTCCCTCTCCGGGACAACCAGCAGGGCAATCTGGGGGCCCCTGCTGGCACCTGCTTTGGCTGGCCTGGGGCCTGCAGGCTGGGGGCAGCTTCTGTGTCGAGCATCTGCCCCCTGGTACTCAGTGCATGTCATAGCGATGGGTTGTTCTGCCAGTCATCCTGCCGTTTGGTCGATTTGCATATTAGGCTTTATTATATAGGATGCCTTTGATATATAAAATTTATCAAAATTATTATGGGATTTTTTCTTTGATCTATTGATACAATATTATGCATTTTCTGAATAAATAACACTTGCATTACTGAAATAAACATTGTTATAGTGTGTTATTTTATTTTAATATGCATTTGATTTTCTGGTGTTTTATTTTTGCTTTTTCCACCTCTATGTTAAGTGAAATTAATCTACATGGTGTGTGTGTGTATGCTATTTTGGTCAGGTTTGCTAACAACATTATGGAAGTTCTTAAAATAAATTGAGAAGCTTTCCATATTGTGTTAGATGCTGTGAAATTTCAAATTCATGCTCTGCTTCTTATAAGATGTGTAATTTTAGGCAAGCTGCTTTATTTGTTTTTAAACTTATTTTGTAAAAATTGACTACTCAAGCTTTTCCCACTTTTGAAGTAATTTTTATAATTTATATTTATCATATATGTATATTTATAATTTATATTTTTCCCTATAAATTTCAAATATATTACCAGATACATACTAAGGATTAAAAAAAATATTTTTTATTGATTTTTTATAGAGAGAGTGCGGGAGAGAGAAAGAGAAGGAGAAACATCCTTCAGCTGCCTCCCACATGTCCTGTACTGGAGACCAAGCCTGCAACCCAGGCATGAGCTCTGACTGGGAATCAAAACAGCAACTTTTTGGTGCATGGGACGATGCCCAACCAACTGAGCCACATCAGCCAGGGCTATGCTAAGGATTTTAAAACAAATTAAATGTCTCTCAAATCTGTGGAAAGTTTTGCATATAAATTTTTCAAAGCTGATTGGTAATTTTATATAGTTTGCTTTCTAAAAATATTCTCTTAGTCTTTATAGTAGTTTGTATGATTGGTTTTTTAACAACCTAGCTCATTGGTTAATTTATCAAATATTTTCAATTTCTCCAATATATTAATGTTACATATGTATCTCTTTTAAACTGATCTCCTGGATTAACTCTCCACAGCTCTTATTACTTCCCTCCCCCTTTTATTGCTTTTTATCCCCTGGTTCTGGAAGGATTGCTTGGTCTTGAATTCTAATTCACAGATTTGTTTGAAACTTGACCATAAGGTTTTCTATTTTCTCTGTCCTTTCTGATTTCAGATTTTTCTCCTTTTTAAGTATTGCTCATTCTGTATCAATAGACAAAATCTTCTTTAACGAATGAGAGAATTTCTAAACTTTCATACAAAAATATGTCCTTTCATTACTCAGGTTGGAACTTGTTTGATTTATACTCGCTTTTCCCATTTTCAGTTATTTGCTGAATTAAAGAAGGAGATCAGCCTTTGTCCAGTATTGGTGGTTTCCGTTCTTTTAGAGATTATGTGGCTTTGACGTGCCAGACCAGCCAAGCCTGAGGTCAGCTGAGCAGCAGCCCTGTTTTTCTTCTTTCTTTTTTCTCTTTTTTTCTGTCGGAGCCACCTTCATTTGGAGAGAGCTGTGGCAGCCTCTTTGCTCTTCTGCCAGCAGCTCGCAGTCCCTGCTCCGTGTGCCACAGGGTTGTCAAGTACAGCTCAGGGAATACAGTCAATAGTATTGGAATAACTATGTAGGGTGCCAGCTGGGTACTGGAAATATCGAGGGGGAACACTTTGTAAAGCATATGAGTGACCACTATGCGGTACACCTGAAACTAATACAGAATAAGATTGAATGGAAACTATACTTGAAAAGTACAATTAATTAAAAAGATATTTGGAAGGACCCCGGGATCCCTGCTCCTTCTGACTCTGGCCTGCAGAGCACCACGCCCCGGAGGTGAGGACTGATGCATAAATGTCCCTTACAAGGCCACCATTGGCCTATTGTTACCTCTAGCCGCCTGCTAGTGCACTCAGGGTTATAGTCAGATTTTGCTGAGGTCTGTTTACATTTACTTTTCAAACTTCAAAGAAACTTGGGTGATGGGGCTTTTCCTTGTGATCCTATGTTTCTGATAGTTAGCAAACATTTCTCCCTTTTTAAATTGCCAGAATTGCTGTAAGATGTTTCTTGTTTATAATATTTGCAGGTGATTCCAGTGGTTAACTTGGATGGACTAAAGGGTAGTTAAATGTATCCTCAAGTCGCCATTTTTAGCTGAAAACCATCCGCTTTTCTGAGATCTGGGACAGCTACCAAATGAACACCCACATGCACTAGTGATGGCTGGCAGAGCAGGGAATCGGGGGCAGAAGATGTATGCTATATACTTATTCCATTTTTTTCAGTCATCGCCTACAGACGTCTTCTACAAGAACATCAGTTCAGTGGCCAAGAGTGTCTTGGAAAGAGGAAGCCAAGATATTTTCTGCAGTGCTTGGTCTCCCGCTGTCTTTGATCTCTCAGAGCCACCAGATCAGTTAGATGGCCAGTAATGGCCTGCTGCTTGCTGCTTCCTGTAGTCCCAGCTGTTGCTGCTGTCAGGGTCTTTCAGGAACACAGGTGGGCACCTTTGTAACATCTCGTTGTGCCCACTGTAAAGTAGTTCATGTTAATAAGCTTTGCCTTCAGGTGGATGGAAATTCAGGTCATTTCTTCCATATGTAAGTTTTCTTCTAAATTGAGATCATCAGCATCCCATTGTACATGTCCATCCAACTAGACGAAGTAATTTGGATAAGCATACCCAGGTTTCCCTTTAAAGCTCTAGAAGCACATACATAGCTTATCATTTTCCACTGAGGTTCCATTTCCCATAGAAAGATTTTCTTTAGGTTCTGGCTAGATTTCCTCTTACCTCCCACTAATCACGGTGTACTAGGCAGCGCTTAAATTCAGTGAGTTAGCAAAACTTGCAGAAACTTAGCATTTGGCCAAAGCCTCAAAGAAGAAGAATGCCAAGATTTCGGGTTATTTCTGGGAGGTACATGGGGAAAGGACACTTGAGCAGAAAAGCCTGTTAGCAGCTGAGGTTTGAGGTGAGGTTATATGAGGATTTGGTGCAGGATTAGCCAGGTGGTGTGACATTGAATGTGGAGAGGACCCAATCTTCACAGGAAGATTGCCAGGGGCTATTGTACAGTCACGCTCCACTTAAGGATGGGGGTGGGGATGGGGATAGGTTCTGAGAAATGTGTCACGAGGTGATTTTGTCCTTATGTGAGCATTATAGAGTGCACTGACACAAACTACTCGCATTGTATGTGCTCCACTTCTATAAGACAGGCAGCAGCGCTGTAGGTTTGTTTACTCCAGCATTTCCACAAACACATGAGTAATTGCAGTACGAGCGCCTGACTTAAGCTTAGATTGCCCAGGCAACCACTCCAAGGAGGCAGCCACTTCAAAACCACAATCTCTGATAAACACATTACCGCAAAGCTAGATGAAGAGCCTCCTCCCTTAACTGAGGCTCGTTTGATTTTGAGACCTGGGTTGATTTCCATAACTGACCATTTGGGCTACTTGCTTTTTTCTCTTCCTGCACTTTAAATTCTTGCTCTTATGTTTTAAATTCACCAATAATGAGTGAGCCTTGAAACCTATGCTCAACCCCAATAAAAGCAGAACCCCAAGCCTGTCTCCTTTCTCCCTCTTTCCCCCCTCCCCCTCCCTCTCTCTCCCTGAGACCTTACACTGTGCCCCCTCGTGTGCCTGTACACTCCAGGGCCTGTACTAGTAAGTAATGAACTCCTTTTTCTCTTCAAAATTTCCTAATGGTTATGCCCGAAGCGTGTCTTGCAATCCTAGTAAGAACCACAGGGAGTCCAGGTGAATGCCTCCAGGTATTTCTAACTGTGGGTTTAGAAAGGAAGCATGTGGATGAGAAACTGGAGCCCAGGTGAATGTCCCCAGGTATTTCTCGCCCATAACATTCCTCTTTGCCCTAGGACCTTGCCACAGCTATGTAGGACATCGCGATGCAGTAGGAATTTTCCAGCTCCATAGTAGTCTATGGGGCACTGCTCTATATATGGTCTGTCGTTGACCATATGTTGCTATGCGGCACATAAGTGTACTGCTAACACTTAGGAACAAAACCAGAAGCCTTCTAAACTTACAGGTGACTAAACAAATTTGATGAGAGTAATAGAGTGCTATTAATGCTGAAAGTGGTTATTGCCATTCAATAAACATTCATCAAGGGACTACTATATTCTAGTCTCTGTGCAAAGACCAAAGTATACCAAGATTCATAAGTTGTGCTAACCAAGAAGCTGATCTGATTATTTAGGGAAAAGATTGTAGTAAAAAGAGGAGCTTATAGAATTCTGTGATTCAACCAATTATGTTTCATCTAACTCCTTAATGAATATTGATCTTTAAATTTTTTTATTTTAGGAAATTTCAAATATGACATAAAAGTAGACAGAGTAGTTTAATGAACCTAATGTATTCATCACTTAGCTTTAAAAATTAATATATGGTTAAGTCCCTTTTACCTACATTCCCTCAACTCTTCCCTCACTGAGGTGATTTTGAAGTAAATCCTGAACATCATATAATTTTCGTGATATTAATATTTCAGTATGTATCTTCTGAAATAAGGACTCTCTTTTTTAACATACCCATAACACCATCACTATCACATGCAAACAAATTGATAATAGCTCATTAATATCATCACATAAATGTTCACTGATTGAACTGATTGCCCTATTTAAAAAAACTTTTCCTTACAGTTTATTTTTTGGTTTGTTTGTTTTGCCCCTGGTTGGTATGACTTAGTTGGTTGAGCATCATCCAGTACACCCACAGGTCACTGATTTAAATCCAGGTGAGGGCACATACTCAGGTTGTGGGTTCTATTGTGCATGCAGGAAGCAACCGATTCATGTTTCTCTCTTCCATCGATGTTTCTCTCTCTCTCTCTCTCTCTCTCTCTCTCTCTCTCTCTCTCTCTCTCCTCCTCCTCCTCCTCCTCCTCTCCCTTCCTCTCTTTGTAAAAAAATTTCTTCTATTCCTGTTCTCTCTATCATGTCTCTTTTCTCCCTCCTATAACTATCTATATCTAAAAATGGCTTATCTTTTAATTGTTTTAAAAAATATAAAATTGGATATCCTATATAATAAAGAGGTAATATGCAAATTGGCCATCACACCCTCGCACAAGATGGCCACCCTCATGTGATCAAAAGATGGCCACTCCCATGTGGTCAGAAGATGGCCACCACAAGATGGCCAGCAGGGGAGGGCAATTGTGGCTGATCAGGCCAGCAGGGGAGGGCAGTTGGGGAGGACCAGGCCTGCAGGGGAGGGCAGTTGGGGGTGATTGGGCTGGCAGGATGGGCAATTAGGAGCAATAGGGCTGGCAGGGGAGCAGTTAGGTGTAGATCAGGCTGGCAGAGGAGTAGTTAGGGGGTGATCAGGCTGGCAGGCAGAAGCAGTTAGGGGCAATCAGACAGGCAGGTGAGCAGTTGGGAGCCAGCAGTCCCGGATTGTGAGAGGGATGCCCAAATGCCAGTTTAGGCCCTAAATGGGCAGTCGGGTATCCCTCAAGGAGTCCCAGATTGGAGAAGGTGCAGGCTGGGCTGAGGGACACCCCCTCCCCCCCCCAGTGCATGAATTTTGTGCACCAGGCCTCTAGTATACATATAAAATAATTATTTATTTGGACCCTTGAGCCCAAACTAGTTGAGTTAAAAATCTACAGGGAACAAAAGACTACCCAGGTGAGCCCTGCCCAAGTTCCTGTCTCACAGAACATGGAAAATATTAAAGCATTGTTTTACATACAGTAACTGTGTTATGAGGTAATGTAGACAAACTATAAATTGGTAAGGAACTAATAAGACAAAAAACTTAGTCTTGGGTACTTAATTAGTGAAGAATGTAAACAGAGTTTGTTTATATCTTGGTCCTAAATTCCCTGCCTCTGACCATAGAATGTCACTCTACTTCCCAGTGCAGGGAGGATACTTTTCATGCGATGTATTTTCTGCTGACAGTGAGACAAAGGATGGTCAGAGTGTCCTTTTTGCACTGGCCGTTTCTTCAGTAACTTCCATGTAAAGTAATGAACATGCCGAAGTGACCTGCTGTAGAGCAGCCTGGCCCGAGCCACATCAGTATCCTGCTCCTCACATCCTGGACAGTGTTGCCAAATTTACTTCCTTTTCTTTGTCTCTCCGAAACAATATCCATAAATCAAAATTGAAGGCAGAGAGATTATTGACATCATTGCAATGTGCCATGCCTTCTGATTGAGAATGTTTCTGGGCTCTTGTTGATGTTTGGAGTCTTGCCAAGCACCATAAGTTAAATAAGATAGCTGCTTCTCCTAGCAGGGCACTGGAATGACTCCAGCTAGGAACCGATCCAGTAACAAACAACTTAATTTATGATGGCATAACAAGCCTCCGCCTCAGAATATAATTAGGAAAAATCCAACTGAGACTGAGGTGTGCTAAAATGAACATTCTCCTTTCTTTGTGCAACACACACCCTGTTTTTCTCGTAGATTTGCAGAGTCAGAACACTCCATAAGAAATCATGTGGTCTAGCGTGTAGGTTTTTTGGCTTTTTGAATGAAAAAATATCCTGAAACTGGGATAATATTCTTTTTATTTAAATATATTTTATTGATTTTTTTACAGAGGGAAGGGAGAGGGCTAGAGAGTTAGAAACATCGATGAGAGAGAAACATCAATCAACTGCCTCCTGCACTGGGGATGTGCCCACAACCAAGGTACATGCCCTTGACCGGAATAGAACCTGGGAACCTTGAGTCCACAGGCCGACACTCTATCCACTGAGCCAAACCGGTTAGGGCAATATTCTTTTTTAAAAAATATGTATTTTTATTGATTTCAGAGAGGAAGGGAGAGGAAGAGAGAGATAGAAACATCAATGATCAGAAAGAATCATTGATCAGTTGCCTCCTGCATGCCCCCTACTAGGGACCGAGCCCACAATCCAGGCATGTGCTCTTGACCAGAATCGAACCTGGGACCCTTCAGTCCACAGGCCAATGCTCTATCCACTGAGCCAAACTGGTTAGGGCTGGGATAATATTCTTTATAAAGACTTTATATGGTTTCTACTCTGGCATGTTTTTAGACTGCAAAATGGACTCAGTAATAAAGAGTCTAGGCCCTGCTCTGCTCCCTAGTCACCTCGCCATCCTTCCTGAATCAGTAGGGTTAGCTGCAGCTATGAATGACACAAACTCCCACATGCCAACAATTAAGTAAAGGTAGAAATTTACTTCTTTCTCATGAAGAGAGTATCCTGAGACAAACAGTCCCAAGTTTGGCTTGATGAAGCTGCTGTTATCAGAGACCTTGATTCCTTTCTGCAGCTTTGCTATGGTCAAAATGAGGCTTTTCTCCCATGCCCAAGTAGGTGTCTTGAGTTTCAGAAAGTAGGTCTACAATCTGGTCGGTATAAAGAAGTGGGAGAGGCTTGGCTGGTATGGCTCAGTGGTTGAGGGTAGATCTTTGAGCCAGTAGTAGGTCAAGGTTCGATTCCTGGTCATGACATATGCCTGGGTTTCAGGCTTGATCCCCAGTAGGGGTTGTGCAGGAGACAGCCAATCAATGATTCTCTCTCATCATTGATTCTCTCTCTCTCTCTCTCTCTCTCTCTCTCTCTCTCTCTCTCTCTCTCTCCTCTCTCCTCTCCTCCCTCCCTCCCTCCCTCCCTCTCCCTTTCTCTTTGCTACAAATAAAGATAACTTAGACACTTCCTTATAATTTATATTTTTCTTATTTTATTCTCTTTTCTAATTACATCAATTATACTAGCTAGCAGTTCAATAATAAAATAATGGAAAAACTTTTTTTTTTCAAATAAACTCCTTTTTAGGAACCAGATAGCTTACCTAATAATAGACAAATATGTAAATTGACCGTACCTTCGCCACACCCATAGCCAATTAGAGTGACTATTCAAATTAACCCCAAAAAAGATGGCGGTTAATTTGCATACATAGGCGCCCAGTGCCTGTGTCCCAGGAACATTCTGGCACCAAGGTCACTGTGAGGTAAGGCCTGGAGTAGGAGCGGACCCCCTGCGATTGATCGCAGGGAGCTGGGCTCCGCTCCTGCACAAGGCCGAAAGCGGACCCCCTGCAATCGATCGCATGGAGCTGGGGCTCCGCTCCTGCTCAAGGCCGAAAGCCTCCACTGGAGGCTTTTGGCCTGGTGCAGGAGCGGACCCCCTGCAATTGATTGCAGGGAGCTGGGGCTCCGCTAGAGGCTTTTGGGCTGGGCAGGCCTGGGCAGGGGCGGAGCTGGCGATCAGAGGGAGCTGGAGGGCCCCTGCCCAGGCCTAAAGCTTTGGCCAGTGGCTTTAGGCCTGGGCAGGGCCCAGCCCGCGATTAGTGTGAACTATAGAGGAAACACCTTTTCTGACTGCACATTGGCTAAGCTTCCTGTATGCCACTGGTAATATTCTTAGTAACTTGAGTAATAAGAATCCAAAATGGTGATCTAGGGTTTTCCACCACACTTCTGGAGAAAAAAATGAAGGTCCACTGCTGGAGGGCTAAGAAATGTCATATCCTGCCCTAGCTGGTTTGGCTCAGTGGATAATGCCTCGGCCTGCCGACAGCAGGGTCTGGGTTCGATTCTGATCAAGGGCATGTACCTAGGTTGCAGGTTCCTCCCTGGCTGGGGCCCAGATAGGGCTCATGCAGGAGGCAACCAATCAAAGTGTTCCTCTCACTTTGATGTTGCTCTCTGTCTTTCCCTTTCTCTTCCACATTCTCTAAAAGTAAATGGAAACATATCCTCAGGTGAGAATAAAAAAAAAAAGAAAGAAAGAAAGAAATGCATATCCTATGAAAGACACATCTTGAAAATGCCTAAAGAAAGTTGTCATTTTTTTTTTTTTTTTTTTGGTGAAGGGACTGAAGTCCGTGTTGATGAAAACACCTTGGTGGCTGTGGTGACTGGCAGTGGCTGCAGCAGTGGGGTGATGGGGCTGGTGCCTTCCCCTGATCAGCCTGGTTGCCGCCCACAAAGGGAGGCCAGACTGTGGCTTAGGCCCGCTCCCTGTGGGGAGCGGGCCTAAGCCATCAGTAGGACATTCCCTGAGGGCTCCCAGTATGTGAGAGGGGGCAGGTTGGGCTGAGGGACCCCTACCCCCAGTGCACAAATTTTGTGCACTGGGCCCCTAGTAGAAAAAAATAACAGTAAAGCTGTTCTAGTTGATGTAAGCGTAGGGGTCTCTGATGCCCACCAACTATCTCCCCCACAATTAGCTGGATCCTTACTCTGCATCCTAATATACATATGAAAACCTGTAGGGTTAATGGAGCATAATTTGAAAACTGCTTACAGATTCTAGCACTTTATTTTGCTGATGAGGAATCAGACCTTAAGATTTGTCCAAAGGAAAAAAAGGCACCGTTTTTAAAATAAAATGACTATATCATATGAAACAATGAATTCAGTTTATAGTTATTTTCATTTATTTATTAATTCACTCACTTAACAAATACTTATTTAGAACTTACTAAATATTAAGAAGACAACACAAAAGACTTACAGTCTAGGGCTGAGGTCATAAACTATGGCACAAAGGCCAAATCTAGCCTGCTCCCTGTTTTTATATGACCTGTGAGCTAAGAATAAGAATATTATATGTATAATTATAGTATATTAATCCTCACCTGAGAATATGTTTTTTGTTTTTTTTTTACAGAGAGGAAGAGAGAGGGATAGAGAGTTAGAAACATCGATGAGAGGGAAACATCGATCAGCTGCCTCCTGCTACACCTCCCACTGGGGATGTGCCCGCAACCAAGGTACATGCCCTTGACCGGAATTGAACCTGGGACCTTTCAGTCCGCAGGCCGACGCTCTATCCACTGAGCCACACCGGCTAGGGCGAGAATATGTTTTTATTGATTTTTTTGGAGAGAGGGAGAGAGAAAGAGAGAGAGAAACATCTATGTGAAAGAGAACCATAGATCAGTTGTTCCCAACTGGGAATCCAACCCACAGCCTTTTGGTGTGTGAGACAATGCTCCAATCAACTGAGCCACCTGGCCAGGGCTATTTCTTATATTTTAAATGCCTGAAAAAAAAATTAAAAGAAGAATAACACATGGCACAAGAAAACTATATGAAATTTCAGTATCCATAAAGTTGTATTGAAACACAGCCATGCTCATTCATTTATGTATTGTCTACAGCTGATTTCTTGCTACAATGGCAAAGTTGAGTAGTTACGAAGCAGACTATATGACCCATACAGCATAAAATATTTACTATCTGACCCTGAAAAATTCACCAATCTTTGGTCTAGGTCAGTGGTTCTCAAAGTATCAAAATCATTGAGACCTGGGAATCTGTATTTTGAGAACTCTTCTTTCCTCTCTCCTTATGCCCATTATGAAAAACAAGCATGAAAATAAATAGAAACAATACAAGATGATAATTGTTTCAATGGCTGTGGATGGGCAGTGGAAGTAGATAAGATAGCATCTAGATCTACCTGGGGGGAGATAGGAAGTCTTCATCTCACATGGTGATATTGGAAGATGAACCGAAAGCAGAAATAGAGCATTCCAGAGGTCAGCTAAAGACAGTACAGGATGTTCTGAACATTGTTCCAGAGAGGCCATATAAAACAATGTTGAGGAATGTGGACTCTGAAGTGCCTCTCTCACTTACTATCTAAGAGACCTGGGGCAAGTTATTTAAGCTCTTGGTGCCTCAGTCTCTGCATCTGCAACTGTATTTAATAACTATGCTTCATTTTACTCACCTATTGATTGGGTTGTTATGAAAATAACAACTGTTATTAGGACAATGTCTGCTACATACTAAGTGAGTTGTAAGCGTTATTATTACTATGGATAAAGGGTGAAGTCAGAGGGCAGAGTAGGGAGAGATAAGGTTAGGGAGGGAGGTAAGGGCTTGTAAATTTAGTTACAATTTTGGTAAGTGATGCACATCTGTGGTAGACTGTTAAATTGGTAGCCTCCAATGAACCACATCTCTCAGCATTCACATCCTTAGATTATCCCTTCTCACGTTGACTTTGGACATTGCCATGTGACTTGCTTTTACTAACGAACATTAGCATATCAATGCAAGCAGAGGCTTGATAAGCACCTTGGAGCATATCCTCTTTAAATGCACCTTCTTAAAACCCTGCTCACCATGTAAAGAGATCCAGTTATCCTGATGGAGACAACATATGGAGAGATGCCTAGCCAGGTCCCAACTTTTCTAGCCACATCAGCTGAGTTCCAATAATCTTGGATTTCCAGTTGAACTGTTGGATGACTGTAGCCACAAAAATGACCCTAGACAAGAACAAACAGTATGTCCTCTCCATGCCCAGTCCTGATTTTAAAGCTGTGATAAAATAAATGGTTGTTGTTTTGCATCACTAAGGAAACAGATAACTGAAATATCAGCACTAAGGAATTACGTTCATGAAAATTATCAGATTTGTATATATCAAAGGAGACTTTGGTGGCGGTATGTGAGATGGCATGAGATGAGAAGAAGGGGTGCTGGTAAGGGTGTTATTTCAGTAGTCCAAAAGAAAAATTCTAAAGAGTTGAAATAAAACAGTGAGAGAGGGGATGGAAAAGAGAGAAACAAGAAGACTGTTCCGGGGAATATTAGCTCATCAGAACTCATCCTAACATTATAAATATGTACCATGTTTCTGTCAGTCCTTAAAGGGAAGCTGAGCATCTCACCAGGTGCTCAGGATGCCCTTTTCTTCTTCTTCTCTGTTGCTTAATTAAGGTCTAACCTCACCTCCTGCCTACTTGGAATCTTCATTCCCAACTTGGTTTCCCTCTGATTTTGTTTTCCTCTCTCTGAACTTTGGGTTCCAGGACTTTCTCTGATCCTTTGATTTTGGCATTTATACTTGCTTTCCTAGTATCTGGAACTTCGCTTTTTCCTAGGAATCGGACATGGTTCATTTTCCTAGACTATTGGGTTGATTCACATTTACCTCAGCTCCAAGACCCTCTTAGTTATCCATTTGGAGGTGACAGGGAAGGGTTGGAAAGAATCAAGATATTTATAAGGTGGCAAAGGTAGGATTTGATTGATGTAAGTTTGGAGTATGGGTAAATGGAGAGGTGGGTTTCTAGTTTATGTGACTGGGAATATATTGGTGCTATTAACCAAGGTATAGATATCAGGAGAAAGAGTAGATTTTGGGGAAGATGGTATAACTTTAACTTTAGAATTATTGCATTGAATGTGTCTATTGGACATCCAGGTGGAGAAATCCAGTAGGCTCTTGTATATATAGATCACAAGTACAGAGTGTGGATTGGAGATAGAATCAGCATTCATGTGATACATAAATACATGCCCAGGGAGAATGAGAAAAAGGCAGAGCACAGGCCCTAGCCATTTTGGCTCAGTGGATAGAGCGTTGGCCTGTGGACTGAAGAGTCTCAGGTTCGATTGCAGTCAAGTGCATGTACCTGGGCCCTGATCAGGGCTCATGCAGAAGGCAACTTCTCTCTGTCTTCCCCTCTCTCTTCCACTCTCTCTAAAGATATCCTTGGGTGAGGATAAAAAAAAAAAAAAAAGGCAGAGCACAAGTCTCTGGGGATAATTTTCATGAACATAATTCCTTAGTGCTGATATTTCAGTTATCTGTTTCCTTAGTGATGCAAAACAACAACCATTTATTTTATCACAGCTTTAAAATGCTGACTTTTAAGGGACAATGAGAAAAAAGTGGAGATTGATGGAAGCAATCAGAGGTGAGCCAGAAATTAGTATTATCATACAAAGAAGGCAAAGAAAGAATGAAGGTAAGTATCAGATACCAAAGAGTTTCAGGTGAAATGATGACTGAAAAGTGTCCACTGGATTGAGTAATTAGGAGGGCACTGGTGATGGCCTTAATGAAAGAGGCTTCTGTGGAGTAGCAGGGAGAATAGAGCCTGTTTGCTACAGGTTGAGGAATGAATGGGAAATGAGGAGAGAGACAGCAGCCATAGACTGTTCTTCTTGAAAGTTTGACATGAAAGTAAGAAGAAGCATAGGGCACATGCAAAAATTGGACATAAATTGTAGGAAACAATTTAAACATTTTAATATCTAAGTAAGATACAAGAATAGTTAGAAAATCAATGGTACCAAGAGGCCTATTAGAATACTAGAGGCCTGGTGCATGACATTCATACACTGGGAGGGGGGCGGTGAGGTCCTTCATCCTGGCCTGCACCCTCTTGCAGTCCAGGACCCCTCAGGGGATGTCCACCTGGGGATCGGGCTTAAGCCAGCAGTCAGACATCCCTGTTGCAGTCCGGGCTCTCGCAATCTGGGACTCCTTGCTCCTTACGGCCTGCCTGCAGTGGAGGCGGGAAAGGCTCCCGCCATCACTGCTGCACTTGCCAGCGGTGAGCTGGCTGAGTGGTGCTCCCCCTGTGGGAGTGCACTGACCCCCAAGGGGCAGCTCCTGCATTGAGCATCTGCCCCCTGGTGGTCAGTGTGTGTCATAGCGACCGGTTGTTCTGCTGTTCGGTCAATTTGCATATCAGCCTTTTATTATATAGGAAGAGCAGTCCCTTGTTTCTTAGTAGTAACTACATTCAGTTCTTCTAGGTGTTTATAACTAATATGCTTATATTATTATTTTATTGACATAGATTTATAAATATTCTGTAATAGATTTACAAATATTCAAATAAGACTATCTATATCTATACCTACATACTGTACGCTAATATTTTTACTGTTGCAAATATTAAATCATGCTATTCATGCTGTTTGGTGGCTTTTCTCACAGACATATTTCTAACTTAGTACTTACAAATGCACCTCAGTATGTTTCAAGCGATTCAGTGTATGGAGGTGCCACAATTTTTTAAACCACTGTAGTTGTGCTTCTGCAGTCACCAATAATGAAATGACTCTTGCTAAGGCCACTAACAAACTTCATGTCTTTAAATCCAATGAGTCCCTTTTTAACGTTCTATTCTTATAAGGCCATCCCTTGCAGTAATTTCTTTGATGTGTTTTCTTTGATGTTGGTATTATGATGGATAGATTCTTTGCTTCAAGTCACACCCATTTCAGACATGATTTAAAAAGAATTAGAAAACGTGATAAGTTCAAAGTCAAATCGTGATATAAGATGGAATGTGGTTTGTTTTTTTATGTCTCTTTTTTAAAAGTTTTTCAAAGCTGTTTGCTCCTGAATTTTCTGTAAGCAAGAAAAAAACTCAAAAATGTTTGACTTGATCTTGGAAAAAAATATCTGCTAATTATAGTTTGTGGGCAAGTGCAACAAAATAACACACATGTGGATTACAGCACTCTGTATGCTTTGCTGATATGGAGTGAAATTACTAGTTGAGAATCATGTGGGCAGGATATAGATGGGGGAATTTTAACAATTACGTGAAAAGACATCTTTGTCTCCTTTCAATGTCAGTACATATTATTGTCTTTCAAACACTAGTTTTATTATTTGAAAAAAAAATTTTTTAGAGGGAGTGGAAAAGAGAGGGAAAGACAGAGAGACACATGGATTGGTTGCCTCCTGCAAGACCCTGACCAGGGCCCAGACCCGGAGAAACCTGCATCCGAGGGGAAGAATGTCTGTTGGGTTGCTAACCAACAATGTCTGCCACACCCTTTCCAACATCCCAGTTTTTGTATTTGCTCCATTTCCTCACTTGCAGCACACTTTGGTCACTGGAATAAAATAATCGATCATGTCCTCATTTAAAAGAGTCTTTCATTGGACAGAAGTGGGCCAAATATCTGGCCTGTCTATAATTAAAATTAAGAAAAAGCCCAGCCATCCAAATCCTCCTCATCTTTGGAACTAGAATATAGCAAAGGCCTCCAAGGTGGCCTCCCTGCCTTCAGACATTCTGCTCTAATCCATGTTCCTCACAGTCAACACAGTGATTTTTTAAAAAACCAGACATAATAGTTTCGCTCTTCTGCTTAAAAATTTCAGATGGTTTCTATCACCTCTCATACCTAAACTCCTCAGCATCACAAACCATACCCTTTACAGTCTTGTCTCATCCTACCTCCCCATCCTCAACTCCCTTTTCTTACGCATTCTAGCTTTGCTTTGTCATGAAAGACATTCTAATGAATCTATGCCTTGTACAATGGCATTTCTTCTTTCTGGAGCATCTTCCTCACTTTGTCTGCCTAAATATACCAGGTTTATATTGAGAAAGAGGGAGGTGGAGAATGATAGGGAGAGGGAAAGAGAGTGGAAAAGAGATTGGAGGAGACAGAAGGGCAGGAAGAGAGAATTGAATAATTGTGTATTAACCCTGTTTCAGCTCTTTGTTGGTATGATATTTAATTCCAAGAAAAATAACCATATAGGCATTTTGACCCACATTTTATGAGGGAGGAAACGGAGGCTGAGTGAACGGTTAAATCATTTACCCAAGATCCCTGAGCTTCTTAGAAGCTGAGCTGGAATTTAGACTGATGCACTCTTACGTCAATGTCTTGCTAATTACCCTACCGATACCACTCACTGTCTGACCAAATATTCCCAATTAATCTGGTGGTACTTGAGACTCTAGTTGAAGCTGGTTGCATTTGATGGATTTAAAAGAATATAAAAATTCTCCTCTCGTTTGGCCGGCGTCACTCTGGACTGAAACTCATGAAGCTGGAAGCCAACTCTGAGAGATGGTGGCCAAAAGTGATCGTGGCACAGCATGCCTTTCACTTTGTTGCTGCCAGGGAAAGTCCAGATGCCCTCAGTTAACCAGTTCTAATGGCTCTGAATACACCTCTCTACAGCAAAGTGCTCCCCTGCTACTCCCTAATAACCTTTTTCTGAAGGGAGGCCTTTCACCAATGCCAGTGGTTTTCCACCGTGAGCTCCTACGAGGACTAAGCATTGGGATGCTCATTGCTGTCCATGAGACATTATACATGTTTATTTCTCTAGTCTAGAAAGAGTACCGTGTGTCCTCAGAATGTAAAGCTAAATGTTCCAGATGGACGAAAGCTCCTGGTATTCTAGGGGACAGTTTTGGGGACTCTAGGGGACAATGTGCTCCTTTGCACCTTTCTTTTCAATGCCTCCTTGATGTCTCTGTGTCTACAAAAGTCCTTTCAATTATTGCCTACCCCAGCTAAGACAAATGCCTGGGTCTGAAAATCTCGGGTTAGTTTCAATCTAATGATGCGAGGATTTGTCTTCTGCAGTGCATAGATAGTGATGTGAACCCAGATTAAGAGGAAATGAATTGGCCCTTGACTGGTGTGTTACTAGAATGTCAAGTCAGCAGAATCTACTCAAGCATCCCACAGAACAAAGGAAGTGAACATAGGCTTCTCAGTCTGCTCGATTTATAAACTTGGGCTAGCCCTGAGGGAGGTCAGCCAGAATTAAGGAAAACTCTAATTATAGTTTAATGTACTAGAAAGAACATTTGTCTTTTATTTGCATTTAAGAAATAGAATTAATTCAGTCTAAAGTATTTCCAAGCTGAGATTCACCTTTTATATGTAGAACCTATGTACCTAATGGTACTATATTTTGTTCATTCGATCATATTTAAAATAATAGTACAAGTTCTTAAAACATAGGCAGTTATCTTAAGTTACTGATCTTGAATATGATGTGAATTTAACAAAATCAGAAACTTGTACAAATGTAAATCATAGCCCCACCAGGCTGAACTGCTAGAAAATGGGGAAAAGGGAAATGAGGTGACCTTCACAGGTGGCAGTAAGAGCTACTATTTATTGTGTGCTAGTACCATACCAACAGCAGAACCTTAAGAGGTAATACTTTATCCTAAGTTTTCAGTTAAGTCCCAGTGTCTGAGGGGTTTAAACCACTGGCCCAAAGCCACATTGTTAGTAAATAACAGGAAGAGCCCCGGCTCTAACTGAGATAGGCTTGGTTGCAGTCCCTTTGTTCCTAATGCCCACTTTCCAATGCTATCATTTTAGGACTAACAGATTTCAGAGTTAATCTACTTCAGTGTCTCTTGAGTAATGAACTTTTAGTGATGATCCCTGTTAAGGAAAATAACTCATGTGGATCCATGGTGTTGACATAAATTGTTTTTATTATACGAAGCTTAAATATGTACTAAATACATTCTTTTATGCCCATATTTTTAATATAACCATAAAGCCAAACAACATACAAATTAAATACCAAGCACATTGCAAAACCAATAAAATTTAAATTAGTTGCATTAACATGACTGGAGATGCTGTTTTGCTGAAACGAAATTGCTCATACTAAAAAGTTATCTACTAATCATCCCTATAGATAATCAGAGTCTATAGCAATGAGGTGTTCATATAAATGTTAATAATTTCAAGCCACTGAGAAATGCTTAAATGCCCATTTTTAAAAAATTAATCTTTATTGTTGAGATTATTACAGATGTCCCTCTTTTTTCCTCCCATAGCTCCCCTTCACCTGGTTCCCACCCCACCCCAGGCCCTCGCCACCCTATTGTCTGTGTCTATAGGTAATGCATACATGCATTTAAGATCTTTGTCTAATCTCTTCCCTCACCCCCCCCCCCCCACACACACTCCCTTCCCTCTGAGAATCATCAGTCTGTTCCATTTCCATGCCCCTGATTCTATTCCATTCACCAGTTTATTCTGTTCATCAGATTTTTTTATTCATTTGATTTTTAGATTCACTTGTTGATAGATATTGTTGTTCATATTTTTAATCTTTACCTTTTTCTTCTTCCTCTTCTTAAAGAATACCCTTCAGCATTTCATATAATACTGGTTTAGTGGTGATGAATTCCTTTAGCTTTTCCTTGTCTGTGAAGCTCTTTATCTGACCTTCAATTCTGAATGATAGCTTTGCTGGGTAGAGTAATCTTGGTTGTAGGTTCTTGCTATTCATCACTTTGAATATTTCTTGCCACTCCCTTCTGGCCTGAATAGTTTCTGTTGAGCAATCAGCTGACAGTCATATGGGCACTCCCTTGTAGGTAACTAATTGTTTTTCTCTTGAAGCTTTTAAGATTTTCTCTTTGTCTTTTGCCCTTGGCATTTTAATTATGATGTGTCTTAGTGTGGCCCTCTTTGGATTCCTTTTGTTTGGGGTTCTCTGTACTTCCTAGACTTGTAAGTCTATTTCTTTCACCAAGTGGGGGAAGTTTTCTGTTATTATTTCTTCAAATAGATTTTCAGTATCTTTCTCTCTCTCTTCTTCTGGCACCCCCATAATTCGTCTGTTGGTATGCTTGAAGTTGTCCCAGAGGCTCCTTACACTATCTTCATATTTTTGGATTCTTTTTTTTTTTTTCTCTTCTGGTTGGGTGTTTTTTGTTACCTCATATTTCAAATCATTGATTTGATTCTCGGGGATCCTCTAATCTACTGTTGAATCCCTGTACATTATTTTTATTTTACTCAGTGTATGCTTAATTTCTGATTGGTCCTTTTCCATCTTTTTTTTTTTTTTTTTTTTTTTTTTTTTTGGCATTCTCACTAAAATCCTTGAAAGTCTTGCTAAGTTCCTCAGAGGTTTCTAGAAGATTCTTGAGTAACCTTATAACCGTGGTTTTGAACTCTATATCTAGTAGTTTGCTTTCTTCCATTTCTTTCATTTTGACATGTTTCTTTGTCTCCGCATTTTGGCTGCTTCCCTGTGTTTTTTTTCTATGTATTGGGTAGCTGCTAATTTTCCTTGAGTTGATAGAGTGGCCTTGTGTACTAGGTGTCTTATAGGGCCCAGTGGCTCAGCCTCCCCAGTTACCTGAGGTGGACACTCTTGGTGCACCCCTTTGTGGGCTGTGTGCAGAGTTTTGTTGTAGTTGAGCCTTGATTGCTGTTGGTATCAATGAGAGGAATTGATCTCCAGGCCAATTGGCTGTGGGGGACCAGCTGCGACTACAGTGGGAGAGCTGCTATGCAGGAGACACCCTTATGGAGCAGGACTTGCTTCAGTGGGGCTTTGGTGCTCACTGAGTCTGCCCCTTGAGTGTGTTGCTTATGGATATGAAGAGTTGTAATCTGGTATGGTTTCACACTGACCACTGGTACACTGGCTCTTGGGTCTCCAGGGAGGTGCAAAGTCAGCCACTGCCTGGGGCCATCCAGCAGGAGCTACAGAGAGATCTGCAGATTCCTCCTCTTTGGAAGTGCCCAGATGAGGCCCAGCTGTGAAGCAAGGCAGGCTGTGCCTGTTTTGGGGCCTTTTATTGACAGGTTTGGGGTTCCCTGACCCAGCTGCAGCTTGTTTGACAGGTTTTTAGCCTGAGAAAGGACAAACCATTCATATGCAAAAGCCATTGCGCAAAACTTGGGTGGGGTTGTAAATTGGGTGGGGTGGGGTCTTAGGGAATCACCAGGGTGGAGCAAACAGAAATGGCTGCCAGTCAGCCCTGTACCGGGGAGGTCCCAGCACAGGAACAGTGACAGCTGGGAGCACCTCCATCTGGAAGAAAGCCACCCCAGCATTCCTGCCCTGATGCCAGACAGTCCAGTTTCTCCCAGTATGTGTCTGGGTTCTCCAGGGCTTCGCCTGGCACTGGAACTCAGAGGAAGTGGGAGCTTGTAAATTCAGTTCATGGTGCCTGCGCTTTAAGAGAAGCAGCTGGGTCTCAGTCTATTCTCTACGTATATCTAGGAGTCTGTTTCCATTTTGTTTGTTAGTTTATTTTGTTCATTAGATTCAAACATAAAATTGAAATAAAATCTGAGACTGACTTATTTCACTTAGCATAATATTATCCAGATCCATCCATGCTGTCAGAAAAGGTAAGATTTCCTTCTTTTTTATTTTTATTTTATTTATTTATTTTATTTTTTAAATAATATATTTTATTGATTTTTTACAGAGAGGAAAGAAGAGGGACAGAGAGCTAGAAACATCGATGAGAGAGAAACATCGACCAGCTGCCTCTTGCACACCCCCTACCGGGGATGTGCCCGCAACCAATGTACATGCCCTTGACCGGAATCGAACCTGGGACCTTTCAGTCTGCAGACCGACGCTCTATCCACTGAGCCAAACCGGTTTCGGCCCTTCTTTTTTATAGCCAAGTAGAATTCCATTGTAAAATAACAGTTATATAAAAAGAATTATCTATAAAACATTTATCCTATTAGCATCAACAACAATAAAATAGTTAGTGGAGAAAATAATATTTAGTAATAAAGAATTTACATTCTAAATATTAGAAATTAAGATGACAGTTAATATAAAAATTGCAGATTACTTAACATTGAAGGTATTCTTAAATGTACATTATCAAGTCAAAAAAGTTTTCAAAATAGCATGATCTCTTCTGACAAAAACATGGATATATGGAAATGCTTAGAAAAAATTTTAGAAACATATACAACAAAATGTGAACCAATTCTTTCACTACGGTGGAAATTTAGCTTATTCTTTTGTGTATGTTTTTTATACTTAACATGTATTGTTTTTGTAACAAGGAAGAGAAGAATAAATATCATTTTCTTCAAGTGCTTGATCTGAAAAATAATTTATCTCCATTTGACTACTCCTAATCAAATTTCATTATTTTATTTTGGTAATGATGGCTTGAGGCTGGTGTCACTCAGTTGTTGAGCATCGACCTATGAACGAGGAGGTCATGGTTGAATTCCTGGTCAGGGCACATGCCAGGTTGCAGGCTCGATCCCCAGTGTGAGGCATGCAGGAGGCAGCCAATCAATGATTCTCTCTCATCATTGATATTTCTATCTCTCTCTTCCTCTCCCTTCCTCTCTGAAATCAATAAAAAAATATTTTTGAAAAAAGATATAAACTTTATCAACCAAAATAAGCATAAAAAAAACAATCAGTAGTATTTTTGTGACAGATTGTGGGATGTTTTCCCACTGTGAAAGTTGAATATTTTCCCACTTTTCTGCAGCAAAGATACAGGTTTTTAAATGATATTGTAAAGATTAACAAAAGGAGTCATAAATTTCCGTGTTGATTGTAGAATCACAGCCTTTAGTTTGACCCTCGCAATTAAGTGTATTGTATTCAAAGTGAAGCCTCAACCTTATATATCTCATGTGCAAGAACAGCAACTTAATGTTTTTGAAAAGCTGCTTGCTTGCTTCTCCCTCTTTGCCAGTGCTATTAAAGAGTGGTGTAAGCACACTTATCAATGAGTCATATCAATAGTTATGAGTAACAGCAATACTTCGAAGATGTGCACCATCTTTTAAAAACTCTAAGCAAAATGGCATCTTTATGCAAGTGAATGAATGAATGGCTGTTTTGAAGCAGTGGGGTCTTTTGTTGGTTTTGGTCAATCCACATTGTAGGTGAGAAACAAATCACGTGATCTAGTAAACGTAAACCATGGCATTTTTTATATGAACCATGTGACACACATAGTATTGGGCGTGGACTCGTTCTTAAGACAGGATTAAAATTCCCTAACATGTTTTGTAAGGCCCATCATGTTTATTAGCAATCTCCAGGTAGATTCCTGGGATCTCCATGGTGGATATTTAAAGATTTTTCTGCTTTTTTCAAGCCTATGCTTCTACCTCCTGCCCCTTAACACATGACCTCCACCCTTGCATCATTCAGAAAACAGAAGGCACCAGGCAGAAAAATGACTCTACTTTGCTCCACTGAATCTGCAAACTTACCTACTTTAGCATCCACCAAGCCACTCTCTTTTCTGTAGCAATTCCTCCACCTGTGCTCTGGATCTCAGCTTCCCCTGCCTCCTTAGGGACTACACTCTACAATGAGCCTCCTTTCCCACATCTTCAGTTTCTTACTTCAATCACGGGCCTTTCAACATCCTTTTCAATGATATATGAATAGAATTAATAAAATGGCAATTCCCATTTACTAAGCATTTAGTCTATACTGAATATAGAACTAAAGGCTTTTAAATCTACGAACTTATTTTTTAAACCTCTTTTAAAGGTTGATGATGCTGTCCATATTATGCAGATGAGAAAACTGAAGCTCAGAAATGGTAAGCACAAGCTAAGACTATGCAGTATATTGTGGTGAAGTAGGCATTCAAACCAAACTCCGTCTGATTAGAAGATTATAATTTAATCATCATGTTATTCTGCCCTTGAGCATCCCTGAAAAACTCTCTCTTAGACCCAGTCTCTAGTTCATCATAGACAAACTTCCTGAAAGGCTTGTATTCACTTGCTGTCTCCACCTGTCACACCTCAACCCACTGCAGCGTGGCATGTGTCCCATGACATCACTGAGACCACTCTGGGCAACATCATCAATTATCTTCTCACTTCTAAAACCGAACAATCCTGAGTCCCCCTCACAGCTTGATTTGTAGTAAGCAGCCTTTGACTCTGTTGACAGTTCTCTCCCTGAAACATTCTCTTCCATGGACTTGTATAAAACACCTACTTTGTTCATTTTTCTCCTACTTAATCTTTGGGGTTGCAAGTTGCTCTTTTTCCCTCTATCTATTCCTTATGTGTTGAAATTCCTTAGTTCTGTCTTCGTTTTATTTCAAATGCAATACTTTCATTACGAATACTGTCCTGGAAATCTCACCCACGGCCATGGTTTTACTTCCATTTGCTGATAAATGCCACATTTCTATTTAGAGCCCAGGTGGCTATCCTAATCTTTAGACCTGAATATCTGCTGCCTATTCCACTCCTGACTTGACATGTCCCACAGGCATAGGGCTAGGAGCAGTGAAGTAGTGAGAGCATTCAGTTTAGACTCAGACCCCTGGGTTTGAATCCTGGCACCACCCCCTTGAATCCTGTACCTCTGAGCATTCATTTCTCTGCACCTACATTTCCTCATCTCACCTGCACTTTCTGAGTGCACACACAAACACACACATATACTTTTTCTCTTTTTAAAAAAAACATGTCTTATACAAATACAGACACTAACATACTATCACAGGTTATTTTTCATAATTTTTATGTAGGCCACTGGCCACTCCTCCATTAAGTGAATGATGATGTTATGTTCTTTATTTAATACTAGAGGCCCAGTGCATGATTAAATCATGCACGTGTAGAGTCCCCTACACACTTTCACTTTCGATCACGGGGGAGCTGGGTGCCTGAGGGGACAGGCACCCATCTCCCATGCTTTCGCTTTCGATCAGGGCAGCGAGCTCACGTCCCACCGCGGACCAGTGTGTGTGTGTGTGTGTGTGTGTGTGTGTGTGTGTGTGTGTGTGTGTGTGTGGCTTAAAACAAATGTACTATGCTATGGTTCTATAGATCAGAAGTCTGGCACGGGTCTCACCAGGCTAAAATGAAGATGTTGGTAGGGTTGCATTTCTTTCTAGGAGAAAATCTGTTTCCAGCTTCTAGGGCTGCTCTCATTCCTTGGACATGGATCTCTTCCTTCATCTTCAACACCAGCAGAATTGGACCGACTCCTCAAATCATATTTGTCTAACCTTTCTTCTACATTCACATGCCCTTCTGAGTCTAATCTCTTCAGGGAAATGTTCTCTGCTTTTAAGAACTCATGTGATTAGGTTGGATTAAAAAATGTGTGTGTGTGGTTTATTGTTTTTTGTTTGTGGTTTTTTGTTGTTTGTTTTGTTTTTTTAATAAAGACAAGGGCCTTTTGGAGTATGATGACCTGGATTCCTGGATTTTGTTAACCTGCCTGAAAGAAGCAATATTTCTTTTATTGGGCTCTTCAGTACCTACATTACTCATCCATCTATCCATCTATTCAACAAACATTTTTTGAGTGTCTGCTCTACTCCAGACACTGTGCTGACTAATAAATGTTGGTGACTCAGAAACTTGCCAGTGTTGAGTAGTGGTTATGACTTGTTGTGTCAGACAAGAGACATCTTAGCCTTAAGTCTTGTCCAGTTAGAACAAGTTAGAAATGAGGTTTACAAAAAAAGCATAAAGGGATATTGAGGAACTGGTTAGTTTTTTGCTCCCTATTTCAAGTTTGCCCTGTAACTGCCTGACATTTTCTAAGTCTATTTGGGTGTCTTTTTGAGCAAACTGTCAGCCTGCCATAGATCAATTCAAAGAAAACATACAAAGTCATTCCTAGGAGCCCGGCCGGTATAGCTCAGTTGTTGAGTGTCAGCCTGTGAACCAGAACGTCATGGTTCAATTCCCAGTCAGGGCACATGCCTGGGTTGTGGGCTTGATCCTCAGTGTGGGGCGTGCAGGAGGCAGCCAATCAATGATTCTCTATCATCATTGATGTTTCTGTCTCTCTCTCCCTCTCCCTTCCTCTCTGAAATCAATAAAAATATATTTTTAAAAAAGTCATTTCTAGGAAACATCCCAGAATAAAAAAAAAAAATTCTCTGTGACCCTAAAAATATAAAATGGCCATCTGCATGGTTCAAGATCATTGTATCCTACATTTCCCTTTATTTATGTCTGACTTAGCCTGATCTTTTAAAAACTGCATGACACTTTTTATATTTCATGGGATACTTAGAGTGGAGTAGAAATTATATCTTTCTTTTTAAGCATTTGAACCAGGTTGAATTAAAACCAATTTTTTAAAATTTAAATTGGATGATGGAAAAATAACCAAAAAACAAAAATGGTATGAAAGTAAATCTTTCCTGAAAGAATCTACAACATGTCTGCAGGTTTAGCTGTTCTTTCCATTCAGGCTAGTCCTTGGACATTCTTTCAGGTTATCTGCCTACACTGTCATTGTAAGGATCAAATGAATGGTGCATGAGACAGGCCTCCTCAGCTCTCCTGTTGTTCTAAGCAAAAACGAGGTATTGTCACTCTCAACTAATGACCTTGGAAGTCATTTCCTCCAAAAGAGGTTTGTCTGTATCTGTTTACCTTTTAGTCTTGGTCTGCGTGTTCTTTTCCTTATCTATGTGTGACTGTAAACCATTTGTCAGAGAGGACTTTGAGTCCTATCACAATTATACCCACGGTTTCGCTTGGTTTTACTTGAGCCAGACACTTCCAGATTTTCCTGTTTAGTGGTTTACTGGGTTTTTATTATCCGATACCCACATCCCCGTAGAAAGGAGATTTAAATTGGAAATCATTTCCTATTAGAAGGACATGAATGTAACTGGTGTAGCAATAAATGGGTAAGATGAATGAGAGTTGTATGGCTGCTTCTGTACATGCCTATCACTGCTGTATTATCCTTGATGCATTTACAAAGCTGTCTCTGTAACTAAGTGCATGGAAAATGGCAAGTGTGTTTATTCATCATTCCATGTTCTCTTAAATAAGGGGCTCAGATACAGGAATGGTGGTGTTACCGGAACAGGGACTCGGCCTAGAGCGAGTCTGCCTTGGGGTGGCCTGTAGTGTGTGAGTTCTTGACTTCGTGCAGGAAAGATTTCACATCATGAGTCCAGGTGATTTTGAGAGGATGTTTATTGAAGCTGGGGACAGTGAAACAAGGAAGGGCTTAGGATAGAGCAGCAGCAGGAGAGAGCCTAGGTGGGATTGCTTTGGCTCTCTAGAAAGTTACGGGAAAGAAGTGAGCCAAGGCGAGACTGCTGTCCCCTCACTGAAGAGTCAGAGAAAAGGGGGTCTTGGGGACAGGTTCAGGGTTAATCTGGGACAAGCTGCTGCTGCCCATTGCTCCCTGGTTGCAAGCCTCCTGGGGTCCCTTAGAGTTTAGGACAGAGGTGTGGAATGTCCAGCCCGTGGGCCCATATAAAGCCCGAGAAATCACTTGGTCTGGCCCTGCCAAGGCAACCTCAGGCAGGACTCGAAATTCAATAAATCTAGGAGCAAGTGAATTATACTAAACGAAAGATGTTATAAATACCAGAATGGACCTTGGCAGGAAAAAGGTTCCCCACCCCTTGTTTAGGAGATGCACACCTGTGGGGGAAGCAAAAGGGGAAGGAAAAAGTGTGGGGGTGATCCGGAGAGGAAGAGGGAGCTAGATCCTTGGTCTTGAAGGAATTTAGGGGAGATCTTCAAGGAGGATCTCAATAAAATATTCACCAGCTTTTCCAGGTGTTCCTTTCAGGGTCCTGGTCTCCACTGATGGGTCAGTACCAGGGCACGGGGTCATTAGTAATTGAAGCTGGTCCTGGGGTTGCCCGCCTGGTTTTGTGATACAACTGAGGCTTAGATGTTATCTCTAGGGAGAAAAGGTCAGGAGCATCTAAACTGTATGGCCAGCAATATGCCAGGGGAGGAAAGGCCACCCTGGGGGTGAGGTCCCATGCCAGTTTTACCCTTTGCTAGGCACCTGGGCTTCCCATTCTGGTGACCCTCTGTATCTGGCTGTAAATTGCTTGGCCAGTTTGTTCAGCTATCTGTCTCAGTTTCCCCATTCCACTTGCTGAGGAGTTTTCCTAGCTTCTTCTTATTCTGCCTCAGTGGAATGTGGTAGAGTGGGAGTGTGTTGGATGGATTTCTCTTCATTCTTCTGAAAACTTGCTTTACATTGTCAATCTCTTTGCTAATTGTAATATTAATAATGATAATTTTAAAACAACTATTCATATTAAGTGAGGTAGAAATGATGGAATTGCTGTGACAGACAGCATTACACAACAGAGAAAGGAAAGAATGTGTTTGGCACCTTTCTTCTCTTGCCCAATTTGATGGTAAGTGACATGTGCAGCAATATCAGTGTATTTATATTATGGCTATATTATTTTGACAATCTCCAAAACCGAGCAAGAGGATGTAGATTAATGTAAATAATACCACTCCAAGAATATCCCATAGGGACCCAGTTGTCCAAATATACCAAGAGACTCCCAGGCCATTGATGGTTCTGCTGGACCCATGTAAGTCTTCTCACCTCCCTCCTTCCTATCCTCAACCTGACCTAATGGTCTACATTTGTGCCTCTGGCTTACAATACCCCATTATGTAGGGCAGCTCTGGATACTTGTACCTCATTATCATATGGGGTCCACCATTTTCAAGGACAAAGTGTAACTGAGGAAGAAAAGGAGGCAGCTCCGTGTACCCTGTGTGATAATTTCAGGGAACTATTCGTCTCTGATAACAAGAAGTAATTTCCGTTTAGGAAGCAATCTCTGAGCTTTCTTTTTTTTTTTTCTGGCCTCAATCTCTATCCTCTATTGATTTGCAGGTTCCAGAATTTCATCTATTTTAGATGAATTCTTTCCTATTCTAAAAATCAGCAAAGTGTATAGTCTAGGTACTGCTTGGACATCCCTTATGTACACGAACATTGTTCTTTGAGAATGTTTGCTTTTAGATTAGCCAAGTGACCTGAGCCCACATGGAAATTATTCCCTGGTCACTTGTTTTTAAACTCCAGGCCTTCCATCATCTTGACTTCCCAGGTCAGAATAGATCTTCACTCTGGTTACAATTTAAGGAGAATTAGGAAAGCTACCTCATTTCTTCTTACACTAACTGCCTTCCTAGAAGTATTCTCCCAAACAATACTAGAAATTGTACTACTGTAACTCTATGAATGGGGTCCAAAATAGTCACCGTATAATGCATTAAGTTTTATTCAGTGCTTAGGAATTTGGCCCTTTGGTGACACATTGAACTCTCTGTGTTTTTCATTTACTGCATAAGAACCGATCAGATTCTCTCTTTACTTCCTAAGATTGGAAACCATTGATATAATGGGGAGCAGGAAGACCATGAAAAGGGGACTAAATGAAGAGGAAAGGGAAGGGGCTTGGCAAATAGGGGTAAACACTAGTTTTTGGCTGGTATTTGCTCAAATAAAAGATCAAATGGAGTGATGGAAAGAGCTTTGAACTAATTGCCAAAAGTCTGAGGATCTTAGAGAACCAGTGCTGTGATTTTAGACATGGCATTTAATGTTTGTTTCCATCTGTAAAATGCAAAGTCCTATGTCTGCCCTGCTTATCTCCCTGGCTGATTATGAGACCCAAATGTATATTTCTGAAAACTCTCCATAAAACATACTGTGCTCTGGAGAGGCACTTGGTTTTTATTGAGGGTTTGTAAGCATGCATAAATCCTGCCTCAAAAATCTATTGGGCCCTGGCCTGCGGACTCAAGGGTCCTGGGTTTGATTCCGGTCAAGGGCACATGCCCGGGTTGCGGGCTTGATCCCCAGTAGGGGGTGTGCAGGAGGCAGCCGATCAATGATTCCCTCTCATCATTGATGTTTCTCTCTCACTTTTGCTTTCCCTTCCTCTCTGAAATCAATAAAAAAAAATTTTTAAAAAATCTATTGGGAAAGAAGTGGGTACAAGAGGGTATATATGTCACAAATTAACATTTGTGAGATATATCAAGAGTAGAGGAACTTCTGCTTAACAGTTTTGCCTGGTAGCAGTCGTGTACTCACAACTGTAAACTAACTTTTGTATGTATCATATTTCAGTTAATTCTGATAGTGAAACAGAGTGGTTGTTTGTATTTCTGTCTTGAGAAAGTGAGATTTAAGATGAAGCCACAAACACAAGATTGTGTAGTCATACATGGTAGATCCAGAATTCAGTCCAGCTTTGTCTGATTTTGAACGCCTGGCCCTTAATCACTTTGCTCTCCTATCTTGACCTGAGGGGGAAGGATGAGTAAACTAGTATTTCTGTCCTCACCAAGCCCCAATTTAGTGTTTGGATGAGCATTATAAAAACTATTATCAAGGGGCCCACAAGACAGATAAAGATGACTAAAATACTATTTTATAGAAATAATACATTTTTACAATTTGAGAGGAAACATTCTATTTTTAAGCAATAAAATTAGTAACAGAAGGTGTGGTATATATTGACTTCAACAAGGCATCAGACAATTTTTATTTTATAAAAATTTGGAGGAACAGTTGTAGAAATATTATGTAAATGACAGTGTGTATGGAGAATTTCAGAGCTGATTGAAGCTCTACATCAAAATGTATTGCCTAATATAGTCAAGATGAAGCTGGAGTTTGGGCTGCTTTTTTGCTACTTTCAACTTAAAGTCTTTACATACCCCAAACTCAAGCTATACTTTCTTCATTTCACAACATATAATAGTATTATATACACTATGGCAATTTTAATATTATTTATTTTAGAGAGAGGAAGGGAGAGGGAGAGAAAGATAGAAATATTGGTGAGAGAGGAACATCATCTATTGGCTGCCTCCTGTATGCCCGCTACTGGGAATCAAGCCCGAAACCTGGGCATTTGCCCTGAATGGGAATTGAACCATGACCTCCTGGTTCATGGGCAGATGCTCAACTGCTGAGCACACTGGCTGGGCATACACTATGACAATTTTAATGCTTGAGGAAGGAAATGAGTAAGTCTGAATTGGGATATTAGAGTATATAATCTGAGATTAATTCATCTACTATTTACTGAGTCTCTATTATGTGCCCTTGCATAAAGAATTCTGAAAAAACAAACCAAATTTATAAAAGCAACAACAAAAATTGCTTCTTTTTGATGCTTTCCCCCTCCCATTTGGGCTAGATTTATAATTAGTGTCTTTTGCTTTTCATATGAAAGAGTCTTCCATAAATGGTAAGTTCCTTTATATATATATATATATATTTAAAAATCATCCCTTTAGAAATATTCAGAGAGGAAGGAATTTTTGTCATTCATTTATAGTTTCCCAAGTAGGTTTAATTTTATATATTCAAATAAAGCTATAAGAATTTCTCAAAAATCTTTTATTTTCTTTATAAGCATCATTTTTTTGTCACAACTTGATTTTCAGTTAGTTTTTAATTTCCATATGAAATATACACCTATCCAAAGGGACACTAATTGTGTAGCTTTTCTAACAATTGTAATAGTTGGTTTTCTGCTGGGATAGAAGCCCAAATTGGGCATGGCTTCTAGGAGCATGGACTCACATGCATGCAACAGCCTATCACATCGTTAGTTGAGCTGAGCCTCTTCCCAACTTGGGAACCACTGTCAGCTCAAGCCACTTGAGCTGTGCATGGACACCTGTGAGAAAAACCAACCCTTCTTTGTTGTCCCAAGAATGAGCACGTAAATAGGATTTCATTCTCTAAGTCTCAATTGTCAGTGTGGCATGTTGGATATGTATAAAGTAAACTCTTCTAGTTCAAGGCAGAAAAATGGACTAATTCCCAGAAATGTGTGAAATCATGTTAATGATTCCCTACTCTACTTCAACAAATTAAAAACTATATTTCTTAAGCTATTACTAACATTTGTCCAACATGAGATAGATTGCATGAACTAAGTAAAATGGTAGCTCTGCTTTTGGTTTGAATTATGTTAATTCAACATGATAATACTAGGCAGTTCATGTTGATCAGAAGCTGTGGAAGGTAGTTAATTTGGTCTTTCATTAATGAAAATGGGGTAATTTATGTAACAACTTATATTGGGCATCTATCTTGTCTTCTTTGTAGATGAAATGTTTTAAAAGGTCTGAGCCCTAGCTGGTTTGGCTCAGTAGATAGAGCATCAGCCTGCAGACTTAAAGGTCCCAGGTTCGATTCAGGTCAAGGGCATATGCCCTGGTTGCGGCTCGATCTCCCGTAGCGGGTGTGCAAGAGGCAGCTACTTAATGATTCTCTCTCCCTCTCCCTTCCTCTTTGAAATCAATAAAACTATATATTTTAAAATCTGCAACTATTCCATAATCTGCCACTTGAAAAATGCTGTTACAATATAAAAAATAAAAATAAAATTTAAGGTCTGAGAAGGAGAAATAAAATGAGTTTTGGGGAGTAAAGAAGTATGGAACCAGTGATAGTATGTGATCTCCCATTTTACAAATGAAGAAACCAAGGTCTGAAGAGGTGGAATGACTCCCAAGGTATCATTAGCTAGAGGCTGAGCTGGAATAGAAACCCATAGATATTGATTCTATCTAGTGCTTATCCTTTGGTGTTAAATGTGGGATATCTTTATAAACCATTTTAGGGTAGAAATGTAGATAAAGTAACACCTGGTCAATAGTATTTGCTTTGAGCTTGCTGTCATAGCTAAGGTGCTACCTGATTCTAAGGATCAGCAGTAAGAGTAGTGAAGGAGCAGCACTTATATGGTATTGAAAGCTTTCTATCCAGAAAAAAAAATCTTCCTGCATCAGCCTGGCATAAAACCTAGTTCAAGTTGAAATTCAATTCTCTTCTTTTGAAGTTCTCCTTTATTCATTAAAATTTAGGTAAAACATATGTCTTTTCCCAATTTTCTCCAAATTTAGTTGCTATTCTACAAAGTAGAAGCAGCTTTTTTTCTAGCTTACTTTTCCCTCTACAAACCTCTTGTCTCTCATCTTTTGTCTTTTCTATATTTGAACTTTTATAAGAAAACCTCCAGGATGTTAATGGTGATGATAGGTCTGGGTTGTGAGAGATGAGTATTTAAAAAAAAATATTCAAATCATTTAAAATGAACATAACAATTTTACAAAATAAAGTATCTATTTAAAAATATAGACCTCTTTAAAACAATGATAAAGAAATCACATCTGCATTGTTACCAATATGTGTCACTTTAGCTCTAATCTTAAGTGCCTTTTATTATATTCACTAGAGGCCTGGTGCACAAAATTCGTGCACGGGGGGAGGGGTGTCCCTCAGCCCAGCTTGCACCCTCTCCAATCTGGGACCCTGAGAGGGATGTCTGACTGCCCATTTAGGCCCCATCCTGGTGGGATTGGGCCTAAACGGGCAGTCGGACATCCCTCTCACAATCCAGAACTTCTGGCTCCCAACTGCTCGCCTGCCTGCCTGCCTGATTGCCCCTAACCGCTTCAGCTTGCCAGCCTTATCACCCCCTAACCACTCCCCTGCCAGCCTGATCAACATCTAACTGCTCCCCTGCTGGCCTGGTAGCCCCTAGCTGCCCGCACCTGCCAGCCCAGTCACCCCTAACTGCCTTCCCTTGCTGGCCTGATCACCTGCAACTGCCCTCCCTTGCAGGCCTGGTACCCCCCAACTGCCCTCTCCTGAAGGTCTGGTTCCCCCAACTGTCCTCCCCTGCAGGCCTGGGTCCCCCTCAACTGTCCTCACCTGCAGGCCTAGTCGCCCCCAACTGTCCTCCCTTGCAGGCCTGGTCCCTCCCAACTGCCCTCCCCTGCCAGCCATCTCAAGGCAGCCATCTTGTGTCCACATGGGGGCGGCCATCTTGTGTGTTGGAGTGATGGTCAATTTGCATATTATTCTTTTATTAGATAGACTAGAGGCCCAGTGCACGAAATTCGTGCACGGAGGGGGGTTGTCCCTCAGCCCAGCCTGTACCCTCTCCAATCTGGGACCCCTCGAGGGATGTCTGACTGCCCGTTTAGGCCCAATCCCAGAGACATCCCTCTCACAATCCAGGACTGCTGGCTCCCAACTGCTTGCCTGCCTGCCTTCCTGATTGCCCCTAACCACTTCTGCCTGCCAGCCTGATCACCCCCTAACCACTCCGCTGCCAGCCTATTTGCCCCCAACTTCCCTCCTCTGCCGGCTTGGTCACCCCTAACTGCCCTCTCCTGCAGGGTTGATCACCTCCAACTGCCCTCCCTTGCAGGCCTGGTCCCTCTCAACTGCCCTACCTTGCAGGCCGGGTGCCTCCCAACTGCCCTCTCCTGCTGGCCATCTTGTGGTGGCCATCTTGTGTCCACATGGGGGCAGGATCTTTGACCACATGGGGGCAGCTATATTGTGTGTTGCAGTGATGATCAATCTGCATATTACTCTTTTATTAGATAGGATAGAGGCCTGGTGCACAGGTGGGGGCCAGCTGGTTTGCCCTGAAGGGTGTCCCTGATCAGGGTGGGGTTCCCTTGGGGCATGGGGCGGCCTGAGTGAGGGGCCTGTGGTGGTTTGCAGGCTGGCCACGCCCCCTGGCAACCCAAGTGGAGGCTCTGGTATCTGGAATTTATTTTCCTTCTACAATTGAAACTTTGTAGCCTGGAGTGGAGCCAAGCCTGGGGCTCCCTCCGCGGAAGGCAGCCATTTCTGTTGGGGTTATAATTGAAACTTTGTTGCCTTAAGCAGGTGGGCCTGGCCAGTGTGTGCGGAAAGCTTTGCTTCCCCTGTTGCCAGGAGCAACCCTGGCCTGCTCTCTCAAGCTCCATTCTGCTGCCATTTGTTTGAATTTGTTTACCTTCTAAAATTGAAACTTTGTAGCTTGAGTGGAGGCTTAGGCCTGGCAAGGGCAGGCAGAAAGCTTGGCTTCCTCTGTTACCTAGGAAACCTTGCTCTCTGTGGCTGTAGCCATCTTGGTTGGGTTAATTTGCATACCCGCTGTGATGGGATGGTGGGCGTGGCTTGTGGGTGTGTTGGAGGTATGGTCAATTTACATATTTGTCTATTGTTAGGTAGGATATCCAAATTTGATATGCAGTATATATGATAATATGCTATTCTCCAATCATTCTAGGGAAATTTTATACTAATACTATGAAAACTATTAATTCCACTCCTAGAGGTGACAAGGAAGATGAGTGTAAGTTGCATGTGGGTAGGACAACAGCTGTTTCATACATTGTCATATCCACAGTGCTTAGCATAATGCCTGTCATACTGTAGATTTCCAAGAAATATTGGTTGCATGAGCAAACAGAATAAGATATATAGGGACTAGCACTACCGATCAGCCAAACTGGCTAAGTGAGGATTGAGCCATCTCTCTCTTGCTAGTAAATGCAGAAGTGAGGCACCCACCGACATAACTACTGCTATAAAGATAAAGTAATTTGGGGAGGGGGCACAAGAGCACTCCTTTGATGGGTATGCAAACCTGCATTCTCACTTAAGAACTAGAAAATTGAGATCATTATGATTTGCTCTCCATCAAGGCTTCCTACTCAGAAGAACACAATTTTAAAAGGAATGCATTTATTCCATCTCAGATTTTTGGTGTGCCTTTTTTCCCCTTAAAGCATAACGAGCTTGTCAGTTTCCATGGTGAACATGGAGCACCATGGAAACTGATAGATTTAGCTACACAAAAAGAATAAATAAAATAGGCAGTCATCTACTTCACTGTGCAACGACAACTTTTTCCTTGGATGGGAGAGGAAAGTGGCTTCTCATTTAAGCCGCCTGCCCTTTATTCCCTGTGCCTCATGAAAACACCCGTTATTTTCACTGGATCATTTCACTAACCTATGCTGATTGGATTGCTTATCTCCTCGAGGTCCTAGTTTTATTCCTGCTTTGGTTTTACTTCAGGGTGGGTCGGTATGTCACTGACAATGGTTGGAAAACCATGTACAATGTGGAAGTTGTAGATGACAATCTACAGTGACCAAGTGAGTCATGGAAAAACTGAATGTAAAATTCTTCACTGTCTATTATGGGGAAACAATGTGTGGAAATAACTGCAGTCAGGACCCAGGTCCATCCTGTACCAAGTGGCTAGGCAAGCCAATGCCCCGGAACCTCAGTTTCCCCATCTCTATAATGATTCAAGTACACCCTCTTCCTACTTTATAGGGTTGTTGTGTGGCTCAAAATGAGATAGAAGAAGAGAAAGCCTTTTAAAACAGGTCAGATTCTATCTAGCAGAAGAGATTAATCAGCTGCTGGTATAATTACACCAATAAGGTGACCAAAATGTCAAAACTGATCATACTACGGTCCTGTCCTTTGCCTCAGCAATTAGAGTTTCAGAATATATTTGTCCCACCTAGTAGTTGGGGAGTTTTGAGACCACTGTTTCCATTTGAAGCAGGGACGAATGTGATCTTAAGAAATGAAGCTTTTCAACTGTTCTGTATGTTTGAAATTTTTCATAATAAAATTTTGGAAGACTAAATCAAGAAAATAAAGCTTTCTTTTTTAAAAATATGGTTTTATTGATTTTTAGAGAGAGAGAGAAAGAGAGAAAGATGCCTCAGCTGCCTCCTGCATGCCCCCTACTGGGGATGGAACCCACAACCTGGGCATGTGCCCTGATAGGAAATGGAACTGCTGACCTCCAGGTGCATGGGACTTTGCTCAACCAACGGATCCACCCTGGCCCAGGGCTAAAACTCTTTCTTAAATTCTAGTCCCAATAAAAATCTCACCATTAACACACTTACTATAGCCCTTTATTTTTTTAAACTCTAAACTATAGGCAATAGAGCCATCTCTTGAAATTCAGCATTTATATAAATCTCTTGAGCAGCTTCTCTCGGCCAGGCACTGTGTTAGGGGATACAGAGAACAAAAGGGGGAAAAAGGGAGAGAGCTTGGTCCTTTAGGAAACCACCATCTTCTGGGGAGACAGACTAATAAAGGAGAAGCACCTAACACCAGAGAGAGAGGGAGTATAAAGATTTTCTGGAGGGGGTTGGGAGTGAGCAATTAAACTGAAGCATTTGATCAGGGGAAAGTAGGTAGTAAAATGAGGCCAGCACTGTGGAAGGCGGAGAGATCACGAGCCAAGCAGATGTACAGTATGTGGGAGAGAAGGAGGAGGAGGAGCCGGAAGAAGCAGCCATAGGAAGGAGAGTCTCTTTTCTTTGGAAGGAAGTGAAATGTGGGGGTTGGGCCCTGAAAGTACACTCCATTGGTGGCTTTTCCTTTTGAGAAACTGAGTAGGTGGGGGTTGAAAGGAGCCATTGCTGACAGGGAATGATAATACTAGAGAAAAGCAGTGAAATGCACATTAAATAATAATTTCTAAGGCTCTCAGTTCTAATACTGCATGGATTTAAACATGGGCTGTAGAAAGCGCTAGAGAATAGAAACTGCGATTCCTTGAGACTTTGGAGGCACACTAAATGCCCATTTGGTGCATACTTTGCCCTGTCAGGGTAACCACATTAACCGGAAGCTGGCTTGCCATGTTTCAAAGGTGACTGAAAGCTCTGCAACTCCTTTTCCTCCAAGCCTCAGTGACCTTGAGAACATGTCCCCGGGGAGACCTGGGAGGACCAACAATTTAAAGGAGTCTCTGACTCTACGGGTGGAGGAGGGATGAGAGTTGTCCAGATTTCCTGACGTGTGGCTGAGCTGAGGGTGCTGGATCCTGAGCAAGGGGTCTACAACCGGGCTGTGAATGACAGCAGAACTGTGCACTTACCTGAGGAACACAAATGCCATGTCCCTGTAGGCCTGTGGCCATTCCTTCTGTGTAAGACGAACTTCATTTAAATCTACACTATAAATACTCATACCATGAGCCACAGACAGCAAAATCAGTAAACATCAAAACAAAATTCCCTAGCAATTCCATTACCCCAATAAGACGATAGTCACTGTTCTCTATACTTTTTCAAGTCTAGCCATTATGCCTATAGGTGTTTCATGATTGTAACCAAGCATAAATACCTTTTAAAAAAAACTTAAAATT
Organism: Eptesicus fuscus; assembly: GCF_027574615.1. Lineage (NCBI taxonomy): Eukaryota > Metazoa > Chordata > Mammalia > Chiroptera > Vespertilionidae > Eptesicus > Eptesicus fuscus. Next base: position 37,585,844 of record NC_072487.1, read on the forward strand.
TTATTATATATAATTCCCAGATGCCTACATATTTCCCCTAATTGTTTTTAATAACTGCATAATATCCTACTGAGCAAATACATTCAAATTCACTAGTTTCAATTGTTGGATATTGAGGTGGCTTTCATTAGAAATATACTAGCTGTATCTGTTTTAGGAGACCAACAAATCTATTAGGAGCATTTACATGATTTCTTTCTTTCTTTTTTTTTTTTTTACAATAACAGCCAGACACTATCTTCACTTTTCTTTCTGTGGTTTGTGTGTATACAGGCCTAGATGAAGAGGATGTTTTCGGTGTTCTGGCTGTTGGGACTGCCAGGAGGGAGTGTGGTCTCAGGATTAGGAGAAAGTGACAGGGAGAGAGGGCTAATGTCTCCACAAGGCAAGATTCAGGGCTTCCTAATCTGAGTCTTTGGCAGGGAGACCAACCTCCTTGGCGGACCTGGGACTGAGGAGTGTTCTGGGTTTTGAGACTTTCAGTGCTAACACCAGGAAAGTCTCCCATAACTGGAATGAGTTAGTCACCCTAGACATTAGGGGGAATGAAGGCACTGAGAAAATTATAAATCATTCATAGAAGCTAGCCCTAGGTTATAAAAGCAGCAATTCAGAGAAAGCCTGCTCGTGCACTGCAATGGAACGTTCACTCTTTATGTAGGCACCAAAACCGGATACTTATCTCAGGTTATTGTTCTCCCAGAAAAACCACTTCTTCATTTATTCAATAAATATGTATGCAACACCAGGCACTGTTCTAGGCACAAGACCCCTATTCTAGTGGTATTTCCATTACTGTGTGTGTGTGTGTGTGTGTGTGTGTGTGTGTGTGTGTATTGGGGGAAGGGAAACAGAAATAAATAAATAACGTAACATAAAATGCATGATGATGGATATAATCAATGCCATGGCAGATGTAGGATGGACTATGGAATAGAGTCTTCAAGGGCAGGGGTTTGCTACTAGCTTGGTGGTGGGGGAAGGTTACTTTAAGAGCTGACAATTGAAGTAAACCAGAAACAAGAAGCGCTGGCCATGTGAGACCCGCAGGAGGCATGAGGGGCAGAAGGAGCAGCATGTGCAAAGGCCCTGAGTAGGAACCAGCTGGTTTTCTTGGAGGAACTTGGTGAAGAACTGTGTGGGTGCAGTGTGGGAAAGGAGTATGGACCTAGGAGCGTTCTTAGCAGCACCCAGTCCAAGCTCCATTTTCACAAAGGACGGTGATAAGGATGCCGAGGCCCACCTCATGGACCATCGTCTCCTGATTCCTAACCCAGCACTTTTCCCACCACGCCACGTCACACTGCCATCCCTAGCTAGCTGGCTAGAGTATTTCTTTTCTCCCCTTTGTACAACTGCAAACAAATCAAAGAGATTAATTTAGGTATGAGAAAAATTAGAATTCTAATTGTGGATGGACAGAAGGACCAACGTATTGACCTCAAAGGGAAGAGAGGTACTTTGGCATCCAATTTAACCTCCAGTGGACGAAGGGGGGAGGGGTGGCTAGCAGATCTGCAGGACATGCTCCAGACCATCAGGTTAGGACAAATTCTGCCGCTGGCAGAAGCCGAAAATGAAACCTGTCTGTAAGGTTGGCCGCTCTAACTGACCTTTCATCCGTGTCTGAACTTGTGCCAGGTCAGAGTGTGTGGGTGCTACAGGTTGAAGAGTCCAAGGTTTGGCCACCAACAGCCCTAAGAGTCTAAAGGAGAGAGAAAACAGGCAGGTGCACAGGTGTGCCGACTAAAGAAGGGTGGAGGAGGTTGGGGGGACAAAGAGCAAAAGCAGTTTTAGTGACCAATTCGAGGTCCGGGGCTGGAACCCTGACTCCTCCAGCTCCTTCCTTCATCTCCTGCCCCCTGGGTGGGTGACAGCCACCACGGACCCAAAGAACTGCAGCGTGAGCCGTGATTTTGGAAACTCAAAGAGTTAATATATCAAAAACTAACGCAGTGGAGGAGGGAAAGACCACACCCACGGGAGCAGGGAGCCAACTCCAGGGAGGAAAATCCCATTGGTATAGAAAAGACAGGGAGCCAGCCCCTGGGCGCGGCCTGCAGGGGGCAGGTGATCTCCAGAAAAGCGGGGGGTCAGGGCGAAGCAGGAGCCCGAGCGGGTTCAGCAGCAGAGCCTCCGCCTGGTGCGCTCCTCTTGGCCCGCGGACCCCGCCGCGCTGCGCTCGGCCGCTGACATGTGCGCCGCCCGGATGCCGCCCCTGGCGCACATCTTCCGAGGGACGTTCGTCCACTCCACCTGGACCTGCCCCATGGAGGTGCTGCGGGATCACCTCCTCGGAGTGAGCGACAGCGGCACGGTAAGCGGGCGGGGGTCGGGGACGGGCGGGCGGGCGGGAGGAATCGCGCGCGGTGCCCTGCGAGCCCAGAGCTCACTCGGTGCAGAGCGAGTGCCAGCTCCAGAGTTGAACTTGAGGGCTTGGCTGCGGGGGAAGCCTGAAGAATCCTGGCTGCCAGGGAGCAGCGTGTTCCTAGAAGCCAAACAGGTGTCCCAGAGCCATTGGTGCGACAGCCGTCCAGGCTGTCGAGGAAGGGGGAGCGAGGCTGTGCCCTCGCAAATCCTAAGAGATAATTACCAGACTAGAACCTTGTATATCAGGTGCCTGGCATAGGCTAGGGCGCTGTGTCAATGTCTTGTGAAAGGAATAACAGAGGAGAAATTTGATCCGTGTTCTTTAGTCCTCTCAGTGCATAGAATAAGCAAAGTACTAATTTCATTCATGTGATCATTCAACAGACATTTTACTTACTAATGACTCAAACTAAACTTGGAATCCTAAAAGGAGAGTCTGCGAGAAATTATCCACCCCACTCCCCCAAAACACACCCAGAGCCATTTGCATCGAAGCAAGCAGTTCCATTTTTAGGTGCAAAATGTCTCCTACCAGTGTATCTCCCACACTTCCTTTCCCCAAACCAGATTTCTACAAACAACATGGGTAACTTGATGTCTAATATTTACTGTTCCATATTCATCGGTGCTCACTGTAGTGGCCTGGCCAGTTTGATGAGTGAAAGGCATTCTATTTGTTTAGGAGAAAAAAACTAAGCTGGGGATGAAATATTTTTGAGCTTTCCCCCCACCAGATTGTTTAGCAAAAGTACAGGTATTGTGACTTGTCAGCTTGAAGATGCTATTCCTGTCTAAAGATTCTTCCGAGTCAGGGAGAGTTTTAAATAATGACTCTTACACTTGGGGATAACTAGACCCTGTTTTCTTATGGTGCTTTAAAAAAAATATTCTCTGTGCGTATTGAGGGAGCCTGCTCTTATATTTCCAAGGTGATTGAACTCTCAGTTCCTCCAAATGGGGAGATTCCCATAAACCCCCAGACTGATGAATTATTGCCTTGAGTACTTTACCCCAAAGTTTCAGGGAACCCTTAGGCTCAAGAAGAGTCCCAGGAAGCCAATGAACAGAGACTGCTAAGCTGGGGAAAGGCCAGAGGAGTTTGCCTAACCACAAGGAGCTGGTCAACTCTTAGGATTCTTTTTTTTTTTTTTAATTAATTTCCCGTATCCTGAATTTTAATTGGTAGGGTAGCAGGCAAGAGAATGAGTTTGAGGACTGGGTTTAACCAGTGGAGATGAATAAGAAAAGGAAGTAATTTATCTAAAAAAAAAAAGTTACCTTTGCTAGGTTTTGTACAGAAGAAGAATAAAAGTCCCGAACATGCAATTAGTAGTTGAGTCAGGAAGTCTATCCTAACTACGGAACATACTGAAGCAATAAATTTAGAAAGATGCCATTTCCCCACAAGATAACATTAACTAGGAGTTGAATGCAAAGGTGAGTTCATCAAGTGGCTTCAATTTGTGGTATAAAATGCCCCAATCACTGAATTGGTAACTGTTTACAACTCTGCTCCAAAGTACAAAGCAGTTGATTTCTGACTGCATACAAGGATAATGTGCCATAGATAATGTGTCAAGACTTGATTTCCCTCATATTCAAAGTGCAAATGCCTCTCCTTTAGAGTTGCTGGGATAAATATCTTACTTACTTAAAAATTATATTTCCATGTAATAAATATGAGGAATCACCATGGTATTTACATTTTTACTGAGCTCTGAAAGCTGTTTTCACACAGTGGGATGAATCAGAGCCATTGAGGGGTGCTTGTTACAGTGCTGGGTCCTGGGCATCATCCTCTGAGAACCTGAATCTGTAGGCCTGGAGGGGGCCCCAGGAAGTGGCGTTCCAACCCAGGTCATGGGTGGATTACACGTTGGGTAACCACAGTATGTAGGTTGTGTGATAGAATCAGTTGTGTCAGGTCTTGGGAGCTTAGTTCTCCACTTCGATTTCAGTTCTGGTGTAGCATCTCAGAGAGAGGGGATGTGGCTTCCTCTGTTCCTCTCTCCCTTCTAGACCTCATCCCTTATTTCATATAAATTCATTTTGGCCCAGAGAATGGCAATGACTCACTACTTTTAGTGAGTTAATTAAAGCTCATTCAAAATTAGGTTAATTAAAATTAATTCTCTAGTCAATATTTCAGTATTGGGCATTTTGAATTCAGCGTTAGTTTTTGTACTCAAGTGACATGTAGCTTTTCAAAAGAAAGACCCAGCCTGTATAATTCATTTGCAGATATATTTAATCGTGAAACAAACACTGTGTGCTCAAATATTACTAAACTGCCTGATTCCACATGCAACAGGGTCAGGTCGACTTTAAAGATACATAAAGATGCTTTTGGTCTCTTAAAATATTTTTATTGATTTCATAGAGGAAGGGAGAGGGAGAGAGAGAGATAGAATCAATGATGAGAGAGAATCATTGATCGGCTACCTCCTGCACTCCCCACACTGGGTCTCAAGCCTGCAATCCGGGCATGTGTCCCAATGGGGAATTGAACTGTAACCTCCTGGTTCATAGGTTGATGCTCAGCCACTGAGCCACACCTGCCGGGAAAGCTTTTGGCCTTTTAATGAACACTTACATGAAGGCAAGAGCAAGAAAGAGAATCATTTTGGGGCTAATGTCCCGGGGTGGCAGGAGAAAGTCCTGTGGAGAAACAGAGACCTGGTTCAAGTTCGGTCTTTACTGTTTACCTGCTCACTTACAACCTATGTGAATTTGATCAAGTTATTAACAATTTATTTCCAAGTAATCTTCTGTATAAAATATTTCTATAGTCTACCTCATAGGGTCGTTGAAAAGATTAAATGAGTTAGTAGTTGTAAAGTACATAGATTAATGCCTTGCATATAGCACATATCCAATAAACACCAGCAGTTATTATCAGCAATTTAGATGGAGATAAGTGAACAAAATTGGTAGGTATTTATGTCAAGTCACCTGGATTTGATGATAGGGTTGGAAAGATATTTGTGAATGTCTTCAGTTGTATGGCGGGATGCAGATTGGCTATTGATAGAAAAAGCTTGATGAAGGAAGCCAAAATTGAGCTGGACATTAAGAACACACAGGACTTGGACATGCAGGAAAGGCTCTGGTGAAGGGAATGAGGCAATGTTCTTTATTTCCTGAAGCTGTTGCGAGGAGCAAGAGTTGTATTTCACCTGACAATGCATCACCAACTTGCTTTGCCAGTTCTCACAGTGTAAATCACATATCTTAGTGGTTCTGAATCATCCTTTCCTTCTGTTTAGGCAAGTGAAGACCCATCTTCCTTGCCAAGCTCAGGACCCCAGAATATGCTGTGAACTTGAAGAGGGAATCTGGGCTAAGCCCTCCCTTCTGAAACTGCCAAATCAGAGCTTTGCTGTCATTAGAAACATGTGTTCATGCCCAAATATCATGTTATTATCTTGTAAATTCCTACTTTCCAGAAGGCAGATTGTTTTGTTCAAAATGCTCATGGCAGGAACTGTTGGCTACCCATTCAATAGCTATAAACCCTGCTTCCTTATTAACACGTCTGACTTTGATCTGCTTGTAATATACTTGGCTCACAGATACATCATGGGGTAAGCCAGTCTTGGCCATCATAATCTCATTTGCCGGATACTTCTTTTCCCAGCTTCCTGGTAGCTCAGGGTGGCCAGGATGACATTCTGACATGCAGGAAGTTGGCTCAAGGCTTCTGGGAAATATTTCTCTCCCTAATCAATAGATACAGATGTGGGAAGAGAAGTCCTTTCCCTTTTTGATGCCCTCACGTGAGGAGCGGAGCTGCTACTGCCACTGTTCACCTCCACCTAACCCCACCTCCTTTTCCTCTAGCTATCACCACACTGTTGTCTGCGTTTATCTGTTATGTATATATGTTTTTCAGTTAATCCCTTCACCTTTTCCCATCCAATCCCCCATCCCTCTCCCCTCTGACAGTTGTCAGTCTGTTCCTGATTGTATCCATGCCTGTTTGTTTTGTTCACTAGGTTCCACTTATTAGTGAGATCACATGGTACTTGTCTTTTTCTCTGAATAATTTATTTCATGTCTGAACCTCAGCATCCTTATTTATAAAATGTGGACAGTAATAGCACCATGAAGGAGATGTGAGGTAGTTAAAAAGCACAATTACACTTCTTCTGATGAGATAATGTGTGTAAAGCACTTGGCGCATAGTAGTTGCTCAATAAATGTTGGCCATTGTTACTATTTTTCTTTCACTGAAGTAATGATTTCATTTTTGCCTTTGATTATACTTAGCTTAATAGAATGTTCTCACTCACTGAATTGATTTAAAATTCTCAAAAATGGGAGGACAACTGGATAGAAGATGACATTAATTGTCATATGTATGTCAGATACTTAGCCAGATTCTTTGTACACTGACAACTCTAGATTAGATATCATCATCATCATCATCATCATCATCATCATCATCATCATCCCTGCTTTACAAATGAGGAAATGGAGGCTTAGAGAGTTCTCTGACTTGGCTGTAGTCATAGGGAGTAAGTGGCAAAGCCAAGATTCGCACCCATGCCTGTCTTATGTCCAAGGCCCCTGCTCTTTCCAGCAGTCCCTGCTGCCTCCTGTCATGAGAAGGGCTGAAACTCTATTGTGTTAGGGCCCCTCAACATTGTCTTATTGTTTTGACACAAAATAGGTGGTCAGGAAAGGACATGGAAAGTGATGTATAATACAAAGACATTCATGAGAGATGTGGAATAAAACAGACATTTCTAATTCCAGAGAGGTAGTTAAAAAGCACAATTACACTTCTTCTTTGAGGCTTTGAAGCAACAGTGCTGGCATGGCTGGAGTTTGCTGCCCTTCCATTTGTGTCAAGTTGTCTGTTGATTTCTGGAATTTCTTGGCAGCCCTGATTGATCTGGTGCTGTGGCTGCAGGCAGCTGAGGTGCTGGTGTATCTGACACATGGCTTACTGCCTGAAGGCTCTGACAGTTGCAGAGATGGGCAGTATCTCTTGCAGGCTTATGGCATGCCCACTCACTTACAGGCATTGATCTGATGATTTAGGGATAAAGATCAGCTGGACTTGCCTCACCTGCAAGCAAATAAAACCTATCAGTCATGTATTTATGATGCATGTTTCTATAGAAAGGAATTAAGGCAGTTCCAAAGAGCATAGGCAGATAGTGATGCTTTTATACATTTATAGGGAGAAGAAAAATTCAACTGTTGACATGAAACAAAGCTAGGAATTGTATTTAAAATACACGGTGGGCCCTGGCTAGGTAGCCCAGTTGGTTAGAGTGTCTTCCTCATATGCCAAAGGTTGCAGGTTCCATCCCTGGTCAGGACACATACAAGAATCAACCAATGAATGCATGGATGGGTGGAATACCAAATGAATATCACTCTCTTCTCTTCTCTTCTCTTCTCTTCTCTTCTCTTCTCTTCTCTTCTCTTCTCTTCTCTTCTCTTCTCTTCTCTTCTCTTCTCTTCTCTTCTCTTCTCTTCTCTTCTCTTCTCTTCTCTTCTCTTCTCTCTCTCTCTCTCTCTCTCTCTCTCTCTCTCTCTCTCTCCCTTCTTCTCTCTCTCTCTTTCTCCCTCTCCTTCTTCCTCTCCCTTTCTCTCTCTCTAAAATCAATTAATTTTTTTTAATTCATTGTGCCAGCTGATAAAGGGCTATGTGTTACCTAGTCAACAATATCTGTACTAAAATCAACTGCTCAAGAAGAACACATCTATTCTTGATGCTGTATTCAGACTGGAATTTCTCCTAGATAGACACTGTGTCTTATAATTATGTTTAACAGCTTTCCTACTCAAGGTAGAGTTTTGTAGGGTCACCTCTTTTGAGCACCTATGACTTGAACTGAAGATGTGACAAAAAGTAGGGGTCCATATATCTATTCTGTAGGGCTGAGGCTATGGGGAGGGGCAGTGGGAGATAATCCAAGTACCTAGGTCTTGGCTGATCTGGAAAGACCTGGAGATAGACTTTATTATTATTATTTTTAAAAATCTTTGTTGTTGAAAGTATTACATATGTCCCCTTCCCCGCCTCCCTCATTGACCTTTCCCAGGCTGCCCACACCCCCAGCCCAGGCCTTCACCCTCCTATTGTCTGTGTCCGTTGGTTATGCATCTATACATGCAAATTCATTGGTTGCTCTCTACCCACTGCCCGTCCTCCTCTGCCTTCCCTCTGAGGTTTGACAGTTTGTTCGATGCTTCTATGTCTTTGGATCTATTTTTGTTCATCAGTTTATGCTGTTCATTATATTCCACAAATGAGTGAGATCATGTGATACTTATCTTTCTCTGACTGGCTTATTTTGCTGAGCATAATGCTTTCCAGGTCCATCCATGCTGTTGCAAATGGTAGGAGTTCCTTCCTTTTTATTTTATTTTTTTTAAATTTCTTTATTGATTAAGGTATCACATATTTGTCCTCATCCCCCCATTCCCATCCCACACCCCTCCCCTTGCATGCCCCCACCCCCCTGTTGTCCTTAACCACTGGTTAGGCTCATATGCATGCACACAAGTCCTTTGGTTGATCTCTCCCCTATATCCCCATCCTCTCCTACCCTCCCTCTGAGGCCCGACAGTCTGATCCATGCCTCCTTGTTTCTGGGTCTGTTCTTGTTCATCAGTCCATGTTGTTCATCATTTCCTCTAGATGAGTGAGATCATGTGCTACTAGAAATACACTTATAAGAACCAAAAATGAGACAAACAATAATGGTTATGCTGAAAGGCAAATAGTTCCTTCCTTTTTAAAGCAGCATAGTATTCCATTGTGTAGATGTACCACAGTGTTTTAATCCACTCATCTGCTTGATGGGCACTTAGGCTGTTTCCAAATCTTAGCTCTTGTAAACTTCACTGCTATCAACATAGGGGTGCATATTTCCTTTCTGATTGGTATTTTTATTTCGTGGGCTGTATTCCTAGAAGTAGGATCACTGGGTCAAATGGAAAGAGGGTTCCCTTTTTGGAGATAGACTTTAGGATGTCACAGGCAGGGCAGAACCATGTGTCCTTCAGCACTCCTCCTAAGAGTAGTCCTGTCAATGGAGTTTTGATGAACACCAAGAGGCAGGAGCCTGAGTAGTTAGTTCTCTTTGGCAAAAGCCCGGAGTGCCACTGTTCGGTGTTGCGTGTAAGATGCAGACGCACATGCCTTTACTGATAATCCAGCTTTGAGGAGGTTGAGGAACTTAACGAGAGATTACTCAATAATTTCAAATCCATTTACATTGGTGAGACATGCTCTTCTCTTCCTAGAAGTTGTGCCAGTTTTAAGTCTGCTTGTCTTATTTTTCATTCTGCTTGTGCTTAAGTTCATTCTTTAAAGCTCGATTCAAGTACCCTCTCCAAAGTCTTTTTACTACTTCCCTACCCCAAAATGACCTCTCCCTCCTATAAATGTCTCTCTTATTGTCATTCTTCTTATAGACTACTTATATACATTTGCTGGCCGTGTACCTTATTTGTATATATTTTCATCCAAATTGATTATAAGTTCCTATTCACATGACATAAGAAGAAAAGTAGGAAATATTTACTTATGTCTTAGCAGTCACGGGCCTTGTAAATAGTGTAGGTACTCAATAAATGTTAAATGAATGAATGCTCCACAAAATTATAGAAACTGTTGAACAATTTATCTTAATCTCTGTTGAGAATATTTTAAAACAAATTTGCACATACTTTAGAAAGTAAAACATTGCATGTAATTATATCTTGTCTCAAAGTGATTTCTATTACACAAAATGCAGATGTTTAGAAGTTGTTAATTATGTTGATTAAATCTATTCTGGTTTTAAAATTATCTTACTTTTAAAAAAATATATCTCTTTATTGATATTAGGGAAGAAGGGAGAGGGAAAAAGAGATAGAAATATCAATGATGAGAAAGAATCATTGATTAGCTGCCTCCTGCAAGGCCCCCTAATGAGGATTGAGCCTGGAACTGGGAATGTGCCCTTGACCAGAATCATACCTAGAACCATTCAGTCTGCAGGCCAACGCTCTATCCATTGAACCAAACCAGCTAGGGCAAAATTATGTTACTGTTAAGAGCTATTGTTTTATGTCAAAACACAGAAATTGGCAGTTACTTTTTTTTTTTTTTTTTTGTACTCCATTAGGGATGTAATGCCTTTAAGCATTCATTCTCCAAATACTGAATACTTACTCTTCGCTGTGTGTTTAACAAGTTAAAGAACTGGATTCTGTGGCCAATGATGAGATCACAACAACACATTCCATTCACAGTGTATTACAAGTTACCACTTAAAGCCAAATGCTCAGTGTCACTGGGTAAAGGGCTGTACTCCATCAGTGGTTACAATTATAAGATACATATTCTTCCCAGAGAAATTGTTAATAGCATGCCCAGTGCTATTCAGCCAGGAAGGAATGGAGTTGGGATTTGAATCTAGATGTTTCCTCTCCAGCATTTATTATCTCTCCAGATTTTATTTAAAGTCTCTGGTTACCATTTCAGCCACCTGAGCACTTAACTGTCTCAGCCCTGCCTTCTTCCTTGCTGTGCCTTTGAATCCTAGACAAAGAAAGCCATCTTCACCTGCAGCCAAGTCTCAGGTTCCTGCTAGTCCTATTAGTCACCTCCTGGTTCTTCCCCACTGAAGCTGTGTCACCTTTTTCTTGATCTTTTCCCTCAGCCCTTGATGTGCTCTTGTCAATAAAGCTATTTTTACATCTGGGTTCTCAGCACTCATACAACTCAAAGTCTAGAAATACTCCCAACCTACAGCCATCCCACAATCCCAGGCTTCCTCAAACAATGCAAAAAAATGATGGCTCTCAAACTAATATAATTGATATGCATATATCTGAATTTACAAAACTGATTAAGAAAGGATATACATGCATTTCACAAAACAGTTGGTAAGAAGGGATTTTTTAAAAATTTATTTTTATTGTTGACAATATTGCAGATGTCTCCCATTTCCCCCCTCCCTTTACTATCCTCCAACCAGCTCCTGCCCCACCCCAGGCCTTCACCGCACTATTGTCTGTGTCCATGGGTTATGCACATATGCATATAAATTCTTTGGTTACTCTCTCTCCCTCTCCCCACCCCCACATCCTTCCCTCTGAGATATGTTTGTCTGTGTAGTCTGTTCCAAGCATCCACACCTCTGGACCTGTTTTGTTCATGTAGACCAATCGAGATAGATTCAAAAGGGACCTCAGGTTCTTCTTATTCTGTTAACCAGTCATCTATTAATCTCCTTGCTACCTCCTTTAATTGTTGCATTGTCTGTATATGGATTTTTCTATGAGGTGCTCATAGCTTTCATCAGACCTCAAAAAAGGAGTAAATGACCTCAAATTGTCAAAACCTCAGATCATTTACTCTTGTACCTCAAACAGGACTATCTCACCTGTGGCAGCATTCTTGTCCATCTTTTGTATAAATGGCCTCAGTGATTCATATACCAGAACTGTACTGATCTACCCATTTGGGTGCTAATCATGTCACTTTTTTTTTCTATTTCGAAAATTTTAAGAAAATCAGTTTGAGCCATACCCACAAAATTACTGGGAAGTCCAATATCAGTCACTTTGGGATTTCTCTTTTCTTTCTTCTCTACCAGGATTCCCGAAGCCTTTTATGATCTAAGTGTCCATTCCTTTCCAGATAGTGATTCAATGTTTATGATGTCCCAGGTCCTTGTTCTTGTTCTGGGGCTAGAGCTTGCTGTTGGGGAACAAGACAAAGCTGCTGCCCTCGAGGAACTTTGTTATTTCTGTTTTTAAGGGGGATCTTCATATGTGCAGTTCTAAGGCCACGGTGGCCATGGCTGCCCTTGTCCTTTGTGGCCACATGATGCTGCAGCAGGGTGCTGATCCCAGCCATCTGTCTGCCATTGCTACTCTGTCCTGTCCAGGCTAGAAGGGCCTTCACCAAGGCCAGCTCAGTGGCAACTCTGTACCCTAGGCTCAGCTTGTTCTAGAACAACTCATACAGAGCCGTGTGGTCACACTGGTCTTAATATTGGGCTTCCCCTCTAGGGAAGAACAATGTTTCATTACTTCCTGGTGCATCCAAGGCACTAAAAGAACAAAGTACAAGATAAAGTCTCAATTGGTCACTCAACTACAATGGTAACCTTTAAAAGCGTTCCATGGTACATTTAAATTATGATTTTAAAAGTTTGATTAGTTATGATATTAGTAGCACATCTCTTATATTAAGCAGTTGTGCATTCGGATACTATAACATGAATAAAAAGAAAATAAATTTTGCGTATAAGTCATCTTCTTGCATTGCATTTGGGTTTTTGCCTAAGACACTGGGTTATAAACTTGGAGGCAGGAGCCACACTGATGATGATGATAGTGAACATGTATTGGACGCTTGTTATGAGCTAGGTGCTGTGCTGAGTGCTTTGCAAAGCCCAATTCTCCTGATTGCTTTATGAAGTGGAACTGTTCTCCTTATTTATAGACAAGAAAACTGAGGCTCGGAGTGTTAATATTAACCCTGGAAATAATATCTCATGACTATACATTGAATGAATTTTCTCTCTCCTGAAACCATTGTGTAGCTTTTTGTTTTCAGATAGTCAAATAGCCAAGTTGCAGTAGCTTCCCTTACTTCAATTGTTAATACGAATTCAATCCTTAAGATTAAAGAGAAGGACACATTCATCTCTTCTGATGCATTTTCTGAACTTGAGCAGTTAATGTTGATCTTCTCCCATAAGATCTTACTTCATGCGTGACATTGTTTCCAACTTTTTAAAAGCCACACCCTTTCCTTTGTGAAAACATTGTTTAGTTGACGATGTCACATTAATTACATTAACTTTAAATTTAACTTCTAATTGAGATCTGTTTCTCAAAGCCTTTTGACTATTGAAGTTGGTGCCTCTGTATATGAAATGCTAATCTTCCCTATGAATTAGTGATCTATGCACTAATGCAACTGAAGCCATTTCCCAATAAATACCTGACACATCTTCCTGGTATGATCCTGCTCGGTTGGCACCACATGGGACCTGTCTCTATAGTCTCAGTGCTCTTTCTCTTCTCTGTGTTATTGGTTTTTAAAAACTACTTTGACAGAGTGAACCTTCCTCAGTAAACCCACCTGAAAATCTAAACTTGTTAGCAAGCTATTGATTCATGAGTTTAAAAATAAAACCTTTGAAAGCTAAAGCAGTTACAAGGTGATTCTTACTTCAAGTGAGTTCGTCTAGGCTTACACATGATGTAGGAATTTCAAAATGCTGGGATTCCCAAACAAGTTAAACTGACAGCAAAAGTGTATGCTCTGACCATTCAGCCCTGTCCATGCACATATAAAACACATTTCTGGAAAGCCATATTAAAATTCAAAACCCAAGTAATACTTAAGGGTTGGGATGTGGAAAAGAATTTTTACTTTCCACTTTATAACTTTCTGTATTGTTAGTTTTGTTCTTGTTTTACTTTTATAACTTAATAAAACTCACCCCTGGAAAGTGTGCAATTTAGCGTCATTTATTACATTAACAAAGTTGTGTAACCATCACCACTATCTGATTCCAGAATATGCTTATCAACCCAAAGGACAACCCATTAACCATTAAGCAGTCATTCCCTATTCTTCCCCCTACTGCCACCCCTCAGCAACCACTAATTTGCTTTCTGCCTCTATCAATTTGCCTATTCTCAATGTAAATCATGCAAATGGACATATACAATATGTGATCTTTTGTGCCTATTTTTTTTTTTTCATTTAGGATAATGTTTTCAAGGTGTATCCATATTGCGGTATGTGAGAGCTCCATTCCTTAGTTGATGGACATTTGAATGATTTCCAACTTTGCCTATTGTCAACAGTGCTGACATGAACATCTGTGTACAAGTTTTTAAAACTAATTTATTCTTTAAAATCTTTTCATGGCTCTTTATTGCTTACCTAGGGCGGGGGGGATAAATCCAGGCCTGGCCTTGCTGACTGCTTGCCCAGCCTTTTATATTGTTTATGCCTTTGCATCTTTGTCTCTATTCCTCCTGCACCTTTCAACTGCTGGATTAATACCTTGCAAGACCAATTAAGTGTCTCTTTCTCAATGAGGTCATTATTGACATCATGCCAACCCCGCTGTTGACAGGCAGAGCTAAGTCCTGGCTCCTTTGCACCCCACTTTCTGCGTGGCACCTCTTTATGGGTCTTACTTTATCTCATGAGTCTTCCCTTTAACCTAACTTTGAAGGCAGGGGCTACAACTTTATCACTTTCCGATTGATCCATAACTCTCAGCACATGGTGGTTACTCAGATGAATACATGTTAGATAAATGGTGCTTGGATTTTTTTCACGACAGGTAACCAGGTGGAAAAAATGCACTTTAGGAGTCAGCAAAATGTATAGTTTGCTAAAAATATCTCCCAAATAACCAATTATTAGAATAAGAACTCTGGATTTTTCTAAAATGGAGCTGAATACAACATGTTTGGTTATTGGGTGCTGCTGTTAGTTTCATGTCCTACTGAATGATTAGGAACCCTGGAAGAGTAGATTTTATTGGAATTCTGAGACCTCAGAAAGCTCTCAAATGCCTTTATCGTGGACTATGTTGAGGATCTGGAATAATATAGATTATAAAGGCCTGCTTACTCCCTTTGGTGTTTATATTATGGTTTGTTATGTGTTCATATCTTCATAAAACGGCTATTTACTGAAACTGTTGTTTGTGAATTGCCACTAATAATTTTCAGTCCTGGAACATGGTAGAGCCTCCATAAACAATAGCTCTTATGGCCCATCTCCTGTCCCTCGCAGTACTTAGTGCTTTAGCACAAAATCGGCATTCACTAAATGCTTCTGAATGGTAGAATGGACTGCTGTGCTCTGTACGCTATTCCCTGTGGGGCACAGGTGGTCCTGGCAGAGTAGACAGGAGGGAGTTAATCAACATCCGCAACTGGTTGTGGCCAATATGTGTGAGGGTGCACACAACAAGTTACGTTGTTAAGGTCTTCACAGGGTGGGGCAGATTTTTCCTCTGTGTTATTTAACCTAGAAGTCACGTTCCTCCTGCCATTTGTAGGGTGGTCTCATGGATGCCCTGACCCTTTTTTGAAATGCAAAGCACAGAAGGCACTCCAGGTCCCTAGCCTGGTGGGGGCTTGTGAACTTCCTTAAGCTCCAGCTCGGTGTGGACTCACTCGTCCTGTGTAACAGTGTGCTTAGCGTTCATAAGAACTGATAATAGCTGAGAAGGACCAAAACCTTCCACGAGTTAGGGATAAATGGTGAGCAAAAAAGGTGCAGGTCCTGCCTTATTCTCACTCAGAGTCAATAATCAAATAAGCATCAGTATTATTATAATTTCTAAAACAGGAAAAGTGGAGCGTGCTATGAAGTGTGGGACCAGAGGACATGGCTTATCTTGAGATAAAAGCTATTTGAGCTGAGTCTGAAGGTTACATGGGAGCTGACTAGGCAGAAAAAGATGAGGGGAAGGCTTGTGCAAAGACCCAGCAAGAAAGAGGAACTAGGAATAGGTGTGGGATATTGCTGAAGATGGAAAAGGAGGGGGTTGAAGAAACAAATGAAGCCAGACAGATAAACAGTGGCCATTATTGTTGACTAGAGGCCTGGTGCACGAAATTCGTGCACGGAGGGGGGTTGTCCCTCAGCCCAGCCTGTACCCTCTCCAATATGGGACCCCTCGAGGGATGTCCGACTGCCCGTTTAGGCCCGATCCTACTGGGATCGGGCCTAAACGGGCAGTCGGACATCCCTCTCACAATCCAGGACTGCTGGCTCCCAACTGCTTGCCTGCCTGCCTTCCTGATTGCCCCTAATCGCTTCTGCCTGCCAGCCTGATAACCCCCTAACCACTCTGCTGCCAGCCTGTTTGCCCCCAACTTCCCTCCTCTGCCGGCTTGGTCACCCCTAACTGCCCTCTCCTGCAGGGTTGATCACCTCCAACTGCCCTCCCTTGCAGGCTGGGTGCCTCCCAACTGCCCTCTCCTGCTGGCCATCTTGTGGTGGCCATCTTGTGTCCACATGGGGGCAGGATCTTTGACCACATGGGGGCAGCTATATTGTGTGTTGCAGTGATGATCAATCTGTATATTACTCTTTTATTAGATAGGATAGAGGCCTGGTACAGGGGTGGGGGCCAGCTGGTTTGCCCTGAAGGGTGTCCTGGGTCAGGTGGGGGTTCCCTTGGGGCGTGGGGCGGCCTGAGCGAGGGGCCTGTGGTGATTTGCAGGCCGGCCACGCCCCCTGGCAACCCAAGCGGAGGCCCTGGTATCTGGAATTTATTTTCCTTCTACAATTGAAACTTTGTAGCCTGGAACGGAGCCAAGCCTGGGGCTCCCTCCGAGGCCGGCAGCCATTTGTGTTGAGGTTATAATTGAAACTTTGTTGCCTTAAGCCGGTGGGCCCGGCCAGGGTGTGCGGAAAGCTTTGCTTCCCCTGTTGCCGGCGGCAACCCTGGCCTGCTCTCTCAAGCTCCATTCTGCCGCCATTTGTTTGAATTTGTTTACCTTCTATAATTGAAACTTTGTAGCTTGAGTGCAGGCTTAGACCTGGCAAGGGCAGGTGGAAAGCTTGGCTTCCTCTGTTACCTAGGAAACCTTGATCTCTGTGGCTGTAGCCATCTTGGTTTGGGTTAATTTGCATGCTCGCTCTGATTGGATGGTGGGCATGGCTTGTGGGCGTGTCGGAGGTATGGTCAATTTGCATATTTGTCTATTATTAGGTAGGCTATTAGGAAGACTTACATGGGTGGAGAGAGAGGTGGCGATTGGCTTGGTTTTGGAATGGGAGGAAGATAAGGACATGCAGAGTGACCATAGACAACTCTTTTGAGATAACAAATACCTAATGTTTTTATTCATCATATGGATTATAATGTGCCTTCAACAGTAATAAAATACAAACACATTACTTACGTTTATTTCCCCAGGTAAGGACAGTACAAACGTTTGCACTGGTCAAAGTTATGTAAGATGCTGGTATTGCCCATTTGCAAATATCTGAGTGGAAGCTGAAGTACTGGCAACCTACATGTACCCGAATTAAAATGACTTGCAGCCTCCTTAAAAAGTATTTTACTATCTTATCTCAGAAGTATAATTTAGCATCTCACTGCACTGGAAGTCTTGTTATTTAGTCAGAGTGAAGCGCTTTTCATTAAGTTCAAACAGGGAAGGCATAATTCTCCAATAAATTTGAGATTATTTTGAAGTTAAAACAAACACAGCCAGATAAGACAGTAGAACCAGATGTTCTCTGTGTTCAAAAGTGCAGTTTGGTTCTAGGGAATCATTTCTGGACTCTGCTTTCTCCAAGGGTTTGAGAAAACCTCACCCTCTTCCTCCTTGCTGGGCGGGTGACTGTACCAGAAACTTTAATCCAGCTAAAAAAGCAACATATAAATGACTCATATTAAGGAGGAAAACAACACCTTTCATCTGTATGAATCAGGGCCTGTGCAATCATTCATTTTTTCTTTCTCTGTAGGAAAAAGAAAAACAAGACTAATTCTAGATATGCCACTGGAATTAGAATAAAAATAAAAATAACTATAAGTATAATCTAGATAGTATGGGATGCTTCAAACATGCCACATCATTGGGTAGATAGAGTGAGAGGACAGTAGGAAGAAAAGATGTGGAAAGGAAATGATGTGACAATTACGGCAATAGAACCACACACCAGTTTACATTGTTTCATGTCTTTGGGCTTCTCCATCTCTTTTTTTTCACGTCCTGAACACCCTTTCCCCTTTTTCACCCCAATATATGCCTTATTCATCACCTCCTCAAAACAATAAAACAAAACAAAACAAGACAAGACAACTGGTTTTTCTAGTCTTCTCTAGAAATGTTCCCCCTTCTCTGGAGTTTTTCAGCTTCGTCTGTAGTGCCAATTTGGCCATTAGAGAAACATGTCACCATGCATTGTCTTCAGTTTCCTATATGCACGTACATTTTATTCCCTCAGCTGGAAAATAAACTCTTGAAAGACGAGGATTACTTCTTACACATTTAGCTGAATCCTTAGCAGTTTGATAGCATACGGTGCACATTTAAACAATCTGTACTGTCTTGGGCTATTATCAGTTGAAATACATTACCGAACAAAAGGTAAGCCAACAAGCCTGCTTTTTTTTCACATTTACTAATTCTCTCTATTTTTATTGAAACAACTGAGGTTAAGTGAAGACATCATGAGTTTCTTTAGCTTGCATCTGCTAGACTAAGGGCACCTTCCTACATAACCACAATACCATTATCACACTTTAGAAATTAACAATAATTTCCCAATATCCTTTCATGATCCATAATCCATGTTCAGATTTTCCCAACTGTTCCTATCACTTCTTTATAGCTCAAACAAAAAAACAGAATCCAATCAAGGTTTATGAATTTGTTGTTATGCTTCTTTTGTCCTTTTAAAAATATTTTTTATTGATTTTTAGAGAGAGGAAGGGAAAAGGAGAGAGAGAAACATGGATGCAAGAATGAAGCATTAATCAAGGGTCTCTTGTACCCTCCCTGCCAGGGATTGAGGCTTAAACCTGGGCATGTGCCCTGACTGGGAGTCGAACCAGCAACCTTTCAGTGCATGGGATCACGCCCAAACTACTGGGCAACACCAGCCAGGGTTCTTTTGTCTTTTTAAATGTACAAGTCCCTGCTTTTGGGGTGTGTATATTCCAAGAAGCATATTTTAAGCAACTTCCTACTAAATCTTGGGATTTCTCCTCCCCTCCTCTGTATGTAAGGGTTTGATTGGCATGCATCCTGCCACAGGCCCTTGGCATGCAGAGGTATGACCTTCACAGATGACCCTGGGAGATGCTTGCAGTTTTATGGAGGTGAGTGTCTGGATCCTGCCCGTGGGTGTGATGGTCAGTGTCATTTAACCAGCCAGCAAGCTCAGCTGGCCTGGCAGCATCAGCAGCTCAGCAATTTCTTATCCTTGTTGTATCCCTGGTAACTCCCATGAAGTAGTTGAAAAACAACCCAAACAGCATTTTTATAAAAAGTTGTAATAGTTCTTGGAAAATTGATGGGCAAGTGAAGATGTGCTGCTATCAAAGTAGCTTCTTCTCACAGCTGTGTCCCAGTGACCAAAGGAATGAAGAGAGAGGAATTGTAAATCAGACACACAGAATGAAGCATAAAGATTTTTTTCTCTTTAACATTAGGAAATATGACATCAAACACCAATCTCTGGTTGCCATAAAAATAGGACAAGAAAGTTGGACTAGACCCCCGGGTTTGACTAATGAATGCTGTGCTCATGAAAACACATAATTTTCCCTGAGTTCTTGAAACGAATCAAGTGCAGTAGCTTGTGTGTGTGTGTGTGTGGGGGGGGGGGGGGACATTTCTATATATTAATTTTAAAGATTATAGAATCTAAGTTGGCAAGAATGGCTCTCCTTGTACTATGTAAAGAATACAGCAAAAATCAAAGAATAGACATGAAAACTGAGAAAGGAAAAAAGCTCATTGCTGTCTTCATCTATCACAGATTTTTTTTTAGAGCTCAATAACTAGATTTTTGAGTAGTTGTATACGAAGGAGATTTTATATTAACTTTAAATTAATACATCTTGGACATGGTTTCATATCAGTACATAAAGATTTGCCTCATTTTCTCACTCTTCCAATTATTCATTTTGTGGTGATTTGTTACAGCAACCATTGCAGTCATCTGAAGGCTTGAGTGGGGCTGAGGGATCCACCTACAACATTCAAGTTCATTCACATGACTGTAAGCTGGTGCTTACAGTTGTTGGCAGCAATCTTTGGTTTCTCCCAGGGCTGCTGCTTGAGTGCCCGCATGATGTGCCTGGCGGTGGAAAGCATTCTCCTAAACTAGCCTTAGAAGTAACAACATGTGATCCCTTCGTTCCAAGCATATCGCTAAGTTTGGCCCACCTCAAGGTTGGGGAAGGGAACTAGAGCCCACCTTTTGAAGAGAGGGATGTCAAAGAATTTGTGGACATATGTTAAAGCCACCACACTGATGCTTGGGATGTGAGGTGTGGATGGAGCCTCCCCTTCACCCTGAATAGGAATTAATTTTACTACATCCCTGACAGATGGCCAGTCAGCCTCTGCCTGGCACTTCCAACTATGAGGCGCTCACTATGTTGTGAGTCACTGAATTCCATTTATATCAATTGTTAGAAGCTTCTTTTATTCATGAAATTGAAAATCCTATTGCTGAGTATTCCATTATTGAAGCTAGTTCCACTGCTCTAGAATGGCACTTTTAGGTGATGACTTTTCCATTATTTGCAACTGTGGTAATCTTGACTTCTTTCTTCTTTAGACAAAATAATGTCAGTTCTACTCAGAAACTCCTCTGAAGTTTTTATTTCAGGATTTTCCCACATCTTAGTCAACTTCCTGTAAAACATTTCAATTCAGTACATCCCTCCACAACTGAAAAATCAGTAACTAGTTCTTTATCCCAATCTAAGCCTGAAAGGACATGACAAAGCAATCCTCTCTTTGCATAGCAGTAGAATCAGGGGCATGAAAATGGAACAGACTGATGATTCTCAGAGGGAAGAGGGAGTGTGAGGGTGCGGGAATAGATTGGACAAAGATCTTATATGCATGTATGCATAACCTATGGACACAGACAATAGGGTGGCGAAGGCCTGGAGTGGGGTGGGAACCGGGTGGAGGGGAGCTATGGGAGGAAAAAAGAGGAACATCTGTGATAATCTCAACAATAAAGATTAATTTAAAAAAATAATGTCTCTCAATTTGGGTTTGCCTTGTGTTTTCTCATGATTAGATGCAGTGTATGCATTTTTTTTTTTGTCCTGAATATCACAGAAATGACTCTGTGTTCTTCTCAGGGCATTCTATTAGCAGGCACACAATTTATTCCATTACTCTTGATGTTAACTTTGTTCACTTGATTAGAGTAGTATTTACCAGATTTCTCTACCATAAAGTTCCTATTTTACTCTATAAAATAAAGTTTTAAGGGGAGAGAATTTGAAATTACATAAATATCCTGTTGCTCAATGAATTTTCACCCACTAGTTTTAATAGTCATTGATTATTTTCACATGAAAAATTTATTAAATGATGCCAAATGCTCATTTAAAAAAAATAAGTTTTTATTGATTTCAGGGAGAGGAAGGGAGAGGGAAAAAGGGCTAGAAACATGAGATCATCAATCAGCTACCTCCTGCAAGCCCCCACTGGGGATTGAGCCTATAACCCTGGCATGTGCTCTGATGGAAAATCAAACTGAAACCTCCTGGTTCATATATGTATATATAATTGATCTACATAAATTAAAAGCCACGAGTTGGCATCAATACTTGTAATTTAAATTCAATACCATAGATTTTTTTCTAATAAAAAGTTACTAAATGCCAATGAGTCATTGGTGATGTCTTCAATAGAGGTCAGAAAAATACTAAAGTTATTGTTTTATCTATGAAAAATATATGTTTTCTACAGCAAAGTGGGGCTTGTAAGGCTGCCAGAATTTGTACTTTTCTAAGAGTGTTTTATCATGCCCTGAATTTAAAGGAAAAATTTGTTGAAAGTTATTACAAGTTGCAAACAATCATAAATTGAAATAATGCTTCCTAGAAACACTAGCATAAGCCACAAATTATGCAGTCTCAATTTGCATGCATCTTCTGAGGAGCCTGCATCAGAGGTTGGCTTATACTGTTAGGGAAGCAGGCATAGAGGTGTGGAAGAACCTCTGAGAAGATGGGTCAAGTCCAGCAGATAATCCTGGCCTGCTCTGTGCCCTTGGCCAATTCACATTACCTGGTCCGTTTCCTTACCTGTGAATTAGGAATCTTGGATCTGAACATCTAAGTACCTCATGCTTCCCTTTGGTGACATTGTAACATGAATTTGTTTGATTCTACCTTTATAGGCTGACTTTTTTTTTTTTTGTAAGGCAATCTCACTTCACCTTTCTTTCCCATTAATCTGTTTGAGGTGAATTGAGCTAATATGGCAATTTTCAGCTGTGTCCAAAGTTTCAGAAATCTTGAGACCACATATTTTTATCTGATTTTATCTCCCATTACAGTGCCTAAGAGTGGATTTTGTGTAATGGGTTGCAATATATCTTACCTTATTTTGTTGGATGGCCGAGCTATTTCACAATGGCCTGAAGAGCAGTTTACTCTGTTCCATAGCAACAAGCCTCTTGCCCAGATTGGCCATCTGGTGTTTGAAGCCTCTATCTTGCAGATATTTTTTTCTTTAGCTGATAGTCATTACTCATCTGCTTTTGGCTTTAGTATTCTTGACATTCTCATTATTGCTCATCCTAAATAGTCCCAGTTTCAAGTAAGAGAACGTTTGGAGGCATTGCTTAACAGAAGGGATTTAATTTCCTCATCTGGAAACCAAAGGGGTCAGATGGAAAGGTTTCTGACAGCTGGCACCATCTATGACTTTATGATTTTATGAAATTTGTTCTTTTAATGACTGCTGTATGTGCGTGCCAGCCCCCCTAGACTCTGGCTGTGAAGAGGAAGACCATGGCCATAACAGGCACTCTTAAAGGTGAATGCTTGAATAAGTGAATGAAGGGCCACATAAACCCAGGAAACTGCAGGTTGAAAGACCCATTGCCCTAGAGAGAAAACATCAATGATACGTTGTAGTTTTGCCATATTTGTTTTCCAAAACATGTTTAGAGGTTTCTTAAACATAAATCTCAAACCCTGGCCAGTGTTTCTCAGTGGTTAGAGCATCAGACAGTGCACCAAACGGTCATAGGTTTGAGTCCCAGTCATGGGCGGGTTTGCTCTCTGCCAGTCGGGGAGCATGCTGGAGGCAACCAATCGATGTGTCTTTCTCACATTGGTGTTTCTCTCTCTCTCCCTCGCCCCCTTCACTTCTTTATTCATCTATTGATGGACACTGTGACATTATTTTCTAATGCGTCAGATGGAATGAAAATATAGTGATTTGATATCTACTTTAACCTATTTTCTAAGAATCATAAACTAGCTCCCCCTTAAAGATCTAAAATGCTATATAGTCCCTTTTTCTTCTTGAATTACTAATTCTATTCTACTTTCCTTACAGGGTTGTGCTAATGAAATCTAGTTTTACACTTGAACGTCTTTTATTGACCAACCAGTAAAATAAAATTTGTGCTTGTAAATTTAAATGTTTACAACTTCCTGGGACCAAAAGGGAGTTTTAAAATATATATTACACATGTTGAAAGGCAATTTGTTAAATGTGAAATTAAAAGGCTGTTTTTTACTCCAACCACATAAATATATCTATAGATGAGTGTTACTTTGTAGAATGAATGAAATATGAGCACCATCAATTTTTTCTTATTTTTACAGAAGAAAGTGCTGAGGATTATTTGCACACAAATCAAGTAGATGGGTGATGGGAGGAGCAATATCTCTCAATTCTTTGAACTCCTGAGTTATTTGATAAAAATAATATATTAATCTATCATCAAAAATATTTTTAATAATCTGTCAGCAGATAAGCAATTAGGTCTCCTGTAAATTTTATTGACAGTAAAGACCACAGTTCTAAAGAAATATCTTAAGGTGCCAGGCACAGGCATTGGTAGTAGCACATTTGAGCTTGATGACTGGATAGTCCACCGACCATGTGCATGCAGCCCAGAAGAGGGGGCAGTTGTGTTCATTTAGGGTTGAACTTGTGCCAGGTGTAGGTTAACTGAGATTCATAAGCAGTAGGAAATAATACATGGTAGAATCTAAGCTGGACAAGGAAAATGGTGAAAAAAGACCACTGATGAACTGAGGAAAAGTGAAGGGGAGAAGGTAAAGGGAGGGCTTTTTAAGATGGAAGATGGGTTGGAGTAGTTGAAATGACAAATAGGTAAAAGAAGAAATTGTGATTTGGGAGTTTTAGAGGTAGAGCAGTTATCATGTGAAGTTCATGAACTTCATTTGTTCATGAACAAATGACTGAAGATGAATTCATGGAAGTAGCTGGCCATGGTTTCAAAAGGCTTGTCCAGGTTGATATAAGGAAGAAAGAGCAGGGCGTGGAGTGGAGAGAAAGAGTGTGAGGCAGGCATCAACAGATTTGAACAATGAGAGAAAGGTTGGTAAAGGAGAACAACAAAAAGAGAGGAAAGATGTTCTTGAAAGCTGAAAGGAGCCTTCTTTGTTTACAAGAAGCTGAAGGAAAAATGGTTTGGGAAATGGCCGTGGATGGTACCAAAGGCATCAAACTCATTGCCTGAGCCTGATGTCTGAATACCTGCCATTTGAGAAGCACAGGGGAAGCCATGTCCTTGGGGTAGAGCCCCAGCTACTAGGAGGGAGGAACTCAGAGCACATACTGAAAGGATAGAGGAGTTTGGTGCTTATGCAGGGGGAGTAACAAGAGGTTGCAGTGAAGGGTTTTAGTAAGTGGAGCGGGGTGGGAGGGAGCTCAGGCAGGGACAAGGAACACAGAACTTTAATGAAAATGATGATACAGATCAAGATCCCTGGTGTATATGCGAGGTGCAGGTGAATTCCAGCTTGAGTGTCAACTGAAGATAACAGTAAAGAGGGTGGGTGGGTTTATGCCAGCAGTCTTTTTTTTCTTTTCTTTTTTTTATAGAAAGAGAGAGGGAGAGGGAGAGAGAGAGAGAGAAACATCAATGATGAGAGAGAATCATTGATTGGCTGCCTCCTGCATGCCCGCTACTTGGGATCGAGCCCACAACTTCGGGCATGTGCCCTTGGCCGGAACCAAACCCGGGACCCTTCAGTCCACAGGCCAACGCTTTATCCACAGAGCCAAACCAGCTAGGGCTCTTCCAGTAGTCTTTAAGGAGTTGGGTTCTTGCCTAACTACTAAAAATCTGTTATACCTTGATAGAAGATGTATCTTGCTTGGTCAGAATAATTGAGGCTTACATGTTGCAGACATGCTGAATTATTATTTTAATATACTTTTGCTTTTTATTGCCAATATATCATTGAGATTATTTTTGCACCCATATTATTAAATAACAAATGGCATTGGCTTGTAATTTTCACTCTCTGTTTGTATGTATGTGTTTATGTATGTGTTGCATGTGCTTTGTCAGGTTTTGTTATGAGGGTTATGCTAGCTTTTTAAAAATAGAGGTCAATTCTTTTCCACACTCTGGGGCTCTTTACCTAGCACAGACATTATCTGTTCTTTGTTAACTGGAAAAAACTTGGCTAAGAAATTCTCTGAATGAATGCTGTCCAATGCAGTGTATTAAGCACTTGAAATGTGACTAGTAAGACCCATGAACTAACTTTTTTTATTTCTTATTTTAATTTTTAATTTAATTTTCCATTTAAAAAGTGATACTCATCTCAGTTTTAGAAAACTTTTAAGTGTTTTTGGAAAAACCTATTTATGTGAGTCTACTTTTTGTAAATTATATAAAATCTAAATATATAAAATATTTCTCATGAAAATTTAGCAACTCAGTTGAAATATACTTTAAATGCAAAATACACCTGGGAATTCAAAGCCAGAATACCCCCCAAATAAAATGAATAACTTTTATATTGATTTCAATTTGACATGATAATCTTTTATCATGGTCATCTATGTTGTTTAATAAAATGTATCATTAAAATTAATTTTACCTGTTCTGTCTCACATATTTAGTGTGGCTGCTAGAAAATAAAGTTACATATGCATTTGTTCTGAACCATATGATTTCCTAAAGAGTTAGTAAAACTTTCTCAGATTTTTCTAAAGCTATTGGTACATTCAGTTTTCCTATCACTCCAGAATAAATTTTGATAATTTATATTTTTCTCAAAAACATTTATCTCAAATATATTTTTAAATGTGGGAATATAGTGTTGTACAAATATTTTATCATTGATTGATTGCTTTAATGGTAAATCAGTTCTGAGACATATTAACAAATTCTGTTTTTATGGTCCATTCTTTTCCATGCTCTGGGGCTCTTTACCTAGCACAGATATTATCTGTTCTTTGTTAGCTGTTTTCATTAATTATGTATCTGCTTTGATATTTATTTATTCTAGTATATTTTTTTGAATCATCAAATTACTTTTCCTTATTTGTAGGAATTACATCTTCATTTCTCTTCTAAAATTATTCTAATTTTTATCCATTGAGGTTTCCCAGCTGTGGCCCATGGGCTTCAGACCTCATAAGTGTAACACGAAAGATCCTTTTTGTGTCTCAAATACAGTACTAGAAGAACATAGCAGACATCTAGTATCAGAACAACATAGTTCATGCTAAGACTCAATTGTCAGGCAATTATGAGCAGTTATATTCAGTGTTAATAAATT
Source organism: Eptesicus fuscus (assembly GCF_027574615.1). Classification (NCBI taxonomy): domain Eukaryota; kingdom Metazoa; phylum Chordata; class Mammalia; order Chiroptera; family Vespertilionidae; genus Eptesicus; species Eptesicus fuscus. Next base: position 37,612,498 of record NC_072487.1, read on the forward strand.
GCCCAATGATACACTACTAGGGTACTCTGGACATTAGTTTCCCACAATATCATAACAAAAATCTTTCAGTCATCTGTGATGAGGGATACCTTCTATAAACAATTGTTTTCTGTAATCATTTTCAGGGCTGGGAAAGAAAAAAATATCAATTCGCTATTTTTTAAAAAAATTTTATTGATTTTAGAGAGGAAGGGACAGGAAAAGAGAGAGAGAGAGAAACATCAATGTGAGGGAGAGACATCGATCTGTTGCCTACAACTGGGATCAAACTCACAGCCTGACTATGTGTCCTGACCAGGAATTGAACCAGCCACCTTTGGTGCATTGGGGGGCACTCAACCAACAGGGCCCAATTAGCCATTTTTCGTACCCTGTATCTCCAAATTAGAATTTTGAAGCCATACTTATATCTGTAGAATGGTAGAGAAGAAGAAATATCATGCAATTTACTTCTTTGGGCAAGCAAAGGCAAACACCTGCTGTTTTGCCTCTAAACTCAAGCCCATTTGGGATCAACTACCTTTTAAAATTAACGCAGCTATAGTGTAGTCTCTTTTAAAAAGATTTAGATATTTAGTAGTGATAAATGATGTTTCATTAATTTGTAATTCTTTCCTTTCTTTCTTTTAAAGATAGTGTTTTTAGAAGAAGCATCTCAACAAGAAAAGCTGGCCAAAGAATGGGGCTTCAAGCCGTGTGACGTAAGAGAACTGAGCCAACAGTAAGTCAAAGCCAACTTCTTCCCTTTTGTGGACGCCATTAACTCGTCTCAAATGATAAGAAAACTGCCTTGAGCGACAAAGAGGCTTTTTTATTTTTTTAAGGTTGAGGTGGGAAGGGGAGGTAAATAGAAAACAGGGACAGAAGCTTTGACTACTAGAGGCTGCCATCTTTCATTTACTTCTTTGGCACATATTTGTTGAGCTTAGTATGTGCAAGAACTGGGATTCAAAGGTGAAAATGGTCTATAAAGTCTTTGTCTTTGCAGGGTTTACAGCCCTTTACAGCCCCTGGGGAACACAGAACATAAACAAGTGCACAGATACGGAGGCATGGCAGTGCTAGATTGTGAACCTTCTGTAAAGGAAATAAAGAAAGAGCATGATAGAGATCATTGTTGGGAGGATAGAAGGGAGATTTGGGGAAGCAATAACTCTGACAGCATGGTTAGGTAAGGCCTAGCTCTAAAAATGCATTTGAGCTACGATTTCATATTCCAATGATTTTTAGTAGTTCTAAGTAATGTGTTCAAAACGTGTTTCTTGTGATTGCCCACATTCTACATAGCCTACTTGATTTGTTTTATGGAAATGGAGATACTTTTTCTTTTTTAACTCAACAATTTAATCTTGTTTCAGGCCACATATATTTCCAAAGTCAGTGAAAGTTCCCAAGTCAATCAAAATCATTTTCATTCTAAAAACATCTTAACTTGGGAAGTGACTTTAGAGTAATGTAATGAGAAGAACACTGAAGTAGGAATTAGAACACATGGCGTGAATCCTCATGCCACAGCTTGTGGCTGTTCACTGTAATGCAAGCCACTTCCTTTCTCTGAGCTCGATTCCTAGGCTGTTAGCAAAAGGCTTGTCCTAGGTCACAGTGTCCCCTGCAGCAGATCTGTGGATTGTGTTACCCCTAAGGCTTTAAGGCAGAGGGGCTGACCACAGTCCGCAGGCATCCTCAGACTACGGCCCGCGGGCCACATGCGGGTGTTTTTGCCGTTTTGTTTTTTTTACTTCAAAATAAGATATGTGCAGTGTGCATAGGAATTTGTTCATAGTCTTTTTTTAAACTATAGTCCAGCCCTCCAACGGTCTGAGGGACAGTGAACTGGCCCCCTGTTTAAAAAGTTTGAGGACCCCGGGTCCAGAGAGACGGAGGTAACTGGCCTAACGTTTTGTTACATTTGCATTCATACTCACATCTCCTCCCTCCTTCCCTCTCTCTGCTGCCTCTCTGTTGGCCTGCATGCTTGCAGGCAATGGGCATAGAGATGAGTCCAGTGAGCATGGAGATAATTCCAGTGACTTCTACTGTTACCATCTGCTTCCTGTTGCTAGATTTTCATGAGAATAAATGTTGAGGAACAAGGCTTGCATGCCTTGGGAATGAGAGGTTAGAAGAAGGCTTGGGAGTGGGTAAGATGGAGGCTGGGACGGGGTGAGAGGATGGTGAAGTGATTGGAAGATGGGGAGGGAGCAAACACATTTGTGGGTCATCACATTTTTTGTCCCTCCTTATGAGGCTGCTTTTGGAATTAAATTCATAAAAAAAAAATGAAGATGTAAAGGAACCTCTAAGCACAAAACACCAATAAGAGGTAAGGTAAGAAAAAAAGTTAAAGTTTGGTGGAAGACTGAAGCCTTTGAAGAAAAATCATATATAAAATGCAAAGTGATTTACATATTAAACACATAAGATATATGCGTTTGAATTTCTTTAAGTCAGTATTAAAATACCACAGAAGATGCTGTCTCTGATCTTCTGTTTCATAGATTCTGTGTATCTACAGGTCTATCTCAGCACAATGTGTGTGTGTGGTTTTTTTAATGAAAATTGCAACTCTGAGCAGCGCCTTGGTAGGAGTGGTTCAGATTGTGGCCACGGACCATAGAGGTTGGCAGGGCCAAGATTAGGGTGAGACGAGTGAGGCACTTACTCTGGGCACAGAATTTATGGGGGGTGGGGTAGGCAAAAGCTCAATAATCAACATAAATAACAGTTTAATGCAATATTTTTTAAAAAATCAAAATTAATGCAAAAAAAGTCCATGATGAACAAAATACCAAAATTTTAAATAAAGACAGGGAGGTTGTTGGTTTCATATCCTTGTATTTTTTGTGTGCAAGATAAGAGTGGTTTTCAAACAGCCCTGTGCTCCCAGAGCAGGTTAACAATGTTGTTCAAAGAGATGGAGTACTCAGGCCTTTATAGACAGTCAGTCGTATGTGCTAATTCTAAAGCTTTTATTAAGGTTTTCCACTTGGTTAGAAGACAGGTGGATGTTTCAATAAGCATATGTAGGGCACACATTGTTCTTTTTCCTTCGGTTCTGAGACAGCCTGGCCTGCACTACAGGTTTGAAATAGGAAATTGATGTCCTTTTCTGGTGGAAGTCGAGATTTTCTAAGGGAATTATGATAGTGATTAAGTCAAGTGAAAAGAGGAAAGAAGAAAGGAGAGCTTTTCACCTTTTCTGCTTCACCTTCAAAGCACCATCTCTGCTTTGCCTACAGCTTGACTTTTGATGGCTATGATTTAGCTGTAAAGTAAGGTCTGGGGTGGAGAACTGAGTTTTAATCCTGGTTGGACCACTAGCCAACTGGTGGTCCAAAATTGACCTTGGCATCTGTGAGCTTCCTTTGGGGCTCTGTGACCTCTAATCTCACATGCCACACTATAGCACCTACGAATATCTGTAATATAAGTCCTGGACTAGACCTTGGTTATGTGAATGCTTCTATTACTAAGTCTTCCACAATGCTTCCTGTTTCCTAAAAAGGATTGTTAGCTTTTCTGGATGAAAATCACATTTCTGATGCAATAAATTGCTGGTCTTCCATTGCCTCAGAAGACTTTGCACCCTGAATTATCTCCTTTACTTCTTTTATCTCTGCTGCCTTCAGAGCAAGCTTGGGCTTCTCCTAAAGGAAAACAAAATGTGGCTTTCTCTCTCCTCCCCCTATATTACCATTCCAACATTCACTACCAAATATTTTCAAAGCAACCTCGCCATCTGTCCAGCAGTTTCTCTGACACCTGTCCTCTGTGTTCATGGCCCTCTCCTCGGCTTCTTCCTCCCTTCATCGTCTGTGATTAACCTCACACCAGTCATTCCAACGTAGGGGCCAGCTCTCTCCTAGCAGAGCTTCGCTTTTCTGTCTTGATCTCTAAATACTCGATGAATTTAGTCATCTGTTTGCCTCAGCTCTAAATGGATGTGGGATGAACAGTTCAATCATGGCCAAGAGAAAAGATGATTTAAACATATGCAAAACGACAAAAGATGCTATTAAATTCTTTTTCTCTCATCTTTATTTCCAGTGAGTTCTTCATGCCTGGGCTGGTTGATACACACATCCATGCCGCTCAGTATTCCTTTGCTGGGAGTAACGTAGACCTGCCGCTTCTGCAGTGGCTGACCAAGTACACGTTTCCTACAGAACTCAAGTTCCAGAACTTGGACTTCGCTGAAGAAGTATATACCAGAGTTGTCGTAAGTATCCTGCTTGTGAGTGCCGGGGTATGATGTTTGGTCACCTGTAGAAACATCCATTTCTTGGGAGCATGTTTTAAGTATAAAACACAGGCAGGTAAGGCTAGAATGGGCTACAGAGGTTTATTTTAGTTCTTTCACAGCCCAGTGAGTTTGTGACCATCTACACAGCTAGTTACTAGCAAAGAGCGAACTTGAGTTCAGATTCCTAGATTCCCCAATTGGATGGACTCTCATCACTCTCCATTTTTTACTTTTTGTGTGTTACTCCACTAAATTTGGGTTGAATGCATATGTGTGTTCCCTCACAATACTGTTCTGGGACCCTATAGAATAGCTGAGTAACCTTTGGAAAGTTCTGCAGCTCATCTTCCCCATCTGTGAAAGAGAGAGAGAGAGAGAGAGAGAGAGAGAGAGAAAGAGAGAGAGAGAGAGAATCTATTTCACCGGATTGTTATGATAATTAAGCCAGTTAATATTTGTAAGGTTCTTAGAATAGTACCTGACAGATGGAAAGCATTCTATGTGTTTGCTTTAAAAAATACCCAAGGCAATTAAAAATTAAAAATTTAAACTGCAGTTAGAAGGGCGTCATGCTATTTTGGTAACTTTGCAAGGAGGGAAAATAGGATGGTCCCTTTTCTGGGCATATGGGATTGTGATGAGCATTAACACCACTAGAGGGAACTTTGGGGCTAGTTCAGTCATTGAACAGTGGCTGTAGTGTGTGCCAACTCAACTGTATGTTGAAGACTCCAAAAATATCCTTCCTTTCACTCTCTCAAGAAAATCGTTTCCCATCTTTCTACCCCAACCCTACGCCCAACCCACTTAGCAGCCAGAAACAGCTTCTGCAGTTGAGAATTAAAGCTGAAAATACCTCCTTATCTGACCACTGCCTCTTATCATTCAGTACACATAGTCTGAATAATCCTGCATTTTTGCTGGATTTTCTCCTGATGGCTATATGATGATGGCAATATTGTAAGCCTTATATACTACCCAGTTATCCTGCCAGTTTCCTGGTTTTGTGTCACTCAAGCTTTGAAGAATAAAGCAAGTGCTATCATTTATACACCTGCCTCACTTCATTATAAATTCAGTGTAATTGTGGGTTTTCATATTTAGCATGCATCCTCATGACACCAGAAAAAACTGAGGACTAAAGCTGTGTGTGGAGCTGCATTGTGTTAATGAATTGTGTTAACCACACCAAAGCTTTTTATTTTCAAAATTTATTTATACCTTGCATTGTTCTAAAAAGGGTTTGAGATATCTTAAAATTGCATAGTATCCAACAGAAGAAAATGAGTCACAAAAGCATGGCAAAGGAAAATAGGGGAGAAGAAAAATAAAATAAAACCAAGAGGTAAATGTATGCCATGGGGATCCATGCATTTGTTAGAGTTTGTCACAAATTGGGCTTTAAATGTCTAGGGCCGAAACCCGTTTGGCTCAGTGGACAGAGCTTTGGCCTGCGGACTCAAGGGTCCAAGGTTCGATTCCGGTCAAAGGCATGTACCTTGGTTGCGGGCACATCCCCAGTAGGGGGTGTGCAAGAGGCAGCTGATCGATGTTTCTCTCTCATCGATGTTTCTAACTCTCTATCCCTCTCTCTTCCTCTCTGTAAAAAATCAATAAAATATATTTTTTAAAAAAATGTCTAGGTAACCCAGATAGAAAAATCAATTTTGAATTTTACACTGTCTGTATAATTTAAAAAAAAAAAAGTTGTTGAGGTAAAGCATATCTATTTATCATACTGAAATTTAAGAGAAATATTCCAATATAGTTACATGCTCTGGTGTCAAAATATACATACTGTCAAGGTACTATAGTATCAAAAAAATCCAGATATGTACATCTTTTATGTTTGGAGGGAGTATCTAGAACATGTAGTTTTAGATACTCTCTCCAGGCCATACTCCATAAATTTTATTTCTTAAATCAGACAAGATTCAGCATGCTCAGGGTGGTATGGCCATAGACTTATTTCTTAAATCAGAGATTTGAGTAAGAATTTGATGCCAGTGAGTACAAGATAGGTATTATTCTCAACAGGTATTTGCAGTTCACACATCCAATATTTCTGATTATGAGCAGGCACACACACTTTGAGAATTGCATGAGCCAAGGTTATGGCTAAGAAAGTCCAGATTTGTTAACTGGAGCCTGTCCTTAGGCGGAAGACTGCCCATGGCAATGTATAGGGGTGCTAAGGCAGTACCCATGAATAGAATCGAGACATTTTTTTTTATTTTCTCCTTCAGAAAACAGTTCTAGATCTATACTTCAACAAATTGACAATCAAGACCACAGAGTTTTGCACCATAGAGTTGTGTGTTTTTTTATTGTTGTTTTTTTTTTACATCCATAGGTAATATTTCCATTGTCCTTATTGCTAAATAACTGAAAATTTCCACTTTGATTCCATCTTCAAGTCCAGATTTTAGAAAAGTGATTAAAATTTAGAAAATGTTTGCTAATACTTCTGTTTTAATTTTGAGTTTCACGTTACTGTGGTTAGCGAATATAATTTGTATGATTATTTTTCTTGAAAAGTGATTCATTGTTTTTTTATGACCCAACAAAAGGTTAATTTTTATAGTTATCTGTACATTTTTTTAAAGATTGTGTTTTCTCTATTGACATGACATTTTTTACATCTCTGTTAGACTAAGTTGTTAAAAGTGTTAAACAAGTCTTCTAGCATTTTCCTCTATATAAGGCAAGAATCTTACATACCCTTCCCTTCTTCATGTTATACCCTCCTCACCATGTTCTGTGATATATCACCTGAGATTTTTGTTCCAGTTTATTTTTTTACCATGTGCACTTAATTTAAAATAAGTTTTAACTTTTAAATTTGCTATTTTAAATTTTATTTTAATTCCAGTTTATTATTTTTCAACATCAACACTTAATTTAAAAATGAACTTTACTTTTTTTTTTTTTTTTTTTTGCTATTTGGATCCCCTGTCTTTCTTTTGGATTCATTTTTTTATTTTCTTGGAATCCCTTTTCAATAAAGTGGGTGATAAACATTCCAAATCCTTGAATTACCAAAAATGGTTTTACTTCCTTCTGACTCTTTATGATGATGCACTTTTGCGGTAGAGAGAATTCTACTTGAAGTGATTTTCCCATCAGCATCTAATGTGCTGATGTCAATCTGATTATCTTTCTATTCTGGCTAATATGCTGGCCTTCAGAATGTTCTGAAATTTCACTTATAGATTTTTTTTTCAGTTCATTATCTTTCATATGTAGTTTATTCAATGTGAGAACTACTGTCTTTCTTCTAATTTGGGAAATTTATTTCTCTCTCTTTCTCTCTGAGTATATTCTTCCCTGCAATCTACTCTTTGTTTTGGTAACTCCTATTAGAAAAAATGTTAAAGCTTCTGTATATGCTTTTGTGTTACATTCTTAAAGAACACGTGGTCTAATTTTTTAAGTCATTCATTCACTCTGCTGTTATTATAGCCTGTCCTCTTGCAAGGACACAATGTCCTGTTCTATTTATCTAAGAACTAGAGGCCTGGTGCACAAAGTTGTGCACTGCCAGGGGGAGGGGACGTGGGAGGTTGGCTGGCCAACCCTGCCCCCTGGTCGAACTCCCAGTCGAGGGGACAATTTGCATATTAGCCTTTTATTATATAGGAAGCTGATTTTATGTCTCTTGTTGCTTAGTAATTCAGCTTCCTCGGGTGTTCATTCAGTAAATATTTACTGAGTGCACTGAATCCAGATACTTTCAGAGTTGCTGGAGGTTGAATTCTATGTCTCTGGTACTAGCTCTTCCCCTGGACTTGTGATTCTGATAGCGGGCTCATCCTCATCTTTAGCTGACGGGCTCTAATCATCCTCTATTAGCAGCCAGATGTATTTTATTCATATGCAAAGTGTCTTAAAATTTGAAAAGACTGACATAAAAAAAAAATCCAGCTTTTCAAATTCTCTTGACCTTTGGGACTAACCAACTGTGTCACTGGGCTCTCATTTGCTTTCTTCAACATTTGGCTGACTCAGAATAGAGACTGCTGTTTGAGATATAGGGTATGTTCTTCCTTATTATTTAAGTTCAAAATAATTTTTTTCCTGAGGAGTTTTCTTTTCATTTACCCTACAACCTTTCTATTGACTTCCAAATTTCACTTATAAAATGTTTACTTTTGGAGAGCTCTTATTCTTTGATTTTCATAGCATTCTGTTCTTGTCTTGTAGATGCAATTATCTTCTTTAATTCTTTCAGAACGTAATCATAGTTTTTTTTTTGTTTGTTTGTTTTTAGTCAAGCTTCCTTCTGACTCTGTTTCCTCCATTACTTTTTCCAGACTTTCTCCTTTTCATAGCAGCTCTCCTCCAAAATCTGTTGAACTTTGAACATACATTCACATTTATCTATCTATCTATCTATCTATCTATTTATTTATTTTTTAAACTAGAGGCCTGGTGCATGAATTTGTGCATGGGGGGGGGGGTCTCCTCAGCCCAGCCTGCACCCTTTCCAATCCGGGACCCCTCGGGGGATGTCCGACTGCTGGTTTAGGCCCAATCTAAACCGGCAGTCGGACATCCCCCTCACAATCCAGGACCACTGGCTCCTAACTGCTCACCTGCCTGCTTGCCTGATCACAACTAACTGCCCCCCTGCTGTCCTGGGCACCCCCAACTTCCCCCCTTGCAGGCGTAGTCACCCCCAACTGCCTCCCCCCCCCCCGTTGGCCTGGTCATCCCCAACTGCCCCCCCCACCAGTCTAGTCGCCCCTTAGTGCCCCCCTACTGGCCTGGTCACTTGTTACTGCATCCCTTGCCAGCATGGTCACCCCCAACTGCCCCCCCCCCTGCCAACCTGGTCGCCCCTCACTGTCCCCCCTCTGCCAGCCTGGTTGCCCCTCACTGCCCGCCCTCCCCCCACCGGTCTGGTTACCCCCAACTTCCCTCTCTGCCAGCCTGGTTGCCCCATGCAGCCTGCTGCTCAGTCGTTTGGTCGCCCCTCACTAACCCCCCTACCAGCCTGGTCACCCTATGCAGCCTGCTGCTCAGTCATTTGGTTGCCCCTCACTAACCCCCTTGCTGGCCTGGTTGCCCCATGCAGCCTGCTGCTTGGTTGTTTGGTCTCCCCTCACTAACCCACACAGCCTGTTTGGTCATCTGTTCAGTTGTTTCAGATGCGATGGTCGCTTAGCCTTTTATATATATATAGATATATTTTTTATTGATTTCAGAGAGGAAGGGAGAGGGAGAGATAGAAACATCATGATGAGAGAGAATCATTATTGGCTGCCTCCTGCAAGCTCCTCCTGGGGATGGAGCCCACAACCTGGGCATGTGCCCTGAATGGGAATTGAACCATGACCTCCTGGTTCATAAGTTGCCACCAACCACTGAGCCACACCAGCTGGGCCATACATTCACATTTAAGTGTGATGCCCTAACATATCGATTGGAAGGTCTGGGTGGAGGTAGCTCTTGTTGACTTGTGAACTTCAATTTAAGATGAACAGTGAAAGAAGTAAACAGCCTTTGGAGAAACCAAGATGGCAGCATAGGTAAACACCTAACCTGCAGCCTCGCACAACAATTTCAAAAATACAACTAAAAGTCAAAACGGACATCATCCAGAACCACAGGAAAGCTGGTTGACTGAAACGCCCACAACTAGAAGGAAAGAGAAAACCACAAGGATAATCAGAGGAGCCGTAAAAGCCTGAGGTATGGAGACACAGGCGGAGACACGGGCACGTGCGCGTGCGGGGAGGACGGAGCCGGAGAGGACGGGGTGGCTGAGTGCCTGGCCAGCGTTCTCTAGCAGGAAGGAGATAAAAGCTCCAGATTGCGCTGAACCCCAGCTCTGACTGCACTGAACCCCAGTTCCGGGCAAGACCCTGGGAAGCCAGGCTCATACTGGGGGAATCTGGGCTGTAAGGCGGAAACTCAGGGGAGTGGTGAAAGGCAGAGCTCCGGAGGCGCGCACGGGAATGCGCGCAGAGGATGGACTGTTGACTGTGCTGCTGAATTGCCCTAGTGGGAAGGAGACAAAAGCTCCGGACTGCGCTGAGCCCCAGTTCCGACTGCACTGAACCCCAGTTCCGGGCAAGACCCTGGGGACCCAGGCCCATACTGGGGGAATCTGGGCTGTAAGGCGGAAACTCAGGGGAGCGGTGAAAGGCAGAGCTCCGGAGGCATGCACGTGAATGCACGCAGAGGACGGACTGTTGACTGTGCCACTGAATTGCCCTCGCGGGAAGGAGACAAAAGCTTTGGACTGCGCTGAGCCCCAGTTCAGACTGCACTGAAACCCAGTTCCAGGCGAGAATCTGGGAATCCAGATTGATTGGGGGAGAGACTAGACTGTTTGGCAGCGGGCAAAACTCCAGGGCACCTTTCTCTCAGAGGTGCTTGCAGGGAGTACAGAGGGACATTGAGGGACTCTGAGACCCAGGAACCTCATAGGGCAGGGCTGACGGGAAGCCAAGGCTGTAGGCTCCACCCTGAAACTCCGCCCCATCCAAGCTGAGCACAGAGGCTTTTACAATTTTGCAAGTCTAGTTGAATAAGGCTGTCTCCCAGCGTAGACACAGCTGATCCTCACAGCCAGTTGGCCTGGAGGTCAAATCCTCCCAGTGTACCAACAGCAATCAAGGCTTAACAACACCAAGACTTTGCACTCAGCCCACAAAGGGGGGTACCAAGAGCGACCACCTAGGGAGATTGGGGAAGCTGAGCTACCGGCCCCTATAGGTCACTGACCACACAAAGCCACTCCATCAACACAGGGAGGCAGCCAAAATGTGGAGACACTGAAGCAGGTCACAAATAGAAGAGATGGAGGAAAGTAAACTAATGGATGACACAGTGTTCAGAACCACATTTATAAGGTTACTCAAGAATCTTCTAAAAACCGCTGATAAACTTGAAGAGACCTTCAAGGACCTTAATGAGAATACCAAAAAAATGGAAAAGGACCAGTCAGAAATTATGCATACACTGTCTGAAATAAAGAATATACAGAAACTCAACTGTAGATCACCGTACCCCAAGAGTCAAACCAAAGATCTGGAACATGAGGGAGCAAAAAACACCCAACCAGAGAGGCGGAAAGTAAGAAGAATACAAAAGTGTGAGGATAGCGTAAGGAGCCTCTGGGATGGCTTTAAGCGTACCAACATCCAAATTTTTGGGTGCCAGAAGAAGAGAGAGAGAGCAATATACTGAAAACCTATTTGAAGAAATAATGACAGAAAACTTCCCCCACCTGATGAAAGAAATAGACTTACAAGTCCAGGAAGTGCACAGAACCCCAAACAAGAGGAATCCAAAGAGGACCACACCAAGACACATCATAATTAAAATGCCAAGGGCAAAAGACAAAGAGAGAATCTTGAAAGCAGCAAGAGAAAAACAGTTAGTTACCTACAAGGGAGTACCCATACGACTGTCAGCTGATTTCTCAACAGAAACTATGCAGGCCAGACGGGAGTGGCAAGAAATATTCAAAGTGATGAACAGCAAGAACCTACAACCAAGATTACTCTACCCAGCAAAGCTATCATTCAGAATTGAAGGTCAGAAGAAGAGCTTCACAGACAAGAAAAAGCTAAAGGAGTTCACCACCACCAAACCAGTATTATATGAAATGCTGAAGGGTATTCTTTAAGAAGAGGAAGAAGAAAAAAAAAAAGGTAAAGGTAAAAATTATGAACAAAAAAAGACATCAAATACATACCTACCAACAAGTGAATCTAAAAATCAAGTGAATAAAAAAATCTGAAGAATAGAATGGACTGGTGAATATAATAGAATCAGGGACATAGAAAGGGAGGCAACAGACCATTCTCAGGGGGAAGGGGTCCTGAGGGGTGCAGGAAGAGATTGGACAAAAATCTTACACCTATGGATGAAGACAGTGGCGGGGGGCGGGGTAAGGGTATGGGGTGGGGTGGGGAATCAGGTGGAGGGGAGCTATGGCAGTGGGGGGAGAGGAACACCTGTAATAATCAACTGAACAATAAAGATTTATAAAAAAAAAAAAAGAAGAGGAAGAAGAAGTAAACAGCCTTTTCAATTGTGGGCCCCACATGTCATTGTGAGGACATCTTTCTTGTAGAGCCACTCATCTTTGCTAGGGAAGAGTCCTTCAGTCTTGCCAGGAGTGGTGGTAGTAATATGTGTGGCATTCTAGCAAGCTGACTGAGGGCCCCCGGAGAGCAGCCAGATTGTCTCTTCAACCTCTTCTTTTCAGACTATGCCTTGCCTTGTCCTTTGGGGCTTACATACTCCAAATACTACTCAGTTATACGAAGAGTAAATCTCTCCTGCAAGCAGCAGGTTAGGGGTGATTGGCTGATTTCAACAGGAAGAAGAAGGGTCCTGCCAGGGCTTAGTCTTCTGTAGATGGACTTGGAGCCAATTCCCTGTTAACCACATGCCTTTCTCTCTCTCTTTCTCTCTTCCTAAGTTGCTTTCAGGTTCTCTTCCATATTCTTTGTGTTCCAAGGAGATGTTGAAATGTTTTTTTCTGTTCGTGTCTCTTCGTATGTTCCTCTTGATGGTGAATAAATTTTGTACTCTTTTACTGTTATTTTAGTGGAAATTCACTAAGGAAGAGAGAGAGAGATGCATGTGACCGATCTGCCAGCTTGAACGAGAAGTCTAGCTAAATTATTTTACCTGGTAATAGACAGAAAAATATCCTTTATTCACTCCCAGATGCAATAAGTTTGCATATGCTCAGCCAAACCTAAAAGATAAGGAATTAATTAGCATCCTATTTAATGAATTCTGCAACACAGAACTATGTGAATCTAGGAAATCAAAAATATTAAGTTCTTCTCCAGCTCACACTTTGGAAAATCAGTACCTTTGCCATTTATCTGAACTGTATTTCATATCGAGGTGGCATATCTTTAAATAAAAACATTTTAAAATTGGGACCTAGAATTCTATTTTCATCTGTATATGCCATGTGACTTTCTTGGCACATGCGACTTATGGTTTTTGTGGTGTATTTTTAGAGGAGAACACTGAAGAATGGAACAACTACAGCTTGTTACTTTACAACAATTTACACTGACTCATCCCTGCTCCTTGCGGAAATTACAGGTGAGGAGATGAAGGCACACTTTATGGGCACATCCAGCAAAGCCAGCCAGACCATGTCTGGCAGGGAGTTAAACTTATGTGCAATCTTGCCTTTTAATTACTAAAATTTGACATTGCATTCCTTGCAAGTAATTAGGTGTCTTTGAATTACTGTGGCTCCTGAATGTATTTTATTGTTTAGGTAATTTGATTATTCACTTATGGTTTTTGTTTCCAGAATGATGTGTATAGGTCTGAATTTTGTGTATTAACTTAGGGCTTTTGGGAGCAGATTTATTAATTCTAGTAATGGCAACAGTTTATTATAATCAACAGACATATATCTTGGCTGTTGGTTAGACTTAGGGCACTGTGCAAATTGCTGGGAACACAAGAGCCAGATAGGACTAATTGATTAATAACTACACACATTGATTAGTAACTTTAGGAACAACTGTAGTGCACCTTTTAAAATATTTTTTTATTGATTTCAGAGAGGAAGGGAGAGGGAGAGAGAGAGAAATATCAATGATGAGAGCGAATCATTGATCGGCTGCCTCCTCCACACCCCACACTGGGGATCGAGCCTGCAACCCAGGCATGTTTCCTGACCAGGAATTGAACCATGACCTCCTGGTTCATAGGTCGATGCTCAACCACTGAGCCACACTAGCTGGGCTGTAGTGCTCTTATTAAGATGCCTGGATTGTGCAAAGCACTCTACATGGATTATGTCAGCTCAGTTGCAGACAGCCTTCCAAAGTAGTTATTATGTCCCCATGTTACAGATGGATAAACTGATGCTCAGAGAGGCTATAAAACATGCCCAACACACATAGCTAGTAAGGAGAGAGGAAACTTGATTTAGGTCGATGATTCTGAAACTTGTATCCATCACAGTGCCCAGCACATAGCAGGTGCTAGTAAATGGTGTTGGCTGATATGCTGATGCTACTGCTTGCAGACGAGGTCATTGATGTCAACGGCCTAAAAGATGATGCTGAAAATAACTATTGCCATTTTTGGAGGAGACAGAGAGAATCCAGACCTGGAGCATCTGGGAAGACTTCATGGAAGGGAAGGGAGTCTTAAACTTGGCTTTAAAGGGAAGATAAGATGGGGAAAGAGAAAATGTCCTTCAGACAGGGGAAATAACATGAACAAAGGCATGGAGACAGGAATGTGTACAGTGACACTGGAAGCATGGAACAGAGTAGCTGAACTGGAGGACAGGATTCATTACACGGGGCTGGGAGGTGCGTGGGAGAGGGGCTTGGGCGAATGGGATGACTCAGACTGTGGAGAGATTTGAATATGCATCAAAAAATCAAAGAAGGTTTGATGCCAGGTAAGGTATGTAATCAAGCCGCTGTTTTAAGAAAGAACAATCTAATGGCCAGTTATTAAAATGAATTACAGGGAAACAGAAAGGCAGAAAGATTTCTGTAAGATTCTTATGACAGGTAGAGACATTGTAAGAAAAATTAACATTGCCCAAAGTCAACTTCCTAGCTGAAATAGACTTCCTAGAACCTCTATCTAGACTAGGTTCTTTAGTGTTGAGAGCTGCTAGTAGGACTAAATAAAATTTTACAGATAATAATATTGGCAAAGCTACAGTTAAGAATAGTGGCAATATCTTTTCTAAGCATGTGCCAGGCACTTTACATATATATATATTACTAGGTATATGCCTTCTAACCCTGCACATAGCGGAGGACACTGGACACATATAGGTTTAGACCTTAACCAAATAAGATCCACTATCTTGGAATAAGGAGTCAAATCCAACCAATTCTGTCTAACTCTAGTGCCCTTTCCTTATCACTAGACGCTTCTGCTTTTTCTGTAGAACAGAGGGAGAGTATAGAGAAGGACTCAATCCGCAGGACAGTGGTAGAGTAGAAGACAGAAGGGAGATTGGGAGCCTGGAAAAAAGAGAAGGAAGAGAGAAGAAGCAAGGTGGCAAGGTCGAATAGTGTTACACCAGGTCTGAGGCTGCCCTCTCTTTTCCAGGCAATAAAATGGGAACAAGGATAGTTAGGACTTGAGTAAAAATATAGACAAACTGTATAAGCAAAGAAAAAAAAAACTGAGTAATAAGTAAAAACACCCAATTATTACCTGGCCAGTCTAGAAGTGGGAGTTGGGGAGGGGGTGGTTGACGTGATGGGTGGAAGAATGTTTACTACTTATAGAACTTAGTGGGGTTTTGTTGTTGTTATTGTTCTTAATCAATAATCGTTCATATTCTCACCTATGTTTTCATAATGATTTTAATCTAAACATGTTTTTAAAAGGCCAAGAGAAGGTACTGTGTGGGAAAGACCATGACTTTAGGTTCTTTTTTCTGTGTGCCTCACAGATAAATTTGGGCAGCGGGCATTTGTGGGCAAAGTCTGCATGGATATGAATGACACTGTTCCAGAATACAAAGAAACCACTGAGGAATCAATCGAGGAAACAGAGAGGTATGTTCATCTTGATTTGTCTTGTGAGCGGTCCTTCTGCTGCACTGATGGAGTTGGAGATGGAGAGAGAAAACCTCTCTGAACCAGGCAGGATGTGCACATGTTCCAGTGTGGGTTTGCCCAACTTTATGAAATTGATCTGGTCCTAAGAAAACCATTGCATTCCATACTATTTTTGTATACCAAATTATATCTTAAAGCTTCTGGGAACTTGTGTGTGTTTTTTAAAATATATTTTTATTGATTTCAGAGAGGAAAGGAGGGATAGAAACAGCAGTGATGAGAGAGAATCATTGATTGGCTGCCTCCTGCAGAATCTGAGCCTGCAACCCGGGCATGTGCCCTGACTGGGAATTGAACGGTGACCTCCTGGTTTATAGGTCAATGCTCAACCACTGAGCCACGCCAGCTGGGCGGGAACTTGGTATAGGAGTCCTAGGATAAGCCCCTTTGTAAAATGAGGGATTCTTTTGTGAAGTGAATGATTTATACTCTCCCTCTCCTTTATTATAGATCTGGTCTTCTCCTGTAGGTTGGACTTGCTTTAAGTGTGTGTGTGGCCTGCTCCTTAAGTTACAGTTGACTCTTGAGCAACACGGGTTTGAACTCTTTATCTTACATTGGCATATTCTACTGATCCTATAAGTACTTCTTCTGCATTTCTTTAATGGCTTTTTCATGGTGCCTTGAAGATTTGACAAAGAATTGTGTTGTATGACACTCAACACCCAAGAGATATACATAGAAGAAATTTCTTTAGATTTAAATCTTCCCCAAGACCAAACATATCCCAATGCAAATTTTAGAAGTCCCACTTTTCTTGATTCCCCAGACCTCCTTCACCTAAACTGTATCCTCTGCAAAGAGAGGCTCAGGAGCTGCTACCTACCCCAGAGAGAAGGAAGCATGCGCCTTCGCCCTAGCATTGGCCATCAGCTCAACTTTTCTATGAATGTGTGTTTGTGGTCATAGTAAACCTTAATTCACATTTTATTCTGAAACAAAGAAAAAAGGACTTCCAGAAGACAGGAAGCCTAGCTAATAAATATTCCCAGCCAGGGCAGAATTAATCATTGTATGGGTCATGCAGATACCACCATCCCTGCAGATACAATTGGTAAGATCGCCACCCCCATCACCACCCGTTTCACAACCTTTGTCTTCTACCTTACGCCAGAATCCCAGTGGAAATAAAGGGTGATATTGTGTGAACAAGTAGCTTCCACTTTAGGGAAATTAGGAGTAGAGAGCCCCATAGTTTCTAAGTATCTCCAGGTGCATAGGATTTAGGGACTCTAACATCCCTGGAGTATCCCATTTCGCAATATTCCCCCAATGCGAACTTAAGCTGGTAGAATGGCTTGAGTGCTGTGGGAATACTCATGAACAGCCCAGTTGACGTTAGATGACAACATTGTATTTCTCTGTGATTTTGCACTCCATCTCTGCAAATGAGAAAGCAGAGTAATTACTGCTTGTTCGTCTTTAATTAGTGTGGTGAAACATGTGCAGTGTTAGAGTGTTTGCATGGGAAATAGGACATGGAAATTTCGTGTTCACATCTTTAAAAAGAAGTTTTTTAAATGCCTAAATTTTCTAACTTCCCATTTGTTGACTTATTTCAGATTCGTGTCAGAAATGCTCCAAAAGAACGTAAGTAAACTTGTTTCCAGCTTGTTTTTTGATTGCCTTTGTCTTAGTTGTAGGATTCGTTATTAAGTTGTTTGGCAGAGAATGATCTGAGTGCATTTGGCTTCTCCCCATGCATGCAGAAGTATTTTCCTAGAACCTCAAGTTGTTTTCACAGAGGACCTGTCAACTCAGCTCAGTGAGGTCAAGCCTTTTTTGCTTTCTTGGTGATTTTCTCTTCCTCTCCTTTGGGACCGTCTAATCTCACTGGGCTGATCTGTGGGAAGGTGGGGGTGGGCTCCATGGCTGTGGACAGATTGGTGGCAACGGGAAATTGAAGCGTGATGTTTGCTGGCTATGCTGATAATGGCGGTGGCCTGTTGGATCTGATCTGAAACACAGGTGGTGTCCAGCCCGGATGCCCCTGCCACAGGCTGCCTTGGGCCACATATGTATGTGTGGCATGTCACATGGCCTGCGGGCATTCAGCCAGGCACTCCCCTTTGCAGCCCCCGGCGTTGGTGAGCCTAGGGAGGCAGTGCTGTTTTCTGCCTCCATATCCAGCAGGCTGGCTCGTGGCTCCCTGGTGCCATCTCTTTAATTGCCAGACCCTTCCCTTCCCTTCCCATCTTTTGAGGTCTGATTGGAAACCACAGGGAACCTCGGAATTTCTTTCCATCTAATCTTGGGAGACTTGGGTGTCTTGTGGGCCCTTATTCTCTCCATCCCTCCATAAGTTCTTTCCTGCTCAGACCCTCACTTCAGGTGACATCAGAGCCAGTTCTGCTACGGAACAGTCCTCGGGGATGCCATGGCCAGCACATAGAAAGGGGAATAGGCCACTGCCTCCCTTCCAGTCTCCCAGATCTCGCCTTTAGAAGTTCTCCTGCTGCCTCTCATTTCTCTTGATGGAGGCCACCAGTGCAGGCCTCGGCGGAGCCCTGCTGTGGGTGTGGAGCTGGGGTGGCTATCATTTGGGACACGCTCTTCTTCCATTGAACTTGGTGCTACAGAATATACTCCCCTTTGTCCTCAGCCATGAGCCCTTTCCATGAAACCCAGCACTTCCACCCACTCCTAGAAAGGAGGACTGTCCCCAACTATCAAGACATAAAATTACCCAGATGTAAGATATGCATTCAGGGTATGCTACACATCAGGGTATCAATAGTTTCCTTACCCACTGGTTCTACTATTTCCAGTATTCTAGAGTGAAGCCCATAGTGACACCACGTTTTGCCCTTTCCTGCTCTGAGACGATGCTGGCCGAACTTGGAAACATCGCGAAGACCCGCGATTTGCACATTCAGGTGGGTATTTTTCTCTTCTTTGTGCTTCTGCCAGACCTGCGAGGCTCCTCATTATCCTGCATTCTGGCAATCTCTAATTCTACTGAGGTCTAGAGGTGTAGCATTATGGGACAGGGAAGGTCCTTACAGACGTCACCTAAATCCATTCTTTAATTTTTCAGCTAAGAAACCGGAAGTTCCATTTCCTCTCAATCATCTCTGGTCAGGCTTGCAGAGATGAGGCTATCATAAGTAATCCAGCAAGACCGAAGGCAGACTGGCTCCCTGTTGTCTGTAGGATACATTTAATGCATTTCTTTTCTGCTTCTCTTTCATTTGATGCTTTCTCAGCATTCGAGCCCTTCATTTTTGAAGGAACCACCTATTATTTAAAAAGGAATAAGAACCTCATTTCCACCTTACAAAATGCATTTAAAAGCCCCTTTGTTCCAAGTTTCTTAATTTAAAACCAGGAACAAAAACAGTCATTAAGCAGGTGCAACTTAGGAATAAAACACGTTTTAAAGCTTCCAGCTGGGTTAAAATTGGAAGTTGGGAACTCGCCTTCCTCCATCCAAGCTTCATTATATACTGCACTAAAATTTCCCCTGGTAAGAGCTGACTATCTTATAACAAAGGGCAAGTCAGGGGAAAGGTAACACATTGATTCTTTATCAGTTTTAGGGTGGAGGGTGGTGGTTCTTTTTTTTTTTTTTTTTAAGATTTATCTTAACAGGTCTCATCCACCATTCTCATCTTTCCCCATTCTCTTTCTTTTTGTTTGTGTGCATGTAGAGGTGGTGGGGTGTTGCAGCCTGGGATGTTTGAATTTTTTATTTAATTCCACAGATGTAGGGGAGGGAAATGTTTTTCTTCAACCTTCTTGGAGTTCCTGTTTGGGTTTGAAAACTAAATGCAAAGATAGATTCACAGGAGGAAAGCATGCAAATGTATTTAATGTAAGTTTTACATGACACAGGACCCTTCATAGGAAATGAGAACCCAGAGAAATGGTTAGACCTGAGCATTTTTGAACATTGCAGGTTTGATGAAGAATGCACGGTTGTGGAGGAATATGATAGGGTAAGGGGTATGAGCTAAGTGTAGGAAACTTAGCGAGCCCTTTTTGTTCAGCTTCTTCTGGCTCCCAATGCCATTAGAGATAAGGATGCTCTTTTTCCTCCAGGCACCTCTCTCATGTGGGTTTTATGACCTGTTTCGGGGAAGGAAGGGTGAGAGAAACATCAGAGTGACCTTCCTGCTTCTGCCATTCTCAAACTCCTTTACCTTAATATGGCATTTTTCAATATGCCAAGATGCCATATTTTGGGCCAGTATATACTGAACCCCATCAACACACAGCAAAAGCAAGTATATCCTTGCTTGGGGTATATGTCTGTATGTATGTGTATTTACTCAAATTTATCAAAATGACACAAATCATCTGGTTGTCCTTTCTTCTGGTGCCCATGCATTCGTGGTCTGGGCTTTCCTCGAGGACAAGGATGGAGTTCATCCCATGGGTGGGAGACTGTTTTTTAGAATATTGCTGGGTTTTTTTCTATGATTTATTTGGCTATACTCATGGAGAGAGGGAAATGGCATTGCTATTCTTGGAAGTGGTAGCTTGCTCATGAGTTATTTCCCATCATATATATTCACCACCAGTTGGCCTGAAATGACTTTTGTGTTAGGCTAGGGGTAGGTTTGTCTCTGAAACACTTCACGCGCTCTCCTGTTTAGTGGTGCCTGGAGAGAGGTTGGTGTGGGAGCCGGGACTCACTTGTTTTGCTTGCATGTGAGTCTTCACTGGCTCTTTCTTGGTGACTGCAGGATTGTCTAGCTCTGTCATTTTCAAATTGTTTTCTGGAAGCCAAAAAAGGGGACAGAATGGAAACAGAGTACCAGAGTCCCAACCCTGCTGCATTCTGAGAGGCAACGTTTTTATGCCTTTTACATACTGGATTTCGATAAATTTTATCAGAACAACATGGCCAAAGCTAAAAGAAGTTGGAAAATTGCTTATCCAGCCAAACCCTTTTATTTGAGAGATGAGGAAATGGAGGCCTAAATAAAAGAACTGACTCACCCTAAGACCCATGACTAGGGTCAGAACTTGTCCTAAAATTCAGCTCTATTTATTCAATTCCAGTTTTCTTATGAGTGAAAGATGCCATCTGTCTTATTGATGGCCTCTTTTCTTAAAGGACAATGGCAGAAGAAATAGGTGGCCACAAATAGCTAGGCCAGTGGTCGACAAACTGCGGCTCACGAGCCACATGCGGCTCTTTGGCCCCTTGAGTGTGGCTCTTCCACAAAAATACCACGGCCTGGGTGAGTCTATTTTGAAGAAGTGGCGTTAGAAGAAGTTTAAGTTGAAAAAATTTGGCTCTCAAAAAAAAATTTTCAATCGTTGTACTGTTGATATTTGGCTCTGTTGACTAATGAGTTTGCTGACCACTGAGCTGGGCTGTTAACTCTCTTTAAGGAATACTTTTTATTTTTGTTTGTTCTTATTATAGTTTGGAATTTGAAAAGACCTTGTTGGAACATTACATGGGTTAGAACCTTACATGCTTGTGTAATTACATATTCATAGTTTCTTTGTCATATGATTGCTTTAAATAAAACACATGTACAGTCTTTATTGTCTTTCTATGTGGCCCCTCACATAGACAAGTTAGAAACCATCCATAACATTTTGGGGTAGGAAGTATAATTTCTAGTTGCATTTTTACCTTAAAAATTGAAAATATTATTTCTGTTCTCGTAGAGCCATATAAGTGAAAATCCTGATGAAGTTAAAGCTGTGGAAAACTTATACCCCAGTTATAAAAACTATACAGATGTGTATGATAAAAACAATCTTCTGACAAATAAGGTAAGTTGTATTTCATGACATGATCTGTGTCAAATAGGGCGTGTATACCTAAATGTAAGATCTCAGTAGCGCTCTTAAGTCTTCTATGATGTGTGCATTTCCCAGACTAGAGTAAAGCTCAGAGCATGCATATGTGTGTGTGTACATAGTTAAAAATGGGCCTGAACTCTCATCCTGGTAAATAAATCTAAAGACTTCCTTGAGGGTGGGAATGTCATTTGGTCCAAGGACATTTTGTCAGTGTTTATTAGAATGTAACTGTACATTTCTTTGAGTTAGCAGACCATATCTGAGGATCCATTCTGCAAGAAATATGAATAGGAATGTTAATTACATATGAAAGTTAAAAAATGGTTCTCATGGGGGATTATTTAGATGATAGAATTTACATAATTATAATTTTATCCAATATTCACAAAGAATGAGGCACACAGGCTTACAAGATTGATGTCTGTGTGTGTATGTGTGGGCGCGTGCTTACCTAGAAAAATTGTGTGGAAGATACATATTGGATGTTAAAGGTTATTCTCCCAGAGGGAGAAAGCAGAAGGACTTTTTACTTTGTATTTTTAAACACTTTGAGATTGCTTTTATGAGTGTGTATTGTTTTTATAATTAAACCATTTTAAGTTCATTAAAATTAATGTGAGTGAGCAGAGACCTCATTAGAACAAGATACCCCTTGGCCTTGGCCTTAGCTATGGCAGCAAATAAACTCTTAGGGACTTGGTGAACGGAGATGTGGCTATGGCTAATTTGAAAGGCATAAATTTATTCTGCATAAATCTTATACATGCTGCACTTTAATCTTCACCCTCCATAACATATATTTCCATATGATTAATACATTAACCTTCAATTTGCATGTTCCTTTGCTTTGCACAGAGGTTACGAAAATTATATTTTAATAATAATTTTGTGGCCACCGAACCATGCCTCCTAAAGAAGAAAGCTAATCAGATACAGGTTTTGTACTGAGGACAAAGGAATTTTGAAAGAGTAAAGCCTTATTCAGGAAAACCCACAAATATTACCAAGCCTGAAAATGAAGAGAAGTCTCTTATGTGTGCAGTTCCTGCTTTCTTGGATCAATTTCACCTTCTGAATTCATGCATATAAGATATTACATTTCTTAATTTTTATGAAAATGTAAATATAGGCAATGAAGTAACGAAAGTGTGTTCAGTTATGCGTCAAGTCCATGGTTCCTATATCTAACGTGGGGCAGAATTAAAGAACAACTCCTTCCAGGATCACTCCCACAGCTTCCATGTGCTGAGAAAGGAAAGCTTACTTCTGGAAAGCTCTGGTTAGAATAGGAACAAACACAGCCCCACCAGACGCCCACTAGATTTAGAAGAGAAAGTAACTTGATTATTTTCTAAAGTGGAGATGAAGGAATCACAATATCTTCAAACTGGATGGGTGTTCTATGCTGTAGATGACCTGGATCAACCCTCCTTATTTTGTAGATTAAAAAAAGAAGAAGAAAATGATAAGATCTACACATGTGCTGAAACTTTTGTAATCCAATGTCTTTACAGTCCTTTTTGAGATGTGCCTTGTACTGAGTGATTTTATACAGACAGGTAATCATAAATGTTCTTGTGAAGATGCTGACAGACATCTTCACGCACATGCGAGCAGGTCTAGGTGTCACAGCTTCTCTCTGTGCCTATACTGTCTTGTTGTGAGTGAGGACTAACTGAAGCATTTTTAAGCGGTAAACCCCACACGGGATGCTCTTCTCTCCAGACAGTGATGGCACACGGCTGCTACCTTTCCGCAGAAGAACTGGATGTTTTCAGGGAACGAGGAGCAGCGATCGCACATTGTCCCAATTCTAACTTGTCGTAAGTAGGCAACGATTGATTGATAAATTATGAACATTTGGGTTGCAAAACAGCATCCTTTGTTTTCTGAGTCATTCTTTCAGTATCTCCCTTCTATAGTAATGTTTGATTGGGACAGGAACTAGATAGGCGCATACCTTTGCGTCTGAGGAGGAAAAAAAAAAGCACTTAACATGGCATTTTTTGCAGAGTATGTCTTTGAAGAGCACCACGTCTCTTAAAATTTCTGAGTTTGTCAAAACAGGAAAGTGGAAATACACCAGAAAGAGTTCAGAACCAATAGCATTCAGAACTGACAGCAGGGCCTGAAAGGCACATACTCCCGCAGGTGTTCCAGGGAGAGGAGCTCACTTCCCATCACTCTGTGTTGTGCAAACTGCTGGAAACACTCACGCTAGTAGAAATGATGCCGTGCTACTGGGAATCAGCACCCTGCATACGGTGTATGTCACCTGCTGGATCGGGCTGGATGCCAGTTCACGTGAGAGCGACCTTGCCCTATTATAGTTCACCAGAATGCAAAAGCTTCATTTATAACTGGTTCTTAATGTTTTGAAAGGTTATATATTCACAAGTGAATCAGATGAAAGTTATGGCCTGTATCTTCAGAAAAAACAAAGTCCAGAGATATAAACAAGCTGCACCTAATTTCAGGGAATTCATAGATCCCATGATGCTGACCCATGGATGCTAGGTTAAGAATTCATGGTCCAGGATTAGATACAGGAAGGCGCTCTCCTTTCTGGTATTAGTCAACCCAGAACAGAGCTGCTTCCTTCTTAGAGGCGGGTGGGGTGGATTTTCATCTTTTCGAGGGTTACTTAGTGTTCTCTTGTTTTGAGTTCTTGCAGAAGTAGACCATGAGATGAAGATTCACGTACAAGCATCTTATTGGGGAGGTGATCTCAGGAAACACCTTTATGGGGGTAAGACAGAGAAGAGAAGGAAGTCAGCAAAGAGTGCACCATTAACCAAGTTACCAGCATGGGCTCCCGGAGTCTAACGCTTCTGGAATTCCCAGGAAGTCAGTGTCCAAAGCAGACCTTCAAGTCATTCTGCCCAAGGGATGGGGGACCTAGGTGGTTATACCCAAACACCCATCAGTTATTGTTGGGGCACCGCTGGGCGGGGTGAAGAGGCATTGATTTCCTGGAGTTTCTGACCTTCCCCAAACCAGGGCAGAGCAGGCTCTACTCGCTGAAGAGAGCCCTCTGCAAAGAGTTGGAGGTGTCGGCAGTTAGAAGTCTAGGGACCTCGTGAATGAAATACTTATGTCAGTGGCAGCATGGGAAAGCCCAAGAAACACAGTAATTTATTTCTAGAGTGTTCTGAGAGGTTCCAGAGGCTTCCAGTTTTGAGACATCGAGTGGTAACGCATGGCAGAGAATTCTGCCCATATACAGCTTAGTGATCATAATTATGATCTAGTGGCCAGAGAGGGGAACGGTTTAACACCCTTTCCGTTAGTTACACAACATCTAAACTAAAACGTGATGCAAATTAAGGTCTGAAGTTAAATTTCTTTATGGATACGTTTCTGTTTACATGGCCACTGTTATTCTTTCTCCAACAACTTTGAGAGTTTTATTGCGTACATGCGGCTTTGAAAATTATAATCATGTGTGTCTTTGAGCAGACCACTTTGACCTTTGCATGTTCTCAGACTTCTAATTACCGCTTTAGTTTTCCTTCGTTCCTCTAGAAAGGTGCATATCTATTAAGCTCAGGGCCACGAGGTGCAGAATTCAGCACAGGAACCATCTCTCCTAGTTTCTGCTGTCCTCAGTGGCCTCATTTGAACTGGCAGGCCTGGACTCACCAGCCCGCACCTCCTTTTCCAGTTATACTCCCTTTCTTTGCTCTTGAAAGTCACTACTCATTCGGGGTAACAAATTATCTGAGATGGAGAGGAAAGACAAAGCTTTATCATTTCTACTTCCTAACATAGGAGGAAGGGTTGGTTAAAAAAATATTAAAGACCGGTAAGACTTTTGGACTAATTGCAAGATTTCATTTCTTCATTTATTTTTCCTTGTAGATGATCCCCTGCTTTTTGTTTTTGCTCTTGCTTCTTTGTACCCTCCTAAGATTACTAGTAACCTCTGTGCCAGGAGTTAAGCTCCTCTGTGGTCTGTTTTTATCCAGGACTCAGCTATTCTGATCTGATGAATGTGTGTGTGTGTCAGCATTAGAGCTGATGTGACAGAGAACACAAGTTTCAGTGACATCTCCATCACTATTGTTGGGGTGCTGCTCTTGTTGGGCCCACATAGGTCTCCTGGTTCTAACCGTCTCCTCTCTCTGCAGGCTCACCAGCGGCTTACTCAATGTGCTAGAAGTGCTGAAACACGATGTGAAAATTGGGCTGGGCACAGGTTAGTAGTTCACCTTTTAGGGCCATGGATAAGTGGTTGCTTAAGTGCATAACTTTCTAATGTGACTAATTTTCAGGTTGCATTTCCATGTTAAAAAATTAGTTTTATTTTTCTGGTAACGATATCTTGAGCTAATAAAATAGTGAGAGTGGAAGCAGTGAGAAGATATATGCAAAGGAAGACGTTTTGATGTCACTAAGCTTCTGAAAGCTATTCTCTGCATTTACTGTCAGAGGCTCTAAAGCAAGCATGTCAAACTCGTGGCCCGTGGCCCACATGCCTCGTTTATTTGGCCCATGTTAGCCTTTGAGTTTGACATGCTTGCTCTAAAGGATAGGTCCTTCTCTAGTGTTTTAGAGATTAATTTAAAGAAGTCCTTGATTTTTTTTTTTTCTCTTTTGTCCTTCTGGCAAGGCTTTAATAGTTTGGATTTGTATGTTTTTAGTTTTCAATAAATGTGCCATCACAAATACTGTCTCAAAAGAAAATTACTTGGCCTTGCCATAACAAGCGCAGACTCAATTCATGCCAGCGTCGAGAACTCTGAGTTATGTTAAGAACTTGCTTTCCTTGTAAGCAGTGTTTAACAAAATAAGATTCCATTCCCACGGGCAGTCTGATGCTTGCTAGGCTGAAGGACATTCTCAGTGGCTGATAAATTAAGGGTGCCTCTTTTTTAATTATTTTTTTCCTGAATTTGTGCAGTGCTACTAACTTTGAAAGCATGCATCAGACCCAAATGTCCAGGCGTATCAACTGTGAACCTTTTACTATTGTGTGTAAATGAACTAAATTTTTAAAAAAAATATTTTTATTTATTTCAGAGAGGAAGGGAGAGGGAGAGATAGAAACATCAATGATGAGAGAGAATCATTGATTGGCTCCCTCCTGCATGACCCTACTGGGCATTGAGCCCACAACCAGGGCATGTGCCCTTGACTGGAATCGAACCCGGGACCCTTCAGATTGCAGGTCAATGCTCTATCTGCTGAGCCAAACCAGCTAGGACATAAATTTCTTTTTAAGTGGGTGTAGGGCACAAGGACTTATTTTCCATTCTTGATGCACTTGTCCTCCTGATATTCAAGAGCATGGGGATGTTTGCTTGTTGACAATGATGGTCAGGAATAACTCAAGTCTCAGTTAACTTTATACCAAGCAATTTCTTGGTAAGACACAGAATAACACAAAGAGATTTATTAATATTTTAAATAGGTATGCTAATGTAGAAGTTTTCCTTAATTTTACATGAATTAAAAAGAATTAGGTTTTTTTTAAAAAAAATTCTAATTTAAGCCTTGAATCGCTGAGATTGTGTAATACCTGGATATAGTCACAGGTGCTAAGGCAGGAAACTGGCTGTTTTACCTTAACAGAAAAGCTTTAATAGATCAGGAAAAAATAGCCACGAGTTTTTGTTACATAGTATAGTCAATTAATTTAAAAAATTAGCAGACATACAAAATAAGGTAGGTGTTTGCTTTCAAATTTCCTGGGCGTTTGGTCTCTATGAGTTAAATTCATCACCTAACTTCTAGTTCTTGGCTTTTGATTGTGTAGCAATAGCTTAGAACAATTAGGTAAAGCTCTCACTGTCACTTATTAGCTGTAAAACATTGAACAAATTAATGTTCTAAGGCTTCAATTCCTAATTTCTGTAACAACAATCATAACGATATCTATGTTACAAGCTTATTTTGAGGCTTAAATGAAAAACATCTGACACGACACGTCCATAAAGATTGGCTTACAAGGGAAAGAGCAATGTTGGTATATTGACCAAATGTTTGCCTAAATATGATGTATTTGCTTATTAAGTTGGAGAATGCATTTCACATCATCTCTGCTGTGGTAGCCACTCTATGCTCCACTATTTCCTAAACGTGACCTTTGTGTATGAATTTGCACTTCATTGGTAGACTTTAGAATATTATTTAAACTGATATCATTGACAGAGAGCAGTTCCAAAAGCAGGTCATTCACTGTATCTGTATCAAGTGCAGGCAGGTCCTGACCTGCTCCATATTAGAGGAAACCCATAGGAAGCTTAATGAACATATTGCGAAGCAAGAGAAAACAGTATCAAAACAATAAAAAATAAAAGGATGAGCATATTTCTGCAAATGATTTACTCCAGAATCCAGAAGAAAATGTCAGAACATTACCATCATCCTTGGAGTACAAGAAGACATGGCACTATGAAAAGACCACAGGTTGTGATGGAAAAGGAAATTTTTAAACTGAAAAGAAAAAAAAAAGAATAAGAAGCATGTAGACTCTCATACACAGCTGGAGGGAGGGTGAATGCACAACCACTTTGGAGAACTCTTTGGCAGTTTCTTAAAAAGTTAAATATAAATCTACATATGACCTAGTAATTCCATTTTAGAATTTACACTAGAGACATGAACACGTATGTTTGCAAAAAGAGTTGTACACGAGTGTTTATACCACTTTACTCATAACAGCCCATCCACCCAAAAGTCCCTCCTTCAATTTAAGGCAAAACCTAAAATACCCTGAAGTGTGTTTTGTATTCTCTCCCTCTCCCGGTATCTCAATAAATGAATTCCTTTGACCACTAACTCTCCTGCATCATCATTATCTCCTCACTACTGGACCATTCCTAACAGCACACACATATTCCCTAGTATCTTCTAAGCAATGAAATGAAAACATACACACACACACACACACACACACACACACACACAAAAAAAAAAAAACACACAAAACACCTCTCTTTTAATCAGACACCCCCCTCTGGCTCCTACCCCACTTCTCTATTCCCCTTCAACGCAAAACTTCTTCAAAGAGTGGGGACCCACGCCACTACCATTTTCTAGGCACTCTTCCATTCCTCCACCCACTTCAGGCTGGCTTTTTGCCCCACCATCATTGGTAATGATCCTTGTCCTTTCTCCCTTGAGCTATTACTCCTGTGATCTCTTGCTGCCAACTCCAAAGGACACCACTCTGTACTTACTATACTGGATTTCTGAGCAGTATTTGCCATAGTTGACTACTCTCTCCTTTGTCCAAACAGTCGTATATCAGATTCAGTGGAACCGCACTGTTCTCATTTCCCTTCTTCCTCTCTCGCCAGCCCTTATCTTCTCTGAAGACCTTTTCTCCTCTCCCTGGCCATTCAAGGCTCAGTCCTAGGATATCTTCTCTTTTGACTTTATGCTTTCTTCTTAAGAGACTTCATTCACAACTATGGCTTTACATGATTACATGTGTGCAAATCACTCAGATTTTTATATCCAGCTCAGATTTCTCTTTGAATTCCAAACATGTATCTTCAATTGCTTAGTTTCTCCTTCCTCTTTGACGCCCTCCTCATAGATCCTCCACAGTTCATTGTATTCCCAAAACACGTTTAAGCCTGGTTATTTTAAATAGCTCTCCTTTTCAGAGAATACAGTTTCTCAAAGTGGAAACTTGGGCACTGTCTTTGAGACCTTCTTCTCCCTCACCTCTCCCCCATGTCTAAGCCAGTACAATGTCTAACCTCATGACTCCTTTACAGCCTCTAAATCTATACTCTTTCTCCATATCAGCCTCCAGTCCCTAATGCAAGCTACCATCCTTTCTGGCCTGAACTTTTGCACTAGCTTCCTAATCCATCTCATTCATCCTGGGCTAATCCAGTCTTCTCTTTTCAAAAGAATCTCAATGAAAAATATGGCCATTTCACCTCCTCCTTACCATCCTTCAGAGAGATTTTAAATGTGCAAACCTCATTACAAGGTGACAAAGCTCTGCACATTTGACACCCATCCCATCTCCCAGCCTCTTCTCCCAACACTCTCACCTCCCTACATGGGCTATCTTTAAGTTCCCTTTATGAATCTCACTCCCTCTACCAAAACAATCTCAGTGCATTATGTTCCTCTGCCTGGAATGCCCTTTATACCTCTCTTTACATGGCTTAGTTCTTCTCGTTTCCTTTTTTGTTTAAATGTCATTACCCTGAAGAGGTCTTCTCTGACCATTCTGTCTAAATGGGCTTTCCACTTCCATCTTCTCTGTCACTAACTGAACACAATTGATAGTTAACACTTGTTTATTTGTCTCTTTTCTTCCTCCTCCACTAGCTGGTCAGCTCATATGGAACCCATCAGTTTTATTTATGAGTACATATACACATAGAAGATGCTCAGTAAGTGACTGTCTATAAATGAATGAATGCAGCCGAAACCGCTCAGTAAATAGAGCGTCGGTCTGTGGACTGAAAGGTCCCAAGTTCGATTCCGGTTCAAGGGCATGTACATTGGTTGCAGGCACATCCCCGGTAGGGGGTGTGCAGGAGGCAGCTGGTCGATGTTTCTCTATCATCGATGTTTCTAGCTCTCTATCCCTCTCCCTTCCTCTCTGTAAAAAATCAATAAAATATATTAAATAAATAAATAAATGAATGAATGCATAAGAAGTTAACACACACATATAAAATCATTTCCTTTATCTTTTCATTGCCTTCTGGCTCAATTTTTTACTCTTGTATGGTTTGTTTAGAGTCATCTTGTAAATATTGTATCCTTGTGCTGACTCTGGTAAACAAATAACAGTGCCATTCTTTATCACGACCATAGAGAGGCATGGGTTGGGAATAGATTTCTGAGAAAATGCATGCATTTTTCTCCACCATTTTCCCATGCAGATTCTACCCTTAATTCCTCATTCCCTAGCACTTATGTTACTCAATTGGATTTTTCCAGCAACTGTCAAAATAGATGATATTATTTCTATTTTCTAAGAAAATTGAGGTTCACAGGTACTAAGTAACTGACCAAAGGTCAACAAAACAAAAAAGTCCCAGATCCACATTCTAAAACCAGGTCTGCAAAATGTGATGTTCATTATCTCTTTTTTCACGCCATCACACGGCCTCTCATATGATAAAGTGGGGATTCTACCTGCACTAATGTGTTGCAGGGAGGAGAAGCCACTTAGCTCACCCAGCTGGGCAGAGATCAGGAAGTTACTATCACAATGGAAATCCCTGGAAAAAAAGTTTGACTAAAATACCATGGTTTATGTAGTCCAGGGTTTCTTTTTCGATCTGCACAATATTGTTCCTTTGTTGGAACTTTATTAACATAACAACCAGAAGAGTATAGGATGATTAAGTCATCCTGTAAGGCAGCAGCATATTAAGAGAGCTCTCAAAATTTTCTCAATAAATTGTTCCCTAAATCCAATGATGGATGTCTTACAAGAGAAAATGAGAGACACTTAAAGACACAGATGGAAGACACAGATGAAGTTGGAGCCAGGTACTGACGTTACACTGCCACAAGCCAAGGACTGCCAGGAGCCGCCAGAAACTGAGGGAAGCAAGGGAAGATTCTTCTCAGAGCCTTTATAGAGATCATGGCCCTGTGAACACTTTGATGTAAGACTTCGGCCCTCCAAAGCTGTGAGAGAATAAATTCCTGCTGTCCTGTGCCACCAAATTTGTGGTAACTTGTTGCAGAAACCCTAAGGAAACTAATGCAGGTGCACATTTGATACTAATTACAGGTTTTTGATTCCTTTACATGTTAGTCTATGTCTAGTCTGGGTGTATAGATCTTTTCTTTGAAGTGTATTAAAGACTCAATATCTGTCACTAAAACAAACAAAACACTTGACCTATTAATAGTTGGTTGTTACCCAATAGTGATGGGCTGTAAAGTACAGCATAGGGAATGTAGTCAATAATATTGTAATATCTATGTGTGGTGCCGGGTGGGTACTTGAAATATCGGGGGTATCACTTTGTAATGTATATTATTGTCTAACCACTATGCTGTACACCTGAAACCAATGCAAAATAACATTGACTATAAACTGTAATTGAAAAATAAAATTTAAAAATTCAACCTTATATACTTAATATTCCCTTTATCTCATAAGGTTACTGTTCTGGCTTTATTTTATCTATCATAGATGTGGCTGGTGGTTATTCATGTTCCATGCTTGATGCAATCAGAAGAGCAGTGATGGTTTCTAATACCCTTGTAATTACTAAGGAAAATGAGGATAGCCTCACCCTCAAAGAGGTATTCAGACTAGCGACTCTCGGAGGCAGCCAAGGTAATAACCATTTTTTTTCCTCTAACAATGTACAACCATGCCAATCTGTGTCCTTGGATGCATTATGAAGGTACATGATAGTGTCATCAGCAGGCATCCAATATTCATGACGGTTGCATCTCACATAGCATACTCTAAATTTAGCAAGTAAGTCCATGCTGAAGCATGTGGTGGAGACATAATTCTTTCAGGACGCTCCCTTTCTTTCCCAGAAGAGATGTTTAATACACAGTTACCATATTAATTATTTTAATGGATTTATTTGCATTGGTCACATGCATACAAATTCTTTAAAATAATAAGTTTTTCCATTGAGTCAAGTAATATACTCTATTGCCCTAAGTGAAGATGATGATAATAATACAAATAGTAAAAATATGCCTGGCCGGTGTGGCTCAGTGGTTGAGTGTTGACCTAAGAACCGGGAGCTCACAGTTCGATTCACTGTCAGGGCACATGGGTTGCGGGCTCAATCCCCAGTATGGGGTGTGTGGGAGGCAAACAATCTATCATTCTCTCTCATCACTGATGTTTCTATCTCTCTCTCCCTCTTCCTTCCTCTCTGAAATCAATAAAAATATATTTAAAAAATAAAAATAATAGCCAAGAGCTCTTACTATGTGGTAGGCACTATGCAATATGCATTACGTATGTTGTTATTTACCTCCAACCACTGTTATTAATTCTACTTAATCAACAAGGTACCTGGTGGAAGCTTACACAGCTCTCAAACTATACAGTGCCATGATTTGAATCCAAAATCTGATGCCAGAGTGTAAGCCCTTATCCTTTCACTGTGATACATTCCTTTGTAAATCCCACCTTAGGGTATGCATTCTTTATGTAATTAAGTACAGTAATTACCCAAGTTTCTTTAAATGGAGAGAAGTGTTGAAATATAGTGGGTTGATATGCAAATATTGTTCACCAGATTTTCCCAGTTCTCACATGTAACTATTTTTATGGGGAAAAATAGAAATTGGTAATTGTATTGCTTTCAGTCACTTTAGCATTATGGTGTATTCTAGATGAATGATAGTGAACATAGCATGAAACCTTAGGTTGCTTGTGAGAAATAACAACATACATATCAAGACAAATATAGATATATGTGTAGATTTACATACAGCTAATCTGGGTCTTAAAAATGGAGGATGAGGAAAACCAAGACTATCCTGTGAAGAGAAACTTCCTGGCTCTTCTTTGAATGCTCGGGGCTGTGATGAATGCCATCAAGAACCTTCCAAGAAAACCAAGTAGAGGACATGCTCCTTGCATTTCAAAGTCTTAGGATTTCATGTGACGTTCCATGTTCTAAGTCACTATTCTTTTAACAAGTGTGGCGCTCCTCACCCCCACCCTCATTGTGTTTGTGCATCTGAGTTCAAGCAATTGGCCAATCATCTTATTTTCATGGTGCAAATGAGTTGTATTTAAATTGTGCCTTTTTGTTTTCTCCTAGGCTCTCTGTGAGTTGCTTCATCAAGATTCTTTCTGTCTGATCAAGCCAGCCTAGGTTGCTTACCAACTTATTTCTGCCTTGTTGTATAGCTTCCAAATCCATTTTCTTGGCTGCAGGGCTTACTGTTATGGAATTTCTTCTCCTTAACTTGTGTCTCTACAAGAGTCAGAGTGAAACAAGATGAATGGATTCCTATTTAAAGTGTGGCATCTTCCTGGCTTTCCATCACCTTTATATTCAAGATGTTGCATAAATCCCCTTCCAGAGCCAACATGCACTCTAAAGGCAGCGAAACTGTATTTCCTGAAATGCATTTGAGGTGTTTACCAGCCCAGTGGGGCCTTACTGCAATGATGTTAACTAGGTCCATTTACAAATTCACCAAAAAGCAATTATATCTTCTTTGGTTAGTTCATGCCTAAACTCTCCAGGTTCCAATAAATGGCTCAGTTAGTTTATATATATTATCAAACTCTGGCAAATGAACCTGGTTATCTGGTCTATTAAACACACAAGTTTATGTTGAATACAGTTATTAAAAACATGTTTGTCATGTTTCTTTGTAGAGGGCACATGAATGAAGGAGGAGAGAATTTCCAGTGATTTTTTCTATTACATTCAGTCCTTCTCCATACTATTAATAGAAGTTACCTAACTGCTTTTAACATTTCTAATTATTTTTGCTCCCTTGTCTTCCTATAAGAATTTTTAGCTAAAAAATCTTTCTTTAATGAGAATAAAAGAGGTGCCCTTTAAATAACCTTTTCAGAATAAGTAACATTTTTAAGACAGTGATTAGTACATTACCAATACATATCCATACATCCATCAATATATATACAAAAGCCTAAGCGACTGTTAAAGACTAGTTGACCAAATGACCGATTGTACCAGTTGCTGTGATGCATACTGACCACGAGGGGGCAGACGCTCAATGCAGGGGCTGCCCCCTGGTGTTCAGTACGCTCCCACAGCCAACCTCCCTCGGTCCCTTCCCCCAGCCAGCTGGCCCCGATTGGCCCTGATCAAGACTGGGCAAGATGGCCCCGATTGGCACTGATTGCAGGCCATTCTGAGGGATCCCACCCATGCATGAATTTGTGCACTGGGCCTCTAGTAGAAATATAATGTATTAGATATTGTCTAACAGGGACATGCCAGCCAATATTTTCACATTGGACCATATCCTGACAGTGAAAGAATAGAAAAAACACATGTAAGAATTCAAATAAAAGTGCTGCACTCCAGTTGACCCTCCCTTTATGCATGCTTTCATTTGGTACCTCAGTGTACACCTTTCTCAAATTACAGGCTGTCCTGAGCTCAAGATTCAACACTTTCATTGACCAGGAAAGTCAACTACCCCCATCTTGTGAAACTAAATTCATGTTAGTGAAAGAGATGTTCTTTGTCATCTAATACACATGGAACATGAATTCTAGCCATGAGGTGGATCAAATTAATAGACATATCAACCTATGCCCTGTTTTAGAAAACCATTCTTTTCTGGCAACCAGAAAATGTTTGAAGTTGCAAAGAAATTGGTCTACTTTCAAAAGTATTGGGACTTTTAAGTCATGAGCATCTGTTTACTTTCAGAAGTGACTTTTTTCTCTTCCAAGGATTTAAACTAAGGAACTTATGATGGATATGCCTGCATTGGCTAATGTGCAAAAAGATAATTATTTTTTATTTATTTGAGGTTTATTTCACTGCCATGAAAATAGATCTTGTCAGCTATTTCATAAAATGACAAGATCCAAAAGGACAGGGATAGGAGTGTTGTGGGGAAGACTAGGAGGCAAAAAGAAAAAGGATATTTTGTCAAGTGCCTTGTTTTTTGGAGGGATGGATGAAAGTCCAAGACAGCTGGACTATGACGTGCACTGATAGAGCTAAAATAGAGAGACCCTATCAGAGTTATGATTATGGTGATGAAGGGAACTTTTTATTCTCAGATTTGCTTTCCCTGTGCTTACTCGGATTTCTGTAAGTCAAAGTTTCGTGATCTGTTGGAATGAGAGAGTTTTTATGCTCCACTATTAAGATATTAATTTTTTTTCCAGTGACATGTTGGCTGACTCTGTCCTTGCAAACTGGGACATTGGCATGGTCTGATGGCTCAAAATACTAACTGTTTATTAATTTATTCCACCCTGTAG
The DNA here is from genome assembly GCF_027574615.1 of Eptesicus fuscus. Taxonomy (NCBI): domain Eukaryota; kingdom Metazoa; phylum Chordata; class Mammalia; order Chiroptera; family Vespertilionidae; genus Eptesicus; species Eptesicus fuscus. Next base: position 37,648,007 of record NC_072487.1, read on the forward strand.
CCCTGGGGCTTGATAAAGAAATTGGAAACTTTGAAGTGGGCAAGGAATTTGATGCCCTCTTGATCAACCCCAAAGCATCTGATTCACCCATTGACCTGTTTTGTGGGGATTTTAGTGATACTTCTGACGTAAGTAAAAAAACTTAATCAAAAGGCATCTATTTCCTGAAGTAATCACAGAAGCTTCCTTGTAGAAAACAAAATAGAAACAAACATTTTCATGGAATACAAGAGACTCTTAAGAGGGGAAGTTAGATTTTTAAAAGTTAACATAATTTCATGACAATAATGTTAGCAATGATGGTACTAATAGAATATTTGTATTTTGAATATATTTGTATATTTTAATGGTTTGGGCTATAAGAAGCCATAATATAGCTAGCACTTACTGAATACACTTGCTGGGTGCTAGATGGTATAGCATTAAGCATTTGCATAATTAACTTTTATTTAATGATCAAAACAACTCTTATGAGAGGTAGATACTATCTATATTGCCATGTAATCTGTGGGGCAGTGAGGTTTAAGGGAGGTTAAGTGATTTACCTAAGGACCCATGGCTGGTAATTAGTAATTAGTAGACAGAGTTGGGATTCAAGCCCAGGACTTCATGACTTCCAGAGTCTGTTGATTGACCACAATGCTACATTGATTTTCTCAATTATAAGAAAATGAGTTTTATTACTTTGTTCCTTTTATTATAAAATGTTTCCCTATATAGGAAATAAACTGGTTCTTCTTACTTTAATAACAATTAGTTATAAGATATTGAGTTTTTCTAAAAACATTAATTACCATTTATAAATATTTACATATTTACTTATGAAAGTAAATATGTAAATATAACATATTGGGGGTTTTTAGAAGAAAGATGCTGGGTTATTCCAGGTTGATTGTTATTTTTATATTATTTATTCTTTTGCTCCTTTATTAGAATGGATTTCTTGGAATAGGGCTCAGCCCTATTCATTCAATCATTTTTCTTATATTATGCATCTCTTAAACTATTTGCATTATTTCATTAAATTAATTTATGTAAACTTTTGTTCTAAAGGTTCCATGGTTTTATATACCAAGAACTTTCAGGCAATAGATAAACATTTGTTAATAGCCAGTATTTTTTTTTAAGCAAAGGACCACTTCTTTTTCATTAATAAAAGTAGATTTTACCATTGAAAAATGAATTTATATTTCTGTGTTTTGCCAACCCTCTACTGACTGTGAATTTACTTTTCTAAATGCACAAAAATGACTATTTCTTATTATTACCTTTATTTTCCATTTTAGGCTTTTATCCAGAAGTTTCTCTATCTAGGTAAGTAGAAATATGTCTCTATGCTAAATAAAATCTTTCTTTGTCTCTATCTTGGGTATGACTCTCTGCATTTATGATACCACTTGTAAAACCCTATGTGTGATCATTTGCATAGCTTTTTTAAAAAACATTTTTCAGCATGGAGTCCATTTATGGCACAATATTTAAAGACACAATGTGAAATTGGCATGCTCCTCTAGAACATACAGTCATAAATCCTAATCTGAGGAGTGGCAGGCCCAGGAAATGGCTAATCATACATCTTCCTCCTACACTCATTCTCTATCCCGAGGCTGCCCTATCAGGTTGTATTTATGATAAGGATGTGGTGGAATCTTTTTACACATGCTTTTTCACATACTCACATTCCATTGTATTCACTGAGGGAGGAAAAGAAATAATGTACAAGATTCTACTCTGCCTCCCACTCGGTTGAGTGTGCTCTGAGCCCTGAGTGAACTTGGGATGGGAGAGACACCTGTTGTATTCCTTGTGGAGCTGAGTTCTTACAGGTCCTTCATCTCACCACCTAAGTGTATTCTGGGGTGTAAAGCTAAGCACTTCCTTTACATTTGGGGCTAGAAAGGCAAACCACTCACTTCAGCTGAAAGGACAGCGATAGGGGTCAATTCAACTTTATGTGATTTCTGCCTTAGGGGCAGATTTCAGACCCCAGTCCTCAAATTAGATGCAGCATCTTCTATTGGTCATGTCCCCCTGTCTATATTTTAAACAATCTCAGAGAAACAAAGACCGTCTTTTTTATGTTCTCTTTTAGAAGTGTGTTTTGCTTTTAAACCTCTCCCAGGGGCAATTAAAATACTTATTTCAGAGGGGAGCGGGATGGGAAGAGATTAACCAAGTAACTTATATACATACTGTATATGCATAGCCCATGGACACAGACAATAGTGTGGTGAAGGCCTAGGGTGGGGCAGGTGCTGGGTGGAGGGGGCAAAGAAGGGGAAAATGGGGGACATCTTTAATATTCTCAACAATAAAAAAATATATACAGGGTATCCCCAAAAATGTATATACACTTTGAACAATTATGTTAAATCTGAAAAGAAAGAAACATCAATTGAGCTCTCAGCTGTGCCAGTGTTGTATACACTGAGTGGCCAGATTATTATGATCTCTGAATGCATAATAATCTGGCCACTCAGTGTATATCCTATATAATAAAAGGCTAATATGCAAATTGTCCCCTCAACCAGGAGTTCGACCAGCAGGCAGGCCAGCCAACTGCCCATGTCCCCTCCCCCTGATCAGGCTGGCCGGCCCCCACCCATGCACGAATTCATGCACCAGGCCTCTAATATATATATATATATATATATATATATATATATATATATATATATATATATATATATATAAAATAATGGCCAGATTATTATGCATTCAGAGATCATAATAATCTGGCCACTCAGTGTACACTTTGGGGGGACACTCTGTATACATTTTTTAAAATACTAATTGACACAAAACGGTTCCATGATTTTTTTCTTTCAGGAGATGACCGGAATATTGAGGAGGTTTATGTGGGCGGAAAGCAGGTGGTTCCCTTTTCAAGCTCAGTCTAAGACCCTCGGCGTCTCCTCAAGTTCTCCTGGATAGCGTGGTTCTGCACCTCCTTATGCCCAGGCGGAGTTAGAACGTCAAAAAATAGTACCTTGTTCTTGGGATGACTATCTCTTTGTGTGCTTACTTACAGTGCTCACTTGACAAATCGAAGGAAGTTGCACTAATTCTTAAATCTCTGGTTGGGAGGATTCAAAATGTATCCCTTTTGAGCTGTTCAGATTTACTTTAAGCTTAAATATAAGAGAATGTTATGACTAGTGGTGTTCTTATTATGAGATTTAAGTAAAATCTACCTAATATTTGGAAATGTGAAGAGGAAAGATATTCCTGTGAGGTTCCATATTCTGAGCTAGTAAATATGAAAATTGGATATGGAAAATGAACTAGTGAATATATTTTTATGAGGGAGAAAAAGTTAGACTACAGACAAACATTGGAAAATCATTTCAGATTGCTTGAAAATTATATACTGAGCTTACTAATTTAAAAAGAGAACTCACTGAGATTTAAAACGTGTTTTTAGGTTGACTTTGTGTTCTGGAAATTTTCACTTAATGGAATTTGCGTTTCAGAGACTTGTTATTGTTGCGCTTTGCCCTCTTTGGGGATTAATTGTCAGAAATTGAATGCCACGTGCTTTCTTAATATAGTTCTGTGCTTCAAAAGTGTTTGGCAGAAGTTGGGTAGTAAAGATTTAAAGTCTCTTAAGAATAGTATTCACACAACTACGTGGCATAAATAGTTGTATTTTTGTGTACTTAAGTTACCTTAATGTATAACTGTGTGATGCTGTTATTACTTCAGTTTCATTAGAAGAGAAACACATTCCATACTCCGCTGTTGTGTAGACTGAAGTCTTCATAAATTGGGACAAGTGCTGGGCACTCACGAGCTGTCAATACTGAAAGGAAGGGTTTCATTGCAATGGCCTAGTCTCCCCAAGGATTATGCCGTAGTCGCTGGCAATTTCATACTCAGATCAATCTGTTAGAACTTTTAAATGAAGGCAAATCCTATTAAAAATATTATTAAAAATCTTTAAACCTTGTATATCACAAGCACTCTATTTTCCCAATTTTATCCTATTATACTTTTAATTCCTAGGAATTTTAGGACATTGGCATTTTAGTATAATGAAAAATATGTAGACATCCCACATAATGTTTATATTAATAGGACTTAATCTGTACCAGACACCTAGGAAGATTAAGCAAAGCAAAGAGTATTTTTATGCCTCCTAACTAATTAGTGCATTTTCCCATAACCTAAAATTAAAAACAAATTATGACTATGATAAATCCTTTACAAGTATTGATGTGAATGCTATTTAAATACTATGTTTTTCTCCTTTAATTCCAAATAATATAAACTAACAAGGGAAAGGAGTAGATTTTCTTAATATTTCATAGCACTTATTAATACCTTATAATAGAGAACTTTATGCTCTAGAGATAACTCCATATATAGAGAATAAGGACAAAATTCTCCCTCTTGCATATAATTTTTATTCTCATATAATCATGGTTATTCAGCAGTAATTTGCCCAGTTATTATTGTTGTTTTTTTCCTTTGTGGAAGCACTTTTAGATTTGATTATGCTTGACTACAAATATTTAGTCTGATTTTTTTTTTTTTTTTTTTTTTTAGGATATTAAATAACTCAGTCAATCTAACTTCTAGTCTCAGTAGCTGTGTTTCCAGAATTCCTGAGCCATGTCAAAGATGGCCCACCAGACTTCTCCCCATTTCTCTGTAGTGCCAGCACAGGAACTCGATTACCTGGTGTCTAACCCACAGGGGTGGGCTTAAGACTTTGGATGAGCTGTTCAAGATTCACGAACAGGCAGCAGCTGTCCCCAGCCTTTGCAAGATCCTATACTTTTACCTTCCTCAAGGGTGTACATTTTGAGGTTGAACATCAGTTTTCATTTAGGTTTAGGGTTCATATGCAGTAAATATAAACAAGTGTAGTGTCAGAAGCAGGAAGAACGGCCATATACAACCACTTTGTCAAATGTTAAGTTTAGCCCTGATAGTATGGTAAGACCTGAATATCTTGTCTAATAAATATAGAATGTACTGAAATGTTACACGTGCTTTGATCTTCCTACATCACTTAGAACTTATGTGCTTTATCCTCCAAGTGCCGTGTTCTGAATGGTGCATATGCTTTTTGCAGGACTTCGGGCCTTAGCCATACACGGGCCCAGATGTTCTGCACTTTGAAATGTGGCCTTTGCCTAATGTGGGTTGACCTCCTGGACTGTGGGAAGTCAGTATCCTCAGCCAATTCTTGTTACTTTGTGTTTGAATATTTTGCTTTCTGACAGGAAAGAATTAAAACTTCTAATCAGCCCCCTCACTTCACTTACGCTCTTTTGCCTCTGGTTTTGTGGTGTTTTTAATGGAATACACTTTAAGAGGCCCAAACATATCCAGTAGGATTGACTGCCATACATTTAAAAGAATATTTTTGCAATTAGAACACAAAAGCAGGCTAATCAGCTAAGATGAATTTAATATTCAAAAGAGAGTGAAACGTGGAAGAAGGCATGAGAGGTTGTTCTAGTCTTCGTGAACTGAGGCCGAGGAGGCTCAGCTCCCTCATTTATTCTCCCAGCTTTTCCTCTGATTCAATTGTCAAAGGTTTGAGAACCTAGGAGGATACCTTGGGACAAGCTCCCTTCATGGCAGCAGGAGGTCTTTCTAAATTGATACCATGAGCCTCAAACCTCATTGACTCTCCGTTTTACTCCCATGAGAATTCTGCACAGTTAAGGAAGGAAGGCGGTAGGGAAACACTCGCGTGCTTTGCTGATGGTGAAGTGTGCCTTCCATATCCCTGTTGGCAGCTAGAGCTGAGATGTCAGAGAGGAAACAATGGGTGTGAGGTCCAGGAACGTATTTTGAATCTTCACTCCTTCCCAAATTCTTCCTATTTTGACTCTTTTCATCTCAGAAGCAGACATATGGAAAGCCTTAAGGGCCAGCTGGAAGGCATGTTGGATCGGGTCTCTTACACCTGGAAGAGATGCAGCATCAGGTGCTTCTGCAGCCTCTTGGACATCGTTTCATTGTTGTCCACGTTTTAAAGCTGATGATGATGCCAGAAACGTTCACATGTTTGATAAGCGTGGTCTGAGTTGTGAAAAGGGGGACTAATAAATGTGTCAAGTCCAAAGTCTTAACATAAGTTCTAAGTGGCGTGCATTATTGTGAATTTTTTCTTTTTTCTGAAGGCTTACAAGAGACATTTGCAGTTTCCAATGGACCTCGCCATTTTAGGTCTGACTTAGAACCCTGACACACCTTCGTGTCTCTACAGGAAACTCCTGGAAAGAGTGCACAAATGAATATATATATATATATTAGGAAACCCTGGCATTGGTCCCCAGGCGTGTTTTCATGCCCAGGATCTCCTCCCTTTTCCTCCCACAGCCCTGAGTGTGTGGGTGCAAGCATCGGAGGGTTAGTTCTGGTCCAGATTTAGTGAAATGCAAACGTTGAACAGAGTAATGATGAAGCTAAATATAAATCCCAAGGTGGCTTTCACCGTCCTTGGGGATCAAGAGACTGAGTACCGGATGTTATGTGGCAGAATTTACCTGTCCATTTCCTCCCCAAAAGCCTGTCAGAAAGCATTCTTTATTGAAAACCACTTCACATTGTTGTCAAACTCCTGCTCGCTGCTCTGAAGAATAAATATATATATGTATGTATTCTTGGGGACATTTTTCTCAAAATTTGTGTGGTTTGCTTATTGTTTATGTGCAGAGTGAGCTCCTTCGTGCTTTAGAAAAAAATAAATGTGATTTTGTGTTTACATTATTTTCTTGTTGTTGTGAGTTCTATCAATCTGATAGAAGGGGATTAATCTTACAATGTTTTTCTTCTTTTAACATGAATTTTAAAAACCAGAACAGAATATTTAGCCTTGGGCTAACATATGTTTTCCAACCTACGATAATCACTATACTAGTAGATAGCTTTTAAAAATTAAGGTCTAATGTTTATCCCTTTAGAATCATAATGCTACTGCTTTTGATTTTAGCATAGTTAATATTTTATATATATTTTAAGCCAAAACCCAAAGCGAGAATGCTTTAAACATCAAGAATTAGTTCACATGCCCTGGCCAGTGTTGCTCAGTGATTAGAGCATCGGCCCATCTACCAAAGGGTCCCGGGTTTGATTCCTGGTCAAGGGTACGTAGCTGGGTTGCAGGTTTGATCCCTGGTCCTAGCCCGGATGTGTGCAGGAGGCAACCAATCAATGTGTCTCTCTCACATCTCTCTCTCTTTCTCTCCTATCCCTCCCTCCCTTCCACTCTATCTTCTATCTAAAAATCAATGGAAAAATATCCTTGGATGAGGATTAACAACAACAACAACAAAAAAGAATTAGTTCACACATACATGTGTATTCAAAACAAAAATATCAAAAATAACAATTTTCCTATCTCTGATGGCCTGGGCTATTTTCTGCACTCTTTTATTCTGTTCTGTCCTATTCTTTGATATTTTATCTGTTTAATTATTTTTATTGTTTAATTATGTTTGGTTTCTTGAACCTGCATGGAAGCAGTTCCCAGTGTCCTTGAGTTTATGCACTCAGTCTCCGTGCCTCCATCCTGTGATTTGGGCGTGACATGCCTGCCTGCCTTAGAGTCATGAGGACCAAATAAATGAATCCATAGCCAGAACTCGAGATAGCACCGGGGACAAAGTGAGTGCTCACCATAGAGCAGTTATTGTTTAAACGAATACACGCTGAACAGAAACAAAAATAATTTTAAATGTATTTTTATCTGTCTAGTTTTTAGAACCTTAATCGTGATGCTACAGATCTCTCTGTACATAAAATTATCCTACAAGGATTAAATCTGATTTTGGGGGGCACTATTATGTTCATTTTTTAAATTTATAACATGAAGCATAAGAGAGTAGTAGATTTGGTCTATAAATTCACCCTCAATGTTCTAAGCACTTACTAAGCACCCTTTTTTTTTCTTCCTCCTAAAAAATAACTTAGTTAAAATACCCAGAAGAGAATCTTTATGTGCATAATCTTGCAAAATGTGTGCCTCATTTACACATTGTGGGTGCTGTGAGTTCTGTAATAGGTAATTAATAGATACATGCAAATTACTGCATGGTACCAAATCCAATATTTAAATAAAGTTTAGACATAAAACAAGGACACTGGTAGGGTGTTTTAAGGCTCCATTGGGGAAGCCACTCAGTTAAAGACACAGGACTCACAAGTAGTTGTCACCAACAGGAGCAGGGTTTTTTGTGTTTTGTTTTTTTTAAATCATATTTTAAAATGGGATAAGTGAAGAATTCTCTGTTCTTTAATGTGATAGAACATTATTTTAACGTGTAATTAATTTTTTTTCACTAATTCACACTCATGTGCTTTTACCATCAAGTCTGCCTACACCATCATGGTAAAATTACATTAAATTTGTCATACTTCCATATTTTTTCATGCTTCTATATTAGTTGAGTCTATATCTTGGGTAGGAAGGAAGGTCACTATAAAAGGATTCTCTATAGCAAAACCTTTGTTGGGAAAATTTTCAGTGGTAACTCAGAAAACAACAACAACACTTTCATTATTATTATTATTATTATTATTATTATTATTATTTTGGCCTCAATGTAAAAAGTGATAAGATATAAACAGATGGCATGGAGTTTTTCTCAGGCCACTTGGACCCCCCTCGATTGCCTAGATTCTGCCCATCCCTATAGGAAATGAAGCAAACATCCGTTTCCCCATCTTCAGCCCTACAGCAAATTAGATTGATAGCAGTAAAATCTGATGTAAGAGAAATAAAGGCCCTAGAAGGATTATTCTTTAGTCGCATAACAAGAAGTTCTCATACGCTTGCTTGAAATCTGACACTTGTAGCTTCACTGTGAAATTAATTTCTGCCCTTTTAATCTTGGGCGGTCTCTCCAAGTCAGACTTGCCTTTCACTGCTGTCAAATGAAGCTACAGCCCCCAAATGAATAACCCAAGGAAGAGTTTTACTCTTGTGTTTTGTTTTGTTTTGTTTTTTCTAAATGTGCTTCCCAGAGCACTTGAAAGACTTCAAACAGCTTTGGTGTTTTGTTTTGATTTTTCTTCCTGAAAAAAATTGATTCCATCCATACCTGAGTTTGGGAACAAAGATAGGGATGTCTTTGTGTTTGGAAAGTACTTTGAAAACCTTGACTGAAGCACATAGACAGACAATGACATGAGGGGCTTTTGTTATTTCAAAGGATAAATTAAGAGGCTCAGAAAAAGCAGTGAATGCACTTCTTTAATTCATGAAAACTTTCCTGCTGGCAGAACAATGAAAGAGGAATCAGGCCTGGCAAATTATGTATTCTGGATTAATTTATATAACGACAATAAACCCTTCAGAATCATGAACATGTCTTGGCTCAATGTAACAGCATGCTATGCATCCAGGAAATCTTATATTTATGATAACAGGTATGGTCTTCATGAGTAAAGTAGTATGGGTGTAAAAGAGAAGCTATGGAATTTAGGTTGTTTGGGGTAGTTGTTATTTTAAGCTCAGTGATATATATATATATATAATGTCCAGGACAATTGTGCAATCTCTTGCACATCCTGGCGATTATTTAGGGTAACTTACAGAAGGAAGAAACCCCATTATGTAGAAACATGCACAAAATCATGTTCTGTATAAAATTACCACCCGAGTAAAACAAGAAGAGATCAACCTAAATGCATATAAAAGCTTCATTTAATGTCATTTGTGGTGCTGTGGACCATTTAACATGGCAGAAACCTCAATCAATCAGGCTACCCTGAAATGTACACAGCTGTTCTCATGCTTTTCACGTGTTGGTAAAATTGAATACTTGAAATTAGTTGCTTTTTAAAAAAGATAGAAATCCATACATGCAGAAAGCATAAATCATAGTCAATTAAGTAATTTTCATTAACTAATCATGAGGTTGATAAATGTTAAACCATATTCATTCAAGTGATTATTAAGTGCACACGAGATATCAGTCACAGGCCAGCTTTGAGGGTTAACAACAACATTCGTCCTTTGAGAAACTCAGTCTGGGATGGTAGGTGAGGGGACTATGCAGACAAATCAATACATTAAGTTCAGGACAGATGTGCAGAGACATAAGGGGGCTCAAAGGAAAAAGCTGGGGTATGTTGGGCATATTGTGAGTGAGAAGAACAGAGGGCAAAGGGTAACGGTGGATATTTCTCAGAGGAAGTGACATCTAAGCTGAGAAGAAGAATAGGAATTTACTTTGCATGTAAAGACTCTCAAAAGTGTATTCTGAACAGCATTCAGCATAAAGAACTTGACCTCTGAAAAAGGTAAGAGAAGGATGAGATGGACTAGTCTAGTGACCATCAGGGTCCCCAGTACATTGATTCAAAGTCTGGACATGGGCCCATGTATCTGTATTACGAATAGATACCATGGTAAGGGCACAGGTAGAGTGTGGTAAAGAGGCCCTTCCTGGTGATGACAAGGACCAGGTGTGATCACAGGTGTGAACGCTGAAGAGAGAAGATGTGGCACTGGCTGAGTCCCTAAACTCTGAGCCTCCTGTGCAACATGGGTCCTTTACCTGTTCATGGGGCAGATCGCTCATTAGCAAACACTGCACAGCTTCTCCCCAGAGACTAGAGACAGACAGAAGAGCTCTTGGGCAGGGTGGCTCCCCGCTCCGACGGGGGATCCCAAGGCGGCTGTAGTTCCTGCCACTCTGCCACTCTGTGGGCTCCCTCAACATCCTGTATTGGCTTAAGCTACTGCCAACTTTTTCTGTCCCTTGCACATCAAAGAGCCCAGACTAAACTCTTCTCCAGCCTTTTCCCCTTATGATGACTGAATTCTTTAGAAACAGGTTATAGACTGTTGTTTTGTTCTTAAATGAATGAATGATAAACAAAGAAACAACTATCATTTCACCAGGCATTTGGCCGCTTCCTCAACCCCAAGTCTTCTCTGAGGCTCTATTCTCCACACACATAGGGGCACCTGTCACTTGAACCTGGCATCCTCCTGGACCCCAGGGCCCGCCGCTCACGGTTCTCACTTCCCTTCAGTAAAGGGACTAGGGAGGAGTCGCTGATGGCAGAGTCCCAGGACATACTAGGAGAGTGAGATGGTTAAGCCAGTAAATGTACTCTGCTTGTGTAAGAAAATCAGAAAATACATGTAAAAGCACTTAGAGATAAAGTGTCATCCTGTCCCCAGCTTGTCCCTGCCGAGTGATTTTCCAGCCTCTGCTTGCATACCTCCATTGATGAGGAACTTATTTTAAGCAGCTCATTTCATTCTGGGACAACATAGATCATTAGAAAATGATTAATTAAATTAAAATATAACATAGTTCCATGTAATTAAAATTCTAGGATACATACAATTATTTCAAAGTGAATAAAACTGGCCTTTTGTACAAGATATAAAATTGCCATTTTTGGAGTACCAGGTAAGATTGCAAGCAGTCCAGCAAGATGGAGAGAATGTTTACCCAGTGCACCACCTAGCGGTTATTTTAAGCCACTTTGCTTTGAGATGTTTTTCCAAGTCCAATACATAACTCGAACAGATGGATAAATATGTACAGTGTTGTGGCAGTTATCAAGTAATTGCCTGTCAACTTCAAATTCACGCTTTGTTGTCTGATCTGTGAAAATGTAACCTGGCCCTTTAATTACAGATTCTTCCTCTGTCTGGCTCAATGCTAAACTTTATCAGTAGAGGGCGCTGGAGAAACATGCCTAGAGGAAGGGTTCCAGGGCCTCTCCACTAGCTTCTGGGAGCGCCACTTTCCAGCCCTTGGTGCATTGCTAGATGCCAGTGGGACACAGCTTTCTCCACATTTGGGCACCACGTGTTTTCTCTAGCTCTTCCCTCAGGCGTTGGTGGTGTGGCTGGGAGTCCCAGACGCTGGAGACCCATTCTCCAGCCTGGCTCACCTCTCCCCGTGTGCTTTCTTCCCACAGCAAATAGAGCTCATACTGAATATATACAGCACTGGCTTACTTTGAGGAAGGAGGGCAGGCAGAGAGGTTCCTGAATTTTACTTTATATGTTCTTTTATTGTTTGAACTGCTAGTTGGCAGCAATGAATACCCTATGCTTTGAGCCTCCAACTGACCCAAACTTTGGGGGCTTCTCTTTGGTTTGCAACTGACACATGTCTGCAGAGTTTTATTTTTATGATCACATATAAGCCATTCATTAGAGATCACACACTAATTATCCATATCCCACTGCTAATCAGATGTGAACATAATCCTCCCAACCTACTGATTTAGCAGTAGAGAGAATGTGGAGCGACACTTCCCAATGTTTCTGACATTGTGTTCCCCTGGAAAGGAGGGACAGTTAGGGTAGCTAGGACCAAGTGTCTTTTGCAACTTAAATAGGCCACAGTTTAAAAGTGTGATATTTAATTGTTCAGGTTGAGTGTGATTTATTTTTGCCCTTAGAGTCAAACCATTCAGCTGATAATAAATGTGACTAATGCCCTCCTGTCTAAGAAACAATGGACATGGTCACAATACTAAATAATGATGTGAATGAGGCTCAGAAAGTATACTGTGTGCGAAAATGTAAATTACAGCACATCTGGTGGTTTTTTCAGTTGGGGTATGGCCTAATGCTAAACCCAGAAAATGAATAAAACAAATTAAATTGATTTGTCTCTGCAACTTTTAAAGTGTGTGACTAAATTTGCACCTATCTGAAGCGTCATTAACAATGCCACTCTATCTAATTATATGAATTTTGCAGGCATCTTGCTCTGACAATAATTGAAAACAATGTCAACTATTTTGCATTTCTAAAATGACTGTATCTGCAGGTCAATAAAAATGTTGTTATATTTGCTAAGTCATGTTTTTATTTCTGTCCATCAAAGGAAGAGTTTGGTACCTATACTATTTACTTATTATGATGGAAACTGTTCATTACATTTAGAGGATTGATAATCCTGGAAAGAATTTGTCTTTATGGGGGAAAAAATTACCTGATTTGCCTAAGACTTTGAGGAGAGATCTGGGTTGGCCTGGTGACGTAGAAATTTACAACTTCTGGGTCAAGAAGAGGCCATGACATTTGTATTGATCAGAACTCTTTGTTGTAAATAACAGAAACTGAGCCGGACTAGTTTAAGCACTCATCATAGAGGCTGGAGAATCAGGCTCAGAAATCTGGCCCCATCCAACGTGAGCTGTAGAAACGGTCTCTTCAAGGCCCTGCTGACGCTTCTAGTTGCCCACCGAATGCTGACCACGGCGGGCCATCGCCATTGTGGAACACCATCAAGATGAGCGACTGTAAGTGCCCTTCAGTTTTGGTTCCTGTGCGTCTGATGGGCCACCCTGCGTCATGTGCCCCTACCTCTTCAGGGGCACGAAGTAGAAAGAGTTCATCCTGAGTTTCCTTAGTGAGCGCTGGGGAACCACATCCCACCGACACCACAGAGTGAAGTATTCCTGCACATACATCAGGGAGCTGGCCCTGGCCGGTGGTGCTCAGTGGTTAAAGCGTTGGCCCTCAGACAGAAGGGATGTGGGTTCCATTCCCGGTCAATGGCACGTACCTCGGTTGCGGGTTCAATCCCTGGCCCTGGCCAGGGCATGTGTAGGAGGCAATCCATCCATGTGTCTCTCTCACATGGATGTTTCTCTCTGTCTCTCTCTCCCCCCTCCTACCTCCCTCCCGCTCCGTCTGAAAATCAATGGGAAAAATATCCTCAGGTGAGGATTTTTTAAAAAGGTGGGTCTTGGATGTGGAGACAGTCTGGATAAAGATACAAACAGTTTACAATGCTCATCTCTACGGTGCCGGCGGGGTCTGACTTACAGGCCCCATTACAGTTCCTCTCATGCCTAGGACAGCATTTCTGTACCTCACATCCAATGCCCTGCCCTGGTTCCTTCTTCCTGTCCCAGCCCATCTTATTATTTTACTTCAGCACTCCCGATCCACCAGTAACTCCATTTCCCTCACCACCACCCTCTCCTTCCACTTTATGTTGGATCTTCCTCCCCAGGTCACAGGAGACACTCCTCACTGGTGTTTGAAGAAGGAAGAACCAGGATGGGGAAAGGGCGAGGCAGAAGGCCCGCAGCAGAGGAGCATCCCTGTTCTCCCAGGTATATGTTCGGATACCCACGGATGGGAAGCCAGATGCATATGCTATACAAATGGGCCAGTGGTGAGGTAGGTCTGCATATTGGTCCCTATATTTAGGCTTTTGGAAAGCCTGAAGCCCACCAGCACCACAAACTCAAATTCCTACACATCCGATTGGTTTACAGATAGCCCAAATAAGCAGATTTCTTAGCAATCTAGAGCCTGCCTGCTTTGCATACCTCATGACACTGTATGCAACTACTGGCCATACAGAAGATAAACTCCGTAGCTATGGAAGCCCCCAAACTGCTGCTGCCCTTTGGAGCTCTCTGACCCATGGACTCCCTACCTTGCTGCTGCATGACACGGCCTGGACACATACCGCCCTCCCCAGTTCTCCTTTCCCCTGAGGCCTCCCTGGCCCTCTTCCTCTTCTGGGTGAAGGCCCCACACTGCTGCCTCTGGAAGGTCTCCTGCTGGGAGGGACGTAGTCTCTCCTGCAGCCCAGTCAGCACGTTGTGCGATACTGCCATCTCATGGGCCTGGCTTTTCCTTCATCAGCCCCGGAATTCTCAAATACATCACAGCACTTTATCTTATCTTACCCATGATTCAGAACTTCTCCATGATCAGGACTAAGTTTCAGCTATGCCAAGGGCTTCCATCAACTAATCTGGAAGCATAGCTGTCAGAAATAAGTAGGGTGACCAGCTGTCTCCGTTTGCCAGGACTGTTGGCTTTCCGGGACTAAGGGTGTTCTGGGATGTAGGACTATCAGTGCTGAAACTGGGAAAGTCCCCTGCGAACCACGACGAGGCGGTCACCTGAGGAATTTTCTCTGGGAAAATACATTCTGCACTTCAAACAACTGCTTTCAAGTCAACTCAGTGAATACAACCCTTGCACAGGGCCTGTTGGAAAGTGCTTCACCCATCTATTTAATGCGATCTTGCTTGTAAGTAGGGCAGACATGGATATGTTAACAGGATTTTCTGAGAGCTTGCACTGAAAGTCTTAATGTTCAGAAATCCTTCATAGGATATTCTATACACGAAGGATATCAAAAGAATTTTCATGACTTGGCTGAGTCAAGGAATATTTTATAGTGCTTCCTCCCCAAATGGGAACCATGAAATGGCTATTCTTTCTTTAGAAATTTTCCATTGAAAGATTGATTATTTCTGCTTCCTGGTCAAAATTCACTTCAAGCAGAGTGGTGAGACCACGCTGGCCAAGAGCCCAGTTAGCAGGACAGTTACCCTTGAAGTCTTGTGGGAAAATTTGTCCCCAACAAAATTTCAAGGTCAACTCTGTGGGTAGGAAAGCTCATGGCTGAAAATTGCTAACCTTAATGAAACCAAACTCAAAGCCCATTGAGTCACGCACATTCCCTTGGGTGAAGCTTCATACTTTCAGGAATTCCTGAATCTATTTTCTTGTTGACCAGTAAAAAGCCCAACTCTACGGCTGTGGGTAGACTTGTTTTCAAAATTTAAACTCCTGGCTTAATATGTCTTTAATAGAACATCATCTGGATTTGTGAGAAAACAAACAAACAAAAAACAAGCTCTGAAATTTCTATTGAAATATTTTGCCCATTTTAAAATTGGTTATCTTTTTATTGTTGAGTTGTAAGGGTTATTTATATATTCTATAAACAAGTCCCTTATGATTTGCAAATATTTTCTCCCATTCTGTGGGTTGTCTTCTCACTCTTTTTCATTTTTAAATCTTATTGTTGAAAGTATTACATGTGTCCCCCTTTTCCCTGCATTGACCCCTTCTAGCCCACTCCAACCCCCTACCCCAGCTTTCACCACCCCATTGTCAGTGTCCATGGGTTATGCATATATCCATACAAAAGTTCTTTGTTTGATCTCTTTCTACCCACCCACCCACCCACCTCCCCCTGCCTTCCCTCTGAAATTCGACAGTCTGTTCTATACTTCTATGTCTTTTCTCACTCTTTTTTAATGGTGTCCTTTAAAATACAAAAAAAAAAAAATCAATCTTGATGAAGTACTATTTATTTTTTTCTATTATCATATGTACTTTTGGTGTTATATATCAAAGAAGCCATTGCCTAATCAAGGTAAAAAAAAATTACTTCTATGTTTTCTAAGTTTTATAGTTTGAGCACTTTTAATATAGTCCAGGATCCATTTTGAGTTAATTTTTGTATAGGGTATAAGGTAGGTCTAACTTTGTTCTTTTGCATGGGGATATTCGATTGCCCCAGTACCATTTGTTGAAGAAACTATCCTTTCTCCATTGAATAGTCTTGGCACCCTTGTCAAAAATCAGTTAACAAGAAATGTGAGGGTTTATTACTGGATTTTCAATCCTATTCCACTGATCTTTTTGTCTGCCCTTATTTTAGGACCATACTATCTTCATTATTGTAGTTTTGTAGTAGGTTTTGAAACCGCAAAGTCTGAGTCCTCCAACATTGTTCTTTTTTTGCAAGATTTTTGGGCTCTTTCTGGTCCCTTGAATTTCCATATCAATTTTCAGATCAGTTTGTCAATTTCTGTAGAAAAGGCAGCTAGGATTTTGATGAGGATTGTATTGACTCTATAGATTAATTTGGAAAGTATTGCTATCGTAATATTAAGTATTCTAATCTATGAACATGTTAAATTTGTTTCTGTGCATTTTATTGTCTTAGTGCTATTGTAAATGTAATCATTTTCTTTATTTTCAGATCATTCATTGCTAATAAGTAACAATACAACTGCATTTTGCATATTGATCTTGTATCTTGCAACTTGCTGAACTTGTTGATTAGTTTTAATAGTTTTTTGTGTGTATGTATTTCTTTTTTGTTTGTTTTTTGTTTTTTCTATATGTATCTATTTCTTAAGATTTTTTTTTATAGGCAAGATCATGTCTTCTACAAAATGTGATAGTTTTACTTCTTTCTTTCTAACCTGGATGCCTTTTATTTCTTTTTCTTGCATAATTGCCAAGAAAAGAAAATGGCTAATCCTCTTTAGGGAATATGACTAAGCTTAAAGAAAATATGATATTTGAGCTGGGTCCTGAGAGACAAACAGGAGTTTGCCAGGCAGGGTAGAGAGAGGAAATTTTTCTATATATTCACTACTGCATTTCCTGTTTCTAAATTTTTATTTTAAAGAGGTGATTTTTTTATTTGCTTCTAAAGTGTTGTCATAAATAATTTGTGAAACAAAATCCCTTGGTCTAAGGTGGAATTTTACATGCACAGAGAACTCAGTAGTGTGTTCTTATGTTACTCCTGAACTGAATTTTCTGGACTGACTATGTGATTGAAGTTAATTGGAACAGGCAGCATGACCTATGCTCTTTGGTCTTTACATGATAATAAAGCCCTTGGGTGTCAGATTGGACATTCAACTGCACAGTTAATGAACTGCACAGTTCTTTCTAATTTTCTCTCCAGATGTCATGCCACCACTACTCCGGCAGAGGGCATGCTTTTGAAATGAAATGCCTTCAAAATAAGATTCCACAGCCTTTTACTTTTGGTTCATAGCCTTTAATTTCTGTGCATTTATTACTACCATAATTTGCTTAGAAGTGCAGGAAATAGGAAATAAAGTTAATCCTTAAATTTATGACAAGAAGTCAGAAAACAGTTTTCCCATAGAATAAAAATAGGTGGTAATGAGAGCTTAGCTTTAAGAAACCAGACACTAGTGACAAAGCTGTGTTCAAGCACACTTGGGGGAGGGGCGAAGATGAGGCAACTACCCAGAAAGCCAAGACAAAAATTATGCCATTTGAATACATTTTTGTAATATCTATGTTCAATTGCAGGTGCTTTGACTTAGTCCAAGTAATTGTTTGTTTTTTATATGTAAACGTATTTCCATAGAAAAACAACTAATGAGCAAACTATTATGACTGCATGCATACATCGTGGTGGGATAAGTAGGTCTAATGACAAGGACCCAACTATCATTTTATTCCCCCAGCCCCACCCCCATTACTACTCTTTAATCACTTTCCTCCTCTAGTTCTCATTTGCACAAAATAGAGGTAGTATCATTTGTCTCTTTCATTGTGATTTTGAGCTAATCACCTGAGATAACTCATACAAATGAGCCTTTTAAAATAAATTCGCTTAAAACAAGAAACACTTGATCTTGCAATTCTCCTTCTGCTGGTGGGAGACCATATACTTAAAGGCCAAAAGTCTGTGTGAGTTGCATAGCCTTACCCTCCTGGGAGGGAGACCAGCTTCATTCAAAACTTTTATGTAGAAACCTTAATCACTGAGGCACAGGGTCTTATATGTACAAACAAAAGACTTTTTTCTCATTGGAATGGCAAGCATGGACCTTGTTAGCGAGTCTCTTAAAGGTAAATTATCTGTGGAAACTAGCCCCCAACTTACAGCAGTGATCTAGTTATACATATTAATTCACGTTACTCAGTGCATATGTGTAGATAGATAGATAGCTGATAGGTAGATGATAGATGATAGATGATAGATAGATAGATAGATAGATAGATAGATAGAGCACTTGCTCTGTGCCAGACATTGGGTTTAGACACAAGGGATACGTCAGTGAATAAAACAGACAAAATCCCTATTCTATTGGAGCTTCCATTTTTTGTGGGGATGGGAGGGAGGGGGGCAGTTATGAGGTTTTTTGTTGTTGTTTTTTTATTTGCTCCTTTAATAAAATATAGAAATAATTTAGGGAAATTTGCATTTTCTCTGCTAACATATTTACATAGAAATGATGAGCAAATGTCTGGTTCCTTAAATTAAAATATAAATTTTTTTTCTCTCTTTGGGGGCATTTTCATTAAGAATTCAGTTTTGCTCATTGTCAATATTTATTCAGCACCTATTGTAAACAGAGAGTCTAACAGGTGGTTATTAAATACTTAAAGGGGTTTGTGGCTTGTCCATATCTTCACAATTTCCCCCATTTATTTTTCTCAATTTTCCTGCAAGTTCTTACTTATCCCCTTCTTACAGAAACTTGAGAACAATTTGTAATGGGCATTTAATAACAAATATTTTTATAATGGTTTTTAGTTGACAAATCATTTTATCAGACATTAACTCTTTTGAGACAACCAGCAATCCCATCCAAATATGCTATTTCCGGTTTGCAGTTGAGGAAACTGAGGTTCAGAGACAATCAGTAACATACTCAGAGTTGCACAGCTAATGAGAGGCCCTGCTGGGATTCAAACTCACATTTTCTGCATACAGATCTTAAGACCTTCCCCAAGAGCGCCTCGTTCCCTTCTCTTTAGAAAATGAAGATATCACCTGACTTTTAGCTCCTTCTTAAGCATACCGAAAGTCACCCTGTCGAGAAATTTATTAGTTATGCAGCAGATATAGGCAAACATTAGAATATGTTTTCCTTTTAGTTTGTGTAAATTCTTGCCGAATCCTGGAGTCTAAAGGTTCATGAAATCAATAATTAACACCACTGGTACTAATGACAGCCAAAGTCTACTTTCTGACTTGTCTTCCTTTCTCACCTACACGTCAGTATTGGAAGGATACAAATGAGAATTGCTTCCAGACACTCTCCGACTAACGCTATGTTGAGCTGAATGAACTCTTAACATTGATTCTGGCTTAATCTCTATTTAGAGTAGGAGGTATTGACACTAACTGAAGTAGATATGCTCTGAAGGCAAGGAAGAGCACTGATCATCGATTAAAATAAAATAAAAAATGAGCCTAATCTATCCAAAAGGCGAAGAATGCCCAGTTTTAGGAAAAGAGAACTAGGAGAACTCCTGAGTAGGTTTAGATGTGGAGCAGAGCTGGGCATTCCCTGACTATGGGGGCTGTGCCCTTGGTTTAAGTCGTTCCCAGTTTTATAATAGTGAGTGACTATGGTTTATCTCTGTGCACCTGTTGGTGGTCACCTAATCGATGCCCATGGTGGCCATTGGCTGGTCTTCCAGTCTGTGCAAGGGAGCAATCAGAACGTGAGGGAAAAGGTTAAAGAACAGAAAGAACAAAGAGAACAGAAAGACATGGTGTTGGTGGTAGACCATGGACTTCCTAGCCCTGGGTGAAGAGGAGATGGGAGTCAGAATTTCTATGCCCTTATCCTTTCTTGCTATCCTGGGGCCCAGGGTAAGAATACAAAGGAGAGCCACATACCTTATGTCCAAATCCTATAATTAAAAGGCTAATATGCAAGTTGTCCCCTTGACCAGGAGTTCAACCTGGAGTTTGACCAGGGGGTGGGGCCAGCTGGTTAACTGCCCTCGGCCCCTCCCTCTGGCTGGCACAGCCCAATTGGCCCCAACTGGGGCAGGCTGGCTGGACCCCACCTGTGCACGAATTCGTGCACTGAACCTCTAGTATTTAAATGTTCTAAATGAAGAGGGCAACCCAATAAATGATATACCTTTACAAATGTACCATTATAGTGACCTAGAGGGCCAGGTTTGAACTTGAAATTGTCAGACATCCCAAAGTTCCATGTTGGAACATGGTGGCAGAGGGAGAGCTGGGCCCGAACACTTGTTCAACCCTCCCCCTCACCCCCAGCTCTGACCTCAACCATGAGTGGCTTTATGCAAGTGGAATAGACTGCCCCTCTCTCCTACTGCTTAGGCGGCAGGTTTAGGTTACCCTTCAGCTAGAGATTTCCACGCCAGCAGTGCAGTCTGTTTCCCAAAAGATAGGCTTGGGATGAGGTCTGCAGAGGCCTCCAAAGTGGCCTGAAGACATTTGGTCAAGGTGGATAGGGGACAGCTGGATTCCAGGTGGACACATCCCTTTGGCTCCAAGAATTCCTTGCCCCATAAGGAGGGATGTTGCTTGTGGAAAGCCAGAGCAGAACCCTCTGACTTATGTGTCCCAGGACAGGGCTCCTCTTGGCTGGATCTAAACATGATGCACCTGTGTCCTGGTATCCAGTCCAACTTACTCATCATGCAAAATGCGTGGCATGTTCTCTTTCAAATAGCCGTGCGGGCAGGAGCTGATGTACGCCTCTCAAAACGTGCAGCCCCATGCATGTGCTGGGCCGCTGCTTCAGGTGGACTGTGTGGATAGAACATTTCTTTTTTTTTTTCTTTTTTTTTTATTTTTTACAGAGAGGAAGGGAGAGGGATGGAGAGTTAGAAACATCGATGAGAGAGAAACATCGATCAGCTGCCTCCTGCACACCCCCCACTGGGGATGTGCCCGCAACCAAGGTACATGCCCTTGACCGGAATCGAACCTGGGACCTTTCAGTCCACAGACCGACGCTCTATCCACTGAGCCATACCGGTTTCGGCGATAGAACATTTCTTAAATAAAACCCAGTTCCCAGCATTCTGGGAAGACATTGTGTGGCAAGACATTACCCAATAAAACTATGCTTTTTATTGTCTTTGTTATTGTTTGACTTTTGCTGGTTGAGTGTTTAAACTCACCAAACCACTAAGTCTCATTTGTTTTTATCCATCATGACTGGCTTGCTTCCTCCTGGCTCACTGAAAAACCTTTGGACTAGTTTCATCATTTGGGTTAATGTAAAATTAATTGTACAGTTTCTCTATTTGCTTTGGTAACGTGTAGCTTATCGTTTTAGACACGTCCAGGTTATAATTACATAAAAACACACCGAGGAACATCAGTACATTTCTATCCTCCTTCAGTATTCTTTAAAGCTGTTTAGAATAGCGCTTAGAGCCAAGACACCCATTCCCATCAGCCCTGGGGTGGCTGACGAGGCCTTGGTTGGCTGGAGCTCTGAGGCCAGTGGCTTCTATTTTCTAGAGGCCTCTTATTTACCTCAATGTAAAACCTTATCATTTTCTAAATGCGCTCTGAAGTTAAAGAGGTTAGGGGGCTTTGCAAAAGTAGTTTTGCTCTGAATGCATCTGAGAATAGATGCATTTATTAATTTACTCTGAGTTATTAATCTAAATAAGATCAGTATTGCCTCCAGTTTAGACGTTCATTTGCTCTGAATGCTTCTGAAATGCCTTTCCTTCCCCCTCATCTCAGTTTCTCCTGGTTCTACTTATCCTTCAACACCTGCCTAAGTTATTCGATCATCAAACAGGTACAAAGCTCCTATTTCCAGGTGTCATGCCCACCATCGTCTTGAAGCCTTCCTTGACCATCTGGCTGGCCATGGGCTCTCCCTCTCCCTCTTCAGAACTCATAGTGCATTTCATTCCCATTCTCTTTCTTTTTTTAAAATATATATATATTTTATTGATTTTTTTACAGAGAGGAAGGGAGAGGTATAGAGAGTTAGAAACATCGATGAGAGAGAAACATCGATCAGCTGCCTCCTGCACACCCCCACACTGGGGATGTGCCCGCAACCAAGGTACATGCCCTTGACTGGAATCGAACCTGGGACCCTTCAGTCCCCAGGCCGATGCTCTATCCACTGAGTGAAACCGGCCAGGGCTCATTCCCATTCTTTATGCATAGTTCTGTTTCATTTTTTAATTTCAGTCTGTTTTCACATATGTAGTCAAGTTTTTCCAAGGAGATTATAGATCCTTGAAAGAAACACCACTTCTTATTATAAAGCCTTGTATTTCTCACTCCACCCACTGCAGTGCATTTAGCATCTCTACAAAATTGGTTGACTAATTGATCGTGACTATAGTAGTAATAAATATCACTTTCTGAGTACAGTGCTTGGAGCTCAATCTGTATAGTCAGGCGGAACCAGACTGAACCCTGACAGTATAGCTGTTACCTACCCGTGCCATCTGTGGCTGCTGACTTACCTGTTTCCTCATCTCTAAAGTTGAGATCAGTATGGCTACTGCCTCATGGGGTTGTTTGAGAACTAAATGAGATAACACCTGGAAGAAATACTGAGAAGAGTTGGCGTACAGAGAATGTTAGAGGGAATGATAATAACCACAATGGCCCAGGCATGGGGATACATTCTTTACATATTATATTATCAATCTAACTCCTACAAAGGAAGAACCGGTATTATACCTATTTTACCAATAGGCAATCCAAGGCTTAAAGAAGGTAAGTAGGACACAGACCAGGCAATCTGATTGCAGAGCCTACCTTCTCACTCACTGCAGGATGCCAGTGGCAGTGACAATACTATCAGGATCTAGTGGCATTGTTCCCTTCAGGTCACCTGTTGAAGAAACATGTTGGGAAAGTACGGGAGTTTATATATAAAGGAGTCCTGTCCTAAACTGGAATGGAGAGTCAGATGTGGCAGATGGAGAGGTTGGCAGAAGTCAAAGTCAATGAGGTTCTTGGCTGAATCTGCAGTGGGAGGGGTGGTGCGCCCTGGTGCCTGATGTGGAGAGACAAGGGTAGGGTACAGAGTGTGGCTTTTGGTTCTATAATGTGCAAACCCTCTAGGGCCGTGGTTGGCAAACTGCGGCTCGCGAGCCACATGCGGCTCTTTGGCCCCTTGAGTGTGGCTCTTCCACAAAATACCATGGCCTGGGCGAGTCTATTTTGAAGAAGTGGCATTAGAAGAAGTTTAAGTTTAAAAAATTTTGCTCTCAAAAGAAATTTCAATCATTGTACTGTTGATATTTGGCTCTGTTGACTAATGAGTTTGCCGACCACTGCTCTAGGGCAAGAGGCCTCAGACAGATAATGAAGCAGCTGTTTCTCTGAGGGACAATGAGACACAGGAGTATGAGCAGCCGGCTGGAGGCCCAGGGACAGGTTGTGACACAGAGTGTGGTGAGTGGTGTCCTCCCCACCGCACAGGCCTGGCTGTGTGACCGTGCATGCTGCAAAGGAGTCCGTGCCACCTGGGCATCCTGGGCGGTAGGCAGGGCACGCTGGGTGCAGGCAGGAGCAGTGGTGGAGAGGGACCCCAGAGTGGCTTTCTGGGCAGAGCAAGAGTTGAACTTGAAAGTCCTGAGCACCTATGGACACCTTCCAGGATCATATTGAGCTGCGGTCCTGCCTCCTGCAAATGAATGCGCACAGTGAGAGCTGGGTTGCTCTCTCTCTTGGACTGCATCGTGTCCTCTGAACTCATGTGTCAAACTCCCAGTGTACCTCAGACTTTGGAGATGAGACCTGTAAAGAGTGATTAACTTAAAATAAGGCTGTTAGGCTGGGCCCTAATCCCACATGACTGGTGGCCTTACAAGAAGACACCAGGGGAGCACATGTGCAGGACAGCCACAGGGAGAGTCAAGTGGGCATTAGTCTGTGAGCCAAGGAGTGAAGCCTCTGAGGAAACAAACCTGCTGGCACCTTGATCTTGGACAGCCAGCCCCCAAAACTCTAAGAAAATAAATGTCTATTGTTTAAGCCACTCAGCCTGTGGTTTTTTGTTTAGTTTTTGGTGGTTGGTTTGTTTGTTTTTTGCTGCAAAAAGCTTTATTGTTTCCATTTGTTCCATTGCATGGAAGAGGGCACCAGGTTGGCTAAAAGAAGGGCTGGTAGTTTCGGGGAGAGGCTCAGGTAAAAGCCAGATACCAGGGGGATGCAGAGGGGCCCCTCAAAGGCCTCTGGGCTCCACAGGCTCCTCTGGTGCTTAAGGGGGAGCCTTTTGAAGAGATACCCGCCCAGCCCAGCCTGCGGGCCGCCAGCCTGCGGGGATGAGCCAGGTGTGGTCCATCTTCTTGATGAGTTTCACCCCCTCACCCCGGAAGTGGTTCTCCAGGAAGCCACAGAGCTGAGGGTCCGCGCGGGTAGAGCCAGGGCCTGCGGCTTCCATGGCGTCCTGCGTTCTGCCCACTGGTCTTGGGGAGGCTTCAGCGCATCCTGGAAGAGAAGGCAGCCACCGCGCTGGTTTTGCAACTTTAAGAGAAGCTCAGCGCCCTCGTGCTTCTTCTCCACCCACTCGCCCTCCAGAGCCACATCTTCCTGGTGGAAATAGAAGCCCAGAGAGAGGTATGTGTAGGGCCCACAGATGCAGGCTGGCCAGGCGGTTGACCGCAGCCTCCACTGGGTGGAATAATTCTGATGAATTTGGGAGCTCATGGTTGTTCGGCAATAAGGAGTTCAGGTAGAAAAACACGGTGTGTTGGCTGGTCCCGGAGGTGGTTCTGAAGGTGGTGACTGGATGAGATGCAGGAGAGTGGTTGGAGGCTGGGGGAAGGGGCATCCCTGGGTCTGTTCCATCCAAACACTGTTGAAGCAAGAGACAGTTACTTTGTGTTGCTATTTCCCCAGTGTTCCTTGGAGACAAAGATAGTTCTAATAACTGAATAATTTTAACAATATTTTTCCTTTAAAAAATAAATGCATCAAGCCCAGCCAGGGTGGCTCAATGGTTGAGTGTCGACCTCTGAATCAGGAGGTCATGATTTGATTCCCTGGTCAGGGCACATGCCTGGGTTGCAGTCTTGATCCCCAGAAGGGGGCCTGCAGGAGGCAGCTGATCAATGATTCTCTCTCATCATTGATGTTTCTATCTCTCTCTCCCTCTTCCTTCCTCTCTAAAATCAATAAAAATATATTTAAAGTAATAATTAAAAAAAATAAATGCATCAAGTTAACAATTTCTAATTCTATCTGAGGAAATTTTAGTGGGCTTTCAATTACAATGTTTCAACTTAACTTGCAAATGGGCGATACCTCCATCCTACTATCTGCTATTATTATAAACACAGCTTTGAGTCTGAACAATCCGATGCTGATTAGAGGTTTTCAGCATTAAGCACTGGTCTCGTCTCTCAGTTTTAACAAATAACACAATACATAACTCTCTGGCACGTCCAGTCCTTTTATGTCGTGCAATTGAAGCTCCCTCTACTCACGTGACAAGCCAACAGAATACATACTATAATCAACTGAGCAGGCTATGATTAACGTTGCACAGAGCTGTCCCCAAGCTTCCTCAAACTCCATACTGGTTCTTAGATCAAAATATGGCAAGACATATTTCTCTAATAAAAAGAAAATTTCCAATTAAGAGCATCTGATCCCTTAGGGAATCATGAATCACATTAGCACAGGGCCTAACCACAACTGTCTCTCCTGTGTTTTTTTCACTTGCTTCTGCTACACAAAGCCAATCCTTTGTGAAGTGCTGGCCTTTATACTGTGGTTGGGACCATCATATTAATTAGTTGAGCAATAATGCAGAGAGCCCACTCCCATTACCCTGAAATGGGGCACATTCCAGCCGTGTCTGCGCAACCAGTAGATGCAGCAGTTATGTCCCTGTTTCTTGAGAGTCTACACATAGCTAACCAAACATAATTGATGCGTTTGAAAATATGTTGTGAGGTCCAAACACAGGTTATCTCCACAAGTTTGGTTACTTGCTTGCTCTCTTCACTGACAGCAGATATTTACGTTGCACATAGTAGGAATGGAACAGCATCTCAGCTGCCTTCCCATGAAAGACACTGTCAAATCATTTGGGGTTCCCCATACAACCTAAGGTCTAGGTGAGTTAATAATAAACAAGGCACTTAGGCCACTCCAGGGAAAGGACTAATTCTGCCTGACTCCAGAATCAACTCGGAACCATTTGCTCTAATGTCAATAATTTCTTCATTATTCTTCATTATCCCAAGCAAGGTGACAGTGGTTATTCCCCCTCTGGGAAAACGTTTTTTGTCAGTTTGGTTAGTAGGTCACTAAGTATAAAGTGGCTTCCCAGAAACTCAAGGACAGTGTCAGGAGAGTCACTCCAAACTCCCTGAAAGCCTTGGGCGTTAATTTGTTTAGAGCATCACTAGATTAATTAAAGTCCAAAATCTTACATCATTTCTGGCGGTGTGGATGCTGTGTGCCACACATCCTCCTCTCAGGACTGCAGGATGTATTTCTCCAGCTGTTTCTGCGAAGGATGTCAGCTGACAGCCCTCACAGCCGTTCCACCCATATCACATCCCTTCCTGGGGCAGCCAGCATCCAACAATGTTTCTTCCTCCCAACTCAGAACAACTCTGAAAGGCCATCCTGGCTCCACCATTCCCTGTGGGGTCACCTCAGGCCCTGATTTAGACTGCATCGCAGCAGGTCTTCTTTCCCTTCCCAGTCCTGCTTCTGGCCCTGTCCTTCCTTCCCTTCCACAGGTTTTGATCCTGAGAGCCCTCCCCAGTAAACTACTAATTTCCATCTTAGAGTTTGTTTCCTAGGGAACTCATTTTGCAATAGCTGGCTTCCCCTTTTCCTTAGCTTATACATCCTTGTTTTCTGGCTACTGGAATTAGCCAATTGAGAATGTATTGATCATATATATGTATATTTTTCCAGCAGAATTTCTGGGGATGTAGGTCCTGACTACTTTATAGTCTATACCCATGGTCGGCAAACTGCGGCTCGCGAGCCACATGCGGCTCTTTGGCCCCTTGAGTGTGGCTCTTCCACAAAATACCACAGCCTGGGTGAGTCTATTTTGAAGAAGTGGCATTAGAAGAAGTTTAAGTTTAAAAAATTTGACTCTCAAAAGAAATTTCAATCATTGTACTGTTGATATTTGGCTCTGTTGACTAATGAGTTTGCTGACCACTGGTCTATACCCACTGAACATGTGGTATAGTTAGAATTGAATAAATGTTAACTGAGCAGAAGAAGCTCTCAGGTGGGATGGGTGGGAGTATTATTGCTCACAATAAACAGTAAATAGCTTATTTAGGGCTAACCAGTAACTTTAGAGGACTGCAAGTGATTGAGTTAATTTGGGCCTAGCATTATACATAGGCAGTTACGTTAAACACTGGAAAATGCATACATTTTGGTCTCCATAGAGTACATTAGGGGACGGAGAAACTGACTTCTTGAAAAGCAAAACATGGAATAGTTTGTTGATTTTCAAGTTTCTTATTTCAAGACATTTTTTTGGAAAAGGTCTTGCCATCGTCTGTTATTCTGCATGGAGATGTTTCATTGTTGGCCTTTTTGGTTCCTGTTGAACAGATCCAAAGTTAGAATCAGTTGAGAAAAGGATTATTAGAAAGTAATGTTATTGTCAAACAAGTAGATTTAGGAACTATGTCACAGTTCGCTGGGGTCACCCTGACCCTTAAGACCTAGAGGAGATGAGCTCAGCCCTCCCTCCCGTGATGTGTGGAAAGCCCAAGGGACTCCTCAACAATTCAATGAATGTCCAGATCTGCGCTGACTCCCAGCTCCTATTCTGCTGAATTTGTAGAGTTTAAGGATGCTCTCTCTACCATCTCTTGTTTTCCTTATTCTGTACTACGTCAATACAATGTCAAGTTCAGCCTGTAGAACTCCTCCCCACATACACACACACACACCATTCACACAAGGCATTCTTCTTTTTTATTTTTATTTATTGATTAAGGTATTACATATGTGTCCTTATCCCCCCATTGCCCGCCCCCCTCCCCTCCCTGCTAAGGCATTCTTATATGTAGCTAACTTTACTAGAGTTTGGGGAGGATAAGAGTTATTTTACATAGAATGCAAAAACATGAATACAATATTCATCATCCTTGTCTTTAAAAAAAACAAATCTTCTGTCTTTTTCTGTAACAATACACACACCGGCCGGCCTCCGTTTCTTCATTCACCCCTCCCTTGTGTGCCCACTGTCTTTTAAGAGAATTTAAAATTTTCCCTCATATTCTTATAGGTAATAAGTTAGCCCTATCAGAAACTTATTAGGTCACTTTGACTGCAAGTGACAGACATCCCAATTCAAACTGGTTCACGCAAGAGAAGCGATTAAATCTTATAACTTAAAAGTCCGGGGCTAGATCTTATTTCGGGCGTGGGTGGATATGGGAGCTCTGCCATGTCAGCAGATCAGCTTTCCTTCTCTCAGTCTGCTGGCTCCTTCTCCCTGATACTGGCTCCCTCTCAGATGCCTTTTGTTCTGTGCTGCAACCTGACTGCGCTAACTCTTCGCATCGTCTAGCATTCAGCACCACCCGGAAGAGTTGTTCTGCCTCTGCCTCGGTCTGAAAGTCTCAGTCTCATTTGATTGGCTGTGAGTGAGTCACATGTCTATCCCTTGGCCTATCATTGTGAGCGTGCCCACTGGCTTAGGCTTAGTTCCCATCATCCCTCTCTGGAGCTCTGGGGGTGGGATTAGCTTCACTCAAACCATGTAGAAGCTGTAAGCGGCTTCTCAGAGGAAAACCGGCTGTGATACCACAGAAAAGATGAAACGTCCCAGAGCAACAGCCCAAAAGAGCAATATCTGGTACATGCTTGACCCACCCCCATAATCAGCTTAGGGCCTCACTTTGAATATCTAAAGACACCCTGACGTTCTAAAACGATTGCATGTACATGCCTGCCAAATTAAGTCTGTTGGCAAAGGCCATCCTCCTACCCATTGACAGTTTAGAGTGGGAAGGTTTATTTTTATAGATACTCGGCAATGGCCTGCAGGTGCCAGTGATGTTCTATATCTTTATGCAAATGGCTACATGGGCATATATGCGTGTAAAATACTACCAAGCTGTATACTTTAGGTGTTTCTGTTTTACATGTGTTATTATGCTTTAGTTAATTTCAACTTCCTGCAATATGACCAGCAAATGTCTGTGTGATCTTGAGTGCAATAGTCAAGCCTACTAATTTGGTCTGCCTGAATACTAAGTCTTAGTCACCCAGCGGTGAAAGCAGCCTAGCTGAGGTCCCCAGGGTAGGAAACCCAATATGTGTTTGGGGCCAAGTCCTAGTTGGCATTAATATGGGTTTATTTGCCCGAAATCTCTTCTGAGACATATATATCGTTCAGAAACTTGGTGTTTTGACATAAACATTTAGAGACTGAGGGCAGCCTGAAAGATGATGTCTATAATTTAGGCTTCTAAACATTTCCCTAAATCATTCAGATGAACGTATTCAAGGCGGGATGATAGTTTGCCTTCTATCATAAATAGAACTAATCAAAGTCATTAGTCCTCAGTGAAACAATCACACCTGATGTTCCTTTAGTGCAGAGTATAGGAGACTTAGAATTGGAAGATCTGTGTGCAAGTCCTACCTCACTGTTTACTGGCTGTGTGACTTTGGGAAAGTCGCTCAACTGTGCCTGAGCTTCAGTTCCACCTCTATGAAATAAAATAATGATAATGAGTGAGGTTCCTCTCTTTCAGGGCTTCTCTGAGTAATAGAGATGACATGCACAAAGGTCTTTTTAAAATGGTAAAATTTAGTTATTATGCTGGTTTCCACTGCCTTTGATAAGATTTATTGTGTTTGGGTTTTGTTTGTTTTTTTCAATGCCCTCTTTTGAACTTATCTTCTTAAGCACTCTACTGAATAGACTTTTCTCTTCATAATTCCCTCTAAGACTAAGTGATTCTCAGTAGTTGGTTCAGTAGCCCCTTCCATTTTGCCAATGCATCGGAGCATCAGAATTTTATCTTACATTTTTTAGATCCTCTATCTATATAGCTTCTTCTTGTCTTTCTGGATCTTTTGCAGTTAAATCTGCTAATTCGTTCTGCTTACAATATTACTCTTCTTTGAAATCTCATTTTAAACTCTGGCCAACCTGACCTAAGGCAGAGTTTCTTGATTTCTCTTCATGTTTCAAAGATTGAATACTTCTTTGGCTATACAAGTAAGATGAATAAGGAATAACTGGTATCAATAAAGTGAAATATTTTCTTTTGAAAGGTGGGATTTTTCTTACTGTTTTTCATAAGCTTCTCCAGGGAATGATGAGAGAGACTTTTATCAGAGTTATAAGAAAATTTGATAGATTAACTAATTATCTTAGGTCTATGTGTAGAGTATCTATATATATATAAAAGCCAATAGACCAGCAAGACTGGAATGACCAGTCACTATGATGCATACTGCATACATCCAACCAGCCTGATCAGGGGTGGGGCCGGCGGCCAACCTCCCGCATTATCTCCCCCTGGCTGGCCTGGCCCCGATTGACCCTGATTCAGGGGCGGGCCGGCTGGACCACACCCATGCACGAATTTGTGCACCAGGCCTCTAGTAGGTATATAGACTGCAGAGCATATGCCAGGTAGAAGGTACTTTATATCTTTTATCTACTTTAATCCTCATCACCATTCTACAAGTTTGCCATTATTTTCTCCCTTTTACACATGTCAAAACTGGGGTTAGCTTGACAATGTCACATGGAAGATACATATTTGAATAAGAGATGCATCTAAATCCAAAGCCTGTGCTTTTCCCAAAAGATGTTCTTCAGTGGTCCTCATCTGGTAGGGTTTGGTGGATCTCCAACCAGATAAAGATAAACTTTGGTAATAGAATACTGACTTATTAGCCACATGGCTTATGTCCAGGATTCATATATGTCCTTTTAACTAGAGTGTAAATCAGAAATGAAGGAACAAAAGAAGAAAAATGATCACTTTTTTCCCTGCTTCTACTGAGGACTGCTCAAGAATAATGATAGTTTAAAAAATACCAGTCCTTAGTAGACTCATCTTACTAGATTGCTTTGTAAATTATATAAATGCCTAATCATTATGTTGTACCCATGAAATTAATACAATATTATTTGTCACCTGTAATCAAAAAATAAATTTAAAATATCAGTCTTACATTGCTTCAATAGGAATGTCTATTACTTTTAACAAATGCTACACAAAAAGTGGGTTATTCAACATAAGTATGGACCACCAACAAATAATAAAATTTGTTGGTGGTCCATACTTAATTATGGTGTCTACTTAAGATGAATAATTGCCAACTTTTAGGATATTAGGGATCTGGATTCAAAAGCCTTTTGGGAAACTATAATTTTATAATGTGATTAATTATTTAATATTAATTTAAATATAGTCAAATTAAAAACTTTGAGAAGACAATCTACTAGTAAGTATATTCTCATGGAGACACATATGCTTTACAAGTTTGGAAAACCAAACAGCTAGAATGATACAGTTGTAAGCACTTAAACATGCTAATGTGAACATGACTAATATTATTGACATGCTAAGCTATACACTGGTACTTATTTAGTAAATTAGCATATCGCCAAGAAAAATGTATAATTAAAAGTAGACAAGAGGGCCTCCCCTCTGTGTTTAATCTTTTGGAAAAGCAGACATTATTATTCACTATAAAGTTAGAGAAGATATTTTTCCTAGACTCAGAGGCCCCAGTAGAGTATTAGTAGGTCAGGGAATGACTCAGATTTACAGTCCAAACAAGCTCCTATTCTGAGTGGCTGTGAGCATCAGCTTTCACATCTCTGCTATTGAATCAAAGCAGCTACCACCACATTTCTGAGACCTTTTTTATCCCCTTTCACCTGTGACTCCCCAGATCCATCACTCAAGATTAACAAAATATAACACATGACGATCAGAGGTCAGCTTTGAAATATAAAGACATTGTGTTCAAATGTTAAAAGCAAGGTCAGCAATAAATCACGTTGCAAAGAAGCAGAATGTCATAAATATAAGACAAGAGATAATAAATCATAATTCAGAACATGGAGCTCCACCATCCTAAGAGAATTAACCATAAAGCAACAACAGTAAAGATGATGACAACAGCTAGCATAGTTCAGGGATCTGAGGCTTAGAAGAAAAAGGCCAGAATGTTCAGAGGGTTCAGAGGAAAAGGTCACAAGCCTAGACAGACTAACTAGGTATAATAATAATGTTTGTTTGCTTGTTGTTTGTCATCCTGGCAAATGCTATCATTATAATCCTTAGGCTTTTTGTTTGTTTGCTTGGTTCCTAAAGGTCACTCTAGGAAGTGTGATATCAGTGATTTAGAGGACCCTAAGAATAAAATCTCATGTATTCAATTAAAGATACTCCTAATATCTTAGAGATGAATACTGAAAATCTTTAAGTAGCAAGAGTAAATATATATCACATTCTTCCGGTATCACTTAGCCATGCTAAAATATCATCCCGATTCCTTTCAATATATGGTAGCAATCACTAACACAAAAAGAAGAATGGTTTATTCTAAGATAGAGATTAGCCACAACCACAAATCTAAATGCCAGCTTTCTTGGTCAACTACAAATCTAATAATGGTTTAAAACCACTAATGACTGTACATCATATTTTTCTTGTGATGAAGCATAATTATAATACATTAATATTTATGAATCACAGATGAAGAGAAGTGATAAGCCAGTAAATAAATATTACATAAATAAGTAATTACACAAGCAATTAATGCCTCTCAAATTGTGGACTATAAGTTTGAAGAAAAAAACACACGAAGTTCTTCATAGGACCTAGGCCCACAGACAACATGGGAAGTGATGTTATTTACAATGAAATCAACTCCTCTATGATCTGACTTTGAGGCCAAGTAAAACAGAAGGAAGAAATCAAGGTTCTAATCTACCTCATTTTTTCACATACCACGGGAGACATTCTGCACAGTGTCAGTTCAATATAGTTGGTTTAAGAATATCTAAAACAGGCGTCCTCAAACTACGGCCCGCGGGCCACATGCGGGTGTTTTTGCCATTTTGTTTTTTTACTTCAAAATAAGGTATGTGCAGTGTGCATAGGAGTTTGTTCATAGTTTTTTTTTTTAACAATAGTCCGGCCCTCCAACCGTCTGAGGGACAGTGAACTGGCCCCCTGTTTAAAAAGTTTGAGGACCCCTGATCTAAAAGGTATGATCTTTCTCTATTACATGTTCCCATGCAGTCAGTGCATGGAAAGAAGAAAAAAAAAAAAGATTAAGGCAAGAATCCAGTTTGCCATACAATACAATCCACTTGGGATTATCATAAAATTACTTTCCCCCCTTTCAATAATTCTCTAGGAGTAGGGGAATTTTTCTTTTTTCTTACTTGACTGCCCTACAGTCAAAGGGGTTTCCTTTGTAGCTCTTCATAAAAATAACTGCAACGATATTATTCAAACCCAAATGAGCGTTGAATCTTGGCCCAAATCAAGCACTGAGAAATTTGGCTCTATTTTATTGGCTTATTTATACCCTTCTGTATTTTCTGAATTTCCTATACAATGGACATATACTGCTTTTATAATAATAAAAAAATTACATAAAGCCCTAACTGATTTGGTTCAGTAGATAGAGCATCGGCCTGCAGACTAAAGGATCCTGGGTTTGATTCTGGTCAAGGGCACATGCCTGGGTTGCGGGCTCAATCCCCAGTGTGGGGCGTGCAGGAGGCAACCAATCAATGATTCTCTCTCATCGATGTTTCTATCTCTCTCTCCCTCTCCCTTCCTCTCTGAAATCAATAAAAATGTATATTTAAAAAATCATATAAAGAAGTTTAGTTCAGATCCAAAACTTGCTCAGGACCAATAGAAATAAGAGGCTAGGCTAGCTCTACAAGCACCAAGGAGTCTGTATATGGCTTTAAGAACAAAGAACTTAAATGCATATATGCATAAGTCAGTGACACAACAGTGCAGTGAAGGCCTGGGCGGTGGAGCAGGAGCGGGGTGAAGAGGGTCAATGAGGGAATAAAAGGGTACATCTGTAATGCTTTCAACAATAAAGATAAAAAAATTTTAAAAAGAACTATTTCTTATGTTGAGTAGTAAACACTCTGAATGTTGTAAAAGGACACTATTACTTCTTCCCTCCTTATTGTAGGATGTGTGCACTTACATAATTTTCTTCTGCATGGAGGTTAAAAAATAAATTATCTAGCAGCTTTACAAACAATGTGAAGACTATTTGTAATAAATCTGAAGCTGAGTTTTCTCTGGACAGTGTTAGACCAGCAGAGACTTTTGCTACAGGGAGACTGTCAGGCTTATCAAAGGAAGCAAAGATGAATGTCGGAACAGAAAATTATTATTTTCAGGAGTGTTAAGAGAAGCAACACAGTCTGATAAATATTTGGGGAGATCAAAGCAGCCTAATACAGGAGGCTCTAGATTTACCACCAGCTCTAGTGTACAAGCTCTGTGACCTTGAGCCATTTTCTTTACCTCTCTGAACCTCTGTTTCTATTCATAAAATGGCAATGATAATAACAGAACCTAATTCGGAGGGTTAATGAAAGGATTAAACCAGGCAAATTGCTTATGGAACATCTACAAGCCCGTGGAAAGTGCTCAAATAAATGCTAACTTTTATAGAAATCTGGGTGGTCTTCTCCACTTGTATGACAGTGGTTCTAAAGTGCAGAGCAGTGTCTGAATGTGTTGAAGTATATTTGTCACACTATAGACTAGTTTGGATACACGAAGTCCCCTTACCTTCATGCTTAGAGTTTTATTTGCTATTACAACCTTCAACCAACTGGGCCCTAAAATGATGCCATCTGAATAGTTGCTTATCCTAGCCCGGCTGGTGTGGCACAGTGGTTGAGCATCAAGCTATGAATCAGGAGTCACGGTTCAATTCCCAGTCAGGGCACCTGCCCGGGTTGTGGGCTCGATCTCCAGTAGGGGGTGTGCAGGAGGCTGATCAATGATTCTCATCATTGGTGTTTCTATCTCTCTCTCCCTCTCCCTTCCTCTCTGAAATCAATAAAAATATTTTTTAAATAAATAAATAATTGCTTATCCTGGAGGTGACAAGTGGAACTTCCTTGTACAAAATTAGAGAGAGCCAGTGTTTGTGTTTAAGGTGCTAGCAGGACTTCCTAGAGGGAAAATTGTGTCCTATTGGGGGATAAGAATCTGTGTGTATTAATGGTAAATTTCCCAAATGTTTATTGGGAGGAGAGAGTTGTTAACAACTTGTCCCACATTGATTTCTCACCACCACCCTGGGCAGCAGCTACTGTTTTAATCTCTGGAGACAACTGAGGCTCAGAGAGGTTAATAATACCTTACTCACACAATGAGTCAACGGTAGACTGGGCACTCCAGGGTCTAATCATAAGTGGGAACATCCATTTATTTGAGGGGGGGCGGAAACATGTTAGCCTGACCCTTTTAAAAAATGGTGTGGGGGGGGGAAATAGACCCACTGAAGGAGAGAAGAACAAAGAGGAAAAGTTCAGCCAGAACATTTTTTCCTCAGAGGCAGAACCAACCATCACTGCCCAGAAGCAAAGCCAGAGCTGGCAGACACTAGGGTGAAAAGACAACCTTCCAGGGAACCTAAGGAGAAGTTGTGCTTTCAAAAGGTGTAAGCCTTGTGCTTCCCCTCCCTTCCAACCTTTGTCACTGGGAAGTGAAATAGTTTCGGTCTGCACGCTGTCTCCAGGGAGTGGATCCAGACTTGCAATAAACAAGAATGAGTGCCAGAGCTCCAAGCCAGCCTCTCCAAGGCCAGACTGCCAAGGAAACCTGGCGCGGCGGCTGCAAGGTCCACTCAGCACAGCCAGTGGTCACTGAGGAGCAGCTCTGGGGAGCACAGCCAGGTGGGGCTCCCCCAAGGCTCACCTAGAAGAACAGGGCATCCTCCTACTAGTGAGGTGTTGTAAGGCTTTTAAATCCTCCAGCCTGGCGTGGCTGGGTGGCTCAGTGGTTGAGTGTCAACTTCTGACCCAGGAGATCACAGTTCATTCCCCATCAGGGCATATGCCCAGGCTGGGGGCTCAATCCCCAGTAGGGGCGTGCAGGAGGCGGCCGATGAATGTTTCTCTCTTATCATTGATGTTTCTATCTCTCTCTCTCTCTCTCTCTGAAATATATATATACATATTCCTGGATGTTCCAGGAACCGCTGGAAATAAGTAAAACTGTATCTGTATACACGTGCACACAGTTTTCTAGAGAAAAGGTCTTTCAGCAAATTCCCAAGAGCCCAAGGGCTTCGTGCGAATAACCACATTCGGGAGAAACACATATTCTGATCTTCCAGAAAAGAACACCAACTCACCACTTTTATTTCTGGAGCAACTGAGCCCAGGCTGTCAGCCCACTTTCCTCTTACAAAACCCTAAGGCACTTAAGAAAGACCACAG
Source organism: Eptesicus fuscus (assembly GCF_027574615.1). Lineage (NCBI taxonomy): Eukaryota > Metazoa > Chordata > Mammalia > Chiroptera > Vespertilionidae > Eptesicus > Eptesicus fuscus. The sequence continues at coordinate 37,684,736 of NC_072487.1, forward strand.
GGGGGGGAAAAAATAACTCAACCCCTCTTCTAATCTAAACCTAATCCTCCTTAAACCTTGCCTGACCCGGGCTCCCAGGAATCCTGCCAGTGCCAAACGATATGATGTTTATCCAGCTCGGGTCTTAGCCTGCTGCTCCTGAGCCACAAAATCAAAGGGGAGCGTTTCAGCTGCCACCTGCTCCTGAATGGGTAAACAAGGACCCGTCAAGAATGCAGGGCCAGTGTTTGAGGACAATGCCTTTGTGTAGTTCTGGCTGAAATAAGGGCACAAGCTCCTAAGGAGCAGGCTTGAGATATGTCCAGAAGCCGTGCCAATTAGTTCAGGAGCCTGGGTACAGCTGTTGCTAATGCACCCTTTGACCCCCGGTGCCCTCTCAGACCACAGCAGAGTGTCAGTAACACCGTGTCCCCTAGAACAGAAGTTTGCAAAGCTACAGTTTGTGAACCAGTTGGGATTGTGTTGGAAGAGCACTTTCCAAATTATTCTCCGAGCAGCCTCAGGTCTGTGAGGGTGACATGGAGCTCAGAACACATGCCTGACCCCCCGTTTTGCCAGAGCAGCTGTTTTGATCTGGTTTATATCTGGGGGATCAGCCATAAGTGTTTTCAGGTGGGGGAGGAGAGTTCTGTTGCTAAAAACAGAATGTTTGAAAAGCACTCTTGTAATATCAGATTTAACACATTCTTACCTGAGAGGGATTTAAAGGAAATACAACTTACAGATCCTGAGATCCAGCAAGCTGGTTTTATTCTCAGTTTTCTCTGCTTCCCTTCACTGAACAAATGTGTGTTTGAATCAGTGTTTTCCTCTCTGTAATAATAACCATGAGAAGAGTAGCTACCATTTATTCAGGGCCTATTGTGTGTCATGAGACATGCTGGGCGTTCAAGTGCATTATCTCACTGGATCCACCGCAGCTCTTTGGGTGGACAGTCATTCTTAGCTCCCAGGTGGGGACAGTGGACACAGCAATAACAACACCCCCAACAGCAGCTGGCCTCAGTGTACCCCGTGCTGGTAAATGAGGGACCAGAACTGTAACCCAGGTAACTCAGAGCCTGAATTCTGACTCAGTGTATAATGTCACCTCTAATGCTTAACGAGCAAGAGGTGTGTGTGTGTGTGGGGGTGTGTGTGTGTGTGTGCAAATCAGATATAAATTATTTATAATTATGCTCAATAGAGCATATCTGAAAGCAAAAGTAGGAAGAAAAAATTCATCCATCATTCCACCCTTCCAAGACCACCAACTGTTATTGAGCATATTTTTTTCCAGTCTATTTTTATGCATACTCTTTAGTTCTGCACATTTAAAACAGCTGTAATTGCCTATGCATATTTTATTTTGCTTTTGTCACTTAATATGACAACATAATAGGATGATGTTTTTCATAATATTTCAAATTCTCTATCATTTTTACTGGCTAAAAATTAATCTCTTAGGTGGAGCAATTCAGCTTAACAAACATTTATTGAGCACATAATATGTTTCCGATTCTATGCTGGAACCTAGTAATACTGTTCTTTTCTTCAAGGAACTAGCAATCTAGCGTGGGGCAAAGAAGATAAATAGATAACAATATAGTTATAATAATAGCTAATACTACCGAACATATACTATGTTCCAGGCACCATTCACATGAACAAACTCAATAAATTCTCATAGCAACCTTATGAGTAAGGACGTCTCTCTCCTCTTTTAATAGATGTCAAGCCGAAACCAGTTTGGCTCAATGGATAGAGCGTCGGCCTGCGGACTCAAGGGTCCCAGGTTCGATTCCGGTCAAGGGCATGTACCTTGGTTGCGGACACATCCCCAGTAGGGGGTGTGCAGGAGGCAGCTGATCGATGTTTCTCTCTCATCGATGTTTCTAACTCTCTATCCCTCTCTCTTCCTCTCTGTAAAAAATCAATAAAATATATTTAAAAAATATATATTTAATAGATGTCAAGACTGAGGCACATCTTGCTAACAAGATGGTGTTTTCAGTTGTGGTAGGTAGAACAATAGCTCCTTGAGGATGTCTGCCTTCTAATTTCTAGAACTTGCGAAATTACCTGTAAAGTGAAATGGTAAAATAGAATGTTACCTAACATGGAAAAGGAATTTCACAGATGTGATTAAATTAAGGGTCTTGAGAGAAGATTACCTTGTATTATCTGGGTGGGTCCAATGTCATCAAAAGGGTCTTTGTGCCAAGGTTGCCGAGCCCAGGTTTGGTCTGACCTCACTGGTCAGACGCCTGGTGCCATCCCCACTGCCTACAACAAACATGGTAGCAGCGTTGGCTCCTCCTGAGGACTCTCCTTTATTTGTAGATGCTCTTCTTCCTGTCTTCACACGGCCTTCCCTCTGTATATGTCTGTGTCCTAATTTCATCATCTTATAAGGACATTAGACAGTTTGGATTAGGGCCTAATGACCTCATTTTAACTTAATTACATCTTTAAATACCCTTTCTTTCTTTAAAGAAGCTACCACATGCTGGAGATTAGGACATATAAATTCAGGGGAGACACAATTCAGCCCATAGCACATGGAAAAGAAAGTTCTAGAGCAGGGGTGGGCTGTATAAGGCCCATGAAATCATTTGGTCTGGCCCTAGCAAGGCAACCACAGGTGGGACTCAAAATTCAATAAATCTAGAAGCTTTTTTTATAGCAACATAAATTTATGTTAAGTGAATTATATTAAACGAATGATATTATAAATATCCAAATGGCCCTTAGCAGAAAATGGTTCCCCACCCCTGCTCTAGAGGGATGAATCAATACCAACCAATGAAGAGCATTTATGTTCATTATGAGAAGGAAACTTTGTAATATTTCAACATTTCCCATAACAGAACAGAGCTAGAAAGTGAATACAATGGTTATGCTAGTTATAGACTCACTCTTTATTTCCAGCACTGCCCTAATGCCTGGCCTGGTCTGCCGGGCTGGGTCACATGCAAACTGCATAGACCCTGCTGTGACCTTTCTCTTTGGAAACTTAAACTTAAATCTGCTTTACACAACTGCCTGACTCTTTTCCAGCACCCACCCAGGTCCCATGTTGCTTCTGCAAGCTACCTTCAAAGGCAGCAGGAGAGGGGAGAGAACAAAGGAGTTTGGCTTCTTTCCCCTCCCAGCAAAACTCCACAGTAACCTCTGTGTGTCCTTCCTCTGTCCTTGATTCAGATCACAATCCTTTACTCTTAGAGTGGAAAAAGGGTGTGAGCTTTGTCATAATGTTAGAGTACATCACCAATAAAGAGATTTATAGATCTAAATTAGGAGTCGGCAAACTTTTCTGTCCAAAGGTAGATAGTTTCAGCATTTGGGCCACAGAATTGCTGTAGTGACTGCACAACTCTGTCATTATTAGCTCCAAAGCAGCCACAGACCAAACAGTTTTTTTAAAAGGGCATCGTTGTGTTCCAGTAAAACTTTATTTACAAAATAGGTGGTGAGCCACTTTTAATCTATGGGCTGTAATTTGCCATAAGTTTAAAAAATTGAATGTATATACTAGGATGAACTTCTGTAGTGAGCCAGGACTGATCAACTATGGATTGTACTCATTTCTTTGTTGATTTATTTAATAAATTATGTATTTATGAAAGTGAATCATAGTCTGGTCCCTTCTCAACACTCTCTATTTTTATTATAAAAATGAAGCTGGGGGAGGAGGGTTCAAGATGAGATTAACCAAATAACTTATATGCATATATGCACACAGACAATGGTGTGGTGAAGGGGAGGGGGCTGGAAGGGGGAGGAGTGGGTTACTGGAGGGCAAAAGGGGGACATCTGTAATACTTTCAACAATAAAGATAATTGTTTTAAAGGCATAAAAAAATGAAGCTCTAAAAATTAGTGTCCCAGTAGCATTTTCCTGAAACTAAACTTTACCTTTTAAAAAAGTTTTTGCTACATAATGCTTAGGTTAAATCTGTCACAAAAATGACCATCACATGCTATAACTACAAAATAAGGGACAGAGATAAGAGTCAGGATTTAAGTCCAAAGAGCTGGTGTTCAATTTTGTCATTTATTCCACCAATATTTTCACGTGTGCTGTGTGCAAGGCACGAGACAGAACAGTGCTGTGGAGAATTCCAGGAGGAAACAGACACAAACAGCATCTTGTAAGTCTGAAGTGTTCCTCTCCAAATAAAGTGAGAACAGAATCCTGCCCCCAGTCCTAGTGATTAGTTTAGGGGAGAGCATGTGATTAATAAGAACAGGCAGATTCTTCCCGTGGCTGGAAGAGCCTAAGGAGATAGTTTATGGGTTCCAGCCACTTAGCTACATGAAGTTTCCCTTTTCCCAAGGTTGTTTGGTTTGGAAAGGGGACTAATAAGCAATAATATTGAAAAAAAAAATAGGTTGGGGGTCAACTGTGGTGAGCCTTAAAAACCAGAAGGAGGAGCCTGAATTATACCCTATAGATAAAATACGTCCTATGATAGAGTAATTGACTTGAATGGGTTAACCATAAACCAGACAAACACCATGTCCACATCTGTGAGATGCTAAACATCAGCCTGGGTGATCCGGCACAGAGGCAAAAGGAAGATCACAAGTGTGTGGCATCCCACGCAGATGGCCAGTTGCAGTGCTCTGGAGCAGGGCTTCTCAACCGTGGCACCAGTGACATTTGGGCTGAATGATTCTCCGTTGTGGGGCTGTCCTGTGCATTGTAGGACATTTAGCAGCATCCTTGGCCTCTACCCACTAGCTACTGCCCAGTTGAGTTAGGACAGAAAAAAATGTCCCCTGGAAGACTGTATTAGTCTTCTATTGCTGCTGTAACAGATTACAGTAAAACCGGGGTCTCAAAACAATCCAAATTTATTCTACAGTTCTGGAAATTAGAACTCCAAAATGAGTTTTTATGGGGCTAAAATCACGGTGTTGACAGGGCTGGTACCTTTTGGGGCCTCTGAGGGAAGAATTCATTTTTTTGCCCTTTTGTGTTTGTTTCTAGCCGCCATCTGTATTCCTTGACTAGTGGCCTCTTCTTCCAACTTTAAAGCACATCACTCCAATCTCTGCTTCTGTCATCCCATCACCTTCTCCTTCACTCTGAATCTCCTGCCTTCCTCTAATAAGGACCCCTGTGATTATAGGAGGCAATCTGGATAATCTAGGTTAATCTCCTAATCTCAAAATCCTTAATCTTATCTGCAATGGCTCTTTTTTTAATATATATATATATATATATATTTTTATATATATTCATTGATTTCAGAGAGGAAGGGAGAGAGAGAGAGAAGCATCAATGATAAGAGAGAAATATGGATTGGCTGCCTCCCACACACCCCCTACTGGGGATTGAGCCTGCAACCTAGACATGTGACCTGACTGAGAATTGAACCAGTGACCTCTTGGTTCATAGGTCGATGCTCAACCACTGACCTACACCAGCCGGGCAAGAGAATCTGCATTTTAAACAGGCTCCCTTGGCAATTTTTCCCCTCCTATGCTAAAGTCTGAGAACACTGCTTCTAATATTTCTGATCTTGGCTCCAATTCACGAGGGAGCTGTTTGCCCCTTCATGGAAAAATCACCATCTTAATGATCGCTGCTCAGGGCTGCCTTATTAACTAACGGGGGCATAGAGACTCAACTCTCAATGTTTGGCAAGGTGATTCCAGCCATTTTACCTCCCCCAAGAAGCAATTTAGCAACAAGTGGCTCACTATTAACTTTTTTCCAATTAACTAATTTATAAAAATAACAGCCAATCAAACTTTGTTTGGGGTTAGAAGAAGTGGCTATCTGTGTGGTACATCGTGAAGGCTGAAGAAAGGCTCATCTCTAGAAATATCTTGGTCCCACCATCTGCTAAGGGGACAAGTCTGTGGTTTGGGTTCTCCTAAAATGCCAAACATGTTACCTAGGAGGAGTAATAAGTTATACATTAATACATTATGATGCAAACAGATGTTTAGATGGGTGGTAAAAGACTAGGCAAAGTCAAGAACATGGCTATTGCAAAGGGCTGAGTGAGTATGCTTTTTCTGTGAAGGCTCGGATAGTAAATATTTGAGGCTCTTGAGTTATATGGTCTCTGAGGTACTGCCAGTTTAATGTAAAAACAGCCATAGACAGCCTGCAAACGAATGAGTGTAGCTGTGTTTCAATACAATTGTAGTTATAACTTGGAAATTTGAATTTTATATAATTTTTACATGTGACAAATTATTCTTCATTTTTTGGGTTTCCTTCCAACTATTTAAAAATATAAAAACACAAAAACAGATGGCAAGATAGGTGGGTCATAGTTTACAAATCCTTGTTCTAAATCCAAAACCATTTGCTACTTTAAATATATATCTCCTGCCCTAACCGATTTGGCTCAGTGGATAGAGCGTCAGCCTGCGGACTCAAGGGCCCCAGGTTCAATTCCAGTCAAGGGCATGTACCTTGGTTGCAGGCACATCCCCAGTAGGGAGTGTGCAGGAAGCAGCTGGTCGATGTTTCTCTCTCATTGATGTTTCTGGCTCTCTATCCCTCTCCCTTCCTCTCTGTAAAAAAAATCAATAAAATATATTTTATATATATATTTCCTACTGCCCCACCTCTCTACACGTGCTCCTATTTCATCTACTTGGAATGTTATTTCCATCCCTCTCCTGTACTTCCATATTGTGCCCTCACCTAGTTCAATTTCTGTCTCCCTCCCAAAGCACCTCCCATCCTCTAAGCGCCATCCTCTCTGATGGCCTTGATCTATTAATGATTTGCATTACTCCGTGGTCCAGGATGGTTTATTCGTAGGTCCTCATGGCACTGAGCCTGACTCTGGGTTAGCACTCATGACTGTTTCTTGAGTCAAGGCAAGACCATCAGCATTTAGGAAACAGTATAGGGATACAAGGTATCAGCCTCACGTGGAATAAGGTTAAAGTTGAAAGAGAAGTGACAGGGCATGCTTAACACCTATAGTGGGTTGAATGGTGGCCCCTGAAATGATGTGTCCACCTTCTAATACCCAGATCCTGTGAATGTGACCTTATTTGGGAAAAGGATCTTTGCAGATGTAATTAAGGATCTTGAGATGAGATAATCCTGGATTACCCAAGTGGGCCTCAGATCCAATGACAAATGTGCTATGACAGAGAGGAGAGACACAGAAGAGAAGGCCATTTAGGACAAGGCAGAGACCGACGTGATGCAGCCACAGAAACTGCCGACGGCCACCAGAAGCTGAAGAGGCAAGAAAGGAAGTGCCGCCCTGTCAATACCTTGATTTGGGGCTCCTGGCTCCAGAACTGGGAGGAAACACATTTCTGTTGTTTTAAGCCACCCAGTTTGTGCTAAATGCTACGGCAAACCTCAGAAGCAAATCCAACCTCTCCCCTCCCGGTAAAGTATTAATATAAATAAATAACTAGTATTTATGTAGTATTGATTATGTGCAGCTTTTCATAGATTCAACCACAATCATATTACATGTTCGCAGCAGTCTTATGAGTTTGGCACTATTCTGAGGAAACTGACATTCAGAGAAGTTGAGTAACCTGAACAAAGACCCACTCAGCTAGTAAGTGGTGGAACCAGAATTGTACTCAGGTCATCTGACTTCAGAGTCCCCTCCTCTTAATTGCTCTGTTATTCTTCTGACATTTCACATGCCCCCAAAAGAGGGGGGAAATGTTGGTTAATGACTTCCTTCTTTGGAAGATGAAATTCCCCGAAGTTGGTTTCTACTATTTCAGCAGCCTTCTTGTTCTGTTTTTAAAAAATTCTCACCTGAGGATATGTTCATTGATTTTAGAGGGGGGAGGGGGGTGAGGGGAGAAAGAGAAAGAAACATCGATGTGAAAGAGAAACATCAATGTATGTGCCCTGACGGGGAATTGAACCTGCAACCTTTTGGTATATGGAGTGACACTCCAACCCACTGAGCCACACCAGCCAGGACGCGGCAACCCATTCTTGATGCGCAGGGATAGTCCACTGCTCAGGTTCAGACAATAGAATTTCCGTCTCAATATCTGTCTCTGTCTCTTTCAGCTTCCCTCCTTCCCTCTCTGATTTTTCAGAAGGAAGAAGGCTTCTGATCTCCTTTTAAGGGGTATGGCCTTCATAGAAATCTGTTTCCCTGAGCAGCTCCATTTGAATGCATTTAACAGCCTTAGCTTCTAGTTTCCATTATGGAAAATAAACGAGAGGAAACAACTGCAGGCAGCACGGGCCAGACGTCAGCCGTGGAAAAGTCAGCCTGTTGCTGGGTGAGTCATGGACAGCCTATCTGCCCTGGGACCTCCCCTAGGAAAAGGCTCTGCGGGCCAAATGCTGGCCATGCAAAGTGACCCACAGTTACGGGCCACTTGGGAGGCAGGAGTGTTCAAGAGCTTGAGTATAACTGGGTCCAGCGTGACTGTCCTGGTATTGCCACTGGCTAGCCATGTGACCTGGGCAAATGCACCTCCTTGAGTCTTACTAGTTTTTTCATCTGTGAAGTGGAAATGATAATAGCATCTGCTTCAGAGCTAGTAATCATGTAACATGGTCACACAGGCAAGCACTCAGTATTATGAAGTGTCAGCTATAAAACTGTTTATATTAAAGCCTTGAAAGGGGCGAAGGAGATCTTCCACCTGCCCACCACTCATTCTCTCTCGACAATTTCTTTTTTTACTAGGTATAACTTCACCACTTTATTCACTCTTGAGTAGCTAGCTGAAGGCCAAAAAATAAGTTGTAAAGAATAAAAATAAAAATGCCCAACGCTCGCACACCTTCTCCTTTAAAAATAATTACAAAATAAAAGATGCTTCTCAGAGAAGAGAGATTTTACATGACCAGAGTTAAGATTTTTTTTTACCCTAAGTCAACTAATTCAGATTACTTCATAACTCTATTACAAGAAAATCTAGTTAGGGCCATTTTCACCACCTAATTCCTCTCATCCCCCACTCCTGCTGCTCCTGGAAACACTCATTATCTCAAGATAATTTCACTGATTATTGAGGCATTATTATTCTGTTGCTTCTGCTGTGACCTCTTCATTGCTGAAATCACTGCTTTGCTTCAGAGATGACACACTGGTAAGCATACTGATTTTTCCTACTCCAGTATTAACCAGGTCCAGAGCCCCAACATTTGAAATTTGAAAAACCAGAATATATAATACCATTAGTAGAAAGTAATACATAGTAGCAATCATTGTAACACTCACTTGGCCAATAATACTAGCACTCCTTTACTTCTGTCTTCTGCATTTTCTACCTACTTGATAATATATATATGATTTACATCTTTTATATACTAGTATATAAAAGCCAATTGATTGGAACGACCAGAATGACTGGAATGACCGGTCACTATGATGCACACTTTGGCCAGCCAAACTGGCCCGATGGGGAGCGGGGCTGGCCTGCCAACCTCCCTTGGCCCCTCCCCCCGGCTGGCGCCAACCCTGATCAGCCTCCGCCACCTCGATCTGGGGCGAGGCCGGCCGGCCAATCTCCCATGCCCCCTCCCTCCCACTGTCCCGGCCCTATTGGCCCCGATCAGGGCAGGCCAGCTGGACCCCACCCATGCACGAATCCATGCACTGGGCCTCTAGTCCTATATAATAAAAGCCTAATATGCAAATCGACCAAATGGTGGAATGACCGGTGGAATGACCTGTTGCTATGACGCGCACTGACCACCAGGGGGAAGACACTCAATGCAGGAGCTGCCCCCAGCCTGCAGGCCCCAGGCCAGCCAAGGTGGGTACCAGTGGGGGCCCCCCTGATCGCCCCGCCGGTCACCCTACAGAGGGAGGCAAGCGGTGGCAGCAGTGGCAGGGGGCGAGGCCGACCAGTGAGTGGGCAGTGGCAAGGCTGGCCGGCAAGCAAGTCAGCACTGCCCCCTGATCACCTCCTGCAGAGGGAGGCAAGTGGCAGTGGCAGCAGGGGGCAGGGCCAGCAAGCAGGCAGTGCCAGGCTGGCCAAGGCGGGTGCCAGCGGGGGGCCTCCCGATCTCCCTGATGGGTGCCCCACAGATCAGCCCTGATCACTAGCCAGGCCTAGGGACTCCACCCAAGCATGAATTTCATGCACTGGGCCTCTAGTACAGCAGTTGCCAACCTTTCGGACCTCACAGACCACCAGTGGTCTGCGGACCACTGGTTGGTGACTGCTGCTCTAATATATATATATATATATATATATATATATATATATATATATATATATATATAAATTACTATACACATATACACTGAGTGGCCAGATTATTATGATCTCTGAATGCATAATAATCTGGCCACTCAGTGTATATCCTATATAATAAAAGGCTATTATGCAAATTGTCCCCTCAACCAGGAGTTCGACCAGCAGGCAGGCCGGCCAACTGCCCATGTCCCCTCCCCTTGGCCAGGCTGGCCAGATCCCACCCATGCATGAATTCATACACTGGGACTCATATATATATATAAACTGAGTGGCCAGATTATTATGCATTCAGAGATCATAATAATCTGGCCACTCAGTGTATTTCTTATGATAAATGGTTGTGGGATATAGTGTTATATACTCTCTGTATTTGGTATTATCTGTTGAAGGATTGAGACCCAGGAGAGTTCATTAATTGCCTAGCCTGGCAGTGAATTCATTGCAGAGCTATAAATCCAGAATCTAGATTTGATTCCTCGGAAGTCCCGAGTTTATGCATGCTTGAGATGATAGTAGAACTACATGCCTTAGCCCTTCTAACCAACATTTAATAAAATTGCATATATCTTTACATAGTTACCACAATAACTCTGTTTCCTTATCTGTTTGACTCTGCACCATCCTATAGAATTTTATCTTAATCTTCCCTGATTTCCCCTTCCTGCAAAAATTTCCTTCATGCATTCATTCTTTCCCTTAGACCACTGGAATCTGATTCCAACTCAGCCACTCCACTGACTGTTGCTATCTTCAAGGTCACTGGTGAACTCCTTGTCAGATCTAGAGGCCCCTTCTCGGTCTTCATGTTAATGGATTCTATATCATGAGATGACTGAGCAAGACTTTCTCCTCCAAATTCCTTTTTCCCAATATTTGGCCATCTTCTCCTGACACTCCCCCTGTACCAAGACTCCTGTTCGTTAGTGAGGATTGACTGAGCCCTCACTGTGGTACAGACATCACATTAAACACTTTTCATGAGTAGCTCAAGGATCAGCTCCTCTGTCTTTCAAGAATTATCTTTCTCTAAATTAGTTTTGAAGTAATAGACCTGCCCAGTTAGGAATTTAGGATCAGATCACACTGTGACGTGACTTTCCACAGAAGCCCTGCTTTCATCCACAGAGTCTATGCAGGATGATCTTCATAATGCAGAATAAGATGAAATTCTTTCAAATGTTGTTTGTGAACAACTTTTAATGAATAGGGGAAAATACCACATAAGAATGCTACCTCTTACACAAGGCAATATGCAAGTAAGCCGGTGGTTATTTCTGTCTGGGGGTGATATTTTTCTTCTTACTGATGTGTTTTGAGTTCTCAGCATTTATACACTCAGCATCTTGACATTCATTTGATGAACAAAACAACAAAGTTAAAATAAGCCCTACAGGAGTCTTGGCACCATGGCCTAAAAAAAAGAAATGGGTATGTGGCATGTTCTGCTCCCGAGTTAGGCTGCATTGCTGCCGCTCCACCTTTCTCACCAGCACCTAAAGACTATCAAATCTGAGGACAGATAGTTCCCACTTTGAGGTGGGGGGGGGGGCGGGGAGAGGGAGGGAGGGGGGGTCCCAAAATTTGTAAATCAGTTATTTGGAGGTTTTTTATTTATTTATTTACTTTGGAGAAGAAAATGTGGGAAATGGTAGCCAGGTCCTTAACAATAATAGTACACACAAGATCACTTCACCTGTAAGAAAATTGATCCATGATATAGGGAGGCCCCAACTGCTATTTACACTAGTTTCTCTGTGAATGCTCATCTGAAAAGATTTGAGGGATGTATGGATGAGTATGGAGAGTTTATTTTTACATGTTTAGATGTTGCCCTTCATTGCATTTCTGCCTAGAGACGCCGCCCCCGCTCCCCCTCAATCTCATGTTACAAAAGCAAGCTCCTTTCTTTATAGGAACCATGTAAGGAAAATGTTCCATGTAGGAGAGCAGTTTGGGAAAGATTGTTAACATGCTCAGAAGTGGCTTGCCCCTGTTCAGGATTCTAATGCAATCCAGGTTTCCTACATTCTCATTCAATCTCTCTCTCTCTCTCTCTCTCTCTCTCTCTCTCTCTCTCTCTCTCTCTCTCTATATATATATATATATATATATATATATATAATTAGCCTTCATATATATAATTAGCCTTCATATATATATATATATATATATATATATATATATATATATATATGAAGGCTAATATGCAAAGTGTCCCCTTGGGAGTTCGACCGGGAGACCAGGAGTTCGATTGCTTGCTATGACATGCACTGACCACCATGAGGCGGCACGGAATGAAGGAAGGCCCCGGCTGGCAGCCGCTGAAAGGAAGGGTCTAAACCGGCAGTTGGATATCCCCCGAGGGGTCCTGGATTGCGAGACGGTGCAGGCCGGGCAGAGGAACAACCCCTCCCATGCACGAATTTCATGCACCAGGCCTCGTGTGTGTGTGTGTGTGTGTGTGTGTGTGTGTGTGTGTGTTGTTATTTTTTTTTTCCCCATCATTGCCGGAAAGAGAATGGGAATCACTATTATCCAAAGCCACATAAAGGCCCATCCATTCTCCTTTATGTGGTCTTGTGTCCTGTTACAACACCCCCTACCCACCCATCAAACACAAATCTGAGGGCTTTTACCTTAGTATGTTGTGACTTAGTCCAGGTATCAGCCCAGGTTACGTTTTTTTCTGCTTTCAACATTCCCTTCAGTCTGAACTAACCATTTGCCTCCTTTCATATTTGGCATCATCTTAATTCTCATTCTTCTTAGATGATCATAAACGCCCAGGGTTTTGCCCTATTGATCATTTGTCTTTGGCTTCTTTGCCATCTATTGATTAAGGCTGGCAGCTATTGGTCTCAGTGATGTTCTCTCTGCTTTGCTCCAACACATAGTACAAGTACTCTTCACTCATTAAATCATAATCTCCTTTGGCTGAACTTGTTCAAAGAACGAAACAAATGCTTCATCTGGATATAAACCTGTGATTTCTTAGCCAGTATAAGATTTAAAGACTTTTTAGTCCCTTGTATAGTCCCGATGTACCAACCTTAAAAAGTAATTTCAGTCTTGTACTTCATTTAGTCTTCTTCCTCAGTAAAAATATCAACAAATTACTCTGGAAGACATCTTTCTTGGGTTTGTTAATTGGATTATCTTTAATAGCCCGTTTTTAGAATTTATTGCTAGGGCTCAAACACAGGCAAATCATCAGCAATTAAATCGAGCAAGGCACTCACGGAATCATAAATAAAACAGAACGAAGTGTTTTTCACTTAGTGTCTTTCCAGGTGGGTTAGCTGAGAAGGAAAGACATGTTCTCTATTTCGAAAATCAGGAGAAGCTTGTTCTACTTGGTTAAAAGCAGGGCTATATGAGGCCACTAATTTTCCAAGAAAATGGTCTTTTACAAGACCCTCCAAGGGTTAACTTTATGACAAAATGGGAGATTATCCTCTGCCATCTGTCACTGAAACCCAGCCTCCATTCTATATGCTAGCCTCGGAGCAAAGAGAAAGCAAAGGGAATCGAGAGACATAAATGTACTAGGAGCTGCTTCACAGCAAGTTTATTTCCCATTTGTCTCCATAAGAAGGCTTTCAAGATGGGAACATTTAACAGGCCTCTCACTGACAGCTGGTGGGAAGGTTAGTGATCAAGGGTTGCAGATATTTGGACAAGGAATGTGTTCTGCTGTGGGGACTGATGGGAAAGTGAGGGGGAGAGAGAGAATGCTAGGTCCTGAAATGGAGACTGATGAAGCTAAAAGCCCCAGGAGCCGTTGCAGGGGAAGAACAATGGATCCTGCCTCCTTGTGGGCGCAGCATCATCCTATGTCCATCGGGGAAAGGCAGGCAGCCCTCTTCAGAGAAACGCGTAGTGAGTAAGTAGCTAAGCGGTGTTCTTGACAAAGCCAATTGTGACAGGCTTCTCACTGATGAGGGGCTCAGCGCTGTCTGAGGAGAGAAAACATTTGTCAGTGAAACAAACAGTGTGAGGAAGTCACAGCCTTTATGCAGCAACAGGATTCTTCTGTTCGATCCTCATCATTTACCCGTTCATCTGATGGGTGTATTTTTCTATCCTCAGTGATTCCAGGCCCTCCCACAGAATCTCAGTGGAGAAATGCGGACTGCGAAGATTTTTGCTTTTTCGATTTACACACTACTTCCGAGGTCGATGAAGCTATTGATTCCACTCACATGCATTTACCACTCCCTCTCCTTCTCGTCCTCAAAGTTTACTGACTCATTCCAAAAACCAAGGTGTAGACATATAGTTGAATTAGAACTGACCCATAGTTTAAGCATGAAGCGAAATGAAAGACTCTTGTTGGTGGCTACTGCAAGGAAGTCTGAACAGAGATGTCTGTGGCCTTGTGGTGACATGAAGCCAGCAAGTGCCAGGCAAAATGAGGAGAGCTGAGTGGAGAAAGGAAGGAGCTGAGCCTCTATCTCCCCCCGAATTCTAGCTCATCCTCCAATTTAAGAGGAAAAAAAGGCTCTGAATAAGTCTTTCTCCTCTTCTGGATTCCCAAAAGGTTAATGCTGGAAAGAACCTGAATAGCACCTAAAGCAAACCTTCCATTTTACAGGTGAGGGAAACTGAGGATCGCAGAGGTGACCTGACTTTTCTGTGGTCACAGAGTTGCTTCAGGACAGTCTGCAATCTTCCTAAGGCACAGTTCACTTCTGTCTGGCGGCAGATTCTCTTCTTGACCAAACTATACTCAGGCTCCTCGGAATTCTTCACAAATATACCTGGACTTTTGGTCTTCTATGTTCTTCTCTACATTTCCTGACTTTAACAAGAAATCCTGCCAAGTCAAGGTTAGCCAGAACCCCCCACTCTGCTATCCAACCACCCTTCCATTCCTGACCGGTTTCTCCTCGCCCACCATTCCCCAGGTGAGGTCTGACCATCCTGGCCTGCCCACACCAAGGATCTTGTTAGGTCAGTTTAGCCAGAATCCTCCCTTATCTGCAATGTTTCCTCTTAGTGATTTCCTAGCCACTGACACCTCACTTCTTGGCTATAAATTCCCACTTTTCCTTGTATTTCGAGTTGAGTCCGTAGCAGTGGTTTCTATACCCATCTTGATGGCTCTGAAAAAAAGTCTACCCTTTAATAAGCATCATGAATAATTTTGTCTTTAACACTTGTCTGAAGAGCCATATATTTTGTAATCATCATGAAAGAGAGAAAATAGGATTCTCCACTCTCTGTTCATACAATTACAAGGGGGTAGAAAAAGAGGGCTAAAATCCTTACCTAAAAATAAAGTAAGGCCCAGCCAGCCTGGCTCAGTGGTTGAGAGTCAACCTATGAACCAGGAGGTCACTGCTCGATTTCCCAGTCAGGGCACATGCCGGGGTTGCGGGTTCGATCCCCTGGGGGGTGGGGGCGTGCAGGAGGCAACCTATTGATGATTCTCTCACATTGATGTTTCTATCTTCCTCTCCCTCTCTGAAATCAGTAAAAATATATATCTAAAGTAAGAATTTTAGATTTCTAACAGAAATACATACTGACTAGTGACTGTTGTTTTTTTTTTTTTTTTTTTACTTTTTAATAAAATCCTCTTTTATTTCTATAGGATGGCCCGACATGATGCATAAACCTTAAGAGGGTCCCACCCCAATGATTTACATTATTCTCATGCCTACTCCCAGTTACCCTCTGAAATTCCCAATTCTGGTCATTTTAAATGCTAGGGGCATACAATTTAATTTTAAAATTCATCAAATTGTTTTAATAGAAAAAAGACAAGTCTGAATTATAGACTATTGGAAAAGAAATTACACTGACATTATTACAAGAAATGAGTTTACTAGATTAAAAAAAAAGAAAGAAAAGATGGGCCCTGGCCAGTTTTCTCAGTGGTTAGAGCATTGGCACGAACCAAATGGTCTCAGGTTCTATTCCCAGTCAAGGGCACGTACCTTTGTTGTCCCGGAGCCTGTTGGAGACAACCAATCTATGTGTTTCTTTCACATCGATGTCTCTCTCTCCCTCCCTTTCTCTCTCTCTCTCCCCCTCTCCCCTCCTTTCTCCCTCCCACTTTCTCTAAAAATCAATGGAAAAAAATATTCTTGGATGAGAATCTAAAAGAAAAAATGATGTTGGGGAGCTGGATAAGAACGAGATGTAGTCAGCATAGGAGTTATTTTGTATTTTTCCGAAGGAATTTGCAAAATTTGTTTGCAGATGGAACACAATCTTTAAAACCTTTGCCACACTATTGTCACACTTAGCAATCACAAATCATTCTCACCTGCATGAACTCAAGACTTACACTGGGATGACTAACTGAGCTCTAAAGAAGTGTCTTCATTTCAAGAATAGGAAAATGATGTTTTATTTTTATCAGTAATTTATTGAAGCATTTGATAGTTAAAATGTACATAAAACAATCCTTAGCTAAATGCATCAGCCCCTTGGGGGCTCTAACAGTTGTGTTGATCTATATGCATCAAGCTTTTCATTCATTGTCACTTTCAGAAATTCTTGTCAAAGTTGTCATCACACTGAAGGTCTGACTCATTTTTAGCTTATTTGTTCAGATCTGTCAGTTATAATTGTTCTTCTTACTTCCCTAGCCATTTTGGTTAATTTCCCTGTCTGCACAGCCCACCAAACCTCCTCCCCCAGCTGTCCCAACTGGATTTGGTATTTGCTAAGATGTCAGGCCCTAAACTCTCATATTGCATTCTAGGTCTGGCTAGTCACAAAACAGCTACTGCTCTTGGTCTAGGCTACGGTGGGTGACTGAAGTCTTCCCCTCCTTTTAAGAATATTTTATTAATTGCTGAGGTTTCTTCTAGATGATCTTTTTCTATACATTGATAACCTTTTCAATGAATAAAATAACTAATAACTAACTGGTTGATATTGCAGGATATTTTGCTAACTTTATTGGCTAGTTTCCAAAATCTGGAGTGCATTATCACTATCTTTTCCTCTACAGTAAATATCTTTTACCAATTTAACAACAGAGAGCATGACACACAGGAGGCACTCATTGTGTTTTGCTCTGTTATTGTTGCTACTTTTCTCTTTCTTTTAAGTAGTTAAAAAATGTAACACATCAACTAATGAGTTTTCATTACAAGTAATATGGTGGCTGAGTTTTGAGGGTGATAGACTCCTGGTGTAAGGAAAAACTATTATGATGAACCAGGCACCTTGAAATATGCTGGAAATATGAAAATGAATATGTCACAGTCAGACTTTGTATTCCAGGGGTGTTAAATACAGGTAGCTGCTTTCGTACAGTTGGCTGTCGTGACAACTTGCATGACCCATAGCTTGCATTAAACAAGCTGGGGAATGAAGCATTAGCACAGTCCCAAGTTCATTCATTCCTCTCATCACACCTTAGCATGGCCAGGAAACCATCCTCCCTCTGATAACTATGCCACTGGGAAATGGGGTCCCAAAGTCACCCTTAACAGGGAAAGGGGAGGAAGGAGGCTCACACAGAATAGTTTTAAAAGCCAAACTTACAAGTGGTTCTACCCACGGTTTATTGGCCAGACTCTGATACACAGCTAAGTGCAAGGAACCTGGGGAATAATTGACCTCTTGTACGCCAGGGAAGAGGAACTGGGTGGTGAGTACTTAGCATTACTTTTGCCACACAGCCAGAGATTATTTTCATCTGAATCTCTCAACATACACATCAACATGAAAATGCCAATATTTCTCACAACCATGAGGAAATAGACATTTTTAGATCATCATGGTACTTCTCAAAGAGAGTTACTGTTTCTTTATTGACTCTGCCATATCAAGGAAATGTAACATTAATATAATTTTTATCTGTGGCAAAACTATAAGTATTATTAACTAATATTCATATAAAAATGTATCTAGATCATATCCAACATAATTGTTCTTTCTGCATCATATAATAATTAAAGCAAGACTCCTTGGGCACATATTCTAGTCTTCATTATGTATTTTATGTAGTGGGTTTAATTGTGTCTCCCCAAAAGATACATTCAAGTACTAGTCTCCTGGTACATGAGAATATAATCTTATTCGGAAATAGGGTATTTGTAGCTCTATTCAAGTCATGATGAGGTCATACTGAATTAGGATGGACCCTAAATCTAATGACTTGTCTTTATAAAAGAGAGGGAAATCTGCATACAGAAACACATAGACACGTGAAGTCAGAGGCAGAGCTTGGACTGATACAGCTATAAGCTAAGGCAGTGGTCGGCAAACTCATTAGTCAACAGAGCCAAATATCAACAGTACAATGATTGAAATTTCTTTTGAGAGCCAAATTTTTTAAACTTAAACTTATTCTAATGCCACTTCTTCAAAATAGACTCGCCCAGGCCGTGGTATTTTGTGGAAGAGCCACACTCAAGGGGCCAAAGAGCCGCATGTGGCTCGCGAGCCGCAGTTTGCCGACCACGGAGCTAAGGAAAGTCAAGGATTGATGGCAATTGCCACAAGTTAGGAGAGAGGCATGGAATGGATTCTCCCTCTCAGAGCTCCAGAAGGAACCAATCCTACCAACTGCTTAATTTTAGACTTCTAATCTTAAGAATTGTGCAAGAATAAATTTTTGTGTTAAGGCACTGAATTTGTGGCTTTTTTTTTTTTTTATGATAGCTCTGGAATCAGACACCATCTTTTAATTTGTCATGGATTATACACACAGGATAGGAGAAATCTACACTCATGTAAGGTAATTTATTTATATACTTTTTTTTTTTTTTTTTCTGGCTCATCCTTGAACTCTAAAGGGTAAGTGCTTAAGGAAATCCTTTTCTTTTTTTTTTTCTGAACAGTTTTTGCACTCAACTAAAAGTAGGAATGTGTCAAAAAGGTTTTCTATTAACTTCTGAGTAGACTGATAGATGATCCTAATTCCTGAACAGCCTTGGTTTCATTATCAATCATTTTAGATATATACAATTTGAGGTTGTGGTGATAGTTTTAATCAGAGTCATAAGGAAAGAACATATTCAAAACCAACTAAATACAATAAAATATATTAACCAATTTTAAAAAATGACCTGTAACATCTGTCATCTTGCAGTTGACCTGAAGTATGATTTAGCAACATCACTACCTATAGTAAAAAGGAAAGTAGTACTTTGTTGCATACAAGAGGAAGTCTTACATTTATGCCACAAAATGGTGTGTCTTTTACTTCCAGGACTAGAACACAAATGCACTCTAGGAGAAAACACAAAAACAGTGCTCATTGCTTTTTATATAAATTAAAAACCAGTGTGTGGAAATAGCTATTATAAATATTAAATGGCATTTCTGTATTTTTATACACGTACATGTTTTTAAAGCAGATTGTACAAATACAAGAAAATGCTGTCAAACTTCAAGTTACTTTTCATTAACTATCTGCTGTCTCACCCACAGAAACCCTTCTATGTAATTTAAGGTTATATAATCTTATTGCTAATCAGCCAGCAACCACTCCCACCATTCTCTCCAAAATTACCTATAAAAGTGTAATATGCTAATTAGACCGGACGGCCAAACGACCTTCCAGATGAAGCCGGGATTTTGAGGGCCGAGGCAGCCGCCAAGGCAGCCACTTTGGCTGCAAGGGCTGAGCCCTGCACAAATTATGTGCATAGGGCCTCTGGTAAGGTAATATTTATGAACAAAAATCACTGACATCATTGCAATCAAACAATTACACAAACAAGAGTCAAATTAAGTCAAACATTTACATGACATGGAAGAGATAAAACCTTTCCAAGTTATGGTAGTTATCTAAAATGTATGTCTTGGGAGGACAAATATGTGACACCTTAATCAATAAAGAAATTTAAAAAAAAAAAATAAATAAATAAAATGTATGTCTTGGGAGACAGAAGAGAGGCTTTGCTTCTCAATGTATACTGATAAATTTGTTTTTGAACCCTGTGAATGTATTACCAACTCAAATATTTACAACAGTAGTATGATTAACATGTTGCTATTACATTACTTAGTAGAGATTTGTTCACTTTTAATACTTGCTATGAACTTCATTTAACAGACACGTGCAAAGAAAACTTTAATGAAAAGAATGATTCTAATAACCACTATGGAAAAGCGTGGAGTTTCCTCAAAAACCCAATAATCTCACTTCTAGGAATATATCCTAAGCCTGAAACACCAATCAGAAAGAATATATGCACCCCTATGTTCATAGCAATGCAATTTACAATAGCTAAGATCTGGAAACAGCCCAAGTGCCCATCAATAGATGAGTGAATAAAAAAGCTGTGGTACATTTACACCATAAAATACTATGCAGCTTTAAAAAAGGCTCTATTACCCTTTGAGACAACATAGAGGGACCTAGAAATTATGCTAAGTGAAATAAGAGAATGACAAATATCACATGATCTCACTCATATGTGGAGTCAAATGAAAATAAACTGATAAATAAAATAGATCGAGACATGTAAGCATGCAACAGACTGACGAATCTGAGGTAAGGGGGGACATGAAGAGATTAACCAAATAACTTAAATGCATAACCCATGGACACAGACAATAGTGTGGTGAAGGCCTGTGGAGGGGGCGGGAATAGGGAGTGAGTGAATGTGGGGAAAAAGGGGGACATCTGTAATACTTGCAACAATGTAAATTAGTGGAAACAAACCAAATGTCCACCAACTGATGAATAAAGAAAATATGGTACATCCCTCTATAAAAAAAGATTCGGGGATGGGAGTGGCCGGGGAGAGAGGTCAATGGGGGGAAAAGGAGTCATATGTAATACTTTAAATAATAAAGAATTAAAAAAAAAAGATTCTAATCACTTCAAACAAAATTTTAAAGTTGCAGTTCTTTACCTTTTCACTATATGACTTAATGTAACCAATCACACTCATTCTCAGATAATTTTCTTTCCAAGTTTTAGAAAGTATTATCCTAAAACATTAAAATTAGTGATTCCAGAGACTAACATGTCATAGACTTGGAGAAAATATTTGCCGAATACACATCTGATAAAAATATTATCCAAAAATATAGGAAAAAATCAAGAAAACAAACCTAATTTAAAAAAGGGCCAAAGACCTTGCCTGACAACTCACCAAGCAATATATACAGATGGTAAATAGGAATATGAAAAGATGCTCCATATTATGTCATCAGAGAAACACAAATTAAAACAAGATACCACTACACATCACTTGGTGTTTACCCAAAGGATTTAAAAACTTACTTCCACACAAAACTTACACACCAATGTTTACAGCAACTTTATTCATAATTGCCAAAATTTGGAAGCAACCAAGATGTCCTTCAGTAGGATAAACTATGGCACAACCAGACAATAAGATTATTCAGCACTAAAGAGAAATAAGCTATGAAGACATGAAGGAAACCTGTGCATTTTACTAAGTAAAAAAAAAAAAATCTGAAAAGGTTACATACTATATGATTCCAAACATATGACATTTTGGAAAAGGTAGAATATGGACAAAAATCAATAATTGCCAGGGATTGGGGTAGGGTGTAGGCACAGGCAGTGGATTCTATGGGGAGTGAAAATACTGATACCACGATAGGTACACATCACTCATTATACACTGGTCCACAGAATGTGTATCAAGTGAACTTGTAAACAATGTACTGTGAGTGATTATGAGTCAATGTAGGTTCATTGGTTTTAGCAAATGTACCACTCCTGTGGATGTTAAATAGGGGAGGCTATACATGTGTGGAGGGGAGAAGGTATATGGTTAATCTCTTCACGTTCCTGTTTTACTGTGAACCTAGAACTGCTCTAAAAAAATTCGTCACACATTTAATAGGGAATACTTACTATATGCTAGGTAGTTACCATCCTTATTTGTAGACGAAGAAACCTGGTTCCAGGATCCATCATCCTCTTAACCAGTATGCCACACACTAGAGTTCTTTCCTTTTCAAATTGATTCACTATGGGAAGCCCACCTCAAATCTGAAAACCAAGGGCTCATTTTTACAGATTAAAGCCCACTGCAGAATAGATTTGATGAAAGGCATAGCCCAAGATCATACAGCTAATTCATGTCACCATGGTTTGTCCTAGCAAAACATTTTTGAAGGTTATGCAGGTATCTTTGAGAAATATGGTTCACTTAAAGTTAAATCCCTTTAGTCTTGCCTTAGAAACATTCATGTTTGAATACAAGTTTACATAGAATTAAATCTTCCTAGCTGCCTTACACACTTGGGTTTCCTTTTCCCCCCAACTGATGCTTCTGACAAACTAAATCCTGTAAGATCAAATCTGTCCTCAATGTTTCTTATAAAAAATAATTTTGGGAACATTTATTCAATGACCTTTATAGACGAATGAAGTCCAAAGGTCGATCACCTTCCATGTCTTCTTTATCCCCCACATACCACATTGATATGAAAATCTTAAATGTTTACAAGAGGTAGCAGTGAGGGGGAAATAGGTCATATTTTTAAACCTTAATTGTACTCAACTGTGATTCTTCAGTATCCTTCATATTTCAGGAGATACTATCCTTGTCATAATACTTTTGAAAACATAAGTCTAACACCCAAAGAACTGTGACAAATGACAGTGAACCAGGATAAGAATTTCTATTTCAAACTCCATTACTGAAAAGCCATGGTTGTCCTTGGCTTCAGTTACCCCCTGGGCAAAGTCAGAATATGTCACTGTTATTATCTCTTATGACACCTTTAAGAGCAAACTCATGGATCCATCTCTACATTAGAACCAAAACAAGTGAAACAAAACTATACCTGTTTTTGTACAAATTGTCATGCCTAAAGTGTTATCTATAAAATAAACAAAAAAGGGGGCAGGGTAACAGACCATAATTGTTCAAATTTCATTCCTCCTTCTTAAGTGCTAAGACTTTTAAGATCCTAAAATAGCCTATTCATTTCTTCAAAAACAGTTGCCTATTATGTAACCATACTTTATTTTTTACAAAACTCATCTTATGGTTCTCACTTCAACACGTTGAGAAGGCAATGAAAAAAAACAACAGCCATGCAGAGTCTACATATGCAACTAAAAAGTTGAATTTGAAACATTTTCTAATCATCCCCCTGAAGGATTTCTAACTATGGCTTAAAAACCCAATGAACAAGTGGAAGTTTCCCTCTGTACATGGCTTTTATTATTTACATAATACAATATAGCATCAATGCTGAATAGCATGATTATGTGCAATACATAAATATGATCTGTACACATCTGCAAATCTAACTCAGAACTAAGGTACAAAGATTTGAAAGCAAAATTGAGTGCTTTAAGGACAAAAGTAAAACTAAGACTGAACACTGCAATAAATCAGAAGTAGTGCCTCGTGTACATACTTAACTATTTACAGATGAAAACAGGCATTACCACAACACTAATCTAACTATACTCATTTATATATAAAAAACACAAGTTTCATATATCACAGAAAACCTTCCATTATAACACAGAAGTGATATTACCAGACAAGCATCAATGAAGTATACTGCCTCTTCTAGTTGTTATTGTACAATGCTGTAAATAATGCAGCCCATGCAACACACCCAAGAACACTAGTCCTATACCCAAGTACAATTAATGATAAAGCAGCCCTCTGCAAGTGGTGCTGGATACCACTAAGTAAGAAGTCTACTGCAGCCATGTTGGTTATGATTTTCCATGCAGAAGGGTAGTTACATTAAGAACTGAAGTCTTTTAAAAAAAGCTCTAAACATTCTTTCTTCAACCAAAACATTCAACAAAAGATGCACATGAAAAATTAACTGTTCAGAAACCTTTGCAACTTAAAATTCAGATGCATGTTACTCAACAGAGCTGCTGTATGTGAAAACCAAATGCAGTTTCAATTTCTTCTTGTAAACAAATTAATCCTAGTGCAGTTCTGTGTTACACATTTTTAGCAATAAGTAATGCAGACATCTTCTGGTGCAGGCCAACAATAAAGCTTCAAAGACAGCTCCAGACCCTGTTGCTTGATGGTTTTACTCTTATAACCAGTTGCAATGTTTACCTTTCACAGAACGTCTTTGACAGCTTTGAGACCAATTAGCCACACTTATATATGGCATCAAATACTGGTTTCATGGAAAGGTCTGATCCTCTTTATCACCTTCTTCCTGCTTCCAAAGAACATGTTGTGGAAATGAACAGTGAAGTTTTAACTATGGTAGAAGTAGACTGCCAGTCCTTTTCTGGTGTACCATTTTTTAGAAAAATACAGGCACATAACACTAGCCAAAGATTATACCTTGATACATTCCCAAGAGGCAGATATGCTGCAAACATGCAGAGATTTCATGTGTTTTGTTTGGCACATGGGAGCTAAATTTTGTCCTTGTTATCTGTGAAATTCAATTTGATATGCAGATTTCATCCAATTTTATTCAAGGGAGGGCATATACATTTTGTAGGGCTGTATCTGTCCAATTCTGCCTGTAACAAACACCCAAACATCCTAAAATATCAATTATAAGACAGACAAGTAGTATAAAGTAAAACTCTGGAGAACATCAAAGGAAAATGGCCATGCATCTGCTCTTTAATGTTTTCCTACGATATATTAAAATAAAAACAAAGTTTCAGTCTCTTCACAAGTAGTAATTTATATTCTCTGGATTTTTTCAGCCACAACAACTGGATTCTCTTTTCTGATTTTTGCTGCAGCTTCTGCTTTGTAATCATACGGACAGTTGTGCTTGTCAGAGTAACGGTGAAGTCCACAAAACAAATTTCCACATCGGCAGTCAAACCCTGTACACACAAGAGGAAGCAGTGTCACTTGGGAACTTGTAGCAATTAAAAGGAAAAGAAAAAAGGCTTACTCACTATAGAAAAGGAACCAGCTTTCATGGCTCTTTGCAACAAGACAAAGTCTGTCACTTCAAATTGTGAAACAGCTTTTAAACCACCTTTGACATGGTGAGAAATTCAAATAACTATTCTTCCACAAACTCCCATAGGTATCACACAGGGTAGAAATTACACAGGCTCTGGAATCAGAATGACCTGGATTTAAATCCTCCTCCTACTGTATGTTAACTAGGTACTGTTTCATGTGAAAACAAGGGAAAGACAACCAATTAAACAAAACAACTAAAAAGTATCTAGAATATTTTATGCCTGGCTCAAAGTGGGCACTATTTAGTTCCACTTCCTTTTTCACGGGAGAACAAAGGAAAGAACCAAAAGGAATGTATTTTTATCAATCCAATAAAAGAAAGTAATTCATAAGGCCTCGAGTTAAAGGATTTCATGTGATTAGGGAGACAAATGGAAATCAAACTAGACTTCCTCCCACTATCCATCCCCCTTTCTAGCCCATTCTGGAAACTTTCTATTACTGAAAGTTGGGATCCTGAAATTTCACAATAATGATTTTGCCGTTAATACAAGTGCTTTATTGTCTTATTCAGAAGATCTGGAAGATTCTGTTTTATACGTAAGATCAATCAGCCCCTTATGAAGAGGCCAGGAGCTCCTTGTTGCACCCTAGCTGTAAAATATACAGCCTATTATACTGTTTAATACCTGTAAGGCCAACTTTCTTTCTGCACATGAAACATCTATTCTTCTTTGGTTTGGGTAACTCAGGAGCTTTTTCTTCACTTTGAGAAGTACTGGGTTGAGAAACTGATGAACTGGGCTGAGTGACAACTGAAAAATAA
The DNA here is from genome assembly GCF_027574615.1 of Eptesicus fuscus. Lineage (NCBI taxonomy): Eukaryota > Metazoa > Chordata > Mammalia > Chiroptera > Vespertilionidae > Eptesicus > Eptesicus fuscus. Next base: position 37,710,557 of record NC_072487.1, read on the forward strand.
GGGTAAAAATTAGAAATTTGTCAAGCGTTCACTGACTGCTAATTAACCAATTAGCTATGCTGGGGAAAATAAAAACACCTAGGACTTTTTACTTTTATATCAGAACTTTCAAATATAAGAATTTCTTGCCAAACAACATACTACTTGTTCCGCTAAATTTTACAAAATTATCACCCCACTCATAGTTTAAACTCCTCTTAGCAGCTATTCAACTCCTCTTAGCAGCTAGTACTAAGAAATAAAACCCCAATTCTAAAGGTTTTTGAAGACCTAAGAAATGTTGGCCACATGCTATGTTTTTCCATGTTGCAGTTGCCTACATATAAACATCTTAATTAGGGCTGTTGAAATTCATTACTACTAAGTAAATAAAGTTAACAACTTCTGAGGTACTTGACTATAAAAACGTCCATTTGGTTTCAGACTTACAGGAAAAAGAAAAGAAAGATTGTGTAGGTAAAACCAGCAAATTTTGACAAGTGAAACCCAAATTATTAATCACCATCTTCAGATCCTAAAATGTCACAATAATTATTTTGCCATTATAACAAGTGTTTTAGTGTCTTATTCAGAAGATCTGGAAGATTTCTTTTAAGTTTCCTTTGAAAGATTAGCAAACATTGTCTTTAGGACAACATAAGTACTTGTGCAGTTTTGACTTTAGACTGTTAATGATTTTATAGACAAAACTAAAAAAAAAAATTTTATTTTCATTAAAAGTCCACTTGTCTACATGAAATCAACAGAATTTGTCAATATGAAGGTAAAACTGCAGATTACTGGAGTTAAGCCCGTATTACCACTAGCCATTTACCAAATTTGACTATACTTTTATAAAATTCAACTACATTTGAAGCACTATAAACTGAGTTTTAATATTAATCCAAACCTCAACAATAGCAAATTAATGTATGCAATGCTAAAATTACTGCCTAAATAGGCCAGCATCAATGCTAGTAGCATTAAGTCCAAACTCTAGAGACAAGCCAATTTGTACAACTTATTCTAAAAATTCTTCCCAAATTCATAACTCATTTGCATTAGTAATTTATTCAGTGAGATTAATAGATTAACAGAATATTCCACCTATTACTTATTCCTAACAATCTACTATGACAACCTCATTATAATTTTTCCTGATGGTATGACAATAGTTTGGGGGTAGGGAAGAGTGATAGCCATTTCCTGGGCCACACCTGAAAACTAAACAGTGGTTCCATAAAGAAGGGGTTTAAAAATATATATATAGAGAAAAAGACAGAGAAACCGTGAATTACAGAATTCCTACCAAGAGAATAAATGCAGAGACTAGCTACAGATCTAACCCAGAAGAGTACTGTTTCAAGGCCAGACTAATTTATGTTTAAAACATACCACCACCACCACCCCCCGCCTTAAAAGCCACACACATAAACACAAATTTGGTCCGCTTTTTCAGAAGGATGGAACTCACTTCAAAATATCAAATATGGATTCACTTGGCTCAACTTATAAATTTTCACCTTAACTTTATAAATTAAGATTGATGTAGTTCACATAAGCTTGTGATGTTACAAAAAGCTAGCCTACAAAACAGATTATATATCCACTGACATTATTTCCATACAATAAAGTTTTATATTATGTTCAATCAACACTACTAGGAAATAATGAATTGATAAAAAGTAAAATATGTGAACTATAATATACATAGATTCTTGTTCTAGGCCTAGCACAGATAATTCAAACAAGTCAGTCTTCTGGCTAATACATTTAGTGTATTCATGGTTGCTATAAGTTAAGCACTGACTCAAAATCACTAAAGAAAACAAAAAATGCCTTTCCATACTGAGTTTTAAACTCTCACAAAATATGGGATCCTACACTTCAACTTGAAAGTTTTAGTGTTTAATATGTTCTATTGCTTGAGTATTTTCTACAATGTTGACAATATCAATAGTTACTGCTTTTGACCTAAAAATTTTCAGCTTTGAAACTTAATCTACATAAATTTTTTCTAGGTTTACAAACAATACCTTCTCTAGTGATTTAGATACTTTTAAAATATGACAGTAATACATTATTTTAAGTTCATTAAATTCTTAATACTTCCAGTCTCCAGATTATCAACTTTGCCAATTTACTGGTGTGGGGGGTGGTGGGGGACGGGCAGAGAAGAAAGAAGAGAATAGAATGACTATTTTATACTCTCTAAAGAGAGTGGTTCTTGCTTGGTCTGTATTTTCTGGCTCTCTCCTTCTTTGGTCCTTCAATGGGAAGGAACAAATCCCCCCACCAACCCTTTCTCATACTACAAGTCCAGAACTGAACTAATATTAAACAAAATGCATACCTGGCTCTGACACCTCTGTTTTCGGGGTAGTTATTTTGTCCTCTCTTGAAATGCTCATTTCTGTCATTTGCTGAGTTACAGGCAAGGCAGCCACAGGCACATTTCTATTTGAGTTCAAGCAAACATTTTTAAAGATGTTAAGGGTACTTCTTCGTGAGATAAGTTGTCAGTTCAACTTCAAATTATATATTATTTCCAACATATCAAATGGAGCTAAATAATCTAAAATTTTAAAAGAATACTGGATGCTCAGCAAAAAATGGTTGAGAATAAAGCAAGCAATTTGATAAATGGTTCAATTCAAGGCTGCATATCTGTATAAGTCACAATGTTTTATTATAGCCAACTAAGAATTTTTAGCTGTGCCTGTAATCTGTTTAAGGGCAAAAGGGGGCAGTTTTGCCAAAATGCCTTGTGTGGCATTACACTAAAATCTGCAGAGCCTCACTCCCTACAACCTCTAAACCTCAATTACAAGGAAATAAAAGCACAGCATTCTCAACACAGCATCCTTGGTGGTGGTATAGAGTGCGTTATAATATACATCTTTACTCAATGACCTACAACAAGATCATACGTTAAAAGATACTGAAATTCCTAACTGTGCAACAGATGCAAAGCCAAGGGCATTTGATATATTAACATCCTTATTATATATGAACACATAATTATAATTGTATGGATAGCACAGATATCTTAATTTCTTCCTATTACCATAAAAACTCTGAAATGCTCAATCTTACCTTGATTTTTCAGATGTGCTGCCAGCAGCACCTTCACAGTTGTTTAAACTAGCGTCTGCTCTTTGCACAGATGCAGAATCTGAGGTAGGACTGTTGGAACCACTAGCTGTCCCTATTTAAAAAAAGGGATTTGTAAGAAACAAAGCAATACTATAATCAGTATCAAGACTATTAATAAGTAGCAAATACTTGCATTTAATTAAGTTAGTGATTTAAGCATTTTCATTGTGCTGCAGATTCCTACACTTAAGTGAGTATCCAAAAAAATATTAAAAAGTTATATCCAGTGAATACAAGTATGAAACAAAATATCAAAAAGAAAAATGAAAAAACTAGTCAAGATGCTCGCTGATAGTCATTCATTCCTGATGTAGTTATACCAAGTACTTGGGCTGTTGCTTTAATTTCAAGCTTTTCTTAGGTCTTCTCTCTTTGGGCTTTCAGCATTCATTCTTGGTCTTAAGCCTCAATTCTTGGCTCTATGTTTTCTGTTCACCAATTCTTCAAATGGGTTTTTCCTTGGAAACAACTTACCCATTGGGCTCATTCTGCCACTATTCTGCTGCCTCTGAAGATGCTCTTTGTAGCAAACAGAACACATTCCATTTGTCCTAGGATTCCCATAAAAGCCACATCCTGTACTACACAGCATGGGCCCTGGGGTCTGGTTAGTCTCTTGAGCCATATTTTTCTGCTATAAAGAAAACAAAAACAAAATTTTAGAAACTAGCATGTAACCAAAGTAAAATCACTAAATTAGTATATGATGGCCACTAGTTTTTCTAAACATCAAGTTTATTTCTAACAAAGTCCCAAATTAAAAAAAGTAGGGCAAGAAAAGTATGAGTATTTTGCTGCCTTTATAAAACAAAGGGCATGAAAGGAATTGTTTCATACCTTGATAAATAATGACCTATAATGACTTCACATATAATGTTAGGACAAAAAGATTCTACCATTAAACATTAAAATGTATTTATTTCACTTTTTCAATTTCTGAAAAGGTCACTCTGTCTGATACATTTAAATCAATTTGGGCAACTGATATCAAACCTACAATCTTAATTACTGACACTTGAGATCTACTAGTGGTTCTTTAAATTAGCTGTATGGTAGATGTAGCTCTAAAGTTTTCTTAAAACATCTGAACATACTTGGGCCCAACTAGTAATTCAACAATTCTGCTACTACAGGGCTGACTGTAGTCAACTAGTAAGTAAACAATTCTGCGAACTACTGAAATGAGAGCTGGTAGATGACCTAGCCTTTCCTGTTACCTTGGAATCAACAAGTGACGCTCTAAGAATTCAGGGGGTCAGATGCTTATGCTTTTATGTTTTACATTTGAGGTGTGAAATCTGGGTCTGGGTACTTTTAAAGTCAGTGCTTAGAAACCTGCAATGCACACATTATCAGCCATAGATTTCTCAGCTAAAGACTATCTTGAAACTTAACAAGTGTCTGTATTCCTCATATCAGAAAATGAAATCTTTTCAAGCTCAATTCAATAAAGCAAAGAAAGTAAAGCAATATAAACACACAACCTTTAGTAATAGTTAATATTTAATGCTAGGTTACCAGAAAAAACTTTATACAGAAAGCATACTGTTGCTTTTTTGCACAAGTCTTATTAAAATTAGCACAAATATTTTGCTAAGTTTAGTGAATTTTCCTGAGTTAAAGAGAAAACACACACTATTAATATGTATGAATGTTCAAAGCATACTTAACATTTTATAAAACAAAACAAAACCACAGATCATTTGCTCTAACTTGTCACTCATTTAAATGTACCTTACTGTTGATAATAAGATCACTTATGATTTATTAAGTTACAAACATTTCAAATAAGTGCAGGAAAGTACTTCAAGTTACAGCTTGCCATCTTCTGGAATTTCATATGGCTTTTCCCAACTACCACTTCTAGAATACACTCGTTAGGGAAATATTACAAATAATGTCTTCATTATTAGCAATTTTTATTAACAAAATTATTTTTTTAAAGGGTGGAAGAGGACTAAAATTCTGGTTGTCTAAATCCTGACAATTACTCCCCCCAGTTAAATAGTAAACTTTCCTTTTGTTAGCAGAAAGACACCATTTTCAAGCTTTAAAATATTTCAAGCCAATCAAGCTTGTATGGAGAGTGACCAAGATCCGTAATTTACTTCAGACAATAATATTAATTTAGTTGACACTGTCTCTTTAAATAGTAAGTGGAATTTAGCTGACTCATTTTGAAGCAGAGTAGTGTAAACATTTCAAAATCCTTTATGAAGTTTAATAAACACTTTCAGCTGTTTTCTTTTTATTTGCGCATATGTGCAAAAAATGCTTCAAATAATAAATTATGTATTTATTTGCAGGCCCTCTACCCAAAGTGTGTGAAGCTTTATCCTAAAAAAAAAAAAAAAAAAAAAAAGTTGGGCCATTCCTTGAACCCAGTTTAAGAACTATGCTATTAGTTCTTAAATAGTTTAAGAACTATTACACTGCAAGTTTGTATCAGTCTATACAAACTTGCAGTGTAATCTGATAGTGGATTTACAAGCAAATTTGCCTAAATTTGAGCCAACAAACATTAACATTCATCAATCTGATTCTTAAAATCTTCTTTATGTAAATAAAATGGGGGGGGGGGAATCTCATCCAATGATATCATCCACTTCGACATGCGAAGTATTCCACCTTTCCTTCTTCAGAAAACACAAAACACATCTACCTTCAATTCACTATAGTTTTCAACTCTGAGACAACAGGGTATATGTCTTCTAGATGGCTTCTCATCTTGTAGACTATTTCCCCCTAGAAAGCCAGCTTTTAAATGCCATCACATGTGCACAGCTTGCCTTAATATTTCTCAGGAGCTTAGATCACATGGGCGGCGCTTCAGCCTGTCACAAGGCTGCAATGTGACAGGCCGAGCTGGATGGAGGATCTCACATAAAGCCTAGTCAACAGGGGCCTCTGAAATCAGCTTCTATTTATATCCCAGAGCCTGCCAACTCCTACACAACCTCAAAACCTAAGGATGCAGCCTTCATACATCTAATATAATGAGAAAACAAAAAGATCATTTAGGCTGCTACAGTTTTCTCTAATGTAGGGAGGATTAGAGAGCAATCTCAAATTCAATCTAAAAGATGCAAGCAGGCATCATTAATCACTCATGAAGCCAAAATGGTCAGGGTTGTTTATAAAAACCAAGCACAGTGGAGAGAGCATCAAGGCAGAAAGAATACTTATGTTTAGTGGTAATTTTTTTTTTTTTGGGGGGGTGTGGGGGGAGCTTGCCATAAGGTACTGTGGTTTCCTCCTACTTGGCAATGTTTTAGAAAAATACAGTACCCCTACTATTTAGTACCTTTAAAGTTGATAGAAACTTGAGCATTATGTGTCAGCTCTATTATGTGTAAGTGAAACATTTATTTTTGGCTTCTTCTTATCCATAGCTTCAAAAAACAAACCATCAACAAAACTCCAAAACCTGGGCATGCAACTGGAAACTCCCCAGCCTCAAATGTAATTAAAAAAAAAAACAAAACACAAAAAACTTGAAGAAATCTATGGAATTTAGACATGCTCAAAGATGTTAAGAATGCCCACTCACCTGAAGTTGATACCTGAGTTCTAGCCTCTAATCTACTTCTAACTAAGCCAGTGACCTTGGGCAAGTCCTCACTTTCCCTATCTGTTTCCTCTTTACCAAATGGAGTACATTAGTGTGATTTTAAAAGGCTCCTTGCCAAGCTTAACACCGGGCCTCGGAGACAGAAAATAAGGGAAAACTACAAACAAATCCCTTTTCAGGGCCATTTAAAGAAAAAAAATTTACAAGACAAAATTGCAGTGCTTTCCCTAAAGTTCTAAAATCCTACTTCTTAAACATGAAGTTTCAGATTTTCTTTTTTGTAGATTACCTGAATGCCCGGTTTACGAACAGGGGCTCTGTGACCTATATTACTTTTACATTTCTACGTCCATAGACCAGATTCTTAGGAGGCATTCATTCCATCAACAAAGATAACCCGGGCCTTTCCCAAAACACAGCTCCACGGAGAAGGGAGCAGAGAAATTTCACGTTCACCAGCCTACAAGGCACGAAACAAAGGGGAAGGTGCTCCATTTCCTTCACGAAAGGGATCTTGGGCGAGAAGTGCCAGCGACGTTGGGAAAACCAAAGCACAAGGACCGAGTGGCTCCCCCTCACCCACGTTCCAGCGGGTTTTTAGAACAAGTTCGGGTCCCCCCGGTCTCGCACCCTCCGCCAAGCTCAGGCCTCGCTCAGGAAAGCCCAGCGGGGCCTTCTCCAAAAACTACTGAGTCATGCACAACAGCAGCTCGGCAGGACGGGCCGGCCCCTCACCCCGCGGGCCCACACCGACCCCGGCTTCAACGGCTCCCCCGAGGAGGCGGCAGAGCTGGGGGGTGGGGGGTGGGGGGGTGAGGTGCGGCGAGCGGGGGCCCGGGGCGCGGCGAGCGGGGGGGGGGGCGCGGCCGCCGCCACCGCCTTTGTCTCTCCGGGTCCATGTCGGCCCACGTCGGCCGGGACTCTCGCGAGGGAGGGCCCGGAGGCCGGAGCCCCAACCCCCGGAGGCCGCACGCCGGGTACGGTCCCCGACTGTGGCGTGTGCGAGCGAGCCGGGGGCGCAGGGGAGTCCAGCCTCCGGCCACGACGACAGGATGACGCCTCCGTCTTTGTGTTTCCTGAGCCGGCCGGCGGGCTCCCCTCCCCTGGCCGCCGCCGTGCGCGACCCGCTCAGGCCACGCCGGAGTTCCCGGGCCCCCGAGCCCACCCCGGCCGGCACGCGCCGCCGGGCGCCCTCCCCCTGCGCCCCACACTCACCCTGCGTGAGCAGGAGGCAGGAGCCGGGCCTGCGCGCGACGCCGGCGCAGTGGGGCCGGGCCGAAGCCTGAGGCGGGCGAGCCGGACGCCCTGGAGCCGCTGCCCCGGGCCGGGAGCGGGTAGGAGCCGCGGGCGGAGGTGGCGCTGCCGCCGCCGCGGGGGCCTTCTTTTGTTTCTGCGGCAGCTCCGAGCGTGGCCGGGACCCGGCGGAGCTCGGGGAAGTGGGAGGAGGGGGAGCGGGGGGGGGGGGGAGGCGGAGGGAGGACCGGAGGCTGCGGCGGCTAACGCTGCTCGCGGCGCTCGCCCGTCGTCTCCTCACGCCTCCGCCGGCGGCGGGTAGGGCCGATTCCGAGGGCGAGAGGGGCGGGCGCCGCGAGGACTGGGCGCCGCGAGGGCCCGCCGATGGCGCTCTCCGTCGCTGGTGCTACCGCCGATGAGGCCGTGGCTCCCGGGGGCGGGCGAGCGAGCCCGACTACATGCAGACAGGTCCGCGGTCCGGCCGACTGACGCTTCCTCTCCGCCCCGCGCCCGGGCCGTGAGGGAAAGAGGGAGGGAGGGGCGGGGCCTGTGCGTCAGCGAAAACCCCGACGGCGGCGGTGGGGAGCGCGGTGACGTAGCCGCCCCGACGCCCCGCCCCCGCCTCCCCAGTCGCCCGCTCCCCGGGGCGGGGCGGAGCCTGACCGCGCGGCCGTCGCGCGGAGCCGAGTCACCGGCGCGGCCGGCCCCAGGGTGGAGCTGGAAAGAGCGAGTCCTACGGAGTCCATGGTTCTATTTTTAACCCGATTGTTCGCCCTCAGCCTCCCTCCTTCGAGTTTTCTCACTCGCGCCTACTTTTCGCCCTTGGTGTTCTCACGCTTTTTTTTCGTGAGCCCTTGCCTCCTTCACCCCAACCACCCCTCCTCCCCCACTTGCCAAGCATTACAAGGATTCACTTCGCGAAGAGGAAAAGAAACTGCTTTACAGACAGATTTTGCGTCTCTTCGCCTGGCTCTGAAGTCTCCGCCCGCCCCGCCCCGTTCCCTTTCCCCCCACCCGCTTTGGGTTCCAAGAGTCCGGCTAGAGCCTGGCCCTGACGCCGCCGGGAAGGAGCTGGGCCGGCGGCGCTCGCTCAAGGTCAAGGTGGTTGTGCAGAGTCAGGAAACGCTCCGCCGTCTAGCTGCCAGCCCTGGGCCGCGCGCCTCTGTTCCGAACACACTGTTTTGGCCAGCCTGTAAAATCCCTGGAAATGGACTGTTCCAGCAAAGCGTCGCGAAACTGGGGAAGCACCGAATGTTCCGCTCCAGAAATGATGTTAAGGGACACAAACAAGCTAAAACCTGGGGCAGAGATCAGAAAGGAGGAAGCCTTGCAGGAGGAAGTTCAAAGGGGGAGAGGTATTAAAGCAGGCCATTCACAAATGAGGCACAGGGCTCAGCGAAGTTGAAAGGGTGAGTTAACTCAGAATACTAGAACCTTTGCAAAGCACCCAACAAAATAAACTCCCACTTCCAGCGGACCCCTCCAAGCGACTTTAGTTCCACTCAAGAGGACAAGATTACTCAGACAGACAGGTCTTGTGATGTTTCCTAGTAACTAATAGCGTAAATGAATGAACAGAAATGAGGGTTAGGGCTTCTATTAGCCACCATCGCGAATGGAGGGTCCGCTTTAGCCAGTTTGGCTCTGTGGAGAGAGCATGGGCCTCGCGGGTTGGATTCCGGTCAAGGGCACTTACGGGTTGCATCACGGTGCACGCGGGATATCGACGACGTGAGATAGTTGGATGTCTCCCTGGGTCTCTCCTCCTCTCTCTGTTTCTCTCAGTCTCTTCTCCTTTCCACCCTCTCTAAAAAGTCAGTGGAATATCCTCGGGCGAGGATTAACAGCAACAACGAAAAGATTTGGAGTGGCAGTCCTTCAGTGTTTCCCAAACTCCAGGATCAGAAAATCCCCTGCGGTGCTGGTTTAAAAGATTACTAGGCCTCTTCCCTGGAGATTGTTTTGGTTGGTCTGGGGTGGAGCTCAAGAACCTGTGTTTTAAGTAATGCTCCAAGTGATAACTTTATAGTTTTGGGAGACCCTGTTTTGGTGCTCTGTGCCAAAAGTTCCAACATCAGTTTCCTGCAGCAGTAAGCAGAATACCTAGAGTATAAGTGACCATGTAGGCTCATTTGTGTGGTTTAGTTAATGTGCTAGAAATGTTAAGTAGTTTCAGTCACTGGTCCCAGGGCCATTGGAATTTATTTCCTTGAATGAGTTGATAAGTTAGTAAAAACATAGCAATTACCATTTACAGATCATTTTTGGTGCTAAGTATTTTTTCCCATTTAGGGTCTCATTTAATCCTAACGGTAATTCACTGAGGTAGATATTATTATAACTATTAAGAAAAGTGGTTTGCTTGAAGCTCTGAAGGACAGGAAAGCTCTGAAACTAATTCTTACTGAGGAAAATAGTAACAGACTCCCCCAACCCCCAGATTTTTAGTTATTAAAGAGTGAAACAAGCCCTAGCTGGTTTGGCTCAGTGGATGGAGCATCGGCCTGCAGACCAAGGGTCCCGGGTTCCATTCCTGGCAAGATATCATACCTTGATTGCAGGCTCCTCCCCTGCTGGGGCCCTGGTTGGGTGGGGGGTGCAGGAGGCAACCAATCAATGAGTTTCTCTCACATCAGTGTTTCTGTCTTTCCCTCTCTCTTCCACTCTCCCTAAAAATCAGTGGAAAAATATCCTGGGGTGAGGATTAAAAAAAAAAAAAAAGAAATACAAATTCTCAGGGCCCCACACCAGACCTATGGAATCACAAACTCTGGGGTTGGTCCAGCAGTATGTGTTTTAGCAAGTTTTTTGTGTGATTCTGATGCATGCTCAAGTTTGAGAATTGTTTACTTACCCCCTACCAAGCCATCAGGTGACCTCTCTCAGATGCTCACACCAGGTAAAGGGAAAAGGTTAAAAAAAGAAGAGATTCTTTTCATGTTACTGGTGTAACAGATTATGGGATATGCCCCCCGCCCGCCTTTGGTGTTCTAAATTGTCAGACTCTAAAGACAAACTATAAACACAAAATATACAATAGAATGCTCTTAATTTAGTATGCAAAAGGACTGTCACTCTATGATCATTAGAAAAGGTTGAAACTGACCTTTGTAAAATAGGTAATAGGAAAAGTGAGGTATGCTCGAATGTGAGGTTATTAATTGTTCCAAAACACCTTTCATAGAATTTCATTATGTGGATGAAAAAAGATTTATATGGAAAGTATAGCCTCACAAGGTGGTCTGATCATTAATTCCTAACTGGGCCGGTCATGGAGGCATATAACTTTTATAGTAAAAGGTTTATTTTTGCCTTAAATAGTCCCTGTCCATTGTTTTTGTGCATCTAGGTTAACACAACTTTGAAACAAAGGTAACCACCCTCAAGAGAGCACATGATCTTTTTTTCCTCTCTCTTTGTAAATCTTTATTGTTGAAAGTATTACATACCAGTATGTTCTCTTTTTTTCCCCATTGACCCTTTCTAGCCTCCACCCACCCCTGCCTTCACCACACTATTGTCTGTGTCCATGGGTTATGCATACTAGTATATGCATACAAGTTCTTTGGTTAGTCTCTTCTCACCCACCTACCCACCCCGGCCTTCGCTCTGAGATTCATCAGTCTGTCCCATGCTTCTATGTCTTTGGATCTATTTTGTTCCTCTGTTTATTTAGTTCTTTAGATTCCACATATGAATGAGATTATGTAATAATTATCTTTCTCTGACTGGCTTATTTTGCTTAGCATAATACTCTCCAGGTCCCTCTGTGCTGTCTCAAAGGGTAAGAGAGCCTTCTTTTTTTTACTGCTGCATACTGTTCCATGGTGTAAATGTACCAATAATGAATTCTCATAAAAAGAAACTGGGGGGGGGGGGGGGGGGGGAGTGCGGGAAATCCCATTTACCATGTAACAAACAAATTAAAATACTTTGGAATAATTTAACCAAGGAGGTAAAAGACTTGTACTCAGAAAACTATATGACATTTGAAAAAAGAAATAGAGGAAGATATAAACAAGTGGAAAAATATACTGTGTTCATGGAATGGTAGATTTAACACATTAAAATGTCCATACTACCCAAAGCAATCTATAGATTCAATGCAATCCCTATTAAAATACCCAAGACATATTTCACAGATCTAGAACAAATACTCCAAAAATTGATATGGAACCAAGAATAGCCGCAGCAATCTTAAGAAAGTAAAACAAAGTTGGAAGGACCACAATACCAGATAGCAAGTTATACTACAAAGTCACTGTAACCAAAACAGCCTGGGACTGGCACTAGAACAGGAATATAGATCAATGGAACAGAACAGAGACCTCAGAAACCGACCCAAGCCATTACACTCAATTAATATTTGACAAAGGAGGCAAGAGCATACAATGGAGTAAAAACAGTCTCTTCAATAAATGGTGTTAGGAAAAGTGGACAAATACATGCAAAAAAATGAAACTGGACCACCAACTTACACCATACATAAGAATAAACTCAGAATGGATAAAAGACTCGCCCTAGCCGGTTTGGCTTGGTGGATAGAGCATCGGCCTGTGGACTAAAAGGTCCCAGGTTCGATTCCGGTCAAGGGCATGTACCTTGGTTGCAGGCACATCCCCAGTAGGAGAAGTGCAGGAGGCAGCTGATTGATGTTTCTCTCTCATCAATGTTTCTGACTCTCTATCCCTCTCCCTTCCTCTCTGTAAAATATATTAAAAAAAAAAAAAAAAAAAAGACTTAAATGTACGTTGTGAAATCATAAAAATCCTAGAAGAAACCAGAGGCAGCAAAATCTCAGACATCTCTTGTAGCAATATGTTTGCTGATACATAATCTTAACTATTCAGTTATCTAATCCCTTCCTTACTTTCTTCCACTTTCATGTAATCTTCCTTATGTTACCTCCTTAATTTCAAATGCATAAAAGAAACTGCAAAACTGTCATTCTCCGAAAGTTTAAGATGTTGTGTCCCAGCAATTGTGGTCAGTTTGGCTCAATATCTTATTGAAATTTTGTAGGTTTGTACCTTCTTAACCCATTGTATGCCATAAGTGTCTATAGATGCAAACAGCAGACCTTCCCCACACGCCACACACATCTGTAATAAAAAATGTTTTCCCTAAGTGGCAGCCCTGACCAACTTTAAAATCATTTTTCGTGAGAATTTTCAGCTGAAAATATTCAAGAACACCCGAATTGTGAGTAATATATTTATTTTTTTATAATATTCATTGCAAATTGATTTTTTAAATTAAATTCAAAATATCATGGCATGTGGGGATGGTTTCCATTTTGGATGCATGGCAGTTAACTGGTTAAATCTGTAATTGCATGGGACATACCAAGTGATTGGTACTGATCCATTTTTAAGTATTCATTGAAAATAATGTTAATTCAATTATCTTTTTTTTTTCTTTAAAAATGTTTTGCACATTTAACTATATTCTAGGCATCCACAGAACTGGGTGCTGGAAAATACATTGGTGGGAAAATGGATCTTACTCTTGTTTTTATGGCTCTTACTGTCATGGTGGGGAGAAACATCCTATATAATAAAAGCCTAATATGCAAATTGACCAAACGGAGGAACGACCGGTCGCTGTGATGCACACTGACCACCAGGAGGAAGACGCTAAACACAGGAGCTGCCCCCAGCCCACAGGCCCCAGGCCAGCCAAGGCTGGTGCCAGCGGGGGCCCCCCTGATCGCCCAGCTGGTCGCCCCACAGAGGGAGGTGACCAGCAGGGCAGGGAACAGGCAGCACCAGACCGGCCAAGGTGGGTGCCAGCAGGGGCTCCCCCACCCCCCGATTGCCCTGCTGGTCACCCCACAGATGGCCCTGGTCGCCGGCCAGGCCTAGGGACACTACCCATGCATGAATTTTGTGCAACAGGCCTCTAGTGTTAACAATATTATCATATCTATACTAATAAAAGGGTAATATGCTAATTAGACCAGATAGACTGAACATCTTCCAGACATCCTTCCAGACAAAGCCACAGTAGCAGGGGCCGAGGCAGAGGTGGTTAGGGGCAACCAGGCTGGCAGGGGAGAGAGGTTAGGGGCGATCAGGCCGGCAGGGGAGAGCAATTAGGGGCATCAGGCAGGCAGGCATAGGTGGTTAGGGGCGATCAGGCTGGCAGGGGAGCAGTTAGAGGCATCAGGCAGGCAGGCAGACAGGTTAGGGGTGATCAGGCAGGCAGACAGGTGAGCAGTTAGGAGCCAGCGGTTCCGGATGTCCCCCAAGGGGTCCCGGAGTGGAGAGGGTGCAGGCCGGGCTGAGGGACCCTGCCCCCCCTCCACACCCTTCCCCCTGCCCCATGCACTAATTTTGTGCACTGGGCCTCTAGTAAATATATAACTATGAAATGGTAAGTAATTTGAAAGAAAGGTACAGAATGTCATGGAGCATATAATCAATAGCAGTGGATACTGAAAAACACCCAGGTCTGAGTTCCATTACCAATCATCCCATTGCCAGTGGAGCCAGGCTTACTTCTTTAAAGTGTTTAACTATAGTAAACTGGCATGTCCTTTGTGACAGTTGGAACAGTTTGTATTCTGCTTCAGAATTAGGTAGTCATTGCAGAGTCACTTACATTTTTCTTTGTCATCTAGGAATGGGCCAAAAAGGGGATTGATGATTGGAGAAGAGCAAATGTAATTAAATTTCTTAGAAAGTAGAAACTGACATCCCTGAAAAATAGCAATAAAAGTTATTAGTCCACTGTAAAATATAAAAGACCTGGAGTTATTTTAACTTGACATTTAACTTTCTATTATGGAGACAAGAATTGCTTCTATGGCATTATTGTAATACTCTGTCATGGGTAACTCCATTTCCTCTGTGTGCCTGAATAGAGCTATGTGAAGCACAAAGTCTTTGCTGGGTTTTTAAAAACTGTTTAGTTCTCTGGTCAGTGTAGCTCCATTGGTTGGAACATCATCCTGTACGCCAAGGGTGGGGAATGTCCAGCCTGCAGGCTGTATAAGGCCCCCAAAATCATTTGGTCTGGCCCTGCCAAGGCATTAGGGGTGAGCTAATTAAATGTTTGACCAAATATAGCAGGCTAATTTTTAAGTTAATAATTTTGTATGGCCCACGAATGATGTTATAATTATCCAAATGGCCCTTGGCACAAAAAAGGTTCCCCATCCTTGCTGTACACGGAAAGGTTCCAGCTTCAATTCCCGGTCAGGGCACATACCCAGTTTGTGGGTTCGATTCCCAGTGTGAGCTCGGTTGGGGCTTATGCCTCTTGCTCTCTGCCCTCTCTCTAAAATCAATTTTTTAAAAAACTGTTGGGTGTTACTAGTATTTGATGTTCATATAGTGTTTCTTTCCTTTTCTTCTTTAGTCCCTTCCCAAATCAAAGATCAAGGTAATGAGACTCAATTATATTTTTATTATTTCCAAAATGATTGACTGAAAGGGATTACAATATTGTATTTAGAGCAGGTCAACTAATTAAAAACTTGAAAGCATACATACCATTATTAATATTTTTCCTTTTGAATAATTAATAATTAAATAGTTAAAATATCAGTGAATCCAATAATGGATTGGTTTTAGACCCAGATCAACAAGTGGTTGGCTGAATATTTTTTCCCCTCAAAAACTTGATGAAGCAACTAGCAATTTAATTGTATAGAACTTCTGATAATTTTAAAGCCATACTTATTTTCAGTGAAAAAAATTTGATTAAAGAATCTTCAAATAAATGTCATGGATATCTTACCTGATTAGAGAAGACTTTCAAACAAACTCCAGATACTGTCAACATAGCCATAAACAATTTTAAAGACTACTTAAATGGCCTGGCCAGCGTGGCTCAGTGGTTGTGTCAACCTATGAACCAGGAGGTCACAGTTCAATTCCTGATCAGGGTACATGCCCAGGTTATGGGCTTGATCCCTAGTGGGGGATGTGCAGGAGGCAGAAGATCAGTGATTCTCTCTCATTGTTGTTTCTATCTCTTCCTCTCCCTTCCTCCCTGAAATCAATAAAAATATACATACTTTTTTTAAAAACAGCTAACAAATTTTATTTTTTAAGAACTTATTGTGAAATCATGTTTGGCTATTTGTTTTGACTTGTACTTGGATGTAATTAGGTGGACTCATTACTATGGTCAACTCTCGTTACCAGATAGTGAATTATATGTCATATACCTCTTCTGGAGTAACCTGTATACTTTGCCACTTACAGCACATTTGTTTTCTATTTTGGAGGGATGTTGAGAATGAGGGAGAAGTAGGCAAGACAAAACAATAACAAAAGAGTTATTTTCTACAGCTGTTTCATTATACTATTTTTAAAAATTACAAAATATCAATAATATATGAATATACTAGTATATTCTCTTTATTTAAATTTCAAGCAACACAAAATTTGAACATGAAAATTAGTCTCTTGTTCAAGCCACCCCCAACCCATTCTCCTGTTCCCAAAGGTAATCCTTAGGTACTTGTGTCTATTCTTTCAAACTTGTTTTCTTCATTCATGTACTTATGCATAATAGAGGCATTTTTGTGATTTGTTTGTTTGCATACATGAAATTAAGCTCTATATATTGCTCTGCAACAGTATGCCTTGGGGATCTTTCCATGTCAGTTCATAAAAATCTACCTTATTTGAACAAATTGCAGAGTATGGGTGTAACATAATTATGTTAATCATTATCTTACTGGTGGATTTTCTGGTTGTTTGCATTTCCTAACTATGATAAAAAATGTTGATAAGGGTAGTAACTTATTTAGAAAATGTAGTGTATTCATACCAATTATTTTCATTTTAGAAACATTTTTATATGGTCTTTGGCCATGTTCTAATGTCAGTCCTTGTGAATAGAATTAATTTTTAACACAGTAGATAAATCTTCCTGACTTAACTGACTCTCTTTTTCTCTTTCTCCCTCCTCCCTTCCCTCCCTTCTTCCCTTCCTCTTTCCTTTACTTCCTCTCTTTTTAATTTTGGAAAAGATAATACAGCAGGGTTCACTAGGAGAGAATCAACTACAGTTTGAAGTCCTGCATCATTTCTCCCCCATCCATAAGCTAATGATCATTATGGCAATAGGTAACTTTTGTTAGTGCCAGGCTTTGTTGTAAGTACTTTACACATGTTAATATTAATTCTCATAGAAGAATTAGGAAGTAGACAATTAGTATCCCCATTTTGTTAATGCGGAAATTGTCAGGTTTTCTGATACTGGAAAAAGGAGAGGAATTCTTCATGGTGTACCTGAAAGGCCTGGACAGTGAGACCTTACTCCGTGTGTGGTAAAAGAAAGCAGTGCAGCTCACCAACGCCCAGTGGTCACAGCTACCAATCAAGAGCTGCTCCAGACTTCATGGGGGGTCCAAATTAGGATGGTCAACATCTCTGCTTTGCCCCAGACTTTCCCACTCTTAGGAAACTCACGTATCCTAGTCAATCCCCCAGTCCTGGATGAACCTAGATGGTTCGTCACCCTAGTCCAAGTAGTGTGTGTGTGTGTGTGTTTTAAAACATTTTTATTGATTTCAGAGAGGAAGAGAGAGAAAGAAAAAGAGAGAGAGAGAGAGAGAGAGAGAGAGAGAGAGAGAGAGAGAGAGAGAGAGAGAGAGAGAGAGAGAGAGAGAGAGAGAGAGAGAGAGAGAGAGAGAAACATCAATGATGATAATTCATTAATCGGCTGCCTCCTGCACGCACCACATCAGAGATCAAGCCGGCAACCTGGGATGTGCCCTGATCTGGAATCCAACCGCGACTTTTGGGTTCATAGGTCACGCTCAACCACTGAGCCACGCTGGTGGGGCATTGTGTTTGTTTTGAGGAAAGGTGGGGAGAACATACCTGGAGCAGGTGGGTGATAGCTCTGGGTCATGGTCATCAATGAATTTGGCAGGACCTTCATTGTGAACCATTGGCAGTGGGTATCTTTTTCATAAACCTAGCTGTATAAATAGTAAGGTCAAGGTTGCTGATTTCCCCTCTCTAGAGTCACTATGGTACTCCCTGGGAGATAGGAAAAGATTAAAAAGGAGAAGAGGCCTACCACCTGGGTTGCGTATATCAGAACACAAAGGATTTTGAAGAGCAACCAAACCACACAAACTGCCTGACAGCAAAAGTTCCTCTGTTGTTTTTCTCCCCGTGACTTTTAATGTCAGGCAATTTAAGTGCAATGTCCTGCCTTTGCCCATAAAAGGCCTACTGAATATCCCACTCTTCCTTGTTTCCACTGCAGCCAACAGTCCAAGCTGCTGCATTATCTATGTTGCACAGATTTATGTGTTTTTTTGGTATGTGACCTGGAATTAACCTCATTACAACAAAGATGAAATGTCCCTTTAAGAAAAACTTTAAAAGCAAAAAGATTGCATTTTTTTTCCTTGAACAGTTTGACAAGCTTGATATATTTAGAGTTGCAAATAGAATGACTTTTGTTTTTGTAAACTCAGTCACAAATTGCAAAGGGGATCAGAAAACCAGAAACTAGTCATGTTTCTTGGCAGATGGTAGGTGCCAAGAGGGGGAAAGATGGGACCATGGTCATCCTTAACAACAACAAAAACCACAAAACATAGGTCTATTTGGTAAGATTTTATGAAGCCTTGCATAAAAACTACCTCATTTGAAAATTGCTCCACCTAAGAAATTCTGATAAAATGCCTGCTCCCAGAAATACAAATAAAAGAGTCATCCATTCACTTCGTTATACCAGTTTAGCTCTGAAATTATGCTTAACACAGCACTAAGTGGCTGAGTGAGTGACATAGTTGACCAAAACTACACTTGAGAGAAGTACTATGCAGTTTATAGTTACAGTGGGAGGCCATTGATTTTGCAACAATTTGGTTTTTTTCTGATTTAAAACAAAAAGTAATTTTTTAGGCCTCAGGGGACCTAATCTATAAACAGTGTTCATTCTTTACCAGTCATCCTTTTCCTTGGAACACACCACACTGTGAAATCTGCACAATGAGGACATCAGAAACCGACTTTAGGGATGTGGTGAGAGATGTGGCCCTGAAAACACTGGGGACACTTTGTCTCCAAGGCTGGAGTCACTTGGGAGGTAGACAATGCTCTCCATAGAGATGGGACATTCTGAACTCTTGATTAGACAAATACATTACAAAACTTGCTACCTAAGACTTTCTGATGGAAGAACTTAGATATGCTCTTTAATGTGTTCTTTTTACCAAAACAGTGGACTTTCTGATGCTTTCCAGCACATAAATCTTGAACATCTCCTCCATAACTCAAAGCTCATCCCCACAGAGTCAAGTTGAGGTGACTTGGCCTCTTCCCCAGAGGAGCTGATGTCTTCCTGATGTCATCTGCTGCTTCCCTCTTCATCACTGTGTTCCTGCCACTCTGGCTTCCCTGCTTCTCCTCAACCGTGCTGAGCTCTCACTTGCTTCAATGCTTTCCCACTTGCTGTTTCTTCCACCTAAACAGCTTTTGTTCCAGATAGCTCACTTTACTGACTTCCTGACTAAAAGTCACCCTCACAAGGGAGGCCTCCCCTGACTCCACCCCTCCACCCTCTTTTATTATTTTTTGTCCTGTATACTTTTCTTCATCTCCATTTTCTTATCACATGAAACA
This sequence comes from Eptesicus fuscus, assembly GCF_027574615.1. Lineage (NCBI taxonomy): Eukaryota > Metazoa > Chordata > Mammalia > Chiroptera > Vespertilionidae > Eptesicus > Eptesicus fuscus. The sequence goes on from NC_072487.1 coordinate 37,730,099, forward strand.
TATAACTTTTATTTGTCTTTATTAAGTGTCTTCTCCCACTCTCATGTAAGTTTCATGAAAGCAGAAAATTAGTTTCTTTTATTTACTGCTATATCCCTGGTGCCTGCAACAGTGCCTGGCACCTCATAGATATTCAGTGAATGACTGGAAAGAATGAGTGAGTAAAGTGGTCAAGTAGACTGCTCTATTAGTCACACTCAGGTTGGTCTAACTCAGTGGTTTTTATGCTCCTACATCCTGAAGATCATGAATCAAGTTCTAAGTACCTCAGAAATCTTCAAGGTTAATGGTTTTATTCTATGTCCAGCAAAATACTTAGGGCATGAGGGAGGGTAAACAATAAGGTCACCATTTCTTCCTATCTCTTTCCTTGTCTCCTTCAACTACAGCAACTTTGCTTTTAGCAACTTTTTATAGTGGGCTTCCGCAATAAAATATAGGATTTCCATCTTATAAAGATAAGATTTCCTAAGCTAAAATACACTAAACAAACAAAAACCAGAAAACAAAGAAAAAGAAAACCACTATTTGAGGGAGTTCGGGAGGGAGATGTTAATTCATTGCTTTGTCACTTCCATCAGCTTTCCTCAGGAACCTGGAAGAAGGGTCTGAATTATGAGAGTGAGTCGACCCTGGTGTCTTGTGAAGGCTCTACTTACTCAAGACAGAACCTGGAGGGGGCCATGAAAGAAAGGTGAGTTTAATAGTTTTAACTATACTGGAAAATAACCCTTAAGGTAATAAGATTTAGGAAATTTTCCTCTTAATCATTTTATATTTCAATGTTAGAGAAGTTGAATGAAAAGCAAGTGGCTTTTTTGTTAATATATGAAAGATCTTCCCTGAAAAATCCTTATTTTGAGAGATCAAATTTGCATCATCAACAGAGAAGCTATTAGAAAAACAACAGCACTTAAGGCTTACACAATAAAAAATTGTTTAGATTCTTACCAGTTGTCCACTGTTGACTGTTGAAATGAACAGCTGTGAGCTCTGTGCTCACAGTTTTCACATGGCCCACATGTCCTTGGGGAATCCTACAGTTGTCATTTAAACAAGCATATCTTTGTCATGTTGGGAGAGGCATCTAATGGCATACTGTTGGAGTGATGTGATCCTGGGTCTGTGCTAGGCAATTGGGAGCATTCAGTACAGTTCAGAACATTGTAGGGACTGAGGTTTTCCCAGTCCTTAGTGTCAGTGCCTGGCTAAGGGGGATGAATACATCAGTCACCTATATGGCAACACTGTGTGCCTAGCACAGTGCTCAGTACCATGGGGGTATTTCAAAGAAATATGAGATCATGTCCATAATTCTGTTCCTGCTGCCTTCATGGCAGAGTCAAATTTTCTAGAATAGAAGAAGGCTGTTTATTTGTTTTTGATTACTTTGCTAAACACTGGCTCCAGAATTCCAACTCATACTCAGAAGTTCTTATGTTCTTCAGGAGCTGCCTCACTGCCTTCAGGATCTCCTCACTTCAGTGTACTTTCGACACATCAATCTTCCTACAATAGAAGTAGATCGGATGTAGTTGGAAGGGGAATCAGAATCTAGGTCTGGTTTATACCTTATTCTACTTGCAAACAGTAAGAACACCTGTACCATACATAGAATTATGACAGGGAGCAAATGGGATCATGTATGTAAAAAGCAATTTGTAAAGACTAAATATCAATGCAAAAGCAAAATGTTATTGTTATAAATTCCTTTTAATAACAATACCCCTCTCCCCCCTCGATAATGAAAACCTTCAAAGGCTACCTTTTGCCTGCAGAATCAAGTTCCATATTAGCCTATTATAAGAGGCCTTCTCCATCATGGCCTATGCCACATATCCTCTATATTGAACCTGTTCTTTAGGCAAACCAAGCTTTTCATCATTTCCAGAACAAAGCCTTACTTTTCCATATCTGTAATCTTTGTGAACACAATTCCCTCTTTTTGGAATGCCCTTCACTTATCTTAGCCAATTGAAACCCTACTCATTTTTTAAGGTTCAACTCAAATACCACTTCTCATTCATTTGTATCAGGTGTGTCACTTGTTTTACTCAATATTGTATTGTGGGTGTATGGGTACATGCATGGTCTCCCCTGAAACAGGAAGCTTTCTTCTGAGAGTGTGAAAGTACAAGGGCTAATTAATGTGTTTTTTTTTTCCTAATTCTTTAAAGTGCTTTGAATATTATTGGCATTCAGTGCATATTTGCTGAGAGAGTAAATGAATCAACTCAAAACCAGGAAGTTGTTTTATACATCTCTTTTTAGTTTCTATTATTATGTTTACAATCACCTCCAAAAGGCATGCTTATCTGTTTGGTGGAACCCTGGGAAAATTCGGGTGATTTATTTATTTATTTAGTTTTTACCCTTATCTGGGAAAGATAGTCACGGAGATGTAAGCTTTTTTTTTCTCCCATGAAGGATTCTGCTGAGTTCTGCACAAAACCTGCCCTGGAGAATATAGTCATTCTCAAAATACACTTGGATAATGTGTTTTGTTTTCAATATGTTGTAGGTGGCAGGACTGCCACCCTGTCTGACCGATGGGTCAGACCAAACCTGGGTTCAGCAACCTCTTGGTACTTGGGTTCTGGCTAGGAAAGAATTCAGAGCAAGATCCAAGCTGTCAGAGAACATTTATTGGGTAAATTACAGAGGTAGAAAAAGTAATTCCTAGAAGAAATTGGCTTAGGAAACAAGTTATAGAGGTAAAGAAAGGGCCCTTGGAGCTTGGGAGTGGGGAATCTAATGGTAACATACCTTGTGGGGAGGAGAAGCAGGGAGGGAAAAGCAAGGGTGTGCTCCCTTGAGGGAGAGCACACTGGGACCTCCAGCCTAAGGGTGTTAAGGACTGAGATTTTAGGGAAGGTCCCAGGGGAAGATCTCAATAGACTATTCAGCAGTTTTCCAGGTGTGTCCTGTCTGGGTTGTGCTCTCCACTGATTGATTGGCTGGCCCCAGGGCAGGGGGTCATTATTTAATGCTCCTGGTCCTGAGGCTGGTTGTGTTGCTTATCTGGGCCTGGAACATAGATGTTATCTCTAGAGAGGAAAGGTCTGAGGCCCAAACCTCCCTCAGCAGTATAAGCTAGGGGAGGAAAAGTCACCCTGGGAGTGACGTCCCACCCTACAATTGTCCTTTCCTAGGCACCTGGGGATTTCCACCCTGATGACCTTCTGTACCTGCCCCTTCTTGCTCGCTCTGCTCATGTCTGTCTAACTTCCTACAACATATTTACCTTGCAAACTATAAAGAACTTCCTTTTTTTTTATATATATATATCGATTGGTTGCCTCCTGCACACACCCTTACCAGGGCACCAGGGCCAGGGGGATCGAGCCTGCAACCAAGGTACATGCCCTTAACCGGAATCGAACCTGGGACCCTTACAGTCAGAGGGCCAATGCTCTACCCACTGAGACAAACCAGCTAGGGCAATTTTGCATTTTTCTGATGGAGTCCACCCCCTAGCCAATCCGTTGTTCTCTGGGCTAGACTGACAGACAAGCACCTTCCCTAACTTACCCTGATTTCTACGCACATGTACCTATCTCTCCCTTCTCCTCCCAACAATCAGTAGCAGAGTGGGGAAGGAAGGGGTGTTAATCCCCTTGGAGGAGCAATGCTGTGTGAACCTTAGCTCCCTGATGAAGCTTCCCAGGTGACCATGCTTACAATGTCTGGCCTCCCCTTTGCTCTCTTCCTATTATTAATATTAACTAGTGAATTACAATGATAACATTATGATAAAGGAAAAAGTGTCACATAAGGCTCTATGAGTATATTTCTCCTAAGATGTTCTTGTCTCAAATTGTGTAACATAAGCTCAGGGAATGCTTTCATTACTGGGTCTCAAGCCATTGATGTAGTCACAGGTAACATAATTTGACAAAAAAAGGCCATCTTTTAAATTCATAAGGATAGCTTCTAGTTCAAGATGTCAAGGTGAACAGTCTCACTTATTCCTCTCTCATAGGACTAATTTAAAATGATAGTAGAAGAATAAGAAAAAATATAGCCCACAAAAATGGAGAGCATTGTAGGTGGTCATGAGAAGATGAGAAGAGGAAAAGCAGATGCTTTAAGAGGTTTATAAGAGCAGAGAAGAGGAGGAGGAAACAGCACTCTAGAATATGAGAGAAGGGAACTATAAGAATAGCAGTCACCAAGTTGCTTTGAAGAAACTTTGGATTCAGAACTGGAGCATCAGTCCAATAGCCAAGAAGTAGGAGTTCTAAAGACAAAACACTCATGATATAGGAAAGGAAATTGTTAAAAAAATAACATCTCCAGAGATAAAGGCAAATCATCATTCACAGGATCCATAAGATAAATGAAAAAAAAGTAGGATAAATAAAAAAGGCCCATACTTAGTATTGTTATGAAACTTCAGAACACTAAAGATTTAAAGTGAGAATTTACATCCATACACATTTACTTGAGGATAGACTCCAATAAAAAGAGGGTGAACGCCAAGAAAGAGAAAGAGGTGGGAATCCTCCTATATAATAAAACCCTAATATGCAAATTGACTAAACAGTAGAACGACCAGTTGCTATGATGCGCACTGACCACCAGGGGGCAGACGCTCAATGCAGGAGCTGCCCCCAGTGGGGGCCGGCAAGCGGGCAGTGCCAGGCCGCTAGTCAAGGTGAGTGCCAGCAGGGGGGGCCCCAATCGCCCTGCCCACTGGTCGCCCCACAGATTGGCCCTGATCACTGGCCAGGCCTAGAGACCCTACCCTATCTATTGGGAACAGTCTCTTAGATTTAAAAATTAAGACTTGGCAAGGCTACTCTAACCCTGAAAAAACAGGATCATGCAGCAATGACTTGCATGGACTCGGCTTGCACATTTTGTGGTCAGCCCTGATTCTGACACTTGTAACTGTGTGACAAAGCCAATTACTTAACTTCTCTCTGCTTCAGTTTTTCTACCCATAAGATGGGAAAAATGGTACTACTGCCTCAGAAGGATCATGTTATGTACTACTTATTATAATCAGGGCAAAATAATGTAGCTGCCCATACAACAGCAAGATGCCTTTCACCTATATGAAAAGTATGGTCACTGGTGCATGCAGTGTCCCAGATTGCGAGAGGGTGCAGGTCAGGCTGAGGGACCCCCCCTCACCCATGTGCATGAATTTTGTAATTTCGTGCACCAGGCCTCTAGTACATAATAAAGAATTTAATCTTGCCCCATAAGAGGTCAGGCCTTTGCTTTAGCTTCTGGGAGGTAATCTCTAAATTCCTGGAATGTCATGCCTAATAGGAGTGTCTTTGTTTGCCTGGGTAATTTGGACCAGCCTTATAAAAACTATGTGATTCAGGCTGGGGGCTTTGGGTCACACCTTGAGGGGCTGGAGATTATACTTAGCCATGTGAGCATACAATCATGTGTAAGTAATGGAGGCTCAATAAAAACTCTGAATACCAAGGCTCTGATGACGTGCTCTGGTTGGCAAAAGTCTGTGGTTGTTACACATCAATATTGAGAGAGTAAGTGTTCTGACTATGGAGAGGGGACAATGGAAGCTCTGAATAGGGTACTTCCTTAGGCTCTCCTCTATGTACTGCTTTCCTTGGCTGACTTCCGTCTGTAGTCTTTCTCTGCAATAAATCTTGACCATGAGTATAATAGTTTTCAATGCATTCTGTGGGCCCTTCTAGAGAAACAAACCTGGCATGACCCTTGCAACTTGCAATTGATGTCACCAGTTAGTGATCTTGTGTGGGCTGTGTTCCATCTAACCTTGCAGTTAGTTCTCTGCTTCTCAGGGACACACAAACAGAACTGGTTTAGGGGAATAATAAAATAGCATCCAAAGATGACAGTTGTGCAATAGGCCAAGTGAGGAAATTGGTCTAAATTAGAACAGAGATCAGCAGGCTAACAGAAAAATGTTTTCAGGGAAAAAATGGAATTATTTCAGATAATAAATGCTGTTAATGAGAAGTTGCAAGATATAAGGCTGTAATGGAAAAAGCCTTGGAATCTTAACAATGTAAAAAAGAATAACCAGAAACTCTAGGTAGATCAAACTACTTTAACAGAATGTCATGTTCCAAATATGAAATGATTTAAACCTTGATTATTTTTTAGCAATTGGTAAAATGTAAGAAAGGAGACTATATTTAACCTTGGCACTAGTGTATTTTCCTTTGAAGTGTAGGTGAGAGAAAGTAATTATTAGCACTTCCTGCTTCCGTGATGAAAAATAATGTGATGAATTGTCATAATAATGTAAAATTTGTTTACTCGCTATCAGCTTTCAAAATAAACCTCCTACAAAACATGGAAAAGCTAATCCTGATTAGGAGCAGAACATAAACACTCTCCACATTGATGGTGTTAAAGTAAAGCTCTAGCTGACAGATGTTGGGAAATGAAAGGTAGGTAGGAGAAGAGCAAGGAATAGGAAGGGTACAAACACCCTCATTTAACAAAGTGAGGTGTGAAGAGAATCTATTAAAAAAATCAATAAAAATTTAAATAGTGATGACAAAAATGCAGTGCAGTGGAAAAGAGAATGTTCTATCTGGAAACAAACAACCCACTCACACTGTAAATAAAAATATCAATTCTAGGTAATTTGTAGACCTTTTAACTATGAAAAGTAAAACAGTAAGGCCTTAGAAGATAAAATAAGTTAGATTCATGATTTCAATATGAGGGAATTATTTAAAAAAAATAAAAAATATATATATATATATATTTATATATTTTATTTTTTTCCCAGAGAGGAAGGGAGAGGGAGAGAGATAGAAACATCAATGATGAGAGAGAATCATGATGGGCTGCTTCCTGCACACCCCCTACTGAGGATCGAGCCTGCAACATGGGCTTGTGCCCTGACCAGGAATTGAACCATGACCTCCTGGTTCATAGTCAATACTCAACTAGTGAGCCACGCTGGCCAGGGGAAGGAATTATTTTTAAGCATATTGAAATTAAGAAACACCAACCTTAAAGGTAAGGACTGATAAATTTGATTACAGTAAAATTAAAAATATTCAAAAAATTTAAAATAGTAAAAAGGAAAACCATACAAGAGCTACAATGGAGTAAAGACAGTCTCTCTAATTTATGGTGTTTGGAAAATTGGACAGATACATGCAAAAAAATGAAACTATATCACCAACTTACACCATACACAAGAATAAACTCAAAATGGATAAAAGACCAAAATGTAAGTTGTGAAACTATAAAAATCCTAGAAGAAACCATAGGCAGCATCTCTCATAGTAATATGTTCATCAATACATCTCCTAGGGCAGGTAAATGGGAAAATAAACAAATGGGACGACATCAAAATAAAAAGCTTCTGCACAGCGAAAGAAACCAACAAAATTAAGAGAGCCCACTGTATCCGAGAACATATTTGCCAATGATACATGTGATAAAGGGTTAATATCCAAAATATATAAGGAACTCATATCACTTAACAAAAGGAAGACAAACAATCCAATTTAAAAATGGGCAGAGGACCTAAATAGATACTTTTCCAAAGTGGACATTCAGATGAAAGTTGAGATTCTACCCTATTAAATTAACTTCTAAAAATATGATGGATTAAGCTCTGCGACTCTTAGACATTTATTATAACATTTATGATGAAATCTGAAAATTTTATAAAGGGGAAAATGTTGTTTCAGCTCAGTAGCTCTTTTTGACTTTCTAGCTAACAGAGAAATAAATATGACTAAATGTTCTGAGAAATGTTTTCCCAAGGCAGTTAATAAACAAATGAATAAATTATACTTGTAGATCCAAGTAATTTTCTTTTTATATTTTATTATGGGCTTTAAACTCACTTTTTAGGGAAGCATATTGAGATGTCTAGATTTTTCTGCCTTTGTAGACTTAGGAACTATTTTGTTCTCCATTCAAATGTAAACTATCCATCTGATCGTAATGTCTCAGTAAGGTTCAGCGTTGACAATAAAAAGACTAAGGATACCCCACTGCACTCATTTATGGCATGCACCGGAACCACACAAATGCCCACTCAGTTGTGGCAGGTCACCTTGCTTCTGGTTTTGTGTTGTGTTTCAGCTCATCCTGTCCTTGTTCAAACTTTCCATACACATTTCCAAAAGAATGGTCATCCTAGTCCACCTGTGCTAAAAGCATGCATTAGGCCTTATTTCTTTAAGAAGGTTGCATTTCAGGTATAGGATTTAGAAAATAACTAGTCATAGGAATAAAGATCAACCAATCTGTTTTTCCTCACTGGAGGATATGTGTAGTAATTTAAGAGAGAGAGGATGGGAGAGAGAGGAGAGAAGAGTGAGGGAAGAGAGGGAGGGAGGGAGGGAGAGAGGGAAAGAGAGAGAAAGAGAAAGAGAAAGGAAGAGAGAGAGAGAGAGAGAGAAGAGACAAGAGACAAGATGTGAAAGAGAAGCATTGATCAATTGCCTCCCATTCTCATCCCGACTGGGTATTGAACCCGTAATCTAGGTATGTGCCCTAACTGGAATCGAACCAGCAACCTTTTGGTTCACAGGACAATGCTCTACGACAGTGGTCGGCAAACTCATTAGTCAACAGAGCCAAATATCAATAGTACAACGATTGAAATTTCTTTTGAGAGCCGAAAACCGATTTCTGCCCATGGGCCACGAAGTTTCAATCACACTGTACTTGCGCGCCCGCACGTGGTATTTTGTGGAAGAGCTACACTCAAGGGGCCAAAGAGCCGCATGTGGCTCGCGAGTCGCAGTTTGCTGACCACGGCTCTAGGAGATACCAGTGCAGGGCAAACAATCTGTTTTTAAAATAGGTTGTCAAATAACCAGCTGCAGGCACTAAATTCAACCTACAAGTGTGTATGTACTCAAGAATGAGTCTGAGTCATCTGCTCTGTCTGTTTGGCACCCCTGTTTACACCACATCATGAGCCTGCTCATGTAGCAAGGCTGTTGATAAATAGCTTACCCTTTCTGACAGCATGGATGAGGAAAGGACAACCTGATCTTGGTTGATAAAATATGTATCTTATTGTGCAGTGAAGGGATATTTTTGAAAGCCATGAGCAATTATTAAAGATGCTTGTGTGTGTGTGTGTGTGTGTGTGTGTGTGTGTGCACTTGTTTTATATGATAGGTACTGATTCATGTTTTAAGAGGGTGTGCTTTTCTGTCTTAAAGAGTTGGCAGCCAGCTCGCCCTCTCAGAAATGGGAAATTTCTTGAGCTAATTTGGACATGCAGGCTATGTTTTTGTTCCACAAAGCTGTAACTCTTTGTCTAGACAGCCCTGCCAATTATCTGTGAATATCCCTATTCAGTATTGACTTTTAAAAAATAACAAAAAGGCCAGGTTTTTTTTATTAGCCTGTTTTGTACCTAAGCTTTTAGGACAATTATATATTAATATCATTTCTAAAGCAGAAAGGAGTTATTTTTTTTTTCAGAAAGAAGTTATTTGAAGTGATGACCTGATTACCTTGATGAAGAAAATCATATAGCTGCTATCTACTTTTTGAAAATGTGGCCTTTGGTTTGAGGGCAGCTTGGGAGGTAAGAACTTTTGGATTTAATTCCAAATTCTAGGTTAAGGTATGGCCAAATAATTTAGTCTTTCTATGTCTTAGTTTACTAATCTGTTAAAGAGGAATCAAAACATTTACTTATCTCCTTGCAGAAAATAAAGCATTGGCAGAGGTGGGAGACAGGGGCGGGCTATAAGGGGCCAATGGGAGAAAAAAGGGACTTATGTAATACTTTTAATAAAAATAAAAAATATATATATAAAGCATTGGCAATTGATTTGAAGGAACAAATCAGTGCAAATGCATTTGTTCTGTTTAAAGGGCTATGCCACATACTATTTATTGTTTATTTTATTTAATTAATTTATATATTATTTTTTTAAAGTGAACACATCAAGATTTTATTGTCATATAATAAAACAAAATATGACGCTCTAGAACTGGATCACTTGACCCTTTCTCTTCTTATCTCCTCCCAGTTCAAAATGCTTGCATCTCTTAATGGCCAGCATTCTCTTAGATCTGCAGTTAGGCTCAACGCATTCAAGCCTCAGCACAATCTTCTTTGTAGTTTTAGCCTTTTTTCGGAAAATAGGCTTAGTCTGCCCACCATAGCCACTTTGCTTCCTGTCATAACGCCGCTTTCCCTGCGCATACAGAGAATCCTTGCCCTTCTTGTACTGTGTTACTTTGTGGGGTTGATGCTTGCCACACTTCTTACAGAAAGTTTGGCGGGTTTTAGGAACGTTCACCATGTTTGCGAGCACTATCAGCAGTGAAAGTGTTATTTTATTTTTTAATATACTTTTATTGATTTCAGAGAGGAAGGGAGAGGGAGAGAGAGAGAGAAACATCAGTGATGAGAGAGAATCATTGATTGGCTGCCTCCTGCACACCCCCAACTGGGGATTGAGCCCACAACCCCGGCATGTGCCCTTGACTAGAATCAAATCCGGGACCTTTCAGTCCATAGGCCAACACTCTATCCACTGAGCCAAACCAGCTAGGGCTAGTGTTATCTGTTTGCTCCTTTATTCTGGCACCATCCAGTATATGTATTCTCTTGTGGTCATCACCTTTCTCACAAGAAAAAGACCTGTCACTGTGACAAGAATTCAGAGAGAAATTGTGTGTCATGTGCAGCTTAGCTAACCAGCAAACCAGCAAAATTAAGGCAGATTTTGTGAAAATTCCATTTTGTATTTTCTGAATTATGAGGAGACAGAATTTTCTCAGTGGGCACAAACATGAACAAATGAGGCTAGTGTGACCTATTACAAGGAATCACAAATAGAGAAGAGAGATGGTAGCATCCTCTTTTCTTAGGGTCTTTCAAACAGATAAATAAAAACAAACCAAAAACGTGGCTCCCAAATAAATGCAAGAGGATTTGTTTGGTCACTTTTTTAGAGATCCTTTGAATTTACAGCATGCGGGCATGAGTATTAGGTTAGCCACCAACTAGAGTGTCAACCTAAGTGCCAAGCTGTGTATTATGTGTTGAGAACTCAAAAGTGAAAAAGAAACAATTTTTGCTTTCAAGGTCTTCTTAACTTCCATGGGAGAGAAAGACATACCAACAAATTACAATGCTGTTTGATAAGTGCTAGACGAGTAGCAAACTAGTAGCAAAAACATGTGCTATGATTTCAAATTTTGCCTGGGGGTGGTTGGGACTGAAGAAGTCATATCTGCACTTGACCTTGAAGATCCAGTGGGGGTTAGTCAGGATAGGTCATTCTCGGCTGAGGGCAGAACCTGAACAAAGGCCTGGAGAAGTGGCTGTTAGTGGTAGATGAGCTTATTTTAGAGAGGAGATAGTATTTGAGTAAGTATTTCAGGTTGGCAATCCTGTCAGGTTGCCATTCATTGGCTATGTGATTTGAGACACATTACATGGTGTCCCTGAGCCTGTTTCTGCATCGGCAATGCGGGGATGTTATCTATCCTGCAGAGTTGTTGAGATTTCAATGAAATGATCAATGTAAAAAGGGCCAGGAACAGTGCAAGGACAGAGTAGATGTTCAGTAAATGGTCACTGTTGTTTCACCTCCTTGACTGGGCTGCCGTTGTTGCTGTGGAACTGCAAATTGTTTAGAATATCATGATTTTATACTGGGAAGGGCCTCTCAACATAAGCCATCTGTAAAATGGAAATAATACCTACTTTCAGGGTTGTTTTGTGGATTAGAATTAACATTAAACACAGGCCCAATAAAGATGCTCTGGAAACAGTAGTTATTATCATTAAAATAACACTTGTCTCTCAAAGGCCAAAATATATGTATATTTTCTTTATACTCAGATTATGAAGCTTTGCACGTGTACAGAGCTGCACCTTCTGCTAAACCAACGGCAGAAAGTCACTTTTGAAAGTATATTTCCCTGAAAGGTAATGTGTCATATTTATGAATACGTTTTCTGTGTGAGCTGGTTGGTATAAATAAGTCATCCAAACATGTTTGTTTGGCTATTTCTGTGTCCCTGGACCAGGCCCTGGACCAGGCACCCAGAAGATGCTTATAGAAATACCTACTACATGAATTAGTGGGTAACTCTCTAGTGGTTCTCTCAAACACATTTTTTTTTTAAATGGAGAAAAACAATTTTACATTCTAAAATTGCCTTTTCAAAACCAAGTGTCCAAACCACTTGAACAATTCAACATGTACAAATGCACATGGTATCAGCTGGTGGAGAGGGTCATGCTGCTTCAGAATCACTTATTTACCTGGAGGAAGCATTGGTTCAACCTATAATTATCATCGTAAACAGTTATTATAGCCATGATCATCATTATGACATTTCTAATAAGTATTATTGTAGAGGTCAACCTAGTGTTATATCAATAAACCAGGACTAGAATATCTTACGAGTTCACTTCATAGTTTTTCTTGCTAGACCTGTATTTAGATACCAGAAATGGTAGAAAATCCAGCACTTTTTAGTTTCCCAAGAAAACCTCCTTTACTTTTTTCTCCGCCCAATTGCATAATGCTTCTGAGAGGTCATGTCTCCACTGTTCTTTCCTGTTTTGATGATGAGCATTGATAATAGTGGAAATGGTTACATGGAGTCTGGCTCAAGCTTGTGAAAATGTCACACATTCTGACTTAAAAAATGTTGGATTGCAGCGGGAAAAATCAGCATGGATGCCCTTGAACTTTCATATCACACAACAGCTGCAACCTCAGAGCTCTAATTATCTCTTCCACCAACTTCAAAGCAGAACTGGACCCACATTATGCGACACAAAGCCTCTTCTGTCTCACTTTTGAAGGGCTGTGGGAGAGAGAGACTTCACAGCTTGCCTTGAAAATGTATCTGTTCTTTAAGAAATTATTTGGTTCACATGCTAAATAGAAATTTATAATATTACAAATTTAGCTTAACTCTTGTTTGTTCCTCAGTAGGAAAGGAAAGAAAATGTATCTAACCAACACTCTTTTTGTTGCAATGAGTTATTTGGCTTAAATTCAGCATCTCTCTTCTGGTAGAGACTTTGAAAATCCATTTCTTTATAGATTTTAAAATTAGGGAAGTTAGTTGGGAATTTACACTCTGGGGTTTTCAGAGGCTCCATGGCTTGTAACAAAAGCTGTATTTACTTTCAGTTGAGACAATTGATATTATAGGTGCTGCTTGTAGGTTTCACTACCCTGGGCCTTCATGTTCAGCTGTTCTTTTCACCATTGTCATTTATTCACTGAGCAGCTACAGTTAGGCTCAATATCTAAAATTGCGATTTTTGTAGATAAAAATGATAAGGTAACCTAATGTTCAATCTCTTAAGTATTTATTGAGTAACCAACCACGTAAAAGCAAAGGTTCAATTGTAGAATACTAAATCACAACTTTTCAAAGATTCACTCTATTGATTTGGTACTGTACTATTTTCTATTTGCAAACAATATTTTATATGGCACTTAATTTTTTTAAGAAGTTACTGGTTTGCAAATTATGTAATTAATATGTTTGACCAGGGGGATTGAGCAAAAAATATCCTTAAAGTTTGTTAGTTTAAAAAAGAAAACAGCCCTAGCTGGTTTGGCTCAGTGGATAGAGCGTCAGCTTGCGGACTGATGGGTCTCAGATTGAATTTCAGTCAAGGGCACATGCCTGGGTTTCGGGCTTGATCCCCAGTAGGGGACGTGCAGGATGCAGCCAATCAATGATTCTCTCTTATCATTGATGTTTCCATCTCTCTTTCTCTCTCCCTTCCTCTCTCAAATCAATAAGAGATATATTTAAAAACAATAAGAAGGAAGAAATTTGTCCATATATATTGAAAAATGGTTAAATAATATGGAAGTCTATAAAATAAAACCCAAAACTTATTTTCTTACCACCTGGAGTAAACTGTGTTAACAACTTTTATTTTAGTCCAGACCTCTCTTTTTCTTTATTTTACATATAAAATGAAATATGCAGCTTTTTCCCACTCAGAATTATAGCATGGATAATTCTCATACATGCAGAATACTTAACTTTTGAAATCAAGAAGAGTTAACATGTCCACTCTTAAATAGTTTTTTTAATAGTTATTTCCCACATTCAGTTGCTTTGTAATTGAGTGCTTTCCAAATTAGTTCTGTGGTAATTGCCCAAAAACATTAAAAGAAGACTTATAGTCTCAAAACACTTTTATTTAAAAACATCTTCTAAAGAACATAAGGTACAGTAACTATACGATTTTAGCATGGTGGGTTGAAAACAAAACAAAAATACTTATTCAAATGCTTTATCTCTGCTATACCAAATAAGAACAAACTTAGAATCCTCAAAACAAATAAAACAAAACAAAACAAAACCCCCACTAGGTTCCCAGGGGGCATATGCACCATAGCCAACATCAAATGATGTTGTTTTCATCTTTTTAAAAATTGAGATATAATTGACACATCCAATATAATAAAAGGCTAATATGCAAATTGTCCCCTCGGGAGTTGACCAGGAGTTCAACTGACTGAGAGTTTGACTGCTCACTATGACATGCAGTGACCACCAGTGGGTGGCGCGGAACAAAGGAAGGCCCCAGCCGCCCTGATCACTGGCCAGGCCTAGGGACTCGACCCTTGCATGAATTTTGTGCACCAGACCTCTAGTAACATTATATTAATTTCAAGTATACAACATAATAATTGGATATATGTTTGGTTTCATCTTAGTTTTTTTTTTTTTTTATATTTTTGTTGGTTTCAGAGAGGAAGGGAGAAAGAGAAAGATAGAAACATCAATGATGAGAGAGAATCATCAATTGGCTGCCTCCTGCACACCCCACACTGGGGATCAAGCCCTAACCCTGGCATATGCCCCAACTGGTATTTGAGAATCTAACTGTGACCTCTTGGTTCATAGGTCAACACTTAACCACTGAGCCATACCAGCTGGGCTCATCTTAGGTTTTAATTAAAAGATAATGAAGTCCAAATTTTTACATTTAAGTTCATCCTCTCTTTAAATTTTTCTTAAATGTTTGCCATCTTATATTGTTTGCTGATGAGCACAGGAGGCAGAACAAGTAGGTAGAATACAAATGTTAATAGAAAAATCTCTGAAATAACTCACTGTGTTTAGTTTAACAAACTTTTTAAACTTTTATATATAAACTGGATATAGTTGAAGTTGAATATTTTATATATATATATATATATATATATATACATACACACAAACATATATATATTAGTGGCCTGGTGCATGAAATATTATATATATATATATATACATACACACAAACATATATATATTAGTGGCCTGGTGCATGAAACTCATGATGGGGGGGTGTCCCTTAGCCCAGCCTGAACCCTCTCCAATCTGGAACATCCTTCCCACAATCCAGGACCGCTGGCTCCTAACCGCTCACCTGCCTGCCTGCCTGATTGCCCCCAACTGCCCCCCACCCACGGCCTGCTCGCCCCAACTGCCCCCCCTGCCAGCCTGATCACCCCCAAGTGTCCCCCCTCATTGGCCTGCTCGTACCTAACTACCTCTGCCTCGGCCCCACCACCATGGCTTTGTCCATAAGGATGTCTGAAAAGTCTCCCGGAAGGTCTCCTGGTCTAATTAGTATATTACCCTTTTATTAGTATACTAGAGGTCTGTTGCAGGAAGATTCCTGCAAGAAGAGGGCTTCCTCGGGCCTATTCCTGCAAGAATAGGGCTTCCTGTGGCTGGAGCGAAGCGGAGAAGGGACTTTGCTCCCTTCTTCGCTGCCTCACTTCCTCCCGTCTCCACTGCCTCGCTCCCTCCCGTCTCCACTGCCTCACTGCCTCTCCACCGCTTCAGTCCCTTCTGCTGCACTTGCTTCGCTCCCTTCTGCAGCGCTTGGCTTCCTTCTACGCTATCTTCAGTCTTCTCTCAGTGCCTGCATATGCAAATCAACCTCCATCGTTGTTGGGTTAATTTACATACTCACTCCTGATTGGCTGGTGGGCGTAGCGGAGGGGTGGTCAATTTGCATGTTTCTCTTTTATTAGTGTAGATATATAGCATCATAGTTTGTTTTTTTAAAATATATTTTTATTGATTTCAGAGAGGAAGGGAGAGGGAAAGAGATAGAAACATCAATGATGAGAGAGAATCATTGATCAACTGCCTCCTGCATGCCCCCTCCTGGGGATCGTGCCTGCAACCTGGGCATATGCCCTTGACCAGAATCAAACCCAGGACCCTTCAGTCTGCAGACTGACACTCTATTCACAAAGCCAAACCAGCTGGGCACATCATAGTTTCTGATAGTAAAAGATTTGGTTCCCAGGGAAGACATATATTATCATGTTAACAAATTGGAGAACACTGGCATGGTGGCAAGAACTCTGTTCTGAAATCAAGAGACTTGATGTTTTCTCTGAAGTGAAAATGGAGGTAGATTGAGTTATTTATAACTCCTTCAGTATTTCCCCCCCACGCCCTACCCCCAGACAGAAAAAACAAAATCTACTTCTATAAATACCAGTTTACTGAGGAACCCAAGTATTGATCCTATTGTGGTGAGGGTGTTTTTTGGTATCTTTTTTGCATTTTTCAAATAACAGGTATGTCCTAACTTAAGAAAAAACAGTATGTACATCTAAACCCAGAAAACTATAAACATGGTCTTTTCAACTTGAATTACAAAAACATTTACTTCTTCATTTCCTTTATATTTGTAAACTCTACCAGTGAACTTAAAATGTTATGGAATTTGGTCAAACTGAAAAAGTAGCATAGCTATTTTTAAATAGCTGTGCATTTTGTACCAAATAGTGCATTTGTACCAAAATACAATAAATTATAACTGCTATCTGCTTATAGAAATGCAGGCTTTGTTTTCTTGTGGCACAGAATGTGCAAATAAAAGTCTTAGGAAAATATAAGGTTTTCTTCTTCCCCCACCTCCACAGTGTATGTTGAAAGTTACAGTACAAATCATTCAGGACAGATTGATATCTGTGGGAACCTTACTTGTTTATCTGTTGAAAATGACAAATGAAAAGGCTTTAAAGTAACCTAAGACAAAAGAATATTTTTGAGAAATGCATAAAATGTGTCCCTTAATTTCTTTGGCCATATGAGGAGTTAACTGTAGTTTATCTTCTTCTTCTTCTCTCTCTCTCTCTCTCTCTCTCGCTCTCTCTCTCTCTCTCTCTCTCTCTCTGTTTGTTTCGGTGGTTGAGAGAGGACAGATCAATTAACCCTTAGCATTGCTGAAGTGCTCAAGTGTTGTCATATTCTGTACTAATAGAAATCTAAGTGGAATAGTCTGGGTGCTCAACCTGAATTACTGTTAAGTCATTCCATACCTATGAGTGATTATTATACAGTAGGGCCTCAGACTGCATTGTGTCTCCATTTCTACCCCTGGAAAATATTTAAGTGATTACCTGAAATGATAACAACAATAACAACAAAAACCTTCTCTTTGTAAATCTGGAAAAATTAAGCCAAGACTGGTTCATCAGACTATTATTTCTCTATAAAAGTTATTAGGCACATTCATTTATTTTTGATATGTATTCTTGGTTTGCACAAATATGTTCATTGTAGAGGAATCTCAAAACACAAATGAACAACAATAACGAATTGCTAGTGGCACCTGAAGAAATTACTATAATAACATTTTAGAGGCTAACTTTTCAGTCTTCTGAGTTTACTAAAGGAATGTAGGTAGCAGAATTCTTAGTCATAAAGTCAGCTAGTGAATAACTTCTCTTCTCTTCCTAAGTGGAGGGTCTATTAGCTTTATGTTTAAGGAACTGAGAAGAGAAGTTGCCAGATCTGAGCTACCACCGGGCAATCCCTAAATTCATCTGTTGTGCTTGGAGAATCAGTTTAGTTTTGGGCTGTAAATTTAATGTCCAAGGAGAAGGGTAAGATAAACTTTTTCTTCTTGGAGAGTTGAAAAGGAAGTAACTGAGTCCTAAGGCAAACATAGGGGGAAGGGAAATGATTGAGAACTTAAGGAAGTCAGAAAAACTCTGGTCTGGTCACCAGTAAGATTGAATTTAGAGCCCAGCCACTGTGCGACCTTGGGTCAATTGCCAACCTCTCTGGGCACTGGCATTCCCATTTCTGAAATGAAGGGAAGATAAGGGAGAGTGACAGGTAAGATGGAGACTGCAGAAATGTCTAAGACATGGTTCCTACTTAGTTGGAAAGATTAGCCTGCGCAAGAAATACAATTCTAAATTGAGTTGGTGGTGGTGGTGGTGAAAAGATGAGGAAGGAAAGGACCTTAACAGAGGGCTCAGCTAAAAGTTTGATCTCATTTAATACCTTCATTAAGGACCTAGACATGTGTTGTCCAATATAGTGGCATCTACCCACATGTGGCTACTTGAGCACACAAGATATAACTAGTCTGAAATTTGTAGGTATAATACACATTCTGGATTTTTTAAACTTTAGTACAAATAAGTGTAAAATACCCCTTTGATAATTTTAAAATATTGATTCAATGTTGAAATGATAGCAGGTTGGTTGGATATATTGGGTTAAATAAAATATATCATAGAAATTTATTTTATGTGTTTCTTTAAAAAAAATTTTAATGTGGCAACTAGAAAATTTTAAATAGCATATATGGCTTGCATTCTATTTCTGTTGGAGAGTGCTGGTCTAGGACATCATGTCAGTGGGGTACACTTTAGGAAAATGTGCAATCATTAACCTATACGTGGATATGGAAGATGTTACAACTCTTCAACCTGGTCTAGTAGAATGAGTGTCATCAGAAACCCAGATCCTTCAGAGACAAGAGAAAAGCATAAAAATGGGATGAATAGAACACTTAAAGGCAAATAATGATAAAGGTTTACAACAACATATGGCTATGAACTTCCGTATGACAAAAAGCAGTTCAGAACTAGTCTGACTGCAGGGCCACATGCCTGAGCCACCCCCATTGGCAGCGCTTGATTGCTTTAACTGTGCCTTTCTGCAGACAATGTTGTAATAAATAGCTTTAGGCAAGAAGGCAGGAGTGGGAGGGAGGGAAGAAACAGGGACCAGTTTATAAAGCATGTTTATAGACTTTATAGATTGGCCTCATAAAAGAATGAGATAATACGTGTCAGTAAATGATTACAACTGCCCTGAAAAACTGAAGGCATTTGCTAAATAGCAACTGGTCTTCCTGGAAAATTTCCTTTACCTCATACAGATGAATCATTTACTTCCAGAAAATAGCACACTTACTGGAGACGCAGTTCAGTCCTAGTAATTAAATTCAGTTGGCCCAGTAGGGTCAGATTTCATGGTAACATGGCAGGAGGGAGAATACAACTAAAAGAACCCTGAAAATGTCCCCAACACCATATCCAATGGCTTTTCACAGTCTTCATCCGTCTAAACTGCAGAGCACCACTTGACAGGAAAAACCTTCCCTTCAGCATTTTCTTCTCCATTGCCTCCTGTGATGTGATGTCCGAGCCATCTCACCGCTTGACCCATCTTGTCAGGGACTTAGTGCAGCATCAATTGGAGAGCCGAGGTTTGTGGGTTGTGATGAAAGGTTGGTGTAATAGTTTATGTAAAGGGCATAGTAGATTCTCAATACATGATAGCTATTAGTGTTTTTTTATTACTTTTTACTGAATTCTTTTTTCATCCAAGCCCTATAAGTTCTCCCCTCTCTATACATTACAGAATTGTGTCTACTTCTTTAGTTTCAAATGTCACCTCTTAAGTAATAGAAGGCTGCAAATGCCACATCTGAAACCCTCTTTGGATGCTACGTATAAGCATTTCTAGTGTTTCCTAGGCATCTGGCTAACACCCAAGTACTTTTTTTCTCCCAAATCTCCTTGCCCCTCAAGTGCCCTCCTGTCAACACACCACTTCACTTTTGCCAGGTACAGCCCTGCAGCTGTGTGCCTGTGTCTTCCCACTGCCTGTCATTACGTCCTTGCACACCCCACATCTCTGTGAATATACGCAGGCCAGCATGCTAACAAATTCCAGTGTGAACATAGTTTGTGTTCATATGGGGGTTCACGGAAGATTTTTGTTTGTTTTTTGTTGCTGTGTGTTTTCTTTCCTTTTAAAAAAATATATTTTTATTCATTTCAGAGAGGAAGGGAAAGGGAGAGAGAGATAGAAACATCAATGATGAGAGAGAATCATTGATGGACTGCCTCCTGATTGCCCCTCACTGGAGATCAAGACTGCAACCTGGGCATGTGCCCTTGACCGGAATCGGACCCGGGACCCTTCAGTCTACAGGCTGATGCTCTATCCACTGAGCTAAACCAGCTAGGGCTGTTGTGTTTTAAATTAGTTTTTAGAGAGAGAGGGGGAGAGAGAGAAAAAAAGAGAGAGAGAGCAATGTGAAAAGGAAATACCTGTTGGCTGCCTCCCGCACATCTCCTACAGGGTGATCAAGCCCCAAACCCAGGCATGTGCCTTGACTGGGAATCAAACCAACAACCTTTTGGTGCACAGGACAACACCCAACCAACTGAGCCACACCAGCCAGGGCAACCATGGAAGTTTTATGATTGGGTGGAGATATGTTTTTTTAAAACCACTTTATTGAGGTATGATGGACATACAAAAAGCTGTGCATATTTAATGTATACAACTTTTTATGACTGATGGGAAAGCAAAAGAGATTGTGTTGACAAGCTTTAGCTGTGGGACACTGGGCAGGTCATGTCACCTCCCTGTCTCATTTCCTTCATTTGTAGGATGAGTGATCTGGACTTTATCTTTAAACATCCCAGTGCCAGGATGCTGAGCTTCTAGAACGTAATAGGCATGTAAAGGAAGACAAGGACCACAATATTATTCTAAGCTTTGCCAAAAGCAGGATAGTGAGAATGGATTGGTGTTCTCAAAAAGTTCATGTTAAGGGTAAATTTCAATAGTTATAATAAATCTACACTGTATAAGTAAAACTTTGCCATACCTGAGAAGTTTCATGTGCCTGTTACAGTTTTTGTTACTAAAATTATCTTGTATTGATCATAAATTATATGATTTATTAATCATACAAATAGTTTTATTATTTATTATTGACAGTATTACAGAGGTTCCCCCATTTCCCACAATCATAAAAACCTTGTTGAGTTTTAATTTTATAGATTAAAATAAATGGTTTATTTATTAATTAAAGATAATGTACCATATTTTCCAGCATATAAGACGACTGGGCGTATAGAAGATTTTCCTGGGTTAAAAAGTTGTCTTATATGCTGGAAAATACAGTAAATACCAATACATATCCAATGTAAAAAGTTAAAGTAATAGAGAAAATGAAAAGAAGACAGTAAAAATCACCCTTTAATGTGGCCATCTAAATGTAATCATTTTTGAAATTTTGGTTAGTATCTAAGGTATGTGACCTTATGTAAAAGAGATCAAACTATAAATGCTGTTTTGTAACCTGCTAAGAAACTCTTTAATATATTGTAGACATATTTTTTTTAAATTATGACGATTGGTCTTCTGTAATGGCTATAGTTCATTGTATGGCTGTACCTGATATATTTATTTACTCCTTTCCCAATGGACATGTATGCTATTTCTAATTTCTCACTATTAGGAACAGGACTGTGATGAATGTCAAGCCATACCTAAGCTTACAAATATATTTAAACACACTCAGATAGAAAGAACAGATGCATTTTCATAGGTAATTAAGAGGCAGCCAATAAATACACTTTGATAATCAGATTGTCCCTGCAGTGACCCAATTTCTGATTTGCAAAAGATTAGTGCATTGTGACCATTATTTTCCTGAAGGGTGGAAACTTACACTTAATCACTGTATCTAAAAATTACTTTCATGCTATTAGAGATGGAAAGATAATATAAAGCATCCCTTCCCCAGCTGAAACTATCGTTATCTCTAATTAAAACATCCCTGATGCACATGATAAAACATGTACTGGCTTCTCATCTCAGTTGAATATAAAGTTTTATTGTCATGCTCTTGTTAAAAGCTCTTCTTTGTTTCACTAAGTCAATAATACCTTTGACTTGGGCTGATACCGTTTCCTCTTGTTAATCATTGACTATAAATTTCAGGGTATGGGTTTGATGAATACAAACAAAAGACAAACATTTCTATAAATGAAAAAATTTAACTTAAAACAATTCCATATCCCAAACAAATTAAAATAATGTTATGAGGTAATTCTAAAAGAATATTTTGGGAATGAATTTGTATGTTTGCTCTTTTATCCTAGTAAATTGTCCAGTGTCTGGTACCTAGTGGATACTCAATAAGTATTTGTTGAAGAAATGAATGAATGAATGAAGCTACTTTTGATTTGTGACTTAAATATTGGCAATATCTGAACCAATGGAGCCAATTCAACAATCTATATGCAATACCATAGAACTAATTTTCTATTTTTAGAAATAAGGTAAATGGCTTCCACTATACATAACTCACCAATTTTATCATTCTCAAGATCTGTTGTTATGAAGACATCAGCAAATTGTGTACTGTAGGCCAAATCTAGCCTGATGCCTTTTTAATTTTATTTTATTACTAGAGGCCTGGTGCATGAAAATTCATGCACTAGAGGTGGGGGGGTCCCTCAGCCCAGCCTGCCCCTCTCACAGTCCGGGAGCCTTCAGGGGCGGGAGGCGACCCAGCAATCAGGAGAAGGCGACGCCCCATCACACCTCTGCTGCTGCCACTGCTGGCAGTGCAAGCCTTGGCTGGCCCTGGTTACCTGAGCCTTGGGTGGCTGGGCAGCCACCATCCGAGGCTTGCCTGTGCCTTGGGCTGGCCCTGGGTGGCTGGGGGGCTGAGGGGACTGGTGAACTCTGGAGGCAGGCGCCCAGAGTGGCCAGGCCTGCCTAGGATCAGGCCTGGCCTTGCCATGCACCTGCTGCCCTGGCAGGGCTGAGGTGACTGGGCACTGCCATCTTTGAGGGCATGGCAGTCAATTAGCATATTCCCTCCTTATTGGCTGTGGGCACCGCCATCTTTGAGGGTGTGATGGCCAATTAGCATATTCTCTCCTTATTGGCTGTGGGTGTCACCATCTTTGAGGGCATGACAGTCAATTAGCATATTCCCTCCTTATTGGCTGTGGGTGCTGCCATCTTTGTGACGGTGTGAGGATCAATTAGCCTATTCCTTCTTTATTGGATAGGATTATTTTTTTGTTAATCCTCACCTGAGAATATTTTTTTCTCATTGATTTTTAGAAAGAGTGGAAAGAGGGAGGGATGGAGAGGTAGAGAGAGAGAGAGAGAAACTCTCTGTGAGACTCATGGATTGGTTGCCCCCTTCATGTGCCCCAACTGAGGCCTGGGAAAAACTTGCACTGGAGGTACGTACGTGCTCTAGACTGGGAATTGAACCCATGACCCTTTGAGACATTTGATGACACTCTAACCACTGGACACACCAACCAGGGCTAGCCTGATGTCTGCTTTAGTACAGCCCATGAACTAAGAATGATTTTAAAAATATTTTCAAATGATTGAAAAAAATAGCGAAAGAAGAATGATGTTTATGATAGTTGAAATTTTATAAAATTTAAATTTCACTATAGATTAAAATTTATTGGAATATTGCCATGCTCATTCTTTCATATATTACTTGTGATTATTATTGTGCTACAACCTAGAGATGAGTAGTGGCCTATAAAACCTAAAATATTTACTCTCTGGCCATTCATAAACAATGTCTATCAACTCCTAGTTTAGGACTGTTTCAGTCAGTTTGGGTTGCTATAATATAATGCCATAGCCTAGGTAGCTTACAAACAACAGAAATATTTGGAGGCTGGGAAGTCCAAGATTATGCCGCAGGCAGTTTTGGTGTCTAATAAGGTCTTGCTTCCCAGTTCATAGACAGCTATCTTCTAGCCGTGTCCTCACACAGTGGAAGGGGTGAGCACCCTCTTTTAACAGGGCACTAATCCCATTCATGAGAGCTCTACTCTCATGACCTATTCACCTCTCAAATGCCCCATCTCCTAATACCATCACATTGGAGGTTAGGATTTCAGCATATGAATTTGGGGAGACACAAACATTCATTTCTTGGGTGCCGAGGAGCGTGTTGTTCACTCAGCAGCAAGAATGCATTTGCATTGCCAGCCTTATGGAATGCTAGAGAATTTACTACAATAACAGGTAACTTGGCAAAAGAAAGTCAAGGCAATATGCCTGTTTTGTTAACAACTTGAAAATAATAGTGGTAGCATATTTTCTTTACTCTTTCATCATCTCTAATTTAGAAGACCAATCTTATATAATGCAGAATATTATTTGAAAATCTATCAATAAGGTTTTTAACACCAGGATTGCTTAGAACCTCCTAACACCAGGCCCAATAGTTCACTTGTGACTCTCCTGGTCTCCCCATGCTTTCCCCCAGGGCCCCATCTGCTCCCTGGTCTTTTAATTCTTTGACATATTTTAGGTTTGAAATTTTATTTTTATTATTTTCTTTTTCTTCTATAGCCAAGACACTCATTTTTACCAGGTTTCTAAGTAAATATTAATAAATGAACAGTTTGATTTATTGTTATGTACTGTTAAACAAGATAATTACAGCTACATTTATGAGAAAGAGAAAGAGAAATGTGTTTACTGGTATATATCCTATATACCTGACTTTATCTCACTCATTTTTAAAAATTTATTTTAAAGAGAGGAAGGGAGAGGGAAACATCAATGTGTGAGAGAGAAATGTTGACTGGTTGCCTCCCACATGCACCCTGACTAGGGATCCAATCCACGACCTTTTGGTGTATATGACCTGACTGGGAATTAAACCTGTCACTTTTTGGTGTATGGGACGATGCTCCAACCAACTGAGCCACACTGGCCAGGGCTCACTCATTTTTAATAATGATAATTATTTCAGGTTCCCCTCAGCAACTTTAACATGGGTCATTCTCCAGAAGAACAGACCAACAAAATGATCTATCTATCATCTACCTATTTATTTTAAGAAATTGGCTTGTGAGATTGTGGGGGCTGGCAAGTGTGCACATACACCAAGAAGTGACTCAAAAAGAATCTACTGGTCATAATTTCCTTTATTCCTTGTCATTTGCAAGTATCCCTTGGAAGTTTCTTTATTCAACCTGCCCAATGAACACACTGGTTTTTTCCCCATGTATGGCTTACAGATATAGGATGAGAGTGGGCATCTAGATATACCTCCAGGGAGGTTTTATCAGTTTGTTGGTAGAGTCCATAATGAGGGAGGAGAGTTGCAGTACATTGAAGTGTTGGCAGTGAGTGCTATGAAAAAGGCCAAGAATCCATATCTCATGGTTGTTCATGGCATTCACCATGCAACCTTGCATGCCATTGGGGCTGCCCGAGTGGGCTGTTCACTCTTTACCTGTCTACACTATTCCCACCCCTATGTGCTCACCCTGCTGTGGCCAGAGTTGGTAGATAAGTCATCATGGTGTCCTTTCCAATATGGCTCTAGAACCTCATTATAATAATAACATCAACTAATATTTGTTTAGCACTAAGTCTTTGCAAGGCACTGTTTGAAGCACTTCACATATAATACCTCATTTTCTTCTTGTAACAACTAGTAGAAAGCTACACTTTCAGGTGGGAAAGCAGGACTCAAAAAGCTTAAGTGATTCCCTCAAGGTCACTCTGTTCGTAAGTGATAGGCCTGGGATTCAAACTCAGAATTTTTTTAAAATATATTCTTATTGATTTCAGAGAGGAAGGGAAAAGGAGAGAGAGACAGAAACAGCAATAATGAGAGAGAATCATTGGTTGGCTACCTCCTACATGACTCCTACTGGGGATCGAGCCCACAACCTAGGCATGTGCCCTTGACCGGAATTGAACCTGGGACTCTTTAGGCCACAGGCCGATCCTCTATCCACTAAACCTAACTGGGTAGGGCCAAACTCAAATTTTCTTGCCCTGGCCCCTCTTCTTGACCACCTCACGACTACTGTCTCCCAGGAGGCCTCATGGAAGCTGGGAGGAAGTGAGAAGGTGGAAATCAGAGTCACAGAATCAAAAGAACCTCACAGCACCAGCCTCTCATCCCCAGTCTCCAGAAAGAATCCCCTGAATGTCATCTCTGACAAGTTGTCACTCTGTTTCTCCTCAGATGCTGCTGGTGACCTGGAACTTGGTGTCATGTGAGGCAGCCTGGTCCATTTTTAGATAGCACTAATTGCCACCATGTTATTCCATATTTTGAGCACAAATAATTTCTCTCCCTAAATTCACCTGCTTGTCCTAGTTCTGTTTTCTGGAGCTCCACCAAATAAGACTTTTCTTCCTTTTGATGGACAAACTTTTCAATATTTAAAGATCCGAGGGATTTTGGAACAGTCTCTTATCTTCTTTTCCTACTTGCAGCAGAAATGCAGGATTTTACTCTCTAAATGTGACAGTCCTTTGCATTCCTTTATGTGAGCAGCTTATTATTTGTGCCTATTAATCCAGAAGGACATGATTACACATATGAATGATTAGCTTTGTTTTAGACTTTATTTGATTGGAACAGACTCCACACCTCTGTACAGTCTTCAGAGTTTATTATTCCACTTCCTTGATTCAGCACATGGGCTTTGAGCACTGCCTTAGCTGGGCCCTGGTGTTAAATTAACTAAGACATCATTTATCTCTTCCTAACTTGAGAAGGACATGAAAAAATACTCTTGTGAAGGTGGAGGACTAAGATGTAAAGAGAGAAAGAACATACATTAGTTTTGGGGTGTCATAAGGGAGGACCTGGGAAGAGGATGATGCTGCTGGTGTGGGTCCACAGAGTGAAGAGTGAAGTATGAGAGACTTTTAAGGATAAATTTGCTGGTGATAGAATACAAACTAGAATAACTTTGGCAACAACTTATGGTGGTTCTGCTTTCATTTGAGGAAGGGTAAAGATTACAGAATATATACAGATTGACAATACTTCTGTTAAATTAGGCATAATAGTTAGTTATGGAAGTTGTGAGTTTGGCAGTTGCTTATGTAATATTGTATTCTTGATAGAAATAATCAGGAGGCCCAGAGATTTCTGTGTTTCAGCAAAACACTTGAGTTTTGTCAAGAAGATTCTGTTGTTAGGAAAGCCTTGTTACTTGAACTGACGCCCTTTTGCTTGGGGAGAGGGCTCCTCCCCTTCCTCTGTTGTGTCCCACTGTTGTGTATTTGAAGGTGGATTGGCCAGACCTGCAATCTGTATCAGCCACTTACCAGTCACATGATTATGGGGAAGCCTTTTCCTCTTTTGAGACCTCAATTTCCTCATCTGTGAAGTGAGCAGTTAGATTAAGGTTCTTTCCAGCTCTGAAGGTCATAAGTCCTTTCTTATTTTGGTGTAGAGGTTCCCTGATATATAAAGGCCTAGTACATACACGAAAGGCCCATTTCTCTCTATGACATCCATGCTCTTGTAGATTGAATTATTGGTTGCAATTCTTCATTCCCTTTTCCAGGGGAATTATACATTCACACACTTGTCAATGTCTTAGGATGGGCAAAGTATACTTTTCTGCTTTTTGGCTTTACTAGTAAGCTTGGTCATGTGACTTGCTTTGACCAATGGAGTGTTAGCAGATGTGACATAAGCAAAGGCTTGAAATATGCTTGTACATATCTTCTAGTCCAAGAAGGATGAGAGGAGTTGAATCCAAACACAGACCAGACCTAGACATAGCCCACAGCTTAGACCCCAATCTACATCAGTTGAATCCCAGCAAGTCAGTGGATAGAGCATCAGCCTGCAGACCAAAGAGTCCTGGGTTTGATTCCGGTCAAGGACATGTACCTGGGTTTCAGGCTTCTCCCTGGCTCAGGCCCTGGTTGTGGCGAGTGTAGAAGGCAACCAATCAATGTATTTCTCTCACATCAATATTTCCTCTCTGTCTTTCACTCTCTCTTCCACTCTCTCTGAAAATCAATGGAAAATATCCTTGGGTGAGGATTAAAAAAAAAAAAAAAAAGGAAGAAAAAATAAATGCTTTATGTTTTTGTTCCTGAGATTGTATAGTTGTTGTTTTTGCAGCATTAATTAATCATGAAAGTAAAACACACTTAATGTATAAATCTGTTTTCAATGGACATCATGCACTCATTTATTTAAAATTTTGCTAGTTGTTTATATTGTCTTTTATTTATATCTATATTCTATGTTTTGTTACAAGGAGAGAGAGCAACATTGATGTGAAAGAGAAGCATCGATTGGTTGTGGGGTAGATGGGATGAGCTCCAACCAACTGAGCCACAACAACCAGGGCTATTATGTATATTTTAATGAAGGCCTTAATGCCCTCTGTGGCAAACTATTTAGTTTGGTTTGGACTTTTGTTTCACAGAGATGTGAGTCATTAAGGTAAAGATGTTTTTGTCATCCAAGCTATTTATTATATTTATGAGTGGAACCCCAAACCTCAGCTGAAATGACTCTCATTATTCTGTTCAGCTACCTGGATACAGAATTTGGGTTTAAATGCACACTGGGAGTCAGAGCCATTGAACCGTGTGGACTCTTTGCTCCTAATACAGACTCGGTTCTCAGCTACAAACTTCATCTGCAGTGCTTAAATAGCTGCCATTTATTTACTGTTGCCCAACATGGGGGAAGGATTGCAGCACAGGAAAAGTGGAGTCAGCAGTCTTTGGGGGCTTAAGAGTCTTGAGAATTAACGAACTCTTTTCTACCATGCTGTGTTCCAAAATTAATCTGGTTTCTGCCTGCCATGAAGTGATACGGTTTGTTGTTATATGGTTATTTAAGGCACAGCATTTACCCTCCATAATTAGGCATTTCTCTGCTCTTCTCTTACAAGAGCAAACAAAGCGATACCCTGTTTATAACCCCAGAAGCTCTGAGCTGAGATGCCCGTTAGCCCCTAAAATACTCACTTTTCTGCCCAACTGCTTCTAGGTCCTTTGGAATTTGATAGTTTTACATTGTGTATCCAATACATCCTCAGGCTTGCTTGGGAATGTGCATAAAATTGAAAACAATCCCATTTAACTTGAAGCAAGTAAATCCATGCTGTGGTCATGGATAGTTCTTTCAGAAGAACTGAGTTTCTTTGCACCATGTTATCTGATGTTTCCCCGTGAATATTCCACAAGCTTTCCAAACTCGAGGTCAGAACATCCAGTCTTATAAGCTCTTTATGGTAGAGTTAACACAAAAGTAATTGGGGGTGGAAGGGAATTTGAGGTGAAATTAATCAAGGACAAAGAATTTCAGTCAAAAATAGATGTTGAGCTTGTGTTTTCTTTGATAATAAGGAAGAGATTTCCACTCTGTAGGTGTTGGTGGTACAGATCTCCCAGAAGGACACTACCTTCTTGCCTATCTTGGTAACAGTTCTAGGTAGAAGGCAGGAATCACTTACTCCTTCTCAGAGGACACAGGAATACTTGTCCAAAGCATTTGGGGATTCATAAACACTGAGTGTGACTCCTCTAATACTATCTGTTATTGGAATGACATAGCAAGTGATTTAGTCAAATAATGCGATAAAAATAGAAAACCTAGAGCACTGGAAATAAAATTGTAGTATGGAACCTTTAAAACTTGTTTTACAATTTATTAACCACTTTCACATTCATTATTGCATTTATTTCTCAAAATATTCCTATGAGCGTAGTTATTTTATTCGTATATCAAGTGTCAGACTTGAACTTAGATGTATCTTACCATTAATCCTTTATGTCTATATGTCTTTTCTGGCCTCATATCAGAAGCTACTTAGAGGACAAAGCTTTAGGTTTTAAACTTTTTGATATCCCCAAGCAGTGCCTATAACAATATGATTCCATCTCAAATGTTAAGGGATTTGTCAAAAATCCCACAACTGGTGAATTGCAGGCTCAGAGATGCAAACTCTTACATTGGCTAATACTCTTTTCACCATAATAACTACTTTTCCATTATCTTTATAAACTCATAAACTTATTGTAATCTGTCTAGCATTTGATATAAAATACTTTGTATGTTGTACTATGTTATATGGTTTAGATTATATTCACATATTAGCTATCTTATAATTTGACCTGAAGATGTCAGTTTTCCATTTCTCCCTGAGTGGATACTACCTGAGGCTATAAAGAAAACAAGCAATACTTCACACCCTTAAGATCTTCTTATCAGGATGGGAAAATTGGGCAGACAGACAAGAACTAGAAAGGATTTTCTATTAATGCCTATGCATGTGACCTTTTGGCCTGAAATGTTATGTTAGAGAGGAGACTCAATATTATTAACCAACAGTGATCGAAACAAGATTCCCTTTTCTTCTCTTTCTAACTTCCCCAAAACCAGGGTTTTCAGGCTGTTACCCTGCTTGCTTTTCCCAGCTCCCAGGCATTGTGTTGTAGGAGGCTGAGTGAAGGACCCCTCAAATGTGAACAGTTTGCCTATGAAATCTCCCTAAATTTTGCAAAGGAAAACAATGGGAAAGATTTTCTAACCTGTTGGCTCTCATTCCTCTCCAAAATGGTAACCCAAATCATTCTAAATAGTGTATAAAATTAATTACGGTTGGAAAAATGTTGTCAAGCTTGTGGATTTCCAGAGATTGGGAGGGGGGGTGGTTTTTGCTTTCCAGCCACAATCACAACCTATATAATAAAAGCATAGTATGCAAATTGACTGAACGGTCAAACAGTGGAACGACCATCCAGGACCATGCTATGACACCCACTGGCACCCAGGCCAGCCAAGGCAAGTGTGATGCGATTGATCAGGGGCCCAGCCATTGCCCCCTGATCGCCCTGCAGAGGAAGGCCCAGGCCACCGACTAGTGGGCTGCAGTGGATGGGCATGGCCTCCCTCTGTGGTCCCTGGTGCCGGTGGCCAGAGGGAAGCCCGGATCCCAGGTGCCAGAGGGAAGCTTGTGCCAGCAGCCGAGGGAAGGAAGGCCTACTCTTGCACGAATTTTGTGCATTGGGCCTCTAGTTTTTCCATAAATGTGTTTAGAAAGTACCCACGAACTGGTTTTGTTTTCACTCCCCAGCATGGCTTTGGTGGGACTTTACTGGGTCTAAATTTCCCTTTAAGATACCAGAGAACATCTGATACAGTTCATTTACCTTTATTTCAGAAAAAAGTTTCTGTGGTCTTTCAAATAGCAATCTCTTTTAATGTATTTAAGCCTTCTTTGAGAAAGAAAGAGAGAGATATGTTATGGAGGAATTATCCATAATTATATATCATTTATATGTCAATTATCTGTCAAATAGTAAACTTAAGAATTAGGAGTCAGAAAAAGGGGATATAAGTAATACTTTCAACAATAAAGATTTAAAAGAAAAAAAAAGAATTAGGAGTCAATGTCAACAAAAAAATTATGTGCAAATAAAGTGAAATCATATCTGAAAATATACATGTCCAGCATGATTCAATTAATTGACTTTTGATTTATACATAACATCTCAAAAAAACCTATCACATATGCAAACTTGCTGATAAAGAGTTAGTCTTTTGAGATTGGAAGATATATGGAAAATTACAACATTTAAAGAGTAATGTTATAGGAATAAGAATGGAGAACTTTCAATATGGTTTCCCACTGTCTCCGTGTCTTATCCATAAAGGATGTTATACTAGTATATGGTACAGTGGTTATTAACCTGGACTTTGAGTCAGCCTGCTTAGTTTGTGCTCTAGTTTTGCTCCTTTAAATAGCTGTGACTTTGGTCAACTTACTTAACTTCCCTTCCCTTGGTAAAGATGCCATTAATATCTACCTCAGTCAGGCTTGGTAAAGGAGTACTGGGCAGCAGGGAATGCAATAAATCTGACTCCATAGGACAGCACAGTTGTATGCTGTCACCTGCATCTTCTATAAAGCCCACTGCCACTATCTTGGGACTCTCAAAACTATTGTGAGTAAACTCTCAATTGCCCCTTTGTCTTTGCAGCATTCTCAAGATTCAGAGTCCCAGATGGGAGCACTTGATTGACTAAGCCTAGGTCACGTGCCTGCACCATAGTGATCAGGATCAGTGGGTAAGAGTAGGATTCCTAGGCCCCCTTAGCTTCTGTAGTAAAAAAAAAAAGGGGGGGGGGAGGGGAGGGACTTACTCTCAAATACTTGTCTGCATTAGATCGGCATTCAGATGTCTTCTCCTCCAAAAAGACAAATATTTTGTTCTTATTGTGATGTGTGTGTTTTTTAAATTTATTAGAGCATGTCTTACATTAGTAGTATTAATACTTTGCCATGTTTGTTGCATATATCTTTCCTTTTCTTTTTCAGCCATTGTGGAAAAGTAACCTTTTAATAAAAATGATTCCAACCAGTTCTTTTCTGCAGCATGCGATACAATTGATAGAGAATTGTTTCTTATTCAAACAAACACTGCTGTCCTGGCCATAGTCCATTTACAACTAGGAGTCTATGTATAGAGAAGGTGGTTTGTTACAATGAGACATCTTTGCCTGTCCTCTACCTAACAAGGTTATTTCGTATAAGAGACAGAAAATTCACCCGAATTCCTTTTTGGGAAGTTAAAAATGTTAGTTGAACAAAAGAAGACTGGCCATTCAAGCTTTATAATAAAGCCTTACCAGGTATAATAAAGATGGTTTGTGAGTCCTTTTTTCTATTATAGTTTAGGACTTTCATCATTATAAACATCTCTGTACTTAAATAATTCAAAAGAAATGGGTGCTATACCATGGACGATTCTTCGAAATACCTCCCGTAATAGGTATTCCTTGGTAGCCAGTTTCAGAATTTGTTAAGCATTGCACAGTCAAAAAAAATTCTTCCCTGATGAATACCTTAACATGCTCTTGTTTAACTGGTTCCTTCTAGTTCCAAGGAAAACCCTTTATTTCTATCTAAAGTGACCTACAATTCTTACTAACCAGCCTTCCCCATGTGGAGTTAAAGTTCTTTCTTCTCCAGAGAGCCTCAGTGTGAGTGTTTGCAAAACTCTGGAGAAAATGTAGTTGAACCTTACACATGACTTAGATGAAGAAAGATGCAATGCCAACAGAAATTAACTTCCATATAAAGCCAGAACGAACAGGCTGGGATCATAAAGAGAACTGGAAATGTTTTCCAAAAGACTCAGCAGGCAAATAAATCCATATTTCCAAATCAATGCTTCCCCAGGCTCATGGAGAAAAATAAATAATAGTTTCAGGGTAACATGGCTTTCCAAATTTACTACTTACAATTAAAGTCAGTAAGTAGTCCCCAATGGTGCTTAAAAAAATTCCTGAGTGTGTTCTCATCAGCTTTATTCTAAACTCTTAGGGCACAGTAATATTTTCCTTTCTGTTTTTACCAGGAGACACACATGAGTAGAACATTCCCTTCCTGATATATGTATGTATATATAATGGAAAAGATAAACTTCTCAATGCCTGGTGAAGAATTTGAACAGATCTTTCCCTCATCAGTGAGGTGATTTTTAAACTGCTAAGCTACCGTTCCCTGTTGGGCACTGTAGTGATGAAATACATAGGAAAAGGGCCACTGTTGTGTACCCAATAGACAGCTTGGGAATACATGTACTTATCTAGGATAAAATTGAACTTTTCTTTTGACTGGATCATTAGTGAAATATTGTCTTCAAGGTTGAGGTTCCCAGAGGTGGTTTGTGGATGTATAAATTGAATGAGTTCGTATGTGTGCATATAAGAGTGTTGTGTAGAGAATTTTTCATGCCATGAATTAATTCTGAAATGACTTCTCAGAGTTGCTGTAGTCCTCTTCTTCTACACATAGAGAATAATTGGACTCTTTGTTCAATTGAGAAAATGAGGCAGGGAGGGGTGGAGGAGTAACTTCAGGAGGAAATCACAAAGTCCAGAGGAAATTTAATTTTATCTGTGAAAACAACCAGAACTCAACTCCCCTCCAAACAACAAGCTAGGAAGGGTGACTCCTATTGCAGTTACAGTGTGTTCCCTGCTGGAGCAGCCGTGCTGAGGCTGTGGGTTAGTTGGAAGAAGTTGTGTATAGAAGACATTAGAGGAAGAGCATATTTGATTGGTCTTTGGTTGAGCATTTTTATGATCAGCCAAGCCAAAATGATTTGCTATGGACCAAGTATGGTATCTCCCATTCTTTGCTATCTTGTTTTCTTGCATTTCCCATAAAATTGTCAACTTACATGATCCTAGTTTTGGCATTTTTTTCCCCACCCACTTGTCCAGACCCTTGCCCTTCTCTTTAGCTCAGTCACTCCTTCCTTCTCCTGTTGTCTTTATTATCTCCTCTTTCTCCTGCCTTCTTTCCATCCCATTTCTCTTCTCTCTCTTTAAAGGCTGGACTAATCTTGGGCAAACTTGTGGTATTTCAATCTCTCAGTTTTTTAAAAAATATATACATACATTTTTTATTGATTTCGGAGAGGAAGAGAGAGGGAGAGGGAGAAAGAAACATCAATGATGAGAATCATGGATTGGCTGCCTCCTGCACACCCCCCACTGGAGATCGAGCCTGCAACCCAGGCATGTGCCCTGACTGGGAATCGAACTGTGACCTCCTGGTTCATAGGTCAATGCTCAACCACTGAGCCACGCTGGTGGGGCTCAGTCTCTCAGTTTTTTAGACTTGGATTGTTCCTTTCCTCATTGATTTCTGCTTTTCTACTGTCCAGTGCTATTATGTTCGTTTTCCATCAAAGTAAAAAAAAAAGGGGGGAGGGGCACTTAATTCCTTTAAATATTGTTTTTCTGGGATGAATCTTAGCTTAATAGCTACCAAAGTGTTTA
The DNA here is from genome assembly GCF_027574615.1 of Eptesicus fuscus. NCBI lineage: Eukaryota > Metazoa > Chordata > Mammalia > Chiroptera > Vespertilionidae > Eptesicus > Eptesicus fuscus. Next base: position 37,764,747 of record NC_072487.1, read on the forward strand.
GATAAAAGGATGAAACACCAATGTGGAATTTCAGGGGCGATGGGCTGGAATTCTGGGGGATTTCCATGTGTCCTACAGCCCTGTTTTCTTTGTTCATATAACTCTGTGAAGCAGTGGGAATGTAGCTTTGAGAAGTACTTGATTTCCTCTTTCAGAACCTTGGAGTGTTTAGGGCCTTCTGAGAGGAAGGAAGCACCTGAGCGATAAATATTGGAACTGGGTCCCCAGAAGCAGCAGAACTGAACCAGAAATTTAAGCAGACACAAAGCCAGGAGAGGGCTGGCTGCTGGACAGGGTGCTCATTTAGCTCCGTGCAGATCTGGGTGCAAAGAGCACTCCTAAACGGGGAAACTGATTTATAACAACCAAACTCCGGTGGGGTGAAGCTGCCATTGTCTAAAAAAGATCAGTATTTAGGTTGCTAATCCAGAAAATTGGCAGTTATTGTCCAGATATTGTGAATATCCATCGGCAGTTTTGGGACTCTGATCGCAAGAAGACTGCTTCAGCCACACTCAATGCCGCCAGATGCTCCCCAGAGACCCTCGAACTCTGATGCCTTTATTTTTATGTATTTATTTTTTTAAAGATTTTATTTTTATTGATTTTCAGAGAGAGAGAGAAAGGGAGAGGGAAATAGAAACATCGATGTGAGAGTGGAACATCTATCAGCTACCTCCTGAGATCAAGCCCGCAACCTGGGTATGTGCCCTGGCTGGGAATCCAACCGGCAACCTTTTGGTGCATGGAACAATGCCGAACGAACTAAGCCACACCAGTCAGGGGTCAGATTTGGCCTTTCAAACTAAACTCAGTGTCCCTGGTCTGGAAGGCCATCCCTGACCACTCAGTCAGTGGGGCAAGGCCCTTCCCAGTGCTCCCACGGACCTTGTTTTTGTGCGAGCTCTCACCACACTGCCTTGTAGTGGCCTTTTCATCTGACTTTCCTTCTAGGCCATTAGCAAGATGAGGGCACAGACTACACACTAATCTGTGCATTAAACTGTGTCCAGCATGCTGAGCACGTGCCGGGCACAGCATGGATGCTTAGCAGATAGTTGTTGAATGAATGAATACACACATCATGTCCTTTAGGACAGTAGACAAAGGAATTTCTACCCCAGAACAAACTTCTGCTACTGGGATGGGAAAATGTGTCTTTGAATTCAGATGGTGTTTGAGGTTCCTCTTAGCCTTAAAAGACGTCAACAAAATCGCGGAGAACTGCAGTAGAAGTAGATGGAAAATAGAGGAGGGAGACGCTGACTCATCCCCTTGAGCTGGCAAAGTATACAATACTCACCAGACAATGGGGAGAAACCATCCATCTGCCCATGGAAATCAATTCAACAAAGGGGGCTGGATAGATATCCTCTTGTGCTTTCTCAGGGTCTCAGTCTCTTCGTATTCACCAAGGCTTTACATTTTGGGACTTTTAAGTTCAGCTCCTCCCATTCCTTCTGAGATAATAAAATCAGGAGAGAAATACTGGGACAGCATCCAGCTTGTGCTGTTTGGTAAGAGCTATGGGAGGGCATGGGCATTTGGAAATTTACAGAAGTACTAAGTGGGGAAAATTGGAATTGGAAAGGGGGTGGGGAGGGGAAGGTGACTGTGCTTTTTCTTATATGCCCTCCTGTATTATATGAATGTCTAAAGTTATTTGCATGCATTATTTTGATAAACTAATAAAAATTATCATTTTCAAAACAAATAAGAGTAGGATGGAGAGAGCAGTGTTGGGGCATGCAGGACAGTGGGAGGGAACACATGAGTAATAATCACATTTTGGAGAAGAGCTGGTGTCAGTGCTGGTGTAGCTCCTTTATGATGCTACTAGAAGCCTGGTGCACAAAATTTGTTCACAGGGTGGGGGAGCAGTCCTTCAGCCCTGCTTGCACCCTCTCACAATCCGGGTCGCTTCCCTGCCAGCCTTCCTGATTGCCCCTAATCACGCTGCCTGTCTGATTGCCCCAACTGCTCACCTGCCTGCCTGATCACCCCTAACTGCCTCTACCTGCCTGCCTGATCACCCCTAACTGTTCGCCTACCTGCCTGATCACCCCTAGCCACCTCTGCCTTGGCCCCACCACCACAGCTTTGTCCGGAAGGACGTCTGAAATGATGTCCGGAAGGTCGTTTGGCTATCCGGTCTAATTAGCATATTACACTTTTATTATTGTAGATTGCTACTCTGTCAAGATGCATTGGGCATTACATAAAAGGCACACTTATCCAGTGTTCCTGGATTTGAGTCTACGTGGTCCAACCTCTGCACTCCACACCTCAGTCACTGCTCCAGTCTCTTAGCTCTATTAGCTGCCAACTCTAGTACCCATTTACCTTAGCTTCTGACCGCAATGTCCTTTCCAGTAACATTTCATTTCTTGTCCTAGGCCCTAAAGTATTCATGGTCAGTCTCTCAAGTAATAGCTTTCCTGACTTGCCTTGGCTTCCAGATTGTCTGTTCCAGATGCTTCCCTGTGAGGAAGTCCTCTCTTGTTCTAGTCATGCTGTGGCGCCTGCACAGCTGAAAGGACCAGAGGAAGGCCTGAGCAGGTGAACGATAGGCAGTAAAACAGAAGGGATCCATCCCTGTGGGCATACCAACCTTCCTTCCAAGGCCTATCTCCTTCCATTTCCTAGCTGTGTGACCTTTTGTAAGTTACATTAGCTTTCAGAGCCTTCATCTGCATATGGAAGATACCACTCAATAAAAGCTCAATATCATCATTGATATTAAACTCCACTGCAGCAGGGGTGTAAGTGTACACACACTGTCCTTTTTTTAAAAAAATATGTATTTTTATTGATTTGAGAGAGAAAGGGAGAGGGAGAGAAATATAGAAACATCAATGGTGAGAGAGAATCATTGATGGCCTGCCTCCTGCATCCCCCCCACTGGGAATCGAGCCCGCAACCCAGGCATGTGTCCTGACTGGGAATCGAACCCTGACCTCCTAGTTCATGGGTCAGTGCTCAAGCACTGAGCCTCACTGGCTGGGCTGCACTCACTGTTCTTAACTATGCAATGACAACAACAAAGAATGGAGCCTTTCCTCTATTATACATCAGTCTGTCCTCACCAAAGAGCACCCTCCTTCAACCACTCCTGCCCCAGGTGGCTGAACCTGAGTGATGCAGGCAGTGTCAGTCCCATCAGATGAATTTCATTTAATTCTATAAATAAAATAATTTCTTTTGGTAGGTTCTTTGTTGTATAAAGTGCTCAGTTTTTCAGATTTCTGCTTCCTCCCTCTTTTTTTTTTTTTTTTTATGGCATCTGACTGTGAGACTTACATGATCTTATGGTGGTAGAGAAAGATAGGGGGTCCTTGGTGTCCTTTGGATCTTGTTGGTCTCTGCTGTGTCATGGCTGATCTGGGCTGCAACCTGGACTGGTGACCACTGAGTGGGACTGGGGTCATCCCAGGGAGTTGTGCTGGTGTCTGATGCTACAGCCTGCTGCCAGGTGTAGCGAAGGACCATTCCCGTCTTTGCAGACTTGGCCCTACCTTGTGGGCACTGCAGAGGTGCAGTGTGACTCCCCTAGGTATCTTGTGAAGACAGCCCACTCTGCTGCAGGACCCACAGGCGGTGGTGTGCTGCAAAATGATTAGTAGTTAGTGTGGGGTGGGAGAAGGCCTCATTTATAATCTTTGCACACTTTTTGTGGTATAAGTAGTCCCACCTTGACATTTCAAGCTACTAATATGACATCATCCAATGCAGAGTTGGGAAGGGATGCATGATACAGATACATAAGATGTAAATAATCTTGAGAGCATAAATAACAGTAAAATGTAGTCAAATAACTATGGAAAGATCATTTTGAATATTTACTAGTAATTACCTTTATTTTAAATATTATTTATTTAATTTTAAGTTTAAATAATTTAATTTTTAATAATTGCTGGGTTTAACAAATGGCTTGCAAAATTACTGACGATTTGATAGTGACCTCTCTGAGCCAATGAGCCAGCTCTGATTCGCCACTGGTAGATAACGTCATCTGCTTTGTCAAGACAACTGACAAGCTCCTAAGCAGACCCTCAACTAAGTTCAATGTTCCCTTTCAGGATCAGCGTGGGAGAGCTAAATTTAGGCCCACCCTTTGCTATCCACAACCAATGACACAATATCCTCTCAAAATACCAAAAAGGAAGCAGAACAGAAGCTCCTCTGCCCATGGCATTAACCTTGACCCACATAACTCACCCCCCACCCCCATAGAATTGGTCAAATAAGCAGAATGCCAAGTTCCCTTAGACTCTTGAAGCAAATTCAATGGCCAATTCACAGAAACCCATTTCACCAAATGAAGAATTCACCAAATTTATTTTCACTTTGTTTTAATTGACGAGTTTTTCCTAATAGCATCTAAAGGAAGAATGCTAAATTTGATCTCCTGCAACAGCTGGAGGAAAGAGGCCAGAAGACAGGAAGTTTTATTAAATGTTTGTCCAGGAGCCCACAACAACATCTCCTTCCTGATCCTCATCTCACAGAGCTGCTTTCTCTGATCTCGGTGGCCCTTTCTTTCTCCAGAGTCATGGTCGCTTCCTTCTCCACTTTGCAGATTCCAGAGCCCAACCTGCCTCTCAGGACTTCTGAGTGGCCATAGAGGAGAATGCTGCTGCTCTAGCTTTTCATTGGCTGGCTGTTTAAGCAAAACAAATGAAAACAGACATCGGCAAAAATAACAAGCCCAAGAGAGTCCTGGAGACTGAAGTCGGCACAAAGCATTCCTCATAGCACTGGCCTCTGTTTATATAGCAACCTCTCAGTCTCTTCTTAATCACCTAGGCATTTAAAAAGCAAGTATCTGGGCTTGTAGGTATTGAGAAACCACTAAAGACTTCAGTAGGGGAATGCCAACATTTGATCTGCTTTAGACACTCCACTAGAGTATCAGTATGTGAGAAAACCCAAAAGGTAGAATTTATAAGCAGGGAACTTTTTTGAAAGTTTATTAGAACCTAGGGGAAAGATGACAGCCTAAACTCCAGTAATAGAAGCAATGGAATTAGCTGAGACCGGTTTGGCTCAGTGGATAGAGCGTCGGCCTGCGGACTGAAAGGTCCCGGGTTCAATTCCGGTCAAGGGCATGTACCTTGGTTGCGGGCACATCCCCAGTGGGGGTTGTGCAGGAGGCAGCTGATCGATGTTTATCATCGATGTTTCTAACTCTCTGTCCCTCTCTCTTCTCCTCTGTGAAAAATCAATAAAATATAAAAAAAAAAAAAAAAAAGAAGTGATGGAATTATAAGAGCCCTTTCTAGGCTTCCCTAACTTAGGGGAACCCCATTTGATTTTTTTATCACTGTGCCCTGTGTTTTTCCTCCCGAGCCTTTGTGGAAGTTTATAATTTCATATTTATTGTTGACTTATTGCTCCGTCCCTAGACTGTAAGCTCCACGGGGGCAAGCCTGCGTCATTTCCCGAAGCATTCTCAACAGCTAGTGCAGGGTTGGGAACTTAACAGGTGCTCCACAACACATTTGTGGAAGGAAGGCGGAATTAAGAAGAAGGAAAGGATGTGCCTCAGGGGAAGACACTTAGCTATATTTTAGGGTAAGGGAAAGGTGCTCATGGAGAGGGAGGAGTAGAAAGCACAGAGAAGACATGGTCAGAGATGGCACAGATTCCAGGAGCAGCAAACAGGAGAAAAATGAAAGTAGAGGAATTAGCTTTGCCTGGGAGAGAGTGTTAGCTGTGACTGCTTCTCTGACAGGGAAAAAGTTACACAGAGAGAGACAGACAGACACACACACACACAGAGAGAGAGACAGAGACAGAGACAGAGACACACACACAGAGAGAGACAGAGAGAGAGAGAGAGAGAGAGAGAGAGAGAGAGAGAGAGAGAACAAGGAAGAGAAAAAGAGGAGGAGGGAGGAAGTAGAGGGAAGAGGAGGAGGGAGAAGGAGAAGAGGAGGAGGAACAGGAGGGGAATTGAGAGTTTAAGGAAGAGGAATTGAGAATTTAATGAGCTGGTGAGAATTTAACAAAATTACTCAAAGGAAAGGAATAAGTTGTTGACCAAAAATGCCTAAAAAGGTTTCTGAGGGAGGGGCCAGCTGAAGAACAGTTTGATCAAATTAACCTGGACCCAAATCTCATAGGCCAGTGACAGGGAAGAGGCCCAGGATGATGGAGGGTTGGCTGTTGTGGGGAGACAATCTTTCTCCTGGTTACTCTTGTGTCTTCCTGCCACAGGAATGAAGAAGAAAGAAAGGATGTGTTCAGGCCAATCCTTCATCTCTCCAGCTGTTAAAAGTTTTAAATGTGAAATGGACATAGAAAGCAGCCCTCAGCCCTCGGCTTCTCTGGGGGCCTCACCAAGGGACTGGTGCCTGCCCGTCCTGCTGTGTCCCTAGATCTGTCTGCCAACGCTCCTGCCCTGGACCATAACTTCCTTTAGCAGGAAAGCAGCTTCTATCTTAGAAATCTTACTGATACCCAGACATCTTCTGCACTTAGGTGACTGCCTTCTATGAGGAAGCCGATGAGTTTAGACTTTGAGAGACCTGGTGTGGTTCCTGGCTCTGCCACGGGGGAGCTTTGTGATCTTGACTAAATTGTGTAATCCACTAAATTGTGGATTACTTATTATAAGTAAGTAATCCAGCAGAATGCACAGCACAAGGTAGACAGTCAATAGCAATCTAAAGTATTTCCATTATAAATGACCTTTCCCCTCCTTCCCTCCCTCCCTCCCTCCCTCCCTCCCTCCCTCCCTCCCTCCCTCCCTCCCTCCCTCCCTCCCTCCCTCCTGCTTTTCCTCCTTTCTTTCCTTCTTCCCTTGTATTTTAGTAACCAGTTTTCTGTACTAGATTGCAAGACTCCTCAGGGCAGGAATGACATCTTAATCATCAAAAGATAACTTTTATTTTATCTTTACAAAGTAATACATGTACTTGCTAGCTAAAAATCTCACATAATACAAAAGAGCAGTTGCCTTATCTCTTGTCATTCCCAGTCTCATTGTCCAGAGAAAATCATATGTAATTCTTAACAGTATGTTTATACTGTTATTGTCTGACTTATCATTTTAAAAATATTATTTATGTTCCTCTTTAACAGAAATATTTAGCATGGTTACACTATCACCCTGTCTCTGCCTTCCAAATAATTGTGTCTTTTTTAATACTTCTGTTGGTTAACTTTATCATCTATATATATAAAAGCCTAAGTGACTGTCTGACTGGCCAACCGGCCGACTGGCCGGTACTGTCTGACTGGCCGGTAGCTATGATGCACAATGACCACCAGGGGGAAGATGCTTAATGCACAAGCATGGAAACATGGAACAGACTGATACATTTCAGAGGGAAAGGGGTAGGGGGTAGGGTGGGAAGAGATTAACTGAAGATCTTTTATGCATACTAAAGGCCCGGTGCACGGATTCGTGCACTGGTGGGGTCTCTCAGCCTGGCCTGTGGGGATTGGGCTGAAACCGGCTCTCCGACATCCCCTGAGGAGTCCCTGATTGCAAGAGGGTGCAGGCCAGGCCGAGGGACCTCACTGGTGCACGAATCTGTGCACCAGGCCTCTAGTTTTAAAGAATAAACAAACATTTTACTTTCTTCTATCCATTACATGTAACATTTCTTGATTCCTTACATTATAAAATGGGAACATAATCACACCTACCCTTCTCTTCAACTTTCCTCACCCCTTTTGCTTTCTGACATCTGTCATCTATACTTTTACTTTTATATGTTTAAGGTAGATAACACTTGCTTTCTCTTCTGGAGCTGTATTCAGTCTTCTGTGCTTTGTTGATAAATAGATTCTAAAGGCCAAATGACAGTAAATAGTGATTGCATTGCAATGATTATATTAATATTATTCATGGCCTAGTCAAACATATTTACTACCTTGTTTAGATTTTTGTTTTCCCTAGGGTTTATAATTGCCTTTATTTATCTTTCACTGTCTGTTTTTTTTTTTTAATATATTTTATTGATTTTATTACAGAGAGGAAGAGAGAGGGATAGAGAGTTAGAAACATCAATGAGAGAGAAACATCGATCAGCTGCCTCCTGCACACCCCCCACTGGGGATGTGCCCGCGACCAAGGTACATGCCCTTGACCGGAATCGAACTTGGGACCCTTGAGTCCGCAGGCCGACGCTCTATCCACTGAGCCAAACCGGTTTCGGCAACTGTCTGCTTTTTTTAAAAAAAATATTTTTATTGATTTCAGAGAGAAAGGAAGAGGGAGAGAGAGATAGAAACATCTATGATGAGAGAGAATCATTGATTGGCTGCCTCCTGCATGCCCCATACTGGGGATTGAGCCTGCAACCCAGGCATGTGGCCTGACTGGGAATCAAGCCATGACCTCCTGGTTCATAGGTTGATGCTCAATCACTGAGCCATGCCAGCCAGGTTGCTCTCTGCTTTTATAATGTATTTTTAACTTTTTCATTGTCTCAAATATAGGGTTCAAATATATAGATTTCTCTCTTTCCTCGAGTAGCCTCTCCCTGGACTCCTCATTTTTCAACATAGGCTGGTTGCTCACTAGAATGGCTGCAAACCTGTTATCCTGGGATTTTCATTCATTACTCCTTTGAGTTGAATCTACCCAGTCCCAAATCCAAAGTCTTCCTCCTTTTCAGTTGATGAATTTATTTTACAGAAAAAGTCCAAAAGCTAATATCTAAGAAAGAGTGCATGTGAGGTAAACTTTCTAAGTCCTTTCATGTCTGAAATTATGCTGCCTTTATATTGATTAGTAATTTGCTTTGGTTAAAAATTCTAGGGTTAACATTTTTTATTTGAGGATTTGTCTTCCAGTATTCAGGGAAGCTGATAGCAGTCTAATTGTCTTTCCATTATAAGTGACCTATTTTATTTATCGATCTCTTTGTGAAAACTTTTAGAATATTTACCCTTTAATCTTCTGGTATTTTAAAATTATGTGAGTGAGTTTTAATTTTATTTCCCTCCATACCTACCCAATGGGCCTTTTCAGTCTGAAATCTCTTTGGTACTGGGAAATTATCTTTTATTTTTAGTTTGATAATTGTTTCCTTTCTATTTTCTCTTTCCCCTTTCTGGAACATATCTGTTGAACACTGGACATTATGTTTAGATCTTCTATAGCTCTTACTACTGTTTTTCTCTCAGAGTTTGTATCTTTGTAATTTTTTATAATTTTTCAAATATCCTATTATCTTAAGCTTCCAATTTAAAAATATTTTAAAGACTTTCAATTTTAAAATAATTTTAGAGTTACAGAAAAATTGCAGAGATTGTATGAAGAGTACCCATGTGCTTCACAACTAGTTTCTTCTGTTAACATCATAGGTCTTAGTATGATCCATTGGTCACAGTTAATAAATCAGTCTTGATACATTCTTACTAACTCAAGTCCACATTTTCTTCAGATTTCCTTAGTTTTTTCCTAAAGTCCTTTTTCTGCTTTAAGATCCCATCCAGATGCCCCATGTCTGCTTAGGCTCCTCTTGGCTTGTGATAGTTTTGAAGTTTCCTTCTCTCTGTTTAGCCTGTTTTCTCCAAGTTTTCATTCTGTTTAGTCTCATCTCTGTGTTCATATTGGAAATGTTTCTCTGATTTCTTTGCTTGACTACTCATAATTCAGAGTGGGTGGAGGAATCTGATTTCCTGATGGGAATCTATGAAGGTATGGGTGGGTCGGGTTAATGCTGAGTTTCCCTGTAGGGTTATTGGGCAGGGCTATTGTTGGAGGAACCCCTGCTATTCATGTTAATTTTCCCCTCTTGGGGCAATTCCTTAAAGAAGTATCTTCCAATCTTCAGCCCCAAGTGTAAGGCCTCTCTGCTAGCAGTCTGGTAGCCAAGTAGTTGTTAATTTAATCCACGAATTTTTCAGACCAGTATTCACACCCTGACCTCTGCTTGGCTTTCCCCCAAACAGAAACTGTTTCAATCTTTCTGATGTTCTGCTCTTGTGGGGGAAGGGAAGTAACACAGTGATATGGAATAGCCATAAGAATGTCAGGAGAAGGATCCAATTGTTTTTTATTAAATATTTCACCAATCTTCTTTATTTTGGCTCCCGACTTCCCCTTAATCCCCATTTCTAGAAATATCTGATACTGTCATTTTCTGAGCCTTGATGATTTTGAAGTGAAGATTAGGTCAGTTTTCATCTTTCCTCATTGATGGTTAGATTTGGCCTTCTTGGGTTTACAAGGCCCTTTGGTTAACACTCCCCTATCTGCTTTCCTACCTTCCTAACTTCTTTTGTGCTATTGTATTATCTCCACTTATCCTTGAATATGTACCTGCAAAAACTATCTCTCTCTCCATCCATTCCTTTACTGTGGATCCAATTTATAACTTTTTATTCCCTTTGTATTAGCTTTCTGGATTCTAACTGCTCAGTAAATATTAGTTACATTAAAACATATAGAACTTAGAAAATCTCTACTTTGCTTTGAAGTTGATTGAGCGCTAATCATATACCAAAGATATACACCATGCCCCAAATATAACTGTCTTTCTCCTTTCTCAACTAAATTCAGAACAAAGATAATCTTTATGACTAACCCATTTGTTTTCACATCTAAATAAGCCTCCAGGGAAGAGCAGCCAAACAAAATTTATTATGGGTTGTAAATTAGCAATATTAAAACTGCTGTTAAGCTGCTTTCTCTTGAAGTGTTGGGAGGGTGAGGTTCCGTGGGATTCCTTGCTTTCCCAGTAGGGTTCTCAGTTCAAAGAGATGAAGATGTTAATAATTAACTTTATCAATGGGTACTCATTTATGCAGCATTACTCCTCCATTCCCAAACATATTTGGCTGAATATTGATTATGTGGCTCACCATTTTTAGACAAATGCTTTTGCTTTGGTGTATGATAAGTTAAATTAAAACAGCCTGCTTGCCTCTTTTTCTAAAAAAAAAAATATTTTTATTGATTTCAGAGAAGAAGGGAGAGGGAGATAGAGATAGAAACATCAATGATGAGAGAAAGTCATTGATTGGCTGCTTCCTGCATGCCCCCTGCTGGGGATCGAGCCCACAACCCAGGGCATATGCCCTTGAATGGAATCTAACCCAGGACCCTTCAGTCTGCAGGTCGACCCTCTATCCACTGAGCCAAACCAGCTAGTACCCTACTTGCCTCTTATAAAATGTAGCTTCCCACATAGTTTATATATAATTTGTTCAAGTGGTAACATAATGCTGGCTGATCAAAGAAGGAGATTTTAGTCCTGGCTCTACTACTTCCAATGTAGAAGACTTTTGCCTAATCTTCTCAGCTTCCCCAATGTTCTGACTTCCCATTTACAAAATTGAGTTGACCTCACTCATCCTGGCTGATTAATAATGGTGATAATACCTACTCGTGTTGAAGTGATGATAAAATGAGTTAATGATGAATAAATCCTGTTAGACCCCTTTAGTTTATAAAGTGTTATATATCAATATAAAGAAATAATATTTTAATATTTTTAGACACTATGTTAAAGTGAGACTTACTGAACTAAAAGATTTAATGAGGGCAATATACTTTTATTTTTTTAATATATTTTTATTGTTGATAGTATTACAGATATCTCCCATTTAGGACAATATACTTTTAAAAACTGGCAGGGACAAGGACTTCTGAATCCTTTCCCTCTTGAGTAGTTTATGGATTAGAAGCAACACACTGAGTAGATCTCTTGCACATCCCAGTTCTCCTTCTAACTAGTCTGGCTTTGCTTTTGCTCTTGACTGAAGAACAGGAATGGCTGAGATCTTGACCTAATGTAGGCACTAATCTTTCAAAGCTCCCTGTATTTTAACTGGCTTCTCTCCTGACCCTAAGTTAAATGTTAGTTCCAAGAGCTCATTGCTCATCTATGAAATTATTTTGTAAACAGTAAGTAAAATCAAGTTTGATGAGGTTCATCTACATTTGTCTGTCTAAGCATTCAATGTGCTCAATGGGGCCAGCATTTTTTTTCTCATAGATTTCTCTATAATGTCAAGAGCTCTGTCATTTTAACCATGCCATTCATTGCTTTTCAGGAGAAAACCCAAGTCTGTCCTTTAATTGCCTGCTCTGGACTTGGATCCTGACATTGAAAAGGTTTAACACATACTATCAGTGACAGGCCATTGGAAGATAGACAGACACAAAGCCATTCTCAAGGATTTCTGCCTTTATTTCTAAAATATCTTTTGACCACTGAAAAGGGGGTTGATCCTTCCCTTTTGTTTCTTTTAGTATGTTCACAGTGACAGATAAAAGGAGAGAGAGCCCTGAACCCAGGGAGTTTTCTTTACTTTTTTTTTTTTTTTTCTTCTACATGAAAGACTTCATTGTCCTACCTCCACAGTTGACTGCAGGCCCAAGAGAAAGTAGCAAAAGATCAAGAAAGAGAGAAGGATTACTGACATATTTTCAGAGTGCAGGCTCTGGCTGAATAGAAATACATTGATATGCGAAAGAGGATCCTTGTTATATTCTAAAAGTCTAAGGGGGCTTTATCATTAGTGCCTTCAGTTCGGCTTGTACTTGATTTGATCAGGAATGAAGCCTTTAAGCTGACTTTATAAACCTCCAATACAATAGTTAGTTGTCAGCTGTGATAAGATTTAGTATAAATGGGAAATGTATCAGTATTTTTTCACCTCCTATTCCTACCTGATCCCCTTGATACCTTTTTATTTTTGGAACTTTTCCCCAGGGAAGTATTTTTGCTCCCCCTTTCCCATTTCTTGGTTCTGGAGAACAAAAAATGATAAATATACATATGGAAAAAGAATATGTACGTAGGTACTCAGTAGTTTGTTTTCTGTGTTCTTAAATAAAGCACATGCAATCTGAGGTGCTGGCTGCTTTTGTGTAGCTATATGTTGACAAGATTACCCAAATTAGGGACTTTCAAAGAATGATTATGACAATGTGTCTGAAAAGAGCCTTAGTTAGCGGAAAAAACAACAACAAAATATGCTAGGTCCAGAGATGGTGGTTGTGTAGTGCCTAGGAAAAGCTATTAGGTAGATTAATTCATTAGTGTCCTTTTGGTTGTACTATTGTGAAGTATAATAATTTATTAATTTAAATAAGACTAGCATCATCTTAGGATTCTAATTAAACACATAGTAAAAATCCAAATTCAATGGTCAAAATTCAGTTGAAGAATTACTGCTGAGTATTTTCTCAGAAGTTTCTGGATTGGGTAATTGGCTGTACTAGGTGAGAGAAAAAACACGCGAGGCAGAGCAGGTTTGGAAGGAAAGGAGATCAGATGTTCAGTTTTTGATAAAATGTATCTGACGCATCCAAGGGCCATTGGATAGAATTATTCCATGGAATTTGACCTGGCTGTCATTTGCTGGTGACTGGATTCATCTGGGAGACCCTAATACGTGATGGTCAAGACTCAGAGAGAGCCCAGCCAGTGTTGTTCAGTGGCTGAGCATTGACCCATGAACCAAGAGGTCACGGTTCGATTCCCAGTCAGGACATATGCCCAGGTTGCGGGCTCGATCCACAGTGTGGGGCGTGCAGGAGGCAGGCAATCAATGATCCTCTCTCATCATTATGTTTTTATCTCTCTCTCCCTCTCTGAAATCAATAAAAAATATATTTTTCAAAAAGACTCAGAGAATGAATCATAAAGAGTAGGTGCCTAAGAAGAACCATGGGCCAAGTCTGAAACCCTGAGGAATCCCAATATTTAATGATAAAATAAAGGAAAAATATCTGTAAAGAAACAGAAAAAAAAAAAAAAAATCAGAGAGGTTGGCAAAGAACCAGTAGACTGCAGCATCATGGAAGCTTTGAAATAAATATTTAAAAAGTTCACTTAGAACAATTACCGACATGACCCTGAAGACAGTGCCAGTCTGGTCCTTGCCAGGGGGGGCGAGGTTTCCAGCAGGAAGGAGCAGCGGTGCTCCCTGACACCTGACCGTAAGCACCACCGTGTCTCTTCCAGGAAAGGAATCATGAGGCAGCTCATTATTACCAGAAAGTTGGGGCCCAACTTAACGGTGGAGTTAATAAGCATACACATTAATGTATGCCAAATAAATTTTTAGTAGACATTTTTCTAGCCGAAAGAAAATAAATAGGAGAATATGGAATCTGGTTCTAATCCCCCAGTTCCTTTTTGACTTTTATTACATTGTAAGTTTGACCCATTTTTATAAATACACATGAGCACCCATCACACAAGCCTTGTACTTTTTGCAAAGTAAATATGACAGTTTCTGATCTATCTCTGTGGTAGATATTTTTGATAGTATTACACGAGAACTGAGTATTTACCAATGATCTTAGGACTTCTTGGCAAAAATGCATGGAAAAGCCAGCTGCAAGGTTGGTTTCTTGTTTCTTTGTTTAGTCTTTCTAGTGTCTTGGTTGCTTATTTTTTTCTCTCAAGCTGTTTTCTAGTTGCTGACCAATGACCAAATATGAGTCCTTGTAAATTCAATGGGTTTTAAATAGAAAGAAAAAAATTGATTTTGAGTTTCCATGTTCTAGAAAAGACAAATACTAATTTTATGTAATTGACATTAAAATTTCAAAAAAGAAGTCTATTTTTAATTGAAAACCTCAAGGTAAAACATCTCTAATTTTTCAGATAATAACAATGTTGGTCTCAGTTGAGAGAATTCCTTCTTTCACTTCGTTCAAAAAACAAAATGATTAGAGAAAAAGGAAAATGTAACAATTTCAGTTACTTTATCAAGTAGTGACAAAATGGAATCCTCTAGCGTGGGAAGAGACACTGAACAGTAACATCCAATCTGTTCCTTTCCTACCAATTAATGCATATGCTTATTAACTCCGACTCTCAAGGTCTGGATTTTCTCATCTGTTAAATAATTGGATTATGCTAGTTATTTTTTTGTTTGTTTTTGTTCCTTCCAGTTCCTATGTTCTTCAATTCCCAATAAGATTTCATTACTTGGCATCAATAATCTATACCATAGATGCACATTAATCAATGTTCATTTCACTAGAGTAACCATGTTGTCCATTCCCTCAGTGAAAACCTGCCGGACCCTGCCCATCACAGAAGAACACGGCAGCCAGAAGACTATTCTAATACATCCATGCATTTCTGCCCCCATTGGTTGACTTTTATGTTTATTAAGAGTCAGCTAATTTTATTCCCAAATCTGTTTATGCCAATTGCATTTGCTATTGAAATTTCATAATTTATTAAATAGTATGAAAACCAAAAAGATATGAGTGTGAAAAGAAAGAGAATTATTTCCACAAAAACTAAACTAAATTTTGAATAGAGTCTGTGCAGAAGGGAATTGTGTAATATAATAAGACATTAGAAAATATTCATAAATATATAGAGAAGTTGGTTTTCCTGTTTCTTCACAGCTAAACCTATCTTTTAATTCCACTTAAAAGAAACTAAAACTGGAGGTCAAAGATAATGCTTTATTCAAGGAAGTAACAACACTACAATCATACTGTAAGAAAATGTTCTACAACACAAAGGTAATGAATACCTGGAGAAATTATTGAAGCAAACATTAAGCACTTAGGTATGCTTGTATAACTTCTTATCTTTCCTCTTGAACTCCTTTATTTTTTTTAAATTAACCCAGTAATTACCAGTCCTGACTATGTCCAATTAGAGGGTATTTACTCTAATTTGTCATTTTGAGGTCAGGCCAGGCTAAAGTTTCCAAGTTTCCTTTGTTTTCTCAATATTAACAGAATGTACTATACTAATGAAGAGTGTGAATAAGCTCATGGAGAACACTTTTTTCAGGTATTTGAGAAATAGATTTGCTTTTATTTATTTATGTATATTTATTTATTTTTATATTTGTATTGATTTCAGAGAGGAAGGGAAGGGGAGAGAGAGACAGAAACATCAATGATGAGAGAGAATCACTGATCGGCTGCCTCCTGCACATCCCACACTGGGGATTGAGTTTGCAACCCAGGCATGTGCCCTGACCGGGAATTGAACCGTGATCTCCTGATTCACAGGCCAACACTCACCACTGAGGCATACTGGCTGGGCTGAGGAATATATATTTATTTCAATGCTACTTACATATTATAAGGTTGTCACGTCATATTTTGGGTTTGAATCCTGACTCCTGTTCTTGCTAAGTTGTTAATGTCTTCAAGGCATGAGTTCTGCCACAGAGACATTACAATAATATACTATCTCACTGGGTTAAGAAGATTTAACTCTTTGGATACACTAAGTATGCAGTGAACATATAGTAGAAACTAAGAGTATAATACTTCTTATCCCTTAAAATAGGTTTCAAGTGCTTCTATTTACCAATTGATTTTTGATGTAATGATGAACTCTGGAAATTCTTGGTGAAAAAGATAGAACTTTATGCACTTTTTCGGGGGAAGCTAAGACAAACTTGAGAGAACAATGGGATTGTTGAGACCGAATAGTTAGACATGGTGGCCAGAGGTCAGAACTGAATAGCAAGTCAGAACCCTCAGTTAGGGGTCATGCTCAAGCTTAAGCACAAATCGGTACAGTATTTGCAGCAGATGCTTCCAGGGAAGTGTTCCCTTTCTGTAGAGCACTGTTGCTGGCGGTAATGAGCTATGTATGCACCAGGATTACTGCAGGTCTGAGCTGTGTTTTCTCTCCTGTTGCTTACTATCAACACATCAGCGAGAATGAGGCTTTTAAAGCCTAAACGAGACCCTGCCACTCCTGTGCTCCAAACCATAGAAACACTGTCTTTTCACGGTGAGTAAAAGCCAAACTTCTTACAGTAAATGGCCTACAAGGCTCTACAGTGATCTGGGCGCTCAATGATTTCTCTGCTATCATCGTTGATTATTCCTCTTATTCATTCTCCTTCAGCTACACTGGCCTCCTTGGTATTCTTTTAAAAATGTCCAGCCTGGCCTGTAATGTCTCAGTGGTTGAGAGTCAACCTATGAACCAGGAGGTCACAGTTCGATTCCCCGTCAGGGTACAAGCCCAGGTTGTGGGCTCTATCCCCAGTGTGGGGTGCGCACGAGGCAGCCGATCAATGATTCTTTCTCATCATTGATGTTTCTTTCTCTCTCTCTCTCTCTCTGATCAATAAAAATGTATAAAACAAAACAAAACAAAAACAACAACAACAACAAAAGTCCAGCACTCTCCTGTGCTGTGGCCCTTGTTGTTCCCTACACTGGGAATGAATGCTTCATCACCCACAGCGGCTAATTCCACGCCTTCACTTCCTTCCGGTCTTTCCCACTGAAGTGGACCACCTCTCCCACCCACTCGCTCCTTTCCTGCTTTACTTGTCCTTTTATATTACAAAACTTGCTTAGTTTTCAGGTTTATTTTTTCCTGCCTGCCTATCTTTGCTAGATGTCATTTCTACTAGGGCAGGGTTCTTGGATCACTTTTGTATTCCAACTGCTTAAAACTGTGGTCTGACTTAGAACATGGCCTAACTCATTAAATATTGGTTCAATGAATGAATGAACAAATGAATGGAAGAATCAGGACTGGTCTGAAAACAATCGAAGGTATTCTTTGCCAAGGGCAAAGCAAATAGCAAAACTATCAATCTCTGAGGATTTATTGAGGAGAGTAATGATCTTTTTAGACTGGAATGGCTTTCTGGACTTTAGCTATAGTTTGCAGATCTCGCTTTTTCCCTAAGTCCCACTACTTTCTTTTAAAATTTTATTTTATTTTATTGCTTTGAGAGAGAAAGAGAGAGTAGGAGATAGAGAAACATTTATCAGTTGCCTCCTGCACATGCCCCAACTGAGATCAAACCCAAAACCTGGATATGTGCCTGTCTGGGAATTGAACCTGCCACCTTTTAGTGTATGGGATGATGCTCCAACCAACTGAGCTACACTGGCCAGTTGATTTTATTGCCTTAATTTCAGGTTTATTCAGGCAAAGAGAGTCAGAGAACTGTGGCTAAGACCCCAGTGATCCAGATAGTAAACATGTCTTTGCTTCAATTTTATGACATATGGCAAATAGCCATTAAGGCCTTTCCCCCCCTTTCCTTCATTACTTATTTCTAGTTTGGTTTAATGATTACTTAATGATTCAGGTAATTGTATCATTTATGACCTTTCTTTTTAACTCTTGCAGTTTCTGACCCTCTCATATTGTACCCATTTTTGATGTCGAAGGTTTATAAATTTTTTCTTCCCTTTTCACCTAATTGCAGTTTAAATACTTTCAATTTTCAGAGCTCTCTTTATGTATAAAATAATAAGTGTACCATAATAATAATGATAAAAATGATGTAGCTCTATTGAGCATGTATTACCTGCCAAGTTCTGATTTGGGAACTTCAGATATATTTTCAGTAATCTTCATATCCGTCTTTCGGGGGATTTTGAACTCAGCAAATTTACTTTGTGTTTTTTGTTATGTATGTTTTCTTCTGACTTTTTCTTATGAGTCACCAGAAGCTCTTGGTGACAGATTTCTGGATGCCACTCCAGAAAACCTACAGGTAATCAGTATTTTAACCAACTTCCAAGGTGAAACTGCTAGATGCTCAAGTTTGAGAACCTTTGGGTAGGCACTGAGGTAGAACCCATCTTAGATTATGCCGAGAAGTGAGCTCTAAGTTGCCAGTAACACACTGTATTAGTCATCACTAGGCAGCTTTTTACTTACTACAATGGAAGTTAACCCTCTTCCTGGCAAGCCATCCTTTGTTTTCCTGCCACTGTAGCATTTGGCATATATGTTATCACACAAATGAAAACAAACAAGATCCATCTCGACATTTCCAGCCAGCAGATACTGTTCAAGGAGACCTTGGTTCTTTCACAAGCCAGATTGTGCCTTTTGACTCTTATGTCAAATTAATTCTACTTTGTAAGCAATAAGGGACCAACTCAACTTGCATCTGGGAACAATTAAAGCAGATATCTGAAAAAGTAAAGACAAGTATCTGAATATACATCAAGAAAATGACTAGCTTTCCCTAATTTTCTTATTTATTCAAGTAAAAGGAAAGAGCATCACACAAAAGTTAGATATGTAAAATTGCAGACTCATATCACTATAGTCAAAGCACATACAGAGAGTGAAGCAATTTTTTAGATGTGGATTTGGCATTCTATGATCCACAAGCCAAATATTTCCTTCTACCTATTTTTGTTATTTTCTTTTTTAAAAAACAATTAAAATATATATATACATTTATATTTTATTTATTTATTTCAGGGCAGAAGGGAGAGAAAGGGAGAGGGAGAGAGAGAGAGATAGAAACATCAATGATGAGAGAGAATCATTGATCGGCTGCCTCCTGCATGCCCCACACTGGGGATCGAGTCTGCAACGTGGGCATGTGCCCTTGACCAGAATCGAACCCAGAACTCTTCAGTCCGCAGGCTGATGCTCTATCTACTGAGCCAAACCAGCTAGAGCATCCTGCTATTTACTTTTATAAGTAAAGTTTTGTTGGATTACAGAACAATGATGTGCATTCTTTTGCTTATTTGTCTTGGACTGCTTTCATGCTACAGTGGCAGAGTAATTGCAGAAACAACTATAGGTATGGGCAATAAAACAAATAATATTTAGTATCTGGTCCTTCATAGAAAAAGCTTCTGCTCTCTGGTCTTGATTCCTTAGAGATTATTCATTTTGGTTTTAAATAATTCAAGTTTTAATATGGAATTTGAATGTAGTAAGATAATAGAATTGCAATAAATCAATAGAAAATGAATGGTAATATTTTTTGGTTAAACTCTCCACAAAAAAAGAAATAAACTCAGCCATCCAAAGTCACTAAAAGTGTTAAGCAATTGTTAACCTGTAACCCCACTCCCAGCATTACTCCATGGGTCATAAAAGCACACTCTGTAGGAAGAGAGGAGATAAGTCTTTATGGAGAGACATTCATTTCAAGTGAAGGACATGCTCACCAGGGTGTGAACAAGACTATTCACTGGTGTGTGGGAAAAGCTTTCAACTTATGACTTTACATTAAAATGCAAAGAAAGGACATTAAGATTTACTAATATTTAATATACAGATATTGGCACTCGTCCCTGCACAAATGAACTATCTAACAGACATTTGAGGTTTCTTAAAGAAAGAATAGAAGTTACTCAAACCCAAGGGACTGGCTGTGAGGGTTCTCTTGTTTGATTTCAGTGGATTGACACAGAAAGAAGTTTGCATGTACCTGGTTAGATGGATTTGGGGATTTCATTATCTACTTCACAGAATGGTCAAATAGGTAAAAAGATTCCTGCAAAAATATCTGAGATCACTGCTTAATAGTGGGAAAAAATGGCAGAGTTGGCATTTCTCTTAATCCTATAGCACCAGTGCTTCAGCAGCCAAAGAGGTAAAAGATGAATCATGAATTCTGATGAATTTTGAAGTGATTAAAAGAGTATATGAAATATAGGTCTACTTCCCCTATCTATATAGATCTAGTTGAATACTGTGTCAAATTTAAGCAATTTTCTGGCATGATTGGTGGATTGGATTAAATAATGAGTAGCATGATTTAATAGGCAAGATAATGAGGTCCTTTTTCTTTTCCCATTCATGTATCATTAGAAATTAACTTTTCAGCTATGATAATCATGAAAATCAGTTACAGAAATAATGAACATAAAGTTGAAGTTAATCATAATATTAAGCCAGCATTTTAAAATATCAAATATGTTAAATTATATTGTTTACATACATTTTAATATTAATATTGAAAGTAAGAACAGAAAGATTTAATATAAATAAATAAAATCAACCACGATTTATGTCATCTTTTTCTCATCCTTTTACAATTTCTATGTGTTGCACTGCGTATAAAAAATGTTAGTACAATAGTACATGCATAGAATATTTATATATTTATAAACTTAAGCATACATCTTCAATGCGTATATACACATATGTTTGTTTTATTTATAGATGTGGGGATTAAAAAGTTTAGAAGCCACTGATTTAGACAATGATGCATCTGTTTGGCTGCCTACTGAAGTATTTCAGATTTTATCTCTGTCTGACATTTCCTTTGACTGAACTTCCTTCAACCTGCTGAAGTCTTGTGTAGTGACATGACTAGCAATAACTCCTCTTCATGTGCCTTTGTATAAATATTTACTGTCACATACTTGTTTGTATATTTTATATCTGTCCACAGTGGTATTGTCTATCATTAATTCTGGATATTAAAATACTACAGATAGTACTGATTACATTTGCTTTTTGTTGTGCAGTAGTGCTCCTTACCTGAGGGGGATATGTTCCAAGATCCCCAGTGGATGCCTTAAATAGCAGATAGTACTGAACCCTATACATACAATATTCTTTCCTATATATACTAGTGAACAAAATTTGTGCACAGGGGCGGGGGTGTCCCTCAGCCCGGCCTGCGCCCTCTCCAATCTGGGACCCCATAAATTCTTGTATGGGCATATGTTCCATTGATTCAGTCGGGGGATGTCCGACTGCAGGGATTGGGCCTAAACTGGCAGTTGGACATCCCTCTTACAATCTGGGACCGCTGGCTCCTAACCACTCACCTGCCTGCCTGCCTGATCACCCCTAACCACTCTACCTGCTGGCCTGATTGCCCCCAACTGCCCCCCCCCCCTCCAGCCTGATCACCCCCACCTGCTCCCCTGCTGGCCTGCTCGCCCTTAACCACCTCTGCCTCGGCCCTGCCACCATGGCTTTGTCCGGAAGGATGTCCAGAAGATCTCCTGGTCTAATTAGCATAATTAGAGGAGGAGGAGGAGGAGGAAGAGGAGAAGGAGGAGGAGGAGGGGAGAGTATAGATACTTATGATAAAATTTAATACACACTAAGAGATTAATAAGACTACTAATAAATAGAACAGTTACAACAGTATACTGTAATGAGAGTTATGTGAGTATGGTGTCTCCCACTCTCTCTCAAGATATCTTTTTTTTTAAAAATATATAAACCTTTATTATGTTTCTTTTTATTGATTTTTTTACAGAGAGGAAGAGAGAGGGATAGAGAGTTAGAAACATCGATGAGAGAGAAACATCGATCAGCTGCCTCTTGCACACCCCCTACTGGGGATGTGCCCGCAACCAAGGTACATGCCCTTTACCGGAACTGAACCTGGGACCCTTGAGTCCACAGGCCGACGCTCTATCCACTGAGTCAAACCGGTTTCGGCATCAAGATATCTTATTGTACTCTACCCAGCCTTCTTGTAATGATGTGAGATGGTAAAATGCCTATGTGAGGAGATGAAGTGAGGTGAATAACATAGGCATTCACCTCACTTCATT
The DNA here is from genome assembly GCF_027574615.1 of Eptesicus fuscus. Lineage (NCBI taxonomy): Eukaryota > Metazoa > Chordata > Mammalia > Chiroptera > Vespertilionidae > Eptesicus > Eptesicus fuscus. Next base: position 37,786,963 of record NC_072487.1, read on the forward strand.
TTGTTTAGCATAATACTCTCCAGGTCCCTCCAAGCTGACCTTCTGACAAGATATATTAAAAAGAGAATCATTTGGACCTAGCTGGTTTGGCTCAGTGGATAGAGCATCGGCCTGTGGACTGAAGGGTCCTGGGTTTGATTCTGGTCCAGGTTGTGGGATCGATCCCCAGTGGGGGGCATGCAGGAGGCAGCTGTTCTCTTTCATCATTTATGTTTCAATCTCTTCCTCTCTGAAATCAATAAAAATATATTTAAAGAAAAAGGAGAATCATTTGCTTTGGGTGATTCTGGATTATCGAGTTATGACAGTGTTGGTGGTTGGATGTCAGAAGAAAATGATGTGGAAGGTTGGGAAATTTTTTATTTGTGTACCACTATTGACCATGAGTAATTGGAAACGTGGAAAGCAAAACCACAGATAGGGGTGACTACTGTATCTTTTATAGGCAGTTAGCTGGCACCCTTGTTACTGTTTGCTTTTGTTCCTGAAGAAATTCTTGTATGGGCATATGTTCCATTGATTCTTATTTATTTTTTAAAATGTTTTTATTGATTTATTTTATTTTTAAAAGTTATCTTTATTATTGAAAGTGTTACTGATGTCACCTTTTCCCCCCATTGACCCTCTCCACTCCACTTCTGCTCCCTCCCCAGGCCTTGACCACATTATTGTCTGTGTCCATGGGCTCTTTAGTTAATTCCTGCCCCCCATACCCCTGCCTTCCCTCTGAGATTTGTCAGTCTATTCCATGCTTCTATGTCTCTGGATCTATTTTGTTCATCAGTTTATTTTGTTCATTGGATTCCATATATGTATGAGATCATGTGATACTTTTCGTTCTCAGACTGGCTTATTTTGCTTAGCATAATACTCTCCAGGTCCCTCCAAGCTGTCTCAAAGGGTAAGAGATCCTTCTTTTTTATAGTTGCATAGTATTCCATGGTATAAATGTACCACAGCTTTTTTTATCCACTCGTCTACTGATGTCACTGAATCTTATTGATTCTCATATAATTAATGGAAGCACTTTTAGACTATAAGTATGTTTGGAGATGACAGTTTTCCTGGGGTCAAGCAGCTTTCTATGACGTTGACTTTGTTTACATTATGTCAAAACAATAAATCACTTTCCTTAGGAAGAAACTCTGCCCCAATCACTTAATTTTATTTGGTATTTGTTGAGATACAAAGAACCCAATTTCATACCACAAATTGTGCTAAATGAGATACCTCCTTTATGTCTTTTCTTGGCCAACACAGAGGTATAATTTCACATCTCAGTGTCATATTCATTCACACTTTTCCCCATTTGGAAACAACCATGGCCTCCAACAGTACCATTGACATTGGCCAAAGTTCTCCTTAATCTTCTTTATTAAATTATTTCTCCTATTGATCAAGTTAGTATGTTGACTCCAGTAGTTCTCTTGTTCTTCTGTCAATTTTAGCCTAACTGCACAAGTTCTGCCTTTTGTATTTGGCCACTGAGAAAACTTCAGAACTTGATGTCTGCTATTAGACTGGCCAGAAAGTCTGGTTCCTCATTTGCTTCTTCCTACATTCTGGAAGCCAGTCTCCAATGCAAATGTCATAGCTTTTATGGAGTTTGACAGATATCAAAATCCCCTCCATTACTTCCCACCCCGAGTCTTTTTTCCCAATAGCTCTGTGATGCCAGTTACAATGGAAATTCATGAAAACAGACTGGCATTTTAGACATGGATGGAAACAATTTGTGGGGGAGGCATAAAATAGCAGGAATATACTTCTCATGTTTACAGTCTCTGATCCTCTTAAGGATTTCATTTTTTAGTGAAACGAGTTTGAATTCCGTACATGCTCAGTTTGATTATTTTAGGGAGGAATTCACAGTAACTACCTTTGATGTGGACTGAGCTTGAGTCTCATGGCTGTAGAAGTTTATTTCTTCTCTAAGCAAATGGCTAATCATGGCAGGTTCATATTGAAAATTAAAGCCTGGGGGAACTTAGAATAAAAATAGAGGCAAAGTACATTTTTAAAATGTAGTTTAAGAAATGAGAAATCATTAATTGGTATTTTAGTAAATTTTTAAAAAATATATTTTTATTGATTTCAGAGATGAAGGGAGAGGGAGAGATAGAAACATCAATGATGAGAGGGAATCACTGATTGGCTGCCTCCTGCATGTGCCCTTGACCGGAATTGAACCTGGGCCTTCAGTCCGCAGGCTGATGCTCTATCCACTGAGCCAAACCAGCTAGTGCTCAGTTTATAGTGTTTTTGTTATAGCAGCCTGAACAGACTAAGCACCTCCCAACCCTTCTCCTATCAGAATTCCACTTGCAAGTGACATGGGGCCCTGATGAATCTCTGTCCACTGCTGCCTTCACTGTCTAGGTCCTGCTGTGACCACCAATTTTCCATGGACCTCTGGCCCTGCTGCTTCAGGCATTAGCAACGCATCAGTGTATACACTTTTCTTTTGATCAGCATGGGCCTTTGAAGAGGGTAGCACCAAAGGATAACACAGCTTGCTTTCTGATCATTTAGAACCCCTTGCTTAGGCCCCAAGACTACTAATGAATGCTCATCTTTCTCAGGAGCCTGCACAGCCATCTCCTATAAGGCTCTTCACCCAACCCAAGATGCCTAGGCATCTCCCTGTCTCAGAAATGACAACTACTACCCCTTTTTTGAATTCTGGAATCCTCTCAGGGTGAAGGCTTCTTTCTTTCTTCATCTTCCTAAAATATAAATGGTATTTTCCCTTCTTTCTTTCTATAAAGAAGTTTAAAAGACCCTGAAGAAGGACTTGGGTCCCAGTAACACAAGAATCCATCCTAGTGCCCTTTCTTGGAGAATGGGAGGAGGAATACTTTTTATTTCTTCTTGACAAATTTCCCATTCCATGGATATAGAATAAAAATTTCAGTAGAACCTAAATTATCACATGTAGGTCACTCTGCTATATCAGAGATGTATAGAACAAGAATGCGTGCTTTTGGTAATTCCTCTCTTGTATAACAAAACATGTTTTCTCTTTAGTTATGACCTAAACATAAGAATCTATGTCATGTCCTAGCCGATTTGGCTCAGTGGATAGAGCATCTGCCTGCAGACAGAAGGGTCCCAGGTTTGATTCCAGTTAAGGTCACCTACTTTGGTTGCAGGTTTGATCCCCAGCCCTAGTTGGGGTGCATACAGGAGGCAACCAATCGATGTGTCTCTCTCACGATGTTTCACTCTCTCTCTCTTTCTCTATCTCCACCCATCCCTTCCCCTCTCTCTAGAAAATCAGTAGAAAAATATCCTCGGGTGAGGATTAACAATGAAAATTTATGTCATAATGTTTTGACCTTTAATGTTTAGTTTTTAGCTATTGCAAAAGCATATCCTGGTAGATAATGAGGAACCATTGCTAAGCTTGCAGCCATGGGTCTCACAGAAAGAGAACCGAAGAGGTCCATCTCACAGGGCTCTGCTGAAAACAAGCAGCCTTTTATGCTCACCCTATAGCCTCACTGTCATGGTTTGGCAGTAACTTCTCTGGACGAGCAGGCAGGCGGGGAGGTAAAGTCTCCCTGCAGTGTTATACTTGGCTATGATTGTGTCATGTCATTTTATGCCTGGTAACCCAATGGGACTGCTCGCCATTATATTAATAGGCATAGCTACTCATAAAAAGCATACCCATAGCACAGGAGGACCTAGGCCAGGAGAGATGATCTCCGTTACACACTGCGTCCAGAACTCTCCTGAGAATTATTTAGGAAATGGTATTGAGACCAGACCACTGGCTCATTGTTCCCTCTCTTAGGGCGAGTTCCTCATTTTCCTCCTTTGGAAGAATATATTTGGGGCCTTCTCTGCCTATTGATCTCAGGATGGTTGAATAATGGTGAAACTCATTAGGGTTTGGGATTTGACTATTTACTATTCCTGGAGATTCCTTGGCCTCTAGATAAATGCATTTATTTTCTACTTAGCATTCTTTGAGTTTGAACATACAAAGATGATAGGGGTGTGGGATACCTTGTCAAGCCACAAAAACAACCTGCTCTATAATAATACCCTTCCACATTGTTATCTTGCTTTGACATGGTATATGGTACAAGTCCTAATTCTATTCCCCTAGTACTAAAAGTAAGTGGTTTCACTCTATTAAAGTCATTTGAAACCCATTAAAGCATCTGCACATCACATGGACTAGCCCAACACAAAGCTCCTAATCTGAAGTTGATCTTTTTAAAAAACACATAGCTCAGAATTTGACCTGATCACCTCAGGAAATTGGGCTTAAAATCTGTCTCTGTAGTGTGTTATTGTGTGTGTGTTTTCACCCCAAGCTTTTCTGATTTTTTCTTGGATGTCAAAAATATTATTCACTTACCCAAACAATCCAAAACATATATATATATATATATATATATATATATATATATATATATATATATATATTTAAAACTCCTGTTCTTTCTTCCTCATTATTGTTTTTATTAAACACTTGTTTTGGAAGGAGCTCAATGTGAATAATAACATGGGTGTGGGCCTCCACATACCAAGGCCCCAAAGAATTCACTTACAGCATGTTTAAGCCTCAGTTGAGGCCTCTGAATTCCACCCAGTACAGGTGGTAATGTGTACAGAGCACATGTGATTGGTACTGAGCAGTAAGACGTTCAGTCTTGGGCTAAGAAAGAAGAAAGAGAGAATATAAACAACCTAGAAACCTGTTTGGATCATGACAGGTGGCTGTTGATTAGGACAGGCATATAACCCACCTGGGTGCCTTAGTGGAAATGTCATGCCTTATTTTAGAAGGAAATTAGATTCAGTGATAGGAGATACACTCTAGGGACTAAATAAAATCCTAATAATGTATTTTAAGTGTGCCACTTACCAACAAGATTGATTTTCAAATTTGCTTTTTTCCCTTTTTATTTATTTTTATTATTGAATTTATTGGGGTGACATTGGTTAACAAAATTATATAGATTCCAGGTGTACAGTTCTATAACACATCATCTATATATTGTATTGTGTGTTCACTACCCCAAGTCAAGTCTCCTTCCATCACCCTTTATCCCCTATACTCAAATTTGCTTTTGACAAAGATTTAAATAAAAATAAAATGATAGCAAAAGAGTCAGTCAGTGAAGAGAAATTTATAAAAAAGCATAGAGAGTGTGATGAAGGATAATGTGAGATACTTCCCCCCATGCCCAATTTCTATGAAATGCTAGCTTTTAAAAAGATTAAGTGAAAATAACTTAAAATTTAGTCAGGTGCAAGCAAATCTATAGAGAAAGCAGATCAGTGGTTGCCTGGGGCTAGGATTAGGGATTGACTGTAAACTGGCACAAAGGATGTTTTTGCAGTAATGAATCGTTTCAAAACTGGATTGTGGTGATGGTTGCACAACTGTGTAAATTTAATAAAGATCATTGAACTGCACAGTTAGGAAGGTTGAATTTTATGGTATATAAATTATACCTTATAAAGTTAAAAAAATTGATGAGGTGCAGCTTCATGACATTGGATTTGGCAATGATTTCTTGGATATGACACCAAAAGCACAGGCAACAACAACAGAAAGATAAATTGGATTACAGCAAAATTAAACTTACATCCAGATCATTCACAGTTTATCCTATCCCATCTACTCAAAGGGATCTCTATTATAAAGATTAATTCTCTGCTTCTCCTAGCGTGATCTACTTAATGCGCTCATTTTTATTTCCATGTGTTTTTACCCTCTTCGTCTATACAATGACCTTCTCCTTCTTTCCATGTAATGATCTCTTCCCATCCATCTCCTCTCAACCTGGAACCTTCCCTGATTACTGCATTCTGTGCTCATCCCCACTTTCTCTGAATGGCTGCCTTGACACTTAGTATCTCCTCTGGGTCACACAGTGGAGTGTGGGCTCTATGAGCTGTCAGCACCAAACAAGAATAACAAAAACAAACCAGGACCGGCCTGGAGTCAGATGACAGGAGAGTGTTGACAGGAGGCCATGAGTTGAAATGGGATTGTGGTCTGGGTCAGACAGTGAATTAGCCCAATAGAAGATACAAAGGTGAATCAAAGGAGCATGACAGTCAAAGTCTTTGGAAGAGACTGAAGAACCGTAGAACAAAGAATTGAAGTAAATTCCAAATAAGTCCCAACTTCTAAGTGCTCAAGGAGCAGGACAATTCAGGGGAAATGGTTCCTGACAGACATGGATTCTAATCTCAGTCCCCCACTTACTATCTGTGTGATCTTGGGCAAGTTACTTAACTTCCCTAGCCTTGTTGTGCTAACCTCTGAGACAGGAATAATAACTTCAAAATTAAAGGGCTGTTGTGATGATTAGTAAAAGTAAATAATGTAGATAAAGCTCCTGGTAGATGCTCAGTGATAGTAGCTACTAAACCTTTTATTCTGGCTGAAGTCAATTTGTCTGTAGGTATTGATTGAAAACCATCACTATGCAAATAAAGTGTAGTGTTGATGAATGTCAGCCCACATCTTAAGTGTGTAAGAAATATCACCTTCCTTTCTTCCTTTCTCTTCCTATCTTTCTGTTTTCCTTTTTCCTTTCTTCTAATTTTGACTCTGACATGGACTGGTGAGAAATTCAATCTGGGATTCCCCACCTTCTTCAGTTTTGAGCTAAGAGTTTAGAGTCTTTAACATTAGGAGAGTCTTGCTACGATTTGGTCTCTGTCTATCCTGAGTACTGTTATGATGTTCACCATGCCCAGGACTCCTTCAGATCTTTGGCATCCTTGGATTCCAGCATGACTCTAAGAACACTGGATCAAAGTCCCGTGTCATAAGAAGCCAGGTGGAAAGAAAGAAGGAAGGAAGGAAGAAAGAAAACATTAGCCTAGGAATACCTGGGATTGTTTGTCAGACAATAAATTATCAGAAGAAAGTCCTGTATTCTCATCAGAAATCAAAATGTCTGTAGAAGAAAGAATAGTAGAAAAGAAGGACTAAGGCCAAAGAAAAGCCTGAAGTCCAAAGTATTGTAGAGATTTTTCATTTGCAGTTTAAATGTTCTCTTCCTTTCTTAGAAGAGACATAACAATGTTCAAAGGGTATTTCCAGTTGACTCAGACAAAGAGAACTTACCTGTTGTGTGAGGCAGGAGAAACACAATAGATGACTTCTTGTTTTGATCCTACTCTAACTTGTTTACTTGACTTCATCTTTGGGGACCCAAGTTCCTTCATCTGTAAAATGGAGACGTAACTACAACTCTTACAAATATAGTTGAATTTTAAAATTCTCTAGAATAATCTGACTGAGCAAGATGATTTTAGAGGGTGGGTGGGCTTCGTGGTAGGTTGTGTTTTTAAAAAAATATATATTTTTATTGATTTCAGAGAGGAAGGGAGAGGGAGAGAGATAGAAACATCAATGATGAGAGAGAATCATTGATTGCTGCCTCCTGCACGCCCCTTACTGGCGATCAAGCCCGAAACCCGGGCATGTGCCCTTGATCAGAATCAAACCAGGGACCCCTTCAGTCCGCAGGCTGATGCTCTATCCATGGAGCCAAACCAGTTAGGGCCAGCCGGGATGATTTTCTGATCTGACTTATAGTCATTTGCTAACAAGTCTTATCTCCTTGTTTACTATGAGAGTTAAGATTCTTGCCCAGCCCATGTTGTTTAACGGTTTGAATCCCATTGGCTGCCCAATGGGTATCCATTGAAGAACAGCAACAATGGTATATTTGTAAACAAAACTTCCTCCTCCCAGTTCAGTCCAAACAGTCTCTAATTTTAAGCAGCTATTTTGTGACATGCAGCATTGAAGTCTAGCCTTGAGTTTGTAATCATGGCACTCACACAGGTTCACCAGCAGTTTGCAAATGTAATCACTCTGCTCTTAAGCAACAGACATTTTAGTGAGAGAAAAGGAAAACATTTTTAATAAAGATCTAGGAAAGAAACTGATTGACCCAATCCCATTAGGACAATTTAGACTGGAAATAATAGCCTTTTGCTTTTAGCTTAATCTGAGTAAGCAACTGCATTTTTTCAGTAAGCATCCCATAATGACTCCCAATTCTCAGAACATTGAAAACCCTTTCAACAATCTCCACAGGAAAATGAAGTCTGCTATTTGTGAGAGGAGAGAGAAAATAGCAGCATTTCGTACTGACTGTGCAAGTCTATAATAAACACTCTATGGAATGTGTCTTGTGTGTGTGTGTTACACTTAATCCACAATGAATACATTAGATTAATCTTTTTTTCCGAAGAACAATTTTCTGTAGATATTTGTGTCTCGTTAAAAATCAAAACAGTACTTACTTGTCTGTTTTGAAATGTCTTTGAAAGTCATTTTGCCTTAAGAATCCCTTCTTTATATTCTGGATCTGTAAGGGCTTTATTGATTATTGAAGCCTTCTTTTAGCTTGACAGTTTTAATATAACATAATAGGGAAGTTTTAATATCACATATAATATGAAAGTCAACTCATCCACTCCTCCCCCACTTATACCTTTAAAAGAATCATTGTGGAATAACACACATCTAGAAGTTTGTCATAGACACACCTAGCAATTTTCTGCTGCTTACTAACTGCTTACCTCACACAGGTGAGGACACTGACCTCTCACACAGGTGAGGACACTGACCTCTCTCAGTGTTATTTTGGGCTCTCTGATTCAAATTCAATGGGTCTAGTAAATATAGAGAATAAACAAAATTTTCGATGAGAGACATTAATACTTTTTGTTGAATTTATGCAGCTTATCTGTACATATATCATTTTGTTTATTTATAGATAAATGTATATCTAATGTATAATTTTATTTACATACAAATTATTTAGCTAGAATTTTCTTATTGGAGTTTATAGTTTAACTAGAGGCCTGATGCACGAAATTCATGCAAGAGTAGGCCTCCTTCCCCCGGCTGCTGGCACCGGCTTTCCTCTGGCACCTGGGACTGGGTTTCTCTTGCAGCCCTGGCTTCATCCGGAAGGAGGGTCGTCTGGTCTAACTAGCATATTATGCTTTTATTATTATAGATAAAGAAATGAAAACCTCATTTAAAAATCTATGTCCTGCTCTAGCTGGCTTGGCTCATTGGTTGGAGTTTCTGCCCTCAGACTGAAGGGTCCTGGGTTTGATTCCAGTCAAGGGCACCTACCTCAGTTGCAGGCTCCATCCCTGGACCGGTGGGGGTGCGTGTGAGAGGCTTCTCTCACATCGATGTTTCTTTCTGTTTCTCCCCCTCCCTTCTGCTCTGTCTAGAAATCAATGGGAAAAAATATCCTTGGGTAAGGATTAACAGCAGCAAAAATCTATGTCCTTATTGTATCTATATTGACTGGATTTCCAGATACTATAATAAAATTTTTTTACTGGTAAATATCTACAAAATAATAAATTAATGAATATGTTAAGGAATATTACACAATTTCAAGCTGTTTCCAAGCATGATCAAAGTTTGACATATTTAACTCCCAGGATCCATCACTTTTGAGACTGAGGGTTGTTTGTGGATGGGTGGGTCTGCACACGTGTGTCCACATGTGCAAAAGATGACGCTATAAAACACAGATCACAACCTGGTGGTTCTATTACAGACATGTGTTGAAAGATGAATTTGTTGCAAATATTTACAAATCAGCAAATATCAGTGACAGCAGATTACCTCTGGGAGGGAATTTTCTGACTGTAAATTTAGCCTTAGAATATGCATGTTTATTAATACAAGGATATATGTATGTATAGTGCATGTAAACCATTACATGAAATGGCATGAAATTAAGGGGGAGGTTTGGCAATTATCGTGGTGATTAGCTTGATAAAAACAGCAGATCTATTTCTGTTCCATGATGGATATTTTGGTTTTAAATTAGTTCTATTACTACAAGACCTGAATTGATTAACCAGGTAATTTTGCAAACTGGCAAAATCTCCTTCAAACTGAAATAGGTATTTCCTGCTTATGCCTCTGTTGTTATGTAGCTTTTAGATGGATTAATTTTAAAAATTTGAGCTTTCAAGGTTCCTTACTGACAGTCCTATAAACTTGACTTTAGATCTGAAAGAGATGTTACTACTTCCAAAAACTGTAATCCAGTTTTTGAGCCACTGTTCTCACCCCCAGGAGCGTGTATGTGTGTGAGAGAGAGGAAGCTAGGCACTATGAGTTCAAATAGCAATAAATGATACGAATAAAGCTGTCTCTTCTTTTTCAGAAATAACTGAGGTAACATTGGTTGATTACATTATGTAAGTGTCAGGTGTACATTATCATTCAATATCTGTGTACACTACAGGGTGTTCACCACCCAAGTCTAATTTCCAGCCATCACTATATATTTGATGCCCTTTATTCATTTCATCCTCCTCCCTACCCTTTCCCCCTCTGATAACCACCAATCTGTTGTTTGTATCTGTGAGTCTGTTTTTGTTTTATTTGTTTCTTTTTGTTTGGTATTCCACTTATAAGTGAAATCATACAGAGCTGTGTTTCTTTAATGACCCTCCTCGGCTCCCCTACAGCCCTCTGCCTAGGTTTGGGTTCTAGGTTTCTTGGCTGGAAAGGAAGGCCTTATAGGAGGTGCAAGTCCCACTTGCTGATATTGTTGTTCTAAGTTGTAGTTTCTGGCCTTGGGTCATGACCCCAAACAGGAAGTGCCTCTGAATTCCTCCAAACATGGTATGTGGAGGAGGAGGCAGAGTTTAGTACATAAATACCCAGCTACCAGCTTTTCATGTTTGCAAGAGATCAAGAATAGGCTACTTAGGGTCAAGAGTATATCCTTTCTCTCCCTTCAAAGGAGCAAATAGTGTTGTCTTACACTCTAGTCTAGGTGAAATACAGACTTCAACTCCAGAGCTGTATTTGGCTTGGAGTGTTTCTTTGATGCTACCCATGTTCACTCTACCTTAAAGAATTGCATGAATAAAGTCATTTAAACTTAATTTGTATTGATGTCTGATCAGTTTCCTGGGGGCAAGTTTAAAGCCAAAACATTGAGGAATGGGGAGGAGGAGTGAGAACACATTGATTGTTTTAGAGGTGCAATTAATATTTGAATATAAATTAGAGTTTTGGTAGAATGGTAGAAAAACACAAACCAGGGTTGAAAGGTGTCTAGAGGTCATACCCAACCCTCTTCCTGAGGATGCATGAATCACTGCCTATTCTGATTCCGTCTGTCTGAACTGCTGTATTCGCACCCCCCCCCCCCCCCCCCCCCCCCCCCCCCCCCCCGCCCGCAGGTTTTTGCTACTTCAGGAAACCACAGTTTTCGGCTGATAGGAAATTTGCAGCAGCAGTATACAACGAGAGAGAGAGCTATTTCTGCCCCGTTGTCAGTGAAGTATTGACATTATCTAGTATGTAATAGACTTTGCCCTCTAAGAAAATGCTGTTCTTAGCTGGCTATTGAGAAATGTTTCAAAAAAGGCTCGTATCTGTGGTTTTTGAACTTTCAGCTATCAGGTTTTCTGTATATCTAGGAATACCAATAATGTTCCTCTGGTGAATAGGCTTGGGAACACAGTAATATACTTTCTTTACGACATTATCATTACCATTATTTTGAGCAAGTGTGGATCAGTATAAATTATTTAGGTGAGCATGGAGGGCCATCTTGCTAGATGCAAGGCAATCTGTTAAAGATTTGCTAGAGAATGAGGTAGGTGGGTGGAGACATACATTTTATGAGTCATATGGCTTTAGGAACATGCTTGCATTTGGAAATGAACTCTTGGTGAAATGCACTGTAAAAAAACAACAACAATAATACCATGGAAACCCAAATTCACTAACAGCATATATCAAAAGAATGAAGAAGAAAAAACACACTGAACGCTGTTAATATGCCAAGGATGATGATCACACAGGAGTTTAGAAATGGTTCTTAAGGCAGAGAAAGCAAACGGTAGAATCGGCTGGCTCCGGACTTAGTCTGATTTCTAACAAACATGTTTATTCGCCACAGCTTCTCTGAGGGGCAAGGGAAAGTGAGCAAAGAAAAGAGGGTGGACAGAGAACTAGCACTTAATGTCTTCTTCCTGTACTTATTGGTACCACGGAATCATACTGAGCTTTACAGTGTGGCCTGAAATTCACCTGCATCAGACTTTCCCGAGGTGCTTCTTAAGTTTCAGAATCTCTGGGACTTGGGCCTATGAATTTGTGTTTAACAACTGCTTTTGCAAACTAAAGTTTGAGAATCATTGATCTGGGGAGTGAGGAAGGTAGAGTGAGAACAATTCCTTTGGTCTTTGGGGCCAAGAAGGACACATTATTAAACTCTCCAGATTTTGTGTGTAAGAATGTGTCATCTGCAAATAGAGATAGTTTTCCTTCTTCCTTTCCAATCTGGATGCCTTTTTGTAGAGAGCGCCTGGGAAGGCACGTGGGCATTTCTTTAAATTATCAGCTGAATCCAGGGTGGTGGGCAAAGCCACGCCCTGGAAACACATTCTGCCGAAAGGCAGAAGTGTTATCAGCTTGACCTTCATTTCAGCCCAGGTGCCAGGTGGTGGGTTTTATTATGTAAATCCAGCTAAGCACCAGGAATGAATAGGAAAACTTTCTGGTATTTGGGGGTATAAAATAAACACGCTGCATCGTCTCTGGGTCACTGTCTCTCCATCAGAAGAGGGTAGTGGTCCACCTGGTCCCAGCTTTTTCCTTCTATCTCTCTGTCTTGTCTCTTTCTTTCATTTTTCTCAATCCCCAGCCGCTCCTACTCAGGAACTGGACCTGCTCTCTAGCCGCGCTGGACGCGGAAAAGAGAGAAATATTTACACCTTTTACTTCTTTTTCTTACCTAATAGCGCTGGCAAAAACCTCCAGCACAATGTAGAATAGAAGTGGTGAGAGTAAACATCTTCATCTTGCATCCAGCTCTCCATATGTTGAAGGGAAGAATTGGCAGACTGATGGCAATATATTAGAAATTCACTATTGAAGGTTGTAGTTTGGTATCTTCCATTAAAGACCTGGATTCCATCAGGAGGAGCTTACACAACGGAAATATCTAATGGATTCTAATTCATTCCTAGAATGGGAGTGTGGTCTTCCATCTCATTCCTCAGGCAGCAGAGCTGGGTACGTAGAGATTCTCAGGAAACTCCTAATGAGTATGGGTGAAGGTCTTCAGCTATTGCCCTCTAAACTGAGAGTGGGGACTGTGTATACCAGTGGTCTATTCTTGTGGAGATTCGTTGAAGTTAAATAAGGAACACTGCCAAATTACATATAATTAAGTACCATATCCACTGGTCAGCATGTGTGGGATAGAACCTGGATTATGCATTTTTTAAATAAAGCTCCTAGACCCCTGGTCGGTAAACTGCGGCTCTCGAGCCACATGCAGCTCTTTGGTCCCTTGAGTGTGGCTCTTCCACAAAATACCACGGCCTGGGCGAGTCTATTTTGAAGAAGTGGCGTTAGAAGAAGTTTAAGTTTAAAAAATTTGGCTCTCAAAAGAAATTTCAATCGTTGTACTGTTGATATTTGGCTCTGTTGACTAATGAGTTTGCCGACCACTGTAAGACCATTTTCATCTACCTCCTGATTAAGAAAAACTGCAGTGTAGAAGCCAAGCTTTAGAGATAATCTAATATCCCCCAGATTCCAGTGATGATCCCCACGAATAGTTGCAGTCAGAGAGAGAGAGAAATAAAAGGCCTGTTCTACTTACTATGGCTACATAAATTACCTCCTAAATGGTATAAATCAACCAGTAATGATGCTCATAGATTCTGTGCAATTCAAACAAGGCTTGAGTGGATTACTTACTCTGAACCACGATGCCTGGGACCTTGAGTGGAAGACTTGAAAGTTGAGGGCTTGGATTAGCTGAGGTTTATTTACTAACATATCTGGTGTTTGATGCTGGTTGTTGGCTGAGACCTCAGCTCAGGCTGTCTTCTGGAACACCTCTAAGAGGCCTTTCCATGGGTCCTGGGATTCCTCAGAGCAAGATGGCTGAGTTCTGGGCAAGAATCCCAACAAAGCAGAGACTCTTACTGCCTTCCCCCACCTAGCCTGAGAGATCATGCAGCATCGCTACTGTTGCATCCTACCTATTAGAAGCAAGTCGCTAAAGTGGACCATATTTAAAGGAGAAGAATTAGACTCCATCCTTCGTGGGAAAAGTGTCAAAGAATTAGCAGATTTATTTTAAAACAATTACAGGTGCTATGGAAAAAATATGACAACAATCACAATATCTAAATTATTGAACACTTACATGTCATAGTCTCTTCTAAGCATTCTATGCAAATTACCCAGTCCTCCCACAAGACAGGTGATATTATGCTCTCGATGTTGAAAATAGGGAATCTGAGGTTGCATAACTTTCCTTAAGCATAACTGGCTAGAAAGTAAGAGTAAGGAGATTAAGTCCCAGATAGCCTGGCTCCAGAAATAGTTTCCTATTCACTACTGGATACTACGCTAGAACTGAGGAGACACTGGGTCTAGTCCAAAGTGCTAACTGGGGAGGAATCTATTATGCTTTAAGTGTTTTCCCTGCCTAAAGCCCCTTTCTGAGCAAAGAAGATTATTCAACTTTGTTCCTATCCTATCCTGATTGACCAGGGAAGGACATCTTCCTATTGTCATCTTCTGTCATAGCCCTGAGGTCTGGTGGGGGAGTTTTGCAGAATTATGGCAGAGTTCCTCTGTGAGCCCACTGGATCCTCCTCCTTGGAGCTTGAATGTAAGTCTATCGGAGGGTAGTCAACTGCACAGAGAGGAGCAGAAGGCAGGAGACACACAGAAATAAGGCAGAAAGCTCCCACAGGAAGTAGAAACCCTGGGAAGCAGGAATTAAGCACAGAGAATAGAGCTATGTGTCCCTATGAACAAAAGCAGTAAAAAGCAAAGGCAAGCAAAGGCAGAGCCTTAGCCGGTTTGCTCAGTGGATAGAGCCTCGGCCCACGGACTGAAGGGTCCCGGGTTCAATTCTGGTCAAGGGTACTATACCTCGGTTGCAGGCTCGACCCCGCACAACTGACGCTTATCAAAAAAAAAAAAAAAAAAAAAAAAAAGCAAAGGCCAAAGGCCAAGAGTAATTATTGTCCATAATAGCAGACTGAGCTTATACAGTTGACCCTTGAACAAAGTGCGGGGTTAGGCGACCATGGGGTGGTAGATCCCGTGTAACTTTTGACTCCTCCAAAATCTAAGGTTGGCCCCTTGCATCGGTGGATTCAACCCACCGCTATGGAAAACAGTATTTTTCAATCTGTGGTTTTGACCTGCATTTGGGAATGCGAAAATACTTTTTTTTGATCCGTGGTTAGTTGAATCTGCAAATGCAGAATCTGCGGATGCGAAACCTCAGGATAAATAGAGCCGACCCCATTTTTGAAAGAAATCCGTGTGTTAATGGAGCCGCGCAACTCATTTACTAGAGCTACCCTTTTGCACCTGCCGTGTTCAGAGCTCAGCTGGCTATGCTACCATGGAAAGTGCCCACCCTGTGCATCCTTAAAAGCAAGCCTTCACGATCTATCTGAGGTAACACGAGCTTCTCTCTTTCTGTTCCTATAACTTGAAATGCCCTCACCCACTGACGGTGCCACTCATGAGTCCTGTGGCCTGGGACAGGTCACTTCCTTGTTTGCCTGTTTAAAAACATCGCTAAGGTGTGAGTTGAGCCAGATGACATATAAATTCATACCCAGCTCCAAAGTTTATTATTCTGAACTTTGGTGTGGAAGGGTTGGCTAGTTTGATTGCAAAATCATGGCAATTCCCCCACCTTCTTTATTCCCAGCCCCCTCTCCAACTACTAAATTATTTAAACTTGAGACTTTGGTCTCCTAAGGAATCCAGTGGGCGGTGCCTGCTTGCAAAGTAGCTGTGTGGCCTCCTGGTACCGGGTACCTCTCCCCCTACCCCCACCCCTTTGCAGGCTTCCCCGAGTTTGGGCAGTGTTTCCTCTCTAGCCAGCAGGTGAGGGAGTGTGCTGGCCCTGTCTCCTCTCATTTCACAAGAGGCCTTGTTTGTGAGGGAGAGATGAAAATAAACTATGGAAAGTTGCAAGCATGCTGATGGGAACTGAGATAAAATGTGGAAAGGCTGCTACTGGATTTGGTGTGGTCAGAGGTGACTGTAACTGCTGTCCAGGAAGGAAATTTGGAAGGGATGGTTTTACAGATTCTATTTAAAATTCTGTTTAATCTCAAGCAGGGTTTACAGTGGGACAGGTCAACATTTGCATTTCAGAGAAATGGAGGGGTGTGTGTGGTGGTGGTGGTGGTGGCGGGGGGAGGGGGAGTAAGAGACATAGAATTTGGACCTGGAAGGGCCCACAGGACTCTTGTGTTAACCTCTGCCCTCTCACACACTTTCATCTGCCCCTTCCCTACATGAGTTGGAATTTAGAGGAAACCATAGGCAGAGCTCCAGATGGAACATTGGGAGACCTGGAAACAGTTTTGGCTCTGAGACCAGTTCGTTGTGTGACTGTGGGCAAAACCTTCTTGGGCTTCTTAGTTTTTCTCTTTGTATACGAAAGATAATGTCTGGTTTTGCTTATGTCACCATAATTTTGTGCCAGTTCATGAGATATTAGGCTCTATTCTCTCCAGTTTCTCAGTAAATTTCTAGCATTAAGCCAAATGTTGGGGGAGTAATACGGGGTTAACTCTTTCAAGACTTCTGTGTTATATATCACCAGTATATTAAACTAAATAGCATTGTATGGTCTACTTATAGAATAGAGAGTCAAAAGTGCACTGAGTGATGTGAATGGTACCCTAGAGGCCTAAAAAGAGTTCATGTGCTTGCCTCTGGTAGGGTCGATTGGATACCAAGACATGACATAAGACATGGTAGAAAGGGATGGCTAAAAAGTCTCTACAGGGGGCAAAAGTTAGCAATCCATTAAAAATAATGGAATTGTATTTGCTTTTCACTCCCTCTTCTTCTGTCCAATCTCACACACACACACACACACACACACACACACACACACACACACACACATCTTGATATTACACTACTTACTGGAAATCAAACTGAACTGTGCTTAAAAGGTGCTTTGCATTCTTGGTGAAAGAAATAAATACACATCATCTTCAACTGCCCATTTATATTCTAAATTGGGGTAAGTTTTTTCCTTTTTCTTTTCTCCACCTACAGAAGACTGGTTACTCATCTGAGGGTCATGGTTGACTTATTTCAGCCCTGGAGTCCAATGAAAAGACAGGCTTCTGTTTTGATGCTAACACACCTAGAATAACAGGCCATGGAACTCCAGTGATTGCCCTGCTATAATAAACAATGTGGACAAAGTCTTTGCTCCAAGGAAGCTTCCATTCTACTGGTAGCAAACATATTAGAAGCAGACCAAGAAGTTCCTTGAATTTCAACTTGCAGAATTTGACATTATCCTCTTACTAAGGGTAATGGGCAATCACTGAGTTCTTCATTTTGTTAGTTGACTTCTTTACTCTTTTGGTATGAAGATAAATTTAATGAATTAAGGGGATTAATTGATGTGAGGTAGTATAATGGTTAAGGGTTTTGTGGGGGCCAGAATGCTTGTATTCAAATCCCTGGACTGCTGAGGTCATTGGCTTATATGGACTTGAAAATTGGGCAAGATAACACATATGTGTATATATAATTATATAAATACTAGAGGCTCAATGTATGAAATTCGTGCAAGAGTAGGCCTCCCTTCCCTCCGGCTGCTGGCACCCGGAACCTGGGCTTCCCTCACAGCCCTGGCTTCGTCTGGAGGTCGTCTGGTCTAATTAGCATATTACACTTTTATTATAGATTAATAATATAATATGTTGATGACATTAATAATTAACCATGTTTTATATATTTATAAAATGTCAGAAGAATTACTATAAATAAATAAAGCCCTATACTCGTGTCTGGCACACAAAGTACCCTATGTAAATGTTAGTAATTTTTATTGTTTAGCTGGACAGAAGAAAAAGTTGGCATTTTTGTTTTGTCTGCCCTTCCCATTTTTTTTTCCCTCCAGAAAAGTTATTGGTCCCTGAAATTCTAAAGACTCAAACACATTCAATTAGGTTGTGTGGTCTGGGAGGGCATGATCCATGCCTTATATTTCTCTTAATCATATAATATATGAGTTGAGTAAAAGTTTCTCTTTATAGTTCCAATTTCTTCTAAGCCTGTTGGTATGCCTCTATGATAAAAATGCAGTAACATATATTCCTGTATACAAATTTACTTAATACTGTTAGTAAATGTTAATTATCATTCTCAAAATCTAAAACGTTTACTGTAAATTTTGTCTCCTATTCAAGATACTTTCTTCAACAAATGACCATGAGTAATGCTCCAAGAATAATAGCAAAAATGCAAACTGAGGAATAATCCCCCCTGAGGTTCAGACAATCTGCTGTCTTTTGGTATAATTAACTTTGGGATAAGGAGATCTTAGAAAAACACACAATGAACAGACACCAAACACTCAGCAGATACTCTGATTGACTTTAATTAGCAGTGATCTTCTTGACACTAAAGTGATTGTTTTTTAAACATAGCTGTCACTGATAATTGGCTGGATGAAGGAGGCCACAGTAATTGTCTAAAAGATAAGCATTATGGCTTCAAGGCAACAACACGGTAGACACTAAGTAAGGTGCTTTATCAATGTTGAAACTGTCCTTCATAAAATTTGGAGACTAGGAGTGCGTAGGAGAGAACTGAAAGAAGAAATCAAGGTTGTAAGTCTAGAAGAGTACATTTGGAGAGAAGGAAATTTCCTCTCTCTTTTCCATCCTTTAACTCTTAATTTAAAAAAGAAGTTCCTGCTTTCTATTCACAACTTATACCTAAGTCTCCCTGGGGCTATATTTTTTCAAGGCTAATGGAAAGGAGTAAACCTAATTTATTTAGACAGATTTCTATTTAAGCCGCTATATTAATCACAGGATGACTTATTGGCAGATTAGAATTTTTTAAGGAATACCCCAAATGGCAGACTCTTGAGTGTAATCCTTACTCGAGTCACAAAGCTTTCCTTTAAAAATTCCTTTATAAGAAATTAAAATTTCCTGAGTAGGATGGTGGGGAAAATGGAGGCTGTCTTTTGGAAATTTTATTAGGGTGGCATAGAGGCACAGGTGCATAGCATAATGATTCCATCTACACTCAATTTCATTGCCAAGTGGGGCCAGTTGGTGCTTCTAAGGATTCCACTTGACTGACAGATCACAGAAACTTGAGCACTGAGGCATGAGGCATAACACAGTGACCGCTCATACTTCCAAAATTTGAAGAATTTTGGCTGAATTGGCATTACTAGGGAGGAGCACAACCCACTAATAAAATTGTTGTCAAGGCTCTTCCATTGACTTTCAACCTCAGATCTGTGCCATAACCTATAACCATTATCATTCTATCAATAGGCTTTGTTCATACTTTGTCTTAAGAAGAAGAAAGTAGAAAAAGCCAATTATGGCAACTTTGGGACTAGTTCACTATTAAAAGCTGCTTTTCAAGAAGAGGAAATAACACTGCTACCTATCAGAATTATTCTTGGTTACATGGTACTTATGAGTGGCGTACAACATGTGGGATTTTGATCAAATGCATCTTTATGTTTCCTACTTTTCCTTTATTTTTATTCTTGGGGGCGGGTGATCTTCATCTGACCCTAGGTGAAGGTCTGGGCTCCTCCCACGTCTTTTCTGTTCAGTCAGGTAAACAATAGTCCTGTGGTCATTTTAAATCATAAGTATAGCTTTAATTTAGTCTTGACAATATCCAGGGTCCTGCAAAGTCAAAACTCCAAATATCAAAGCTCTCCAGCCGGAAGCCTACAGTAGGAGAGGGAGCAAGTTTGTCTCCTCTTTCTCCTTCATGCTCCCTGCTCACCTCCTTTCTAGGGTCAAATGTGTGTGGGAGAGCAGAGAGATAAAAGGATAAGAGCATGGTTTCCTGGCCAGGTGGCTTTCGCTCTCTGACTTGGCAGATGGTTAAAGCTGGCCTCCCTTGGAAATCCTAGCTAGCATGGGCTTGGAACAGAAATAGACTCTTTCTCTTTGCGTCAATCTCATGGACTTGTCTCTTGCTGAGTGACTCTCTCCCGTGGTTCATTTTACTTCCATGGATGCAACTGTAACCCAGGGATTCAGTAGCAATGCCTTGCTCAGTCCTTGGGTATCTGAGGCATGCCTTCCTCCGTAGGACTGGAGGTGAGAAGGAGATGGCGGAGATTGGCATGTGGAGGCGGGACATTTAGATCATGCCCGCACTTCTCTCTTCTTGCCTCTTAGACTCCTCTTTTGTATCGTCCATCTGCTTGAAGAGACCGATTGGCATGTCCAGGCTCTTCTGTTATATTTTACTCGTGTTTCATAGTTTGAAAAGTGTGCAATCGCATTGATTTAGCTGTTTCTCACTTTTGCTGGTGAAAAACAGAGTTCGGGAAAGTTAAAATGACATGCCCCCATGGTTTTTACTGAAACTATTATTTGAATCCTCCCTGGTTGGACTCTTTAAAGGATATTGTATTCGTGTATCCTTAGCACTTAGCGCACAGTAGGCAATGCAGAGGTATTTCTTTATGGAACCAATATAGCCAGGACTTCTGATGCCTCGTGAAGAGGTTCAGAATACGCCAACTCAAAACATAACACTTTGGCATGTTGCTGGAGGTGCTTGAGAAACAGCAGATTCAGGAAGGGCTCTTTGACCTCCCCCTTTCTACCTAAAAGCAGGCCATAAAATGTCCTGTGATAAAAGTGCCCTCCCTGTACCACAAAGAGATGAGCCTTCTTATCACCAGACATTGGGAGTCAACACTGAAATGGACCTGTACAAACAAACCTACTAAAATAACCCTTATCTCCCATTAGTTTCTCCCACCTATTTCCTGCTCCCTGTCCCACAATGTACTGTCCTTAACCCAAGCCCCTTTGTCTTGTCACATCCTCACAATTCTTTGTTTTAAAAGGTATATAAGCTTTTGGGCCTATGGCTTCTTCAATGTTTTATTTTCCTTTTAATGACTCTCATGTGCATATACAATTATTAAATACATTTGCACATTTTTCTTCTTCTGTTAGTTTAATTCTTAGGCCCAGCCCAGAACCTAGGAGGGTAGAGGGAAGTTTTCCCCTGCTCTGCACCAGGCAAGTCCTTTTTCCTACACCCATTTACCCCGCATTGTGCAGGTTGTCTGGTTTCTGACCTTCATGTCAATACAGCCTCTGTGATCCCCTGTCAATCCAGGACTATTTCAATTTAAGGCCAACACAGGATCCATGGGCTTAGATTTGAGTAAACTAAATATGTTCAAAGCTCTGTAAAGGTTATTATGATCCATTTACTGAGTGTGTGTGTGTGTGTGTGTATAAACATTGATTTCAGAGAGGAAGGGAGAGAGAGAGAAAGAGAGAGAGAGAGAGAGAGAGAGAGAGAGAGAGAGAGAGAGAGAGACATCAATGATGAGAGAGAATCATCGATTGGCTGCCTTTCTGCACACCTCCTACTAGGGATTGAGCCTAAAACTCAGGCAGGTGCCCTGACCGGGAATCGAACCGTGACTTCCTGATTCGTAGGTCCACGCTCAACCACTGAGCCACGCGGGCCAGGCCTGAGTGCCTTTTATGTGATAGGTACTGTGTGGACTATGAGCGAGCCAAATATAAATAAGGCAAGGTTCCATGCCTGGCAGCCAACCCTAAAGCAGATCTGAAACTCAGAAGATCTGGAACTTATAGAATCTTTTATGAATGCATAAAATTCCAGACAGTTTTGCCTGGAGCTTTTAGGAGATATAGGAATACAGTGTGCTACATCCTCATGCCTAGCAGGTCCAGCAGGTAACACACACAAATAAAATGGCTCCGATGACAGACGATAGGGAGAGATAAGGATTGTGGTAAACTAGAGAACACCTGCCCCATCTAAAGGTAGCAAGAACTACTCAGCTAGCTGCAGTGAGTATATGAACTCAGAGATTCCAGACTTTCTATTTTCCCCCAAAATGCTGGAAATCTGGATTTATTTTAAATGTAAATTTTCTTCATTTGAAAACACATTGTTTGCCAAACAACATATCTATCTATAGGTTGCCAGGATCAACCTCTGCCCCAGGTTGATTCTGGAGCCATTCTCCTTCTCTTCCTTTTCCCCCAGCTTTCTTGGGACATGGCAAGGGCCTGAAATGGACTCGAGGTTAGAATCTGAGGTGAGGACTGCTGCTCAGCCTTATTCCCTTCCCTCACTCTTTACCAAAAGAAGAGAGGTGCGCCCCATGTTCACGTTTCCTCCTCAGAGAATAGGAGAACTGGTATTTAGAACTATGTTTATTGTTTATTTAATTTAAGGGTGAAGTTCTTTCTTTAAGTGAAACTACCAAGGGTCCCCACCACAGTCTTACATTTATTATATTTACATATCCACACGTTACTATTGTTCACGCAAAGCTGAGAGGTACTCATTTTCTGAGCTAGCAGTGCTAGCTGGTTTTTATGATAATGGCCATTAAATGAGGAATGTTAGAAGCCCTGGTGATAAGCACTTTACAACACAGATTCCTATTTCCACGCTGATCTTATAGATGCCAGGGGCTCTTGACACGAATTTATCTGCTGCAGATTGTATGATCCTCCCACTTACCCAGTTGCTTGTAGAGCTGTCTTGGGTCTGGATGCAAATGCTCAGTAACTTTAACCTATATTTAATCTCAGCCTGCTCTGGGGAAGGTATAGATTTCCCAGAGCACTGAGCAGTGAACAGTTTTTTGTTTGTTTTTTAATTATTAGGGCTATAGCTTTGAGACTCCACGAACTTTGGATGTCAGATATTAACAATTAACAAACACCAGACTGTGTGTGTGTGTGTGTGTGTGTGTGTGTGTGTGTGTGTGTGTGTCGCATTGTTATTATTAAAGGCTTAAATTAATTTGGTAAATATGTCAGTGTATATTACTTATGTGGCATGAATACACATACACATATATCTTTTTTATTACACATAAAAGACACAGCACTTTAAAGGATCAACATTAACTGGCTAATGTATTCCAGAGATTGTAAAGAAATAAAGCTTTCATTAACTGCTTGCATTTACGATTCAGTCGGTGTGGAGTGGTTTTAATTTCTGACCTAGATACTTCAAGTAGCTTGCTTCTGGGAAAAATTATAGGTAGTTAGACGCCAACAACAAAAACCCAGATCCTAATTAAAATCCCTAAGATGTTTCATTTTCATATCCACTGTCTTGAAATTATATCACTAGGTTAAGAAAATAGTTTTCTGGGTTAAATTAGAGTTTAATCGCTAGTTAGGAAATGTCTGGTACACATGTATTGCATTTCACCTTAACCAAAATATTTTATGTTCTATTGCAAATCTAATAAATTGGGGACCCCAAGGTTTCAGTCTCTGAAGAGTGTAGCATTTAAGAAGCACAGTTCAATAGGCAATCTGGTCTCTTAATTTCCAAATTAAAAAGGAAATCTGTTCTTTTCTTGTACCTCTCAGAAGTCATGATGGAGATCCAAATTATAACCATCATATCTTTTTCTCCCCCTTTCCCATTTCCCATTTTCTTATTCACAGCTAACTGCCCCCTTCCCCATTCTCATCCACCCCCACCCAAACTCTCTCTTCTCAGACTATATGGGTTTTGCTCTTTATCTTCCCTCTCTCACAGCTCTTTTTTGTCAGTCCTCTTTCAACTGATTCTTTTCCCTCCTTTCATGTCAGTCCAAGAGATGGAGGGGAACAGGCTGGGGTGAATCAGTCCTGTAATTACCAAATAGCGGCCTGGGGGGATTATGTATATATCCCCCTTTAATATTTTTTTCTTCTTGTGTATGGCATTAAATTTTTAAATTATACTTGCTTTAGTAATATTGATTAAAATACAAAGAAATTGGCATATAAATGTTCATAACCCAATGCTCTGGAGAGGATGAGATTGGGCTTTTTATCATTGAAATGGTGTTATTCCCTGAAGTGTGGTAGTGCTATCAAACGACTCCATTCTGTGCCTATTAAGGTAATAAGGCTGTCTAGGCTTCGTGTCTCCATATCTTTTCAACCTTTAGGAATGGCAACAGTAGAATTTATCAGGGGTGATTAGAGTAGCGCTCAGCCTTCAAACTGCTCCATAATCTAACACCAATTTCAGTTCCTGCCGGTCCTAGTCCTGGTCCCCAGGCCCAGTACATGATTTATATCTCTAATAGAGCAAATTGCTTTGAATTATGTATATTCATGTGCACACTCTCTGCCTTAATGGATGGTAAGCTCTGTAGCATCTGACACATAGAAAAGGCTGAATAATGACTGTTGGGCTGACTTGAACTGTTGACTGTGTTATGGACTCAGATTTCAGGGTAAGTCTACATTGTGGCCTTGATTTGTTTGATTGCTAGCAGGGTGGCTAAACAAGGTAGATATTTTCGAATGAGAGAGAGAACCACGGTAGACCTAGCATCATCAGAATTCCAAGTCTTCTTTTAACTAAACTCAGCAAATGTTTTTGAACAAAGATGATGTAGAAGACAATGAATGAGGCACAAGGGGAGACACAAACTTAAGCATGTCTCGGTGTTCGTCTTTGGGAATCTTATTGTCTTTGTGTGCACAATTTAGTTCATATGGAATAAAAGCTGAAACAGAGAAAACCTGTTCTTTTCCTTGTCTGCTAAAACATCTGTGAGGTATGAATGTACCGTATTTTCTGGCGTATAAGACGACTTTTTAACCCAGGAAAATCTTCTATACACCCAGTCGTCTTATACGCCGGAAAATACGGTACATGTGTTTTTGGAGTGTTTTCCACTTGGATTCACCACCTACTCCTTCATTGGCAATATTTCTCAATTGTTTTTTAGGGATTACCATAGAATTGGTAAATATAATTATATCATTAATGCCTATAAGAGAAATAAAGGGTAAACATTCCTTCGGTTCTTACTAATGAGAAAACTGGATCAACCATTCAAGTGATAAACCCCATGGCCTCTAACAAACAAACAATCGCCGTGGAGTCATTAGTGCCAGAATGTTTGGGCTCCCCCAGCAGGGTCACTCTCCTGTTGGGGAGCACTAACCGGTCCAAGCTCCCCTGGGATGGGCTGTCTTGGTTTTTCCCATCTTCCTGGTCTAACTTTCTTAGACTTTGGCATCTCCTCTTTGACTAAAATTTTTATATCCTTAAATATTTTCCAATAGCTATCTAAGCTCTGGTAGAGAGTTTCATGGTGCCATGTGTATATAATCTATAGAAATGCAGGACATCGAAACTGGAAGAGTCTTTATGGAAGGGTTAATAATCAGAAGGAAGAGCAGTGCAGTGGTAGTAGTGGTGGGAGTGTAGTCAAGGGTAGCAGTAATCACAGTGTTATGGGCTGAATCAGTGCCCCTGTTCCACCCCCACCTGCAAATTCATATGTTAAAGCCCGCTGAGGTACTGGAGAGTACCTCAGAATGTGACGGGTATTTGTAGATAAGGCCTTTAAAGAGGTGATTAAGTTAAAGTAAGGCTGTTAGGGTGGGTCCTAATCCAATCTGACTGGTTTTATATGAAGAAATTTGGACACAGAGAGTTACTAGGGATGTAAACACAGAGGAAAGACCTCTTGTGATGATTAATTGTGTGTATCAACCTGACTAGACCACAAAGTACCCAGATATTTGGTCAACATTATTCTGGATCCTTCTGTGAGAGTGTTTTTGGATGAGATTTATATTTAAATCTTTGAGTAAAGCAGATTGCTCTTTATCATATGGGTGGGCCTCCTCTAATCAGGTGAAGGCCTGAATAGAACACAAGACTGATGTCCCCCAAGCCAGAGGGATTCTGCCAGCAGGCTTCCTGAAGATTTTATCTGCAACATCGGCATTTCCTAGTTCACCAGAAGACTGCCTTTGGACTCAAACTGTAACTCTTTTCCTGGTTCTGTAGCCTGCCCACCTTCCTCATCAGATTTTAGACTTGCCCAGCCTCCACAATCATGAGCCAAGTCCTTAAAATAAATCTCTATCTTAAAATTTCATATATATAATATACATGTTGCACATAATGTATTATAAATATATCTTAAAATCCATAGCATGCATTTTTTTTTAATCTTAAGTTAAAACAAACATTTGGCTCAGAATTGTTGTTTTATAGTAAAATGAAATGAGGGGATGCCATGCTAGGGAATAATACAGAATTGCCCACACAGTTGTAAAATCCAAGCTTATTGCTAATTTTCTTCACCCCTTCTCTCTCTCTCTCTCTCTCTCTCTCTCTCTCTCTCTCTCTCTCACACACACACACACACACATACACACACACACACACGAGTGCATGTGCAGAGAGTTTTATTACCAATTTATAATGATTGATAAGTTAGAGACTTAGTTTAATCAATAAATGCTATGGTGGAAATAGTATTGTGAATATAATAACCTTTGTTAGTGAATCTATTAAAGAATAAACTGTATCTATGTACCTATCAGAAACTACAATGAAGTTTTGCTTAGCGTTCTGTTGAGACATGATGACTAGCCACTTTAAACCAGAACCAATGGTGGCTTTCAGGTACCTGTCAAGTGCTTTAACAACAAAACCAAATATTTACAGAATGCTTATTATATTCAAGGCACTGTGCTTATCTGCAACAATATAAAGGCTCAGGAGTTGCAAAAACATACAATCTAAACATACTTGTGGAAATACAAGCATATTTTCAGTTAATCTTCAGCACCAATACCATCAATAAAAGTAAGAGTTTTATTGGCAGAGCTTCACCATAGAATCTAAGAAAAATTCCTTGGGCTACTCATTTTCCCTGCTCTAAACATTAATTGATACTTGAGTTTTTGGCTGCAAGATATACATGGTATTTCTTGTAAAGGCTACATGCAATCTTCATACAGATTTAAATGCTACTTATATTCAGAGCAACCTGCCTATTTTGCTTATTGCTGTCTGGCTTATGTTCAATGAGAAAATACAAATGCCGAATATGCTAGGAACATGGTAGGTGGAAGGCCGCATTAGAGTTGGAAAGAGGCAAAATAGCATATAGTAAAAACCACACAGACTTGGGAGTCAGGCAAGCCAGCACTCCCACTTACTAGCTAGCTTTAGACATCTCTTGGCCTCTGAGAGGTGCAATTTTCTCCATGGTGTAATGGGAGTCATAACAGTTCCTCTTGTATCTACCTCACTGGGTTGTATAAAGCTCGAAGGAGAAAATATTGTAAGTCCTGAAGTACTACCCAAAAATGGGTCACAACAGTTAAATGATATAACAGGTTAGATTAGTTTTACCACAAGGTTTTCAAAGTTGTTGTTGATACTCTACAAGTCTGAGTAGACAAGAGATCATTCATGTATTTTTATCTTTCAGATGGGCGTGAGAGTAAAGTGGGACAGAGGAGCTAGAGGAGAGTTCAAGATGAGTATGTGAAATTTATAATACAAAATAAAATGCAGTGACTGAAGGATTTTGAAGAGACTAACTGCATTTTTAAAAATCCTATACTTCATGACCTGCTTGCAATAGATTTCCCCAAATTATCCCCAAAGCAAGAGAAGATGCTGAACGATCCAGGTGGATTTGAAAAATAACTTACAAAAAATGCTTTAATGGCTGGTCCCTGGAAAGGAAATGTAATAATAAATAGACAACCACAGTATATCTTCTGTTGCTTAAAACAGAGATCTCAACCATCCCATAACTTCCACTTTTATAGTAACCTTAGCTGATAAGTAGATTTGGAGATAAACTAAATAAACCAAGATGTACTGCTCTCCTTCCACTCTCCTAACAAGAACAGAAAGTCTGACTCATATAATAGAGGCCTTAGCTACCAGTTAGAATTTAAGATGTCATTTCTATGGAGTCAGTTCTTAACCATGACGTATATAAAAAAATCTCTAGACATGTGATGCCTGATGTTTTAGAGGAGCGTGTGTGTGTGTGTGTGTGTGTGTGTGTGTGTGTGTGTGTGTGGTTAAATGGGCCTGAGGCTGGGTTTTTTGTGGTTCCCACTCTTGAAACATTTTGGTCTCAACCAAAGTCACCCATTCACTCTACTATTTTCTGGCCTTGTTAAGAGAGGTAAAGCTAAAAAAAAAAGTGATTTCGTTATTTTTGTTTTTGTGTCCTGTCCCAGTTCCTGTGTTTTCTACTTTATTAGCTAGTGGCTGGATTTTATTTACATGGCAAGGGCAAGTCAAACATTATAAAAGTTTAATTAAAAGTTATTGGAGCAGATATTTACTAGTGTGTTCTGAATTATAAAGTAAATGTGGCTCTTTAACTAACCATGGGCATCTGAAGTACTTGACCTTATGTGTGAAACACTTGAGCTTTTGTATGAGTAACTCCCATAGAATTTACTAGTAAGATTTCTAATATTTCTTTTAGTGATTCCCCTCCCCCAAATAGTATAAGCATCCCAGTTCAAAGATGGCGATGGCGATGGCTATGCTGTTGTTAGGTCTGACCATACTGCTATTGCTTCTTGCTGCTACTTAATTTCATGGGCGTAGATTGGCTCCACATAGTCTGATAGATGCTGCATTGTTGCTGGGATGGTCTGGTTGCTCTTGGTGTTTGACCAGGGCTCATGTTGAGTCCCAGAGTAAAAAGGTTCTTTTCTAAAAAGCTTCATTTCAATGTGTGTGTGTGTTTGGGGGTGGGGGGAGAATCCCCTACATCACCAAGCAATTCTCTGACACCAATCAATTTGGGGGGGGGCGCTTATAATTCATCTCGATTCTGATACTATCTGGAAATAGCATAAGATTATACAAGTTAAGGGCTCAGTCCCACAAGACTGCCCCACCCAGCTTCAGGTGCCAGTTACAAGTTCAGGTTGTCACCTGTGCTTCTGACCAACTAGCTATAGATCAGAGGTGCCCATGACCCCCTCCTTCGGTTCAATTAATTTGCTAGAGCGACTCACAGAACTCAGAGAAATGTACTTACTAGATGGTTTAATTATAAAAGGGCATAGCTCAGGGATATCCAGATGGAAGAGATGCATAGGGAAAGATGTGAGTGTTACCAGTATTGGGGTTCTTGGGTTCTCCACGATAGAAATCAAGAGGAAACTCCAGAGAAATTTCCAGTCAGATTTTATTAAGCTTATGCTCAAGCACAAGGGAGACAGCGCAAAGGAAAGGAAAGTTCTATGAACTGGCTGAGGGGGCTGGCCCTGGGCTGCTGTTATAAGCTGAGAACAAAGTGGGCTTTAAAAGAAAAGGTGGGATTGTGAAGGGTTCAGGGAGTGGAATTTTCCATGGGTGGGGTTACTGCTTCCTTCTGTCAGGTTGCTTGGCAACTATCTCTTGTGCTATGGGGGCAAGACTGGGACAGTCTCACTAGGCCATAGGAATTTTTCAGTTCCATTATAATCTTGTGGGACCACTGTTATATATGTGGCAGGTCTTTTGATAACAGAAATGCTGCACAGGACTGTAAAGGGTTTGTTTTCCTGGCAACCAGTCACCATCCTTAGGTGACCTAGGGCTAGTCCCAAAGTCACATCATTCTCACCACTTAGGAAATTCCAAGGATTTTAGAAGTTCTATACTAGGAAAGGGGACATAGAACAAACATAAATTTCTTATTCTAAATCACAATATCACCCCGAGAACCACACATTTTAATGCTCAGTGACTGTTTGCTGTGCTAGGGTGCCTAGCTTGGAGGAACTTCCAACATTAGCCATACTGCTCAAACTGGCCCTCTCTCATAAGCATGTAGACACTAATGTTGGCTCTGCGCCACCAGTCTCCACAGACTTCTCCAATATTTTACTCTGTTTTCTATAATTAGATACTTTCACTTTAAGTGTTGGCTAGGGTTCAGGGGCTGGGCTTCGGATACAGATTGGGCCACCTCCATCCCAAGTAAAACCTCTTCTTATCAGGATGCGGGCAGAATTACTCAGCTGCTGGAACAAAACCAAAGACCTCATACTCTTCTCCCAGGACATCTAGGTGGGTGCTTGTTCTGTATCGTTATATTTTATTTATTTGTTTGTTTGTTTTACCTGAGAGGTTCACTTAAGTGACTCCATGCAGGTCAAAAAAGATCAAACAAACAACAAACTTCAACCAGCTCTCCCCTATTCGATTGTAACATCTGGAAGCATTTAAAGTGGAAAGATAAATACATATGCACCTAGGGCAACTGGCCTTCTGCTCTTATGTGTCATTTTGATCTGATCTATAATGTCAAAGTGTAGCCAATACAAAAATAAATGATTTTGTAAGTTCCATCATTGTATATACCCAGACGACATAATGAATAATATTTTAGATCCATTCACTAGGAAATTACTTTAGTGCTTTTTCCCATTCCGTCATCTGAAATAGCTGACCTTTATCCAAAGCTTTTTTCAAAGAGGAGCTACTGTTACATAGCGAGATCAAGAATTCAAAGCACAGTGGTAAATAGGCTCTTTCTAATTTAGGAATTGCACATACTCTACTATTTCTGACCTATGGAGTTATAAAAATTCATCTAAACTATTTTTATCTTCAGTGAAATCGCATTGATGTAAACCACATCAAAATTAGCTCTTGAATTTAAAACCTTAATTTATGGAGCATGTTGCATCCCTGTCAATATTTACGCGTGGCACAGTGGCAGAAGGCAATTGTGCAAACCAATGCCATCCATCAAAGAAAGGGAGGTACCTGTAATTATATTATATCAATAAGATTTGCCAAGTAAAAGAAGAGACTGTGTTTTAGTATATGGAAAAAAACAAATGCATTTGGTTTCATTACTTTATTACCACTTAATTTTTCAATGACTGTCTAATTCAAATTCCAGCCATTTATGGGCATCCTTTTCAGCAGTTTTCGCTCTATCAGTTTGAACTGAGTGAGGCAGGAAATGTCAGTAATGACATTTCTTATATTGATAGTTGTTGCCTTGGAGGGAGTCATCTCAGATTCAAGGCTGAGTTTTGTATACTTTGGTTGCATGGAATTAGATGACACTCCTCTTCCTGGGAGTATAATCTTTGTAATTGCTGATTCCAAGAGGGTGTTGAGAAACTTTCCTGAGAAAAAAAATAAACAATCGAAGTGAAGTTCACACTTGGGGGTCAGATGTTGTCTGATATGTCTGGTAGATTTGAAGTTGGAGTGTCCATGTGTTGGAGGTAGGAGTACAAGGTGATAAATTATGTGAAGCCAGGTGGAGTCCCTAAAACCGAACTCACCTTAAGGAAAAGGTTCAGTGGAACAAGTCAGACTCGGGTACAGGCCCAAGGACAGAAGACTGGTGAGAATGAAAGTGTTCAAGTCTGGCGGCTGATACTAAAAATCTGTCCTAATAAAATCGCCTTGTGTGTCAGTTCAGGGAGAAAGAAAACAACATGTCTCACTATCTTTACAGCCCTCAGTCCCAGGAATTTACTGTTGTTTACCTTCCCCTCCTATTGCTCAATATTCCTGAGAGTCCTCAAGGAGGGCATAACAGACAGGGATATTTTCTACCTGCCATTCTCTATGCTTTACTGGCAGGGAATAAACTGGGGTTGATGAAAAGCAGTGAGAGGAGCGTGGTCTGCAGAGTTTTGGCGTGGCTAACAGTGCCACCACTGTTGGGGTCAGTGTGCAATGACCAGAAATACCTTGTAAGATCTTCCTATGACATACTGGGCAATGGGGAGGGAGAAACACTCTGCAAGGGCCAGAATTCCTTCCAGAGCAAGTTTGAGTATAAGCAATAATTTGTACTCAGTTAAAAACGTGTAGCTGACAATTTGTACCCACAGGTAAAAAAGTCAAGAGTCATTGGGTAATATCTATATCTATCTATCTATCTATCTATCTATCTATCTATCTATCTATCTATCTATCTATCTATCAAGGCTATTATGCAAAGTGTCCCCTCGGGAGTTCGACCGGAAGACCGGAGTTCGATTGCTCACTATGATGTGCACAGACCACCAGGGGGCAGCACGGAATGAAGGAAGGCCCTGGCCAGCAGCTGGCAGCTGGGGAAGGAAGGCCTTGGTTGGCAGCTGGAAGACCCCGATCGGCCCTAATCACTGGCCAGGCATGGGACCCTACCTATGAATTTCGTGCACCGGGCCTCTAGTTTATTATAATTTTATTAGTAGTTTCCTGATAATCTTTGTGGGACAGCTCTTAATAAACAAACAAACAAACAAACAAACAAATAAAATGATTGAAATGGAACTTCAGCTGGTGCCTCCATTCCAAATTATGTAATAACAATTGTATCTCCCTCTCTCTCTCTCTCTCTCTCTCTCACACACACACACACACACACACACACACACACACACACACACACACACATTGGTTTTATAACTTTGGACAGCTTTAGTTCTTAAGAGGTGCGATGTTTCCATGGATTGTGTTCTTTTGCTAGCCATCATGTTGCTATACAATGAAGCCAGTTGAATACTTATAAAATAAGAGATAGACTATACCCAGTAGAAAAGCAAGGAGTTTTGATGTGAGGCAATACATAATAGAAGGAAAATACACATAGATATTGTTATAAGGTCAATTTTAATAAAACTTATAGCTATTAAAATACAGGGATGATTTTCAAGTGTATATCATGTGTCTACTTAGGATTCAACAATATCAATACCACATTTAACATTAATCAATTCACTATATGCCTGAAACTGCCAGGGCCTGAGATACAAAGGTAATTAAGACACAAACTGCCATGAAGGAATTCCCAACTTAAAAGGGAACAAATAGCTGCAATAAATAATATAATAGCAATGCTGTGTGACAAAGGGGAAAGAGTGAGTAACTTTTGGGAAAGTGGTTTGGGATGGCTTCTCAGAGGAAGGCTCTGGGTTGGGCAGAGAGTCAGGTAAGGAAGGCCATTTCAGTTAGGGGAAACTCTATGTGAAAAAACAAGGATTCATCAAACTGGATGGAAGCTTCTGCAGCTTTTCCTGTGGGTTATTCACAGAGCCACAAGAAAGTTAGTATAACAAGAATTTTGGGAGCATTTAGAGCAGTGGTTCTCAAACTTTCTAATGTTGCAACCCATCTACAGCAGTGATTCTCAATCTGTGGGTCACAACCCACAGGTTGAGAGCCGCTAGCAGGGTCGCCTAAGACCATCAGAAAACACAGATATTTACATTACGATTCATAACAGTAGCAAAATTACAGTTATGAAGTAGCAACGAAAATAATTTTATGGTTGGGGGTCACCACAACATGAGGAACTGTATCAAAGGGTCGCGGCATTAGGAAGGTTGAGAACCACTGATTTAGAGAGTGATGAGGGACAGCACTAGAGAAGTGAGCTTTAACTCAGTTTTTGAGAGCTGTGGTAAGGGAGTTAGGTTTTATACTGTGGGCAATGGGAAACTGTTGAGGTGTTTAAGTAGAGTGACATATTCAGATTCACGAATTAAAAATTAAAAAAATAACACTACCTGACACCCTTGTAAATGACTCCCTTTCCCAACTTGGTCCTCCTTCTTTGTGCAACTCTTTCTCATATTCTCATTTGCTTGGTATATGATATTTTTTTCTGAAATATGTGATCATCTTAGCCCTTTGATATGATAAATGTTGATTGTTGGAAAATAGATTCCATTTCATGAGTCTTTTATTATACTGTTATAATGATTTTTGCAAGATAATAATGTTTCGAAGTTGAGAAGTTATGCATAGATTCTAATTTCTAAGATTATTTATGAAACAGTGGAAATGTGGTTTGTTGGTAGAATCAACTGTCTTAACATGTGTGGCGATAAATGTGATCTCATTGTTTTTCAGATGCAGTGAGGACTCTTTGGGAGGAGGACTTTAGAGCTTTCCATTATGGAAGGAAGATTCTAGATCTGGGTGAGTTACTGTGACATGGGAATCCATAGCCCATTTTGTTTCAGTTATTTTAAACACACTAAAGTCAGGAAACCATGGTAAATATTATGAAGAAGACATAGCTTGCTTTATATTTAAAATACTAAGTAGCAGAAATAAATAGGTATTTGATATAAGTTAGCCTAGAATCACAAACTCCTATCCCAATTCAGAATGTTTCTAATTTAGAGAAAAGTAAGCTTATAAAATGTGGTTACACTCATTACCATTTTATACTGACCACAATTTGAATAGTTATGTAGGGATTTTTGCCAGTATTGTGAATAAATTAAGACTTTAAAATATCAATTGTGCAGTTTCTGCCTATTATGGCCACTCAATAAACATTTAGTTGAATTATGGCAATTCTTACTGTAATAAATTGCTGTCTTCAGCTGGATACTTTTGTTTAATATTCACAATATTTACAAGACCTTTGGAACTTTTTGATGATGGGGAAGTACTGTGGGGAGTTACTGTTTACTATCATAAAGAAGTTATCCATATTTTCTTATAAACTCATTTTGCATCTAACACTGTTCATACCCATAATCAGATCCTCTTAATGCTTCCAGAACTCATTTGGCTCCACAATTATTTCAACAAGCACCCACTTTTTGCAAGGCAATGAGATACATCTGAAGAACACATTTATTGGTATTGGTTTTAGTGTTTCTACATATAGGTTTCAGTTGTTTAATATTTAAGTCCAGAGTCTTACATTATCTGAGAACAGAGCTCACTTTTTTTTCTTCTTCCTTTTTGCCCCTGCTTCATTAAAAATAGAGTGTACATGTTACCCCAATAAGTCAAAAAAAAATTCCAGTATATTGAATTCCAGTACCATATCAAAAAATTGTAAGTCACCTAGCTGGCATGGCTCAGTGGTTGAGCGTCGACCTATAAACTAGGAGGTCACAGTTCGATTCCTGTTGCGGGCCCGATCTCCAGTGTGAGGCATGTAGGAGGCTGCCAATCAATGATTCTCTCTCATCATTGATGTTTCTATCTCTCTCTCTCCCTCTCCCGTCCTCTCTGAAATAAATAAATAAATAAATGTATATAAATAAGAAATTGTAAGTCACTTTAATTGAGAACAGTTAGAAAACAGAAGTAACTGGAGGTTAGGAAAAGGGATATAAGAAAAGGTGAAGGGTAGTTCAGCTTAGTGGCTAAGAGCTCTGGCTCTGCTGTCAGACCTGGATTTGAACCCTCCCCTTATCACTCACTAGTTGTGTGACCTTGATGAGGGACTGAACCTCTGGAAACCTCCATTTTCTCATCTCCATTTTATAATGAAGATAATATTAGTATTTATCTTGTAAGGTGGCATTAAGTGTTAAATAGACTAATGCATATAAAACAGCACATTGTCACCACCTGATACATGTGAGAAACTGCTATAGAAGTAGAAATATAGGAGAAGGTTTTCCAGTAAAACTTAGGAAGAAGTAAAGAAAGCTGAGGAGGCAGCCTCTGCCTTAGTATGACATTTTTTCCCCCCTTTATTAGAATGGTGAGAACTCAGATGCGTTTCAAAGGGTCTCTGGCAAGAATAACTTCTGGAAAGAGCCCAAGATGTATTAACATGAATATTACAAAAAGGATTTGGAAAACAGCTCCTCCATTTTTAAAGTAGGCCGGCATTACGAAGAGGTGCTTGCTTGAGCATCTACTTTTAAATTTCTGTGTCCCTGAAATAATGGTGTCAACTGAGATAACAGGAATTAGAGCTCTGAGTTATAAAAATCAGAAAGGACGACACATTTAAATCATGCCCCCTCTGCAAGCAAGCTAAATTTGCAATAGAGCAAATAATCTCATAATTTATAGTTCATAAGTCTAAAATTATAGTTTATACTTTTCTTATTGAAAATTAGGAAAAGTGATCTTCTGAAACGTTCATAGTGAGTAAGAGATGGAAAAAGGAAATCAGCTCAGCCGGCGTGGCCCATGGTTGAGCGTTGACCTATGAACTAGGAGGTCAAGGTTCAATTCCCCGTCAGGGCACATGCCTGGGTTGTGGGTCTGATTCCCAGTGCGGGGTGTGCAGGAGGCAGCCAATCAATGATTCCCTCTCATCATTGATCTTTCTATCTCTCTCAATTACATGCTATATAGTATTCAGTCATTAATTTAAGAGGTCAGTTGGCATCAGCAGTTTATTTCTTGTGCTGTCTTTGTTTTCATAATGGCTGAACAATGCCTGTGAGAGCTTTCTTAGAGTTACCCATTAGCACATGTTCCCAATAGAAATATTTCTTCAGTAAGGTCTCAATTTGCTTTGCTTTAATATATTCTTTTGTGAAGGAAGTTAATTATTATTCTTGGATGTGGAAGAAGACACTATTATGCTTTCTATAGGAGGAACTATTTTGTGTGTTTAAATACATTTCCCAAACATTTGGTAGGAATGACTAGCCCCACCAACAGACATACATATATGTCCAGTGATTATTTGAAAACCACACCTATGAGCTTATAATTGTTGACAGTAGGAAGCCACAGGTACAGAGAGGCTGTGTACACATGAATGCATGCACTTCCATGTGTTTTATTTAATCTTGAAATTAAGCTTAGCAAATCTATAATATACAACATGAAACATACTATTTTGAACTTAATATTGTATATAATATATTCATAAGCATTATATTTTTTTAGCATTTATTTTCAGATGAAAGGTTAAAAGTTTTAAGATGCACAAAAATGAAGTATGCAAAATGATTAAAGACATGCCAATGAGAGGCTGGAGGAGAAAGCAAATAGCCTAGGAGTCCAAACCAGAATTATAAGGTGGCAAAGAAATGAGAAAAAGGATAGATGGAATGTGCCCCCGGGGACAAAATCTCCTCCAGTTGAGAACCACTGGGCTAGAGGAAGGAACAGACACAATACAGAAGTTTCTCACACACCGTGATAAGTGCCACCACGCTGTAGAACTGATAGGAGTGCAGTGAAGGGGCCGCTCACAAAGACTGGGGTGGCAGGGAATTCGGAAGACTTTGGGCAGGAAATAAAGTGGAGTGGAATCTTCAAAAATGAGCAGCAGCTTGTGGGAGAAGTGAAGGAGAAGGGGGGAGGAGGAGGAGGACCAAGGAGGGAGGAAGAGCGAGGACTGATGGGGAATTACTTATTCCAGGCTGAGGGCACAGAATGAGAAAATGCCCAGAGGTTTGAACCAGCATGCTATTTAAAGGGACCTAGAAGCTGGTAAGAGCTGTGTTACCCAAGCGTAAAGTGCAAAAGTGGCGGGGGGAGGGGGAGGAGGGTAGTGGGCTTTGCAGACCCAAAGCCACAGACACATTTTTCATAGCCCAAGGTCAGTCTTCTATTACCCTTTACAGTGAGGTTATAATTATCCATTTTTCTCTTGTCATTGCTGGGGAGTCCATTAAAAACTTGCCGCTATCCTTGGTCCCAACAGTTAATAGATGGTAGCACCTTTTATTTCTTTGCCTAGCACTGAAATCAATTGAGCTTTTGCCAAATCTCAGGTATGTTTTTCTTCAGGTTTGGGGCAGGGACATTTAAAATTATGTGTAAAACTTGAAAATAGAGAAGAAAATAGCTTTAGCAATCTGATCTTTATTCAACTTCAAGCTTTTCATAAAGGTAAAAAAAGATTTTTTTAAAGGATATTGTTATCATTTTAACAGAGTTCCTTTGACTTCTTGTGAGCCCTGGGAAATCAGGATAGTGTCTTCTTAATGCCTAATATGTAGAAGATGCTTGACCAATGTTTATTGGATAAAATATATTTACATTTGTTATTAGTAATAGTAACAACATCTTACCTTAATCCATTTAAACTACTGTAACAAAATATCACAGACTGAATGACTTATTTTCACAGTTCTGGAGGCTGGGTAGTCCAAGGTCAAGGTGTTGGCGGATTTAGTGTCTGGTGATATCCCACTTTCTGCTTCATAGACAGCTGTCTTTTCACTGTGACTTCACGTGGCACAGGAGGCAAGGAGTCTCAGGGTCTCTTCTGTAAGGACCCTAATTCCATTCATGAAGACCCGCCCTCATGACCTAAGCACCTTCCAAAGGCCCCATCTTCTAATATCATCATATTGGGGATTAGGTTTCAGCATAAAATTTTGAAGAGACACAATCAGTCTATAGCATGTTTCTATAGAGCACAATTCATGATAAATTTCTCAAGGATGTGATCTCATATGATGATTACAGCAGCCCAATGAGGTAAGTAAGGAATTGTTTTTAACTCCATTACAAGTTGTGTCTTATCCTTGACCCAATATTACCCAACCCATACCTTTTACCTCTTACACTGAAAGAAAACTGGTAAGTGCTTACTCTTATGGCAGATAGCTAATAGAGAGGGTATAGGCACTATAGGTTTTTATTTTTAATGCCATAGAATCATAAAACAATAAAGGAGGTAGGAGCCTTTAGAGTCAAACCTTTTGATTTCACAGGTCAGGAAAGTGAGGTCACAGCTACTCAGTAGAGCCAGGTTTATAACCCGAGTCTCTGGATGCCTATATTTGGGTGGACACATCAGGATTTATTAGTAGATGTGCTTACCTGAAATTCCCATGTCTTTCAAGCAGCAGACCACCACACATCTGCACAGCAGGAGCCTGGGTTGTGGAGGTTTCTATTGTACAATGTGTCTTCTATAGACACATATGTTCCAGGAGAAGGCTGGTTTCAAGGACATAAGAAATAGCACATTCAAAAATGATGTGAATGCCTATTCTTTTATACCAGTATCGAACAATACTATGTAGGTGTCTAAATATAATAAGCTGTTTTATTTTTCCCAGAAGAGGAAGTGAGGGTCCAGAAAAGTTAAATGTTGCAAAGGATTTTATTGGCTAAGTCAACATCTGTGTGCTTCCTAACAGTGAGTCATCTCTGTTCGTAATAAGTAGGGCAGGAGGGCAGCTGGAATTTCCCAGATCACTCCTAGGTCACTGCTTCCTATCTGTGCTGCTCTTTATCCTCGTGGCACAACTTCATTGGCAAAAAAGGGAAACAGAGAGTACCCAGATAGTTGCCCGTACTGACTCAGATGCCTTCAGCTTTCGGTCTGATAAATTTAGGGCAAAACAAATGTCTAACTTTAATAACAGTATGAATAATTGGATCTCTTCCCAAGTTTTGTTGCTCAATATTGCACCCAGAAAGGAACACTGACTATACACAGCTTATCAAAGACCAGCTGTGACTGACAAATGCAAAGCTTGTCATAGGTGACGAAGCTCAGTAGCTAGAGCATCATTGAAAGAAAGAAAAACACTTTGAGCTGTTGTGCTCTCCCCTGGCTGACATGAAACAAACACACAACAAACAAACATTCCTTAAAACCGGAAACTAAATAAATGTTGATGCACCAAGTATCACCCACTAGTCTTGCTTGTCCTTGAACCTTGAAAGCACTAGGCCTTCGTTTGGGGGGGTGTGTGAGTGTGTGCATTCTCTAGAAGGTGGCAACCCTGAGAATAGAAGAAAAGGATCTTGTTGAAGATTCATTAAATTCCTATTATAGTTAGTACATTTGGGGCACCCACTTTAGCTCTTAGAATAACATACTCCCTTGCACAGCTGTTATTTTTGCATTCCATGTGTACAACTTGAATTATCCAATGGCCTTGCTTTGAGGAAATGAATCCTATATTATTGATTCTCTCACTGTCAGGAACAATGGGAGCACAGGAAAAATGTGCAACAAGATACTACTGAAACTAAATGAACTCTATGAATTCAAAGTTTTAGGGTGCCACTTAATCATGCAAGCTTTGTTTTTCAAGACCTCAGCTGCCAGGGAAAAATCAAGAACTTGTAGAGTCACAGCAGGATTAAATTCTAGCATTCGTTCATTTTATAATTGGCATTTTTGACTCTAAGAAGTTTATTTCCTTCTGTTTCTTAAAAACAAAGTAAAACAAGACAGAAGAAAACCAAAACTAAATTAAATAAAACCCCTGTGACAAAAAACCCTCCACAAAAAGCACAGCAAAAAAATAATGAGTCTCTAGGCTAGATTATTATATCTGTGGGCCCATGGCACCAGTGCAGATGGAAAGAGAGAAGGGGGAGGGCCCCATTCTTTTCCTACTCCTATTCTTGCTCTATTGTGAGAGGCTTGGAGAGCACAGTGGTCAGCCCACCAGGCAAGTCTATCTCCATGCCCACCGAGCCTCCTTGGAAAGTACTTGGTTTTAGTCTGTTCTCCCACTTGGTCCACCTGTGGGAAGATAGACTGAGAGAAGAGATCTGTCTAGGCCCTGGAATTAGTCTTTATGTCATCTGGACAGATAATCCAGGGTCTTGGGTACCAGGAGCATGGTCTGGGTGGGGAATGCTTATGTATTAGGTGGACATGGGGTCCTGTTGGGCATGTTCTCTTGACCTCTAGGACATTTTGCCCTGTGAGGACCATGGCTAGAAGAAGTTTCTCTAAAACTTAGGATCTGGGGAGGATTCCCAGTTGCTCAGATCTATGGGCAGTACTGATTAAAAAAAAAAAAATCACCCTAAAAACTTAAGTTTAAGTGTCCGATTCCTA
The DNA here is from genome assembly GCF_027574615.1 of Eptesicus fuscus. Lineage (NCBI taxonomy): Eukaryota > Metazoa > Chordata > Mammalia > Chiroptera > Vespertilionidae > Eptesicus > Eptesicus fuscus. The sequence goes on from NC_072487.1 coordinate 37,827,327, forward strand.
GATTCTTCTTCCAGATACTCTGATGTAGCAGTTCTGTAGGAACTGGCTGTGCAACCAGAGGTAGTTATGCTGGTGTTTCCTGGTTTGGCTCTGGTCCTGGTGGGGATGTTTACCATCAGGAGAGAGGCCTCTTTCCTCTGCCCTCCCCCAGGCCCTGAGTGACTCACTCTCCTCCTGTTGCTGGACTCTCTGTTGTGGTTGCCAGCACCCCTGCTGTGCCTTTTGCAGACCTCACCTGCTCCCTGTGTGCCTCATTGGTTCTGCTGCCACAGCTGTGGTTGTTCTGCCCCTTGCTTATTGTAAGAGGACTTGTTATTGTTCCCCGCTGCCACTGTTATCAGCTGCAATCACTGGGCTGTTTCTGTTGCAAGAAGAAAGGGCTTCCACTTCTGTCAGATAGACTTGGGAGCTCTTTCACTAAATGACAATAGTACTGAGGGACCCCCCACCCCCCACCGTCCACCCCGTTATGGCCTTGTGGTTTCTACCCCTCTAGATAGTACTTGTACCTGTTCTCTGAGACCTGAGAGTGGGCTCATGTCCCTCAGTATTACAATTTTCTTGGGGCCTTTCCCCCACAGGACTTAGGGCAGCCCTTCTATTCCCCAAAGGGTTCTGAATCTGAGGACCCAAGACTTGGCTCTCTTTCTCTCTTCCTTCAGGGAGTCTGTGTTACTAGCTAAATTTCCTGGATTCCTGAGGCAGCTAGGCCTGTAAACTGAACTTCACTATGACCTTTGTCACATTTACATGATAGATTTCTTAACAGGATTAGATGAATAATTGCAAAATCACTTCTTACTATTTTTGTGTACTTGTACTAGTAAAAGGTGTGAGAAGCATGAAGACAGGGCAAGACCAAACATTATAGAATTATGCATCTATTTAAAAGTATCCTATCTAATAAAAGAGTAATATGCAAATTGACCGTACCTCTGCTACGTCCACAAGTCACGCCCACAAGCCAATCAGGAGTGAATATGCAAATAAACCCAACCAAGATGGCTGCAGCCACAGAGAGCAGGAGGGAGGCTTGGGTTTCCCCGGCAATGGAAGAAGCCAAGTTTTCCACCTGCCCTTGCCGGCCTAGGCCTCCACTCAATGCTACAAAGTTTCAATGATAGAAGATAAATAAATCCCAACAAAAATGGCAGCAGCCATGGAGCTGGAGAGAGCAGGAGGCTAGGGTTGCCCCAGGCAATGGAGGAAGCCAAGCTTCTGCAGCCCTGGCCAGCGTAGGCCTCCACTCCAGGCTACAAAGTTTCAATTATAGAAGATAAATAAATCCCAACAGAAATGGCTGTGGCCACAGAGCAAGCAGGAGGCTTGGCTCCGCTCCAGGCTACAAAGTTTCAATTGTAGAAGAGAAATAAATTCCAGATACCAAGGGGGCATGGCCGGCCTGAAAACCACCACAGGCCCCTCGCCCAGGCTGCACCACACCCCAAGGGAACCCCCACCCTGATCTGGGACACCCTTCAGGGCAAACCAGCCAGCCCCCACCCGTGCACCAGGCCTCTATCCTATCTAATAAAAGAGTAATATGCAGATTGACCATCACTCCAACACACAAGATGGCTGCCCCCATGTGGACACAAGATGGCCACCACAAGATGGCCAGAAGGAGAGGGCAGTTGGGAGGGACCAGGCCTGCAAGGGAGGGCAGTTGTGGGCGATCAGGCCAGCAGGGGAGGGCAGTTGGGAGGGACCAGGCCTGCAAGGGAGGGCAGTTGGGGGCAATCAAGCCTGCAGGGGAGGGCAGTTAGGGGTGACCAGGCCTGCAGGGGAGGGCAGTTACGGGCAAACAGGCTGGCAGGGGAGCAGTTAGACATCAATCAGGCTGGCAGGGAGTGGTTATGGGGTGTTCAGGCTGGCAGGTAGAAGCGGTTAGGGGCAATCAGGAAGGCAGGCAGGTGAGCAGTTGGGAGCCAGCAGTCCTGAATTGTGAGAGGGATATCCGACTGCCCATTTAGGCCCGATCCCACTGGGCAGTTGGACATCCCTAGAGGGGTCCCAGATTGGAGAGGGTGCAGGCTGGGCTGAGGGAGACTCCCCCCCCCCCCCCCCCCCCGTGCACAAATTTCATGCACTGGGCCTCTAGTGATAAAATATGGGCCCAGAACATTTAAAAGTTAGTTTGAAGAAATTTAGGTATTGAGCAAAAATTCCTGTGACTTTGCAAATAATAAATTCTGCTGTGGTAAACCTGTGCACATAAAATAATGTCTGTAAATTGTCTTTAGTACATGGGTACATAAGTATAATAAAATAAAATAAAATAAAATAAAATAAAATAAAATAAAATAAAATAAAATATATAATAAAAATGCATTTGTCAAAAATTTTGGCTTCATATATTCTAAAATAATATTTTGAGATATTTGTTCAAGTGTGTTCCCAGGTTGATTTTCTTCTTTCTTTGTCTTTACTATGTTTTATTCAATGGCATTCATTGCTTCTGCGATGGAGAGACTCAGAAGAACACTTAACAGAGAATCTAGTGTTTGTCCTTTCAGTAATAAATCCACTGGTCTGGGCATCAGAGAGAAAATTTATAATAAAACTATCATATTAAACCAGTTTTCTCCACCTGCAATTAGATAAATATTTCCAGAAGAAAGGAGAACATCAGGAGAGAGTAAATACTTGGATCTCTGATAAGGGCTTTGCCAGTTCTGAGGATAGAGGATAGAGCTACTCCTCCACCCCTCCCCACAATAGGTTTTGGGAATGAAGGTCAGAAAGTCTCAATATAGGGTCTGGGGAACAAGGCAGAACTCCAAATTTCTACATGACTATCATGAGTTGGGAATAAAGAAAATATCATTGAGGTGTATCTGGACAGGGGTGTATGAGATGACTTCTTGGGGTTTTTCCCAAGCCCAGGGCAGTAGGAGAGCAGCAGAATATTTTATGTGGCTGCAAGCTACGTAGTCGTAGAAAAGAACTTCACAGCTAAATGATCTTGCAGTGAAACAAAGGATACAGCAGGGACAGTTATCTTGTGTGGACCAACACCTGAACATCAGTTGGGAATGAGAATGGATAAGTAGATGTAGCCAGGATATATGATTGCCCACAACTGATGTTTATTCCTTGATTTTCTTATGAATTATCTTGCAGTATGTTCTTGTAATTCTGCAAGATAATTGCTATACTATTGCTATAATACTAATGATAAATGCTATACTTCATGAGTTCCAGAATAATCTTAGCTGTTGTCTCTTCCAATAATACCTCTGCCCCATTGTCTCTCTTCTGAGATTCCAATGAAATGCATGCAAGGTCTTTTCAATGTATTTTCTATGCCTCTTACTTCCTCTCTTGTATTTCTCATTTTTATGTCTTTGTGTTTCATTCTAGATAATTCAGTTCACTAATTCTTTTTTCAGCAGTATCTAATATACTGTTAAGTCTGTTTATTGAATTGATTTCAGTTATCAAAATTTTCAGTTCTAGGATATGTTTCCTGCCAGAATTTTTAAGCTTAACTTACATCTCCTTGAATTTAGCAACTATAATTGTATATAAACCTTTTAAAATAATCCAATATCTGGAGCCTCTGAAGTATATTTTTGTTGTCCATGGTTTACATTCATATTATCTGGTCTTTACAAATGCCTGGAAATTTTGATTATATGCTAGACATTTTTTGAGCAATCAATTTTCCAAACACAAAATGCACAAATAATTTAAAGCCTAGAATTACTTTTTCCCCCCCCACCAAAGAAGATAATTACTTTCGCCAAGTGCTAGGATTACTAATGTGAAAGCAGCTTGAGTCCCCCACCCCCCAGCCCCAACCTGCATTCTGATGCATATGCTTGCTAGCCCCAACCCCCTTTTCTGCTTGTGTCATAGCTAGCCTTGCAAAACCTGTTTCCCTGAATGCTTACCTTACAGGGGCCATAAACCATAGAAGGGCATTTGACTGACAGGGTCTTGGTCACTATCTCACTTCCTCTCCTTACAACCCTCACAGGGGCTGCAAAAGCCTGTGAAAAGTCCAGAAGCCTAGTCCATATTTGGGAGACAAAGAAACTAGGGGGATGAAAGGGAAAGCCCTGCTGCATTCGAGCTCAGATTTGGGGACCAATTCCCCGGAGCCATTCAGCACTGTTGCTCCTGCAATAAAGTGCATTTCCTGATCTTCTGAGCACCTGGCTGTTTTGCCTTCTCATCACATGGAAATTTTGCTGTAACACTAATAATTCAGAACAAACTTAATCCAAATTCCAGGTGATATTTCCCAGGTCACTCAGAATATTTGTAGTTCATAAAAGGAATAGTTTATTTCTGGCTTACCTTTATTTCTAGGGTACAGCATTTTGGGCTACCAGTCCAAAGTGAGGGATAGTTTTTGGAATTCCTACCTTGCCTGGCTCTAGACACTGATTTTTGTCTTACAGATTTGTGAAGGTCCAAAAGTACAACTCAGCCTCTTGGCTGCCTTTCTCTAATTGGCAAATACTTCCAATTTAAAGGTTGCCCCAAGTACCAAGCTTACCTATTTGGATTTCCATCCCTTCTGTATTGGGGACTGCTAATTCAGTCTTTAATATATATATATTGATTTCAGAGAGGAAGGGAGAGGGAGATACAAACATTAATGATGAGAGAGAATCATTGATCGGCTGCCTCCTGCATGCCCCCCATTGGGGATCAAGCCAGTAACCGAGCATGTGCCCTGACTGGGAATTGAACTGTGACCTCCTGGTTCATAGGTCTACGCTTAACCACAGAGTCATGCTGGCCAGGCTGCTAATTCAATCTTGATGCCTCCAAGAATTTTGTCTCTTAAAATTTCATCAAGCTTTCTTAGTCACCTTTTGTGAGAGGATTGTTTAACGTTACCTAGTCTGCCAGCAGAAGTAAGTTTTGCTTAAGATGCGTTCTTGGACTTAAAACAAGTCATCTTGAGGCTATGGCCATGACTCTGGGGGAAAAAAGATGAGGTGAGATGAAGCCGACTCTCAGAAGCCATGCTGATTTTGGTAAAACCTTCAAAAGAGTACTGTAATGTATTTTAATTTTCTTGGACAGATTCAAGTTAATCTTCAGAAAGACAAAATGCAAATGCAGTCGTGTAAGAGCTTGCTGATGAGACTACATTTTCTGAGTGCCTGTGGGATGCCTAAGAAGGAAAAGGCATAGTAATCTATTTTTAATGACCCTATGGCTCAGAATTCTTAAATGGGTGTCAGTCTACTAGTCTGGGCTTGGGCTTACTTGGCACAGAGGATCCTGTCATTGTGACAAACTGATTTATCCCTTAATCTGCATACATGCAGGAGTGAGGGTTGGGGTGAGGGGAAGGGGATACTTTGTAGGAGGAAGCGACATTCTATAGTCAGGTCTGATTCTTCCCTAGCCTTGGAGAGGGATGCTTGTGATTTGGCTGCTTAAGTGTCCCTCTCCTTGCTTTGCCTATCGAAAGCTGAGCACTTGGTTGTGGAGTGTACTTATAAAGAGAATTCCCACAACTCATAATGCATAACTTGAAACAGGCTTGTGAGACATTGAGGAACCCAAGAGAGATCCTTGGCTCTAGAAGGGCCTCTGGGCAGCCAGAATGATTTATTTTTCCCCAAGCAGATAACTCTGCTCCAGAGATTGGGTGATAAATTGAAGGAGGAAGGGACATGGCTTGGCAATCTATGGGTGTGAGCTGCTGTTTTAAGCAGATTGCTTCTCCCCCTCCTTATTTCCTCCTGAACATACTCTACCAGAGATGTCTCCCAGCAACCACCAGAATTGTGGCTGAGAGCACCCAGGCAATCTGATGAGTCTGGGGAGATGCCAGCCACACAGCCTTTCACTGCTCGTCATGTGAGTGTTCTTGTTCTGGAGGGACAAATGACAAACTCAGAGAAGAGACGCATTTGAGGTAGCTTATGCAAACAATGAGAATTTCTGATATAGGACACTGGCAAAATTAAAGACAGAGAAATAAGCCTTGGGAATAAACTGACCAGAGACTTGAACACACACCTCTTTGTGTCTAACTTCATGCTTTTTTCTCTCCCTTTGTGGACTAGTTTTTTTTTTTTTTTTACTTTTCATGCATCAATGGAAAATACAGTTTCTGAAAGTTACCAATGTTATATCACCTCCAGCTACCTGGAAGGAGACAGCTGTCTCTTTTCTCTTTTCCAGTTCCAGACTGTGGTCATGGGGTAGGGTCGTGAAACAGAAATAGGACATTAGGATCCATCCCTTTAACCTTTGAATGGACAGTAGTTCACAGGAAAGGTGGTGGAGATGTGGAGGGAGGTGCTAACAGATGTAAAAGGGCTCCATCAAAGAAAGCTCTTCGAGATGATCCAATTTTTTATATTTATAAACATTCTGGAAAAATTCTTCACTCATACAATCAAAAACTGGCAAACAGTTAATTAAGAGGTTGTATCCATGAAGAAATATAAATAACTGGTTAATAGCTAACATAGTTGTGGATTATATAATTTCTTAAATTTATGGTTAATATTTGAGCTTATATATATTTTTTGACATACAGAATATAAAAAAATCCAAGATATTTTGAAAAAAAACACCATCAGACAAAATTTTTATGAAAACATTAATGGAATCACATATATTTTGTTTCTATGACAATCTACAGTTCATCTTCCTTACTTTATTGATGAGAAACAGAGCTCAATTCACAAGATTGCAAATTGTTTTTTTCTGCAGAAAGCTTTATTGTTTCCATGTGGTCTAATGCATGAGAGAGGGCTCCTGGGTGATTAAAAGGATGCCTTGTGTTTTCTGGGAAGGGCTCAGGCAAAGCCAGACACCAGGGGGGATGCAGAGGGACCCTTCAAAGGCCTCTGGGCTCCTCAGGCTCCTAGTCAAACTTGAGGATGAGCGATTTGAAGAGATACTCACCCAGCCCAGCCCCGGGGCCAGCCAACCTGTGGAGGTTAGTCATGTGTGGCCCATCTTGTTGATGAGTTTCGCCTCCTCATCAAGGAAGTGGTTCTCTAGGAAGTTACAGAGCTGAGGGTGTGTTCGGGTAGAACAGAGGGCATGCAGACCCAAAAAGGCCTGGTGCAGGGTCCTCTCCAAGGCCATGGTAGCTTCCATGGCATCCTGAGTTTTGCCCGCTCATCTTGGGGAGGCTTCAGCACATCCTGGAAGAGAATGCGGCCACTGCACTGGTTTTGCATCTTTAAGAGACTCTTGGGCCCTTGCACTTCTCCTCAGCCAACTCAGGGAAGAAGTGGCCCACATCCTCCAGAGACACATTGTCATGATCCAAATAGAAGCCCAGAGACCCAGAGAGAGGTAGGTTAGGAGTCCCGCAGATGCAGGTTGACCAAGTAGTTGATGGCAGTCTCCACCTCAATGGAATAATTCTAATGAATAGCTGGTGGTTGTAAGGAGTTAAGGTTAAAAATGGTGTTGGCTCGTCTTGGAGTCTGAGAATGGCTGAGGTCTTCTGAAGGTGGTGGCTGAAAAAGAGGTTGGAGGGTGGTTGAGGCTGGAAGAAGGGGCATTTCTGGATCTGTTCCGTCCAAACACTGTTGATGCAAGAGACAGATCCCGGGGACCACTGAGGATCACTGCTGATTGTAAAATTTTTAAAGCTACTTTTAGGTTTTCATTCTGAATGCTTTTAAATAAAATTCCGTGAAAATAGTGGTTAAGAAATAAAAAAAGACCGAAGACCAAGAATATAGCTGACAGCCTGTGATAAAGATTTAGAGTACGCAAAGATATGGTGAAAGAAAAGGATTATTATTAACTTTTTTATACCAAGGTAGAAATGGTTTATTTTCAGTATCTGTACTGTTGCTTCAGGTATCTATCTATTATTTGTTAAGCCAATACTTGTGAATTGTCCCAATTCTTAGATAAAGACAGATTTGTGAATCTTTTAGAAAGAAAAACTAGTTGAGTGTGTTACAGCCACATGAATCATGTGGGATATTGCTGAAGGCTATATTTGTCATGAATGAAAGAATGTTCTCAAAGGAAACTATACGTCTATCTAAAATGACACTGTTCGCCTCTGTTCCGAGGAACTCATCTTTTCAGTATGTTGTCGAATGTGCTACAAAAGTACCCTTGTCAACTGTTAGCGCTGCAGGAAGAAACTCTTCCAGACTTGCAAAACCTCATCCCTGAAAGTTTGGATTTCTCCTGGAAGCTCGTATTTCCATTATTGTTAATCCTCTTGATAACAAATTGCATGTCTTCTCACATTGGCTGCATTTATACTTTGCTGCTTATTGCCTTTCTTTTGTCTCTAATCCAACTTATAAACCACAGTCAAGGGAGGGTCCTTGATGTGCCAATTATGTCCTCTTACTTCCTGCTTCAAGATCCTTCAGTGGATCCATATTACCTCCAAAATTTAACTCTAGCCACTCATCCTGAATTTCAGGGTTCTACAATCCACCACATCTAGTTGACCTTGTTTCTTCGTACATTTTTAAAAAATATATATATATTTTATTGACTTTTTACAGAGAGAAAGGGAGAGGGATAGAGAGTTAGAAACATCGATCAGCTGCCTCCTGCACACCCCCTACTGGGGATGTGCCTGCAACCAAGGTACATGCCCTTGACCGGATTCGAACCTGGGACGTTTCAGTCCGCAGGCCAACGCTCTATCCACTGAGCCAAACCGGTTAGGCTCTTTGAACATTTTAATATTTGCCTGTTACCTCATGAAGGAGATAGGAAGATGGGGTGCAGTGTGTGTCCTAGCCATTTCATGCTCAGTCTCCACTATCAGATTTTATTTCGTTTATTTTCCTTTCAGAGGCTGATGTGATTCTTCCTTAAGATACGAGGACAGAGGTAGTGAAGTCAGGGGCAGCCAGACTGGCTTTTTGCCAGGAATCTGCCTCAGCATGCTTATCTTTGGCCGTGCTTGCCCTTGACTTTTTTACTTCTTTCTTTTAATCCCACCCCCTCTCCAAACCAGGAGCTATGTCTTTCTAGAACTCAACATTTATCTTTATCCTTACTGTTTGTAAGCTAACACTTAGGCCTGCACCTGTCCTTGCAATCTGACCGTGTCTCTGCATGGACTAGTCATTTCTTCTTGTCCCTAATCATTATTTCCAGACTTCATCATGGTCATTTTGATGCCTCTCCTTTTGACTGTTACAAACCACTAGTGCTCATGTGAGAGGCCATCTGCTGTAGTGGTTAAAGCAGTCTCTAAGGAAAATATCTGGGCTTGGAACCCAACACTGTGTGACTGAGGCAGTTACAGAACCACTTCATGCCTCAATTTTCTTATTGGTAAAATGGAGCTAAATAGTACCTCCTCATAGGGTAGTTCGTTATAAGGCTTACTGGAGTTAATACAAGCATAGTGATTAGTTATTCTTCTCAACTTAGTTGTTCTGCCTTTGTTAAATACAATCACCAACATTACTGTTGTTTTTTTTTTTACATATAAGAAATATGTTTTTATTTATTTCAGAGAGGAATGGAGAGAGATAGAAACATCAGTGACAAGAGAGAATCATTGGTTGGCTGCCTCCTGCATGCCCCACACTGACTATCAAGCCCACAACCTGGGCATGTCGTTCATAGGTCTATACTCAACCACAAGCCATGTTGGCTGGGCAACACTACTGTTTTTTATTAAAACTCCTGACCCTTTTGGGAGCTTGGCCAGGCCCTGAACTGGGTTGGTATTTTTGAGTTAAAGTTTGCATCTTCCCTCCTTTTTAAAGCCAGATTGTTCTGTTTTCATCTATAGCTATAATCTTATTTCTCTCACCTTTTCTGAAATGTCATGGCCCTCATTGGGCTAGCCACCTATTTTGATGCTAAGTCTTATATTAACCAGCATGTTCCTTAACCAGTTCTTAACCTCTTTATCTTAATCTGTCCAACCAAATTTAAAACTTCCAGGTGGGAAGGATCAAAGATCATCCCTTTGAATCACTCATAGCCTATAGAACAGTAGATACTGAATAAGTGTTTGTCTGAAAGAATTGTTTGAGTAACCATACTTCCTTAAAGAGCCTAGAAGTCTTCCAAGATGGTTTTGAGGGTATTAACTTTAGAAGACAAAGCTTGATGAGTGCAAATGTCCTGATTGCCAGTGTTCCTTGTGATCCTCACGAATGAGGTATGGCTAGCCTGAGGGATCTGAAGGCATGAAGAACCTTCTTGGCATTACTGTTTGTGACTTTAGGAAGAGGTGAGTTCATAGGTTCTGCTAGCTGCCGTAGACTGAAACTGAAAGATGGGATAAAGGTAAAAGGTTTATAAAACAAACAAACAAAACCTGAGTGAAGGATTTGGAATGCGACCGCCAAAGAATCTGACCTAGGACATGGCTTCTCTGATTCATAGACAGGTCATCTTTTACCATTAGAACTCATCTTTTTAATTTGTAAAATGAAAATACAGGCTAGATCTCATCTTGGTGTTCACTATATGATGATTTTTTTTTTTTTTTTTTTAAATGAGGGTATCATGCCCTGGCCGGATGGCTCAGTTAGTTGGAGCATTGTCCCATACACCAAAAGGTTGTGGGTTTGCCCTGGCCTGGTAGCTCAGTTGTTTAGAGCATCATCCCAATATACAAAGGTTTTGAGTTTTATCACCTGTCAGGGCACATACAAATATAAACCAATGAATGCATATATACAAGAATGAGCCTATGAATGCATAAATAAGAGGAACAACAAATCAATGCTTCTCTCTCTCTCTCTCCAATTAATTTTTTTAGAAAAGGTGCGGATTTGATCTCCAGTTAGAGCACATCACATACTTAGGTTTCGGGTTTGAGGCAACTGATCTATGTTTCTCTTTCACCTCTCTCTCTCTCTCTCTCTCTCTCTCTCTCTCTCTCTCTTTCTCTCTCCTTTCCTCTTTTCCTCCCTCCCTCTCTCAAAACCAATAAACATATCCTCAGGTGAGGATTTAAAAAAAGGAGGGTATGGCTTTATATTTTATCTTTACTGTTATGCTTGTTTTTGTGTGTGAGGTTGCCTTTGAGCCGTGAGAAAGGTTTTTTCTCACTAAACCAGTTTCTCCCTCATTTCAGCCAATGATCACCAACCACTGATTGTTTAAACCAAAAATGTGGGACTTCTTGATTCCACCTTTTGTTCACTTTTGCCATTTGTATCCTGAACAAATTTGATCAGTTCTGCTTCAAATATAGATTACAAATTTATCTGATGGGCCTCAGGCCTATCCACTGCTTTTCATCTCCCCTGCCATCAACTTAATCCAATCCATAACAACTTTTCATTTAGATTGTCAAAATAATCTTCTTATTGGTCTCCACATTTTCACTCTTGCTTTCCTCCCATCTATTTTCAGCACTGCAGCCAGAGTTATCTTGTAAAAACAAATTTGATCACACTACTTTCCTGCTTAAAATACTTCAATATTTTCTTTTTGTGCTTAAAAGAAAAATTGAATTCATTTCCATAGCCAATAGGGTTGATTTGGCTCCTGCTTACTTCTTCAGGCACACCCCAAGGCATTCTCTACTTTACATACTGTCTTCCAGCCACATTTATTTTCTTTTAATTCCTCAAATACACCCTGTTTTTTTTTTTTTTTTTTTTTATAATCCACAGAGCTTGCTCAGGTTGTTCCTTCTACATGGAATGATCTTAGCCCTGCTCTTTGAATGGCCTATTCCTTCTCATTCTTTAGTTTTAGTACTTTGGAAATACATTGATGTGTTTTTTATTTGTTTGTTTTTAATCCTCACCGAGGATATTTTTTACATTGAGTTTTAGAGAGAATGGGAAAGAAAAAGAGAAATATGGATGTGAGAGAAACACATCAATTGGTTGCCTCCTGCACAAGCCTCGACCAAGGCCTGGAACAGGGAGGAGCCTGCAATTGAGGTACATGCCCTTGATCAGAATCGAACCCGGGACCCTTTGATCTGCAGGCCAACACTCTATCCACTGAGCCAAACCAGTTAGGGTTTGATGTGTTTTTTAAGAAAGAAAACCCCCAAACCCTTATACCTATATATTGGTCTGTCAAAATAATGTATAATAAGTTTACAGTTTCTCTTTGTAAGCCTTAACATGGAAAATTTGCCAGTGACTTTATTAAAATTGATCCTTGACTATTCAGGTTCAATAGGCAATATAACTAGATCTGTCAAACTGACTTTACTCACGGTTAATGAAAGAAATTTTTTATCAAGTTTAATTTTGAAAGGTCTCCTTTACATGAAGCAATAGATATAGTTCAGAAAATCTTCAATGAATACATTTGGCAGAATCATAACGATCCTATTGCACAATAATTTCCATAAATTTAAAATTGGCCATGTTACTGCTTCTTTGAGGTAGATTCTAGTGGCTTTCAAATGTCTCTTCACTCAAAAATGTTTCACTAAAGTATCTTCACTAAAAAATTTACCATAAATTTGTCATATTTGGTAAAACCTCTAAAGTTCTTCTGCAAAAAATTAGAGAAAATCACTAAATGATAGCAAACATTGACATTATAATTCATTGCTTTAGAACAAGTGCTGGTAAAAATTATCAATGTGCTCACATATCCTTTTGATTTTATTGTTGCTGCTGGTCTTTTTCTTCAGAATTTAATTTTTTTCGATGTAAATGTCCATTTTCTTACATTTGTTGTATATTTATTGATCTTTTCCACAGTTTCTGTGCACTGATCCTCAAGGAAAAATATTAAAGCCTGGTGTTTTACACACATTGTCCAAAACCGATTCTGTCTCAGCAACTTTCCTTGTCTGACTAACCTCAACTAAAACTTCACTCCAGAAAAAAGTTAACTCAGAAAAAAAATTTCAGCCTCAACAAAGAGAAAAATCTGACCGATCTTTTTGTGTACAAAATTTTTTCAGTATCTTAACTTCTTGAAATTTGTCTTTATTCTGTAAACAGCTTCAGAATGAACACTCCATTGTGTCTGGGAAAGCCTTTTCACTCAAACCTACAATCCGCAGCACTTTCCACCAATGAATCTTTTCAAAATTGATGAAAAGGAGGAATATATTTTTTTCAAAGTTTTAAAAAACATCATACATGAAGACAAACTTCCAAAATTGTGAACTCTTCAAAGATTTGGAGGATGATTTGCACAAGGCACAGATAACAATTTGGGATTAACCTCTTTGAATTTTTACCCAAACCCCACAGTGAGTAATGGCTGCAGCTGCAGCATTGTCATATACTACTATTTACATATATTTTTTACCACGTTAGAGGTTTATGTCCAGTCTTTTACTCTCTCGTTGTGCTATGACTTTTATGTGAGTTCGGCAGCAGTTATTTGAGATATAGGAAAGAAACCCAAGAATGAGTCCTTTGTTTCAAATTTGCCACCCACAATATGGACATAACTGAGCACTTCACGTGTCCTCAGGACGTGAAACATAGGGAGGACTAAGAGCCAGTGTTCCCACTTCTAGGAATATATCCTAAGAAACCAGAAAGAATTTGTGCACCCCTATGTTCATAGCAGCCCATTTTACAATAGCTAAGTGCCCACCAGCAGATGAGTGGATAAAAAATCTGTGGCACATCTACACAATGGAATACTATGCAGCTGTAAAAAAGTAAGGAGTCTTACCATTTGCAACAGCATGGAGGGACCTGCAGAGTATTATGCTAAGCGAAATAAGCCAATCAGAGGAAAGTATCACATGATCTCTTTCATCTGTAGAATCTAATGAACAAAATAAGCTGATGAACAAAAATAGATCCAGAGACATAGATGCATGGAACAAACTGTTGAACCTCAGGGGAAAGGCAGCAGAGAGTGGGTGGGTGGAAAGAGATCCACCAATGAACTTGTATGCATATATGCATAACCCATGGACACAGACGATAGGGTGGTGCAGGCCTGAGGCAGGCTAGAAGAGGTCGGGGGGTGGAGGGGAAAGAGGGACATATGTAATACTTTCGACAATAAAGATTAAAAAAGAAAAAGAGCTATGAAAAAGAACCAAAGATTTGGAGACAGGAACAGAGACCACAGCTAACTCAAATTATTCTGCACCTCCTTGAACCGAAGGTAGGAATAAATGCATGTAGTTGAGTGTCTTAGTTCATGCTGCTGTATACTGTAGATATTATAGACTGGGTGGCTTAAATGAAAACAGTTATTTCTCATAGTCTGCAGCCTGGGAAGTCCAAGATTAAGGTGCAGCAGATCTGGTGTTTGGTGAGGCCCATTTCCTGGCTTGTATATGGCCATTTTCTTCTTGTTTCCTCATGTGGCAGAGAGCAGAATGAAGAACAGATCATCTCTTTAATGTCTTTTCTTATAAGACACTAGAGGCCTGGTGCACGAAATTCGTGCACAGGTAGGGTCCCTAGACCTGGTCAGCAATCAGGGCCGATCAGGGCTTTCTGGCTGCCGGCCAGGGCCTTCCTTCGTTCTGTGCTGCCCCTGGTGGTCAGCGCACATCATAGCAAGCGATCAAACTCCTGGTCTCTTGGTGGAACTCCCAAGGGGACACTTGCATATTAGCCTTTTATATATATAGCTAGATTATAAGAGCACTAATTCCATTATGAGGGCTCAACTCTCATGACCTGATCACCTTCCAAAGGCCCCACTTTCTAAATAACACCAAATTAGGGATTTTGGCATCAGTATATGAATTTGGCAGGAAGACACAAACATTCAGTTCATAGCATTGAGTTCATGTGTATTGGGGACTGACTGTGTAACTGGGAGTTCTTCAAATTAACTCCCATGTAGAATTCATTGTGTCTTAAAGGATAAGTAATAGAGAAGTGTTAATTTTTAGTTTACATTATTAAAACTCAACAGTAATCACAGTAACTGTTTAGAACTTAGATGAACAAAAGGTGTTTCCTCTCAGGAGAAGTGTTTTATCATTGACATTGTTTAGAATTGCCAGCGCATGGTGATGACAAAAAGCAGACTGGTTTTAGTCAGTTTTATCACTACTTCTAAGCTTTCTAAAGACACTAGTGGCCCAGTGCACGAAATTCGTGCACATTAAAAGGGAATTAATTAGAGGAAATATTTTAATATTGATATTTACCCTTTCTCTATAATAGAAGTGTCAGAGATGAAAGAAAATTAGTAAAATGTATATGAAAATCTCCCTCCTGTCAGAGTCTGGGGCACGCTGCAGGACCCAGAGTCAAATCCCTGCCTACCCGCGTGCACCTCAAAATTGCGCAAGACCCAGACCGGCCGGCCCCACCCCCATCAAGCCCTGCAGGGTGGGGTCACAGCCTTAGGTCCCCCGGCCTGGTGTTGGGTGGAGGGCACAGCCTCAGGTCCTCCGTCAAGCCCCACCAGGCAGGGGGCATGGCCTCAGGTCCCCCGGCCTGGCGCCAGGTGGGGGACACGGCCTCAGATCGCCCAGCCCCGGCGCGAGGGCATGAGGGCGTGGTGACCATTTGCATATTAGCTCTTTATTATATAGGACTAGGGACCCGTTGCAGGAATATTCCTGCAAGACTTCCTGCGGGCTTCCCTCCTGCCACCACCACCTGTCCTGCCCACCCACCTCTCCCACTGCGGCAGGTGGGGAGGGGCAGGACGGGTGGAGCCCGCGGCCACCGCCACTGCCACCACCACCGCCACCTCCGAGGCCGCGGTGCACCATCGTTATGTGCCCCGCCCCGCACACGCTGCCAGCGCTTTCCCTCCAGCAGCCACCTTGCTTTCCACTTTCCCTCCCTCTTCCTTCTATTCTGTCTTCAGCCTTCACTCCTCCCTCCCTCCGTGTATGCAAATTAACTGCCATCTTTGTTGGGTTAATTTGCATACTCGCTCTGATTGGCTGTGGGCGTAGCGAAGGTATGGTCAATTAGCATTTTTCTCTTTTATTAGTGTAGATTGCACTGTCCCAGCCCTGGGTACACACACACTTCTGATAGCAATGTTCCCTAGATTTAATACTTATGTGCCCTCTATTTAATCTTTTTTTTTGGTCAGTATTTTCTTTTTTTTCTATTTAATCTTAATCTCCAAATTCTCTTTACCTTCCATATAATGTTTATAACACTTTGCAGTTATATATTTATTTGTTTATGTGAGGTATCTGTTTTCTCCACTAGACTGTAGTTTGTATTCTCCATAAAGAAAGACACTATATCCCTCATACCCACCTTTTAATTTATGCCTTCCACAGTGCCTTGCATACAGTGAGCAGGCAATAAGTGTTTGTAGAATAAATGAATGAAGGAATATCTTAAAATAGTTTATAAGAAGCAGTAGGTGCCCAGAGTCTAATGTTTCAAAGAAGCAACTTTACTCACAAACATTTTCTCTGGGTTTTATTATTCACTAGAAGTGTGTTGCAAGGCCTTATACACTCATATAGTCCCATCAACTGGACCTCTAAAATTCCTGTTAGTGCTTAAATACCGGGTGAGGGGTGCTAGGGTTATATTTGGGGGATGTATCACGATTCTTAGTTGTATCTTGAACTGTGACCAGACAGTGGTTTTAGTACAAGTTTGTCAACATGGAGCACAAGGCACCTGGAAAAGTAGTTGTTAATCAGATTAGAATTAGCTAACTTTTAAAGAATCAGAGAATACTTCACAAGCAAAGAAATGACAGTTGCCTGGCCAGTGTGGCTCAGTGGTTGAGCATCGGCCTATGAACCAAGAGCTCACAGTTTGATTCCTAGTCAGGGCACATGACCTGGTCAGAGGGCATGCAGGAAGCAGCCGGTCAGTGATTATCTCTCATCAACGGTATTTCTCTCTCTCTCTCCCTCTCCATTCCTCTCCCTGAAACCAATAAAAACATATTTAAAAAAGAAAAGAAAAGAAATGATAGTTATATTGAATTATTTGCTATTTGAAAAAACAGACAACTAACTGTTTGTAGCAAAATATGATAATAACTAGATTTTAGCATATTATGACTATTTCTGTTCTGATTTATATTGTTGTTCTATTTATTATATTAAAAAAGGGATGGTGTCAGCATCTCAGTATTCTCCTTTTTCTATGTGATGATTTATTTTAAAATTTAAATATTATATATGTGTAAATAACATGTGAATATTTCCACATATATACATATACTCACATAATTCTTAACATTGTGTAAAATGTGACTTTTAGGGTTTAATTCTATACATTTTAAAATCTAAGTACAATGTTCCAAGATATAAAGCATAGTCACATATCAGTCATCATGCTATTATTATTATTCATTTGGCTATTTTGTTTTGTTTTTGGAATTTTAACCACCCTGGGATGAAGAAAAATTAAATGTAGAGTTAAACATGCCACATAATCTTGACTCTATACTAAAAGAAATCCACTTATTTATGAAATAACTCAGTTACGATTCTCTAATCTCTATTACTAGATTTTGGAGGAACAAAAAGGAATAAATTGAAGCATGAAATAGAGTAGAAAATAGAATTTATATCATAATAGTGTGCTCATATTTTTACCAGAGCTTGCCTATACTTCTACTGATACATTTTCCTACCAGCTTGACATTTTAAAGGCTTATTTTAAATTGATCTCTCCTGTATTAACAGGTGACAAATGGCTGATTCAATGTATAGAAATGACCATGATTACTTTCATTTTGTATTTTCTTTTAAAGGTAGTTGAAATTCTGGTGCCCTACATACCTAGTGATTAGAAATTATGTTGCCAGTTCTATATGGAGCCACCTCAACTTATCTTTTCAATACGTGTGTGTGTGTGTGTGTGTGTGTGTGTGTGTGTGTGTGTGTGTGTAAATACTGGTGTATCTCTACAGCTATCTGAAAACAAATTCAGTTTTTAAGCTAACAGAATTTTATGCCTGAGTATTCCTGTTAACTTTTACAAATGGAAGTCCTTTAAAAAATTCATTTACTATGCTCCACATTCTTAAAAAGGGCAGAAAGCACCTAACTTAATATTTCTTCATGATGTAAAGCATACACACTCTTGACTTTTGATTCTTTAAAGTCTTGATATTTTAAAAGCATTGAAGAAATGATACTACTGTATTGGATGTTGTCCTTTGGACTTCGGCTTTTCTTAGTGGTGCTCATTTGTTGCTGAATAACTAAGGACAGTTCTTTCCTACCAAAAATACTTTTTAAATTAAAATATTTTTCTTAACTTTGGCCTCAGGCTACTTATTTCTGGATTCAGTGTTACTCCAGCCTGCTGAGCATTCCAGAGGGCTGCTGTCCAAGTTAGCCAGGGCTTGGAAATGTTGACCGTGTGGACCTGAATTCTTTCCAGATGCATATTTGCATACTTTCAACAAGAGTGGTTATTTCTCGTCAAGAGACCAAAACTTGGAAATATTATAACAAAACTATGCGTTGTTTCTTGGTGAGATCTTGACCTTAGCATTTTACTTTCCCTCTTGGTTTGAGCTTGAACTTTGAAAGTTACAGGAGAGTAGTAGAGTGATGGTGCCTGAGGAGCAATAGGATATGACAGAACAATCCCTGGAGTGGAAGTGGGAGAAGCTGGCATTAGGCTGGCATCTACTACTAACAAGCTTCAAGGACTTTGGTATATGACTTTGTGGTGGTGGCTTTTTCAACATATTTAAAGAAAATCTCATTATAAAATAGGAGTTTTATCAGGTGATTTTATAAGGGGCCTTCTCGCTCTCTGACATCCTGTGGTCTGTGACAACAGTTAAATGCTTCAGAGAGTAAAGGAGGTAGAAAATTCCTGACATTTACTCAGCCTTTTTATTCCTAAACATTTTCGAATTCTGAGCTGGAATCTCTCGGATAAATGTCTTAAGCAATTAGATTTCCCTTAACTTATGAGAAATGCACAAAAGTTGACCTACCTTAATGTAATTATTAACAAAAGGCATATAAATGACACGTTGAGTGTCAGAAAAATCAATAGCTTTATTTTTCATGTGTGTGAATGTCTCAAGATTTAAGTGCTCCACAGATATTATCTCATATGTTCTCACAACATCCGGATGAGGTAGTGGTAGTAATCAATCCCATGCAAATATGCAGAATCCTCTTAGTAACCACTCTCTTAGTTCTTTTTGGTTTGGGGCCTAACTATTGGATGATGTTACTTAGGTAAATGAATTCATGACTAAGGTTAAAATAAAAAGCAGGACTGCTAGGGACATCTTATGTAATGGGGGAAATTTTATAAAATCCAAGTGACTCATTCAGAGTCAGATAGGGCATGGATTATTAAATCAGTGTCACCAAATGAACACTTCAATGCTTTGAGTATGACTGTTTGCTATATACTAGTATTGTGTAGCACAATGAAGATGGAGCAGGAAGTGAAGAGTGGATTTGAATAGGAGCGCGGTGGTGGTTATTAGAGAAGGATGCCAAGGATTCTAAATTCTGTTTGCATAAGTGTTCTGAAGTTTGTCATTCATTCATTCACTCATTCAAAAATGTTTATTTAGCCCTGTAGGTGTGGCTTAGCATGAGCTTTGACCCATGCACCAAGAGGTCCCCGGGTTCGATTCCCAGTCAGGGCATATGCCCAGTTTGTGGGGCCCAATCCCTGGTGGGGGCTGTGTGGGAGGCAGCTGATCCATGATGATGTTTTTCTCTCATCAATGTTTCTATCTCTGTCTCTCTCTCCCTCACTCTTTCTCTAAAATCAGTAAAAACATATTTTAGAAAATAAATGTTTATTGAGCACCTATGCACTATCTACTGGGTTTTGTGGGAAATAGAGATGCAGTGGGGAAAAAAGACATTCTGGTGAGGGATAGGGGAAATAAAGGTAATAAAAAGTAAACCAGTAAATATGATTATTTGGATTCAGATATAAAAATAAATATTATGAAGGCCACAAAACTGGGTAATATAACCCAGAGTGATGGAGGTGCAGGCAGAGGTAGCTATGCTAATAAAGTGGAACTCTCCCTGAAGAACTGACTTTGGTGATGAAACCCAAATAATGAAAAGGAGCCAGTCACAGGAACATGGAGGAATTGCATTCCAGGCAGAGGAAAGGGCAAATGCAATGACCCTGAGGTGGGCTGAGTTTGGAATGTCTGAGAACAACCACAAGGCCAGTGATTGAAGCAGGGGGCGGCGGGTGGGGTGGAGGGCTGGCAAGACATAAGGCCTTGTAGGCCAGGGCAAGGAATTTGTATTTGAAAGTTTAATGGAAGCCATGGGAAGAGTTTAAGCAGAGGAATGGCTCGGTCTGATGTGCGTGTTTGAAAGACAGAGCTGTGTGAGGAATGGATTGTGGGTTGTAGAGGCACAAGAGCAGAAGCAAGGAGCGATTACTGTTAGTCCATATGGAGGATGTTGGGGGTTTGGGTTTGAAGAGAGGCAGGGGCTTTCCAGGAGAGACATTTAGAGCTGGTGTTTAGATTAATGGATCAGAACAAAGAGGACAAAAATGTACTCTGGATCACTGGATTCTTGCCCTGTGAAGATAAAAAACTACCAAGGAGCAGGAAATAAAACGGCCCTAGGTTCTGAAACACAAGAACTTCTGGGAATTTCTTAAGTGCCCCTTAGCAGAAGGACTGTACGTTTAAAAAGCCAGATTTCTTTTCAGTAAAATAGAATCTGTTATCACCAGTGCAACTGGGATGAGTGTGAAGAGCAGGGAAGACTCACACCTGTTGAAATTCAAGAGCAGCAGCCGAAGACACTTTTGATTGTTTCCACATAAGTGACTATCAAGTAGGAATATAAGAATTACACAAAGAGGAGAGTAAGAAGATCAGTAGATCAGAAGCTAAGTGGATCTGACCACGGATCCACTGGGTGACTGCAGGAGTCACTTCTCTGAGAGCCTTCTCCCTTGGATTGAGTTCTCCCCAAGGAATTTTCTAAAACTTGCCCATACATAAATCTCAAATCGACACTCTTGTTTTCCAAAAATATACCTTCTAAAGCAGTTGTTCTTAATTGGGGCCCTTTTGCCCCCCTAGGTGACATTTGTCCATGTCTGGGGACATGTTTGATCACCATAATTGGAGGTGGGGGATGGCATGCTACTGACACTATGAGTAGAGGCCAGGGATGCTGCTGAACATCCCACAATGCATAAGAGAGACCCTCCCCACCACGCCCCCCTCCCCGCCAACACACACACACACACACACACACACACACACACACACACACACACACACACACACACCAATTTAAACAGTCTAACATGTCACCAGTGTTGAGGCTGAGAAACCCTGGTGTAAAAGAATGACCAAGTGAACAGGTTGCCTCTGGAAGAGATTAAGGATGATTATTTTCCTGCTGTTTTAAAAAATGTTCTCTCCTTTCCAAATGTTGAATATTGAGCCCTTTTTTGTTTTGTTCAATGTTGAACACTTTGTGTTTTTGTTCATTTAATATTTTACAAACATTTCAACGAACAAATACACACACACACACACACACAAAACTTAATAACTGTAAAGTGAAAAATGCCACCACCAAACAAATGTCTCCCCAGACCTGGGCCCGGAGTCACCTGAGCAGACCTCATTGGCAGCTGGCCTAATGGCCTGTAAACTGTTCTTCAGGCCGGGGAGGAGGGGCCTGCGCTGTTTGATCTGGGATGCTATGCTGCAGAAGACCTGACTTAGCAAACATTCAAGATTTCCAATGAGTCATTTGCCTGTGGCCTTGCCCTGCTCACTCAGGTCCTCCTGTGTTTTGTTCGAGAGAGGCTGGAGAGGACAAACAAGCTGTGTTGTTTCGCTTTAATTTGCACCGTCATTGAGCAATACCTAGAACTCTGGCTGGGCTCCTTGTTCCCTGGGCCTCCACAGCTGGGCCAGTGTGGAGTGCGTCAGAACCCGGAAGAGGAGTCGCTGGGAGTGATTATTTTAATACTAAATGTAATGTTAAAGTTCAATATTAAATTATTTAAAAGATAAACATTAAATAACATTTTCAGAGAGAGTATATTTAACCTAAGGAAGCCAGAAGTTAAATAAGAATGCTTCTTTAGTGAGGAGAATTGTCCAAACAGAAGGCATAGGAGAGAGAACTTGTCTGTTCTCTCTCTCTCTCTCTCTCTCTCTCTCTCTCTCTCTCTCTCTCTCTCCTCTCCCTCCCTCCCTCTCTCCCTCCCTCTCTCCTTCCTCCCTCTCTCTCTCTCCTCCACACCCCCAACCCCCTCTTTCAGCAAAATTCCCATTCACTCTCATTACTTTTACGTCAGCCCAACCTGATGAGAATTAAATCTCTTCCCTTTCCTGTGGATCACTGGCGTGTTGGTGGCTCTCAGTAAAGCTAAACATGAAGTCATGTGTTTGTTAAATAATTCAGGTTACGTTGTTTTTGAGATTCCGGGGTCAAGGGAAATTCTGACCCGAATGATCTGGTAAACTGTCACAGTTGTGCACTGCTTTGTCTGTTCAATTTTGCAAATGCCTAGAAGCACTCATCCAGCGGGGAGACCTGGACTCCAGCTCACACAGCAAAAGAGATTCAGGCTCAGTGATTCCTCATCGGTCAGCACTTGCCATTTTTCTATTGGAAGAAGGCAGATTGCCTCACTGATCTCTATTTCGATTTCATCTTTTGAAACACCAGGATGATAAAGGTGATGTGGCTTACGTGCTTGTCAGGATGGGCTATTTTAAAGCACCTTACAAATATGAAAATGCTTGGCAAAGTCGCCGAGTCATCCAGATGCTGTACCACTTGTCTGTCTTCTTTGGGGAAATTCATGAAAGTCCATACCTCCCAAACCGACTCTCCTGGTTCTCATATCCAATCTGTCTTTTGTCAAATGATATTTATTTATTTATTTATTTTTATTTTTTAATTTAAATTCTTTATTGTTTAAAGTATTACATAAGTCTCCCTTTTCCCCCATTGACCTCTCCCTGGCCGCCCCCACCCTGCAGCACATGACCCCCCTTCTGCCCCCCCATCTGTGTCCATTTGCTATGCTTATAAGCATGCATACAAGTCCTTTGGTTGATCTTTAGATCTCCATTTAAAATGTTTACTGTTTGTGTGTGATGCAAAAGAATTCTATTAAAATATTAGTATCTTGAAAATTGTGTTTATAAGTTAAACTTTTCACGATAAAAAGTTGTGTAGCCCTAGCTGGTTTGGCTCAGTGAATAGAGCATTGGCCTGCAGACTGAAGAGTCCCGGGTTCGAGTCTGGTCAAGGGCATGTACCTCGGTTTCAGGCTCCTCCCTGGCCCGGGTCCTGGTCGGCATGCATGCAGGAGGCAACCAATCGATATCGATGTGTTTCTCTCACATCGATGTTTCTCTCTGTCTTTCCGTCTCTCTTCCACTCTCTCTAAAAATCAATGGAAAAAATATTCTCAGGTGAGGATTAAAAAAAAAGAGTGTAATTTTTGGTTTCAACATTTTTTTTAAATATAAAAAATACAAATGAAGTGCACTTTTCTCTCCAAATGGAAGAATCTACTCTGCAATCATAAGAATTCTTCTTTGAAAAATGTATGGTCTAAGGAAGTCACATAACTTTTCAAATTGATGCCTTATTGAATTCAGATAAACACATTTTAATGCAAGGAATAAGTTGAGCATCTTTCTCTTTACAATGAACTTCGTTTAGACTTGTGATACTAGAATGAAAACTAACAAATTACCTTCAGAGGAAATAATTTCTTTTATAAAGATTAAGCTGGAATAGACCATAGAATAAGAGATATAATTTACACAAACACAACTTCAGTGTTATACTAGAAACTTCATATGGCCCTCTTTTACCGTATTTTTAAGGAAGCAACTCAAATGCCACCTGTCCCACTGTATCCCCTTTATAATGACTAGGTCCTATTGGAGCTCCATGTGGGATGCTGCTCAGCAGCAGGGTGTCTATAAAGCAAAGAACAGGGCCTAGATGATAAAACAAACAAAACAAAAACCGTGAAATGGATGAACAAAAAAAAGAACCTGCAAAACAGCACCAAACCCAGAAAAATATGATTTGGTGGTCATATGATTTAAAAAGAATCATTAAATTTGGAAACTTGAGATGAAGAAAAAGAATCCTACCTAATAATAGACAAATATGCAAATTGACCGTACCTTCGCTATGCCCGCGATTGGCCAGGAGGCATGGGGGGGCGGGACTCGGGGGGGGCCGGGGGGGGGCAGACTGGGCCAGTGGGACTCTGAGCTCGCATTGCCAGCGGCGGCTCGAGCTCAGCGTCTGCGCCATGGCTGTGCTGCGGCACAGAAGGGGCCTCTGGAGCAGCGATCTCATGTCCCACTGCGGACCATCGAAAGCGGGGGAGCTGGGTGCCTGTCCGCTCAGGCACCAGGCCTTTCAGAAACCTCTGGCAGAGTGGAGGCTTCTGAAAGGCCTGGTGCACCAGTGGACAGGCACCCAGCTCCCCCGCAATCAAAAGCAAAAGCATGGGAGCTGGGTGCCTGTCCACTCAGGTACCAGGCCTTTCAGAAACCTCAAGAGGCTTCTGAAAGGCCTGGTGCACCAGCGGACAGGCACCCAGCTCCACCGTGATCAAAAGCGAAAGTGTGTAGGGGACCCTACACGTGCATGATTCAATCATGCACTGGGCCTCTAGTTCATTTATAATGCTTTCATGTAAATAACATATTTTTAAAAAGATTGGCTAAAGAAAGAGAGTAGTGGTCAACCATGTCAAATGCTGTGAGGATTAAGAAGTATTTGGATGGATTTAGCAACAAGGAGATTATTGATAATGGTGCAGAAACCAGACCTCAATGTGTTTAGGATGCATGAATTATTTTGGAACATAATGATTTTAGATTGAATTTAGGGAAGAATTCCATACTCTGTAAACTTTATTTGCCTGAGGAATATCAAGGTATTCTTAAATAGGTATGTTAAAAGGAGCCACTGGGTCTAGGTGACCTTGATTATAAGAAAAATGAATAATAGTTGTTCTGTTAACCATGACACATCACCCTACATTCGTTTCTTGCTTTCTACAGTTCAAAACATTGTTGAAAACACTAATTATCACAATGTCCCCAAGAGGCAGGTGTTAATACCTACCACATGCAACTGTCAAACTCTGATGTTTGGATGAAAGCAATTATGTCATGAGTCATAAGTTACTGCTATTTACTTCCCCGGAGTCAAATTACACAAGTATCTGATTGCCGAAGCAAAGTATGGATGTACCACAGAATTCCACATGCATATATAAACACTAGAGGTCCAGTGCACAAAATTTGTGCAGGGGTGCAGTCCCTAGGCCTGGCCAGCGATCAAAGCACGAGCGTCTGGCATGGAAGGGAAGGTCCCAGCTGACCTCTGGGCCCTGGGCAGCACCTGGGCCCCTGGGCCCCCATGCGCCCCCCTCCGCCTGAGTCATCAGGCCCCTGCCCAGCTCCCTCAGCGCCTGGGAGCAGGGTGGCAGCCCCACTCTCTGCCACCACCACTGGTCACCATCTGCAGGGCAGTCGGTGGGGCGATCAGGCCCCACTCGCACCTGTCTTGGCCTGGTGCTGCCCGCTCACCTGTTCTACCTTCCCGCCGCAGTCCCGCTCTTATACGGGCCCATTGGGGCTGGCAGCACCTCTACTGCTGCCCACTGCCAGCGCCGTGTTGCCGATGCCTGCCATGTTCCATGCTGCCCCCTGGTGGTCAGCATATGTCATAGCGAGCGGTCGAACTCCCCATCGAGGGGACAATTTGCATATTATGCTTTTATTATATAGGATTTCCGGCCATTGATCTTCTTTTAAAAAATATATTTTTATTGATTTCAGAGAGGAAGGGAGAGGGAGAGAGATAGAAACATTAATGATGAGAGAGAATCATTGATTGGCTACCTCCTGCACACCCCTACTGAGGATAGAGCCTGCAACCTGGGCATGTGCCCTTGACTAGAATTGAACCCTGGACCCTTTAGTCTGCAGGCCGACGCTCTATCCACTGAGCCAAACCAGCTAGAGCTCGGCCATTGATCTTTACTTAACTTTAGTCAGATAAATTAATGCTCTCCTGTGTCCTTATATATTCTATCGGCCTCATGCACCTGAATTTAGACCTAATCTACTCAACTTGTAGGTATCTTTGATAGAGTTGTCATTTTCTTCCCCTGTTTTTCTCCTGTCGGCTTCCCAGGTAGTGTTTTGCAAGTTTCACCAGATGTCCTCAACTAAACTCCACTTTACCACCCAAACAAACACCATGATTATTACTTTATTTTATTTTATTTTTATTGCATCAGGCTTCTATAGGGATACCTATTAGCCACAGGTATTTAGATTTGATTTTTCCAGCAAATGTGTATTTTCAATCAGATATAGGAGAATGACAATAGAAAGGCTATGTTTTTTGGACTTTTGGATAGAGAAGAAAAATGAATTCATCTGAGTTTAGGTTTCTGTTCTTTTTCTCTGGATTTTCATGGAGGTGGAGGAACCAAGAAGTAGGTAAGTTAAACTATCAGTTTTAGGAGATCATAGCCGTGGCAGGGACAGCTGACAAAATGAAGTTAGCTCATTAGTCTCACTATGGGCCAGAGTAATACAATAATGTCAACAAATAACAGCAGGTAACATTTAATAGGGGCTTACTCCAAGCCAGGCATTTCAGCTTGATTAACTCTTGCGATCTTCTGAAGTAGGTCCTGTCCTATCTTAGAGCAGAGGTTAAAGGGTCTTGCCAAAGGTTAACAGAGGTAGAGCTGGGATTTAAATCCAGGCTGTCAAAACGACTTTCTGCAATTCTTCCTCAGTTACTTCTCTACCTTTTAGGCATACTTTCAAATAGTGGCTGTTTTGGGAGCTTTTAACATCTCCAGATGGCTGCAGATATTAAAAGGCTCCAAACAAGATAGCGATAATTACAGTATCTACTGTCTAATGCTATCTCACAGTGCAATAAAACACCCATGGTTACCATTCTATCCACTTGGTTGCCCTCGAACATTGACTCTTTCTTTGAGTTGAACTGTGTCCTTCCCTGACTGTGTCCTCTTATATACTCCAAGGCAAAGATCTTGCAGGTTCTCATTTTTAAAAAAGCACTTTTGCTTCCTTTGGTCATTGGCTTTACATTACAATGTTCTTTTTTAAGCTCTTGTATGTACCAAGTTGACTTTGTCCTGTGCTTAGTTACATGATCTGCTCAACCTACTGCCTGACAGATACATGGAAACAGTGCTCTTATGTAATTTACATAATTTTATGTAATTTACATCTTACATATTTAGCAGTCATGGTATATTGCTTGAGAACCAATCTGTTTTTCTTATCGCTGGAAGTTTAAGTGAGATTATACATGAATATTAATCATAATTGTTACCACTACAGGAGGGATAATTAGTTTGAATCACAAACACTGTTGTGTCGGACATTGTATTAGAAACTGGAGGTACAAGGAAGGTACAATCTAATGTATCAAAGAGTTTCTTAGTAAGAAAATAATCATAATATACTGGGATATTGGTATAACTACAGTTTATTAACTGTGGTATGGAAATACAAGGACTTAACTAGGTTGTTGGGGATTATCAATGAAAACTTGACTGAGATGTGGCATTTGAATTGTCTTTCAGATTAAGGAAAAAGTTACCTGGGGGACAATGATGGGGTTCAAATGTAGGACTTATGAGGAGAAGGTACAGTATAACAAGGAGGTTGTTTTTTGTTGTTGTTTTTTTTAAGAACCTGAGTACAGAGGGACAGTTGACACTTCAACTATAGTGATGAGGGAGTTTGGAAAGTGGATTGAGAAAAATCTTCCAGACCAGATGAAAAATTTGGCTTTATTTAGGCAACAGGGAGCTATAGAAAGATTTAAACCATCATTAGCTTTTTATATTACAATAGTAATTTGGCTTGCTGTAACAAATATGGATTAGAGGTTTATAGGAACAGATTCCAAGGGAGCAATTCATCAAATCCAAGTGCCAATAGTTTAAAAGACAATGACAATCAGAATAAACACAATGGTAGTGGACTCCAGAATCACTTCAGGGATTTAAAAAAATGGACTTAAGAGATCATTTGGGATGGGAGGAGGATAGAAGATGAGGGAAAGAATAAGTTGATGTCTTCAGTGATTGGTGGTGCTTTTGCTGAGACTGGGAATAGTGGAGGGAGAATAAGTTGGGGGAGGAGAGAAAGATATTGAATTTCAATTTGAATGTATTAAGTTTGAGGTGCTGGTGAGACATCCAAGAACCTAGGCCCTTCTTGGTTGTCGTTTCCTATGTGATCGTATCGAAGTCCTGGTGATAATCTCAATCCACATATCAGCTGTGGATAAAGAAGGAACTTTGAGTCTTGTGTACCAATTATTTACTCTGCTACTTAGAAAAATTGTACATTTACCAATGCCAGGTGTGGTTCTTTTGTTTGTATTTTGTTTTTGTTATTTGATGAGGTCAGCTTAAAACTTTCCCTATATTTTCCTAATTATAGTAAGCTAGGGAAAGCATTAAATTGTGTAGATAAAATCTCTGGCTACAGTCTGGCTCTAATGATAATAGCTTAGAATCATGAAGCAGCAATATTTTAGCCCAAGAGAAAACAAACTTTATCCTGAACACATGTGTACTTTTGCCTTTTTCATCTGCTGTTGCTTGAAAATTTTATTTTTCCACTTTGAATAGTGGATTCTGCCAACTGTTTTTAAAAGCTTTTCTCCTTTGAGGGGAGTAGGGGAACAGTTTTCCCTCCCTTTTGTCTGATAGCTGAGGAGTGAAGATTTAATCGGTGAGAAAAAATATACACACTGCAAACCTCAGAATGTTCCCACTGCTTTTAATGTTTGATGTGCCTGACAGATTACTCTTTCAAAACAGAATAATAGCATAGGTGGTGCTGGAAAAAATCTTTTCCATCCAAGGCAAAGCCACATGGACATTGAAAAGAACTGGCATTAGCCTAGACATTTGGGGGAGGGGAACATGTCCTTGAGGCACAGATTCTGCAGTGAAAGGCTTCAACGCTTTAATCACACACTCCAGTCTCACCCCAGAAGGTGTAATGGAAAGAACATTGAGCAAGAATCAGGAGACTTGGCATCTACTAATATTTCTGACTCTGCCACTTTGTGGGACTGGGTGAACCTTACACCTCTCTGTGCTTCAGCATTTTATTTACAAAAACTAATGGTTGCATCAGATGACTTCTAATTTTAACCAAGAAATAAAAATAATATATTTTTGAGCACCACTATATGTCAGCTACTTTCATATATATATATATATATATACTGTATATGCACTCAATATAAATTGTGAAAACAAACAAACAAACAAACAAACAAACAAACCCATGTTACCCATCAGTTACTGATGAGGAAACAAAGATTCAGAGAAATGAAAAGATTTGCTCAGCATCAGGCAGTTAATGAGCATTTTTAAAATTTTATTTAATTTTTTAATGAGCATTTTTGAGGCACAGTCTTTCTTTAATTCGTGTCCTTTCCACAGTATTGCACTGTTACTAAACAATTTCTGTTAGTCAGCTAGAAGAATGCTACAGACAGATAGATATATCTGAAACAATAAAACTACCTACTATTCTTTACCCTAGGCAAATAAATTTTGACTAAGAATTTCGTGAACTCTTTAGTTCAAGTAACCTCACAGCTTTGAATGGGTGCTTGGATATCTAGAAAGTGGCCGTGAAGAAGTGTTACAACTCGGCAACAAGCCCTTTCTTATTCCTGCCAAGACGGAAGAAGGATAATTCGAAAGCTGAGGAAGAAATAAAACACTGAATCTATTGTATAAGAGTGGTGCCCTGCAAATTATGAGGTAGTTAGGAAAATGTTTAGCTTTTTTCTTATCATTTTATATACTACATACCTTTGAGAATTAATTAATCTTTGGAGGGAGGAGTGTGTGTGTGTGGTTAAACATTTTATGTGTGTGTGTAACCACACATGCAATTATTTCAGCAGTGACTGATGGACCATCTGTAGAATGAATCAAGAGAATGCACTGACTTATATCAGAGGTGAGATTTTAAAAGTGACCAGTTGCCTGGAAGTCCCTCCTCCATTCCCTCATCTGCCATCAGTTCTTCAAAGGCCCTGGGAAGTCGAGGGCTATCATTGCCTTTCTAATGGGAGCCCTCAGGACACCACTCCATAAGGAATGTCTTAGGCTTTGGGACATGTATAGGATTGAGGTAGGTGGGAAGGAGAGAGGAGAGATCAACCCTCCAGCTTGTATGGGAAGATGGGGAGTGGACCTCAGTTAAAAGAGCAGAGGAGACTCAACAGTGATAGATGTGAAGGCAAAAGAACAGGCTAGAAATAGGAAGAACCCACAAGGAGACTCCACTGTGAATAGCTGAACATTTTAGTCTTGGATTTATGGAAAGCCTGTTTAGCATGCAGCTTTAGGTTCTTGCCCCCTCTCTTGTTGATCTGCCACGGACACACCAGTATCTTTCAAATGGTTTCCAGTCACTTCTTTCTAATCTACCCCTGCTATTTTAGTCTGGGGTCACTCTCCTCTTTTCCGAGGTTACTGCCCAGACTCCTACCCGAGTTCCCAACACAAGATGCTCAGTCATTTTCATCTCTTCATACATTCCACATAATATAGCCAGACAGATCTTTCCAAAATGAGAATCAGATTCTGCAGCATCCCAATATCAACTGTGTCATCGCCCTCCACTTTGCCCTCATGGTCAAGTTCAGCTCTCTCATGTGGGGCATAAGGCCTTTTCTGATTTGCCTACTCACCACCCTCCACTTTACAGATGATGTCCAACCATAATACATTCCTAGTAGGACTTTGTAACTCTTTCTTCTCTGTCATCAAGACCATTCTCTCTGCTGCACGATTCTCTTTCCTTTTCCCATGAAGACTTCCTGTAAACTTTTCCCTGAATAACTTGTAATAATTCTTCAGATTTCAGAGAATATGTCACTTCCCTTGGGAACACTTTCCTAACCCCTCACTAAAAACATGTTCCAATTTATGTTCCCTTAGCACCTGGTGATCACCCCATAATAAGATTTATCATGCCTTCTTGTAGATGGCTGTTAACTTGTCTATATTCCCCACTAATCTTTAAACTTCTCAAGTATGGAAAAGTTTGTTTATCATTGTAACCACTTTGCCCCAGAACAGTTTCAGATATTTGACACTAAAACAAAAACTAGTCCTTCTGTGGAAGGAATAAGTGCCCATTTAGCACCATTTACAAAATAGTTTTCCAGCTAAAGAGAGCTAAGGATACTAATGTCATCTTATTTTATCTCAAACAAACAATTCTGCCTCTTGCATCTTTCTTTATTAATCAAGAGTTTATCCTGGAGCTCTAAAACTTTGTTATAATCAGAGTCTTAGATCCTGTTTTATTCCATACATTAAATTTACACTTTGGTCCAATTTCCACTTCTGTGGCCCATGTATATAATTTGTGAGAATTGAAGACCTGAAAGTATGTGGCAGTGTGGGAAGGGAAGAAGAGAGGATGGGGGTCATACTGATTACTTCTTTGGGAAATTCTGGTGGAAAAGAAGAAAGATAAAAATGGTTTAGATTTTGTGGTCAGCTCCTTATTTTCAAATTTATTGCTTCCTTCTCCACCTTTTCTCAAACCCCTAAGCTGAACCTCAACAGGTTTCCCCCTCCACCACAATCAGTTGCAAAGCTCTACCTGTGGAGAAAATGTACTACTATACACAGCAGAGGTAGGAACCCCTAATCTAAACTTGTTTCTTATACCTTTGTTTGATCTAATTTCTCTATTTTCCAACTAAAATGGAAACGAAGTAAGAACCATATTCTAGCATGAATATGATCAGAATAAAATAAAGTAAGAGGATTGCTTCAAGAACTTCTGCTAATGTTGCATTTATTCAGCAACTACTTATTGAGTCATGCTATGAAATAAGCATTGCGTTAGGCACTATGGGTTCAAAGATGTAGAGGTCATAGGGTGTTTCTCAACGAAACTTACTCTGCAAGCTTCATTAATCCTATATAATAAAAGGCTAATATGCAAATCAACCGAATGGCAGAACGACTGCTCACTATGACGCGCATTGCCCACCAGGGGGCAGACGCTAAACGCAGGAGCTGCCCTCTGGTGGTCAGTGCGCTCCCACAGGGGGAGCACTGCTCAGCCAGAAGCCAGGCTCACCAGCGGGCTCACGGTTGGCGAGTGCAGCAGCAGTGGCAGGAGCCTCGCCCATCTCTGCAGCAGCGCTAAGGACCCCTTGGGGGATGTCCGACTGCCAGCTTAGGCCCGCTCCTGAGGGTTCCCGTACTGTGAGAGGGCACAGGCTTGGCTGAGGGCTGAGGGAATCCCCCCCCCCCCCCAGTGCACCAATGTCATGCACCAGGCCTCTAGTTATAAATAAATATTGCTTAACTGCAATACTCTTGACTTACATTCTTAAGTATTTTGGGTCTTGAGAAATTTATTTGTTTTCTCATTATTATGAAATGTCTGTTAACTCAGTGGGCTCTGAAATGTTTGGTTAGCTATCTGATCCAAGATAGCAGACTGAACATTTGCACTTACTCATTATGCACCCCCATATCTCTCTGAAATAAAACTGTGAAAGTTCAAAATGAAATAAACCTATACAGCAAAGGGAAAGGAAGGATACATTATTCCCAGATAAGAGATCTAAAATTTTTTTTAGAAAATGAAAGGTAAATTGAATAATAAGGTATACACAGAATTATCAGTCACGTTTGGAAAACCAATGGCAAGACTGACCCTTGTCGAAATGGAAGTAATTTGAGAAATACAGACATGAACTAGAAAGCAAATAATTAAAACCAAAAGTTTATATTTCATATACTCAGAGAATTAGTAAATCATTAAATCCATAAAATAAGAGTAGGGCACAGTGAAAAAGACTGGAGTCTGTGACAAAATGTGTAAGTTGTGTGTGTGTGTGTGTGTGTGTGTGTGTGTGTGTGTTTGAGTATAAGTAGGTAAGAACCAAGAAAATCTTTATAAAGGAAGTAGTAGGCTGGGCTTATTGGTAAAGTGGATGTACAGGTGCATAGAGCCAGGCATTTTATGCAGAGGAAGCAACATAAACAAAAAACAGAGTGAAGCCCAGGAAACTATAGACAGATAATTGGACTGAAGTGTGCATGGAAAGAGGTCAGCCAGATGAGAGAGACAGGAGCTAGCTCCTAATAGACTCCAGACTTTTAAAGCCATTCTAAAGAGTTGGCAGTTTATCTTTTTAGTAATGAGAAACAAGGACACATTTTGTGGAGATGATTAATTGAGGAAGGGATTTATATGAGCAAACGTGCTTCAGGTTGATTGCCCTGACCACCGTTTGCTACATGGATTTGAAGGGGTAAGGTCTCAGACAGGAAGAAGAACTAATCAATGAGATGGCTTGAATGAAGGTGGTGGCACTGGGATGGGGGGCAGGGGAGCACCAAAGTAGTTAAGGTAGTACAATTGATTGGACTTAGTGAGTCTAGTGGCAACATTCATCTACACATAGAATGCAGGATAAAGAGCAGATTTCAGAGGACATAATGAGCTCTTTTTTAGCTCTTTGTGAATGTTCAGAAATGGCAGCTGGTGTTGCATAATTGCAAAATTGGGGCTTAGCTAGTTATTGGCTTCTAAGAACATAAATGAATTCCTTTTTTCCTTCGGCCTACCCTTTGAAAAATGACTCCACCGGGTGGGGCTCAAAGGGTATTTTTTTTTTTTTTAAAGACCTAAATGTAAGTTTCTTTACATCTTCCTTTACATCCTCTGTCCCTTTTCAACATCTTGGCTGGTTGTTCTACCTGCAAAGGTAATTCAAGATCATGGCAAAAATTCAAACAGACAACAACAAAATGTAGAAAGCAGTATCTCAAGCATCTTTCCCAGAGGCAACTATTACTAACAATTTGGCTTACAGTCTTTTCAGTATTTTTTAGTGTATATTCTTTTACTTGACCACTCATTATATAGGGTATTCCCCAAAATGTATGCACGCTTTGAATAATTATTAATTCAAATTTTTTCTCTTCAGATTTAACTCATTGGAATTATAATTATTCAAAGTGTATATTCATTTTCTGGGACACTCTGTATTTTATGGGATCTGACAATAATAGTGCTTTTTAATTCATTTATTCCCTTTTTAATAAAATAAAACAACAACAGAAAAATAGAAAGAATAATGTAACACCTGCATACAGAGGATTTAGATGAAAAAAAAATCAACATGTTGCCAAATCTCCTTTTATGTAAATAAAATTTTAGTTAGAGCTAAACCACCCAATTGCTGTCACTTCTTTCCCTTTCTTCTCTCCCTTTCTGTATCCCAGAAGTTTGCACTATTCTGAAGTTGGTGAGAATCAGCTTAATGCATGTTTGTTTTTTAAAATAACTTTCTACATAGGTCTCTATCCAGAAAAAAATATATAGTAATATTTTCTATTATTTTATTATTTACATTAAATGTTTATACTCATGGTATCATATCCTTTCCCAATTTGCTTTCTTTAAGTGCAATGTTATATTTTTGAGAGTTATTATGCTGCTTCATATAGATTGCTTTTACTTTTTAAAATCTACTCTATGATACACAATTTTACTTTTCTTGGTATTATTAACAACGCTATAAAGTGTATTCTTGAACAGCTTGTGGAAATATAAACGACTATAGAAGTGGGACTATGGGAGGTACCCATATTCAACTTCACTAGAGACTGACAAACGACTTCCCACAGCGGGTGATGACAGAGTCCCATTAGCAATTTGTGCACTTTCCGGATTTCTTTCATTCCTTGCCAACACTTGCTTATTTTAGATTTAGAATTTTTGTAAATCTTGTTGATTACTAGTATGAAATGGTATCTGTGATGGTTAGTTTTATGTGTCAACTTGACTGGGCCATGAGATACTTGGTTGAACATGATTCTGAATGTGTCTGTGAAGGTGTTTCCGGATGTGATTAATATTGGAATTGTCCTTTACATGGCTCCCCCTGCCCCCAGTGTGGAATGTGGGTGAGCCTCTTCTAATCCATTGAAGGCCTGAATAGAACAAAAAGGAAGAGGAAGGGAGAATTCTTTATCAGTGCCTAGCTGTCTTCAAGTGGGGTCTTGGGTCTTCTGCCTTCACAATAGGACTTGGACTAGAACTTATACCATTGGCTCTCCTGGTTCTCAGGTCTTCTGACTCAGACTGGAACTATACCATCAGCTTTCCTGGGTCTCCAGCTTACTGTAGAGCTTGGGGCTTCTCAGTCTGTATAGCTGCATGAGCCAATTTCTTTTTAAAATATATCTATATCATCTGTATCTATATATCTATATCTGTATCTGTATCCGTATCTGTATCTGTATCTGTATCTGTATCTGTATCTGTATCTATATCTATATCTATCTATATTTACACCTGTAGTTTATGTCTCTATCTATAGCTATACCTATATTTATATCCAGATATCTCCTCTTGGTTTTGTTTCTCTGGAAACCCCAGACTAATAATAGTATTTCAGTATTGCTTAAATAGCCATTTCCCTTAATAATTAGTAAGATTGAACTTTTTATTTCATGTTTATTAACCATTTAGATTTTCTCTCCTATGAATTTTCAGTTCATATACTTTGCTTAGGTCATATGTGTCTTAGTCATAGCCCATCCAACTGTTCGCTCTCTCAGATAATTTAGGGACATCCTTTTTGCCTTCATCCCCCTATACCCAGAAATTTAATGTCCTATCTGTTTGGATAGAAATTGAACAAAATGAAGGCTAAATCAGAATAAAGAAGGGTGATATAGGCAGATGGGTAGTGTGTCCTTCTGTAACTTGGAGGTGGAATGAGTGTGCAACTACAAAATGCACCACCTACAAATGGCCTCATAGTACATAATGACATTGGCATGCTGTGCCAGCATTTCTACCCACTGCAATGACTCAGAATGAGGGAAAAAAAGGACGTTATTGCTATATTCTGTGTGGACCTTGGAAGAGAACATACCTCACTTTAAGCCATTAGGAAGGAGATAATACTTTTCAAAGTGGCTGGTCTTGTTCTCCTTTATAATGATCTTAAATCACTCTCGGGGAAAAAAAAATCTCACTTATTTCATCCTTTTTAATTAGGATTTCTGTTTTGATAACATTTAAGTGGTATTTACTAGTATGTCACATGTTTACTTTTTAGAACATTTCCCTTTTTCTATCTTTTTTTCCTCTTCTGTTTTGATTAGACTATAACACTGCTGTGTGATCCGCATGGGTGTTTCTTGGAAACCAAGAATTTTTGACATGGCTGGGTTGGGATTAGTAAAAAAGAACAGGAAGAGCTGCAAACAGGGTCTCCTCCAGTAGATATTGTTCAAGAAATTAGGGGAATGTGTTGAGTGACCTTCGTTTAATGGAGTGCTCAACCCATTTGCTGCTCCAACATGGGTGGCCATCCCCACTAACCCCTGGGCTCAAGAACTGCTATAACGATCTCTGGGACACAAAACAAATATGTGATCATTGCTGCAGAGACTTCTTCCATTACAGAGGTTGTACTCCTCCAGACTGCTCTCCAGTTGAAATTTTTCCATTTGCCAGAGTGCCAATCAACCCAGATAAGCTGATAATCCAATTTCAAAGACTGTTTCCTTTTACAAAAGGCATTTCACATCACTCTTTCCTCCAATAATACAAAATCAGTTTTGAAACTTAATTGGAAACTTTATCCATTCACAAAGAGATTGTAAAAGGCCACCTGCTAACCAGAGGAAGTCCGGACTGGTACAGGGTGCCAAGTTACCTTAAGATGGATAATTGTTATTTCTTTGTCACTTTCTATGCCTATTCTGCAACAGGAGGCATGGGAAGTATGACACACGCCAAATGGGAACCTTTACAAGTCAACTATCTGAGAATATTTTCTGGCCATTCACCCCTTCTACAGGGCTCACATACGCTCCAAATCTCCTTATATGATAATCAGGGCTTTGCAAGAAACAGTACCAATTGGATATATTGAGATATAGATGGGAGATTTATTATAAGAATTGGCTCATGCAGTTATGGAGGCCAAGAAGTCTGACAATCTGTTGTCTGCAAGCTGGAGAACAAGAAAAACTGGTGATATAATTCAGTCAGAGTCCAAAGACTTGAGAACCAGGGGAGCCAATCCATGAGGGTAGGAGAAGATGGATGTCCCAGCTCAAGCAAAGAGAGCAAATTCACCTTTCCTCAGCCTTTTTGTTCTATTGAGGCCCTCAGCAGGTTGGATGATTATCCACCTGCTTTAGTGAGAGCCTTTCCTTATCTGCCAATTTCAGATGCTAATCTTTCACAGACACACCCTGAGATGATGTTTTACTAGCTATCTGTGTATTCCTTAGCCCAGGCAAGTTGACACATACAATTAACTATCAAACTGAGCTCACTCCCCATTGTTGGATTACTCAACTGTAACAGTTCACTTCTCTGTCTCCAACATAAAACTTAAGACTTCAGTGCTGACTGTTGGATTCAGTGCTAGAGTTGGGTGTGGGGAGGGGAGCCAGCTGCCAACTGTCATGAGGTTGTTGCACTTTTTTTGGCCAGGCTTGCTTTCTCAGCTCCTACCCTGATTTTTCTTTCATCTCCATCTTGCTACTTAAAAGGAGATAGAATAATACACATGCATAATGGATTTACATGTATTGTTTCCTTTGCATTATTATTCCACAATAGTAAATGAGGTTTAAAAATTAAATTTGCAAATCTCTGGAATGAGAATTGGGAACAATGACAACATTCTGAGCTCCCAGAAGGTAACAACTATGGGGAATTTTGTAGACAACTGAGAGAAGTACATGCACAGATGGTTTGCCTTTTATTGGTTCATTCCTGCCCAGAAGGCAACTAACTGAAACAAAGGAGCCTTTACCAGAGGGTGTGGGGTCATAGCAGCTTTCAGGGTGGCCCTAGGTCCTTGTTCTGGCCTCCCCCCCCCCCCCCCCCCCCCCCCACAGTCCTTGGACTCAAGGCTGGGACCCAGAAGTCTCCACTCCTAAATGGCACTCCCTCTCACCTCCCTTCTGTATTGCTCATCTTGTTACTTTACAATCCAGGGCTTGGGATATTTTCTCTTCCCCTCTCGAGTGGAAATGACAGAGGTATAAAGCATTAGCTTCTGATTGGTATCTCTGAATCAGGCGAGAGAGCTGGGGTGATTAAAACTGGGCTCACACACATCTTCCCATCTGCTCAACAAGTCTTTGGAAATACAGGAAACACTTGTTAGGAAAACGTTTTCGGTGGCAAACCTGCGGAAGTAAGGCAGGCTTCCTTTGTGCCTACAGAGAGGCACCACTTGGGCAGTGCCCTGTGGCAGAATCTCCCTCCAGATAGCCAAGTACACTGCATGAATCACTTCTAAAAAGTAGCTCAGATGCAGAGAGAGAAAAAAAAAGTCCAATTTCATAGAATAAGAACTGTGATGATGGTGAGCTCCGACAACTATAGCAATTGGCCAAGAAATTAAAAATACATTTGAACTCTGAAGAGCCCCATAAATATCTCAGACAATCTCAGTTTATGTGCTGGGATCTTTCTCCTTTTTTTTCTTCTACCTATCCTCTCCTTTCTCTTTTCCCTTTCTTGTCTGAACTCTTTCTCTAGACCATCTTCTCCTCTCTGTTCTTTTGCCTTCCCTCCTCTATATTCCAGCTTCTATAATCTCCCCTTCCTCCTCTCTCTCAAATGCTCACTGCTCCTTTGCATCAACAAACATGTGCTAAGAGCTGGGTTGTGTCAAGGTAAGCCAGTCCTGTTTCCTGCCCCGCACCAATGGGATGGTTTGATGGGCTGTGTCAGGCTCCTCACTGCACTCCAAACTCCTAGCTCCTGGAACATCCTTGGCATTCTTATTCTGCAATATTGGCAGTTGGGATTTTCTTAATTTTATCGTAATTATCCTCAGAAAAACCTGCTGCTTTTTTTCCCCTCTTAAATGTTTTTAAAATTACAGTTGACATTTAATATCATTTTATACTAGTTTTAGGTGTACAGAAAACTTGCTGTTTTTTTTATTCACTGAGAGCATATAATCTAAGGATAATTGATGTGCTCACTGTGCAGCCATCATTTGCAAGTCAGGTCCCCTGGGCACAGCCTCCAACTGCTCCTTTTCCAGTGAGATTTCTGCCCCTTGCCCCTCCTCTTAGAAACGCTGGCTCTGCCACCACAGTGTTCCTGCCCTCAGGCGGCTCACCACTTAGGAGAGTCATTTTTAAGTTAATTGTTTTATAATTCTTTAGCCACTCCGGGACTTGATATGACAACCAGGCACAACCGATTTAGAAGCTCCCACTTTGGCAGACAGTTATGCCGGGGCCATGGGCAGAACAAAGGAAAAGAAGCCTCAAAGTCTCAAAGTCTCAGCGCACTGACTGGCCGGTGTGGTTCAGTGGTCGATTGTCGACCTATGAACCAGGATGAAGGTCACGGTTCTATTCCTGGTCAGGGCACATGCCCAGGTTGCGGTCTCAATCCCTCGTGTCAGGCATGCTAGAGGCAGCCAATGATCAATGATTCTCTCTCATCATTGATGTTTCTCTCCCTTCCTCTGAAATCAGATAAAAAAAAAACAAACGTGTGTGTCTACATATATATATATATATATATATATATATATATATATATATATATATAAAGTCTCAGCGCACTCACTGTGATTATATAAAAGAAAGAAGCGGCACTTGGCACAGGTACTGGCCAGGACGCTGTGTAAGGCCTTCATTTCCAGTCCGATGAAAACAGTTCACTCAGTAAATAAATAAGATCTTGGTTTCTGTAGCGGCCTGATTGCGATCAGCTAACCTGTAGGCAAAGAGCAGGACTCTTCCTGCTAAAGCTTTTGGCAAACTGTTCTGCTTTATGCAAGGGGTCAGGTTAACTCTTGCAAAACTGGTTCACCAGGAACAATGCAATGACGAAGTGGATTATTTTAGTATCCGGCATATTGTGCCTGAGTAGCTATAAATATATTTACAGGCTGGGATTTCCAGGGAGGGGAGTATGAGCTTGCTGGAAAACAAGCCGACTGAGTTATGGGCCTTCACCCAGCCAGCACACTATTTTCATCTTTACCTCTTGCAATTTTATTTTCCTTCTTGAGGACTTTTGACCCTGTCATTTTTCCCCCATTTACATGAATAATTTCTCTCCACCCTGCTGTGTGTGTGTGTGTGTGTGTGTGTGTGTGTGTGTGTGTGTGTGTGTTCGATCTCCCTACAGATAGGAAAATCCCACGCAGGTATGCCCATGTTATTCACAGCACTATCTGCTTATTAACCACGCCAGTGACGAAAGCCAGCTGACAACCAGCCACACTCTTATCCCTCCCTGGCAGGCGGTGAATCTGAAAGCCGAGAGAAGTTGTCTTTCAACAGGAAGTGTTTCGGAGTCTGAACAATGCAGCTTTCAGTTCCTGATCTTGGCAATGAAATGGCAGAGGGTGTGGCCAATACAGACTTGACCAGTGTTTCCGAGGGTGAGTTCCCAGGAATTAGTGCCAGGGGGGATGCTACAAAAGCCTTTGGTGAAATAAGGATTTCCAATAGGGGAGCCGTCTTATAGAATTAAATATGCTAATGTGCCTTGGGCATAGTCAAGGATGAGTAATAATGTCATTTTTATATTTATCTTTGAAGCCACATCACCAACGGCCTTTCTGAAGCCTAGCATTTTGAGAAACACACTTTAGAGGTGCCTGAGGCCTCCCGGAATAGAAAACTCCCTGCCTTAGTTCCTGTTGGTGCTGGTCAGTGGATAACTTTCCACGTTCCAGCACTGGAACCCATCTGAGCAGAGCAGTCCCGAATTGAGGATGGCTGTGTGAGGATCTGAGGCGTCTGGCATTTTCCCAGGTCCTTTTCACTTCTTTGTCCTACCTTGTCCACTTTTAAAAATCAACATAATCCATTTGACGACAGAGCTGAGCCTTTCTCCAGAGCGAGGGGTTATAATCACGTGTATTTAGACGTTATTTATAATCTGTTCATCTGCCTCTTTTATTGTTTATTTATTTATTTTTGTTAATCCTCACCTGAGGATATTTTCCCATTGATTTTTAGAGAGTGTGGAAGGGATGAGGAGAGACACACGGAGAGAAACATCAATGTGAGAGAGACACATCCATTGATTGCCTCCTGCACATGCTGAGCCTGCAACCGAGGTACACGCCATTGACCGGAATTGAACCCAGGACCCTTCAGCCCATGGGCCGATATTCTATCCACTGAGCCAAACTGGCTAGGGCTCATCTGCCTCTTTTAAAGTATAGGTCAAAGTTTGGTAACCTAAACACATACCCACACTGCTCCTTCTGTCACTCCTCTTTCTTCTCTGCTGCTTTCTCTGGTTTCTCCTGATTTCATTACTGCCCCTAAATCTACAACTTTGTCTTCCTAGTTCCCTGTGTCTCCTGCCTGGTCTCTGCTGGCCAGGACTCTGCCTTAGAAATCACAGACTCACGTTTCTATACAGACTCAGGTTTCTGTATGTCACTGGGCTCACCTTGGGCTGGCCTCAGAGTCGCCCAGTCTCCATGCCAGTGCTACTGACTCCACTTGGTCCTTGGACTCAAGGCTGGGGCCCAGAAGTCTCCACTCCTAAATGTCAGTTGATTTTGATGCCTGCAGAGGTTTGATCACACTGCTTTCCATTCTGGACACACAGCCTCTGGCCTTTTTCCTGGAGCTGCTCCTGGGCATGCTTCCATTTCCCTTCGTCTGCCCTCAGAGGGGTGGGCATGAGAGTATTTGTAAAGTCTCTATTATGTCCCAGCTGCTTAAATCTTTAATTAGGTTACTTTCTTTAATCTTCACAACACTCGCATGAAGTAAGTATATCATCATCTTTAAGGACACAGAAACCAAGAGTCAGGGAGTCTAGGAAATTTCCCTAAAGGCACAAAATTAGGCAATGGCAGAGCAGGGTTTCAGACTCAGATCCTTCAGCACCTACAGTCTTGCTACTTAAAAGGTGTGGTCCTGGAACAGCAGAAAGGCGTGACCTGGGATCTTATTAGAAATGCAAATACCCAGGTGCCATCTCAGACCTACTAAGTCTGTTTCTGTGGGAGTGGAGTCCAGAAGTCTGTATTTTATCCAGTCCCCAAGTGATTCTGATATACCCTAAAGCAGTGGTTCTCAGCTTTTGAGAACCCACTTTTCATGACCCACAGGTTGAGAAATGCTGCTGTAGAGCCTAAGACCATCAGAAAACATAGATATTTACATT
This sequence comes from Eptesicus fuscus, assembly GCF_027574615.1. Taxonomy (NCBI): domain Eukaryota; kingdom Metazoa; phylum Chordata; class Mammalia; order Chiroptera; family Vespertilionidae; genus Eptesicus; species Eptesicus fuscus. Next base: position 37,869,378 of record NC_072487.1, read on the forward strand.
ACGATTCATAACAGTAGCAAAATTATAGTTATGAAGTAGCAACGAAAATAATTTTATGGTTTGGGGTCACCACAACATGAGGAACTGTATTAAAGGGTCGCGGCATGAGAAAGGTTGAGAACCACTGCCCTAAAGTTTAAGAAGCACCAACCTAAAGTATCATGTTTTCCCCCACTATATTCTTCCATCTCTTTTTCCTTATTTCTTTGCTTGGAAGAATTTCCTTGTTTCTTTCCTAGTAATTCCCAGTAACTATTAGCTCACTGTGCAGCCTCACTCATATCTTTCTCAACCAGCAGTTTTATTGCACACACCTTTTCATTTCTTTTACACCATTCACAGTATCTGACTGAGCAAGCACGGGGACCTAACCTGGCTTCAGTTGTTCCCTATCTTGCCTCACTCTTAATATCTCCCCTTCATATTTTAAGGCATTGAAGACACTGATTTCCAACCCTCCTTTCTAAACCTGGGGGTGCACATTTGCATGCAGGTATACACACACACACACACACACACACACACACACACACACACAGAGTTAAGGTTGATCACACCAACTAGCTGCTTGAGTAATTTATGTACACCACAGCTGGCAAATCCCCACTTGTGGTCTACTTCAAGCCTGGATTCCCAGGCAAAGAAATGCAAACATCCAGTGGCCTTGGAAATTTTTATTTAGCCTTGAACTGTATTCCTTCAAAGTAAAGCAACGGTGGGGAGATTTTTGAACATGGATCTACTGATAACATGGCACCTTCTCAAAACTTAATCTCATTCTGTGTTGGACGATGTCCAAGTCAAAGCAGAAATGCTCCCATGTAACTCTGCCCTTAGTTAGAAGTTTCATGGTGGCCAGTGCTGCTTGCTGACTCTGCCTCTTTCTGTAAGTGCAGAATGTCCAGGTTGCTCAGCAAAAGTCTGTGTACACTATACGACAGTTTGATCCTAACTTCAAAAGAATTTTTATGCTTTTTGGACTACATTAGAAGAATGCATTTATTTCAATATCTTCAGCCTCATTAATAAGGCATAATGATTGGTGAAGAATTAGCATTTTGGAGTTCAAAATGCATATAGTTTTCTTGGATGGCTGAGGAATCATTGTTAAATAGAAAAAGGGGCAATAGAAGGTTGATAAGGAAAACTTAGTTTAGGGGTCCTTAGTTATTTATTTTTCTTCAATTACATTTAGCTTCCCAGATTGTTTCTTCAATGTCATCTTTAAATATTAGGTTATATCCCTGGCTGTCTGTAGTGGTCAATGCTTGCTCATGAGATTGTAACCTAACGTGAATTGCAGTTGGTATATTGAGATGCATTGGATCATTTATATCTTTCATTTTCCTTTCTAAGTGGATTGTCACTGGGTTAGAGCTGCTAGCCATGCACACACTTGCATCAGCTTCCCTCCTAAAAGAAGATTACATTTTCACCATGCAGTGACCTTGCAAGAAGTATCAGTGCAGCTCAATTTCAAATTCTGCTCAAGTTTCAAGTATATTCTTGATATATTTTGCTTCGCAGTTAATTTGACCTCTCCTCTCCACTGTTTTTCCAGAGCAGCAGTACAGAACTCTATAAATAAAACCCAATAATGAGGAGTGACTCAAAAGTCTGGTTATTTTTATTAGTAAATTATTTTGGGGGTGAACACTCCCCATTTTACATTCTCATGCTCCAGAGCACTGTGTAAATAAGTCTGATTCCCTCCTCCCCCTTGGGTTCAAGAGAACATTTTGGAGATTATTGGAGAATAAAACAGTGCTATCAATTTTCCTGTTGGATAACTTCAGAAGGAATGATGGGCATCTTCTACTTAACAATAAGCATACAAGGATTTAGAAAAGGTGGCCAACTGTAAAAGAAACACATTTAGAAAATTGTGCTGTGGTTTAATGTTCTAGCTATACAGCTTATTTACTTATGGGTTTAAAAAATGTTTAAAATAAAATTTAAAGGCACAGTTGATTTTGGCTTGCATAGAATTTAGTTACTATCTGACAGCTGATTTACTTCTGACAGTGAGACCCAAATAGCCCTCTTGGAAGTTTCCAAAGAGGTTGACTAATCTTTTTAAGTCTCCCAAACCCCTCTTATTGGCCTCTGTCTTTTCTAGTTGTGTGCTAATTTATCACATGGAATCTTTATTTTTCTGGAATTGCTACTTCAATGTATGGGGAAAACAAAATTCAATGAAATTCTTGATTTTGAAAATCTTGGTTTTTTAAAAATATTATATTTCCTGAGAGAAAATCATTTTAATTTATTTCTATTTTAATAATATCCCTGGATCAATGATTAAATGTAAAACTCTGCAAAAATGCATTGGTTTTCAAACAATTAACTCATTTGTTTATTTATAATCCTACTTTACTCCATAATAATTTCAGGAAGACTATAGGCTTTTGTACTATTTTTAAATATACTACTCGTTGAACCCATGCTAAACCTCAGAAATATTAAGTCAATTATCTACAAATTCCCATTCAAAATTTATACAAAGCAGAAATATACATGTCTTCATTGTTATTACAAATAAATAAAACAAATGACATAAACAAAACAATTTTACACCTATTTCTAGGATGCTGTTTAGGTGTTTCATGGGTTTAATTATTAGACATCTTCTAATAATTTTTGTTACTTATGAGCAGGTAAAATAATGTCAACACTTTAACCTATCTGGTTCTGCCTCTTGCCATATGACCCTTTATTAGCAGACCCCAGAAGAAATTATTCACCAAAATTCCAACTGAAAGTCATTGTTTGCCTATTCAATATCCCATTTAAAAATCTTATACAAGAGTTTTGGTTTCAGAATTAATTTTGCTTCCCCCAAGCAATGGTATGTTTTCTTCTTCTGGCCAATGAGAAGCATGTTGAACATATTTTCTTTTGTGCTTTGGCTGCTAGGAAGCTCAGAGCCAAACTTGTAGCCCAACTTTTATGATTAGGTAAGATTTTATGGCCCACATATCTGGCCACTTCCTTTTTTCTTGTATTGATCTTCAGTTTACAAAATATGCTCCTGTAAAAAGAAGTAAACATCTACAGGCTTCCTGAAGTTATTATAGAATAAAGTAGGATTATAAATAAACCAATTACTGTAGTCAGTTGTTTGAAAACCAATGCATTTTTGCAGGGAGATAACTTTGGGAGTGGCCTTTGGGTTCCTAGCCCAACTCACAGAAGCCAGGTTCATTTCAGTATATGCTTCATGTTCATTTACCATGTGGCAGGCAGATGTGCTTCCAGCAAAGAGGTTTACAAGTGTTAACAGGGCTCAGTCTCTCAAGGGCCTTGGAAGCTAAGGAGGAGAGACAAATACAAATAATTTGAGACCAAGTGAAATTGGTGTTAAATAGCAAAAAAAGCAATTTGGTGGAGAAGAAACAATTCATTCTTCAAAGGTTTCAAAGATGAAGAGGTTTGTCAAAGGCAAGAAATTGAGGGCAGGTCATTCTGAGCCAAGGAGGCTGCATGAAGAAAACATAATGTCATTAAATTGCAGTGAGAAATGACAAAACGCTGTCAGTGTTGCTACAGAGCATTATTAATAAGTAGTAGATTGTCACTAATATGGCTCCTTGGGGAAAACAAGTGTATGAGGAGGTAGAATTTTTTAAATGCATGTCCTTATTACATGCATTTCACTTTAAAAATTGTAGTTTTTCCTTTTTCTTGATAGAGGATTATCACGGGGACTTCTCTAATGCCAATCAATCATGATTGGGGCTATTTCTGAATTGACAGTCATAATGAAGAGAGGAAGCAAAAGAGGAAAGGGGAAGACAATACAAGAAAAAGGGGAAGCAAAAAAGTGATGACAGAGATTAACTGTATCTTCCTAAGGCAGAGGGTGGGCATGAGGACTAAGAGCATATGTAAGTCTTCAAGATGAGACTTTCTCTGGATTGGGATCAACTGAAATGAAAAAGGATGAAGTAAACATGGCAGATGGCAACTTTTTGGGAAAGATGTCAGTGGAGAAGGTATTGGGTCAGAATCGTGTACTGTCAGTATAGAACGTGGTGCTGATTTGACAAAAACACAGTTTGATACACTTAGCCATTAGCATCATGATGTATGCTGTGCAGGGATGGGCATAGGTGGACCGGTAGGAGGAATCACCATGCACGCTGGGGCTTGCCCATATTGATGTTGGATTTCCATTGACCATGTCAGCACCTTGAACTGTGTAACTTTGGTAGCTAATTTATAACATCAAGAATTGCTGCTTGGGCAGAACCAGAAGGAAATTTCATAAACAGCAATTGCAGAGATTCCTACTGGCTGTGTGCTTTTGGAAACAATTTACACAGGGGCTAATTTCAACATGCATTAATATATACAGTTTAGCTGGCACTTTATATGGAAACTTTAATAAATGGTTCTAATTGGTACTGACTTTGCATAGATTAGAGAGCCTCACAGGCCCACACATTAGGGCTTAGGCATTTGGGGTCACTTAATGGAAAGGCCAGTTTGATTCAGATAAATAACCAGTTTTAGGGAATACTGGTAAAGTTTGCTTGACACAAACTAGACAGTCTTTTTTTTTTTTATCCCAAGTTATTTATTTAAGCAATGATAATAGCTTTATTAATAGCAAAAGATTGGTGACAACTTAGATGGCCATCAATGTGAAAGAGATATATTATGTCTACCCATAAAATTAAATATGCTTTTAAAATAATGAGGCATATAATAAGGCACAATGTCTAAGATGTATATTTAACTTTAAAAAGAAGATGCAGAACAATGCATAAAGTATGCTTACATTTGTGTTTTAAACAGTGAGGGAGCCCTAGCTCTGGCTGGTTTGCTCAGTAGATAGAGTGTCGGCCTGCGGGCTGAAGGGTCCCAGGTTTGATTCTGTTCAAGGCCACATGCCTGGGTTGCAGGCTCAATCCCCAGTGGGGGGTGTGCAGGAGGCAGCCTCTCAATGATTCCCTCTCATCATTGATGTTTCTATCTCTTTCTCCCCCTCCCTTTCTCTCTGAAATCAATAAAATTATATTAAAAAAAGAGAGGGAGTCCTATATATACATACACTGAGTGGCCAGATTATTATGATATCTGAATGCATAATAATTTGGCCACTTAGTGTGTGTGTGTGTGTGTGTGTGTGTGTGTGTGTGTGTGTGTGTGTGTTAGAGGCCCGGTGCATGAATTTGTGCATGGGTGGGGTCCAGCCAGCCTGGCCAGGGGGAGGGGACATGGGCGGTTGGCCGGCCTGCCTGCTGGTTGAACTCCTGGTCGAGGGGACAATTTGCATATTAGCCTTTTATTATATAGGATATACACTGAGTGGCCAGATTATTATGCGTTCAGAGATCATAATAATCTGGCCACTCAGTGTACATATTACTGTATCTCTTACTCTGTATACAGTGAATATATACAGTATATATGGTGTATATATGTAATGTGTATAGTATATATAGTATATATATGTGTGTGTGTATATATATATGTGTGTGTATATATATGTGTGTGTATATATATATATTGATCATGAATATTCCCTCCTAGGGCCCTCCAGAGGAACACTAGGGCATATGCCCTAGTGTTCCTCTGGAGGGCCCTAGGAGGGAATATTCATGATCAGGAGTAGGAAGGAGACTTAACTTTTCACTGCATTTCTTTCAAATTAGACAGTCTTACCTTCAGTTTCTTTTACATTCTTCTCCAGTGGCTTGAACTAGCTTTCCATCTCTTTCCAAGATTCAGGACAAAGGGAATTCTTGTGTGAACATCAGGCAAGACGGCTTTGATTTTCTAGTCCTGTTCTATGTGGATGTATCTGCAACCTGGGTCAGAGCAGCTGCTGGCCTCAGTGTGAAGTTTTTTAAAAGGTTCTTCTTCAGACAGATGACTGAGGACACCCCCTTTCCCCCCATGTGGAGGGAGCATAGTAAGCAGAGTGGAATGGCTCTCAGTCACCACTGACCCCTGGGTTTGGGTACCGTTGTGCAATCTGGGCTCTGCACAAGCATTTGTGGTGCCCTTGAATTGGGTCGCCTTGATGGGAGAGATTGTGAGTTGTAGCCACATCACTTGGTGCATCACTAAATGAAAACTCAAGCTCTAGGTAGTGTTGCACCTGTCCTATTTTTTCCACCTGCCCTCACAGTCTTCGGGGGGCCAGAATCCAAGGAACTAACTAATTCAATATTGTACATAATATGAGTGTCATAGAAAAGTGTCTATGAAGGGCTTTCAAAGTGTGAAGAGGAAGCAACGTCATCTGAAAGGTGATGGCAACTTCAGTTGTCTAGGTCAGTAGCTCTCAACTGGGACCTCTTCTAATGGAGACATTTTTGGTTAACTCTGTTTGGGGTGGAGATGCTACTGGCATCTAGTGGATGGAGGCCCGGGATGCTCTCTGAACATCCTAAAATGCACAGGACAGTGTGCCCCAACAAAGAATTATCTAGCCTCAAATGTCAGTAGTGCTGCCATTAAGAAACCTGGTCATATGCGAGTTAACAAATTACTTTTAAAAATCTCAGTGGCTTTGCATCCCAAAGTTAGGGGCTAAGGATAGCAGCAATCATTTAATTTGCTCATGGAGCTGAAATGGATAGAGCTCATTTGTACACCATGTGGTGTCAGCTGGGGCAGCTGGAAAACTGGGGGCCAGAGTCATCTGAGAGCTTGCTCACTCACATGTCTGGCAGCTGATGCTGACTGTAGACTGAGGCCTCAGCTGTGGCCGTCAGCTGGACCACCTACACATGGCCTCTACATGCGGCTCCTTGGCCTCCTCACAGCATGGTGGCTGGGTTCCAAAGCAGAAAGTGAATGCTGCCAGTTTCTTACAGCCTGAATCTGGAAGCTGGCAGAGCATCACTTCTATCATATTCTATTCATCAAGAAGTGTAGAGCGCAAATTTAAGGGGAGGGAACATAAGCTGTTTCAAAAGGAGGATGGTCAAAGAATCTGGGGGCGATGTTTTAAAAAATGCTTCCCAGGTTGGTGACAGGGTAGAAGAGAGGGCAAGATTTCTTTAGGGGAAGCTCAGGGCAGGAGCATTCTAGACAAGTGAACAGCAGGAACCAAGGCACATCAGAGCGGAATTCATTTCCGTTTTCTAGCTGGTCCTGCCTCATAGCTGCTCCCTCCTAGTGTTGACATACAACTTATAAAAATGTTTTGATCCAGCCATGAAATATAGACTAAATACGCTGTGTTTCATGAATGTGAACTGCAATCTGGGTTTATTCTGATTTAATTGTCTAAAATTATACATAATTCATTCTAATGCAAACAAATGAAATTATTTTTAAAAACTGCTACCATTTTTTTTCTGTTAAATGAGTGTTTCTACAATAGTTTAGTTTCCCGGTTTGGGGATTTTTATAGATTAGTGGCATTCACTCTGCTTTGGATTCATTTTGCTTTGAACTTCATGGTTTGATTTAGACTTCAAAGCAGGCTGGACTTGACCTGAAGCGCTTTCTTCAGAAATGAGGTGCAGTAGGGGTTGAGGAATAGCATAAATGGGCCATCCTTTTTCTGATTTGAGAAGGGTATTATTTCCAATATCCACTTGTGTTCCTGTCTTTTTGGAGTCAATCCTAACAACATTGGCTTTGGGTCATAAAACTGTTAATGGTGGAGCTAGACCTTGGTTCAGCAAGCTGAGTTCTTGAGTTCAGCTAAGAAGAATTCAGAGCCAAGAACTTAGGCACAAGAAGTTTATTTAGAAAGTCACAGAGCTGGAAGAAACGAGCCAGCTGGGCTGTGTGGACTCAGGATACAAGTTACAGAGGCAAAAGTAGGGCCCTTAGGGCTTAGGAGAAAGCAAGTAAAGATAATGTCCCTGAGGGAAGAAGAGGAGGAAAGGTGGGGTGTGCTCTAGAGAGGGAGAGAGTGAGGAGAGAGAGAGAGAGAGAGAGAGAGAGAGAGAGAGAGGACACTGGGTTCTTTATCTTAAGAGTTTTTATATGTTCTCTAAAGGGGATGATTTTAGGGAAGGCCTCAGGGGAAGATCTCAATAGAATATTCATTAGTCTTCCATGTGTGTCTTTTCAGGGTCTGGTCTCTATTGATTGGTTGGTACTGGGTGGGGGGTAGGGTCATTAATCATAGCATCTGTTCCTTGATGTCAGTCATGGCATTGCTTTATCTGGTTTTGCTGCTTTTCTGGATTTTGAGCTGAAACACAACTGAGGCCTGATGTTATCTCTAGTTTGAGCAGAACTCTGTCTTTGTGGTCAATAGACCCAAAGCTTTGGTCTTAAGATTATTTGATGTGGGCCAGAACCTCATTGTTCTGAGGACTTCATGATTAAGGAAGTGGTCATGAAAAGCCTTACTAGGTGTACCGGTTAATAATGCGAATTTTTTTCAATAGATGGAGTTACACATATGTTGATATATGTGCGATTTAATATGTATGCTATCTTGTTGTATTGACAGCAAGCTTCAAAACTTCATATGTCAAATTTGCTGAAGGTGTTAACATCATAGATATTTTTACGCTTAAAATTGTCAAGTTTCGTGGCAAAAAAAAAGAGTATTTGCAGGAAGTTTAAATTCATTACTTTATTTTGAAGAAAAGTGCTGCTGAAAGTTATTGTATACTTCAGGAAGCTTATGGTGAACATGCTCCATCTCAAGATACTTGTGAATGCTGGTTTAAACACTTTAAAAGTGATGATTTCGATGTGAAAGACAAAGAACACCCAGGTCAACCGAAAAAGTTTGAAGACCAACAATTACAAGCATTATTGGATGAAGATGCATGTCAAACTCAAAAACAACTTGCAGAAAGATTAAATGTTGCTCAGAAAACAATTTTTGATCATTTACAAGCAATGGGAAATATTTTAAAGGAAGGAAAATGGGTGCCACATCAACTGAACGAAAGACAAATGGAAAACCTAAAAGTCATCAGTAAAATGTTGCTTCAATGGCACAAAAGAAAGTCTTTTTTGCATTGAATTGTGACTGGCGATGAAAAGTGGATTTATTTTGAGAATTCCAAATGCACAAAATCATGGGTTGATCCAGGTCAACCATCAACATCGACTGCAAGGCCAAATCGCTTCAGAAAGAAGACAATGCTCTGTGTTTGGTGGGATCAGGAAGGGGTGTTGTATTATGAGCTTCTAAAAACAGGTGAAACCATCAATACTGATCACTACCGACAACAAGTAATCAATTTGAACCACGCTTTGATCATGAAATGAACAGAATGTTCAAGAAGACACAGCAAAGTAATTTTGCTTCATGATGACACACCATCACACACTTCAAAACCAGTTAAAGACACATTTAAAAGATCTTGCCTAGGAAGTATTAACCCACCTGCTGTATTCACCAGACCTTGCTCCCTTCAGATTACCACTTGTTCCAATTGATGGCACACACACTTTCTGAGCAGCACTTCAAATCATATGAAGAAGTGGAAAATTGGGTCTCTGAATGGTTTGCCTCAAAACAAGAAAAGTTCTATTGAGACGGTATCCACAAATTACCTGAAAGATGGGGAAATATGTAGCTAGCGATGAACATTACTTTGAATAAAGCACTTTTTAAAAAAATATATATTTTATTGATTTTTTTCAGAGAGGAAGAGAGAGGGATAGAGAGTTAGAAACATCGATCAGCTGCCTCTTGCACACCCCCTACTGGGGATGTGCCCGCAAACAAGGTACATGCCCTTGACCGAAATCGAACCTGGGACCCTTGAGTCCGCAAGCCGACGCTCTATCCACTGAGCCAAACCGGTTTCGGCTAATAAAGCACTTTTGATGTTTCTCTTGAAATTATCATGTTTTCTTTGATGACAAAATCCATACTAACTAGTTGAAAATTCGGATTACCTATTAACTGGTTAATAATACGGATTAACTACTAACTAGTTAAAAATGCAGATTGACTATTGACCGGTTAATATTTAGAATTTTGCAATCCAGAGAAAACACGGTAATTTCAAGAGAAACATCAAAAGTACCTATTCAAAGTAATGCTCATAGCTAGCTACACATTTCCCCATCTTTCAGGTAACTTGTGGATACCGTCCCAATAGAACTTTTCTTGTTTTGAGGCAGATCATTCAGAGAACCAATTTTCCACTTCTTCGTATGTTTTGAAGTGCTGTTCAGAAAGTGTGTGTGTGCCATTGATGGGAACAAGTGGTAATCTGAAGGAGCAATACAACAAAATAGCATACATATCAAATCACATATATATCAACATATGTGTAACTTCATCTATTGAAAAAATCCGCATTATTAACTGGTACACCTAGTATGTGGGAGTCCTAGGAGGCTATTCTTTGGCCCCCTTGTTCCTCCTCTAAGGCGGTCTAAAGGGGGTCTAAACTGCAAGACTAGTGCCATGCTAGGGAGGAAATGTCACCCTGGGAGCGAGGTCCTAGCCTATAATAGTTTTTTTTTTTTTTTTAGTATTTTTGTTGCTAGGCACTTGGGACTTTCCACCCTGGTGACATAACATACTTGGCCTATTGGTAGCGCTCTGCTCATGCCTGTCTAACTGCCATATCTACCAGACCCATATCATTTCAGAGCTGAGAGCATCTTTAAAGGTCATCTAAGTTGAACTTCCTCATTTTCCATATGAAGAAACAGAATCAAAGAGGCAAAATGACCTACTTGAGTTTTAACTTGGTCTCATGCAAGAATTGGAAGAGCAGTTGGTATAAGTGGAAGGGATCCACTGAGGAGCTACAGGGAATTGAGTGTTTCCCTCTGTTTTGTGCTGAAGGAGAAGCACCTCCTTAGTTTCTGCTGCATTGGCTTCTCTGTGACCTGCCTCAGCCCTTGCCTGCATCTCCTCCAGGTCCCCAGGCCTGGACCATTCCATCTGGCTCCTGATTATGCACCAGCATCTGCCTTTCCCCTCATCCTTTGTTCTCACTCTTTCAAATTCAAGGGAGAGTTGCTCCACTGATAGTATTTGAATTCAGCTCATGAAAAATTCTATAACAAGTATACTTGGCCATTTGATCTCTGGCTTCCCCCACACATTTGCCCTTTATGCCCTGAGAGCCATAAGCTTCATTTCCTTGGAGCAGATTGCAATTTCAATAGAAAGGAAGTAGCTGAGTAGCCTTCAAGCTGAGCTCAGTTTTAATAAGAACCAAGCAAAACTTCATTTGGGTCTCCTGTGGAAGCGCAGGCACCTGGTCGGGCTGTATACATCGCTCCTCTAGTACAGTTTGGTGGTTATCCTATTTAGTTGGAAAATTCCTGACTGAGGTTCAAATCCCAGCCACACTATTTACTAGGTGTGTGATCTGGGCAAGATGCTTAAATTCTCTAGACTCAGTTTACCCCATATGTGCTAATGAATGCCCACCTCAAAAAGTTCAACAAAATTTGTTAATGTGACCTGTGTGTCAAATTCCTACAGTTTGTAATCCAGTGGGAAAGGTAGACAAGTAAATATAAAACTACAACTAAGAAATCCATAAACCTTAAGTCCATAAATCAGGACTTCCTGGGCAAACTAGGGTATCTGGATCCACCCCAGACTACCCCTTCCATGACAAAGAAGGCTGGAAAAGATTTCCCTGGGGAAGGGAAGATGGAATTGAGATATATAGAAAGAATGAATGAGGATTGCTAGGCACAAGGGGTAAGACAGAGTAACTTAGGCCAAGAGTTGAGCAGCATTTGCAAAACTCCGAAAGAAGAGGAAGCAAAGAGCCTGCAAAGATTGAAGACCAGTATGGTAGAAGGTAGAGACCAGATCACTTGTCTGCCTTGTAGATGTTAGGAATGTGGGTTTGAGTCTGGCTAGTTTTATTTAGGGGAATTTCAAGACCAGACTTGCATTAAAAAAAAAAAAATCAATCTGTGTACACATTAGAATGGATTAATGTTAAGTTCTCTGTCTTGGCCTTTAAAGTGCAGCTCTTAAACAATACCAAAGCCTGGGCCCCATCCCCAGAGATTCTGATTTAGCTGGTTTAGAGTGGGTCCCAGTAGATTATAATTTCTGCCAGGGTTGAGATTCACCCTAGAAGGAGGCTTTAGTGGATGTGGAAAAGAACAGTTGTGAAGTCACTATCGTAGCCCAGAAAAGAAATGATGGAGTAGGTTCATGGCAAACAGCAGAGGTGCTGTGGGCCATGGTTCTCAAACTGGGGTGGATTTCCAATCCCCGGGAGGGCTTGTTAAAATGCTCCCTGATTCAGTAGATCTGGAGCAGGGTCTGACAATCTGTTTTTCACAAGTTCCCTCGAGATGCTAATGTTGCTAGTTTGTAGGCCGCACTTGGAGAATCACTGATCTGGAGAAAAGTTTTCAGGTTTGGTAGATGAAATCAACAGGATTTGGTGGTAGATTGTCTATGCAGCTACAGGTGAAGGAAGACTTAAAGACTCTCTTCCATTTTCTGAATTTTTCAACTGAATGTATGGTTTGTGCCATGCATTGGTAACAGCCGATCAGACCAGAGAAGATCATGAATTGAGTGCTGGAAAGTATTGGAGGGTGCATTTGAAACAACCAATCCCCCTAGATCAAGTAGGGGATATATATACGTGACTTTGGAAGTGAAGATGATTAGACAGATACATTTGGGGGCCATTCTGTTGGTCATAGAAGTCAGCAACTTCTCAGTGGGATCAATCAATTCTCCTTTTTCCTTTTTGCTCTTATCCTCAGTTTTAAAGCTCTGGGTTCTCTTTTCCTTGACCTTTCCTAAGTGCCATTCTCCTTCCAGCCTCAGTGCCTTCTTTCTGTTCTGTTCTGTTAGGGAGAATGCTTCACCGCCCCCTTCCATAATTTAACTCCTTTTGCACCTTTGGTTCCACTCTTCAGGCTTAGTCATGTGTAGTGTTAGCAACCAGGTACCTTTGTTTCCTTCTGCACCACAAATCAGAGTCAGTGATTGTGTTTATTTGTGTGATCATTTGCTAAATGGCCATCTCCCTTACTAGATTCTCAGAGAACACCACTACATCTGAGGGAGGGCTTAGCTCAATACCAAACCCTCTGAGAGAGTTGTTGAGTGTCCAGATTCATTACAGAGATGGTGATTGTTAAAACAGAGGTAATGTCTGAAGAAGGGGGAGAAGCAGTTATCTCTGTGAAGCAGTTATTGGTGTTTATTCGGTAATGAGGTTGTTTTGTAGGACTCCGGGTGTGTGAACCAGCAACAGCACCATCTGGTGGAAACAAGTGATGCAACAGCTATGATTTCAGACCAGGCTCAGAGTTGTTTCAACAAATGTTGCTCTGGGAGAAGACTGACTCTCTCTCTCTCTTAAAAAAAAAAAAAATAAAAAAAATATATATTAGTATATATATATATATATATATATATATATATATATACTTAAAATATAAGTAAAATGTGTCAAAGGGAAGATAGACTCTATTTTGAGAGAGATAGTTGGAAAAATTGGATATTTATTGAAAATAGTGTTGCGTTTTTAAAGAAGAGAGGTACTGTAATGAAGAGGGGTTTATTGGAAGGACATGTGGAAATAAGGAAGTTGGAGATCTCCACCCAGAGCCAGCATCACAGAAAAACAGGAACAGGCATAGAGCTGGGCTTCTCAGACTGATTTGCATTTTGGCAGTGGCTGGTGAGCGAGCATCTAGCTCACTGAGGATACTAAGTTGGTGACAGCAGGGTCTGCGCAATTGGATGGAGTGGGGGTATGAGAGCGTACTCATAATTTCTCTTTGTTTCTGATTTCTCTCATAATGGAGAAGAAATGTGACTTTTACATTCTGTGATAGAAAACTAAAACTCTCACTATATGTCCCACAATGTATGTAATTGATTTCACGTGCTGTCATGTCTATTTCACATACTATCATATTTTTCTAACTAACCAGGGAAATTTTAAAATGGTAACAAACATACTCCCCCCCTTCCTTCCCCCACCCCTCCCCCCACACACACCCTTCCACAAGTGCAGTTCTCCTCCGCTTATAATTAAACCGTGTTTGTGGCTACCAGTAGACTTAATGAAGAACTTGAAACTAAAAGGGGTGATTCTGGTCAGTCACATCCCTGGATATGATATCCCTGTTGGACATAGCTTTTGTGTCTGGCTACCTCACAGACCACTGCCCAGCCTGCATCTTATTTGATCAAAGGTCAGGTGCTCTCTGTTACTCTATTCAGATATGACCATTGTAGGGGGTCACATAATACAGAACAGCATCCCTGTGCCAGTTAAGTGTTTTGACTCAAATAGGCTTAAATAATAAGGGCATTTATTTCTAATATAATTGGAAGGTCTACCATTAGAGTGGCCTTCAGATGAGGGTTGATCCAGTGGTTCAATGATGTCAAGAACCCTGTTTGATTTGCCCTTTGCTGCCCACAGTGCTGGCTTCATCCTAAGGTTGTTTTCTCTATGGTAGGGTTTGTTCCCGTTAGAATAAACTGGGCTATGCTGTAGCAATGTATGGACTGAATGTTTGTGTCCCCCTCCCCCCCCCCCCAATTCATATGTTGAAGCCCTAAACCCAAATGCGAGAGTATTAGGAAATGGGGCCTTTGGGAGGTAACTAGGGTTGGATGAGGCCACAAAGGTAGAGCTCTGTGATAGGATTAGTGCCCTTATAAAAGAAGAGGAGACACCAGCGCTTCCTCTCTGCTGGGTGAGGACACAGAGAGAAGTTGGCCATCTGCAGACCTCAAAGGCAGTTCTCACAAGACACTGAATCTGTCAGTACCTTGATCTTGGATTTCCCAGCCTCCAAAACTCATTTTCAAGCCACTCAGTCTATGGTCTTTTGTTCTGGCAGCCTAAGTAGGACCATGAAGTGTGGGTGGGTGGTGGTGGGGGGCGGTGCGGGAGGGGGAGGTTGTGGCAGCTGAAACGAATGCCTAAAAATGTGGGAGTAGCTTTGGAGCTGGATAATGGGCAGAAAGTTTTGAGGTGCATGCTAGAAAAGCCAAGATTACTAGGAAGGGACTGTTAAAGGTGATTCTGGTGAAAACTCAGAAAGGAAAGAGGAGAGCTGTAGAGAAAGCTTTCATCTTTTTTGATGAAATAATCATGAACAGAATGTTGGTAGAAATAGGGATGGTAAAGGCCATTCTAATGAAGTCTCAGACAGAAATGAGGAGCATGTTATTGAACAGCAGAGAAAAGACAATCTGTTATAACGTGGCAAAGAATTGGACTAAATCATGTTCACATTCTAGTGCTTTGTGGAAGGTAGAAGTTGCAAGAGATGAAATTGGGTATTTAACTGAGGAGATTTCTCAGCAAAGTGTTGGTTCCTCCTGACTGCTTATCGCAAAATGCAAGCAGAGAGAAACAAATTGTAGAAGGAATCGTTAAGCAAAAAGTAGCCAGTATTTAAATATTTGGGAAATTCTCAACGTGTCTGTATTGCAGACAGCACCAAGGATGTGGCGGAACAATGTTTCTTAGGAGATTAATATGATGTGAACCTGATCAGCCACCCAAGCAAAATCACTGTCAGTTTGAACTGAAGGGGAGGCTGTTGAACTTCTTAGATCCTACAGGACTGGGCCCTAATGCTGTTCTGCTGTGCAGTGCTCAAGTGTGAAAGACAAGGGAAGAATAACCCCAAAGGCTATTTGGAGATCATTAGGGTTACCTGCCCTTCAGTTCTCTTCCTTCTTTTCAGGCATCATCTTCCCTCCCCTGTACTGTTCTCTACTATACACATGGGAGGGACAGATTTAGTCATTACACTAAGGTCTGAGTACTCCATCTGTCCACCACTCTTCATTCTATGGTCCACATGGAAAGAACCTTGGATAGCTGCTCACTGGCTTACCCTTCTCTTCCTTTCTATTCCTACAGTGAAGAGCAGTATCAACAGCTGTTCTTCCAAGACTATTCCCAGGATCTTCTGGTATGGGTGGAATTGTCTGTGTCCACACACTTTTTTTGAGCCACAGACCTGGGGGTCTACCTCCATGGAGTCACCGTCTGCCTACTAATGTCCTCCCTTCCGGTCCCTTCCCCAGGCTGCTCTCCTTCTATCCCTTTGCCTGAGGATAGTAGTTCTTTTTTCTTTTTAAATATATTTTTATTGATTACAGAGAGGAAGGGAGAGGGAAAGAGAGAGAGAGAGAGAGAGAGAGAGAGAGAGAGAGAGAAGCATCAATGATGAGAGAGAGTTTTTCAGCTGCCTCCTGCACACACCCCTATTGGGGATTGAGCCTGCAACACAAGCATGTGTCCTGCCCGGGAATTGAACTGTGACCTCCTGGTTCATAGGTCGATGCTCAACCACTGAACCACACCAGCTGGGCAGGACAGCAGTTCTTACTCCACTTCTTTTTCCCAGGGCTCTATGATGCTGATCACTAAGGCCAATGCTGATAATTGTCTCTTTTTCAAATCCTATCACCCCAGGAACTGGGTGGTAGTTTTTCCAGCCCCTAGAACATGGAGATAGTGTTCCCAGTCACAACATGTCATTGCTTTTTGGCACATAGAAGACCAGTTAAAGAGTGGATACAGGAATTCTCAGGAATCTCTTACGTGAAGGTGGCTGATGGGAGCAGGGAAGCAGATATGTATTGCATTTAATTACCCATGATGATGTTTACTTAATTTAATATTGCTTCCTAAAAATGGAGAATAATTTGTTTATTTTATCACAGCATAGCTTAAATGCAATCAAGAGCACACATTTTTAGTGGATAGCTTGATGAGTTTTGCATATGTGCACATCTATGTAACTTCCACAACTACCACCCAGATCAGATGGCATTCCTGGCTCTTAAAAGTTCCCTTTGTCCCTTCCTCGAAAAAATGTCCTCCACAGTGTTTACTTTAGAAAAGAATTACCTTACATATCAATGTTTCAAACATAATATATAGACAACAATAAAATGTGCCCTCATACATATATCATCCTTACACATAAAACCCAAAACGAGTGATTTAAAGATTTTGCCACACAAAATTAAGATTCATCATTCTCTTTTCCTTTATGTGTGTGTTAAGTATTTTAAGGAAATCCCAAATATCACATTATCCTATTTCAATATGCATGTCTAAAAACATGGAGATTTTGTTACGTAACCATAACAGCACTATTATTCATGACTAAACAACAAGTCCTTGGAGTCATTTAACACACAGTACACATTCCAATTTCCCCAATTGTCTTTGTATATTTTATTTGTTCGAATTGGGATCAAATCAAGGTCCTAAGTAGTTCTCTCTCTCTCTCTCTCTCCGTGTCATTGACTTGTTGAAGATACTAGTAAGTTGACCTGTAAAATGTCCCACATTCTGGATTTGTCTGTTTTCTTGAGGTGGTGTTTAACTTGTTCCTCAAGCTGCCATTTTCTTTTTCAACTGGAAGTCAGCTTTAAAGGCTTGGTTCAGTTCAAGTTTTGCAAGAATATGATGTTGTGTACTTCACCTTGCATCACTTCAGGAGGCACATCAGATCTGGCTGCTCCACTTGAATGACATAGATATTGATTCTTGAATTCAAGGTACTCACCCCCTGATCTCTTTATTTCCTTATCAACCTTGCATGTAATGGTTACCACATTTACTATGCAAGTATTCATCAGAGCCTCTATGAGTACCTTTATATGCAAGATCCTTGGGTAACAAAGATGGGCAAGACAAACCAGCTGCCAACAAGTATGAAGGCTGTTCATGTATCTTCAGCCTGTTAGCATACCTTCCAAAATTCGGGGTTTCTAATGTCTTACTCATCCCATTCCCTTTCCTTCCTTTGCCTCTTCCTTATTCCCTTCCCTCCCGTTTTCCATTTTCCAATTATTTTGCCCTCATGATATGCCAATTATACTTAGGATTCATGTCAGAGGTGTGGTGCCCTAAATTATTCTTGTTTGTATGCCATGGTGAATCATGATGGCACTAGCTAGACAACAGATCATGCGACAACCTAATTTTGTGAAAGAGAAAACTGAGATATACAAAAACCTTGTTATTGATTCAAGTTCACACAATGACTGACCCCAATAATAAAGGACTTCTTTATGGAAGTGCCCAGGATCACACCTGCTGACCAGCAGCAGGGACTTTTCCAACAGAAAGTTAGTGAAGGCACACAGTGTAAATCTACACTGGAGCAGGCCTGAGAAGAAACTGTATACACTGTCTCCTCTGGAAACTGCTGTGCTATGTGTTTAAGCTTTAGGTAGCTTAAGGTAATTAGAGTTGTATGTCCACAGGCATCCTTTGTGGAATTGAAAGGTTAAAGACTTTCATCCCACCTAGAAGAAAATACATAGTTAATAGAAAAATGAAAGTTTAAAAAAGTAGGAAAAAAGAACAAAGAAAAAAGCCCGCTAGAGTCTCTGGGAAAAAAAATGTGTGCGAGCCTTGATTGTCAGTGGCTTCTCCATAAGCACCGTGAAAAATCTCACACTCCTCCTTCATTTTAGGACAGTGAGGAGGGCACGTTGGCCACCAGGAACCTTGTCAATATTTGCGGATTTGAATTTCACCAATTGAAATACAGGCCGCTGAGGGCGTTGCTGCTAATGTTACAGCAGAGCTGTGGCAACTATCGCGAAATCGCCGCGTGGGAGACTTCTCAGATGATGAGATGTGGAACTCCCAATAAGAAAAGTGTACTAGAAAAGGCGTTCTCATGCTGCCTCTTTGGAGAAGTACATTTTACGTCTGTAATGGACCAACGTTCTTTCCACTGAGTTTGCTTGCTACTCAGAGAAGAAGGTCACATAGTGCTGGTCCCACGGGGCAGGACAAGTTTTCTTGCCCGGTGGGTCAGCAGGACACAAGGACCGCATGCCCCACAATAGTGCAGATTAGCTCAGATGTTCTCAGCTCTGTGGAGCCACAGTGCTCTGTGACAGATTTCAGTTCCTGGAATAGGAAGTGCCATCCTGAGGCCACCTGCTGCTCCACTTCTATTTGCTTAAGATTGAAGAACCTTAGTAGCTACTTGAAGCAACTGGCATGGGGTGATCCTGGCTACTCACACATCAGCCCGAGGAAACAGCCTCATTGTCCAAGCTTTTCACCATGTGACCTCGAGTTTGAATGAAGGGAAGTGTTTGCTAGGGGCAGACAGAGAGCTGGTAATGATACCTGTTACGAGTCCCTGGTGCAGATATAGGGGCCACGGGGCTTTAATGCTTTTGGGATCTGTGTCGTGTGCGTTCTCTTTGGCTCCCTTAAAGGAGAATAGCAACAATAGCAACAGTATTTTATTTTTAACAATAAAACCTACATGTCAATGCAGACCCTCTGTTCTCTGTCTTCTTCAAGATTTCTGCATCTTCCTGGGGATTAATGTCAGTTCAGGGCTGGCTCCTACATCCTGGGAGAACTCATTCCTTAGTCCTAGCCTCTCAGCCCCATGCAAGTTCCCTTCTCTCTATCCCATGCTGAACCAGATCCACACTCATTCCCTTCTCTTTGAATTGAATGAAAACAAAACAAAATACCTCCTGGGGGCATTTGTGTGAAGCAGTCTTTATTGCATATTGGAGAACACAGGTGGGGGTTTAGATCCTAGCAGAGCAAACATCTTAAATGGGAGGAAAATCAGCCACCATAGCATTGCTTCTCTATTATCGTTTTTGCTCCCTTCTTTACTTCAGTAGCCCCCCCCCGCAGAAATGGAAACAGACCCTATCCTCAGTCTCTGCTCTGGGGATCTTCCTGCAGCTCCTAAGACAAACGAATGTGCTCTTGCTCCGCTAAACCATTTCCTTTAGGTCTGTCCTCATTGCCCACCAGTCTCTGCAATTGAAAGAGGGCAGCATAGCGATTATTTTCCCAGTAACATGAATTATTTCCTCTCTCTGTTCTCCCAACTTGGAAGGCAGATTGGATTAGGGTCAGTTTTGATGAAAAACAAGGTTACTTTTCCCTCCAATCTGAGAAAAATGATGTAACAGAGCATTATAAGGTGGCCATTGTGCACTGTTTCATAATGTTGTCTGTTATTACTAGTATCTTTTCCCACCCCCCTGAGGTTGACAAAAAAGTGTAGCAAATACAGCAGACATAGAGCCTTGTTAATAAAATTACTAAATTCTCCAAGGCCAACAGCCTGGTTTTGGGCCATAAAATTTCTAATCCTTGCCTGCCTACTGTTAGAAGGACCTAACTGGTTTCACAGTTTTTAAGTGTGAACCACACTGAAAGGGGATCTGGAGAGAGGAAGAGGATGTCTCTTGGGAGAACACAGAATTCCTATCATGGAACTATTCCTTCCGACTCTTCTCCACCGGCGAGAAGAACCTTGAACTTGTTTCTTTCCTTTTCCTGTACACTTGGGGATGTCAGCGCCATCTGCTTCTCCCTCTCCACTCGCTGAGGTGCTGACAATGATCTCTTGTCTTCAAATTGCTTCCTATTGGGCCAGCAGAGTGTCTGATACTAATTGGGCAGAGGAGAAAGTGGCGGGAGAGACCTGGCTTAAGTAGGAGAGGGAACAGCAGGAACATCTGAATTTCCCACCATTTCATTTGCAGAGATATTCAGATTTCCCTCCATTGTGTGGATGCCTGAAGAGATGGGATGGGGCAAAGGCCTTCTTGCAGATATCTCCAAAAAGGGCATGAGATCCCAGTTTCAAGAAAGTCTGTTGGTTGAATTTGCCAAAGGAAAGGGCTGGTGAGATGAGTACAGGGGGCCAAGCTGAAGCTGGATTTTTCAAACCAGGGACTGTGCAGAGAAAGGGCTCCTCAGAACCCTCCAATGAATGACCTCATGCATGTCCAGGGGACCAGTGGCCTGCCGTGTTGGTGGTGGTGGAGCAGCAACAACTATCAGAAAGAGATATCAGAATTGCCATCAACAACTTGTAGTTTCTCAAATCAGTCAGCGCTGCTCCCTCCCTCATCCTTTGCCTGACGTTTTGCGGGGGAGGCACACATTGGAAAATTGGAGAAGAGAGAGGGAGAAGGCAGTCATTAGGAAGTAGGTCAAGCCTTCAGTGGCATCCTGGAAACAGTTCCTATGCGCTCACGAGACTAGGTTTACATGTCAGGGATTTTGCCAGTTGTTCATTGGTAGCTTGAGTCAGCCATGGTGGGAATACTCAATATGTCACTCAACATACAGGAGAAATAAAAAAAATGCTACAAATTGGAGCATTTTAATTTTCTCCCCCTGGGAGAGCTGGTTTACCAGCATGCCCCTGCCCATGCCCCTCATCCCTCAAGTAGGTGCACTCCAGGGACAGCCAGAGCCTGAGGTGGAAACTTGTCTGATTGCTTTAATAACCAAAGGGGAGTGAGAAATTTTAACACTCGACGGAAATATAAGTAGAAATCCTGGTACCCAGCAAGATAAGGGCGGTCAACAAAACAGATTGTGCCAGTTATTAAAAAAAACACACCAAAATACCACTTTATATATTTACCATTATGACTCTGTAGGGAAGGAAAAATAAATTCCCCGCTACCCCTCTGAGTTCTAGCTGAGACCCTCACAATAAGAGATAGATTAACCAGAGAAAAACAACCCAAAATTTGTTAACATGCATTAGAGGTACCCAGGGGAAAATAAGTTCAGTAGATTAGAGTTCAATCTTAAATAGTATCTTAATAGGGCAAGGGGAGGGAGGATGTAGACCTTTTAGGGGAGAGTACATGATTTTTAGGAAAGATGAATGGGTCCTTAGAAAAATGGGCCTTTAAATGAGAGGTTTGGTAGTTTGTGACAAAGTTTGTCTGGGTGTAGTGTCAACTACCAGTCTTCTATCCTGAGACAAGAGTCAGTCTTGAGTTCCTTTTGGAGGATCTGTCCTTGGGCAGATAAAGGGAGTTCAGAGAACGTCCCCTTGCATTTGCTGTTTCTAAAGTGCCTACATCACAAAATAATCAGCTTACTAAAGTAGCATATTTTGTGGTGAAATTTTCTGCTACCCTTCACTTCTGTTACAGGTTCTATTGTCTCCCTCTCCTCCGAAATATATGTTGAAATCCTAACCCCTCTTACTTCTGAATGTGACCTTATTTGGAAATACGATCTTTATAGAGGCAATGAAGTTAAAATGAGATCATGAGGCTCTAATCCTATGGCTGGTGTCTTCATGAAAAGACATTTGGGCACAGAGGCAGATACATACAGAGGAAAGATGGTATGGAGACACACAGGGAGAAGACGGCCATCTGACCAGAATAATGTGTCTACAAGCCAAGAAAGCAAGGGTTGCTGGTAAGCACCAGAAGCTAGAAGGAAGGAATCTCCCCTACAGCGATCAGAAAAAAGTGTGGTCCTGCCAACACCTTGATTTCAGACTTTTAGCCTCCAGCACTGTGAGACATTAAACTTCTATTGTTTTAGGCCAGTTTTTGATACTTGTTATAACAGCCCTAGGAAACAAATACAGCCCCCAGATCCAATTGCAATAATTGCCATTTATTGATTATTTACAATGTGGGTGGTGTGTGCCAGCATCTTACTTTATTTATATGATGTAAGTTAATTATTACAGAAGTCCAGCAAAGATGAGAAAAGTAAGGCTTCCATTGACCATTGCCAAAGAGCATCACAGAAATTTCAGGGGAAGGAGGAACCTGAGATATCTCAGAATCAACAGGACACTATCAATAGGTTTCTCAAGGCAGACCCTGATGAGTTATTTTCATTCCATTCAGATCCCATCCATTGTTCCAATTCACTTAAAAGCTGGAAATGTATCTTTTGACTTGATGGGCATGGCAGTAGATAGGGACATGATCATGAGCAACCATACAAATAGGATATCCTCAGACAATTTGCAACTAATTCAAGCTGTTGTAATTTTTAAGTATTGAGTGCTCTGGGGAAGAAACAGGCTTAGGTATCTGGCTGGATATCTCAGCTACTTTGGGCTAAATGCTCCAGGCTCAATGATTTAGCAAGAATAAAATACCAGGGGCACAGAGCAGAGCCAAGTTGAGAAGGGAAAGTATTCTCAAATGCCTGTCTGAGAAGCAGTGAAATGGTAGCAGGGCTGTGGTTGGTTGTTAATGCCCAAGTAGCTACCAAGATTCTGGAGTCAGGAGGATTACTCAGAAGGCCAACACATGTGGGGTCAGTTGCTTCTAAACTATGACACCCAGCTAATTTTGCAGCTTTCACTTAAGTTTTGAAACTCATGACTTAGGACCTAGGATAAAAATTGGGAGTTCCAATTGCCTGGCCAGCATAGATCAGTGTTTGAGCATTGACGTATGAACCAGGAAGTCACGGTTCGATTCCTGGTCAGGGCACATGCCTGGGTTGTGGGCTGGATCCTCAGTGGGGAGCGTGAAGGAGGCAGCTGATCAATGATTCTCTTTCATCTTGGATGTTTCTATCTCTCTTTCCCTCTCCCTTTCTCTCTGAAATCAATTTAAAAAAAAAATTTTTTTTTTTTAAATTGAGTGTTTTGATCCAATATCAACTGACGTGGTAATTTTGGGGGTCAGGATATCTTAAATGAAATGAGCATTTCTGTGGCCGTCAGAAGTTGGTGGCAACAGATAGGATCTTCTGCCTTGGAGAGTATGCCTACTAGAATGAAAAGGCCACTGGAACCTTGGAAATGGTGGAGCTTTTTCTTGAATTTAAAGACTTGGTCTTTTTGTGATTGGAAGAAGCTCCAGATGATCACTGTGTTTTCCTGGTTCATGCATAGATCTCACATTTTAGACCCATGAAAAGCCTTTACTTACTAAGCATCTTTTTTGTGCTGAGCTTTATGCCAAACTACTAGGGACCCAACAATGAAAATGAGTTTCTTTCTGTCAGTAAAAGTTAAGTAAAATTCTTGTTGAGAGACAGACATTCCAACAATACCTATATGCATTGTAAAAATTAGTACTAGAAATCAGCACACAGTGTTCCCGAAGCTTTGAGTTAGGAGGGACCAACTCCCCAGTGATGGGGAGTGGGCTGTCAGGAAGGCTCCAAGGAGGAAGTGTAATTATAGGGTCGGGGTCCGTGACCAGGTTGGCAGGTGCCAGATTACAAAGGCTCTCGTGTGCCAGGCTTAAGGGAAGTATTTAAGTCTTTTAAGCTGCATGGTGACATGATTAAATGTATACTGTACACAAATCTCTCTGGCAGCAGTGTGGAGGATGAAGTGATAAAAATATATACTTTAGTTTACTTTGTTCTAAATGGCAATTTTACTTTTAACTCTATACACATCTTTTTGACTATACTCAAGTATCCAAATGCACAGGTATAGAAATCCTGTATTACATGCCTGTACTAGCTTTGTCACTGATTCAGCATATGCCTATGTTTCAACCTTATAGTTGTACAAAATTGTTTATGAAAATGCTTAAGACTAAGGAATAATAGTCTTTGTTCAAATGTATAGTCTCACATTTACCACTCTAGGCTCTCTTTTAAAATAAGTTTCTCTTTGTATCTCTGGCTTTATAAAATACATGAACAGAATTTGATAATGGATCTTTTGGAGCATGATCATGTGGTATGAAATATTCTATCCAGCAAGTCAAAAATACAATGGTAAACGTTATCCTATAGAAATCCTACAGTTCTCAAGCCATCGCTGGGATTCTTTTTCTCGTTATTTAGAAAAAAACAAAACCAAGCATTCTCATGCAGGTAAATAGTCACAAAAAACAGAACCCTTTAGTAATGCAGCCAATTTGAACTTGTTGTCTGTTTTGCCCTTATAAACAAAATTAAAAAGAGTCTGCAGGCTTTGGCTAGACATAAAGATTTATTCAAGGATCTTAGGGTTTGCAAGTTGTAAGCACAACTAGGCAATACCCAGAGTGCTCTGAAGAAGAAAGAAAAGCTAAGAGTTCTTATAGTAAAAAGTACCTTTTTGACAGGAATCAGTCCTGCATTCTTAGCTTCTGGGTTGGTCCAAGATGGTAATTCTCTAGATCAAGCATGTCAAACTCAAAGGCTCACACGGGCCAAATAAATGAGGCATATGGCCTGTGGGCTGCGAGTTTGACATGTTTGCTTTAGATGATCAGCGGTCTGGATAATGGATGTCAGGTCGTCTGACAAAGTGGACATTCCTTAGTCCTTCAGAAAGTAATCAGAGGGTTATCTGGAGGTGTGTTGTATATCTGGGCATTGATGCAAGGCTGGAAAGTTCAAAGGTTTGAGTTCCTAGGGTATTTAAAACAAGAATAGACTCTTGTCCTCATACTTCAACCGACTTGATTTTCGTAATTTAGCAGTTTGACTAGTGTGACTCTGTTTTATTTCTTCAGCCTATTCTATACGCATGGTTCTCAAATTTCAGCATGTATCAGAATACCTGCAGGGCTTGTTTACACAGTAGATGGGGTCCTGCCCCAAGGGTTTCTGATTTAGTTGGTTTGGGATGAGGCCTGAGGATTTGTGGCAGGTGATGCTGTGGCTGCTGGTCCAGGGACCACACATGGAGAACCACTGCTCTGAAATAACAATGGCTAACTGTTTGTGGGCACTTTCTGTGTTCCAACTGTGTTCGGAATATCTTACTTGTATTAGTTTATTTAATTCTTATGGTAACCCTATGATGTAGGCATTTTTAGTATCACATAGAAGGGTAGCAGAACTGGTCACCCCAAATATGCCTCTTAAGGCATAGGGATTATTTTGAGAAACAGCAGGTATAAGACAAGGTCTGAAAACTGAGTAGATCCTCCCTGTATCCAAAGAGAAGCTCCTATCACTGGAGAAGGCCCCAGGCTCCAATCTGCAAAACAACCTTACCCTTGTTTTACCAAACTTCTCCTGACAACCTCCCCATAACCGGCCGCTTCTCACTTTCTTTCCTCTGTCTTTGGCTAAAGATGGTATTGAAGTGGGAGTTCTATGCCTCCCAGAGAGCCACTCATTTTCTGTTTGTTTTTCTCTTATTAACCTGTCTTTTATTACAAGTGTCCCCTCTAAAAATCATAAGGGTAGAGGGAAAATTATTTTGCCTTCTCTATGACATTATTACAAATGAAAGCGAGATCTGAGAAAGTAAAGTAACACACTCCAGGGTCACTCAGCCAGTAGGTAATGGTTTAAGATTGAATTCAGAATCATATACGCTAGTGAATTGCTGTGATTCTTGTTTTAGTGAATTCCTATGTCCCAAACATGCCACCAATCCAGAAACTTTGGAACCCTGGGAACATTGTGTTGGTGTGTTTCAGGACTAATATTGCCTTGTAGGATATAGACGTAAATCTTTGTGAAAACACAAATATTTTGAGGTAGACATTTACTTCATCCCCCATGAACATTTCTGACCATAAAGAAATTGCCAAATCTGCTGAGTCACAACAAAAATAAAGAGCATCTACTCTTTAGTTCCGGCTTTTAGTTTTGGGAAGTGGCGGGAGAAAGAATAAATTGCCACTCACTATAGATCATTTTATTTTCATTTTATTCAGTGGCATTTACAGGGCTGTGCATGGATATGGTCTTGAGAACTTTGTGGAGATTATTTTCTCAATAGTACAGATGGCTCTGCTAGGCATCTTGGGGAATAAGAGTATGATTCGGACTCAGGGGAACTTGCCATGTTCATTACTTTGTATAAGTACTTTGGCCTCTGAACATCTAAAATGACACTGGCTTATTAACTCATTTCTAGAGTCACTGAAGGCTGAAGCTACAACTTCATGCCTGACCACACACCAGGGGTTTTTTATTGCTTATTTTACTGGCTCTTTGCCTATTCCCCTCTTTTAACCACAGCCATCTATATATATAAAGCCCAGCAAATTCTCATTCTCTCTCTCTCTCTCTCTCTCTCTCTCTCTCTCTCTCTCTCATACACAAACACACACATACACACACACACACACACACACACACACACACACACACCATATTTCATGGACATGTTAGGTCACAAAAATGTCTGCATTCTGAAGTGAAGCATAAAGCCTTTCCTCTGATTACGGCCATGCCCTGCTTAGGTTGAAAGCTGTTACCGTCTCAGCATATAAGAAAAGGGCCAACATCACTTGGTGATAAAGCTTCCTGTAGCTATAATCTCATTATCAAGGAGGAAACATTGATGCTCAATATGCCTCAGTTCAAATGTACCATCCTAGAATATGTGATGCTGTGGAAGCCAGAGGAAGCAGTAAATCAAAAGATAAAGAAGATAAAGTTGCTGCAGAGAAGATAAAGTTGGTGAGGTAGTGGGAATACTCTATCAGATTTGGTGATCAAAATATTCTGGGCACTTTTTAGTTAAGGACTGAAACTCATGGAAGCTGAGCAAGCAGTTAGGCCCCTGCTGTCTGATATTATGACATTTTGATGGATTCAGTAATCAGGGTACTTAACATTCTTCTACCAAGGTTTAGCAGCTTGAGGATGTGAGCAGAGAAGTAGAGGGTAGGGAGGTTTGGGAGGCATGGCTGGTACCTGGGGTTGAACGTTGAATAGTGGAAATGGGTTAAGGGTTGTAGTTTGTTAGAAAATGTAGCATTCACCTATCTGCCTATGGTATTTTGTTTTAGAAGGGAGACAAATGAAGGCAGAAGGCCAGAAGGGGATGTAGGACAGGATTTAAAAAATGTTCCCTGTTTCAATGTGGATCAGTGGGTCTGAGATCAAGGCCAGTCTGTGCTGATCTCAAAACGTTCTCCCACTGAACATCACAGGAGCTTGCCTTTGATCAGTTTCAGATGTTAGGGCTCTATGCTGGGGAAGTTCTGTTTGCTCCCCAGGTCCACTCTCTACCTTTCTACACTGTGCTCTGTGACGTGGGAGGATGACCTATAATGGCAACAGGTTATCTTGCCCTTGGCTTTTAAAAAATGTATATATTTCAAATAGATTTTATTGATTTCAGAGAGGAAGTGAGAGGGAGAGAGAGATAGAACATTAATGATGAGAGAGAATCATTGATTGGCTGCCTCCTGCATGCCCCACACTGGGGATCAAGTCCATAACCCGGGCATGTGTCCTGATCAGGAATCAAACAGTGACCTCCTGATTCATAGGTCGATGCTCAACCAGTGAGCCACACTGGCCGGGCCCTCTGGCTTTAGTTTGAACTTGGCCATTGGGGAACTCTAGCGTGAGATTGGATGGAGGGAGACTGTGAGGGAGCCATTCATTCCTCTGCTTCCCTTCCTACAGGGTCATCTTGGTCCTCTCCCCTTCAGACCTATAGATGGTACTAATGCTCACCTTTCTTGGCCCTTTGATTTCTCTATACTCTGCCACACCTTTACAAATGCCTACAAAAACTATTCTGCATATGCTTCACTTCCTTAAATTACCCAAGTGGAATGTTCCATCTGGACCCTGTCTGACACAACTTTTATGTAAGATTTCATTATGAAAACTTGCCATCACCGAAAACATGTTTGAAACCAAAAGACTAGGACAGGGGTTGGCACACTAGTTTCCTAAAGAGCCAGATCGTAAATATTTTGGGTTTTATGGGACATACAATCCCTGTCATCACTACTCGACGCTGCTGTTTGAGTGAGAAGGCAGCCACTGACAAGTAAATGAATGAGTGTGGCTGTGGTCCAGTAAAACTTTATTTACGAAGACAGGCCCGTGGGTTGTGGTTTCCTAACCCCTGATCTAGGACAAGCACTCTTCTCTTTAATCTGTGAGAGTGGTTCTCCATCTGGGAACATTTTGTCCCCTGTGGGATGTTTGGTAACATCTGGAGATTTTTGTTGTTGTTGTTAATCACAACTGGAGGAGGGGTTGGCATCTAGTGGGTAGAAGCCAGGGATACCAACCACTAAACATTCTATAATGCACACGGTAGCCGCCCCCCCCCCCCAACAAGAATGATCCTGCCTAAAATATCGATAGTGCTGAGGTCGAGGAATCCTGTTCTTGAAGAGATTGAGGAGATTGTCAGTTTGTTCATCATGTCACTGTGACTTTAGTGAAGAAAATAAGAGGGTTAATTTTACAGCTATTAGGACTGGTAGAGTTGAGTTTTTTTCTAGCTCTAATTTTAACATTTTACAGTCCTCCTTAGAAAAGTGGGATAGGATGCATTTATTAAGAACTGTGATGGTTTCCTCAACAACTTTTTCATCCTTCAAATCATTAGTCATATTAATCTACCTTAATTTACTCTTTTTGTTCCCTCAGTATCTTTTGGGTGGATAAAGAGAGGGTTCATGCCTCTTTTAGCAAAGTTGTGTCTGCCTGGCATCCTGAAGCTGTGTCTTCCTGGATTTTCTGAGCTTGTTCATTAAGATAGACCACCTATGCCCAGCCAGCAGGGCTCAGTGGTTGAGCATCAACCTATGAATCAGGAGGTCACGGTTTGATTCCCAGTCAGGGCACATGCCCCAGGTTGCAGGCTCAGTCCTAAGTAGGGGGCATACAGGAAGCAGCTGGTCAATGATTCTCTCTCATATTTGATGTTTCTATCGCTCTTTCCCTCTCCCTTCCTCTCTGAAATCAATAAAAATATATTAAACATAAAAAGAGAAAGTGGTTAAAGAATTACATTTGGTCCAGTGGAATAAATATGAATATGGTATAAGGGTGGGTGGTGGATGTTGCGGGGCTGGAGGATGAATAGCTGAATCTGAAACACATTAGAATACTGAAGGGGTGTGTGTGTTTTATTTGTGTGTGTGTGGGCGGGGGAGGGTGGTGCGGCCTGGTGTAATCAATTGCATTAATGATGGTCTCAGGAGTTGGGAGAGACTAAGACACTTTATTAATGGCCAGAGGGAGGAAGACTGACTGCTGGAAAATGAATGGTTAGAAAAGTATGTTGAGTAATGTGCCCCTGAGCTAGTGCTTTTGATTTTAATCTTCAGGGACTCTGTGTTTAAGACTGGCTTAAAACTTCAGAAGGGGAAAGAGAGAAATGGATAGCTTCAACATAGGTTATTGTACTGTGAGTATTATCCTTGAACCAGAGGAAAACTGCAACATTTATATTCCCTGAATTAAACCGGTATTTCTTTTGACTGATGTTTTTTGCTTAATGACAGGGGGCTATGTCTCATCTCCTCCCCCTTTCAGTATTCTAATGTTTCTCAGGTTCAGGTGTTCATCTTCCAGCCCTCCAGCCTCACCTCCTCCCAGCCCCCGCAAGCCCCACCCCTGCACACGTTAGCGGGCAAGTAGAAGAGCAAGGACACATGGAAGTCTGTGTCTGGATGACATCATATTTCGATCAATTGAACAGCCTGGCCGTGGCCTTGAAGAGATGCTTAACTTTTGGAAATCACTGCTCTATTGCAACCAATGCTATTAACTTTAAAGGTCCAAAAAGATAACATAAATAGTCACACAGGCCTTTTGAAACTCATATACAGTGTGTTAAATGGATTTAATCTCTGTCAGTGAAATATAGTGATGTTAAAACAATGTCCCTACACTGGCAAAACTCAAATTGACTGCTTAATGGAGGACAAAAATTTGGAGAACAGTGGATGAAATGTCACTTATATGTTATTTTACAGTTATTTCTGCAGGGCTCTCAAGGGAATAATTGACTTTAATGCACTGCAGTGGAAAACAGCCCTATACCTGGGCTCATCTCCTCAAAATTAATTTTAGAGTTTATTTTTTCAAGTGGCACTTTCATCACACTCTCACTTATGGATTGGCAATGCGTGACAGATCATTTTAGAATAATTCTGATCCTGAATACTAATGAAAAGAAGTGCAATTGAACCAAATTTAGCCAACATAATAAATATACAATGTAATCTTAAAGCTTAGCTAATATTATTTCCTTTGTGCCAGGCAATATACTAAAGAGTTTACATGGTTTACTATTTTAATTCTGGTGAGAAGCTGGAGGTATGTGCAATTATTGTCACCTTCATTTTGCAGATGGAAAAAACTCAGGCTTGAAGAGGTTACATAATTAGCTCAAAATCACACAGTACGTGGTGCTGTTAGAATTTGCACACAGGTAACTTAATTTCACAGCCTACACTGAACTGTCTCCTACTGCTCTCCTTTTCTGTATTTTTGGGAGTGAATAGAAGAAGATAATTTTGAGAGCACTCTGGTATGTTAGATCTTAATAACCCAGCTCATAAGACCATCTGTAATACAAACAAAACTGTGTGGTCTTGCGGAAATCGTTAACTTGCATCAATCGTTAATGCATCAAATGAGAGACTGTACTGAGTGATTTCTAATAGGTCTTTTCTACTCTATCACACTGATTCCAAGTTAGTGTATAGATTTTTAAAACCATATCCTTCGATCAAATAGTCATCTTATTAAATTATGCAGAATAGATACTTCCTAAATTCATAAAATAATTTCTCAGTCCTTTTCTGACCTTATTGGTTGACACTTAGGTGGAATCAGAAATTCCACAGTGAACAGAGAGAATATTGCTTAAGTCCTTCCTTTGTCATAAAAGGGATGTTTTGCTACTATAGAAAATTCACAGAATTTAGAACTGTCAGGGGTCCTAGCCACGGTCTAATTCAGTCCTCTGTAATGTGTGAGACCTGGATTAGATCATGGTCTAGATCCCTTTATAGTTTCCTCATCTGAAATCCAGAGAGATTCAGAGACATGTCCAAATTCACAAAGCTAGTTCCCAGTAGAGCTGGGCTACAATGATCTGGATTCAGATCCCAGGGCTTTCCCAGTGAGTCACAGCCACTTCTGCCTTCACTTCCCCAATTCATGAAAAATCACTGCCCTGTTTTAGTCTGGGTAGTGGAGTAGAACAGAAAGATCTGGGTTTGAATCTTAGCTCTATTCATACTAGATGTGAAACACTGGGGAAAGTTAAAATGAAAATCTGTGTGTATGTATAATGTTTGTGATCACCAGACTGAAGCTCAGAGCCTAGCACTGACATATCATGTTAGTGCTAAGTCATATGTCTGCAATTGTCGAAAAAGAACATATGGAAACAGAGGCCAACCACATTTGTAATTGAGGCCAAATGATGGAATAGGCTGATGTGCTGCAGCTTTCACAGTCATTTCAGTGGAGTTAAGTGATGAGAAAGTCAAGCCATGAAGGGCACCGGAGAATGGGTGAACCCAATTCCAAAGGACCCATCCTCCCCTCTTCCCAAGTCAGTGCAATGTTTACAATGAAAGGAATGGCTCCACTTTCTAAAAGCCATTACCATCTGTCCAGTTGAATTAGAGTGGTTGAATTCAACATTATTAGCATTGTTGGTCTGTTTTCTTCCAGTCTGTAAAGGTGTTTAGTCTTCTTCTTATAGAAGAACTACAATCATAAGTAGTTTATATCTCATTTCGTATTACATACGTAAGCAACATTATTATAATATACAAAATTAAGTAAGAAAAATGAGAAAGAGAGGATTTTCTTTTCCTTAAGAACTATCCATACGTTTTCTTCTGGGCATGAAAAATGCTTGATAATCCAGTACAAGGATTCTGTTTAAGTGTTAGAGATTTTTTTAGACCCAAGCATGATAGAAGTTTCATGTTTCAAATATGTTAGCTGAGACAATACCAAATGGTAAAAGACCAGTGTGGATTCAGTAATGTTTCAAAATAATTTCATTCATCACACAGGCATTTACATGCACTTTACAAAATGATAGTACATGAACATAATTGTATGCAATGCTCTTCACTACAGAATGATTTATATGAGCAAAAGACTGGGGGAAAAAACTCCCCTACCTCCTTCCCTCTGGTAACCACCATACTGTTGTCTGTGTCTATAAGTTTCACTTTTATATCCCACATATGAGTGAAATTATATGATTCTTAGCTTTTTCTGACTTATTTTGCTTAGCATGATATTCTCAAGGGACTTAAAAACCCAGTAATTTGACTGCACATCCCTAGTGAGATATAAATGAAGGTAAAAGAATAGCAACAGTCATAGTTTTCAATAATTGCTGTTAATAATTGTAATATTTAAGATGGCCAGTAGACATATGAAAAGGTGTTCAATGTCACTAATCATCAGAGAAATACATATTAAAACCACAAGGATATATCACCTCATACTTGTTAGAATAGCTAGCATCAAAAAATCAACAAACAAGAATTGGGGATGATGTGGAGACAAGGGTACCCTCATGCACTGTTAGTGGAATGATAAATTGGTGCAGCCACTGTGGAAAACAGTAAGAAGGTTCTTTAAAAAATTAAAACTAGAACTACCATATGACTCAGCGATTCCAGTTCTGAGTATTTATCCAAAGTAATCCAAAACATTAATTCAAAAAGATATATATGCATCCCTATGTTCATTATAGCATTATTTATAACTAGAGGCCCAGTGCATGAAATTCGTGTATAGGTAGGGTCCCTAGCAGCTGCCGGCTGCCGGCTGGGGCCTCCCTTTGTTCCACACTGCCCCCTGGCGGTCAGTGCATGTCATAGCGAGTGATTGAACTCCCAGTCGGTCAAACTCCCGAGGGGACACTTTGCAAATTAGGCTTTTATATATATAGACTAGAGGCCCAGTGCACAAATTCATGCATGGGTGGGGTCCGGTGGGCCCGCCCCGATGGGGGCCCATCAGGTAGGGCCGGCTGGAAGCTATAGCTTTCCCCCAGCTGGATCTAATTATACTTTTAAGGATGGCCAAAAGAAAACCCACAACAGAACTGTTTTGCACTTCACGTGCCATGAGGTGAAGTTGTTTATGTGTTGTTTTTAAACGTATAACAAGATGGATGATGGCCCTTTAATGATTTTTGCCTTCTTCCCGGGGCTCTGCCCTCAGTTTCCCCAATATGATCTTCATGTCTGTTTGTTTAACAGTGTTTCTGTTTCTGAATGTGCCTACCCTTTTCTGTTGCTCCTGGCAGCCTGCGGGTCCTCTTTGCCACCCCTTTTAAAGAGAGATTGAAAGCTCACCTAATCTTCAAGGCACCGCAATTTTACAAAATCCCCACCCAGCCTCTCTACATTCCTTAGCAAAGGGCTGCCATCCCGTTAATGCTTAGGTTGTCTTTTTGGCTAATTTGGAAGGTCTCCTGGGGCTGTGGGCCATGCAGGGAGAATTCCACACCTTGGATGCAATATTAGCAGAGTCCTCTGGAGACTCTGGTCAGAGACAGAAGGGACTGATAATTATTTTCTTGTGCTTTCACTAAATGTACACGCACCAGGGAGTTAGGCAGTGATTTAAGGGTGGTGGGATCCCGCTCAGGGGTGGGGCCGGCCAGGGCGAGGGTCCGTGGGCAGTTTGCTGGCTGGCCCCGTCCCGTATTGGGGTGGGGGGGCCCACTCAGGGGCAGGGCTGGCCGGGGCGAGGGGCCATGGTCATTCTGGTCGTTCTGGTCATCCCACCATTCTGTTACCGGGTTTTTATTATATTGGACTAGCGTTCCCGTTGCAGGAAAAATCCTGCAATAGGATTTCCTGCTGCACTCTACCCCGCCTCCGCTCCGCCCTTGTCGCCCGCCCCGCCTTCTCCGCCAGCCCGCCTGCTTTTCCCTTTGCCCCCGGCCCTGACTTCGCTCCTCCCTTCTCCCCCCCCCCCCCCCCCCCCCCCCCCCAGCTTGCTTGCTTCTTCGAAGCTTTACTCCCTTCTGCAGCTCTTGGCTTCTTTCGATGCAGTCTTGATATGCAAATTAGCCGCCATCTTTGTTGGGATAATTTGCATACTCGTCCTGATTGGTTGGTGGGCGTGGCTTGGCTGGTGGGCGTGGCTTGGGTGTAGCGAAGGTGCAGTCAGTTTGCATATTTGTCTATTATTAGATAGGATAGCCAAGATGTGAACCTAACCTAACTGTCCACTGATAGACAATTGGATAAAGGAGATGTGGTACATATATACAATGGAATATTACTAGGCCATAAAAATGAAATCTTATCATTTTCAATAATATGGATGGACTTACAGAGTAATTTGCTAAGTAAAATAAGTCAGAGAGACAAATACTTTATGATTTCATTTATATGGGTAATCAAAAGAACAAAATAAATTAAAAAAAAACAACCCAGAAACAAACAAATACAGAGAAAAAAACAACAACAAACTGATGGTTGCCAGGTAGGAGAGGGGTAGGAGGCTGGATGAAAAAGGTGAAGGGATTACAAAGTACAAACTGGCAGTTACAGAATACTCACAAAATTGTAAACTATAGCATAGGGAATATAGTCAATAATATTGTCATAACTATATATGGTGTCAGATGGGTACTAGAATTATCAGGGGGATCACTTCATAAGTTATATAAATGTCTAACCACTATGTTTTACATCTGAAACTAATATAATATTGAATTTCAACTGTAAATGAAAAAATAAGAACAATTAAGAAACAATATTGATATTGTTACTCTAGAAGTATTTTATATGTGCATATATTAATGTAATCATATTTTACTTTATCATAAGTTATGGATGTACAGATATTAGAATAAAAGCTAAACATGATTATGTTAATATTATTAGGAACCAAGTTTCTCAGAGTAAACTAAAGCAGATAAAACATAAAATTAAAGAAGTTAGTAATAACCTTATTATCATAAATTTATTAAAAATTAATTATTTCTAGTTCGGTTCCCCGAAAAGACCAAGCAACAATTACCAAGCCAGTAGCATTAGCAACAAACTCCCCTCGTGCCCAGATGGTGCTCTCGAAATACCATTTCCACTAAAAGGAATGAGGGCTCCTTGGAGAATTGGTTAATTTCAGATATTGTCAGAACACATACAAAAGTGCCTGTGATATTGATCATACTGGAAAGAAGGAAGCTATAAAAGACTCTCTGGGTTGTATCAAAAGAACTCAGGAGCTACCCACCATCCAGAGATGCAAAGATTTGAAAATTATTAGGAATAACAATTCTTAATTCACAATGATATGAATATACTTAATAATTCTATCATAGATGTTCATTGTTAAACATAATGAAACCTTAGAGGCAACTTAAATATTTAAAACTAACAATATGTACTTATATATAGGAATGTCATTTAAACCTTGTAGAAAAATAGTTTATGATTTAGGAAAATGTTTACAATATATACTGAGTGGCCAGATTATTATGCATTCAGAGATCATAATAATCTGGCCACTCAGTGTATTATTAAGTAAAAAAATTATAAAATAGCATGCCTGCAGTAAATTTCCATTTGTTAAAAACAATATATGTACAAAAATGTGCATAGAAAGAAAACTATATGAATACACAGTTAAATGTGAGTAATTATTATATTTATGTGGCAGGATTGCAGGCAGTTTTACTTTATCTTCTCTTTATTTTTCAATTTTGTATAGTTATCATGCATAGTTTTATATTTTTTAATAGAAAAGATGCTGTTTACCAAATATTCATTTAACCCCAAAGTGCAAGTATTTTTTGAAATAGAAACATTTGAGTGGAAAGATATATTATTTTTCAGACTATAGAAAATGCCTGCAATCAGAGATTTGATACTCTGGCTAGGAAACTACTGATCTGGTTCAACTATTTTCATTTTAAAGATGAGCAAAGAAGACCCCCTGCCCCCTCAGAGTGAGTTGACTAGGCTAAAGCTATCTTTACCAAGCAAAGGAAAGAAAAAAGTCAAAAACAGAAAATGTGGTTATAGTTTTAAAATTACATTTGCATTATTTTGAAGTTAACCTGGATCCTCCATCTGTGTGCAGAAGGCTTTGTGCTTCTCTCCCAAACCTAGAGAAAAATGGCCTTTGGTACAGATAATTTTATCACGGAGTGATCTTTATGAAGCTTAAATCTGGTCAGTATAGATTTATAGTGATTATGTTGCACCTCAAGAGATTTTAAAATATATATATATTTCAGAGAAAGGAAGGGAGAGGGAGAGAGAGATAGACACATCAATGATGAAAGAGAATCATTGATCAGCTGCCTCCTGCATGCCCCCCTACTGGCGCTGGAGCCTGCAACCCGGGCATGTATCCTGCTTGGGAATCAAACTGTGACCTATGGTTCATGGGTAGACATTCAACCACTGAGCCACACTGGCTGGCAAGAGGTATCTTTTATGCATTGTTGTAACTAGCAGGCAATTCAGCATTTGAGAGAAATTTGGCCTAGGAACCTTCTCCAAGGTGCGCTACGTAATTCCCAAGGAGACTGACACCATCAATCCTCGATCCCGATGCAGCCAAGGAAAGTGCTTTGGCACAAGAGGGAGTGTGAGTGTTTACATCAGGCTTATTAAACTCATTTTCAGCTGACTCGAAGCATAAAGCAAAAAGTGTTTGCTGGGGCAGCAGAGTATAATCAGCCACGGTTTAGGGCATAAAGAAGGGAAACACCCAGTGGAGAACAGAATAGAAACCTCTACAGGGAAATGATCTCAGCAGGCTTGTATTTTTCAAATTTATTGTATTAAACATGTTTGTTTCAAAAGGAATTGAACAAGAAAACTAGATAGATGCCCGGCCAGTGTGGTTCAGTGGTTGAGCGTCGACCCAGGAACCAGGAGGTCACTGGTTCAATTCATGATAGGTCAGGGCACATGCCCGGTTGCGGCTGGATCCCCCTTGGGGGCGGGTGGGGTGTGTGCAGGAGGCAGCCGATGAATGCGCTCATGGATGTTTCTATCTCTCTCTCTCTTCCACTCTCTCTAAAAAATCAATAAAAACATATTTTTTTTAAAAAGAAAACTAGATAAAGTAAAATGTGGTTAAAAAACAGAGAAACTAGGAGACCTGTCAACATCTGTGGATTCTGGGGTGGGATGACAGGCTCTGTAGCCAGACTGAGGCAAGCGAAGGGGTTCGACACTAGTTTTCCCCCTCCTACCCTAACTCTGAAACCAGTGCGCATGACAGAAAGCTTTTTTCTGCCCCAACTGGCTGGTTTCCTACCTTATCAGAGTTGAGTTCTGCTCTGATTTTCTTTGGATGTTGGCTGAACTGAGGGTGCAAGGCAAAGCAAAAATAAAGATCTCACAGAAAGCAAACTGGTGGTTGCCAGGTGTTGGGGGAAGGGGTATAGGGAATGACTGCCTAAAAGGTAGAGTCTCCTTTTGGGGTGATGAAAATGTTCTGAAACTAGAGTGTGGTGATGGTTGCAAACACTGTGAATGTACTAAATGCCACTGAATTCCACGTTCTACAGTGGTTAAAAGGGTGGGTTTTGTGTTTTGTGAATTTACCATAATAAAAAAATAAAGGCCTGCAATGTAGTCCATGGGGATGCATGATTATGAGGAAGAATGGGAGATGCTGGCATCCTGGAAGCCAAAGGGAGGCAGCGAGAGGATGAGGGGCTGTGGGGACTGAGCTAGAATCAGTCCTTCTGGTTCTGGTCTGAGTCCTGATTTTCTTTGGTTAATCCATATTTAGTTCTTTCTTAGCATTAATTCAGCTTCTAGTTCATTTTACCCAAGATTTATACAGAAGTCATAAGCTAGCTGTCTTAGAGTCTAATGTAGTTTGTAGATCCTCCCCCCCGCCCCCCGCCCAGCTGTATGGTTTATTTTATCATTTATGTTTATTGAATATTTTACTTTATGTTATTATGTATAAATGTCTTCAATTGGGGTATACTTGTTCCAATGTTGTATGTCCCCATGGATCCTTATTATTTTGAACTATTCCTGCTTCATTCATTTATAATACATGTCTAGCCCATGAAAGCATCTGTGATGGCAGCCCCTGATTTTTAAGGAACTTATTCATGCAGAGCACAATGCTAGATATAGTTTACTCTAAATGTGCTCTTGCTCACACAGTCTTCTTAGGCTGAAGACACAATGTCAATATCTTATTACAACATGGGTAAGGTAAGTACCCAAATGGTAATACAAATTAAGTGTATAGAGAATAAAGAGGAATGCAAAGATCATGTAATATCTCTGCTCTTTGCATTGAGATTTTATTGCAGTGAAAGCCGTTAAAGAAGACAAATGCTATTACTTAAGAATCTGGGAAGAAATACCATCTAATCTGTAACTAATAGTCATCAGAGCATAACACTTTATTGTAACACATTTTTTCTTGGGCATGAGGGGTGTATTGCATCCTTAATGAAAACAATTTTGGCAGAATGAAATGTATATGAAAAACATATACACTTGGATTCTTAGCAATTTAACAGCAATGCTCTCAGGAAATAAAGCTGCTATTTATTGATTCCTTCTGTGTGCCTTTCAGAGGTTATTACAGATAATAACAACAACCCTGTAAGATAGGGTATCAGAGGACAACCTTGACATTAGCGGGGGGACCGCTTGAATATTTTGTAAGTCCTTAATTCCAAAATGTGCACACGACTTTTGGCTTTCCTGAATTGCATTTCCTTTGAGAATCAGATATTAAGCAAAATCAGATATTACTTGTGGATATTCTCATGTCTCATTAAAATGTTTTTCCAATTCTTAGAGCTTTAATTTTATCTCTGTTTTGATAGTCATTGTAATAAACAAATAGACCAAAATCACCTGAGAGAAAGACTCCATAGGAAATGAGTAGAGAACAGGAGCTGGGCAGTCAGCTAAGATCACTCACTGTCTAAGGATTTGTTTGGCACATCCACCTTCTAGTACTGCCAGAGTCTGCTTATTCTTATATCCGTGTTCTGCTGGAGCAAACAAGAATTTGCACAACTTTCTGGAGACCTTTTATTATTATACTAGAGGCCCAGTGCACAAAATTTGTGCATGGGGGAGGGGGTATCCCTCAGCCCAGCCTGCATCCTCTCCAATCTGGGACCCCTCGAGGGATATTCAACTGCCCATTTAGGCCCGATCCCAGGATCGGGCCTAAACAGGCAGTCGGACATCCCTCTCACAATCCAGGACTACTGGCTCCCAACCACTCGCCTGCCTGCCTGCCTGCCTGATTGTCCCTAACCGCTTCTGCCTGCCAGCCTGATCACCCCCTAACCACTCCCCTGCCAGTCTGATCGATGCCTAACTGCTCCCCTGCTGGCCCGATTACCCCTAACTGCCTTCCCCTGCCGGCCTGGTCACCCTAACTGCCCTCCCCTGCTGGCCTGGTCACCCCTAACTGTTCTCCCTTGCCAGGCTAGTTGTCCCTAACTGCCCTTCCCTGCCGGCCTGGTCGTCACCAACTGCCCTCCCCTGCCAGCCTGGTCCACCCCAACTGCCTTCCCCTGCCAGTCTGGTTTCCCCCAACTTCCCTCCCCTGCCGGCCTGGTCCCTCCCAACTGCCCTCC
The DNA here is from genome assembly GCF_027574615.1 of Eptesicus fuscus. Lineage (NCBI taxonomy): Eukaryota > Metazoa > Chordata > Mammalia > Chiroptera > Vespertilionidae > Eptesicus > Eptesicus fuscus. The sequence continues at coordinate 37,909,314 of NC_072487.1, forward strand.
CCTGCCAGCCTGGTTTCCCCCAACTGCCCTCCCCTGCAGGCCTGGTTCCCCCCAACTGCTCTCCCCTGCAGGCTTGGTCTCCCCCAACTGCCCTCCCCTCCAGGCTTGGTCCCCCCAGCTGCCCTCTCCTGCAGGCCTGCTCACCCCCAACTGCTCTCCCCTGGTGGCCGGGTCACCCCTAACTGCCCTCCCTTGTAGGCATGGTCTCCCCAAACTGCCCTCCCCTGCTGGCCAGGTCACCCCTAACTGCCCTCCCCTGCTGGCCTGGTCACCCCCAACTGCCCTCACCTGCCAGCCTGATTTCCCCCAACTACCCTCCTGGTCCCTCCCAACTGCCCTCCCCTATAAGCCTGCCCTCCCTCCCCCAACTGCCCTCCCTTTCAGGCCTGGTCCCTCCCAACTGCCCTCCCCTGCTGGCCTTCTTGTGGCAGCCATCTTTGACCACATGGGGGTGACCATCTTGTGTGTTGGAGTGATGGTCAATTTGCAAATTACTCTTTTATTAGATAGGAGGACTAGTATGTCCAAATTTTTTTAAATGTTTCAATCTTTGCACAGGACATTTACTATTGAGTAAAAGCTAGTGTATATTTGAGGATCAGATCTTTTCTTCTATATGAAGTGGACAATCAAGTGTGTTGCTCATTGCTTTGCCACTAGGAAGATTTCCTTTTACCTTTCTTCTTTGAGGCCACCCACCCTAAGTGGGGATGTAATGTAACAGTGGTCTATTTCTAGCTGGTGCTAATAAATTTATACCAACCCAGTAATGAACCAAGACTGAGTTATTTCTTCACCGTTGGTGGTTTGCAGGGAGCATTTGCGGCAGCTGCCTATGGACCACAGGGAGCAGGCACATGCAGTGTTGCTGCTCAAATCTACTACTCACCTGCAGTGTGTTCTGGCAATAGTGCCTGTGTGTGGCTCAAGTGCATCTACCCTACAGGACCCACTTGGTGAGGGATGAGGAGACTGCACAGTGGTGATGATGACCTGGAGAGGAGTGGGTTAAGTTCTGGGGACAGGTGGGTCTGAGTGGATGTAGGTGAGAGGCATGTAAACAGAACAGGTCATGAGTTTGATTTTGGAAATGAGGACTATTGAGTACCTGTGTGGCATCTGAATATAGATGTTGTGGTGTTTCTAAAACATGTTGCAAATTCTTTGCATTCCTTCTGTGGAGTCTTCATCTCTTCCCCTTGAATCTGGATGGGGCTTTGTGATGATCTTGACAAACAGAATGTGGCAGATATGGTGCTATACACAAGGCTAGTTTGGAAAATGCTATACTGGTTTTTTTGGAGACACTTGTTCTTGTATTTGTCAATATCCTTCAGCAAAAACCCACCAGGAACACATTTGTAGTTAAACAACTTGTATTTATTACTTGTAGAAGGGAGAACATACATCCTAGAGAACCATGGGGTATTTCAGTAAGAAGTTGTTAGGAAGAACCTATTATAGGATTTGGGCTTTGGTTGGTTGGTTCAGGCAGAGGTTTAAGAAAGCAGGGATTTGGTTTAGATTGGATGCAGGGATTAGATTAGCAGGGATTTGGTTTAGATTTAGTCAGAAAGTGGGAGTAATTCTATGGTTGGATTGTTTGTGGGCACCATAGTGACCTTGGTTTTGTCTATGCTTAGACCAAATTATGAAGTGGCCTTGTTTTATTTCATGTCATCATGGTCTCAGAGTAACCTTGTCTGAGGTTGGTATTTCATGAGATTGTTTATGTCCAATAGGAGAGTAACATGGCCTAGTTGTGAATGTTAGATCAATTCTGGACATGATAACATCAGTTCTGAACTTGAGTTCTTTTTTAGAGAAGTCTGGCTACCTGGAGGCCACCATATAGAGTGATCACATACATACATATAGAGAAAGAGTTCAAGTCTCCAGCTATTGACCTGGGTGATAGATATTTGAATTAAGAAGACTTTGAGATGACCTCATTTTCAGCCATTGTCTCACTACAACTGCATGAGAGCTGTGTATGCATTAAGAATCTGCCTAGCTCCAGATTCATACATAAAATAAATAATTCTCATTGTTTGAGTCACTATTTTGGGGATGGTTTGTTGTGTAATAATAGGTAACTGATACAGATATCTGGTAGGCAATTGGCTCTATAGGTCTGGAGCTCAGGAAAGAGCTCTGAGTTGGAGGTATAGATTAGGAAGTTCTTTAGCGAGGAGAAAGTCATTGAAGTCATATTAATGGATGAAATCACCAGAGAGATAATGTACATTGAGAAAGGAAAAAAAAAGAACCTGTAGTGGCACCTTTAGTAATAACACTGAAGGGATCAAGAAGAAAGAATCATGTGCAAGGAGACTGAGGGGGAGGGGTGGTTGGACAAGGTGATCAGATGACAATTAAGAAAGACGTCAGGAAGTCAAGAATGAGAGCATGCAGAAAGAAGGATTGTTTTCCAATCAAATTCTGTGGAGGAGACCAAGTAAGACAAAGACTGAAAAATACCCCTGGATTTAGCAACAATGAGTTTATATTGTTGGTAAAAGTAGTTTCAGGGAAATTGTGGGCTAGTCAGTAATGGGGGCAGAAGCCACATTGCGGAGTTAACGAGGAAAGAGAAGATGAGAAGGAGGGTACCAATGCCTGTGTTGTTTTACTACATCGTGTTGGGTATCTCCATACCATTTGTCTCTATATAATTATTTTTCTATAATTCAATAACCCATAACAATCACATCATGTCTTGAAACCTATAATTCCACAATAATATAGATAGTATCCTGATGTAGATTCACTATTATACTTTAACCTGCAGTTTCCACTTATAAATATATTACTGTGTGTGTATTATTGTAGTTACTTTAAGTCTCTTATTGTTTCTCTTGCAATTAAAATACTTTACTATTTTAAATAGTACCCAGTGCTCAGTGTTCCCTGGTGCCTTGTAATTACTTCAGAAAACAATCTCAGTTTAAACATTATAAACTCTTGAGTCATCTCTGCAGGGGGAATATCTTACTTTTGCCAGAGAAGTCTGGGGAAAATTATCCTAGGCACAGCCTGCTAATTCATTGGCCTGCTTGTCAAGGCTGCCATTCCAGGTCACCCTCCTGGGAGGCTGGTGTGGGACTCTGCTTATACAAGTGGGGGGTCAAGGCCTCCTTGGCGCAATGAATGAGTTGCCAGGGGTTTGTGGAGAGGAATTCTTCTTAGTTCTACCTGTAAGTAGATCTTGCTGTAATGACCTATAAAGGCTTCTCTAAGCCTCTCTTTCCCACCTCCTCTTTTCAAGGGAAAATTTTTTAAAAATACATTTTTTATTGCATTTTAGACAGAGAGGAAGAGAGAAACACCAGTGTGAGAACTAAACATGGATCGGCTGCCTCTTGCATTTCCCCTACTGGGGATTGAGCCCACAACTTGGGTATGTGCCCTGACCAGGTATCGAACTGGCAGCCTTTTGGTGCACAGTGCACAGGATGACACCCAACCAACTGAGCCACACCGTCCAGGGCTTCAGGAGGAAATCTTACCCCACCTCCTTCATTATTTGCTTCTTCATAGATGCATGGAGGCAAACACTAAGATGAGCATGGGAGTAAGGCCTTCCTGTGAAGTATTTACATTTCAAAGGACTTGAACTTTATATTTCAAATGTCACTTCCAGATGAGGGTTTATACACAGATAAAACACAACTAACTGATTTGCAAGATAATGCGCAGCATATACTTTAACTCCTGTTGCATTCCTCGGCTACACTGGTTGCAGCATCTTTTCACAAATCCTATGGAGTCTTTGTAAATAAATATCACCACAGAGTGTATTGTACTTAAAAACATTCTTTTTTTTAGATGTAGAAGTTTAAAATGTACTCTTATTTTTGAAAATCTTTTTTGGGGCATTTCTTCATGTTTTTAGATGCCAGAAACTTCTAAAATGGAAAATTCTTGGGCATTTCTCAGTATCTGCGAAATCCTGCCTGGGGCAACAACTTTGACTCTCGGTGGAAGGAACTGTGGGGTGTGGGGGGTGATCCAGAGTGTTCAGAGGGGCTTGGGAAAGGAAGAAACCAAATCCTTAAGTATTGAGCACGTTTTTGTGCTCAGCACTGTACTTCAGGCTTCACCTGCTACATTTAATTAAGTAGAATTCATGGAGTGAGCCCAAGAACACAAAGTCCTGGGGAAGATGGTCTAAGTTGTCATCAGAAGGGACTTAAAAACAGTTTAAAGTGGGGCTTGGGGTAAGGGTAGAGGGAAAAAGATCTTGCCAGATTTACTCTGCACAAATCCTTGTGTCATCCTCATTCGTGTAGTCTTTGTGACTTCTTGTCTGGGTTCATCTGGTTGGCAGATGCATGCAGCTGCCTGTTGGCCTCAAGGAAGGCATAGGGAAGGCACTTGGGAGTGGTGGCCCTGTGATGATAAGGCGGACTAAGCCAAGCCTCAGAGGGCTGCAGCTGTGTGAGCGGTCACGTCATAGGTGTGCTCGGGGGTGCTCGAGTCCATGCTGAAGGTATCACCGATTTAAATAGGATTTTCAACTGTGAAGATGTCAGTCTTTTTAGTGTGGCCCAAGTGAGTATATTTTTAGAGATGAAAAGTAGAGCATGTTCCAAAAGTGCTTTTTAACTGCCATCAGGAATAGGAGGACTTTTATTTATAGTAATTTCAAGTCCATAAATACATTCAGCCATAGTACAGTGGGGCAAACAACCAAAAAACTAAGCAGTAGATGATTAGATTGTATGTTATTTTACAGAGAACCTATTTCTCTTGCCTTTAGAAAATATAGGCCTTTTTTTTTTTTTTTTAACTATGATTAAAACAGATTCTTTTCTAAGATTTACTTAAAATGAACATTTCACCTAGGCAGCAAGAATATGGACAATACAATTGATCTTGTCTCTTGGCCTTGATGATTCAAAAGAAAATACACACACAGGAAACAAATCATTTGAATTTGTTAATATGTATTACTAGAGGCCCAGTGCACGAAATTCATGCACTTGTGGGGAGGGTGTCCCTCTGCCCAGCCTGAACCCTCTCCAATCTGGGATCCCTCGAGGGATGTCTGACTGCCGGTTTAGGCCTGATCCTGCAGGAGGGAAGTTAGGGGTGACCAGGCTCACAGGGATCAGGCCTAAACTGGCAGTTGGACATCCCTCTCACAATCTGGGACTGCTGGCTCCCTGTCTGATTGCTCCTAACTGCTTCTGCCTGCCAGCCTGATCACCTCGTAGCTACTCCCCTGCCAGCCTGATTGATGCCTAACTGCCCTCCCTTGCCGGCCATCTTGTGGCGGCCATCTTGTGTCCACATGGGGGTGGCCATCTTGTACAAGGGCATGATAGTCAATTTGCATATTACCTCTTTGTTATATAGGATAATGTAAATATACATGGAATAGACATGTACACAGAATGGAATATTCAGGAATAACTAGAAAAATATCTACTATTTATTGAGCCACTACTATATGCCAGATTCTTTACTTATATTCACTACATCATTTAAATTAAAATGATCCTATAAAGTATGTTTTATGATCACCATTTGTCCCAAAGGTGTTTCAAAGATATTAGGTAATTATTCCAAGGATACTGAGCTGGTTGTAACAGAGCTAGAAATTTGAACCTAGGTTTGGCTGACTCTGAAGCTTATATTTTTTCCAAACAATCTGCTTTTCAAAGTCATGACAACTACTGGGAATGGCACTGAGTTGTACTATACTGTCCATATTCAATGGACTATTTGCTTAGCTTCCAGGCACAATGATAAATGATGTGGAATCTAGGGATCAAAGTTCAGGTGTTCCTGCCCTTATGGAACCCATGGGCTAGTGGGGAAGTCTAAAAAGAATATTAATGAATATGAACATATTGGGCATTGACATCCATCAAGGTCAAACTCTGCAAAACTCTATCAGTGAATTCTGCCTTTAAGTTAGAGTGATCAAACCAGTGCTGAGGTGAAATGCCAGCTGGAACCTCAGCAAACAGTGGTAACTCTCAAAACATAAATTGCTTGGGGACACAAGGAAATAGGAGAAACTATCCAAGAACTTCACCAAATAGGCATTGTATACCCTTCTCATAGTGCTTTCAATAGCCTGGCATGGCTGGTAGAAAAGCCATGTGGCTCATGGTAGATGACCATGGACTATCGAGAATTAAATATCTATGCAGTATGCCCATCACTGCCACCATCTTGGATACCCTGGTCACAGTACTAGCAGTGTACCGTGCTGTACCGGGCTTAGCATATGCCCCTAGGAGGGGCCACATGGAGCTTTCAAGTGCTTCCCCAAGGCCAGCTGCACAACCCTGCAATGTCTGGAGATCTGTCCCTGTTCTCCTTCCCCATGTCAGCAGAATGTACCCATTACATGGATGATGTAATGTTGACATGTGAAGATGTGTCCCTGCTGCAGGACACTGCAGAAATGGTTAGTGACAAGGTGCAAGCTCATCCAACCCCTAAGAATGTGAAAGGGGTGCAAGTTTTTGTAGGAATTTGGGGTTTGGGGAGGACTTTTATTCCCCACTGGGCACAGCACCTCTATCTTTATGCCACCTAGAAAAGAAAGGACATGTGTGGGTCTGGGGATCAGAACAACATCCACCTTTGAGAAGGCAACAATAGTAGTGAAGCAGATTTCAACTCCGGGCCTCTTCCAGGCAGGGCTTCCTGGAATGTGCCTGTGATTCCGGAAGATAAGGGTCACACTCTCTGGCAGAAACCACAGAAGAAGAGAGTCCTTTAGGATTTTGGTCCCAATTCTGGAAGGACCAGAAACCCGATATAACCCCCTAGAAGGTTCTCAACCTTCCTAATGCCGCGACCCTTTAATACAGTTCCTCATGTTGTGGTGACCCCCAACCATAAAATTATTTTCGTTGCTACTCAATAACTGTAATTTTGCTACTGTTAATGAATCGTAATGTAAATATCTGTGTTTTCCTATAGTCTTAGGCTCCACTGTAAACAGAACCAAGCCAATTGTGCCAGGGATATAGGATGGATATCATGGAACTGTGCGGTCAGTCTGTCACATGAAAGGATAGAGACCGGTTTGGTACCGGCAGACTGGCTGAATGCCAAGGTATTTATTGGGTAGTGCCAAATGGGACCTGATATTTGTGTGGCACAGATCTTTGGCCATGGCTTTCATTCAGGTTGTTGAGTTGCTGCACCCTGGGTTTTCCCCGGGTATAGGAGAGAACCTGCCCCATAATACAAAAGTTGCCCACCTCCCTCTTCTCAGGGCTAGAGGGGCTCGTTCTGTTTTCTACCGGTCCGTTCTGTTTTCCACTAGTATGATTGATCATCTGCCACAGTCCATGGGCCTGGAGGACCTTAGAGCACACAAAGAAGCCCTTAGTACATTCACCCAGCAAGCCTTAAATGATAGCTAGTAAGCCTGTCTTTGCTGAATACTGAAATGTCTCTAATGAGAAAAACTGTCCTCCAAAATAGGATGACTTTGGAGGTTATTACTGCCTCACAAGGCGGCACCTGTGCCATTATCTAAGCAGAATGCTGTGTGTTTATACTTGATGACTCAGCTAATGTATCATCTTTATTAAAGTACATGTAGATACAAGTGAACACCCTGAGTGACTCAACTCCCAGCCTAAGGAATTTAATAAATCAGTGGTATGGATGATAGGGCTTTGGTGGAAAAATTGTTACTTACTTTTGGAAGCATTCTCTTAATCTGTGTTTTCTCTTGCATGTGCCTACATTGTTGCTAGGGTTTCTGCCTGTAGTGCAGCCAGATAGCCGCCAATGAGCCAATTCCATGCTGGTGAAACCCCTTGCTCAGGTCACATTGTGGAAAGGGTCAGGGAGGGTGCATGTAAGATTGTAAGAGCCAGTCATGAGGAGTCTTGGAGGAGGTCATCAAGAGGACATGACCCTTGAGCAGGACCTGAGCAATCAAAGGCTCCTCCCCGACTCCCCTGTCCTTGGAATGTACGTTCCACTTGCCTTCCCCAAATCAGAAGCTGTCTCAAGGACAGTCTTGTCACAGTAAGGAGGTTGTTGAGACCATCTGGATGATATACATAAACTGTTAAGGCCTCTACATAAACTTTTAAAATTTTGGTGGGCAGGTGCAGAGATCTACTCCTGTTGTGGCTGCCCAAGACAAAGCCTTGTAAGTTCCCTTGCTTGTTAACACAGCCACCTGCCAATCTGGAGTGGCCTGCTTCTTTTTCCCCTCTCTCCTTGACCTCCCTATACGGTGCCAGTTTCAGATTTCACCAGGGAATTCCCAAGGTTTTGAACCAACATACGCATACTGCTAGTGTTCTTGATTTGAGCTTCTCTAGATGAGATTTGGTCTTGCTTTACATGTCTAGTGGCTCTGTGTTTCCATTGTCTGTGAAATTACTGTTCCTGTTTTTGTTCATTGTTTTCTTGGGTTATATATCATTTTATATATTCAAATCTTTGCCCTTTTTTTCCTTTTGGGGTGCTCATCTTCTTGTTGGTAGGTAGTAGAAATTCTTTATTCTTATACTTTTATTAGAGGCCTGGTGCATGAAATTCGTGCACGGAGGGAGGTTGTCCCTCAGCCCAGCCTGTAGCCTCTCCAATCTGGGACCCCTCGAGGGATGTCCGACTGCCCGTTTAGGCCCGATCCCAGTGGGCCTAAACGGGCAGTCGGACATCCCTCTCACAATCCAGGACTGCTGTCTCCCAACTGCTTGCCTGCCTGCCTTCCTGATTGCCCCTAACTGCTTCTGCCTGCCAGCCTGATCACCCCCTAACCACTCTGCTGCCAGCCTGTTTGCCCCCAACTTCACTCCTCTGCTGGCCTGGTCACTACTAACTGCCCTCTCCTTCAGGGTTGATCACCTCTCAACTGCCCTCCCTTGCAGGCCTGGTCCTTCTCAACTGCCCTCCCTTGCAGGCCGGGTGCCTCCCAACTGCCCTATCCTGCTGGCCATCTGTGGTGGCCATCTTGTGTCCACATGGGGGCAGGATCTTTGACCACATGGGGGCAGCTATATTGTGTGTTGCAGTGATGATCAATCTGCATATTACTCTTTTATTAGATAGGATAGAGGCCTGGTACAGGGGTGGGGGCCAGCTGGTTTGCCCTGAAGGGCATCCCGGATCAGGTGGGGGTTCCCTTGGGGTGTGGGGTGGCCTGAGCAAGGGGCCTGTGGTGGTTTGCAGGCCGGCCACGCCCCCTGGCAACCCAAGCAGAGGCCCTGATATCTGGAATTTATTTTCCTTCTACAATTGAAACTTTGTAGCCTGGAGCAGAGCCAAGCCTGGGGCTCCCTCCGAGGCCCGCAGCCATTTGTGTTGGGGTTATAATTGAAACTTTCTTGCTTTAATCGGGTGAGCCCGGCCAGGGTGTTCGGAAAGCTTTGCTTCCCCTGTTGCCGGCGGCAACCCTGGCCTGCTCTCTCAAGCTCCATTCTGCCGCCATTTGTTTGAATTTGTTTACCTTCAATAATTGAAACTTTGTAGCTTGAGTGGAGGCTTAGGCCTGGCAAGGGCAGGCAGAAAGCTTGGCTTCCTCTGTTACCTAGGAAACCTTGCTCTCTGTGGCTGTAGCCATCTTGGTTTGGGTTAATTTGCATACTCGCTCTGATTGGATGGTAGGTGTGGCTTGTGTGCGTGGCTTGTGGGTGTGTCGGAGGTATGGTCAATTTGCATATTTGTCTATTATTAGATAGGATGAAGTGCTGTAAATGTCTTCTACTTTGAAAAATTTCTTTGAAACATCTTTGGATAAATAGAAATTTCTTATTTTAATGTAGTTGGATTATGGTATAATATATAGGTTTTGTAATATAGAAATCCACATCTGAAACCTATATATTCATGTTGACCAATGTCACCCCAATCAATTTAATAAATAAATATTTAATAAAATAATGTAGTTGAATTTATTCTTTCTTTTATGGCTTCTGTCTTTAATATTTTATTTAGTATTGTTATTATAATTTTCTGGATACAAGGTTTACAGAACATCATTTGTTAATTTATCCATATACTTCTTATGTGTTTTTTTTTGTCAGAAGAGTATTTAGAGTTACTTTATATATAACTTAATATAAATTAAATTACATATTTTTCTTACTCTAGATTATAGCCCCAATGATTTGCAATAAAACTTCTTAATCTCTTTAAAAAATCAAGTTAAAGAGCCATTCTGGGCATCTATAAATATGAGTACTTGTATCAGTAATATTCTATTTTATCATTACAGTTAGTCTAGTGTCCAAATAGGAACAAACTCCGTGAGCACCAGCCTTACAGAGCTTTAGTTTGAGTCATAATTCCGAAGATGCTACCAACTACTTTGGCTAAGATCTATGTAACCAACCTTTATATTCTAGAAGGGTCAGATCTGTGCACAAATCCATCTGTGAAGCCAAAAGCTGGTCTGGTGTAAATGTGCCACCAGGATCCATTTCAGAACACTGCTCCTTCTTGCCAAGGGCAGCGGCTATCACCAAAGTAACCAGAGAATGCCGGTGTCCTCACTCTCAAAAAGACCACCTGTTTTGCACATTAAATTTCAGCCCTTTCTGTCCATTTTTTCTTTTAATGATGGAAAATCTATTTTGTTCATCATTATAAGAAAAGATGACTGCCTTTCTATGAGAAGTTTTGATAGAAAAATAAATGTCTTAAGATTTTGCCTAGGAAATAACAATTTCCTCTTATAGCAAGTTTTATTTTTGAAGAAGGTGAGAAAATGAATACATCGTCTCCAGGTTTCCCCACATTGTAGAATGCCCTGGAGCTTTGTGGCTTAAGCTCAAACTCCAGGTGTCAGAGTCTCTTCTTTATTTACCCATTTAATTTACCTGGTATACTTAGCGGTCAGTATTTCTCACCTTTCTAAGAGTGCACTCACTTACACTGCCCTCAGTATATGTAATTAGGATAAAACCCTAGAATGAAAGGCATTTAAAACGAGGCAGGCAAACATGTACAAAGTGGGATGAAGCCAGATTTGCTTTGAATAGGATCAATTTAGTTTTATTTCAAACCTAAGTTCCAAATACAGCCCTTTTGACCTGCATACTCCATCCCTAAATGGCAAACTAAACATTCATGAAAATTTAATGGCGAGGAAATTAGTACCTTCTTATGTTTCAGACTGTGAAATGGCACCAGGGAGCGCTTTCAGCGACAGGCAGACGTGTGTGTATGTGCTGGACCAAACCTGAAACATTTGTCTCTTCAACCTGTCATCCTTCTCCAGGTCAGCCGGTGGCTGAGGCGTTCTGACAGGACACCCCCAGGATGCCACCCAAGAAAGGTATTTCAAATAAAGACCTGGTTGTAGAATATTCTACCTTTCTTAGAGATTGGACACTGAAAAGACTTTTCACAATTTTTGTTCCCTCTTTGGGGCTTTTCCTTTTTGGGGTGTATGTGTGTGTGTGTGTGTGTGTGTGTGATTGTGTGTGAGTTTCTTAAGAAATTGGGAAGGGTTTAATATTTCTTCAACTTCTTTTCTTTAATGAACATATGGTTTCACCAAAATACACTGAGATCCCAGTGCAGCAACTCAAATTTGGGGTTCAGTCCATAACAGTGACCTACCCTGAGGTTGGTGTGTGGGACAGCTTGGTGAAGGAGACCTGTTCTGCTTTCGTTTGTGGATTAAATATAGTCTGAATTAAGTAAAGTTGAAAAGGAGAGGAAAGAGGATTAAGGAAGAGCAAGTGAAGAAAAGAGACTTAAAAACCTATTGTTTGCTCTTTATTCTCTTTTCTTACCTTCTTTTGATTATTTTTAAATTCCATCCTGTTTCCATTATTGGTATATTAGGATATATTTTTTGTTGTTGTTATTCCATTTCAGTGGGTTTACAATATACATCTTTAACTTATCGAACTCAACATTCAAGTAATGATACACTACTTTACATATATTTTAAGAATGTTACAATAATATAGTTTTATTTCTCCCTCCTATACTTTGTGTTATTGCTCTTACATATTTTAATTCCTTATATATTTTAAAATCTACAATTTATTATTATTATTTTTGCTTTAAATATTCATATAGCTTTAAAATAATTTTAAAATAAAGAAAAAAAGCCTTTTTTATTTACCAATATATTACCTTTTCCTGTGTTTTTTCTTCATATTTTAGATCCAATTTCTATCTGGTTTCATTTTCCTTCTGCCTGAATAACTTCCTTTAATATTTCTAATAGTACAGGTTTGCTGGCAATGAATTTATTCAAATTTTGTATGTCTGAGAAAGTCTTTACCTTAATTTTGAAAGACATTATTTGGTGGAAATACATATATATGTATTTCCTTTCAGTGCTTTAGAGGTTTCTCTTTTTATAGTTTCTGATGAAAAGTCTGATCAATCTTTGCTCTGGCTGCTTTTAAGGTAGTCTCAGAATTACTGTGGTTTTTTTTGTTTTGTTTTGTTTTTAGCAATTTGTCTATGCTGTGCCTCGACATAGTTTTATTCTTCTCTTTTCTCTTTAGAATTTGCGGAGCTTCCTGGATTTTGGGCTTATAGTTGCTATCAAATGTAAAAGAATTTTGGCCAACATTTTCTCATTTTTTTCTGATTTCTTTTCTGGGACTCCAATTACATATATTTCAGACTGTTTAATATCATCTAGCAGGTCACAGATGTGTTTTCATTTTTAAAAAAAATCTTGTTTTCCCTCTGTGTTTTGTTTTGAACAATACCTGTGTCTTCGAGTTTGGTGCTCTTTTCTTCATCAATGTCTAATTTATTGTTCATCCCATCTGGTATCTTTCTCATTTCAGACACTGTATTTTTCATCTCTAGAATTTGAATTATATTTTTAAAATATATATTTTCCTTATGATGTTCTTAAGCATATGGAATATACTTATAATAGCTGTTTATTGTTAATGTCTGCTAATTCCATCATCTGTCATTTCTGTATCTGCTTCTATTGATTCATTGAATTGCTCTCCTGGTTGTGAGGCATTATTTTTCCTATTTTTTGCTTACCTGGTAAATTTTTTTATTCATTATTGGTAATGTTGAATTTTACATTTTTGGGTTCTGGATTATTTTTGTCTTTTTAAATACATAGTTGGATAATTTTCTGGGATGCAGTCAGTTACTTTGAATTAGCTGAATGCTTTTGAGAGTTGCTATTAAGCTCTGTTAAAGTGAGTTCAGCACAGGGCTAATTTGGTCTAGGCAGTAACCTTCTAAGGACTCTAATGATGCATGGATTAGGAGGTCTCTCCTCTCTGACTGGTGGCAAACTGGAACTCCTGACTCTTGTGAGCTCCAGAAACTCTCCTACCCACTCCTCTCTCATGGTTCTTTCCTTGGTTGTGTAGTCACCACATATGTAGGCACATGTCAGTACTCAGCCAAAGGGTTTGTCTGCAGATCTCCAGAGCTTTTTTCTTGGTAGCTCCTTTCTTTCTGGTTATTTCACCACACAAATTATGCTTTGGACTCCCTAAAATCAGAATAGTGTCTCCTCATCTTGGCGAGACCTCAAGCCTCCATTTGGGTTCTCCTTCCCTGTGTTGCAACCTAGAAACTCTCAGGAAAAAATGATCAGGCAATGTCAGGGCTAATTGCATTTGCTTTCCTTTCAGAGATCACTGTCTTGGGCTGTCTATTGCACAATGTCTGAAAAGAGACATTAAATGTATTTTATCTGACTTTCTAGTTGCTTAAAGTAAGAGAGTTAATGTATTCCTAGTTACTTCACTATGGCTAGAAGCTAAATTTCAATATTATGTTTATAGTATGCTTGGGATTAATTATTTGATTCCCTTCATTCATCATAGCTTTTAGTTTAATGTAAGCAGGTAAATGAGAATATCTACAAACATGTTTTTCTGTTTTGGAGTAGTTCTCACAGACCTGGCTTTTAGGCAGTGATATAGATATTCAGTATCTGGGTTCCTCATGCCAATATTCATAAATATTGAGTATATCCATATGGAATATTATAATGGGAAAAGAAAGATGAAATAGTATTCTTGTCTGATATCTTCATAGATCTTGGAGGGACTTGAAGGAGGGTCATGAAGTCCATAACTCTTTATTAAGTGAGACATCATTAAAAGGATTCAGACCAAAATTGTCCTAGACATTAAAAAATATCTCAATGAAGAAGCCGAATCTATACATTTTTTTTCCTCCTGTGACACATTCTATAACAATTGCTTCAATTTAGAAATTTATTTTAATATGAATTCAAATATATTACATAAGTATGTGAGAATTCTTCCTCCTCTTCTGGTTGTTGTATGGGAAAAATCAGTTTCCATCAATGTAGAGATTCATATTTACCAGTACTGTTATTAAATTACCCTCTTATCTCCCTGGGTTTGAACAAGCTATGTACCTTTAATGCATTTAACACAATACTTATTGAATACAACATAAAGTATAACAAATACTCCTTGACTTGAAAAAGCTCATAAGCTATTTGGGGAAATGAGACAAAATACATAGAAAATGTTAAAAAGTAGTATAAGACCATAATGAGAAGGATGGTTGAGTGCAGGATATGAAGTGTGAATTGAATTGTAGAGGCAATATACACTATGTACTTTTTTTCATTTCCAACTAGTTAATCTTTTTCTATGGCTCTCTAGTGAACATTCTTCAATTTATCCAGATCATTCCTTAGATGCAGAGCTGAAACATTCAGTGGATATAAATCTGAACAGCTATGAGTATGTTTGGATGATTATATCAACTTTCTGACTGCTATACTTCTGTTTTTGCATCCCAAACCTGTTCTTGCTCTTATCACTACACTATGTCATTATCTCTTGGCAGTGTGGAAAGTGGAACAAATGTTGGGATCATGAAGACCCAGGTTTGAATCCTTTCTTCACTTCTTGCAGGCATTAGATCTTGATTGGGTATGTTAAGGGCATTTTGGTTAAAGATAACATATTCCAGCTTAGCTAGCCTAAGCTAAAATACAGCTAGAGGTAGCATACACTCATAGAACCCAAAAGCAAGAATGAAGTTGAATCTCAAGCTCAGCTAGACCTGGAGACTAAAGCACTATAGCAAACCCAGAAAACTGTATTTGTTTCTTACTTCTATAAATCTGCTTCATTCTTTCTGGCTCCCTGTGACTTTCTTTTATAGTAGTCATGACAGGTTAAGGAGAAGCTAAGAGTGGCTAAAGCTTTCATTTCTCAGCCATATGGATGAATAAACGGGGGTGTGTTTTTTTTTGTGTGTGTTTTTTTTAATCAGGGCACAGTTCATAGAAAATATAGAGAAGCTGGTAGAAAAGTTCCCATAAAAGTGGATTAATTGGGATAATAAAGTGATGGTTGTTCACCATAACTAATAATTTCATCTCTTTTAGACTAACTTACTTATATGCACAAAACCCTCCACAAGTATTAATTCTCTTATCCCTTTCTTCCTTTCCAGTCAACTTTTACTCTCTGTTATAGACAATGTTTTTGCTAAGTTATATAATATGCATTACCTGAAAATAGGAATATGTGTTGATTTGAAATATTATTGAATTATTGAAAACAGCTTATATTTTCATAATTTATCCATGCATTCCTCCTGAGCCAAGTAGATGCAGTGGAAAGTAACAGGGATTGAATGATTTTGGTAATTGTTCACCCAAGAAGGTTGTTTTCAGGGGTGAATCTTGTACAGCTACAGAAGCTGCCTGTGGGGTGAACGATTGGGGCAGTACCGAAGGGAGTTTAGCAAAAGGCCCTCAGTGGGTGCATTAACCAAGTCAAAAACCAAAAGTGTGAGAGTTTCCTCAGTGCAAAAGAGATGGCTCTGAAGAATGCACAAAACTTTCCCATGCAATAGCCATGAGATGAACCACAATAAGGCATGGTGGTCACCCAGTGTGAGCAAAAATGCTTAACTTTTTGCCCTTCCAATACTCATTTTACTATTCTATTCCATGCAAGAACTGAAAACCACATACTGAGTGGAGGAGGCATAAGTCAGGAGAAATGGTCGAAAAGATGCCTTCAATTCCCTCTTCTACTTCAGTCTCCATGAATAGTTTCTTGGCATGAGTAAAAAGGAGATGCTTTGAATAGGATATGAGATTGAAGTGTTAATTTATATTGAGCTGGATATTTTAATACTTTAATACCAGAAAATGAATATGAATTATCAAGGTGATGTGGTTCTTATAACTGTAAATGACCAGAAAGCTACAGGATCTGCCTAAAATGTTATCTAGGGCTGGGAAAGTGAAATCTGATGGAGCTTGATTAAAGGTAGCATTTGTTTACCCTTTCCACAAAGGATCACTTATTGAAGTGAATTGTAATTATAGTTAGTAGGGCATATAATATATTTTGATATAAATATCCAGTTCTTCCTCTAAAGAGAGCTAGTTAGAACCTTAAAGCAAGACAGCTAAGGAATTTCTTATGGGGTGGTATGGCTCATCCACTATCTGTGTGCTCCATTCTGTTCCTGGTCTAATCTTAGCTGGAATCTCTATTTGTGATTACGGGGCCTTAATTACCTATGACAGAGAGGTCACAATCTTTGCTTTCTAACTCTGAGAATGACTTCATGATGCTACACAAGTCTTTTTCTACTCCTGAGTTGTAATTGTCTCTTAATTCTCATGTCTGTTCTTTCCTTTTGAGGGGAGGGTTGTCTACAACCTTCCTGTCTAGTTTGAAGAGGTCTTTCTGCCACCTTGATATTAATGCTAGTTTTTTGCTTAAAGTCGAAACTGAAAATGGGTTCCCCATTTATGTAACATCATAACATTTCCTGGGTAATAAATAAACAGTGTTCCCAACAACAGTAGTTGAGTTTTTTTTTTCTTTTTCTGTTTCGCTTTTTTTTCACTTCACAGCCAATATTGTGTGCAAATTAAGCTTGCAACTAGCCCAAGCCTTTACATATGGTGATTTTGTGAAATGGAATTCTCTATTTCAAATATATTTCCTTTTCGTTGAACTTACTGAATTTCATTCCAGTCAATTTTCCAGTTCTTAAACATATGGCTTTTGAGAGGCAATGACCAATACATGGCATCTTCTCCCACCCCCTTACTCTGTCTGTCTTTGAAAATATGTTTTTGATTCAAGCAAGAAAAGGTTTCCTGCTTTTGTGCTTTTGCTCCAACTCTCCAACAAATAGTTTTAGAATTCTAGAGTTTCTCTGACTCCACACAAAAAGTTTTCTTATAGATACACTAGAGGCCCGGTGCATGAATTCGTGCATGGGTGGGGTCCCTGGGGGGAGGGTGCTGTGGGGATTGGGCCCCAGCGCGTGCCCACAGCCTTGCAGCCCTGCAGCCCGACCTGGCACCCTGCCGTGGCCTGGCACCACCCCCTTACCTGCTCTACCATCCTGCCGCAGTTCCGCTCTTGTCGGGTCCCATCGGGGCTGGCAGCACCTCCACTGCCGCCCACTGCCAGCACCGCATCGCTGACACCCACCATATTCTGTGCCGCCCCCTCGTGGTCAGCACATGTTATAGCGAGTGGTTGAACTCCTGGTCGAACAATTTGCATATTAGGCTTTTATTATATAGGATATTGGTAATACTAAACTTCCACTGGATACTTAGAAAATATATTCTAGTTTTTAATATCTTCATGGCGAGTTTCTTCCTGAAAAACATCTCCTGGACCCTCCAGGAAATGCTTGCAAGTTCCATTCAAAATTATGAAGTAGTTCAATTTGTACTCCCCTGGGGCTTCCCATGTTATAATAATACATACCATCATGATCTAGGATCTGGTAGTCTAAAGCTCTCTGTCTTCCAGTTTTCATTTTAGCTTGCTTTCATCAGGTATCTGAGTGGAAAATATTATTATGTGATTTTTACACTGGAATATAAATTATGTGTAGTTGAAAGTGTGCTTTTCAGCCCAGCCTGCATGGCTCAGTGGTTGAACATTTATTTATGAACCAGGAGGTCACGGTTCGATTTCTGGTCAGGGCACATGCCCAAGTTGTGGGCTCGATCCCCAGTGTGGGGTATGCAGGAGGCCAATCAATGATTCTCTCTCATCATTGATGTTTTCTCTCTCTCTCTCTCTCTCTCTCTCTCTCTCTCTCTCTCCCCCTTCTCTCTGAAATCAATACAAATATATTAAAAAAAAAAAAAAAGAAAGTGTGCTTTTCAGTTTTCTAGGCATGGCTCATATTTTTTCAGATCTTGTCTAATTCCTAGAGTACCATTTCATTGTGTCTCTTCCTTCATCAGAAGGCTTAGATGGTTTGCATTGCTACCATGCAACATTTAGATTCCCCAAACTGGTATGTCATGGTTTTCTGCCATTTGAATCTAGTCTTCCTTTGAACTCATATCTAACCTGTTTGATCTACTTCATTCCCTGTATGCTGAGCACATGCTCCAACCTCTACATTTTCTTTTATTGAAGTAATCACCTTAGTCTCTCTCAATCTTTGCTTATCATCACTTTACCCATCTTCAAGGCTCAGTCGGTTACTACCTCCTCTTGGATGCTTTCCGGATTTCCTCAGCAAGATTCAATTTCTTCCTCTATATACTTTCTGTGGAATTAAGTCTGCAACATTTACATGTCACTCTTAAAGTGCTTTGGAGTGAAGATGTTATTTATGTCCCTAATACAGACAGTGACTAGTTTTTTCCAGGCCAAATATTGAGACACTTGGCCAATCATTTTTTTCCCAATTTTCGAGTTTCTTTACATAGTTAAAAACTTTTATAATAAAATTTTGTTTTGTAACATTTTGTTTTCAAATTCACAAAAGTGGAAAAGTCCAACGATTAGGTGAGCTTGTTGTAGTTAACTGGCTACTTGCTATGCTCATGGATGGTTTGTGTCTGCTGGCTAGCACATTTTGCCCTAGAGAAAATCTACCTGGGGAACCAGAGTACAATGCAAATGTTGTTGGCAGAGCCCGTAATCAGAGCCAAAATAGGTTGATAGACTTGAAGGATGTTTCAGCCGGGTCTGATGGAGCAGTCCAGATTTGCCAACAGGAAGAAAATATGGAAATGACTTGTCTTGTCCAAATCTGGATCTCTTTGACTGGATGACATTTGTCCTGCCTCTTTTGGGAACCTTTGTATGTGTCAGAGCTCATCTTTCATGTTTTGATGCTTAATAGCACTCAAAGGTTTTGTTTTAATGACATGAAAGAAAGTATATTCACTTAATAAGCTATATATTCCACAATTGGCTACTTTTTAAATAAGGAAACATAAAAAATTTCTAATAATAGATCATAGCTAGCAAAATATTTTTAATCAGGACTCTTCTAGAAATTTCAGGTCATATCATGTCACTGATTATACTGGAAGATGTGGGAAAGCAGGGATGTTTCTAATTTTTAATACCAAATATCCCCACAAGAAGGATGGACTTAGGTTTTATAGGACACCTCCTGAGACCTGCTTTTTGGTGGATATAAGAAGAGGCAGTTCTAGTCTAGGGTTTGACTCCTTGTCCTTAATTCTGCTTCGGGAGGTGTCAGACATGGAGGTTGGCCTCTGGTATTGTTTTCCTTGGTAGGTTACATGGCATCAAAGGCAGAACTTCAGGAAGTATGTTTTTAGACTTCATGACTTATTTAGATAGATTGCTATAGAAAGCGATACAAAGATATTTCAAGCATAGACTATCACATCCAGGGTGCTTTACACTGCATTCAAATAACCTGGGGTGAGATGGGTGGAAGCACCTGCAAACTGCAATAGACCACTGCAAACTTCTCTTTGGGAATCCACAAATCTGGCAACTGGTGGCTCAGGTAGTGGGTCAAGAGACCTGACTGGCATCATGATGCCACCTTGGTTTAGAGACTTGGAGATGTAAAGGAAGTAGTTTGCTTCCTTTACATCTGTTTAGCTTTTTGTTCCCCAATAAGTATTTCTCCTGGTCCATGTCTAGATGTAGGTGAGAGTGTTCAATACATGTGAGCTATCAGCACCGACTGGTAGGAGGGAAAATTATCCCATTCAGGAGTGAGTGATATTTACTTTCTCTATGAAGAAGAATGACTTGCATAATGGGTTATGTGATGTGTAGAGGTGCCAGACTGCATGAATGCTCTAGTGAGAAGATGGCAAATTAAAATATCAGAAATTTCAAGAGGAAAGATTTACAATAGCTCCATTTAAAAGTGCTTTGATATTGAGAGGTATGAGAGATGCAGTTAAGGAAAATATAGAATCTTCTCTAACAAAATTAGGGAAGAGCCCTGAAGAAGCATCCTAATCTCTTTGGCCTTTGGCAAGTCTCTGTTCCCCCTGTGCCTTCTTCCTTGTGACTTTGCTCATGATCTTTCTTCCTCTTGGAAAAGGTTTCTATAGTAAGCCAAAGGCCCCAAGGTTTGGGAAATGGAGCAAGTATGAGACTGGAAGGTATTGGTAATATTCCTATTGTTCATTCATTCATTTATTCACTCATTCATACCACAAATATTTATTAAATTCTTACTATTTGCCAGACACTAAGGATAGATTTGAAGAAGAGCAGCAAAGCTCTTTTCTTCCTGGAACTTACTTGCTTGTGGGAAAAATGAACAATGGATCAATTAACAAATAACTAGATAACCTGATGTCAGGTGGTGATGGTGCTATGAAGAAAATTAAAGCAGGGTAAGAAAACTAATGGTAATTGGTAGTCCCCCCCCCCCCCCCCCCCCCCCAAATCTGGCTGCTTTTGCATCCTCAGTGAGGTGGGAGTGACAAAAGGAACTTCCAGGGTTGCTTTTAGGTTAGGGCAGTTTCTACCCCTAGTTCCACCCCTGCCTTTACCTGGAAGGTCTGACCCCTAGATTCTGAAGTGTAAATCAGATCATTCCTCTTCATTCCCACTACATTCACTATAAAAATGTACATGCACTTTCCCCGACCTGCGGGGTCTTCTAACGGGGGTACCGAGGCGGCGCACCTAAGAGAATGAGAAACAGACAAGGGACGCAAAGAATGGAGGCAAGACAAAGGGGTTTCTGATCAAGCCTCAAAATTTTATTTTTACAGCGTTCCTTATATGTGATTTCTAGAAGGGTGGATGCCTAGGAGGGGTGGGGGCTGACCTAGATAATCGGCTAAAGTCGTAACTATAGATAAAGGGTGTGGTGGTTGAAGGGCGGCTACAGAAGAAATGCTTTGTCCTCAGGCAAGAGGAAGTGGGCCTAGTTACAGTAACTTACTGAAGGTCAGGGTTAATCCTTTGACCGACTCTTGGTTCCTGACAATGCACTAATACATTCCTTTGCTTAGATAAACCAGACACCTCTTTTCTTTTTTCTCATGTTTGCAGTCTTGTAGACAGCTCTCATCTGCTGATGTTCCCTCTTTGCAGATGTATACATTTTAAAATTCTTTTACTACCCTGTGTAGTTGGATCTTGGTAAGTACTGAAGACAAACATCTATATACAATTCACCATATTTAAATGGATTTATTCACTTAATAACACAGCCATCACTGTTTTCTTCTGTGGGCCCTGGGCATTTTTAATCGTTTGTAATTTTTAAATTGTTTACGAGTAACATGGTCGTGTAATAGCATCTATTGTTACAAATTCACCTCCACCCCCACTTTCCCCAATGGAGTTGTCCTTTCTCTCCACCAATTCTACTCTCTTGTTAGAGATTCAGTTTAATTTTCAGAGTTGTCCAAAGGAGCCTCCAGTAATTTGTCAATTACAGTTGAGGTTTTCCTACCCAGTAACAGTTCACGTAGAGGTTTCTGCTATATCTTCCTGTCTCTCTCTCCAGTTTTGAGGGTTGCAGTTTGCACTGTGACCTCAATTCTCTGACAGATCTAAGAAGAGCTATTGATTTTCAGTTTGTTCAGCTTTATTCCTGTTGTTAGGATGAAATTGATGACTTCCAAGATCCTACACCTGGAGACTCAGTTGAAGTCTGTCTCTTTCATGCTGCTTACTCTGATCATTTCCGCTCTGGGATATCTCCTTTCAGCTCCTATGCTTGACATTAAATATCAGGGTAATCAAATATATTCCTCCTTACACCAAATGTTTTATATGTGCACAGCTTGTCTTCTAGCGAGACTGAGAACTCCTGGAATGAAAAATAAGTATCTTATTTGCTTTATGGCTCCCAGGTGTCATTAGATTAATACAGATTTGAATGCCTTCTATATATCAGAAACTGCCACACATATTTTACTGATTTAATTATCACAACATTCCTCTGAGATTATTTGTTTCCATGATTTATTGAAATAGGAGCTGATGCTCAGAGAGGTTAAAAAGGTGCCTGTGGTCACACCTTTTGAGTGGCAGAGCTAGGATTTGAACTCATATCTGATTGATTTTAAGAAGAAGACAATGCTCCTTCAACTAAGCTGTACAGTCCTTTTTAGTGCTTTGTTTGTCTCCATAGACGCCAAGTGTATTCTTATTTGAATCAATTAATGGATAAATATCATTACCACCTTTTACTACTGATCTCTTCTTTATAAAGTGAGGATCATGGCAGAAGCTTGACCTAAGAATAAAATAGTCAACTGAGGTTTCTTAATTTGGCAACTAAGACAAAGTAGAGTTAATTGACTAACACCCTCTCTCATCACTTCTTTTTAAACATCCAGAATGTTCCAGAAGCATTTTCCTGAGCTCTGTTACAAGCTGGAACATTTTAGCCACTGCTAAAGAAAGCACTATTAACATTTTATGAGTTGGCTTCTTTCTTCCTACCACTGTGGGAATCAAATGTTTTTTGCTAAATACTGGCTGCTCTGTTCCTATTTTTTTTAAACTTTTTTTTTTCCTCATAATGTTTTAGAATTCAGGCCTTCTTTGTAGAGACATGGGATATGTTTTATAATTGAAATGGTAAGCACAGGAGAGTTTGCATGAGATCCTACAAGACATAGCTAAGTAGTAACTTCTGACTTTTTGTAGCTTTTCCTCAAAATTTCTCCTCACTCTTTGTCTTTCTAAATCTCATTCTTTTAAAACAAAACCAAAAACACAACTTTGTATTTTTAAAGATAATATACACACTTACTATAATCATTTGGAAATGCAGAAAAAGTCTAAAGAAGAAGGAAATAACTTCTTACAATGTCATCATTTAGATATGACTTAAAATTTTGGCACATTTCATCTCAGTCTATCCTCCTCTTTATTTGCTTAAGGCATTTATTTTAGACATCTTATATCCAAAACTCATAGTATATAAAATCATTATAAGATCACAAGAGGCCCAGTGCACAAAATTCGTGCATAGGGCGGTGGGGGGGGGGGAGCGTTGTGTCTCAGCCCAGCCTGCACCCTCTCCAATCTGGGACCCCTCAAGGGATGTCCAGCTGTCCTATCACAATCCAGGACTGCTGGCTCCCAACTGCTCGCCTGCCTGCCAGCCTGATCACCCCCTAACCACTCCCCTGCCAGCCTGATCGACGCCTAACTGCTCCCCTGCCGGCCCGATTGCCCCTAACTGCCCTCCCCTGGTGGCCCGGTCACCCCTAACTGCCCTTCTGCTGGCCTGGTCACCCCTAACTGCCCTCCCTTGCCAGCCTGGATGCCCCTAACTGCCCTCCCCTGCCAGCCTGGTCACCCCCAACTGCCCTCCCCTGCAGGCCTTGTCCATCCCAACTGCCCTCCCCTGCAGGCCTGATCCCCCCCATCTGTCCTCCCTGCAGGCCTGGTCACCCCCAACTGTCCTCCCCTACAGGCCTGGTCCCTCCCAACTGCCCTTCCCTGCTGGCCTGATTGCCCACAATTGCCCTCCCCTGCTGACCATCTCGTGGCGGCCATCTTTAACCTCATGGGGGCGGGCATCTTGTGTGTTGGAGTGATGGTCAATTTGCTTATTACCTCTTTATTACATAGGATTGATTGAACAAGCACCATTGAGTACCTGCTATGTTAAAGCTCTGTGAGAGGTGCTGAGATGAATGGAGCTTGGGATAATGAATTAAGTGTGGCAAATTTGTGGTATCCATTCATTTTGTGTTTATCACATTTTGCCCATGTAGCAATTGAAGTTGATGGTGGAAACCTGGATTTGGATCTAGGTTTATGTCCTATGTCAGACACACTATGTTGCTAAGTTGCTTGCATTCATCATTGTTGATTTTGTAGCAGAGACTTTTGCACCTTTCCGGTGAACTTTTATAATGCTGGTGTGAAAACAGATGGAAATAGAAGACTAGGATTTAAATCCTGGTTTTGCCACTTATTGGCTGTGTGATCTTTGGCAAATCATTTGAACAGTTTATATCCAGAGTTTCTTTGATAGGATGAAGAAATTGAACTAGAACATAGTGATCTTTTAAAAATATATATACATTTTTATTGGTTTCAGAGAGGAAGGGAGAGAGAGAGAGAGAGACAGAGAGAGACAGAAACATCAATAATGAGAAAGAATCATTGATCGGCTGCCTCCTGCATGCCCCCTACTGGGGATCAAGTCCGCAACCCAGGCATGTGCCCTTGACTGGAATCAAACCCGGGACCCTTCAGTCCGCAGGCCGATGCTCTATCCACTGAGCCAAACCAGCTAGGGCAACATATTGATCTTAATAGTCAGTTTCATCAGGCACAGATACTAGTTGTACAGGTTAATAATGCGGATTTTTTTCAATAGATGGAGTTACACATATGTTGGTATATATATGATTTGATATGTATGCTAGTTTGTTGTATTGACAACAAGCTTCAAAACTTCATGTCAAATTTGCTGAAGGTGTTAACATCATAGATATTTTTACACTTAAAAGTGTTGAATTTCGTGCCAAAAAAAGAGCATTTGCTGGAAGTTTTAATTCATTACTTTATTTTGAAGAAAAGTGCTGTTGAATACTTCGGGAAGTTTATGGTGAACCTGCTACATCTCAAGATACTTGTGAACGCTGGATTAAATGCTTTAAAAGTGATGATTTTGATGTGAAAGACAAAGAACATCCAGGTCAACCGAAAAAGTTTGAAGACCAACAATTACAAGCATTATTGGATGAAGATGCATGTCAAACTCAAAAACAACTTGCAGGAAGATTAAACGTTGTTCAGCAAACAATTTTCGATCATCTACAAGCAATGGGAAAGATTTTAACCCTTTGCACTCGCTTGCTTTTTCTCGATTCCTGCTACTGATGCTAACCGTAGCAGGAATAATCCCAAATGCACAAAATCATGGGTTGATCCAGGTCAACCATCAACATCGACTGCAAGGCCAAATCGCTTCAGAAAGAAGACAATGCTCTGTGTTTGGTGGGATCAGGAAGGTGTGGTGTATTATGAGCTTCTAAAACCAGGTGAAACCATCAATACTGATTGCTACCGACAACAAATAATCAATGTGCACCACACTTTGATCATGAAACAACCAGAATGTTCCAGAAGACACAGCAAAGTAATTTTGCTTCATGATGACGCACCATCACACACTTCAAAACCAGTTAAAGACACATTAAAAGATCTTGCCTGGGAAGTATTAACCCACCCGCTGTATTGACCAGACCTTGCTCCTTCCTTCAGATTACCACTTGTTCCAATTGAAGGCACACGCATTTTCTGAGCAGCACTTCAAAACTTACAAAGAAGTGGAAAATTGGGTCTCTGAATGGTTTGCCTCAAAACAAGAAAAGTTCTATTGGGACGGTATCCACAAATTACCTGAAAGATGGGGAAATGTGTAGCTAGCGATGGACATTACTTTGCATAAAGCACTTTTGATATTTCTCTTGAAATTATCATGTTTTCTTTGATTACAAAATCTGCATTATTAACCGGTACACCTGGTAAATCTTAGATGTGTATCCTGAATTAGCTTGTCCATTTCCACATTGAAGACAATGCTCTACTTTAGAAGAATAATAATTTATATTGTTTAAGAATTGGAGTTTTGGAATTCATACTCATGCCCCTGGTTTTGAATTGTGGTTCTGCTACTTTCTTACTGTAGAGACTTTAACAAGTCAGTTCATTTTTCTGAGCCTCAGATTTCTCACAAGTAAAATAATGCTAGTAATTACTATTTTATTGCACTCTTATGAGCTGGAAATGAAATAAGATTAGTTGGAAAGTGTTTTGCACAAGGAAAGGTCTTGAATAATTTTAGCTTTTTTTAATAAAAAAAACTTATGGTCTCAATTTTATTGTCATAGGTTATATGCTGTTCTGTTTTTCATTGAAGTATCAATTTCACCCAGGAATTGGTTGACCCGTGAGAGAAATGTGATTTAGCAGACTATCAGAGCCAAAATGTGATCAGTTTTGGCTCTGATAATTCCGTAAAAAAAAAAGATAATTAGAAATCACTGGTTATAATATTTTTATTTTTAGAAGTGAAAATTTATTATTTTCAAGAAAAACGATTTTAAATATAAAAATGTTACATGCAATAAATGCCAATTATTCAAGAAAAAACCATCTTAAAATATAATAATATTACATGCAATAAACATTAATATTTCAAGAAAAAAAGACTGGTTATAATCTTTATGCGAAATGTTTAATAATTGTGACCAAAATGATTCCAGGAATGGATCATAGAGTCACAGACATAAATTATTTCCTTCGTTTTAATAATATTACTCTTTAGCATCTATACTAACACTAGAGGCCTGGCACACGAAATTCGTGCATGGGTACACTCCCTAGGCCTGGCCTGTGAGCAGGGCCATTTTCCCTGGCTGCCCACAGCTGGCCACCCCCCGCTGCCGCCCACCCTGGTTCCCTGTTCACCATTGGGCGATTGGAGCCTGAGGCCAGGGGAAGGGACCGAGAGGACGGCTGTTCCCACCCATTCACTGGCTCCACCCCTGCTGCAGGTTGCCCTCTGTGTGTGGGGCGACTGGTGGGGTGGAGACCTTGACGTGGTGCCACCCATATCCCTAGCCACCCACCCCTAGTGCCCCATTTGCCATGGGGCAATTGGAGCCTGCCAGCCAGGGAAAGGGACCAAGAGGTGGTCATTGCGCCTCATAGTGACTGGTTGAGCAGTCATTCTGGTCGTTCCTCCATTAGGGTCAATTTGCATGTTACCCTTTTATTATATAGGATAGAGGCCTGGTGCATGGGTGGGGGCTGGCCAGCCTGCCCTGATGGGGGCCCTGGATTGGGGTGGGGTTCCCCAATGGGCGGTGGGGCTGGCTGGGGCAAAGGGCCGTGGGCAGTTTGCTGACCGGTTATGCCCCTGATCAGGCGTGGGTCCCTGCTGGGGGACAGGGCCAGCCAGGGCGAGGGGCCATGGTCGTTCTTATCTCTGGTCATTCTGGCTGTTCTGCTGTTTCAGTCCCTAGGCTTTTATTATATAGGATCCTATGTGTTAGAACAAAAAAAATTGTTACATTGGTAACACTCCCAACTCTCATCCAACTCAAGAAAATTCTAGCCGAAACCGGTTTGGCTCAGTGGATAGAGCGTCGGTCTGCGGACTGGAAGGTCCCAGGTTTGATTCCGGTCAAGGGCATGTACCTTGGTTGCGGGCACATCCCCAGTGAGGGGTGTGCAGGAGGCAGCTGGTCGATGTCTCTCTCTCATCGATGTTTCTAGCTCTCTATCCCTCTCCCTTCCTCTCTGTGAAAAATCAATAAAAAATATATTTAAAAAAAAAAAAAAAGAAAATTCTATATTTACCTGGTTTCTTGCCCCCCCCCCTTTTTTTTTTTGGTAATTTTTACATTTTTGATGCATTTTTCATTGGGGTGACATTTGTTAATAAAATTATATAGGTTTCAGGTGTACTGAAACCAAAGCATTTGTTATTTGTGCAAAATGTAATACATAATACTTTAGGGAAAAAAATCTATTAATTCTTTTGATGCTCTACAATGAATGGTAATTTTGGAGATTCTTGAGAAACATATTTCCTTGAGGATATAAAAGTTTTGCTGTGATTTTATTTTTTATGAAGTCATCTAAAGAGGATAAGATATATCCTATTGGCTCTTACTAAGAGGCAATTTGCTGCAGCCTTGAAAATTTGTAGTTTATATATTGTCAAACACAATCTAAAAAGTAAATGTCAAATGACATCCATGATTGCATACAATAGACTGCAGCTTGGAAAATGGGTTGGTTGGGCAAAGAGGCTAATTTAGTCTTCCTGGAAAGAGGCAATGATAGCTTTTCTGTGATGTTGACAGTGGTGACTGAGAGCAACAGACAGATAGATGCAAGGATGTAAAATCAATAAGGCTTGGTGATGGATTTGGGATGACTTCAGGCCAAACCTCAACTCTGTAAATTACTAGCTGTGCTAACTGAGTCTGTTTATCCACTTCTCCTCTCTAATTCTCTGATTTCTTATCTGGAAAATGGGAATAACAATGCCCACTTCATATGGGTTTTGTCTGATAACAAAACTTTCCATTTAGTGCCAAAACAAAAGACCATTTCAGACTCCTGGGCCCATCATTCCAAAAGATGATTATTGAGCCTAGTATATTCTCTGACCCTCCAAAAACCAGGACAGGGTTCAGTCAATGTATCCAGCCAATCAACATACGTAATAACACTTAATTTCACAAAGTTCACTTCTAATGAGCACTACTTCAATTAACAAACTATCTAATATTAATCTGAGGTAGAGATGGCTCAAGTGCTGCTGACTAGTCTTTCAGATGTTAACATTGTGGATTACTAGCTAGAATTAACCAGGTGCCCTGAGGATAGAAATTAGCACATATGCCACATTCTATGTGAACTATTTTAATAAAATTACAGACATATCCAAATTATAGGTTTGAATACAATAAATTGAGTCTGGGGCGGGAAAAACTGAAATGGGTGGATGAGTGGTCACAATGATTACAAACTCATGAGGACACCTAGAATTCAAATTCCTTTTCATGAACTGATGACAATGTTAACTAATATTCCTAATTCAGTAGCAAATCCTACAAAGTGCAATTTCTCCCAATAGCTAAAGAGTAGAAAAAAAAATGACTTATTTTTATTTTTAGTTAATGACTGCTTTGTCTTTTTTCTTTCTTTTCTTTTTTTCTAGAAAGTAAAATGAAGTAAATTATATTATCCTTCTGGGTGCTTTACTATTTTGTCAGGAAGATAAGTCTCTCAAATTTCAGGAAACTACAAATCCAAGTCCTAAACCACTCAAGTTCTCTGTCCTCTGTTGCTGCCTTTTTCTCACAATTCAGCCTTCTTTCTGACTCTATGCTACCAGCACTGCCTTTTGTTCTTTATAAGACACTCATTAACGTTTGCTAATGTATGCTAATGAGCAGTAATTAGCATCTTCTATGGGAACAAAAGCAGTGTTAGGAAGGCCTGTGAGTACTGTACAGAGTTCAGCCAGCCTTGCTTCCTGCTTCTTTATGCTCTAGGAACAATTGTCTGCTTTCAGTCATTTCATAATTCTTTAGTGTTTTTTTATTTGTTTCATTTTATTTGCTTAGCCGTAAATCCTGACAACCATTCTTTATGACTTCAAATATTGCAGAAATGCTTTGGGGGACAGAAACATTCCTTTTTGTTCTAAGCAATCCAAGGATATAAGCATAGCCGCCAAGGTTCTATAATGAATAATTTTCATCTGGGTGTTATTTTGGTATCCTATTGCTATAAAAGATTTTAGCCACAAAAACCCACATAAGCGAATGTATTTTTATTTCAGCACACTTATTTACAGTGGTTGCCCTTTATGGTGGTAATTGCAATGTGAGAGCACACACTCTGAATATATATTATGACAGCATGGTTAAATAAGAAATGTCCCTTCCCCCCAAATCTAAATGCAAAGGAAAAGCAAGACTCACAACTACCTTTTTGTAACCACACAGAGCTGTAAATGCCTTTGTAAATAGCTATTTATTTATTGAATATGTATAGTAAAAAAAGCCAACCCTCCAAACCACACAGAATAAAAAAGCCATTTTTATTCTTTCTGTAGACCAATGGTGTCATGAAATATCTAATTGCAGTTTCTCACAAATACTCCAATATATAACTTACTATTTGAAGAACTATGCTTCAGTATTTCATAGTTACTCTTTCAACTCAAAGGTGATAGAATTGGGAAATATATCAGATATCCACTTCATGCAGCCTGTGTTTAATTTTAATTTCATGTATAATAAAGACAGAAGGAAAAGTGAAAAAAAAAAAAAACACCCTCCTTTTTTATGCATGTGAAAAGATTTCCTTTTTTATTGTAAAAGGATAGAAGTGAGGATTTTATTTTGAGTAGATCTTTTTTTTTTTTCCCCCTCTCTTTCTCTGTTCTTTTCAGGGTTAACCATTCTTTGGGACCTTATAGGGTAAAATAAGTTTCTGTACAGAATTCATCCTGTTCCATTTGGCAACTACAATATTTTATATTGTGTTTTTAATGAAGCAGGTATCAGCAGCTATTTATTCTCTACATTTTAAAGGCCTCAGAACCTAAAAAGATAAATTAACCTGGAAGATAAAACAGCAGTTGTATTTCTTGCCTGCTCTCCTCTTCGGGGTGGGTGAGTTTTTTCCAAAGCCAAATTATTATTCTTTTTGTAGTTTTATAACTACAGCCATTTAAAAGAGATATTTGGTATTTTCAGGATATTATAATATTTGAAAATATTACCAGCCTTTTGGCATTTATTATATTGGGGTGTTTTTTAATGTATGTGCCCCATTGTTTGTTTTCTCAATGGTCTTAAGGAAGATACGGGCACATCCAGAAATGCTACCAGCCTAGGTCTGTTGAATTAAATGTTTCCCCTTAGATACCTTGATGATGTTTAAGGGTAATGGCCTTCATCTGTGTTTCCCACTCCTGAGGAGTTTGAAAATGTTCTGTAGTTTATAGGTTTATTAAGGCAATTGATTGATAGAAGAACTAAATAATTCTTCCCTTTCCTCAATGGCATCCAAATATTATGCTTAATCCCTTCATTTGAAGGATTTGGGATTATTACAAACAAGTATCCTGGGCATCTTCTTGTCCTTAACTAAGTAGCTAAAAGAGACCAAAATCTTGCCATCCTGGGATGCCTTTTAGGATTCTGGTTTTAAGCTGTTCATGAAGAAACAGAAGACTCAGAAAGAACCTTGGAACCTCTCTCCTTTTATGCCCAAGGGATTCATAGAAAAACTTGCTTTGGGAAGGAAATTTGAGGTTGCTTTAGCCTAACTTGAATTAAGTATGGTAAACAGGAGGGCTTCAGGCAGGGGCCTGTGAGAGACCCACTCTTCCCCATTGTTTCTGAGTTGCCTGGGAAGAATTTGCCTGCCATGTATGTTCCTGCTGCACTTTCTGAGCTACCTGTAAACCACCCGTTCTCAATTCTGAAATCTAAGACCCTTTTATCCTTTGTCCAAATTGTCATATATACCTAATGTTGCCTCATTGTCTTTAGAATTTTCATGCTTATGTGAATTCCCCAGTGCACATATTAAAATTTAATTTTCTCCTGTTAACCTGCCTTTGTTAATTTGATTATCAGCCCAGCTAGAAGAATTTAGAAGGTGGGAGGAAAAACATTATTATTTTTATCACCCACATAGCAAAAATAAAGGGAGCTGTTGAGTTGTACTGAATCAAGTTTAATGTCTTGGGTAGATATTATCCTCGAGGAAGAAAAACCACACCCCATCATTTTTATTCAATTTTGCAACAGAAGCTTCTTTCCCTTCTTCACACACACCAATAATAGTGTTACCATAAATGAATGAAAGCAGAATGCTGGGGTATTCTCTGCTGGGGAGATGATACCTAATTATGATTTGGTGACTGTATCTGCCATCCAAGTGGTTCATTCTTGGAAAATTCTTTGTGGCTAAGTTTACTCAGACCTTTTAGAATTTGGATTGGTTTACCTTCTTTTTGGTTTTAGAAAGTGGGATATCTAAATGTTGTTCTTGACTCTAGCTTATGCAATTTATAAATCAATCAATCCATATATATATTATCACTAGAGGCCCAGTGCACAGATTTGTGCAGTGGTGGGGTCCCTCACCCTGGCCTTCGCCCTCTCGAAATCCGGGACCTCTCAGGGAATGTCGGACTGCCAGTTTCAGCCTGATCCCCACAGGACAGGCCAGAGGACCCCACCGGTGCATGAATCCGTGCACTGGGCCTCTAGTATATATATAAAATCTTTGGTTAATCTGTTCCCACCTTCCACCTTCCCCCCTTCCCTCTGAGATTCATTAGTCTGTTCCATGTTTCCATGCCTGTGCATTGAGCATCTGCCCTCTGGTGGTCAGTGTGCATCATAGCTACCGGTTGAATGGTTGAACGGTCACTTAGGCTTTTATATATATAGCTATAATTTCTCCATATCATAATCTGCATCCTATCATCAGTATCATTGCTATAATAAAAAATTATCAATTTGAGCAGCTACTGGTGTCTATTCATAAGAATGCTATATTTAAGATAGATTTTTTAAAAAGTCATAGGTTATTTTTATTTACTTATTTTATTATTGTTATTTATTTATTAATATTATCTCTCTCTTTCTTTTCCTTGAGGGGAGAGATTTAATGTTTTTGTTAAGGGCCTTATAACTCTCCTTCCTTAAAAAGCAAGGCAAATTTTACTTTGAAATACTATCTTAAGAAAAAAAGGTACCTTTATTTTATTTACATTTTCTAGCTTCTTAACCTTAAATTGTTAAAGAAAAGCATTGCTAGGAGGAGAAATTGCTGAAAATGGCCTAGTTTTTAACTATGTATTTCTAAAATATGGAATACTATTTAGTATGTGAATTTATAATTTATAATATTTTATGTTTATAACATTTATTTACATAAAAATAAATATACAAATAAATAATATGTAGCAAAGACAAAATGCAACTTTTGGCTTCATATTTACCTTTATATTTATCTTTTTCTATCACTTACTTTAATTCTCACCCCATTTTTACTCTTTTACCTCCCTTTCTTTGCTATATTCTTTCCTTCTTCTTACTTTTCCCCACCCTCTGTTTTTCTCTCTTTCCTTCTCCCTTCTCCATCCATTAGTTCCATACTTTTGAGTTGCTATATAGTAGACACTATATTTAACCCTTTACACTCGCTTGCTTTTTTCTCGATTCCTTTATTCTAATGCTAACCGTGTCAAGTCACACTAGACATCCGAGTGCAAAAGGCTAAGCAAAGGGTATAGTATTAGTGAGTTGTACCATCTCTTAACAGAGTCTCAGTCAAAAACAAAAAACATCAATGAAATAAATAATTTATAATTTGTGTTGTTGAGTAAATTGTGAGGGGGGGTTCATTTCATAACCTACATCATCAATTTCTCATTCTCATTGGATCTTTCCCATTAGCATGTAGGAACATTCTAGCTAGCATAACTAGCAGTCTCCTATTCCTCACTGCCTTTTCTCTCTTAAAGTCAATCAAATTCAGGCTTTTGTTTATACCACTTCACTAAATCTGTGCTTGCCAAAGTCATCATTGACCCCCCACATTACAAAATCCCGTGGTCAATTTTCAGTCCTCCTGATACTTGACTAACAAGCCTCAGACATATCTCTTTGATACATATCACTTGCCTTCCACAATCTCCTATTTTCCTCCTACTTCACTGATTGTTCATTTTCAGTCTCTGGTTGTTTTTTTTTACTCCCTGTCCTCTCAACTTTGGAGTCTTCTTTTCTTTTTCTGTTTTGTTTTGTTTGTTTGTTTATTTGTTTGTTTTTACATTCATTTTCCTGGAGATCTCACCTAGTCTTATGGCTTCAAATACATCAAAATGCTAATAATTTCCAAATTTTTATTTACAGCCAAAACTTTTCTTCTGAACTTTAGATACAAATACCCACTGCTTAGTCACCTTAAGCTTGGATGTCTAATGGGCATCTTAAATCCAACATGTCAAATTAAACTGATCTTCAATCTGATTTTCCCATTTATGCTATTTTCTCTATAACTTTCCCCTCTCCTTTTCTTGCAACTCTATCTTTCTCATTGCCCAGGCCAAAATCCTTTGGGTTGTTTTTGATTTCTCCCTTCCTCTCACATCCCACATCACACCCCATGCTGATTTGGAAATGTCTTCATTACAGCCTAGATTAATATCTCTCTCAGGCAGTTTAGTCTGAGGTGAAAGGTATCCCATTTATATGCAAGGACTGGATGTTGACATTTCCTCATACACAAAAAGGAACCTCGAAAAGAATTTCCCCCCAAAGCCTAAAAAACATAACTAATACATTGCCACAAAACCCAAATAAGGTAGATAAGATACTCATAACTAATTATAGATCTCAATTCTCTAAAATAGTAAGACTCCTCAAAGTCTTTTCTTCTACAGTCTGCAAACTCCCATCCCTGGGAATTTTGCTCTGTACTTTCTTGTGAGTGTACCGTAAATTCTAATGGAATGAATGAATTTCTAGTTTCCAAAGTAATTACCAGGTGCTGCAAACATCCCTTCAAGAGTTACAAATGTGGGTCAGAGGAACAGGAAATATCATTTAACTCTTCCAGCCACTTGGCCACTCTGATCTAGAGGCACCATAAACGACTTGCAGCGCTATAGATGGAAAAAGAAAGCCTGGAACAGCATCCGCTTTGCTGAATGGTGCCAATGCTTCTGAAATGTGACATTTTGCTGTTGTTTTCCTCTTACTGTTTTTAATTACTGGGTCTATTTGCATGAAATGAGGATCTGGGTTGCCTAGGAGTTCATCTGTTCCTATTGCATATTCCTGTCTTAAATAAGCTTACTTCAATGTAGTTTAGCTTGCTGCCTCCAGCATTTTGACAGGACCTCCCCTTCCTCTTATTCACTGTCCTCCAAGTCACTCTGCAGGAGAGAGTTTATTTTTAAAGTACATAATCAATAGGCGCTGGGAAGCAGCCAAAGCATGAAGGGGTCATGTGGTTGGAAATAAACTACTAGGATTGCTGAGAGGAGGGATGGCAAGAGGCCATGCCAAACATTGTCTGAGAAGGGAAAGACAGTCTGTAGCTCCCATTTAAGGGTTCTGAGTGCCTTTTGCACAGGCTTTCTGTCTTGGAGGGGTTTTTTAGCTTGGTTCTTTAGCATCACTTTGAGTTGCAGGAGATACAGACCAGCATTACAGTTGCTTTTCAAATAATAGTCCACTAAAATCAAGTTTGGTCCTAGCTGGTTTGGCTCAGTGGACAGAGCATCAGCCAGTGGAATAAAGGGTCCCGGGTTCCCTTTTGGTCAAGGGCACATGCCCTTGTTACAGGCTCGATCCCCAGTAGGGGGCGTGCAGGAGGCAGCCAATCAATGATTCTCTCTCATCATTGATGTTTCTATCTCTCTCTCCCTCTCCCTTCCTCTCTGAAATCAATAAAAATATATTTTAAAAAATCAAATTTGGTCTGAGGCTCACAATGGAGTCTTAAATATCCTGGTCATAGTGCTGCAGTGTATATCCTATCTAATAAAGAGGGAATATGCAAATTGACCATCACGCTGTCACAAAGGATGGTGGCGCCCACAGCGGAGGCAGGGTTTCCATAACACAAGATGGCTGTGCCCACAGTGGAGGCATGGTTTCCGTAACACAAGATGGCTGCAACCACAGTGGAGGCTGAGTTCCCGTAAGGAGCCTTAACGGGCAATCAGCAGGGACCTGAGGCTGCGTGGTGCTGGGATGGGGCAGGGGACTGAGGCTGAGGCCCCCCGCCTGGTGGGGCTTGACATGGGACCTCAGGCTGTGACCCCGGCCCCAGCACTGGGCCAGGGGACCTGAGGCTACGCCCCCGCCCTGGCACCAGGCCAGGGGACCTGAGACCACGCCCACCCACCTGGCGGGGCTTGATGGGGGACCTCAAGGTGTGCCCCCCGCCCTGGTGCTGGGCTGGGGGACGTCAGGCTGCTCTCCCCGCCCCGGGCCAGGGGACCTCAGGCTGTGTCCCTCACCCTGGCTCCAGGGGCCTTGAGGCTGTGTCCCCTACATGGTGGGGCTTGACAGGGGATCTCAGACCATGCCCCCTGCCCAGTAGGGCTTGATGGGGGATCTCAGGCTGTGTACCCTGCCCAATGGGGCTTGACAGGGCACCTCAAGGCTCACCCCCCGCCCGGCGCTGGGCCAGGAGTCCTGAGGTTGTGCCCCCTGCCCAGCGGGGCTTGATGGGGGACCTGAGGCTGCGCCCCCCACCCTGAGGGGCTTGTCGGGTACACTGAGGCTGTGCCCCCCACCTGGCGGGGCTTGATGGGGGACCTGAGGCTGTGCCCCCCACCCGGCGCCGGGCCAGGGGACCTGAGGCTGCTCCCCTCGCCTGGCGGGGCTTGACAAGGGTGGGGCTGGCTGGGTCTGGGTCTTGCGCAATTTTGAGGTGCCACTGGTGGGTGGAGACTTGACTCTGGGTCCTGTGGCAAGCCTCAGACTCTGACAGGAGGAAGATTTTCATATATATTTTACTAATTTTCTTTCATCTCTGACATTTCTATTATAAAGAAAGGGCAAATAGCAATATTAAAATATTTCCTCTAATTAATACCCTTTTAATGTGCACGAATTTTGTGCACCTGGCCCCACTAGTATATATCTATTTGATTTCAGAGAGGAAGGGAGAGGGAGAGAGAGATAGAAACATCAATGATGAGAAAGAATCATCGATAGGCTGCCTCATGCACGCCCCACACTGGGGATCAAGCCTGTAACCCAGGCATGTGCCCTGACTGGGAATCGAACTGTGACCTCCAGGTTCATCGATAAATGCACAACCACTGAGCCAAGCTAGCTGGGCCATAGTGCTGCAGTTTAGTTCTCAATTCTAATGATGCCTTTGCTGATCCTTTTGTTGTTGTTGTTAATCCTTATCCGAGGATATTTTTCCATTGATTTTTATAGAGAGTGGAAGGGAGCGGGAGAGACACACAGAGAGAAACATCAATGGGAGAGAGACACATAAATTGGTTGCCTCATGCACGTGACCCAACCAGAGCCAGGGATCGACCCTGCAACCAAGGTACCTACCCTTGACTGGAATCAAACCTAGGACCCTTCGGTGTGTAGGCTGATGCTTTATCCACTGAGCCAAACCAACTAGGCTGCCTTTGCTGACCCTTTGCATCAAGAACAAACCAATTATGATCACAATAACTATTAAAAATGACTATTCATGACCCCCGACTCAACCGCCAGACAACGGGGTGGATTGAGTAAAGAGGGCATTTAAGGAGAATGTGCAGATGATCATGCACCAACTGAGACACTCTGTTAGAAAGTCACTCAGAGGAGGGGAGGGGCTATGTCTGCAATACTCCCCATTACATCACTCAGAAACCATGGCTCTTTTTTAGTTCTTTACTTGCAGCCATCAGGATGTCTCCTCTAATGGATTTTTAGGTTTCATTTAATGGTCATCTACGACTATCCTTCTTGTACCTGAAAAGATGACCTATGTTCCAGTCTTGTTTTTTCTCTCTCCTGTCATCAGAGGAAATGGCTTTGTTGCTTTTCTCTTTGGCTTGGGACATTTCATTCTGCTGCTTTTATTTAATATATGATCCTTCCTAAAGATTTTCTTACATTTTTGTTCATTTAGGTTTGTTTTGTTTTTTCTATTTCATTTAATTAACAGTATTTAATCATGTCTAGTAGGTTGATTATCATAAATCAGCACAATATTTAGTGTGAATTTTTGCTTTAGCATGTTGTAGAATAGACTGTGTGGTAGCCTTTGCTATGTGTCCTTAGCTGTTTCTGTATTATACACACTGACCAGACCCTGCTCCAAGGCTTATCTTATCGCATTACAATGCCTTCCTAGGGAATTCTCCCTTTGACTGAAGAAGCTTGGAGGAGGTGGCATTAATTGCAAATAAAAGACCATGGCCCATTGTTGAATATAGAATATCTTCTTAGCCGTGTCTGCCTTCACTGTTGCGAACTCTCAGTGGTGACTTAAAGATCTTTGTGCAGATGCAGTTACGGCCAGTGACAGAAGGCATATGTCCACCCTGAACAAAAGAACACTTATTTTCACACTGCATGGCTGACGTGGAGTGATAACATTTTTGCATATTCTAAAAATTTTTATGCAGATGCCTTTTAAAGGCAAAAAGTGCTTTTACAATAATCTTCTTTGTGAATGGAATTTAGACTCTTGGCATGTGCTGCCTTTTCAATATGCCTGTTAAGTTCTGAATAATAAGCTTTGACAGTGTGTGAGCAGAAACAAAACTGGAGGTTATTTCCCATGCTCACAGCAACATTGTCATCTTTGATTTTTTTTAAACTTATGCTCATCCACCTTAAATAAAAATATGAGAAAATCAATATTTTATAAGCAAGTTACTAGACCAAGATTCTAAGGAAATAGACTGCTATAATGTTTATCATGCCAATTCACAGAGCTTTGCTTGTCTCTGGGTGACTAAACCTGAAATGAATGAGCAATAGTTAACAAGGAAAAAAAATATGCCAATTAATATATTTTTCCACATTACTTTGTATTAAAAATTTTATAAAATCTTTATATGCCTTTATACAAATGGAGCAAAACTAAAAACAAGACGCTGTATCAGTATGGAGTGAGAGATAAACAGAAGAAATATTCTTTGTCTTAGAAAGAACTGTAATATCACTTATCTTCCCATTGTCAAGGTAAATCATATATTAGAAAATGTAGGCTGTATCCATATAATACTTACAGAAACTATTGAAATAGGAAATATTAGCCTTTAAGCATTTTTTTAAAGGCTCTTGACATTGGTTAGCTGGTTAGAATGAAATATTCTGTTTTAATAAGCTAATTTGGTTATAATAACCAAATTGTGCATGTGGATATAGCTTTAATAAAAATTTAATTTTCATAGAATAAAATAATTCAACAAACCCCAAGTCTAATTATTGCAATACAGAATTTATTTTGGTTGAAGCTATTTTAAATTGATCTGACAGGCTTATAATTGATGTTTTGCAAATGCTCGAAGGCAATGAAGCAGAAAAGTCTTTGTACAACATTGAATAAGGAGCTGTGCTGTGGATTTTTAATAAACAGTGCTCATTTGGACAATTTTACTGAAAAATGTTTTTATTAACTTTATTATGAAAATAATAACAGTAAAATCAGTGACTGACAATTGTGCCATCAATTAAAGACTCACCATGTTTTTTTCTTTCTTCAACAGTACAAATCCAAGTGGAGGAAAATGAAGATGATACCGAGGAAAGTTCAAGTAAGTGGGGAGGGACGCACTCGAGATAAGTTTCATGTGGAAAAGCAGCGAGTTAAGGCCATTCACCCTCTTATTTTGTGGGATTATGCTACCACATGTAAGCACAGGAACATGTGTGGCTGACTTTTCTGATGGTCTCACAAAAAAGATCAAGTCCAGCAAGTAGAATCTCCACTTAACTTGCCTTTTTATTTCTCTACTCTTTTCCCTGTTAAAGTCTTTGTCCTGAAATCTTTTATCTAAAGGCTGACCCTATTACAATGAAACAGATAGGCCATGTTGACTGAACTGAGCAGGTGGTTCAATTAAAGTGAATCAGCAAGTTCTTTTGTATTTTGTCCAAATTGCTCTGTTGTTTTTACTTTGTGTAGGTTCAGCTCAAGAGCCTGGATTGAAACCCCTTTCCAGGCATGCAGATCACTCATGGGTTTAGAACATGCGAAAAATCATTATATGAGCAAAAGCTTCAAATTTACCAAAACTGAAAGGAAAAGCTGCATCTCGAGAATAGTTCAATTAGATGATACATCAACACTATGAATTTAATAACCTGAGCTCAATATGGCCACCAGTGAATGTTCACAATGCCATTTGTTTTTAATAATTTGGTGCATTTGTATGAAAATAGCCCAGAATCTCATGCAGATCCTGGATACCATGGTTTGCATACTGTAGGGGTGGGGAAATACTTTTC
Organism: Eptesicus fuscus; assembly: GCF_027574615.1. Taxonomy (NCBI): domain Eukaryota; kingdom Metazoa; phylum Chordata; class Mammalia; order Chiroptera; family Vespertilionidae; genus Eptesicus; species Eptesicus fuscus. The sequence continues at coordinate 37,949,011 of NC_072487.1, forward strand.
CCTCTACCCTTCTGAATTTTTAGCTGAGACCCCTGTAATATAAGACAGTTTAACAAGAGAAAAAGCACACAAACAAGTTTATTAACACTTACAGCTCATATATATATATATATATATATATATATATATATACACACACATACACACACACACATATATATATGGTAGATACCTAGGAAAAGATAAGTAAACTTAAGAGAGAATAAATGATTTTTAGGAAAGATGAATGGGCCCTTTGAAGAATAAATGGGAAGTATGATAGTTTGTGACAAAGTTTGCCAGGATATGGTGTCTATTTCTAGTCTTCTGTCCTTGGATGTGTCAACCTTCCCTGGGGATGAAACTCCCAAGGAGAGCATTTATGATAATTGAATTCCTGTTGGAGGCTGTGTCCTTAGGCAGATAAGGGAGTTCAGAGAAAGCCTCTTCCTGAATTTGCTGTTTTAAAAGTGTCTACTGCTCAAAGTAATCACCGTAACAAGGTGGCATATTTTGGGGTAGTACATCTTGAACTCCAACAGTCATATTTTGAAGTGGCATATTCTGCTACTCTTTAATACTGAATTGAGATCATTCCAAAAGGTAACATTATATGCAAATCTGCATTTAGTAGGCAACTGCAAACATTAATATTTTTAGAATTTGAATATTTGGAAATTAGTTAAAGCACTAAAGACTGCCTTTTTTTCTTAAGTGGTAAAAGATAAATCTAATGATATACTTTTCATCCATGGTAAAACTCTGCAAGTTTAATAGTTTGCCTTTAATACAAAATATACTAAAATGTAGAGTATTAAGTGTCTGCTTGAATTCTTGAGTTATTTGTGGGTGAAATTGTTTCTCAATCCCTGTCAAGCTTTGTCCTTTCTATAATCAGTGACTAATGTGCTTAATAAAGGCTTAGTAAATTTTCAGGATGGCAGAACGCGCAGATAACCTATGGCATTTGCCACAATATTTAACCAGTGGAAAGTCACTTTTGGTTTTGATAACAGAGTAGTTTTCAAAACCTAGTTTCTGTACTAACCAAACTTTAGTAATATAGGCAATGATTTGAAATATCAGTAACAAAGTTTGGATAAAAAATGTTAAAAGATAAAATGCATATGCAAAAATGACCAGATTTAACTATTAAATGAGGAATCTGATGAGGCATTACAACCAGTTCAAAATCCCGACACAAAGAACAGACACAATTTTAGATTAGGAATATTGAAATGATGTGCAAATGAAGACATGACTGTTTTGTGGGTTGTTTTTTATTTTTATTTATTTCTCTTTTGGTGGAGGATGATTATTTCTCTACTAAACAGAGTTTTTTTTGTGTGTCTGCATACAGTAATTATTTTGCATTACTATCAAGTTATCTATAATTTACTGAATTACAAAGCAGCTCCCAAAAATCTAAATTAGATAACACAGAAGGCTATGTTGCAGATAATTTATAATTTTCCATTGGAGTATAAATTTTTTCCTACTGTAGCTTTTAAATAATGGGATAGTAATAAGTATGAATAATATTTAATTTTTATAGTAGTTGATTCTAAATATCAGAAATAGTTAAGAATATCAAAATTTTACAAAGATGAAAGTGAAGTAGGATTATATGTTATAAACTGTGAAGGAAGGAACTGAATTCTCTTTCTACTCTTTACCTGGAAGCTTCCTAAGAAATTATAGACAAATGAGGCATTGTTAATTGACAAAAAAAATAATATCATTTCTTTCAGGTTTACATTGAATTTTTATTTATAAGTTATGTCTCTTCTTAGGATTGAATGATCAAGCAAATGTATTTATCAATTTATCCATTTCATTTGAGAAAGGGATATTTAGGAAAAAGAAGAAAGAAATATTTGGAATCAAGAATGAGGATAATTTAAATTAAGAGAAATCTCAAGTGCTAAGTTAATGTCTTCAAAATTATTCTAGTTTGTAGCCTTTCCTTGTCATTTCTATGCTTTGTTCTAAGATAGAAGTAGTAGTAAACACATAGTGGTTAATCCATCAACCCTATGTGTTGGATTGGTAACCGCTAAACTTCGTTTAAAGGTCATAGTGTGATATTAAACTCCAAGTCATCTTGTTACCCAAGTAAATGAAGACTGGAATTCTAAAGATTATTAAAAATTGCAGCTTCACATTCACATATTTGAGTAGATGAACCACAAAAGAAATGATAATTTAGGCAAATGTATGTATATGGCAGGCTATGAAATATATATATATATAGCATAGTACATGTATCGTGATATGGAGAATTGCTGGATTGTGGTGTCATTTGTGTGACAGTGTAATTAAAAAATAAGAATACATTTGGTAGCAGGAAAGAACACTTTCTGATATTGCTCACTGAAGCATTAACTGGTGTGTTTAGGTGAAGAGGAAGAGGAGGATGAAGATAAATTACCTCGAAGAGAGAGCATGAGACCTAAGAGGAAACGGACCAGAGATGTTATTAAAGAGGAAGACCTACCACCTGAACCAGAGGATGAAGAAACAAGGAAGGCCAGAGAAAAAGAGAGGAAGAAGAAGTTGAGGAGGGGAGCGTAAGTTAGTTCTGATCTTTAACTGAAATCGTTATTCATTCAAAAGCACCTGATGCTGAAAGAAGACCATTCCCTTTAGGCACTCTTTGGCTTTAAAATTGGTAATTAAAACTACCTTTAGAAAGACAGGCTTAATCTGATACTGCCATTTTATTCCATTTAGTTAAATGTATTTTAATATTAAAATAGAATTTATAAATCAATGTATATTAAAAATGGCCCAAGAGGAATTCCCTTATGAGAGATCTAATCTGACATAGTTATTAACATATAATTAATTTAAAAGTTTTAAATAGATCCCATTGATTATATGCATTATCATTGAAGTAGAAAAGTCCTAAACAATGAGCCCCAGTCATTTTATTTTATGGAGCAGGAATTGGAAAACTATGGCTAATTCTAGCCCAAGAGCTAACAATGGTTCTTATCATTTTAAAGGGTTATTAATAAAAAAAAAAAAGACAAATATGGAACAGAGCTGTATGTAGCACTCTAAACCTAAAATATTAACCATCTGTCCCTTTACAGAAACCAAAAGTGTACGGCCCCCTGTTACAGAGGATTGGGGTGGTCATTTCCTTTTAATACACTGTTTATTTTTTAGTTCCACCAGGCCAACCTTTTACTGAGTGCTGACTTTGTGTAGAATAATATATTAAATGCTGTTTAGGGAAAATCCAAGAAAATAATTTTCTGGTCTTTGCTTTCCAGAAATTTGTAGATAGCAGACAGGTTGGAAAACTGTGTGTGTAAACAAATCTAATAATAGAAATCCTAGATCCCTTGGAAAGGGTTTAAGAGAATAGCCAACCTACTCTTGCCAATCCCAGGTGGTAGGACCATGGAATCACTACCAAGTGAGCAGATCTCCTCCCAAACACTCCTAGGACTAAACGATGAGGAACTTTCTAAGATGGCCTTTCAAGATGACACACTCTAGTGTTCAGTGATTAGCTATTATTTTCCTCCTATAAGTAATCACAATGAAAAACAACTGTATGAAAATAATGTCAGGTAGAGAAGCTTAGTATTAATAGAGTGTGGTTCTTTTTAAAATAAAAGAATAACCTTTGTTTTATTATATTTTTATTAATATATGTTTTTAAATTTCCCTCTTTTTTTCTCCTCCTCTTCTTCCTTCTCTTTCTTTTCTTTCTCCTTCTTCCCAAACTCCTTCTCTTTCTTTCATAACCCAGACACCGCCTACTTTAAATTTTGACTCTGGCATTTAAAAAATGTATTTTTATTGATTTTTAGAGAGAGAGGAAGGGAGAGGGAAACAGAAAGAGAAGCATCAATATGACAGCGGAACATCGATTGTCTGCCTCCTGCACACCCCCCTACCAGGGATTGAGCCCACAACTGAGGCATGTGCCCTGACTGAGAATCGAACCAGCAACCTCGTGCTACACGGGACAATGCCCAACCACCAGCCACACCAGCCAGGGTTGGCTGGCATTTTTTGTGTTTTCTTTTAAAATATGTTTATGCTTTGTTCCTTTTAAAAATAAAAAACAACAAACTTTACATTCCATGTCTTAATACTTATTTCTTAGTAATATTTTCTATTAGCAAAGCTTACACATCTGACAGTAGTATTTCACTGAGAAAACATCACCAGTACATATGCATGACACAGGTTGTATTCTAGAATTTGCCTTTGCTCTCTACTTATGAGAGGTCCTTTTAGAAAAGTGAGTCGGGTGGGAATTTCTCTGCTTTCACAGTTTGCTTAAGGCACTCATGTCAACTGCTCAACCTCTAGGGTTAGGACCATAAGAAGCAGCCAGGTCTTGGCCCCTGTTGCTTGAGGGAATTTGTTCCTTTGACAGTGTCCATCCTTAGATGGTTCTCAGAACCCAGCCCTGCCTCCCTACCTCCCCACTCCTCCATAGGGCCATACTTGGCTAAAATGAACTTTGTCTTCATAGGTTTTGCCAGTTATAATACTGTTGTCAAAATTTGTGCAACTATTTTGAATAGTATCATAAATTATTTGGGATGATCGGTAGTTCTGATATCTGTTTAAAGGTCCATATTCTATTGTTCATTTTGAAGACAAGTATCATTTAAAAAAGAAAATGTGTTAGCAAATATATTTTGAGAAAGATTGATTAGTAGGCAAATCAGAGCACATTTATTTAGGTTAATTAAGTCATGGTCTTTTAAAATTTAAATGTTCAAGTGAAACACCTTAGGGAATTTCCTTGTTGCTGACCAAACATTTGAAACCAACTAAAACCAAGGTTATAATGCTATCTTTGGAGATGGTTAAAAAACACTGCCCTGTTAGACATTTTGGAATATTTCTAATAATATTACAGGTTATTTCTGACCCAGTTTTAAATGAATAAGTAATATGTTCATAGCAGTGAGAAATTCAGCATATTATGCCTCCTTTTTTAAAACAACTGTTGTTTAAATAAATCAAACTTAAGATAGAAAGCTATGCTTGCATAAATTAGCCCTAAATTTTAGAAGATGAAGCATGTTTGTGCTGTATTCTTTTAATATGATTAGCACTTTTTTTGAGTGGTTCCTAGAAAAGCAGTCTCCCTGTAATACTGGTGAATAATATTTTAATTACTGGTGAATAATATTTTAATAATATGTGAAGGTAGCTCATCCAACAGCTATACCTTGTAGCATAGCATGATTCCTCTGCAGCCATCAACCATTAACAACAAAAACTTTAAAAATGTACTAGTCTGGGATCAATTAATGTAGGAATAAATGTCTTTCCATACCATACTGGAAGACATTGTTATATTTCAGTAAACTTCAAGCACTGGGTTAATAATGATAACACATCATCCAAAAAAAAATTCTATATATAAACACATTAAATAAATATTTATCCAGCTCCACTTCTGTGGAAGATAATTTGCTCATCTTTGGAATACATGGATATGAACATGCAATTGCCTGCGTTCTCCAGAAGTTTATACTATAGATAAGGGAGAGGCCACGTAGACATAAAGTATTATGGAACAAGACAGTATAAATGTGCCACAGAAGAAGTACAAAGAGGTTAGGAGTGTTAGAGAAGAGAAAACTGTTCTCATAGGGATAATCAGAAAACAGGTTATTGAAAATATTTATTATGATTTTTGAAGGAATCATAGAATTTGGATAGGTTACACATATAAAGTATGTACTGGGTTTAAAATATCAGTAAAATATATAATTAGTGTTACTAGGTTTCTATTAAGTTGTTTCTAAAAATTTGTATTAAAGAAATAAGCTTTAGTTGCATGGTAAATCTATATATTGAATAGATCATTCTTTCATTGTTTGATGATGCTGGATTAAATTAGGTACATAAAGGAAAGACCAAGTTCCTTCTTAGTAATCATTTTGTATGATTCTTAATGGACACTCAGTAATGGTAAACTCTAAAATACTTAAGTGTAAATATTGTGAATTATTTTGGGAGGGTGGACAAGGTAAAGACTTAAAATATCAAGCAATTGAATTATTAATCTTAAATCCTTTTTGGTTTTCTAATTGAATCCATTCTTGATAGTTTCTTCACACACACACACACACACACACACACACACATATATATATACATATTTTATTTTTGATAGTTTCCATAAAGATTTCAGTAGAACAATTATCTATATAGTTTAGGTTTAGTCTATGTCTACATAGAAATAATATTTTGAGTAATTTTTACTAAAACAATAATTTTTACTAAAAAGTATTTTTTCTCCTGGGACAAACCAACTCACATATTATTCTAATTTGGCAAATTAAAAGGCAAACTGTGGCTGTAGATGTACTAAAAAAATCCTCAAGTATTTATGTCACCATAAGATTTTTGTATAATAAACATCAAGTAATTACAACAGAAACAACCTAATGGCAATCAGAGTTGCATTTTAGTCGAGTGTTATTTTATAGTTCTCTTGAGCCAGGATAACTATTCTAAGCAAAAGTATCTGAATTGGCCAAAAACCCAACTGTCAACAGGAAGTGCTATTTGGGAAGGTTAATATGAAATTTAGATATGATTAAACCTATGGGTTAGTGAGAAGAGAAGATATTGCAAAGTCATTTTATAGGGTGACATAAAACTATGGGTATGTCCTCATGTTTCTCAGCTGGAAGTTCCAAAAACAGCTTTTGCCATATTCCTACTGTGTTTAGTCATAAAACTTAGTGAGCAGCAAAATGTATTTCTGACTAACTCCAAGTCAGATGCCAATGTCTTTGTGAGGGTCTAGTTAGTAGAAAAAAATTTCAAGTTCATTGAACCGAGAGCACTTAACAGAGGGACTGCTTAATAAATAATAAATAATTGTTAACTAGGTTACTGGAAAAGTGAAAAGAGAGCACTAACATATCATGGTGATAGCAACTTTAGGAAATAGCTGCCACCCAAGGGCAAGGCTAGAGGAACAATGAAAAGAGATTGAAATTAAAACTGAGAAGCATGGAAAAGGGACCTACAGAGCTATCAACCACTGCAGAGGGGACATGCTCAAGTGATGAAGCTCATTCTGCTAATGTTGGAAACACTGGCCAACTAGAGTCCCGTGCAGCTGTGGGAGCCCTGAAGCTCCTTGAGGGGAGAAGCTTTGATAAGGAGGAAGCATCACCCCCGAGGAGCAAACAGAAAACTAAAGGAAAGACCAAGTTCCTTCTTAGTATCAACCTATTGGCAACCTAGTACTGAGCCAGCTGACAAAGCAGAAATGTGCCCTAGAATCCCAGGCCCAGCATTGCAGTATTAAGTACAAAAAGGTGAGTTTGAAGAAACAATATTACCAAAAAAAATTGATCTCTACAATATTGCATTACATTCCTCCATTTAAAATTATGTTTTCATTTCTTTTTCTTCGAGTTCTGGACTCTAGAATATTTTAGCAAAACAAGGAACACAGAAGAGAAAAGAAATATCTCATTTGCTCAGTAAGAAACTGAATTCCCTTGAAGGCCTCTTCAAAGGACTCACTTCCACAAAATATAATTCAAATTGAATTTTATCAATTGAAGTTGTGAGCTTAATTACAAGATTAAGTGAGCTTTGAGAAACGAATTTTTTATTTTTTTCTATTTCAACTTTTCTCTCTTTCTCCCGAGTCAAAGCTAACTTAAAAAATTTAAGGGCACTTCAAAGACATCTTCATCTCTAATTTACTATCCTTACTGAGAAATAAAGTTTAAAAATGAAACGTGGAATTGGTAGGGGCAGTGTATAAAGAACAAAGATGAGAGAAAATAATCTGGATGATAGATCTGTAACTATTCTGAGAGTTTGAATCTGTGGACTATTTATACCAGAACAGCTTAGTTTCAGGCCATCAGAATGTAAATGCTGTTCTTTAAAATTATGGAAATTCCAGAAATCCTGAATCTGTGTTCAGGGGCAAGCCCCAATGCTTATGGATATCAGCAGCCACTATGTACAGCCAAGTTGATAAATGACTGAGTTTCTGATATAATTTTTCTTTAAGTTTGGAAGTCAAGGAAGACATAAATTTATTACGGTTATTTTTCCTTTTAAAGGGATGAAGATGATGAAATTGATGAAGAGGAATTGGAAAGATTGAAGGCAGAGTTAGATGAGCAAAGACAAATGATTGCTAATGTCAAATGCAAGCCTTGGAAAATGGAGAAGAAAATTGAAGTTCTCAAGTAGGATGCCACTTTTCATAATTAGAAATGCTTTCTTTGATATTGGTCTCTTAAATCCTCTGTGTATACCTATATTTAACATATAATGCTATATATGATATGTCACATATGTAATACTTATACATATAATACTCATTGCATGTAATGATCATGGTCATACATACATGTATAATATATCATATATATCCTATCACTAGAGAGGCTGGGCTAATAACTACAAACTTAAAAGTACAAGCAGATTTATTGTTTGGAGTCTTATCATCCTTGTGGTCACCTTTGATTGTTTATTCCTTGAACTAAGAGTTTCCTTAGTTTAATACATTCATTACCATCCCTCTGAAAAAGATATATTTGAATTTTACAAGTTTGTGTAGATTGCACACTCTTATTTCTTTACAGAGTACCAGCCTCACTTGATATTTTAGGTGATAGCTTTCTTTAAAATACAGGGAGGATGCTAAGCCAACAGCACAGGAAATAAGATTCTACTTAGGGCTATGTTAATGACTAGTCCCTGGTTACCTGACAGTGACCTGATTTTACTCTTATGTTGAGTACTGACGAGGAGCAATCTGTACACAGATTTATAAACTTCTGATATTAAAAGTCAAGTGCTTATCCTTTTCTGTAGGATGGAAGTGGATCCACCCCTGAGGATCATACTATGCTCCCTTGCTGTGGTAGTTGGGGGAGGCGGGGTTTAAAAAAGGGAATGTGTCTGTGATAACAGTCATGTTTGCATAAAAGTTCCTGCTACAGATTGCATTTTTTCATACAACCATTTTAAAAAATAGTGGTGCATTTCCAAAGCTATCCCTCCATAAGCTTATTAAACTTACAATGTTAAATGTTATTTTATACTAGAGGCCCGGTGCATGAAATTCATGCACTGGGGGGAGGGGTCCCTCAGCCCAGCCTGCACCCTCTCCAATCTGGGATCCCTCTCACAATCTGGGACTGCTGGCTCCTAACCACTCGCCTGCCTACCAGCCTGATCACCCTCTAATCATTCCCCTGCCAGCCTGATCAACACATAACTGCTCTCCTGCTGGCCTGATTCCCCCCAACTGCCCTCCCCTGCAGGCCTGGTCACCCTCAACTGACCTCCCCTGCCAGCCCGGTTGCCCCTAAGTGCCCTCCCTTACTGGCCTGGTCACCCCTAACTGCCCTCCCCTGCCGGCCATCTTATGGTGGCCATCTTGTGTCCACATGGGGGTGGCCATCTTTGACCACATGGGGGCGGCCATCTTGTGTATTGGAGTGATAGTCAACTTGCATATTACCCTTTTATTAGATAGGATATCTAGTGAAAGTGATAGTATTATTGTCTCTGGTGATGAAAAGAGAACAAAGTAGCTACCAGGATAACTCACTTCTACTCTTGGTTCTGAAAAAGCTTGTGTGTTATTTAAGGAAATTGCTTAACCTTCTGGGGCCTCACCTCAAATTGATAATAAGATAGTGTAGATTTACCCTGTGAGGAGGGAACCTAGTCATCATTTATAATGGTATTGTTTTGTGTTGTGGAGTAAAGTTTTCCAAGTTTCAAACAATGGTTTTCCTAGTACACTTTGCATCACATGATTGTTGCTGGGAAGTCCTGCGTGTGTGCATGTACATACCAACCACAAGAAAAGGCAAAGACAAGTGGCATTCCTAGCTCCACGAGCTACAAATGAGTGCGCATGTGTGCTTGTGTGTGTTAAAAGTTTTCATTCACTGAAGTGGCAATGATGCTAAATGATAGGTTTAAAAATATCTTTACTTGGCAAAATAGAAGGTTGGCAGCCTTATGTTGACTCCCAAAATATAGTTTGAAATATTATTGGCCTTGAAATCCCCAAACCTGAGAACCATAGGTGACTATAAATAGAAAGTCACACTATTGGAAAGCGATAATATTGTGACCTTTCAAAGCATGGTATGCAATTGCGTAAGAATGCCAAAGAGCTTTTCTTCCCTTTCCACCTGTTGGAGGTCTAGAAATCCATCTCCCACACCCCCTGGCCTATTTCTCCCATGTGTAGCAGTGGAGCATACATGGGCTTCAGACTTAAGCTTGAATTTCAGATCTTCCACTTAATAGCTGTGCAATTTTAAATGAATTCTGTAGTTCTAATGATTCCTTATGAAATTACATGAATTTTGAGGGCTATGGAAATCATTAAGTGAGATAATTTATGTAAAACACTTAGCATGGTGCCAGAACAGAGCATGTACTAGTAGCTGGGAAATACCCTAACCCTAATCCTCCTGTCTGCAGCTGGCAGTCTAACCACTGAGCAAAACCAGCCAGGGCGGTAGAAGCCACTTAAAAAAATATTTATTTGGATAACAAAAATGTTCATTTATTTACTTATTTATTTTTAAATATATATTTTTTTATTAATTTCAGAGAGGAAGGGAGAAAGAGAGAGAGATAGAAACATCAACGATGAGAGAGAATTATTGATTGGCTGCCTCCTGCACGCCCCACACTGGGGATCGAGCCTGCAAACTGGGCATGTGCCCTTGGCCAGAATCGAACCTGGGACCCTTCAGTCCATGGGCCAATGCTCTATCCACTGAGCCAAACCGGCAAGGGCCAAAAATTTTTATTTAGCCATGATACTGACTGCTTTAATTTTTGACCCAGTATTTCTGGAAGCTGCCCATTGGCTGACTAGGCCTGATGATTTATTAATGAAACACCCAGTGAAGCCAAGAAAGTTACTTTTAGGATTTCATTTCCATTCAAACAGGTGCTTGAAACTGTCAGCTAGTCATTAATATAACATTCTTCCTTACTCGACCTCCTTGCATCCTCCCATTCTTACATATTTTTTAATTTATCCTCTCTGAGCTTTGTTTTCTTTATATGAAAAAATAATACCTTGAAGGATAGTTGCAAGTGATAAATGAAATTATGATAGTTAACGAATAAGGCTAACATTTGTAAAATAATTAGTATGTACCAGGCACCATTCTCAGTGCTTTAGGTCTATAAACTGATTTAATCCTTTCTATAACTCTGAGAAGTACTACTACTATTATCTCAACTATAGGTCAGGAAAACTCAAGGATGCCGAGGTTAAGAAACTTGCCCAAGGTCACAGCATAAGGCTTGATACCTAGTAGGCACTTGTCAAACAGTAGATAAATGGATGCCCATGTTTCATTTTGATCTACAAAATTCAAATACACTGATTGCCTTAGACTCTTCATTCTTATGGGTTTAACTCAGATGTTTGATGACTAGACCTGTCCTGCCTGTAAGAGGTGGCCACACTAACCAGGTAGCAGCCACCACAGGTGAAATGCAACACCTGGGTGGAAAACAACAGCTCTACTTATTACTCATCCTGAAACCTAAAACCTCTCACTATATCAGAACATTCTAGGTTGTAGATTAAAAGCCCTCATGACTAAACCTAAATAAGTAACCACTTTATTTTGTTTTAGTGGAATAGAATAGGATTTGGATTGAAAATTAAAGAGACATGGACTTGGATCTAAGCTCTATCTCTAATGAGCCTGGGCTTATTTATTTATAAAATGAAGGGGTCGGACTGTGGCTTAAGGTTTTCAAACAGCTGTCCTCAGAGTTCCAGTGGTTTCAACCCAAGGGAGGCAGAGGGAAGAGGGCTGCCCGGTCACAATGCCAACTTCAAGCAGGAGACGTGCGGTTTCTCTCTTCTACACAATGTACTTCCATATAAAGCATTCATTTGAAATAAAAATGCTTCTGGGCCTAGTCACACAAAAAAACAGTTTTTAAAAAAGCAACACTTAACTAGATATTTAAAGAAGCTTATCTGGGGGAGGGAGCAGTTCTCACACTTTATGAGTCTACACGTTAGGGTACACTCCAAGTACAATGTTGCATGGGACTGGCAGTTGCATAGAAGCCATTTTATTTTATTTTTTTTAATCCTCACCCCCAGGACACCTTGTCCATTGCTTTTCAGAGTGAAAGGGAAGAAGAAGGAGGGCGGGGAGGAGCGAGAGAGAAAAACATCGACGTGAGAGAGATACATCGATCGGTTGCCTCCCTCAAGCGCCTAACCCTAACCCTAACCCTACCAAGAATTCTCCTTTATTTATGTCATGATTTACTTAATCTTTCTTATCTATACTGCACCATTTTACCATAGTTACCTGGAGATGTTCTATTCTTCACCTTGAATTGGCAGCCTTTTCCGATGGCCCACAGGCCTCATCTCTTTTGAAGAGTTGTTAAGGAATTTATGATGCTTGCACCAACGTCAAAATCTCAAGCACACAGCCTCATTAAATCAGCCTGACATTCTGCCCAGGTAGTTGGTATAATGATACTGGGAAAATTGACCTAAAAAATGCTAATATTGAAAGAAACTTTCCAAGAATCTTGGCAATCAATCTTATTCACTACTTTCTACAAACATCTACTCATCCAGAATTCAAATACCCCCAAATTAAAATAAACAGGGATTTTTCTACAGTAGTATACTGTAAGATAATAATAATTATAATTAAGAAAATATTAGACATAGGAAAGTTCTAAAGTTTTTTTCCAGATAGATAAAGTGTGGTTACTATTATCTTAATTTCATTTCATTGTACTTTATTTTCTAGAGTCTTATCATTTAGTGTGTTATATATGGTAACACACACTGCATCAGTTTTTTGCAGCTTGCCAGGGAACTCTACCCTCCAATTTTTGATAGCAATTTACCTAACTTGCACTCTTTAGAATTTCATCTGTCTATAAATACATTATTCTTGAAGGGTGATTAAGTGGAGAAATTCATTAATTATCACAAAATTATTTAGGAAGAAATCCTTTCAAATATATTTGACATAATACAATAACAGTAAAAGAATAGCAAATGTGTACTTGGTAAGTACAAAATAAGATTCATTTGAGAACTGTTCCCTGGTTGTTTTGGGGGAATGTCATCCAGTTCTCAGATAGGGTACTAATTGTGAAGATAACCCTTTACTTGATTAGGTTTACTTTAAGAGAATAATCAAGGCATTTTTGAGGATGTCTTTCTGTATATGACCAAGGAATGGCAAGTGGAAGACTATTTTGGGGGACTTAAGCTTGCTGCTATGAAATAAAAGTGGTTAAGTCTTATTAAAATGCATATACTGAAAGTAAGTATTTGGAAAACATTATATTAGATTATCATAAATTATATGAAAGAAAGAAAAGAATTTATATATCAAATATAATTTGTCTAAGTTTCCCTTTTGCAGTGCTGAAAATTTAATAAACACTTTTTTTAAATAGTCATGTTAATTACGCTTTTACTATATATATGCATGAGTTTACATATACACATGTATACAAATGTGTGTATGTGTATACTATTGCACAGACAACTACACATACACACTCAGGTATCTACATAAAGATATGTGACCTCTTGGATGATTAATTTTTATATTTATGTATACGCTACTGTAGTTCTTTTTGACCAGTGATTGGTCACAGGGATCAGGAAAAGTTAGAAGGGAAGCTATGGGAGGAAACTGGAATATTAAGACTGCAAGTCAGCACAGCATAGGAGCAGGGTGTGCTCTGTGGGTGTTGTGTTGCCAAGTGCTGAGGACAGACCTTCAGATCTAAGTTCGTCCTGGGGCGGCCATCACATTTACCAGGTGGTTGATGATTTGCAGAGCTCACTGAACTGCCATCATTTTAAATTTCTTGCCCACTCATGGATCAAAAGGCAGAACATCCAGTTTTAACAGAAAATGAAGGCTTTTTAGCACTCCTAAATATTACCACACAACATGTGAAAAAATCTTTCAGAATACTTAGACATGCTTATCAAAGTATAAATATGAACACATAAGTCTTGTACAGGAATATTTTACCCCGACTTTCAAAGCAGAATGGCTCCTCTCACTCTGAGGCAGCACCCTGTGCATCCTCCTGTTTCACAGTACTCAGATGTGTGTGATTAGATGTATTTGATTAAAATGCACATGAACCACCAGAATTAGCACAGTCTGTCTATCAAGCCCTGTGAATGGCCTTGTGAAGAGCTGAATGTCAGTGTATCGAAGAATATAAGATTGTATATGTGATTCATGGTGGAAATATCTCCTTTGTTAGGGAAATTCCGGCAAACCGATGCCTAGAATGCCTTTCTCTGCCTACTCAAATTCTATCAGCCCTTTAATGTCTAGCTTAATTCTTTTCTCATCTACAGTATCCTCAACGAGCTCTCAGGCCTCCCCTATCTATTCCCTTTTCACCTCAAGGCTGCACAGCACTGTTATATAACAATTTTATGGACTTATTACTCATTTTTCTTAATAGAGTTTAAGCTTTAGGAAGGAATCTACATGTTTCTTTTATTTCTTTCAAAGCACTGAACACATTCCTAAGAACATAAAACATACTGAATAAATACTTAGACAAAAAAATGGCCAGCTAAAAGGAGGCATGAAAGTATGATAAAAATGAAACAAATTTGATTATTGACCAGAATTTTGGATGGGTTCCTCTTACAGCTATGTACAGCAATTTATATTTTCAGTGCTATTTTTATCTATTTCTGAGAATAGTTTTCCCACAGTCCAGGGGAGTGGGGGCCCCAGGGGTAGGGGGAACACTGCCATTTCGCAAGTCTTCAGTGATGAGAGTAGTTGACTTAAGTTTTAGATTTAGCTTATCATATTCCTCTTGGACTCCTAATCTTAAGATTCATTTGTGACTTTATGGTCACACTCTTCCCAAGTCTCATTTATGCTAAAAAAAACAAAACAAAAAACAAAACAAAACAAAGCAAAAATAGTAATGTAGGCTGGAACATACCTAGATGTCTTAGAGATATGGCCTAGTTGTTCACAGCCCACATAATACCACCCCTGCTTTCAGGTATTAGTGTTGCTAATTGCATGCTGCATTGGTTCATTAAAACAAAGACAAAAATAAAGCAAAATTAAATAAAATTCTTACTATAGAGATTAATAAGATTATCTGGGGAGGTATTTGTAAAGTTACTATAATTCTATCCTCTGAGAAAGAATTCATTATGTAACTTAGTTATACATTATCTCTGCTGCCAATCTTAGAATTTTTTGGTGTTCTTCTGTGGCAGAAAACAAATTTGTGCTGTGACCAATATCTCAAAGTCAGCAAAAGCTTTAGCTCCTGGGGAAATCGTGTGGTCCTCTCTCCCCACTCCATTGCTATTATAATACAAAGGAATATGTTTTAAATCATATATTGAATCTTAAATTAACCATGTACAGAGCAGAATTAGAATAAAACTTAATCAGTGAGTCAAAGAGGGTCTAGTGTGCTTTCTTTTTTTAAATTAAACCACTGAAGTCCAACTATGTCATTTCACCTTTGATTCATCTAAAATTACTAAGAGATGCTTGACTGATCTCTAGCGTATAACCAAAATAGTGTTGGAATCTTTATTTGACATTTTAGGCAGCCATGAAAATGAGCATTGTTTCATAGCCCCAAGGAGCAAAGAAGCCCTCCTAGGTCTGGAAAATTTCCATGGGTAGTAACTTTGAACTTAATATAAATTTGACCTATCCAAGCATTGCTTTAGTTACTCACCAACACTAACATCTAGCTTCCACAGATTTCTATGAGTATCATCAGAGCTAGTAAAAAAATTGCCTGAAGAACTCTTTGTGCACAGATCATTCTAAAGTTTATTGCTACTAAAAACTTTAGAGGTCTTGGTTCTCTCTCTCTGTCTCTGTCTCTTCTCTCTCTGTATATGATATATGGTATATGGTATGTGATATGTGCTGTGTGATATGTGATATGTAATATGTAATAACATATACTATATATGTATATATAATCTGTGAAGTGGTGCTATACAAATGGAAGCACACCAAAATAAGCTAGACATATAGACTATTCATAGAGGTAATATAAATGAAGAGGCAAACTTTTGCTTGTTTGTTAATTTGTTACTAGAGGCCCATTGCATGATATTCGTGCAAGAATAGGCCTTCCTTCCCCTGGCTTCACTCCTAGCCGCCCAGGAGCCAACAAGTCCTCGCTCCCGGCCGGAGCACTGCTCCTATAGCTCCCTCCGCCCCCCTCCCTCCTCCTCATAGCAGGCCTCCTAACCCAGGCAGTAACTCCGTGCCTGCATATGCAAATTAACCTGCCATCTTTGTTGGGTTAATTTGTATACTCACTCCTAATTGGCTGTGGACATAGCGGAGGTACAGTCAATTTACATGTTTGTCTATTATTAGGTAAGATTTGTTTTCAGATTGTTTCTGATGTTTTTATTTACCAAGAGCAATTTATCAAGTTTACAAATATATATACTACTATTTATAGTGCCCTTACCGTTTGCCATGAACACATTACATACATTATGTTCATTCTTACATGCATGCATTATTTTCTATAAAGTATGTGAAAACCCAGTGGAATAGCTGTTATTATCTCTATTTGATAGAGAAAGCAACTGAGCATCTTAACCATTACAACTACTGCCGCTAGCATCCCCTTTATAAAAACACTAGAGGCCCGGTGCATGAAAATTCATGCACTGGAGGGGGGCGTCCTTCAGTTCGGCCTGCCCCCTCTCACAGTCCAGGAGCCCTCAGGAATGGGAGGCAACACCCCATCATACCTCTGCTGCTGCCACTGCCAGCAGCGCAAGCCTCGGCTTCCCCTGGTTACCTGAGCCTCAGGCGGCCCTGGACGGCTGGGCAGCCACCATCCAAGGCTTGCCTGTGTCTCGGGCATCGGCTGACAGCCACCATCTGAGACTTGCTTGTGCCTCTGGCCAGCCCTGGGCGGCTGGGCAGCTGCCATCCGAGGCTTGCCTGTGCCTCGGGCAAGTCATAGGTGGCTGGGGGGCTGAGGGAACTGGGGGACTCTGGAGGCAGGCGCACAGAGTGGTGGCCTTGTCACGTGCCTGCTGCCCCGGCAGAGCTGAGGGGACTGGGCGCTGCCATCTTGTGGCTGTGGGCACTGCCATCTTTGAGGGAGTGGCAGCCAATTATCATATTCCCTCCTTATTGGCTGTGGGCGCTGCCATCTTTGTGATGGTGTGATGGTCAATTAGCATATTCCCTCTTTATTAGATAGGATGTTTTGAACAATCACTTCCCGTTTTAGAATGATTTTGAATAATTCTACCAGTCTAACTATGGAGTTCTATTGCTAGGCCTATAGTCCTTATTTTAGTTTTTGCACATTAGGCTAGTTTTTACCTCTGCAATTCTCTTTCAATTACCCAAATTTCTTTGATATTTTAGGGATATCAAAGTTCTAATTTTTAGTTAGCTTAAATGGTCAAATTTTTCAAATATGCTTATTTTTTATTATTTTATTTTTGTGGTTAGACAATCATATATTTTACAGAGTAGTCCCCCTGATATTACAAGTACCTCCCGTGGCCTATACATAGCTATTACAATATTATTATTTTTTCTTCCATTGACCTCTCCCTGGCCACTCCCACCCACCAGCACATGCCCTCACCCCCCTAGTGTCTGTGTCCATTGATAATGTTTATATGCATGCATACAAGTCCTTTGGTTGATCTCTTATGCTTCCCCCTTCCCCTGCTTTCCCTCTGAGGTTTGACAGTCAGTTGGATGTTTCTCTGTCTCTGGATCTATTTTTGTTCATCAGTTCATGTTGTTCACTATATTCCACAAATTAATGAGATCATGTAGTGTTTATCTTTCTGCTACAGTCTTATTTTGCTTAGCATAATGCTCTCCAGGTCCAACCATGCTGTTGCAAATAGTAAGAGTTCCTTCTTTTTTTTTTTTATTGTTTAAAGTATTACATATGTCTCTTTTTTCCAATTGACACTGCCCCGGCCACTCCCACCCTCCAGGACAAGCCCCCACTGCCCCAGTGTCTGTGTCCATTGGTTATGCTACTATGCATGCATACAAGTCCTTTGGTTGATCTCTTACCTGCCCCCCGCCCCCGCCTTCTCTCTGAGGTTGGATGGTCTGTTCAGTGTTACCTTGTCTCTGGATCTATTTTTGTTCATCAGTTTATGTTGTTCATTATACCCACATATGAGTGAGACCATGCGATATTTATCTTTCTCTGACTGGTTTATTTCACTTAGCATAATGCTCTCCAGTTCCATTTATGCTGTTGCAAATGATAAAAGTTCCTTCTTTTTTACTGCAGCGTAGTATTACATTGTGTAGATGTACCACTTTTTTTAATCCACTCATCTGCTGATGGGCACTTAGGCTGTTTCCAAATCTTAGCTATTGTAAATTGTGCTGCTATGAACATAGGGGTGCATATATCCTTTCTGACTGGTGTTTCTGATTTCTTGGGATATATCCCTAGAAGTGGGATTGCTGGGTCAAATGGGAGTTCCATTTTTAATTTTTTTGAGGAAACTCCATACTGTCTTCCACAGTGGCTGCACCAGTCTGCATCCCCACCAGCAGTGCATGAGGGTTCCTTTTTCTCTGCATCCTCGCCAGCACTTGTTTGTTGATTTGTTGATGATAGCCATTCTGACAGGTGTGAGATGGTACCACATTGTTGTTTTGATTTGCATCTCTTGGATGATTAGTGACTTTGAGCATGTTTACATATATCTGTTGGTCTTCTGTATGTTCTCTTTTGGAAAGTGTCTATTTAGGTCCTTTGCCCATTTTTTGATTGGATTGTTTATCTTCCTTTTGTTAAGTTGTCATTATTCGCAGATGACATGATATTGTACATAGAAAACCCTAAAGACTCCATAAAAAAACTATTAGAGTTAATAAATGAATTCAGCAATGTAGCAGGATACAAAATTAAGCCAGAAATCTATGGCTTTTTTATACACCAATAATGAACTTACCGAAAGAGAAAATTTTTAAAAAATAACATTTACCATTGCAACAAAAAAATCAAGATACCTAGGAATAAACTTAACTAAGGAGGTAAAAGACCTGTATTTGGAAAATGACAGGACATTAAAAAAAGAAATAGAGGAAGACATAAATAAATGGAAGAATATACCATTTTCATGGATTGGTAAAATCAACATCATTAACCCTTTGCACTCGCTTGCTTTTTTCTCGATTCCTTTATTTTAATGCTAACTGTGTCGAGTCACACTCGACATCTGAGTGCAAAAGGTTAAAATGTTCATATTACCCAAAGCAATCTATAGATTCAATGCAATCCCCATTAAAATAACAATGGCATATTTCACAGACCTAGAACAAACTCTCCCAAAATCATATGGAATAAAAAATGACCCCAAATAGCCACAGCAATCCTGAGAAAGAAGAACAAAGATGAAGAACAATTGAGTCAAGACAGTATCTTCAATAAACGGTGTTGGGAAAATTGGACAGATACATGCAAAAAATGAAACTTGACCACCAACTTACACCATACACAAAAATTAACTCAAAATGGATAAAGGACTTAAACATAAGATGGGAAACAATAAAAGTCTTAAAGGAAACCACAGGCAGCAAAATATCAGACATACGTCGTAGCAGTATCTTTATAGATACAGCTCCTAGGGCAATGGAAATTAAGGAGAAAATAAACAAATGGGACTACATAAAAATAAATATCTTCTGCACAGCAAAAGAAACCATCAACAAAACAACAAGAAAACCCACTGCATGGGAGAACATATGTGCCAATGTTATCTCCTAAGGGTTTAATCTCCAGCATTTACAGGGAACTCATACAACTTACCAAATGTGTTTATTAAGAAAAGACTTCTCTTCTTATCCCTTTGCTGGGAAGTGTTCAATAATACAAGTTTTGATTATAGTTGCTTTAAAGACAAGTTTTGAAATGTCTTTCATTTACTCAACAATAAATCGGTTGCTCAATCATACTATCAAACTGAAAACAAGAGGAAAGAAAAGTCAACTTAATGGAACCCAAACAGGGAACATGTTTCCTGGGATGAGAATGTATCAAAGGCAACTTAGCAAGCCCTAACTCCCCTGGGCAGTCAGCGTTGAGTCATGTGTTATGGGTAAATTATCTATTTTGTAAGTTAGGCCAAAGTGTGCTCCTTCACCTAACTGTGAAAGCATTCTTGAAAGCCCATGAAACCTTATTATTCTAATTACCAACAGGAGCGGCTGATAAATGAATTATGAGGCCAGGTATCATTGTCATTAAATAGACCTCACTCAATTATTTATCCCTGGGTCTGGGGTTACAGCTCAGAAAGCTGTGCATATTATACCAGCGCTTGCTGGAGCTCCGAGACCTGGAGACCAGCTTATGGTCTTGGCAGGTGGCTTTTGTCGAATGCAGTTCAAGGGGATGACACACATTTTTCAGTCAGAAATTTGAATGGTGTGAGGCCAACAGGTATTCAAAGTTTATCCACAAAAGTCCACTTCAATTTTAGCCATGTGGAAAAATCATTTTAAGCTATCCAGATAAATATAAAATGGTAGGAAAATGGATTAACTATAAGAAAAATATGAAGAAATGTTCTTGCTTTTTAATTTTTAAAGACACTGCTCTTTCTTTTCTTGCTTTCTGATATGTGTCATGGGCACTTCAGCGTGATAAAGATCAGTCAGTGTTTATCTCCGTTTTGGATAGTTTCTTTTTGCATTTTGCTTCTAACATCACAATGAAAGATGTCTTCTGGTGAAGAAATCTGTTATCAGGGAGGAGGGAATGGGTGATGCTGGTTTTCTTCATCCTGACATCATGCCAGCTCACTGCAAAGGTCAGCCATTGAAACAGTGTAAGGCATGTTCTCTCCTTGAGTCACTGACCACATGCAGTCCAGTGTTCTTTCTTCTAGGCCTTCAAGCAGCAAGAGTGCTTCCTTACATCCCAAGAGCATCAAATTAGGGGAATCAAGAGTCTGTTCTCACTAAACACTTACTCTCTACCCAGCCATGGCTGCTGACTTTGTTTTATTTTTTTTTAATATATTTTATTGATTTTTTACAGAGAGGAAGGGAAAGGGATAGAGAGTTAGAAACATCGATGATAGAGAAACACCGATCAGCTGCCTCTTGCACAACCCCTACTGGGGATGCGCCCGCAACCAAGGTACATGCCCTTGACCGGAATCGAACCCAGGACCTTTCAGTCCGCAGGCCGACGCTCTATCCACTGAGCCAAATTGGTTTCAGCCTGACTTTGTTTTAAAGTCATTACCCAGATTCCTGGTGAATTGAGACTAGTAGTTAGTTATGTTGGCCAGGATGAGCAGTGGGGAGCAGGGAGAGGTAGAAGGGCTGTTCAGGGATCCCTTTTGAAATTAAATTTGGGGGCAGATCTCTTGGAGAATGGAGGAGGAGTTAGGACATCAAGGAAGAGAAGAAATTCATACCTGAGATTATGTGGAGTAGAGTGAAGTCCAGACTTTTATATTGAGGGCAGTGTGGGGTAGTCATTAGGAAATATGAAACTATGCCTAACATCAGGACAACTTGGCAATTGGAGATAGCCAATAAAATCTCATTTAGACTGTTCAAAGGAAAATTATGTTCATAATAAATGACAAAAACCTATGACTGCCATGTAAATAAGTTTCTATATTGTTAAATGAATTTGTAAGTAATTTTCTGGTGATTTTAATTTGGTTATAACCCTTTCTCTCTTAAATCATGACAGTTGTTTCTGTATCATAATCATCAGCTCACAATTAAAAATCTTATCAGAAATATAGAGTAGAATAGCTACTATTTCTTTATAGTTCTGACTGTTTAGAGAAGTCTAGTTTTCTAACCAGCCACTCATCTAGTAATAGAATTCTAATAGGCCAAACTGAGTATCTTTTCAATTACCTGTTAAGTATCTAGAGTAGTGAATACACCCATAAAATAGGGACTTGA
Organism: Eptesicus fuscus; assembly: GCF_027574615.1. Taxonomy (NCBI): domain Eukaryota; kingdom Metazoa; phylum Chordata; class Mammalia; order Chiroptera; family Vespertilionidae; genus Eptesicus; species Eptesicus fuscus. The sequence goes on from NC_072487.1 coordinate 37,970,985, forward strand.
CATTTGAAAAGCAAACTTTACTAAGAAGAATTTTTGATTTGCTACTTCTGTGTTTATTATAATAGAGAATGATGTGATAACTCCTATGTATAACTGGTTTTATGAATTTAAAAATTCTGATGCCAAGTAATTGAATTATAGTCAATTCTGCTATATAACATGGTACATGGATTCCTAAAAATCACTACAATATGCAAAATCAGGCAATGAAAACCATAGCGTTTATAGGAAAAATGGGAAGAAGGGTACAATACTTAGAAATGTCTTCAGTGACACACAGAAAGATAGATGTAAAAATGACAGCAACATTTTACACATGCTAAATGGTTAAGAAATACATAAGTGCTACAATAAATGTGGCAGCTTACTTTGAAAAAGACCTGCAGTTTGCTGTGGAAGTGCTTTAGCAGGCTTGCAATTTGTGTTACTGTAAAGTGTGGAAAGAGGGTCCTTGTAGCACCAGCTGTGAATGGATGTGGTTTTGCTAAATTAGTTGGTACAGTCAGGGAGCCGGTAGATGAGGTGTGTGCATTTTGTTTATTCTTACACCGCTAGGTTTAGCTGGATGCAATTTTCTGCATTCTCTCCATGATTTTTTTTTGTAGATAAAATCACGTATAAGCAAACAAAATTTTGTGTTACGCTCAAATTGTTCCATAATCTATCAATCATACCAGAACAAATTTGCAGTTTCAAAACAAACATTACTGTAAGATTAACTGTGTAATAAACCCTTCAAAACGTTCACATCTGTGATCTTACCTTATTCTTGCCACCATCCTGGCAAGCAGGGAGGGAAGCAGTTGCCTGATTTTTATCTGTTTGTTGGGGAATTCTGACCTGTTGAAGGCCCCACAGTGACTACGGAAAAGGGACCTGTGCCAGAACGTGCTCAGGTCTCTGTGAGTCTTGGACGAGTGTGCTTTCCTGTGAGAAGCAGGACTGACGAAGGTGTGTCCAGAGAGCATCAAAAATGTGGCCAAGGTCACAAAGACAAATCTCAGAGGCTGAGTTAGAATGTTACCTGATTTTGAGTTTAGATCAGTTCAACATTTTATAAATATCTGCTAGGTACCACACTCCTGTCTCACCATCTCTATGATAGATAGGTAATGCTTAAATGTGATGTGTTTTCTTGATTGCCTAAATCTAAAACCCAGCCATAAGAACTGTTTACTCTTTTTGATGTGGCTCTATTGAATGTTCTAGAATGTGTAGAGTGTTTTAGAAACCATTTTCAATGAATCTTCACATCCCAGAGGTCATGTCAAATGTTAGGGTGTTTGACAACAAGGCCAGCCTAGTAATTTTTCTCCATTTCCAGGAGGCTCCCCTATGAAGTTTTTGAGAAGATTAATGAGGAAGAATTTAATCCCAAAGTCTAGAATGACTTTGTCTTCAAGCATTAATTGATGTTGGAAATTACGATTATTACACACTCCCCTGTCTATCTATCTATCTATCTATCTATCTATCTATCTATCTATCTATCTATCTATCTTCTATCTATACCCCGAGTTATGCTATTCAGCTCTATTTGCAGGAGGTTTAGGTTTATTGAGCACCTCCTATAGTCAAAGTGGAGGTCAACACTATGGGAGCTACAGAAGAAGATATTATCCATGCCATCAAGGAATTGATCTGGGGCAGGGGGGCGGGGGATGGCTGCAGAGAATCTTCTCATTGTGCGTGTGTGTTTAATGGCAGAGTGTGGGTGGTACAAAGGCATACGTGAGCAGTAAGGCACCACTGTCTAGTTATCAACTGTGTCAATAGCTGTGTGTTGTGTTTTGATCATTGGGTATCGTAAAATCACGAGTTCAGCGCTAAGAACACCTTACAAATAATCCTTCACTGACTTTTCCTATTTTCCAAGATTTATTTTGTTTGTTAATAAGTTTATTTATAGTCATGTGTTGAATGGTCTTATCTGTAAAACTGCATATTCCAGGAGCCATCCAGCTGACAATAGCATTGCACCTGTATGATCACAGTCCAGGTCTGGCTTATCTCTTGGGTTCTCTATGGCCCCTGTGACATCAAAATAAGCCTGGCCCACCTCTACTTTATAAAGACTTTTCATATATCAAATAAACAACAATTAACAAAATTAACCAAAGTTACAAATAGTGTACATTTTCAATCCTATATAATAAAAGCCTAATATGCTAAGTGTCTAACTGTTTGTTGACCAGTTGCTATGATGTGCACTGACCACCAGGGGGCAGACACTCCAACCAGTAGATTAGCTTGCTATTGGGGTCTGGCTGATAAGGACTGGGCAAGAAGGGCCGGACATGCCCTGGAGCCCACCCATGGTCCTTCCCTGGCCCTGATCATGCACCGGTGGGGTCCCTCAGCCTGGCCTGCACCCTCTCACAATACAGGATCCCTTGGGGGATGTCGGAGAGCCAGTTTCAGCCTGATCCCCACAAGCAGGCCGAGGGACCCCACCAATGCAAGAATCCATGCACCGAGCCTCTAGTATGTTTATATTAACTGTTTTGATAAATGTCTTTTAACATATATACAAAGACACTAATATAACTACTGTAAATGTATAAATATTTGGAAATGATGGTAAAGTATGAATTTGAAACCCTTTCTAAATGCAGGACTAAAGAGAATTCCTTCCCATTTTCCTCTTCCCTCAATCACATTGCTTTACACAATGTGAATTTTCTGTTTTAAGTTGTAATTGCTTTTACAAGATTAAATACCAGGTCAATAAGTATGTTGCATGTCAGTTTGTCCTAAACTCTCTGCCCTATGTTTTTTTTAAAAAATAATAATCCTTAAAAAAGAAGGAAAGTATTTTAAAATAAACATTCTGACTGCCAAAATCTGAAATAAAGTTCAGATTCAATTTTATATGTGGTAGAAATGAGAAGAGCTTGGGTTCTTTATTTTGACATTTAGTATAAATTCCTTGCTTTCCACTGACTTCAGCTGATAAATAAGCCAGACCAAACTATCTTATTCTTATTGGCCAAAATTTAAAAATCTTAAATATCCATTGCAAGTCCCTAGGTTATGAAATACAGCTTAGATCCACTTGTTAAGGGTTTGGAAGAAATAAGATTGAAAAATTAATAAAATTAAATGTTCACTACCTCTATATTCTATTAATCTCCATCCACCCCCACCTACCCCTTATTTTGTTTTACTTTCTTAGGGAAGCAAAAAAATTTGTGAGTGAGAATGAAGGCGCTCTTGGGAAAGGAAAAGGAAAGCGGTGGTTTGCATTTAAGATGATGATGGCCAAGGTACGTATTTTCATAACTCAGTTTGGTTGATGCCATATATTCTCAATGGAGACCATATTGACTTGTAAAGGGGAGAAAATTGATTATGTTCTGAGAAAGAGAGGAAAAAAAGTACACTTTATATGTTTAAAGCACATATACATACACAGTACATATACACTATATCTGTGATATTAGAACTTGGATTGGAGGGGTCATTCAGAAAAAAAAATACTAAAAGGACCCTTAGAGGAGTTAAATTGAAAAATAAGTTCAGAAACATTGATTCATGGCAAAAGATTTGCTTGTGTAATTTTATCACTCCCAAAAGTAAAAGACTGCACCTTTGATTTTCATTAGTTGGTAGTTAAGGGGTTCAGGGTCAAAATTTCTTTCTTAAAATGTCTTAAATATCCATTGCAAGTCCCTAGGTTTTAATTCAGTGCTTGGCATATAGTAAATACTAAATATTAGCTTCTCATCTATATTTTCCAAAAATCCATATTTCATTGATATATCATTTGTATTTTTTTATTTACTATCCAGTTCACAAGTAACAGAACCATATATGTAGCTCTTCTCTACCATGAGCATAAACTGTGAATTGGATGGTAAATAAAAAAATACAAATGATATATCAATGAAATATGGATTTTTGGAAAATATAGACGAGAAGCTAATATTTAGTATTTACTATATGCCAAGCACTGAATTAAATCCTTCTATAAAGTTATATTTAAATTTAATTATCACAGCAAGTTTGGTACATGGTACTATTATCCCCTCTTTACAAATAAGCTAAATATATTTTCATAAAGATGTTTTGTGAATAAAGTTCATATATCTTGAATATAATATATATTATATTTTTGTTATATATATATATATATATATATATATATATATATATATATATCATAGGTTAGTTTTGTTGTTTTTACAGTTTAAGTAAATGAAATCATATAGTATTTATGCTTTTGTTTCTGTTTTTTTTTATGCAATGTTATGTTCATGAGATACATCCATGTTGCAGGACTTATAGTTCATTTTTATTGACATGTTATTTTCCATTGTATGAAGAGACCACAATTTATTTACCCATTCTATTGTAGATGGACATTTGGGATATTTCTCATTTAGGTAATCTTTGAACGTCAGACTTGCCTCATATTGGTATGTGGGCTTTATGTGCCTGTGCAACTCACACATTATCCAGCATAATGTACACACATGCAAAGTTATCTGCCCCCATTCTTTCAAGCGATCCTCTGGATGGCCCAACATTATGGAGTAAAGTGGAAGGAAGTTCTTTTATAAAAACAAATTCATGGCTTTTTCTTCTTCTCCTCTTTCCTATGACACCATAGCTTTCCATTTAGCTGGCTGCTCTACCTCTACCAAAGTGAAGTGTCCCATGTCACAGTACTTATCATCCTGTATTGAACTTTCCTGTTTTATACAGTATATTCTAATAGACCCAGACGACCTTCAAGACAGGTCTTACTCATATTTCATTAATTTCTTCGTGTGATGAATATTTATTTGATTAGTCAATACCATTTGCTGATCACCTTATTAGATGCAAAATCAGTCCCTGCTCTCTTACGTCGGGCAGAATAAACAGGTATTTTTAAGCATATATTCTGTAAAAGAAGGATCCGTGAAAATTTTTGAACTAAATTGGTCTGGAGGAGAGTGGAGAACAGGAAGGCAAGTACTGTTTGCCTTTTTTTTTTTTTTTTTTTTTTTTTACAAACAGCAACATATTGTGCCAGAGAGCTCTTTCCAAGCTCAGTGTTTTGTGAGATTTGGGGATGGGGTTGGGGATGAACATCTTAACAAACAAGAGGTTAAGCTTTGTTGATGTTCTTCGCTTCCTTTTCAGAAATGGGTCAAATTTCTCCGTGATTTTGAGAACTTCAAAGCTGCTTGTGTCCCATGGGAAAATAAAATCAAAGCAATTGAAAGTAAGTGCTCAACAGATCTCAGATGGGAAGGTTGTCCTAGATAAATGTCTCATAAGCTTATCAGATGCCTTTCTTAGTGGGAATGATTAAAAACAAGAAAACAAACAAATAAACCTATATTTTACATCTTTTTTGCTCACTGTGAAAACTTACTAGTACTTACCTATCACAGCACTGGAGATCCCACTCTCCCTTTCTACCAAAATATTCCCCTTCTGACCTTGTTCTTTCTCCTACACAGGAAAGTCATTATTGTGCACAATGACATTGAGTCATATCGTGGGAAAGCAGAGATTTTACTTGGGCAATGAACATGACATTGAAAAATATATATAAACCCATGTTAGACAATAATTAAAATGAATGTCTAAAATGAATGAAGAAATCTTATAGCCTTGTTTTCAAACCTCTAAAGTAGAATAAGCAATAATCATCCAGGAACTTGCTATCTGAATATCATATTATGCCTTCATTTTTATACAATATTCATAGTGTACAGGAAGGCAGGAGAATTTATATATATATATATATATATATATATATATATATATATATATATATATATAGTAGAGAAATATGCTAATTAAATCAGATGCCTTAACGGGTTGACCTTATAGGAGGAGGTTGGGCGCAGCATGGGGGTGGGGCGGCAGGGGCCTCCAGTGCCTGCGCTGGGGGAGGGCCTGATCAGCAGCAGCCATGGCTGCTTCAAGGGCCAGAGAGGGAGGCAGGGCCGGACCAGCAGTGGGTGCGGTTGCTGGGGGGCCCAGGGAGCGAGGTAGGGCCGGACAGGCGACTCGAGGGTGGGTGGCGCCCTGCGATTTCGAATCGCGTGCTGGGCTCCTAGTACTTAAATAAAAACCTATTTAGAACAATGCTCTAAGCCAGTGGTCGGCAAACTGCGGCTCTCGAGCCACATGCGGCTCTTTGGCCCCTTGAGTGTGGCTCTTCCACAAAATACCACGTGCGGGCCCGCACGTACAGTGCGATTGAAACTTCGTGGCCCATGCGCAGAAGTCGGTTTTCAGCTCTCTAAAGAAATTTCAATCGTTGTACTGTTGATATTTGGCTCTGTTGACTAATGAGTTTGCCGACCACTGCTCTAAGCTTATAATAAGGTAACTAAAAATTTTAAAATATTGTAAATATAATAATAAATTATTTTTAAAAACAAAGAATATAAAGAAAAAGGGATACCATTTTTTCAAGAAATATTTGTATTGATTTCAGAGAGGAAGGGAGAAAGAGCGAGAGAGAGAAACATCAGTGATGAGAGAGAACCATTGATTGGCTGCCTCCTGCAATGCCCCCCTACTGGGGATGGAGCCCACAACCCAGGCATGTGCCCTTGACTGGAATTGAACCCAGGATCCCTCAGTTCCCAGGCCGATGCTCTATCCACTGAGCCAAACCAGCTAGGCCAGGCATACCATTTTTAAAACCAGTTCTGAGCACAGTCTTGCCATATTCTGGTTTCTAAAGGTTTTGACTAGGACCCAATTTTCCCGTGCCTTGGTTTCCTGCTGGGTAAATGTGGCATTGCATTATTAAAACGGGGCCTCCACAAGGAGACAGCACAGTTGCTGGATGCTTCACTGACACGATTGTGCACACATTCGGAGTTACTATTCCCCGCCCTCAATCTCTTGCTATCAAATGGCAATGAATTAAAATATATCAGCTCAATAATTGCACTCCCTCCAACATATTTCTGTACCATCCCTTTCTTGCTTTATTTTCCTCAGCATTCACAATGACCTAAAAAGCTGTCTTTTGATTGAATGTTTAATATAATTTTGTTTTATTTTACTTGTGTTCATTTCTTCTGCAAGACAGGAGAGCAGAGATTTTGTTTTATTCACCCCTGGATCACCAGGCCTAGAACATGTTTGGCCTTAATAAATATGTGTTGAGTAAAATTATGTATAAACAAATTCTCCAAATAGCTACGATTCTGTGAAATTGAAGGAATTAAGACACATCAAAAAAAAAATTGAGACATCGTGGATTCATTAGGTTTTAACTGTGCAGCTAAAATATGGTACCTTAAGATCCTAATACAATTTTGTTCTTGCTTTGCCATAGATTAGCTGTTGGCACTGACTGAGCCAGTCATTTAATCCCTCTGGGCCACAGTCGACTCATTTCTGAAAATGATAGGGTTGAATCTTGATCAGTTATGAGATGTATCCCAAGATATTTATAATTAATGATAGAGCAGGTTCCTGCCCATCTAAATAAGAATGTCATGCTCACTAGTGTTGCAGTAGCCTGCCTTGAGTGTGATAGACACAGATGGAATTATTTTAATTGCCGGAAGTTGCATGGAAAAATGAGTTACACCTAAGACCACCATCTATCATGTATATTACAGTGGAAAAATCAAATTGAGAGCTACCCTATACTCCTTTCAGTTATCTTTCCTTTTCCTCTCTTCCCCCAGAAAGTTTGGAACAGTCAAACTGGACAATTTGAGCAAATGTGGATTCTTTTCCCTTCAATATGTAATTTATTATTTTATTAGGTGGTCCTATTTTCTTCACCTTTATTGGTGCTTTGCCTCCCTGTGGAGAACTGACCTTAATTTTCTGTTCTATCATCATCACAACCATCAATATATTGAGTGCCATCATGAGTCAGTCACTCTACAAACATTATTTCATTTAATCTTTAATGTGCCTGCCACGTGCACATAAGCCTCCTTGTTTTAGAGTTGTGGCTCAGTTGTCTCAGAATTTGTTAGTAGAGGTGCTGAGATATAAGGAGAAGTCTGTCTGGGCTTTTCCCAGTGGGTTATGCCAATTTTTACTTTGAGGAAGACATAAATTTCTTCTTTTGCACCAGGTCCTAGGGAGGATTCTACCATGTCTATAGTAAGATGAGTAGTTGTAGATTTCTTCAATAGTTATTCTATTTGGGGCATTTTTTTCCATAATAAGTATTATCAAGTATTTATTTTTAAGTCAGTTATTTATTTACTTACACATTTCACGTTTTATAAGAGTCCTATAATACTATGATTTTAATGATAGTTGAAAAGTCTGAAACCTTTCTAGGAGTATACTGGCAGAGTCATTGGGTTGGACTCACCATCTCACAGAAAATAGCCTACCAAAGACAGGGAAAGCATGTGTCTGCGATGGTGTTTGAAGCTGACCTGCATGGAGGAAGTGGGATGTGTAACTGTTTTTCTGAAGGTTGAAGTCTTTTGCCCTATTGACTCTGTTGTTTGGGCAATCCTTTTATATCTCTGGCTCTCTGTTCCCCTATTTGGAGTTTTCACAAAATTCAGAGTTTAACTAGTTACTACCCAAGGTCACGTTCAACTCAAGATTCTATAATTTTATAAATTACTATCAGTTTTAGATATATATGTAAGCACATGACATTCTTTACTTTATACTTTTGAATGTAAATGATTGAAATTGTTAAATGGAAAACAGATTTATATTGAGAGACTTCATAATTAACTTTCTCTGTGAGTTCTTATCAGAAAAATGTAGGTTAAATGAGTACCCTATTTTTAAATTATATATTTTATATTATAAAACTAATACAAATTAATTTTATCTAAGGAAATGACCATTTACACTTACAAAAGGATCAGAACTATGTTAATTTCCTTTGAAGTCAGAATTATCTAACATAACACACCTCATTTAATCTTCAGAATAAGCTTGACTTGACTGATTAGTTGATTGAGCAAATACTCACTTAGCACCTCCCATTATCAGGCATGTTTCTAGGCACTAGTGATGCTGTGCTGGCCAACACAGGTCAAGACTCTGCTTTGGTTGACTTTACATTCAAATGACTTAGTGTGTACGTGTGAAGAGGGGAACTCACATTAAGTCTGAAACGTCTGCTGCTTCCCTCTTGACTCCAGTAAGACCTGGATCCCGTTTACCAGTGTGGACCAGCTACTCACCTGATGACTACCCACTTTTTTGATATGCAAAATAGATTGGATAACTCCTACCACAAAGGAGTACTGTGAAATTCTACATCACATGGGGATGCCATGGAGTTTCACTGTCCTGCCAGCCCTTGTAAAGAGGCCAGGCCTAAAACCCCAGCGTTGCCTGAAGTAATTCACATCATTAGCTACATGGCATTGCTCATTTTACTGAAGAAGCTGTATATTTGTACTCCTGGGAAATATAATCTATACCCATTGTGACACTAACATTACCATTAAAGTCATGAATTAAGTCGTTGAATGTCTTTCAAGCCGGAGATGATAAGTCAGAATCAAAATCTACTTCTTTCTAATAGAATTCAGCATCCAAGTTAAGGTATAATTGGCCTGTTTTTCAGACTGGAAAGATCTTCAGATAGGCAACCCTAAGCACAGATTTTAAATGCTCATTCAAGTTTCTTTGTTAGCTTAAGGGCTCCAGAAAATACAAACTTGCCACATTTAACTCCCTATCCCTAGACCAGTTGGAAAGAAACTACTTTGTATCCTGGCCAAAGGAGATGGCATTTATATTGTACTCATGCAGCAGGTGATTTAATTGGTATTTTCCAGTTTTGAAATGCTCACATTTATCTGCTTGTCTTGTTACCCATCTGTTCAAGAGGAAATTATACATGATGACAGACTACAAATTACTTTGCCTTAGTAATAAATAACCAGAGGGAATCTGAAACTTTAACCTTAATTTAAAAGAAATACAAGAAAATTCAGGAACAAGAATATGCATAAGCCTAAGGCCTTACATTAATGCATACCAAAAAGTCTGTTTTATTATATTAATAATACATTATAGAAACAGAATTTATTAGTTATAGTAAATAGAAAAAGAATTGGTCATTTATGGGTACCATCCAAATGGGTGAATTTGACTGGCCTTAGCAGATCGATGGATATTATCTATACTAGCGTTCCCGTTGCAGGAAAAATCCTGCAATAGGATTTCCTGCTGCACTCTACCCCACCTCCCCTCCGCCCTTGTCGCCCGTCCCACCTTCTCCTCCAGCCCGCCTGCTTTTCCGTTCACCCCCGGCCCTGACTTCGCTCCTCCCTTGTCCCCCAGCCCGCCTTCTCTGCCAGCCCGCCTGCTTTTCCCTTCGCCCCCGGCCCTGCCTCCGCTCCGCCCTTGTTACCCGCCCCGCCTTCTCCAGCCCGCCTGCTTTTCCCTTCGCCCCCGGCCCTGACTTCGCTCCTCCCTTCTCCTCCCGCCCCCCCTCCCAGCTTGCTTGCTTCTTCGAAGCTTTACTCCCTTCTGCAGCTCTTGGCTTCTTTCGACGCTGTCTTGATATGCAAATTAGCCGCCATCTTTGTTGGGGTAATTTGCATACTCATCCTGATTGGCTGGTAGGCGTGGCTTAGGTGTAGCGAAGGTGCGGTCAATTTGCATATTTGTCTATTATTAGATTAGATCCTTTCAGACACAAATTTATTGCATATTTATTCTATATAGCATAGTTTTTTAAATTGAACTATGATTCTACTTGAGGAGTAATATAGTACTGTGACTAAGAGAGATCTAGATTTGGAGCCAAACATGTATAAATCAACACTACCTGGCTCCATCATTTACTACCTGTGTAACCCTGGCTCCATCATTTACTAGCTGTGTAGCCTATACTCCCAAGTCTCTGTAAAATGAGAGTACAATATTTTCCTTCCTACAGGGAGTTGATGATGGTTAAATGAATTAACATGCAGAGGTCTCAAAGTTCTTTCAAACAAAGATTCATTAAATGGTAGCTATTATTATTACTAATGAAGTCTTGGCTCAGTTTAATGTCTGTGTTTAAGTTGTGTGTTTTTCCTAGGTTTAAATTTTTAAAGCCTTACATATGCCCCCCCCCCCCATTGCCTCCATTGTGTGTTTGTTTTTAATTCCCCATCCTCACAGCAGGACGAATAATACTGAACCTCACCAGGTTCTAGAAGCAGTAAAACGAGTTGATGCTGATCAAGTTCTTAGTACATAATATTGACCATCAACATTCAGGGTAGGACAAAAGTGGGTTTACAGTTGTTTGTATGGAAAATACAATAATGAATAAATACTAGTTAAATAATAAACTCTGTGTTTCATGTACTCACAACTATAAACCTACCTTTGCCCTACCCTGTATATTAACGGCTACTATTACTCATTCTTATTCTTTACAAGAATAAGTAAGTTTTATCTGAAAACTCAGTTTTATCTGAGAAACATGGAAATGGCTGTTCTTTTTCATCATGCTCTTTTAGCCATACTATATTAAGGTTTCTGTTTTTAGTGAATGCCAATTTTTGTCAACAGCCTCCTGTAGGAGAGAACTGCTAGGATAAATGGACGTAAAGAGGGAAAATTTCTTTTTCATTTTTATGTTGAGAGAGGGAAAGGTCCTATAGAAACTTAATGTCAGCCAGTTGATTTGTTTTCTCTCCTTTAAGCTCTGTTTTTTTTTTTTTCCTTTTTGTTATTCTTGCCCCTCTGCCATTGGTAGGTGTCATGTGGAAGGAACATTGTTTTCTGGATTCTGTGGTCTTTTGGACCTCTGTCTGGGTTTTTCCTTCAATCACTCTGGTTTTAATGAAATGGATTTCCCTGCAATTTATTTTCTCTACACTTCGGATTCAGTAAAAAAACAGATAGATATGGCTTCTCTATTCCCAAATAAAATCATTACGAAGCCACTTTCAAGTCTGAGAACTGGAGTTTGGAAGCCTTGGAGTTTAAAGTATATTTTATCTATCATAGATATGGGTTATAGGGAGAGAGGATACTTTCTGAGACATTTATATGCTCCTCTTTTTTCTTTTTTTAAAAATATACCTTTAGCCGAAACCGGTTTGGCTCAGTGGATAGGGCGTCGGTCTGCGGACTGAAGGGTCCCAGGTTCGATTCCGGTCAAGGGCATGTGCCTTGGTTGCGGGCACATCCCCAGTGGGGGGTGTGCAGGAGGCAGCTGGTCGATGCTTCTCTCTCATCGATGTTTCTGGCTCTCTGTCCCTCTCCCTTCCTCTCTGTGGAAAATCAATAAAATATATTTAAAAAAAATAAATAAATAAAAAATAAAAATATACCTTTAGATATATTTACACTCATTTGCCAGGGGTTATGTGTTAGGGGATGGGTGAGAGTGTGGTATTAATTAGAAGACCAAAACTACAAAAGGGAGGAAGAAAGGAAGAAAGGAAGGAAGGAAAGATGGAAGGGAGGAAGGAAGGAAGGAAGGAAAGAAGGAAGGAAGGAAGGAAGGAAGGAAGGAAGGAAGGAAGGAAGGAAGGTAGGAAGGAAGGGAGGAAAGAAGGAAGGAAGGAAGGAATGATGGAAGAGAGGAAGGAAGGGAGGAAAAAAGGAAGGAAGGAAGGAAGGAAGAAAGGAAGGAAGGAAGGAAGGAAGGAAGGAAGGAAGGAAGGAAGGAAGGAAGGAAGGATAGGAAGGAAGGGAGGAAAGAAGGAAGAAAGGAAGGAAAGAAAGAAGGGAGGAAGGAAGGGAGGAAAGAAGGAAGAAAGGAAGGAAGGAAAGATGGAAGGGAGGAAGGAAGGGAGGAAGGAAGGAAGGGAGGAAAGGAGGAAGAAAGGCCCCTATCCTGTGCTTGGGACTCTACACCAGAGTATGTCAAGTGTGATTCCAAGGGAGAGCTTACCTCAGGTGCCTAGTTCTTCTCCAGTTAATGAGTCACTGTAACGATCAACAAGCTGGAAGTCCGCTGCTTTCAATAAAACATGACAAGTGAAGCTGGCTGAGGCCGTCAGGTATAGTTACCAGAGAACGTAGATAAGAGCCATGAAACGCTATGAAATCCCTGGGAGCCAGGCGACGATCCGGTGTCCTGAGAGGGGCAGATCTGCTTCGGCCTCTCTGCACTTGGGCCAGTGCATCTGGTTGCAGAGCTGGGGTGGGGGTGGGGGTGGGGGAGAGGTGGAGCAAGCTTATGAAAATAACACACTTTTGGAACTCTACACCCCTCTCCAAAGTGAAGTGAATCCAAATATCCAGACTTCAAATGAATTGATGTCTTTTAAAACATCTATACAGATATTACCTTCCTTTCAAATTTCTATATAAACTGCCTCTGGGTTATGGGAAAAAGTAAGATGGTACCTAAAGAATAGACTAAGTTCCAAAAATAGAGGTATGACTCTCCCGTGAGCCCCATCTCATCTCAGTCAGCAGAGGCTGCAGTTTGCTCCACAGGAACCTTCCTTCCCCTGCCATGATTCAGAGACAGAGGGCCCAAGGGGAGCATTGGGCCCTGGAGGTGTTTTGCTGAATGAGACAGGACAAAGGGGTTGATGCAGCAGGTGACTGAAGCTGTTCATTGTTCTTTTGGGGCAACAGAAAATGAGAAGTGGGAAGACCGGGAAAACTAGCCTCTTGATGCCAAACCTTAAGTGATAACCAAATAATCTTTGGCTTTTGTAACTCTACGAACTCTCAGCCTGAGACTTCAAGTTCCTGTTTTTTCTTCCTTTTCTATTCTCTAATTTAAGAGAATGCTTTTATTTATTTTTTACTCATTCAAAAGCATCGAACAGATCACTTCACTTTATGTTGCTTGTGGCAGGTGCAAGTTGACAAAACATTCTTGCCTACCCCGCCATTTATTTTCCAGAGCTGAAGTGATTTCTTAAATGTCATAACTGCCCCCTCCCTCGGTTTCTTCACATGAGAAGTCAGTGACTTCTTATCTCATTTGACATAAATCTTCACTTTCTCTCTGGCCTTAGGAGGCCCATCACAGTGGGGTCTGGCTTCTTGTTCATAGGGCTCCCATAACGGGCTTTAGGTTTGTCCCTCAGTTGTCTGAGCTCTTGCCTCCCTCATGGTATTTGTTCTCACTCGTTCCTCTGCTTGAGGAACTATTGTCCCCCAGCTGGGGGTGTTTCCGCCTCTTCCTCCAGCTTCAGATCTCTGCTCAAATGTTACCTTCCTGACCAGCTATCTAAAGCAACCCCTCTCAATACTTCTTCCTCCTCTCTGTAGTGTAGAACCTATCTGGTATAATTTTTATAGTAATATAATTATGTCATATTATATATAATATATATGCTACATCCATATACATATCATCCATTACCATACACATATATACAATGTGTAATATATATAATACATATACATATAATATATGATGTATAATAGAATATGATATATATTATATATACTAGAGGCCCGGTGCACGAATTTGTGCACCAGTGGGGTCCCTCGACCTGGCCTGCGGGATCGGGCCAAAACCTGCTCTCCGACATCCCCTGAGGGTCCCGGATTGTGAGTGGGTGCAGGCCAGGCCAAGAGACCCCCCAGGAGGGATGCGGGAGGTTGGCCAGCTGGGGAGGGACCTCAGGAGGGCTCCAGGGCATATCCAGCCCATCTTGTTCCATCCAGATCAGCCAGACCCTAGCAGCAAGCTAACCTACTGGTTGGAACGTATGCCCCCTGGTGGTCAGTGCCTGTCATAGCAAGCAGTTAGGTAGCCTTAGTATATCATTAGCATATTACGCTTTGATTGGTTGAATGGCTGACCAGCTGACTAGACACTTAGCATATTAGGCTTTTATTACATAGGATTATGTTAAATATATTTATTTTTATTTTTAAATTTCCACATATTTGTTGTTTTTATACCTCACTAAAATGTAAGTCGTATTAAGAAGTAACCCTGTCTGTGACATTGTGCTTCACATCTAAGATAATTCCTGATGGAAAATGTGTGAAGTGGATGACCTTCAGCTTCTGCACTGTACTTGTAAAATGCCACTATTATGAGAAAACAGCACAAGATGTCTGTAGGACAACCATTTATAAGGGATGTGGTAAACTTTTTGAGAAGAGTATTATTTGCTTGGGGAAAAGGAGGATGAAGTGCAGTGAATATGTATAATTTTAATGATAGCTAACTACTGACCAGGCACTGTAGTAACCACTTTACATATACTATTTGCTCACTTAACTGTATTAACTCAAGGAATAAAATAAGCTCTTCAGATGGCAATCCTAGCTGCTAAACAAAAAGCAGCTTTTCCTTGGATGGAGTATAAGGTGTAGGTCATGATCATTTTAGACAACTACAGCTCCATAATAGAGAGCACTTCCATCATTAACATCTTCTCTTTCAAATAGAAAAAGAAGAATGCTGGAGACTGTAAATGTGAATGGAACCAGTATATTGCAATGAGCAGATTGATTTTGGAAGGTTATCAAGACATAGCTTTTGTTCTGTCCTTTCAGCTTTTTAATTTTTCCCTCTTTTTTTTTTTCTTAAAAACACACACACAACACCATACTAGCCTCAGGTGTACACCTAGTGAACAGACATGATATAACTTACTAAGTGACCATCTCAGCAAATCCTGCACCCATCCCACACCACGCAGCCATTAGAACACTATTGACCCTATGCTGCACTCACATCCCCAGGACCATTCCGGCTCTTGCCCCGTTTCCTTTCAAGCTGCTGCCCCAGTGCCGGAGCTCAGAGGGAGAGGGAGTGAGTCTGAGTAAGTCCATGTGTGGCCCTTTTAAGAGACACTGCCTGGGACTCCAGAAGCCTAATCTCACTCAAAATCCCTGCCGGTTTTTACAGCCAGAGGTTATGGGGACTTCTCTTCCCAGCACTGGAACCCTGGGCGTGGAAGCCTGGTAGGGGCCAGGACACTTTGCTCCTACGGGGGAAACACTGCAGCTGATCTATCCCTCCTGGTTTTTATCCATCACGTGTGGGTGTGGGACTAGCCTGTTCTGTGCCTCTGCCCCTCCTACCAATCTCAACTTATCTTCTCTTTACATCCTTAGCTGTAGGACTTTCATTCAGCTAGATTTCAGATGGTTCTGCATGATGGTTGTTCTCTAGTTTTGTTGTAAATTTGATGTGGTTGTGGGAGGATTTGAGTACTGCATTTACCTATACACCATCTTACTCGGAAGTTCCTAACTTTTTAATTTTATTTTTAATAGGTCAGTTTGGCTCATCGGTGGCTTCGTACTTCCTCTTCATGAGATGGATGTATGGAGTAAATATGGTTCTCTTCATTCTGACATTTAGCCTCATCATGTTGCCAGAGGTAAGACTCCGATTCCAGTTTACACAGCACACTGCAACAGGTTCCCCATGTGATCACCTCTTAGAAAAGCTCCTTTTTCTATAAGAGTAGAATGCATATATATGGTAAGCATCCAAAGAGGTCTGGTTAATCCACCCTGAGAGTCATAGTATTTGTGGCAAAATTAATTTTCAAAATGGTGCCCATGGGCCAAAAGTCCTAATCCTTGCTCTGAGGGTGTCTGAGCCTCCTGAAGTCATTTGTAAAATGTCACGTGTATGTTTACATGTACATTTTTATGGGAAAAGGTTCATGGCTTCGTCAGATTCCCAAGGTGGTCCTTGGGCCCAAAAGGAAGAAAGAGGAAGGGTTTGTTGCCAAGTTTGCGTGGAAAGAAATGCTTCTTAATGCAACTTAAGGCATCCAGCTTTTCTATACTAAAGAAACACAAATGAGTAAATTTCTTCCAAAGTAAGATAACCCACACACACACACACACACACACACACACACACACACACACACACAGGTGGGGTCCCTTTGGACCAAGGTCAGAGAGGAGAATAAAACAGATTGAAGAAGAAGGAAAAGCCCTGAGCTGATGTGGGGAGAATTAGCTAAGGCCAAGAAGCAAGAGTGAGGTTGGGGTCTTTCACCCATGTGAAGTTAAATGACTCAAAGATCTCTTTCGATGTTTACTATACATAAATTGAGTTGGGCTTTATTTAATCTGCAAAGGGTCTTTGTAGGTACCAATATTTCAAAACCAATTTGTTCAGTACAGCATTGAAAACAGCCAGAACTTGGTGTTGAAAATTTTTATCCCCATGGTTTCAAATCAGGGCCCATTTCTGTATCCAGCCTCCATTAGCATAATCATACTCATAGTGCCTTACATTATTGAGTTCTTTGCTTTTTATAAGTGTAAAACACTTTCATTTCTTATACTTAATGAGCCTCACAACAAATTTATGAGGTAGACTATAAAATACGTTTTGTTCCCCCATTTAAAAAAATGTGAAAATTGAGTCCACAATGCTTATTGGATTTAGCTAGCATTCCAGTGTCGCAACCTTTTACGGCTAGGGTTCAGGATCTGAAGAAGGGGCTGACGCACAAATGAAAATGCTATATAAGAAATATGAATTTAGCCGAAACCAGTTTGGCTCAGTGGATAGAGCGTCGGCCTACAGACTGAGGGGTCCCAGGTTCGATTCCAGTCAAGGGCATGTACCTTGGTTGCGGGCACATCCCCAGTGGGGAGTGTGCAGGAGGCAGCTGAATCAGTGTTTCTCTCTCATCAATGTTTCTAACTATCCCTCTTCCTCTCCCTTCCTTTCTGTAAAAAATCAATAAAATATATTTAAAAAAAAAGAAATATGAATTTAGAAGGCACTGGGGGCCAGGGGTGTCTCTTTCATGAACAGCACACCGAAACTGGGTTCCGTAGGCTTTTATTCACTTGAATACAAATTTGCCCTTTAGTAATGCATACAGGCATATCAAAGGTAAAGTTTGGTAAACAGTAAAAGGATTATCAGGTTAGGGAACTGCCTTCAGCCACTGAGCCCACAGCAGGGCAATATTATGCTGATTTTCAGCACTGCTGAATATCAAAGTACATTGGCCTTCTAATGGGTCTTTTTGCATTAATATGCTAACTACTGTTGGTTTTAGCCTCCAGCATCCCACAGTGATTTTTTTTTCTTCAGATTTTGCACCCTAATCTATTAGTTGTATAATCCTTGAGGTAATTCTGAGGGTGCTATAGCTATCTGGCTTGTAGAAGACAGTGGACATAGATCAGAATTCCTGTATAGTTCATCTCCAAGGAGAAAACTTTCAAGGAATGTAGCAGAATGTGTTTGTATTTTATCTATTTCAAATTAACCCCAGCTTTATTTTTGCTCATCTCTCTAAGGAAACTTGAAACTTTAACACTGGCTACTGTGATACATCTTAGTGTCAGACTCAGGTTATATATATCCATGAAGAGTTTTCAGCAGAATTTACTATTTCTCCCACCCCATGCTGCCTCCATGTGGAGGAAATGAAAGATTGTAGCTAATTTGTTCCAACTATATGAAATTGCAGAATCCCTACTAGTATGCAGTGGAGGGAGCTAATATGTGTTCAATTGGGTGTAGTCCTAGAACTGGGAAGCATATTGGCTTTGGATGCTTTTTATTAAAAAATTGATTTTAGAGAGACAGAAAGGGAGAGGGAGAGAGAGAGAAAATTGTCCATGAGAAAGAGAAACATCAGTCAGCCGCCTCCTACACACCACCTACTGGGGATCAAGCCCACAATCCTGACCAGGAATCAACTGGCAACTTCTTGGTGCATAGGATGATGCTCAACCAACTGAGCCACACTGGCCAGGGCAAGCTTGGGATGTTTTTTACAGGTTGTGTTAGATGCTGAAGAGCATCCTGTTTTTTTGGGCAATGATTACCGACTCCAGAGAAAGAACAAAAGAGGATGGGTATCCTTCATGCCACCTTTACAGAATCACAGAGGCCAGGGCTGGTCACCTCCTGGTAATAAGGCTCCATTTCTCAGATGCCTCCATCCAGCAGCCCCACTCAGTATTCCTCTGATGCATATGCCCTTTTGCCCAAAGTTCCTGTGTCCCTGGGCAAACCCTAATCTCTTCGATCCTCTGTGGCCCAAACTTTGGGGTGAGAGAGAACAGGTAGAACTCACCCTCTGTTCTGTTTAGTCCTGGGAAGTCAGAGGAGCTGCAGGGTTGCCATGGAAACAAATCAGCTTGTGTGGTAAAAGGGAGTAGGGGCTGATTTCCAGCCCTTACCCAGTCACCCAGATTTCCATCCATATTCAAACTCTACCCCCAGCCCTAGGGAAGGGAAGCTTTCATCTCATACAAGAAGCAGCATCTGCTTGGCAAGCCACGTGGTACCCTGGGGCAAGAGGGGTGCTTTTCCCAGTGCTCACCAAAGCTCCTGATAGGATACTACTCTTACTCCCTGACTGGCTGTCTCTGCCCCGAATAACCTGTTCTACGCTGATAGCACAGATCAGGGCAGTAATCCTGAATTAGTGGCGAGGCAGGTTCATAATCAGTCTTCCCTCTTATCACCCTCAAATTCTGAGTGCTGCTTTTGAGAACCCTCTTCCTTGGCATGAGGGAGAGATTCTTCTCCCACCCCCACCCGCATGAAGATGTGGGTAGTCTGGTTTTCTAGAACACTAAAGTCCTCAAATGACACTGTCCTTTCCAGACCTCCCCAAAGGAGACAGACCAGTTTGAAGGTGGTGTGGGTAGCCTTCTGGGCACTGTGGTTGGCCCAACTGTTGGTGGTCCACTGAACTCAAAGCACAGGGCCCTTAGCACTCCCATTGTTTGGAATTCCGAATTTAATAGGGGATTCCCAGAAGAGGGGGCCCCACATGGAGATCCACAGTCCTCATGAAAAGGCTTCAGAAGTGCTTTTAAACAAAAACGATTTGTGATCACATGTGTGGTTCAGACTTTGTTTCCAATTGTTAACGGCTTTCTTTGCTTCTCCATGTAGTACCTCTGGGGTTTGCCATATGGCAGTTTACCTAGAAAGACGGTTCCCAGAGCTGAAGAGGCATCGGCAGCGAACTTTGGTGTGTTGTACGACTTCAACGTAAGTGTCTCCATACAGCTGTGTTGGTAGATGAAGTTCTCCTTTTTCTGAAACCCTATGGCCTCCTCTGGGGGTGCTGGGTGAAAGTCTTAAACATTCCCCCTGTTTAAAGAGAGAGAGAGAGAGAGAGAGAGAGAGAGAGAGAGAGAGAGAGAGAGAGAGAGAGGGAAGGAAGGAAGGAAGGAAGGAAGGAAGGAAGGAAGGAAGGAAGGAAGGAAGGAAGGAAGGAAGGAAAAGTAAATAGGGTTTGGGAAGATGATGATATGATTAAATGGAAACATAGATTACTGAATGAAGGTGAGCTCAGAGTTCAAAGACTGCAAGCAATGTTCTTATCTTTGGCTTTGGAGAACAACAAAGGAAGAGTTTGCAAAAGTGCTTTTTGAGTTCTTAGGAAATTAGAGCTTTTACATTATATATTAACCTCTTCACTTCCTATACAAGTCTATTTAGTATTACTGAATAGTCAATACCAAATAAAGCTAAATATTAAATACCAAGCAATACTAAATTCTAACTACTAAATAATACCCAAATGAGGATTACTCCACTGTAGCACTAAAATGAGTATTCCTCTTTGAGGTCTCCTGCATGGGGTTTATTGCTATGGCAGAGACTCATCCCTGCTCATTGAAAAATCATTTTGGAGTGTGATTCAAGTGTGTGACACATGTCCTTCTTAAATGGTGACCAGATTGGAGATGTTTGAAAGTGTAGAGGACAGAAAAGTAGCAAGGTGGAGATTGGGGAACTGATGATTCAAGGAATTTTTGAAAAATAGCAAATGAGAATAAATTTTTGTGTAGACCGGGGAATGAAGTAAGGAGCGAAAAGGAAGGAGCCTTCACGTTCATAGTGTTAAAATTTCATAGATGTTTTGAATTTGATCCTTAAGCTCCTAAATTATGAGCTTCCTAAAGAGACTACTCATGTGCTGCATCTTCTTTGACCCCCTTATATTCTCAACCAATGAAGGATTTAATGAATCCTGTTGACTGGCAATCTGAGTAACAGGGAGGGGGTAGGCATTTTAGAGCCTTGAGATAAGAACCATAGAAATTAATGTATGTGAGCAGTACCAGATAATGTAATCCTTACGAAAGTTCTTAGTCTGTGAATAAACAGGCATAATATAGAATAAAGCCCTCACTCTGTAGCATTTGGAATCTAAAATCACCCCTGTCAATTGGCATTTTTGTTTTAATTCAGTGTTTATTTATGGAATATAATATATACTGGTTTTACAAAGATGAATGGACATGATTCTCTTGATCTCCAGGTACTCATGGCAACTTAAGAAAAATACATAGGCAATCAGTATACAATATGTTATGTACTAAGTTAGAGAAATGCAGAAAAAGATAGTGGGGAGCCTTGAGAAAACAGTTAATATTTTGCTTGGAAAGGTTTAGGTTTCATAGAGTAGATGGCCTCTAAGTTAGCTTTTATTTCTTCACTTTTATGTTCCCTATTACTTCTTACTTCCTCCATTCCTCTTTCTTCCCAACCCTGTCCCTTACTTAAATTTCAAAAAGATTATTACTATGTCCTCCTGAAATAATTTTGATTTCTCTTTCTCATCCTCTAACTAGCAAGTTAATAAACTTCAAGTTCAGTTAATAAAAATTGGAACTAGTAATATCATTGGCATTTTCAGATGTTTGGACATATCAGAGAAAGGGAGAACTAAAAATATGAACAAAAGTCTTTTTAATTTTTAGACATATTTCTGAAGTTTAAGCACATACACATTTATCAAAAAACTGAAATTGAAAGTCTTGGGGGAAATGTCCATGTGATATTTGAGAGATATTAGTCAGTTGGAAAAGGTGAAGAGGAAGGTGGCTTTGACGATATTCATTTTCCTTTATAACTCCAAGCCTTCCTGGAAATGATTCTGAGGCAATGAAAGAATGTCAAAAGGTCAAGAAAAAATAAAGCTGATATTATTCACTTACAGACTTTCTTAAAATTTCTACACTCTGTAACCATTCAATCGTTTGACATGTATCACAAAATAAGAGCTTTCTAAAGACAGAAGTGTCCTTAGAGATCTTCCATCCCATGTCCCACATAATAAAGTTAGGGAAACTGAGTCACGGAAGCACATTCTTATGGATAATGAGTGGCTCCTAATCTAGTGCTCTTTCTGTGCCTGTTCCTGTCACTAATTTTCCTGCAGTGATTTCCAACAGCCTTCTCACTGCATGTTCCTGGAACACAGACTGACTTCAGTCAGTGCTATATCTTCCTCACAAAGGAAGAAGGAGGTGAAGCAGTTGGGTCCCATTTTCACCTTTTATAGTGAGCATACAATTCCCAAATTAGCTTCTCAAACAAAATGACAGGTTCGATATTTACCCTTGCCTGAGTTCTCTACTTGATCATCAGAACAATTACCTCATAAAGGAGCCTGCTCTGTATTATGAGATGATGTAAGTGGACAGCCCAGGATTCCATCTATTATGACACCATGGAGGAAACCTTTGACCAAATGTCCTTGCGATCCCTGAAAACTCAGAATTCTGCACCTCCAGAGATGCCGGGGGAAAGACATGTCTCAGGCCCAGGAAAGAGATGACTGGTGCCTGAACAGTCTAATTGGACCAAGGATCGGTTTGTTGCATCTTAAAAGATTAATGTGCCAGTTAAGCTAAACAATGCCATAGAGATGCAGGAAAACAAGAAGCAGAAAATATTTATTGAACACGGTTAATAGATGCAGGCATGATCTCTTGTGGCAGAGGAAGCTATAAAATGGGAAGGGTCAGAAAAACCTTTAGGATGGAGGTGGGGCAGGTTGTAGGGAGCTGCTTCTCTGTTGAACTTCATGCTGGAAGCCGGAAACTTCCCCTTAAACTCTCTTCCCAGACAGAATAACTTCTTGAAAGCTCAGAGATCTGTGACTTATAAGCAGATATCACAACTTATCCAAATTCCCTTTAATTGATAGTAGACAAGTACCATTTGATATACTAGTATGCTAAATCAGTCAGTCTGATGGCTTCTCAAAGCACCATATTTTCAATCCTTTCATTGGGTACCTAGTGATTGATCTTACTAATCAGGGGGAAATACATTTTATTAAAGTAATAAGAAATAGGGAATGGGAGTGGGGTGGGGGTGGCAATGTTAAGATATATACACATATAATATCTTAATAAAAAAAATTGGAAAAAAAAAGAAATAGGGAGATTATCTAATTGGTATGCTATGAATCAAATGAGCAGAAATGGCTTTATTTGAAGCTATAGAATTAGGAGAAGGAGTTTAAGTCGGTAAGAAGAAGATGCATGTGTTGGCAAGATACTTGGAGACACAAGGATGATACAGGAATGATAAAGAGGAAGAGACTGTGTAGTTTAGATATGGAGAGAGAGTGAGGAACTGAGGCGGAATTTGAAAAAGCTTGAGCTGACATCAGACTGTGAGATCATATGGGTAAAGATTGGAGCTGTGATAAAGGGGAATGCACTTAGCTTTCCAGCTTGAGGGCATCTTGTACATTGCATACGAATAAACGGTACATCACCTTTTCCTTCCCTGCTCTGCTGGTCTTCATAGATGCAGGAGGTGGGGGAAGCTCTGTTGTGCAGGAGGGAAAAATAACACTCATTATGTTTTAATCAGACCCAGACCTTACATTTTATAACAACCCTTCAAGATGAAGCTCAATAATCATTGTATAGTTGAGGGGATTAAGACTCAGAGAAGTTAGTTTGCCAAAGACAGCACTTACAATTAGAGGAGACACTGATATTCAAGCGAAAATGTGGCTGACTTTAATGTCAAATTCAAAGCCTATTCCTCTGCCCTGCCCACTTTTGCCACATCTCCTCCTTAGGTCTGTCCTCCAGGGAGACTGTCACAGACTTTCTGAATGTTAACAAATAGCAGTTTAGTTCCTTCTTTTACCACAGTCAACAGCTCTTTTAAGTAATGATCTTCAAAGTGAGAGCATCTCCTCTCAGACATATCTCAGTTGTCTTAAGTTCTTTCTTCTCTTATTGTACTGACCACATTTAGGAGAGATGTTTTTATGATTCATACATGGAATAACACATCTTTGCCTTTAGGAATATTGCAGCCATTCAAATGCATCTTTATTTTCAGGGGGTCCTTTGAAGGGATAAATCATTTCAGGTTTTCTGAGAAAGAGCACCAAAAACAATATTAGTGGCAGGAGAAACAGGGCAGGGGGATGATTATAGGCAAGAAAGGGGAAAATGAGCCTAATGGGGTTGGGGTGTGGGGGGGAGAGTCTTCAGATAGCAAAGCAGGTCTGACAACTGGGGAAGGAGAGAGGGAAGGAAGACTGGGTAGGAAGAGTCTCAGACTGTAGCGCCATTCTGAAAAACGTCTTGGCTGGGCTAATGGTTAGTTTCCTAGCAAGAAATGACCATTGGAGGACTCCCACATCACTGAAGAATTACCTGGCTCTAGTATTCCTCACCATGCTCAGTCATTGGCTGGAGACATCCTGGTGTGTGTGTGTGTGTGTGTGTGTGTGTGTGTGTGTGTGTGTGTGAACTTTTGCTGTTGTTGGTATTTAGTTTCAACAAGCTTCAAACACACTAACATAACCTCCTTGCCACAGCCATTGTTTCAACCTAGCCAAGTGCTGGCTCAGTGGAGACTAAACCCCTGGATCATAAATTAACCATTGGTGAGGGCAAAAGAATGACCCCAAGCCAGACTGCTCGGCCTCTTGGGGACAAATACGGGCTTGTAGATTCCCAAGTGCACTCTGAGATATACTCGTCCCTGGCCTGGAGATCATATATTGGGAGGGGTGAGGATCCTCTAGTCTGTACCTATAGTAAGACTCTTTGGAAGACTTCACTGAGCAGAGGGGGGCCCTGCTCAAGCACATGGACTGGGATTGGCAGGATCAAAGGGCTGTCCATCTTGGCTCCTGTATTTGCTTTACTTCCTCAGTGTCCAGTGCAGGTCCCTCGGTTCAAAGGCTCATGAGGTTTGATGAAAAGGAGAGGTATTTTATTTTCTGTTCTAGGTCCTAGGTTCTTTCTCTTGTTTCATAGCTTTCTTAACCTGCTGCTCCTGGACTTCTGTATGACATGTCTAGAATGTGATGGGAGAGATTGCTGGGTCTTATTTTAGCTTTCTTGGTATCCTTCTGCTCTCTTAAACTTGGAGAACTGATTCCTTTGGGTCTGTAGTCAGGGGCAGATGACAGTGGAGAGATAGAAGATTATTAAACCATGTGAGGCTGTCTACAATCTAGGCCATGATAATTTTTTCCCCTCGAGCAATTAAAAATAATTTAAGTGGGTGGTGGGTGGATAGTGGCATTTTCAGACTTGGATTTTGAAAAACTCAACAGATTGTTTGAAGAAAAGATGAATGTGAGACCAAAGGATAATCTATCATTATGACCAAGTGAGAGACTAAGATTGTTTGGAAGAGCTCAATTTACCTTGTAGGAATTTGCTGATATCTAAATACTGGCTATCCACCTAATAGATTAAAGGCTGAGCCATTTAGTTAAATTAGAACCTTGTAAACTATTAAATTATATTGCATAATACAAATAACACCAAAATCATGAGTCCAGTACATCTACTGTAATAAATAGATTATTTAAATTTATAAACATTTGAAAGCAATTTAATAAAAACTTTATCCTAACTTCTAGCATAATATAGCTCCAATAGACATTATTTTCTTATAAACTGTACTTGAAATTATGTTTGCTAATCTTAAATATTTGAAATAAAATGTGGGCTACTTATATGGGATTGAAAATTTCCAAATTCATTTTTTCTAAGTAGTCTCAATATTTTATCTACTTCTAAAATATTTTTCTTTTTTCAAAAACTCATTCTTAAATAGATAATACTAAGGTAATTCCCAGTATGAGCTGTGTCCCGATGACCACACCTATCGCTTTTCATATATGAATTCACAATGCTTCATTTTGCATGACTTCAAAGAACTAGTGGGTAGATTTACAAGTCCAGAAATCAAAGAACAACAGACACTCATGATATAATGCTTTTAATGTCTACCTTGTGAAATAAAAGAAGACCAGTTTTCCTATGTGGGAAGAAATCATACATAGCAGCTCATTTTATAGCCCTGAGATGTCTCATTTTGTAAGAGTTTTAGGCAATTAGACAGTAGAAAAAATTAAAGCATTTTGCCAGCTTTAGTGTTCCTCAGATATTTTTTTGGTGTTTTGATTTATTATATTCCAACATGAAATTGTTATTGTCAGTTATGCTACTGTCTTGAATGATTTACTCTATTTTATTAAAATGGGTAGTAGAGAGCAGAAAATTAGAAAAGAGTGGTTTAGTTGAAAATTTAAAGGAACTTAATCTAACTGAGGATTGCTAATGACCACCAGAAGCCGTTTCTTTTTTTCATCCAGTCGTTCCGCAAGCATAAGTTGAATGTCAGATGCTGGGAATAAAAAGATAACTAACATATAATCCCTGCCCAAAGGGACCTTATGGTCTAATTGGATGTGCCATCCAATGTGACAGTCCCAAAGTAACAGGCATATATATATATATATCAAAGAACATGAAGGCACATAGAAGAAGGATTCAGTGTTGAAGTTTAATGGAGTCCTGAGAGGATCCAGTAAATGAACTCTATTTCCCATGAAAAAATGGTTTGTATGAGGAGAGGCAGAGAGAGGGAGCCCTGATTGTGAGAGCAAGGCATCCACAAGCCAGCAGGGGAAAGGAGACAGCAGCAATGCCACCTGTCTGGGAGGGAGGAAGAGGTTTGAGGGCATCAACACATAGCTGGGCACCGGAAGAAACTGTCTACTTCACAGCTTTTTGAGAGCCCAGAGTTCACTGTCTATAATATCGTTGAGGTTTATTCCTTCTACAGAAAACTAGATCTGCTAAGGCTCTGTCTAGTTTTCTCTTTGTAATCAACATGCTCCCTCACAAAGAGCCACATGGCATTTGTTTCCTAACTCTGGATCTGGGTTGTAGCAAAAGGAAAGTAAGCTCAGAGGTGAGCAGAGCATTAGGTGGAAGCTTGCTGAGTCTGATTGGAGAGAAGGAGGGTGGCCCTGGGCTAGATATCAGCATGTAGCCCCCAAGTGCCAGGCTGGCTGCTGTTCTTGTGAAGTTAGTTAAGCTTTGTTTGGGGTGTTGTTAGCCTTTCACTTCTTGCTTCTCGCCCGTGCCCTGCTCTATCAGATATTGTGACATCAGCTCTTTCTCATCCATGCTTGAAACTTTTAACACTAAGGTATAAATTAATTGTTAACAACTCAGAGAAACAGAACTATACCCCAACTTGTGTGGTACTCTCTCATGTCTTGGCACACATGGAAGTGACATCTTCCTTTCTTAACAGTTTTGACTTCATGATTTTTTCTTCTTCAAAATAATGGTCTGATAATAGCTAAAACTTAAACAGAATTGCTAAGGATATTGAAACTCATTTACTATCCTGGGGATGGAATGTTTCTTTCACTCTATTTGTAGTCATGAGAAACACCACAGGGATGGAGTTCTAATATAATTTCAGGTGCTAAGTACTTATGAAGAAAATATTTTGTGTGCAGAACTCTTTTGAGGGCCTCTATAATCCAGCCTCTACTTCACCTATGTATAGCATTTGGCAAATAAAAGTTACTTAGATAAATAATTATGTGAGTTGCTTCCTAGCAACTACATCATCAAAGCATTCTCTTTTTATCAAAGGGTGTCAGCGGCTATAGACTAGACCAGCTGCAGCATTGAAACAGAAATTAGAGTCTTAATAGATGATGCAGATGCATGGAGCCCAGAGTTGGACAGGACTTCTCTGTGCTCATTTGAAACTTGGCTCCGACTATGGTTTCTCTGTCACAGATTTTGGGGTGGGAGAGAGCTCCCACACGGAAAGCCATGCATGCTGACATGGAAACCGAGTCAAACCTTGGCTGGGCTAGGAGTCACTGCTATTTTAGTCACTTCCAGATGTCTGCTCTTGGAGTTTTAAGGAAAGGAGAAAAATGCGAGGAGTGTGGTGGGCCGGCTGGGTGGAAAGGCAGGGTTGTTCTCTCTTCAGCCTTTCAACTCCTGGTTAAAGCCACCCCTCAAGATGGATTGGATAAAGCTTTTAAAAATTATGCTCATCAATATTACCTCTTTCATTTATACTTGACTGCATATGAAGTAACAGGCAAACTGAAGAAGCCTTTGTCAAATAATCAGGATTCCAAAAAAAAGCAGGGCCCTTGCAACTTTGGATGTGATCTAACATTTATGAAGTGCCAGTCACTGAACATATGTTGATGGTGCATACACCAGACGGGCCAGCTGCCCCAGTGGCTATTGTGCTAACCTAACAAGTTCACCAGATGCTTGTTGGATAGCTCCTTTCTCCTTTCATGTTATTTTGGAGGTGTCGTTATCAATTAGAAAAAGATGTCAGGTTGTAATGTTTATGAACAAAGAGATGAGGTCCTCTGAAATCTTTTCAAAAGGAGCACGGGGGTCTTTTCCAAGAGATCCTGGCACCACCAGGGACCAATCCAGGGATATCGGTCAAAAGTTCCCGCTGAGTTGGTAGGGTTTCCTTGTATTTTTGTTTAACCGGGAATGTATGGCACTGGCATGATACAAGGCCTGGTAGGCAAAGAAAGCACAGGAGAAGGAGTATAGCACAGTGGCTAAGTATATGGGATTTGTATTGGACAGACGCAGTTCAAGTTCACAGTCTGTCACTTACTAGCTATGGGAACTTGGACAAGTTACTGAGTTGGGCAGAGGGGTGTGTGTGTGTGTGTGTGTGTGTGTGTGTGTGTGTGTGTGTTGTTATAAATAATACTCCTCCCTGTCCAACCAGGTTGTGTGCTAACCAGAAATAAGCTAAAGGTGGAGATCAGCATGCCATCTTTATTCTTGTTAAAGCAGATATTAAAGAACGTGGTATCTTTTTATGGGCAAGTGGGCGTCCCAGCCAGGCATTTCTACCCAGCAGCCCTAGGCTAGGACAGGCCTCCCTCTGCAGGGGCAGAGCACAGCCTGTGCTCTCGCAGGAGGAGGAGGAGGAGCAGTGGCCTACATCATGCCCACTCGCTCATCCATGCCCTGCTCTCAGATGGTTTCTCCTCCCTGGGGCTAGCATGAGGCAGTGGAGAGAGGCTGGGAGCATTACATTACTGAGTTTCTGAACATGGAAGAACACATCAAGAACTGAGGAAAACTATTTCCCCTGACAGTAGCAACTTCATTGGGTTCTTGTGAGGATTCTGTGAGATGAAGTCAGGTTTAAAGCACATGCAAAGTGCTCGACAAAACGTATTGATTGATGTTATTACTGCAACCATTATCACCAAGTGTCAGGACTGTAGCATGGAAATGAGGTAAGAGTCAGTTGCAGGAAATGATTATAAAATGAATGCCTTATAGTTATGGAAAAAATGAAACAGCTCAGGATATCTTTAAACTACACAAGGGGCCAAGTGCCAATACTTACCAGGGTCTGTTATTGTTCCCTGGGGACAAGAGTGCCAGTTTGAAGGTTCTGGACAGGGCACTGGATTTAAAATAGCTGAGAGGAAGCAGAGGCCTTACCTAGATGAATGTGAAAGAAGATGTCATGGCCCAGCCGGTGTGGCTCATTGGTTGACATTGACTCATGAAACAGGAGGTCATGGTTCAATTCCTGGTCAGGGCACATGCCCAGGTTGCAGGCTTGATCCCCAGTGGGGGAGGAGGAGTGCAGGAGGCAGCTGATTGATGATTCTCTCTCATTATTGATGTTTCTATCTCTCCCTCTCTCTTTCTTTCACTGAAATCAATAAGAACATTATACACACACACACACACACACACACACACACACACACATACTAGAGGCCTGGTGCACTAAATTAATGCACTCAGGGGATCCCTCAGCCTGTCCTGCACCCTCTCGCAGTCTGGGATCCCTCTGGGGATGTCCGACTGATGGCTTAGGCCCACTCCCAAGCCGGCAGTCAGACATCCTTAGCACTGCTGCAGAGCCGCTGCACTCGCCAGCCGTGAGCCTGACTCAGGGCTTCTGACTGAGTGGTGCTCCCCCTGTGGGAGCACATTGACCACCAGAGGGCAGCTCCTGCATTGAGTGTCTGCCCCCTGGTAGTCAGTGCACATCATAGCGGCAGATCTTTCCACCATTCAGTAGATTTGCATATTAGCCTTTTATTATATAGGATATATATATTAAAGATGGCGTGGAACCAAATGCAGGGAAGTCTTCCCAATGATTACTTTCCTGGCATTTCTGGGTCTTGGGCAGTTGGCCAGTTCAGGTCTATTTGGTATCCTTTCCTTTCTTAGACACGAGATTAGCTCACCTGCTTTCTCTACTTGAGGTTTCTACCAGTTGTTTAGCCTCACATTTTCCTTGGGGTTTGGAGTTATCTTTTCTTGAGCTGAAAAATGCAGATACAGGCAGATAAGGTGCAGGGAACCACTTTGGTTTTGAGCATACCCCTCCCGTCCCATCCTGATTCTACTTAAGCCCAGGAGCTCTTCTGAGATTTTCCTGGAAATTTTCCCCCCTGCTAATTCTCACAGAGTATTACAAAATAAATTTGCTGCAGATTTTGGGAGCAATAGTTTTTTTTTTTTGTTTTTTTTTTTTTTTAAGATTTCTGATTTGAACTAGGCATAATCTTTTTTTTAAGGCAATTTTCTAAATTACTTCTCTTAATTCTTCCCTTGGAAATTAGCATCGAGGACATTTCCTCTACTTCCTCCTTCTCTTCCACCTCCCCCTCCCATTTCCTCTCCTTCTTTCTTCAATAATGGGCTTCAAAGTCCCTAGCTTGGTACAATTGATGTTCAAGTCAACCAATTTAATTTTTTTAAATAATTTTTTTTCTAATTACTGTTTACACTTTCTTTTTCTTTTTTTAATATATTTTATTGATTTTAGAGAAGAAGGAAGAGGGAGAGAGAGATAGAAACATCAATGATAAGAGAATCATTGATTGGCTGCCTCCTGCACGCCCCCTACTGGGGACCGAGCCCGCAACCCAGGCATGTGCCCTTGGCCAGAATTGAACCTGGGACCCTTCAGTCCGCGGGTTGACGCTCTATCCATTGAGCCAAACCAGCTAGGGCCCAATTTAATTTTTTAGTATTCAAGGGTGACTCACTTGACCTCAAGAGGAAGCCCCACATTGACAAGTTACTATCTCCTCACTTTATATAGCACAGTCATTTTAAGTTATTGCCTGAGAGATAAACTCAGAGAGAAGCTCAAGAAGTGGATATATAGTAACACGGAAACAATGCTTCCATACAGAGAGTGAAAAAACACAGTGAATAAGAGGAGAGAAAGATGGAAGGACTATAAGGAAGCAGCATCAGAATATGCCCATGTTCTGTGTATGTCCCCCTCGGGTGACTTTGGGAAATGGTGGTTCTAACCCCACTGGGTAATTTTTGGGAGAGAACATGTACTGGTAATTACACAAATAAACATGCTGGTTGTGGGAGGTAATGGGATGTAATAGTCTTGATGAATAGAAGGTTGGGCAGATCACTTCCAGTGTCACCTCACCTGTTCCTCGCCCGAGCTAAGACACTGCTCTGGGTTTTAGGAGAACTAGTCTAACTGTGGCTCAGGCGACTGGAAGTGGAAACCTGCCATCACAATTTGAGGAAGCATGTTTCACACCCTCCCCCAAATATCAAGCAAGTTCTTAAAATTATAAATCTGATGACACCATAAACTGAATTGAATTTATTGAATTTATTGGGGTGACGTTGGTTAATAAACTTATATAGGTTTCAGGTGTACACTTCTATAATACATCATCTGTATATTGCATTGTGTGTTCACCACCCCAAGTCAAGTCTCTTTCCATCACCATTTATCCCCCTTTACCTTCTTCTAACTCCCCCCATCCCCTTCCCTCTGGTAATCAGCATGCTGTTGTCTGTGTCCATGAGGTTTTTTGTTGTTGTTGTTGTTGTTGTTGTTGTTGCTTAAATCTCTTCATCTTTATCACTCAGCCCTGCAATGCCCCTCCCTTCTGACAGCTGTCAATCTGTTGTCTATCTATGAGTCTCTTTCTTTTTGTTTTGATGTTCTAATCAATGGGCATTTCATGGTAATGGCTCTACAGATGAGCAAACCTGTATTTGATTAAAAATTGGGTCTATTTAGAAGTCCCTGAATTTCAAGTAAACCAAGTAACTGCCAATCAGTGTGGCAGCTGAAACGTTCACTCTCTGAAGCAAAACAATAGGGCTCATGTCAGAGCCATCTCCCAAGTTTGAAAATTAATGTCATTTTGTCATTCCTTTTAAAAATCTATCTTTCTTTTTCCTTTGAGTTTCTCTTCATGACATCTGCTAACTGGCTTTGTTGTTGGATTTTAGGGCTTGGCGCAATATTCCGTCCTCTTTTATGGCTATTACGACAATCAACGAACGATTGGATGGATGAATTTCAGGTTGCCGCTCTCCTATTTTCTGGTGGGGATCAGCTGCATCGGATACAGCTTTCTGGTTGTCCTTAAAGCGTAAGTTTCATTGGGCTCTTGGGAAGCAGACAATGATTTCTGGAATCAAATGGGAGAATGGATGTAATTTTTTTTCTGTTTTACATTTAGAGGATGCAGAGTCTATGAGATAAAATGTCGTTCTAATACTGATGCTAATGTTAGACTATTACATCCTCCAAACAAAAGGATTGAACATGAGTGCAGGCCTTTGGGTCATCTCACTGCATACCCATCCTGTGTTTAAGCATATTTTTAAAATGTGCCTTCTTGTACTTTGACGTGTGAATCAATGTTGCAAAGAAGACACAGAAACAGCTGCTGACCCTCGTTTTGTGTACAGAGGTTTGTGATTTGCAGAACCAGTTTAATAGGCAGAAATAGTTGTTCTCTGTTCTTTTTTTCAAAAAGCCAGTATAATCGCTCATCCAAAAAGTTTCAGCTGAATAAGGTGGCAAAAACAAATGGCCCCCATGAGACCATCCTGATCAATGGTATCATCATGGTTTGTCTTAGAAAAGGATTTATTAGAGCAAGAGGAAGAATTTTATAGGGAACTGATGAAACACCAATTTTTTTCCTCTGTCTGAAATGCATAGGGTGGGGGTAAAGTAGGTCTACAGTTGTATGTATAGAAAATAATGCAATCCTATCTAATCCTATCTAATAAAAGAGTAATATGCAAATTGACCATCACTCCAACACACAAGATGGCCGCCCCCATGTGGTCAAAGATGACTGACCCCATGTGGACACAAGGTGGCCGCCACAAGATGGCCTGCAAGGGAGGGCAGTTGTGGGTGATCAGGCCAGCAAGGGAGGGCAGTTAGGGGTGACCAGGCCTGTAAGGGAGGGCAGTTGTGGGTGACCAGGCCAGCAGGGGAGGGTAGTTAGGGGTGACCAGGCTGGCATGGAGGGCAGTTAGGGGTGACTGGGCTAGCAGAGGAGGGCAGTTGGGGGGACCAAGCCTGCAGGGAAGGGCAGTTGGGGGAGGACCAGGCCTGCAGGGGAGGGTAGTTGGGGGGGGGGAACCAGGCTGGCAGGAGAGGGCAATTAGGGGCAATTGGGCTGGCAGGGAGCAGTTAGGCATTGATCAGGCTGGCAGGCAGAAGCAGTTAGGAGCAATCAGGCAGGCAGGCAGGTGAGCGGTTGGGAGCCAGCAGTCCTCGATTGTGAGAGGGATGTCCGACTGCCTGTTTAGGCCCGATCCTGGTGGGACAACCCTCAAGGGGTCCCAGTTTGGAGAGGATGCAGGCTGGGCTGAGGGACACACACTCCTCTTGCATGAATTTCATGCACCAGGCCTCTAGTGATAAATAAATAATAATACAAGGATAAACATGGTGTGTCACATACTCACAACTGTGAGCCTACTTCTGCCCACCCTGTATTGGTAATACTCTGAGGAAACCTAGCACAGTTGTTTGGGGCTATGAGTAACCTGCCCTTCAGCCAGTTCTCTGCTCTAGCTTAGGAGAAGAATTGAGACACCTCAATTAATGTCCCAACCCTGTAGTTGACTCTGCACAGGGAGAACTGGCCATTTGCTTCGTTTCAGGGAAGGGCCTTGTCCTAGGGTCCAAGTCTGTGACACACTTTGGGTCCTGTCCCTGTCACAATTACTGATTCCACCAAAGAATACTATCATATTTAGTTTTTAAGCCCCTTCATGACATGATGAAAGCCTTAATGGAGACTCCACATCCAAAATATTTATCTACTGCTCAAGTGTAATCAGAGATCCTAAATACCTGATGCAGTACTATTACATTCCAAAATCTAAGGTATTTCTAGTCTTTACCATATTTTTTTAAATACATATATATATATATTATTGACTTCAGAGAGGAAAGGAGAGGGAAACAGAAATAGAAACATCAATGATGAGAGAGAATCACTGATCGGCTTGCCTCCCGCAAACCCCCATTTTGATTTGGCAAGATTAAAGTCAGGGGGCCAGTCACATTAGAGAGGCCTCATGAGGATCGTTTCTGAATTGGTCCTTCACTGACCTTAGTCACTGGGCAAGCAAGTTCGTGTATGTCCAGTTACTCAGCTCTTTTCAGTGATTCTGTAGAGGCTGTGAATCCCCAGCTGGTCTGCATGGACTCAAATCCCAGCTCTACCATGGACTAAAAGACCTTTGACAACTTATACAAATGTTCTGTTCTCTAGTTTCCCTCTTAATAGAGTTGTAATAACACCTTGGTCTTAGGATGGCCATGAGGACTAAATGAGTTAATACATAAAATGATTTAATACTGAGAACATGTCTGGCTGGTGGTAAATAATTGATAACTGTTGATAATTTTGTTAGGATTGTAACCCATTGGTTTATTGAAGAACCAAATGTAACCCCAGTGACAGAGCAGTCACATAGGTTTATGCAGTTGCACATTAATGGATTTATGTATTCATTACAATAATTTTCTAGTTGGTGAATTTTAAGGTTATAGAACAGCATTGTGCAAAGAAATATAAGATGAACCACACATCTCACTTAAAATTTTCTAGTAGCCATATTAATTTACACAGGTAAATTAAGTTAATTTAAAAATACTTTTATTGATTTTTTTGAGAGAGAGAGGAGGGAGAGAGAGAGAAACATCAACTTATTGAATTTTAATAATATATTTTATTTAATGCAATATAGTAAATGCATTAACATATAATTAAAATAATATTATTATTGAGATTGTTTTGCTACTTTCTTTGAAGTCTTATGTGTATTTTATATTATCACATTTTAGGCATTCTGTCACCACATGTTGCTGGTGGTGACCATATTGGATAATGCCAGCATCGAGGAAATGGCAGTTTTTCCTAACTAGCTTAAAGATGCCATTTAGGATAGTTGCAGGGCACCAAATCCACATTTTCTCTTTTAAAGTCATTCATATTATGCCAATGAAACCAACTTGGCTTTGGTCCCTCTCTCTGGCATGGACCTTTGGTTGTTTGTTACCTGATGGGCCAGTGGTTTAAACTCGTTATTGTGTATTGCAAAACAGTTACAAAGCAATTCATAACTCATACCAACTCCTAGCCTTGGGAACAAGGCTTGGTAGAAAGAGAATTAATGATATATAAGTGATTGCACAAAATCATTTATCATTGCCTCCCCTCATCCCCACCCCGATAGAATATATTATTGGAATAAACATTGGTGGCTTTATGAGTTACATTATTCAAATCAAATAGAAGGGAATCTAGGTTTTAAAATCAATTAGGCTACGGGTAGACTTCGACATTTTGCCCATACTGTTTGTCTAGGCATCCTCATCTATAAAATGGTGGCCAATATCTAATTTTAATTGAGAAATTGGAAGGTAATGTGAGATAGAAATCCAAGAAAGAACTTCGAGGTTTTAAGACAGGGTGACTAACTTTATTGATTCAGGACTCTCCCTGTTTTAGCACCAAAGTCTTGTGCCCTGGAAACCCATTCAGACCCTGGCAAATCAAGATGGTTGGTCACTATAGTCTTAGCTCCTTCCTTCCTCCCTCCTCTCCTCCTCCCTCCCTCCCGCCCCCCCTCCCTCCCTCCCTTCCTTCCTTCCTTCCTTCCTTCCTTCCTTTCTTCTTTCCTTCCTTCCTTCCTTCCTTCCTTCCTTCCTTCCTTCCTTCCTTCCTTCCTTCCTTCCTTCCTTCTGAGGCAGTGTACATTACTAACCACATCAGAAGCTTAGAAATATTCGTAGTCAAAAAATACATATGTATTAAAAGCAAATTAATACAGCATAATGTAAAGTTACATAACATGGAGAGCATCAGCCCCTTCATATGTTGTCCTCATCTCTTTAAAGTTTTGTATCACACAGTAAAGGTGCTGTAATTTCAATATCTAATTGTTCCTATTAAAAACAGTTCTTTGAGCTAAAAATGTTGGCATATCCAGAGCAGCAAACCACCGGAAATAACTGAGTCATTCAGGGCAGGCATGCCTTACGAACATGGCTCTTGCTGTCTGTTTTATCCCAACAGGCGTTCCCAAGGCTTTCACCTGTTGTAGGGTTCATCGAGATGAG
This sequence comes from Eptesicus fuscus, assembly GCF_027574615.1. Lineage (NCBI taxonomy): Eukaryota > Metazoa > Chordata > Mammalia > Chiroptera > Vespertilionidae > Eptesicus > Eptesicus fuscus. Next base: position 38,007,331 of record NC_072487.1, read on the forward strand.
ATATACTCCTTTTTCTGTTTATGAGACTGGCGATAATAGACTAAGCTAACAAGCAGAGCATTGAATACCTAAATAATGTACATATACAAGCCTCAAATAGTGTGAAAAATTTTGTCCACATAGACTATCTATCCTCTATATATTAAAAACCTATATACACCATAAACCAGTTTCAATACATGCATATAAATATTTTTAAATTAGTAAAAGATAGAATATACTTATTTATTAACCTTTAAACATGACAAAGTAGGTAGTGGTTTAATTATTTTACAGATGGTAAAATAATATTAGAGACACCTAATGACCTACCCACAGGCATTTGACTGTACGACCTATTTGAACCAAATTATATTTGGTTATTTTTTCATAACACATTAGCCCATTTAAAATAGATAAACTTTCATAAGGTGTGGGGACATTGGGGGAATTTAGATGACCTTAGAGATGCCTGTCAACCTATGATGTCACATTTATGTCATATTGCTTCTTTCTTTTTGGGTTCCATAATCACTATCATGTTTAAAACACCAAAGCCTTATAGGATCATTTAATAATATGTATCATATGAAATTTCAGTTTTGCTATTTTTAGTGATTAGGGAAAAAAGGAAGTGGAATAAGTAGAAAACAGTTCTCTAACTACTGAAATAAATGTGCAAGTAAATGCATTTAAACTCTCTAATCCAAAAAATCATTTTTTAAATCACCGAGTAGAATATGTATAACTACTATCTCAATTTTTGATCAAGAGTTGCAGAGTAATGGAGAAATGCCATGCATTTGGTGCAATCACTCTTTTGGAGGACGTTCTAGGGTGAATTGAAATATATGCAGTTATTTCCTGACCTGACCTGGCTTCGTCCGTCTCGAGGCTTCAGGGGGTCTGGGAACCATTGAAGTTGTGTAGAACAGCGTCAGAGCCTACCCATGTTTTCTTTTCCTGGGAGGGACCCAATGGTTTTCTTCAGATTTCTAAAGAGAGCCTTATCCCACAAAATGTTAAGAGCCAAGAGTATGAGGCTAAGAAAACAGTTTAGGAAAACAAATAAAAATATGTGTTTTTATATAACAGTGATGGCGAACCTATGACACGCGTGTCAGCACTGACACGCGTAGCCATTTCTGATGACATGCGGCCGCATGCTGAGGATGAAACATTTGCTGCTCCTGAGGATGAAACATTTGTGACTAGAGTCTTGGAGTTAGTTTTTTCCTCAAAGTGACACACTACCCGAGTTATGCTCAGTTTTTTGGCGAAGTTTGACACACCAAGCTCAAAAGGTTGCCCATCACTGTTATATAACCTGTTTAATTTTTAAAATCATCAAGTCTTTTAATCTTGAAAGCCTGAAAAATGCACAGTTTAAAAACTTAAAAATAAACTTCTATTTTCTGGTTATTAAAAAAAAGTGTTTGAAAATATATCTTTTAGCTATTGCATCTCCAATTAACCTATACTTAGGATGTTTTAACATTCCCTGTACTCTCCCCCTTTTTTTGTATTCTGGTTGCTGGATTAAACTTCCTGTTTTTATAGAATGACCCAAAATATTGGTGATGATGGGGGTGGTGATGACAACACCTTCAACTTCAGCTGGAAGGTGTTCTGTAGCTGGGACTACCTGATCGGCAATCCGGAAACAGCAGACAACAAATTCAATTCTATCACAATGAACTTTAAGGTAAAGATGGCCACCTTCCAGAGTCTTTTCTTTGTATTTCTAATATATATATATTTTATTGATTTCAGAGAGGAAGGGAGAGGGAGAGAGATAGAAACATCAATGATGAGAGAAACTCATTGATTGGCTGCTTCCCATATGCCCCCTCCTGGGGACCGAGTCCGAAACCCAGGCATATGCCCTTGACAGGAATAGAACCTGCGACTCTTCAGTCCACCGGCTGTCGCTCTATCCACTGAGCCAAACTGCCGAGGGTTTTTCTTTGTATTTGTCAGAGTAAAATGGGAGCAATCCCATATGTTCCAGCTAACAAAGTATCTTGACAATTAAACGGAAGATTAACGCATCATTTCTGCCTACTGGGACTTGGGCAGGATTCTGATTATGACTGGAAAATATCTGGTGACCCACAATAGCACTATCTCTTCTCTAAGTTTGGTATTAAAATAATGCCATTGGCTTAAAACAGGGGACCATTAGTAATCAGAATCAGATATTTTATATAACCGAACAATTCAATATTTAAGATGACTTTGAAGTATTATTTTGTAGCTTTTAGAAAACTATACTGGAAGAGAATTTAGAATGAAGACTATCCTATTAGATTGGTTAGAGATGGTTTGTAAGAATTCCTCCTTTCTCTCACTTGTTCTCACTTACTGGCAATATTCATTGGTTTGTGAAATCCCAGGTTTAGTTAATTTTCATATTTTACATTCTGATGTTAGCAAAATTAATTCCTGAGTTCATGGTACTTGTGTAGCTCAGATATTTCTCTTTTTCCTGGCTACAGGAAGCTATAATTGAAGAAAGAGCGGCCCAAGTAGAAGAAAACGTCCACTTGATCAGATTCCTGAGGTTTCTCGCTAACTTCTTCGTGTTTCTAACACTTGCCGCGAGTGGATACCTCATCTTTTGGGCTGTGAAGAGATCCCAGGAATTTGCACAGCAAGATCCCGACACCCTTGGGTGGTGGGAAAAAAACGAAGTTCGTCTCTGCATGCTTTTTATGTGCTTAGCACCTGACACTTGAGATTTTGTGGGTTATGCTTCTATGACAGAACATTAAATAAGACCACTCTCTACCTCTTTCCTCCATCTGCCCTGTGAGTTAGCCAACCCTGTCCCACATTTTCCACTCTATCCCAGCCATATTTGCAAAGCTGTCTACTGGCTGTCTTTCATTTTGGGACATTCTGGAACGTTATAGTTGGGAGAGATGTTAGCACACATATATTCCAACCAGTACAGTTTACAAGGAAATGAGGACTCTCAGGAGATTAGGTGATGTGTTCATGGTCACAGAACTATGGAGAAAAGTGAGTTAAAATCTAGGATTCTTGGTTTCAAGCCACACACTCTTTTCAGAACTTATACTGATTTCTCTGTAGATCCTGCATCTGTCATTGAAAGATCCGTTTGTTGCCTGAATTCTCTGAAGCAGCGATGATAGAGCCTTGGTTCCTGTGTTTAACTCATGGGCACATTCAGATTGCCTCCCCGACTTTGGGCAAGTCTGGATTCTCTCTGTTTTTCACTATCAGCCTAACTCTCTATCTCCCTTTTCTCCTCCTAGCCTTCTTTTCTCCCCCTCTGAATGCAATTCAAATTAGGAAGGTTAGTTCTTTGCAGGAATTAAATATAACTGTGATTTTTCCCCCCAGCACATCTGCCCATTTAGCAGGTCAGAGAAGGGAGGTCGGAGGTTGATATTTAAAATCAGGAAATCATTGATCATATGTTGTTGCTAAGGCCTATTCTCTTTAATAAAATGTTCCAGCATGCAATGTGGCACCATTTAGAACTTGGGCATTTTCAAAGTTTGGGTAGATTTAATCTGTGCAAAGCATAGACTTCCCACACTGAAATTTCTGCAGAGCTTTATAGACCAAAAAGATTAAGTCTTCATAGTATAGAATCTCCTTAAACATTTTTGGACAGTAAATGGTATTACTTACAACAAAAACTTCCAAACAAAAGCATTCTATATTTAGCCATGGTAACATTGTAGATGAGAGGCCATTCATTTAAGAGACTATAATAACACAGACATTTCATGGAAACATGTGAAACAGTTTGGTGGAGATATTTCATTTACTTAAAACAAATAAACTTCAAAGCCTTTACTAAGTTTGCTGTCAAAATTCTTTCTTATAGTTGTGATAATATTTATAGGCACAATTATCATGCCACTTTAGTCTATGGTTCATATTGACCACATTTTTGTATAAATGAACCACAGTAAAGGATGGGTATTGATTATCAATCATTAAAAGGGTCACTCTTTGTAAGAACCTGTTTAACACCCATTTTAGGAGATCCCTGAGTCCTAGGAGCCAACACAGGTAATAATGAGAAGTTATGCATAACTATAAATTTGATAAAACAGAATTAAATTTACCTTGTATAAGATTGTACAAGATCTGCCAAGTTTTTACTTTAGGCTGAAATGATATCATGCTGATTTTATGTTATGCTGATTTTTAGCTCCTGCTGGTCATGCATATATAATGTTCTTAATAAAAATGGACAAAACGTATTGACAGTTATTTTCTAAATATAGTCTAGTACTTCTAATCAAAATATGGAATCCACAGGGGGAAATAGGAAATAAATTTTTAATGGTGGCAGTTTGAGCCAGGTATTTAGGAAAGACAGTTGGTAAAGTTAACTGAAACGTTACCAGAAATCTTTTTTTTTTGATACATTTTTTTTTTTTTTTTAGTTTAAGGAAGGCTTTTCTTCCACCATAAAAGTAGTACCTGCTCTGGATTTTTTTCCTTTGACTTGATTTAGCCAAATAATATAATCATAAGGGTGCCAGTCAATTAGGAGAGAAGAAACACACATTTCCTACTTGCCCTATTTCTCTCTCCCCCGCCCCATCCTTCTCTCTCTTACCATTCTCTTGCCTTTGGCATCATGAACCAGTCATTTTTTGAAACTGTCTTTCCTTGGCTTCAGTGGCTTCAATAACATCATACTATGTGTTCTTTGTTGGTTTCTCTGAATGTCCTCTGTTTTCTTTGAAAAAGCACTTTTTCTTTTGCTCCTAACAGTTTGCATGTCCCTAAATTCAGTGTTTAGTCCTGAGCCCATCTCAAGGAAGTCATTCATTCTAACTAATTAAACTAACTCATATGCTGATGATTGTCAAGTTATTATTTCCATTTTGGATCTCATTCTTCAAGCAGATCATTTTTCATTGCTTTTGGAAATATGTTGTGTAGTGTAACACCATATCAGAATCAGTTACCATGCAGAACAATACGGGTTCTTTGGGTAGTGAGTGATGTAAATTGCATCCCTCATTATACCAGGAAACACTCTTATTACTGGCACATACATAAGCTCATATACATCCAAATCTTAAGAATGTAAGTTGATACTGACTTTGATGTTTTATTAAGATTAAATTTTAAAAATGCACCAGATAATCTTCTTAGTCTAATAAAAAAATCAAAGGTATCTAGCTGAAATTTTGTAAAAGTCTGGAGGAAAGCAATAATAATTTCTAAATACTATTAACCTAATTTATCCCTTGTGTCTCCTTGTAGATGAATATGGTCATGTCCCTCCTGGGGATGTTCTGTCCAACATTGTTTGACTTGTTTGCTGAATTGGAAGACTACCATCCCCTCATTGCTCTAAAATGGCTACTGATACGCATTTTTGCTCTTCTTTTGGGCAACTTGTATGTATTTATTCTCGCCTTGTTGGATGAGATCAACAACAAGGTAAATCGTGTGTCTGGTTTTTCATCAGCACATTGTTACATTCTCAGTCTCAAGACTGCCAGACGTGCATTTGATATCTGTGTTATGTTCACTTTTGTTGCTATTGCTTTGCTTTCTAGATTGAAGAGGAAAAGCTAGTAAGGGTCAATATTACCCTGTGGGAAGCCAACATGATCAAGGCCTACAATGCAACACTCACTGGAAACAGCACTGGGGCACCCTTTTTTGTGCACCCTGCAGATGTACCTCGAGGACCCTGCTGGGAAACAATGGTGGGACAGGTAATATCACAAACAGAAGTGCATGACAATTAATGGATTAAAAAAGAGCAGAGTCAATAGTTCTTCCGTAAGTGTGGCCTAATTTTTTATTGCTTAAACTAATAAAATACAGCTAAGATTTATTGAATGCTTACCATGTGCTGGCTGTGTATTTCATACACATTATTTCATGCATGCCTCACATCCATCCATTGAGGGAAGTTCTCCTTTTACAGTTGCACATAACGGAAGGCTTGTTTTCAAACAAAGTGAGTCGTTTACTACCTATTGGTGTTCTAATAAAGCAACTCATTTTAATTTATATTACTCTGGGGTTTAAGTATTTTCCAATGTTTTAATTGACTGTGTATTTTCTCCTGAGGATTTCTTGTTTGCAACATTTGCCAATTCTTTTCCTAATTGAATCACCCATCTATTGTCATACTGATTTGTAAAAGTTTTCATGTGTTAGAAAAACAAATCTTCTATCATCTATGCTGCATGTGCTTTTTCCAAGTTTGTCTTTAAACTTTATAAATATTGCTGTTTGCCATATTAAAATTTAAACTTCCAGATGGCCAATATTTTCCTATTTTGGGGGATTATATGATGCTTATAAAAGTTTCTCAGTAATAAGACTTTTAATACAATGATTTTGGAACAGAAAATAATTATTTTTAGACCAATAAAATAAGGGTGAAGCATTCTTCATTTGCTAGACATGCCTGACTAGTTTCTTTACCATTAATTGCAGTTTCCATGCTCATACTGTTTAGAAACATGACAAATTCGCTGTCAACACTAGGACCATTTAAAGACAAACATGCAAATTGTAATGCAGATAATATCTCCACAGGAATTTGTGCGGCTGACTGTTTCTGATGTTTTGACCACTTATGTCACAATCCTTATTGGCGACTTTCTCCGGGCATGTTTTGTAAGATTTTGCAATTACTGCTGGTGCTGGGATTTAGAATATGGATATGTAAGTATGATACTCATGTTTCTTTTATCAGATTATTCTCTTGTGGCTCATTGTTTACACACACTATGCAAGAAGACAACATCTCAGAATTTAGAGGGTGGGATATACTTTTTATTATTTATTTTATTTTTAAAATATATTTTTATTTATTGATTTCAGAGAGGAAGGGAAAAGTAGAGAGAGATAGAAATATCAATGATGAGAGAGGATCATTGATCAGCTACCTCCTGCACGACTCCTACTGGGGATCGAGCCTGTAACCCGGGCATGTGCCCTTGACCGGAATTGAACCTGGGACCCTTCAGTCCGCAGGATGACACTCTATCAACTGAGCCAAACCAGCCAGGGCGTGATCTACTTTTTAGATGTCAATACAGTAGTTCCCCCTTATCTGCAGAGAATACATTCCAAACCCCCAGTGGATGCCTGAAACCACAGATAGTATCAAACCTATATACATTATTTTTCCCTATATAGACATGCCTTTTTACTTAAAGGAAGCACTTTATGGCTTCCTTTTGGCATATCTTACTTGCCAGCATCACTACTCTTGTGTTTTGGGGCCATTATTAAGTAAAAATGTTATTTGAACACAAGCACTACAATACCAGGACAATTGATGTGATAACTGAGATAGCTACTGACTAACAGGTGGGGTGCATCTGCATCTGAATACAGATGAATTGATGACTCACATCCCAAGCAGGAGGGAGCAGGGGGGTGCAAGATTTCATCACACTATGTAGAATAGTGGGTGACTTAAAACATACAAATTGTTCATTTCTGGAATTTTCCACTTAGTATTTTTGAACAACAGTTGACCATGGATATCTGAAACTGTGGAAAGCAAAACTGTGGATAAGGGGAGAACTACTATAAATGGAGTCCAATGAGTATGGTTTTAATTCAGAGCGGGTCAGACATGAATATCATGGCTCACATATTCTCATAAATTAGCACAGGATGGCTGAAGCAATGGATGGTGAGCTCAGTAAGTCTTGGACCCAGAGTTAACTCCCTCCCCATGAAACTTGTAGCATTCCAGAAACAGGGCAGGATAGGTAGTATCAACCTCTTATTCTATTAATGCCTCAAATGCTACTAAATAAACTCCTAGACAGGTATCATGGCTAGTCTCTGTGCAGTACATTGGGAAATAGAAGGATTTATTAACTATAGTGCTTACTTCATAAAGCTCACAATCTAAGAAGAGCTCAGCAGAGACAAGCAGGGGGCTTTTGAGGAGGTTTCGAGGAAAGCCCAGGGTGCTGACAGGGCACTGGCAAGTGCTGGAGCTGAATTCCAGCAAGCTGACTTTCTTTCCCATGACAACAACATGGAAGTCAGGTTTCTTTGTCTTCATCACCAGCTCACTGTCTACGCTCAACCCTGGGTCACCACACTAAGTTCAAAGGTGGCAGCAAGCACATGTCTGTGTTCTAACATACTCCAGCGGCCCACTGTGCCTCTTTTGCAAATAAAACAGTCATCTTGAGAAATATGACCTGGGGGTTGGTTGTACTCATTTGCTTAAAATCCTCCAGTAGCTTATTTAGAAGGAATTCCCAACCCCTGTCTAGGCCCTTTAATTCCTTATATGATCTGTTTCTTTTCTTTTTCTCTGAGCTCACCTCTTACTACTTTTGCTCTTTCAATGTAAAGTCCACAAATGTTGGGATTCTTTCTGATGCTCCGATACAAGATGGTCCTTTCATTGTCACTAGCTATTCCTCCCTCCAGGGATGCACATTCCCAGAATTTGGCATGGCTCATTCCTTTTTGTCATTAAAGATTCAGATTATGTCATCTCTTTAGAGCTCTTCTCTGGCCGCCCATTCTAATGTAGCCTACCAGACACCCTCAGCACACTGTTTTATTTTCTTCATGTGACGCATACCTACTTGACATTTCCCTTTTTAAAAGTGCTTATTATGCATCTCTGTTAGAATGAAAGCTCTATGACACAGAGGCCTTGACCTCTATGCTTAGAACTACTAGTATGCCTGTCACATGGCAAGCATTAGGAGTTGACTGGCTGGTTCAATGTTGAACCTCCTCATTCTAGCACCATCAAGGCAACACCATGCATCTATTGGCAGCTTTCTGCTTGCTTCCAAGCATGGAGTCAGCTCTGGCTTAATGTTTTTGAGCCCACGATGTTTCTTTTCTCGCTAGTGAAGTAATATCCTTTACTGCTGATCTCCCTCCTGTCTCATGCACCAAGTCTCAGGACAAGTCCTACATTCAGAACTGTCTTTAAGACTCCGGGCTAGCTCCTCTGCCTGGCTATCTGACTTTGAAATCGTACCTTCTCTTAGGTCATCTCTATCATCCTCACTGAAAGTGGCTCTCAGACGAGCCAAAAGCAGTTAGGTAATGCTCTTTGGTGACTGATAGTGAGGTAATGTTATAGATCCAGGATGCTGTTGCATTGCTTTCCCGTTCCCTGCTATGAGGTATTCAGCTGGCTTGGTTTCATTTCTGTTTTCCTTGCCTGATTCAGCTTTTCTGATGCAGACATAAAACTTGCCCTTTTTTTTGTGTGTTAGACTATTGCTTAGCTTATGCTTGCTTTTTAGCCCTTTCTTCTTAAGTGCTAGAAAATTTTGCTTTAAATATGAAGTCAATGCAACATGACCTGGATGCATAAACACTGTAATTAAATGATTGATTTATTATTCATTGAGTACTGACAGTGCTCTTGAATTAGTACAAAGTACAGAAAAAACAACAACAACAAGTTTCTGTCTTGGGTTATAGAGAAAGAATTTTCTTCCATGTTACCTTTGGAAAGTGCTTCAGAGAGAAGTTCAGCATTAAAACAAGTTTTAAAGCATTGAAGTTGGATGGTGGATCTCTGATATGGATCCGATTATCATTGGTCCACCAAGTGAACAACTTACACAAATTGAATGCCTACTAGGTGCGAAACATTATGAGCAAATTCTGGTGCTGGGCGACAAAAGGATACAGAGATAGAAAAGATGTAAGTCTTAGGAGAGGTTGCACGCTTGGGCCTGCAAGCTAGATTCACCTTATAGCTGGTTTTTGTCCTTTGGTCTGCAGAGTGATTTGTTTGTTTTTAATGAGCTAACATTTTAGAACTGGAAGATTTACATTTTCAAAATATGGATTTATTGCTTTCCTAATGTAGTGGAAGGACTGGAAACTTTAGACTCATATTCCCACTCCAGAGAAATTGGCAGGAGCTGAAAAACCACTGCCCTCTTCAGTTTTATTCATTCATCAGTTTCTTACATTCCTTACTACTCTTTAATCTTGCAAGCTTCCATTGTCAGTACCTAGCAGAAAATGCAAATGCCATGGGAGAAATCTACTGTGATTGGACTTACAGAGGTGAAGAGTAGAGGTCAACAGAAATGCAGACATGACAGAGGAGGAGGCATTTGAGCCAAGTCTTAAAGGATGATCAGAATTTCAAAGGCTTGAAATGGAAGGAAGCATTCTCAGTGAGGGACAAGGTATAAGACAGGGCCCAGCAGCTGGAAAACATGGGCAGTGCAGGCAGAGAAAAATCTGTAAAATCCACTATGAGTTAAATATGAAAATAAAAATCACAGGTAATCTTACCACTATGGCATTGCTTATTTGGATTATTTGAATCACATAGTATTAACATTTGTTTATATGTAAGTAAACAAATACTGTAGATTCATTATAGATTTTTATAAACATATATTTAAAATGTGTATATATTATAAAGGTATATTTTTATATATTATTCAAATAGATAAAAGACATTTTTATTAAAATATGTATTTAATAATAGTTGCCTGCTTTTTTTCACCTAACAGTGACCATTTTCCTATGCTGTTAACTCTTTTATGACATAGTTTTTAAATGGTTGTGTGATATTCTGTATATGAATATACCATCATTATACATTAAGCTGATCAATGGTGGAACTAAGTCTAGAACCCATGTCTGATCAACTTCAAAGCCATCAACTAGATTTCCATCATGTTGGTTTTCACTGTAATGCTTAACCTTAGACATTTGAAGGACTCTGCCACATGATGACTAATTCATGAGCCAATCTATGGCATTTGCAACGTAAGGTGTTCCCAGGCTTAGACAGGTCACTTGCAGTAGAATAAAGTTAGCAGAAGAGGTTTGGATATAGAATTAGAAGACAAACTGATGTTCTCTAGCTAAGAAGAAGATATTATTTAGCCATCCAGGAAGATGACATGATAAAGAATCAGTAAGAAGTCATGGGTATCCCATGAAGGGATGAGAACATGGGAAAAGGGACAGCACAGGCTGGATTTGAAGTTCCACTTGAATATTGGACAGTATCTGTCTATAGGCAACTAGGATTGAAGTGCAAACCTCAAGGTGTTGAGTCATCCTAGCAGATGAGGCTAGGATTTGTCCTCAGTCAGTGGTTCTCACATATGAGCATATATTAGAATCCCCTGAAGGCAGGATAGGATTTCTGATTCAGGAGATCTGGGTTGGGCCTAAGAATTTACTCTCAAGTTCCCAGGTACAGCTGCTCGCTGGTCTGGGGACCACACTTGAGAAGCATTGCCTTAAAGACACAGGCAGGCCAGCCTGCAGCTCTAAGAGGAGTGGTTCCAACTGTGGGAAATGAGATTTGTGTGAAGAAAGTCAAGCAGGTTGTTGCAATAATATAATTCTATCTGAGATCTTGAATTGCACTTCACAATATTCAGAGGTTGATGATCTGCCCCAAATAGCTAAACTTGCAGAGAATGGGTTTTCCCAGGCTCTTTAGTTCAATGAGCACCATATGTCTTCCCTCTGTCTAGAAGACTGACTAGCCCATCACAAACAAAGATCCCAATATAAAACAAGGTAATTTCCAATCCCTTGACTATTATGGACCTTAGCCCAAAACCAAATGGGCTCCTTGGTTGCTGACCCTTGAAAATCTTATTAGTGAGTTTATTATAAGTATCCCATTTGAAACATTCATTAGCTCAGATTTTAAGAAAACCTTTTTATCCCCCACACTTCATTTACCTTTAAGCTTTTTAGATTTTAGAGGCAATTAAACGCATTGCAAATTGATTTACACTGATGTTATTAAAATAGTGCCTTAAAAATTTAACTATAATATAAACTTCTATGTTTAAAAAATCCATCTCTAAAAGAATGAGCATTTAATTGTGTGTGTGTGTGTGTGTGTGTGTGTGTGTGTGTGTGTGCACGCAAGGGGGTGCCTTCTCGCATTTGTTTTATCTTTAGAGTGGAAGTTTCTGACTTAATGTCTACAGAATTAAATTAATTTCTAAGGTATTTACAGAAAAACAATTCTTTAATAATTGGGTCTAATGTTCAACCAATTACATATTTTAGATTAGAAAGGGATTTTAGAAATTATTTAGAAGTTAGCAAACTCTCTCTAGAAATGGCTGGATAATGTTTTTGCTTCTGCAGGTGTGATATAATGAGAAATGTTTACTTTGGTCTTCATTCCAAGCTCCTGGCGCATAACTCCTAATACCTTTGTAGTTTCATAAGCAATAAAAGTGCTAGGAACATCTTTTGTTCTAATATTGGGTCTTTGACCCTGGTTCCTGACACAGAGCTCCTAAATTTCTTGGAATTTCTCGAGTGATAGGAACATTGTTTGTGGACTTGGAGAGCTTCAGGATGAGGCCTGGTCATCAGAAAGTCCAAGCCATGATTTTAAGCCTCTTCCCCCATCCTCCAGATATGGCTTCTGGGCCATAGTGTGCCAACCCCTAATCTAATTTGTTTAATAAATTTATCTATGAGGAAACTGATGCCAGGAGAGATTAGTGACCGGCCCAGTTCACCCAGCTAGGAAATGGTTGGGCAGAGTCTTACTCTCAGGTCTGCATGCCTGTCAGGTATCTGTATCACCAAGCCACCTGCGATGGTAGGGCTGCTCTATACTCGTTGTCAATTTATGCATCAAAGCTTCTATTCCTCCAGCTGTCCTTGCAGCAAACAGGTACCCTGGGTGTCCTTTGAGCTTTTCTACTCACCTGGTAACAAAAATATCTTATCTCAAATGACCTTTAAGAGGTTTGAGTGCTCGTGAGAATAAAGGGAATGCAGTTCTAAAAGGTTGGATTTTTTTCACTGTCTGTGGTTTATTGGGCTAAATCATGACACTATTCTAAGAGGCCAAGATTTGATTTTGGAACTGACACAGAGCAGAGCTGCGCTAAGTGCACAGATGTCACAGGCCACCCAGCTGAGCATTTGTCAAATGTGTTATGTGATCTCTCAGGGCTCCAGGAGAGGAGAATATATGATCCAGAGCAAAGTTCTCCTGGGGAAGGAGAAAGACTCAGAATTGATGTTTCTCATGATTAGAAGCAATTTCTTTTTCTCCATGAAGGCCATGTTTTTTTCATTGTTTATTTTATAACAAAAACTGTCAACAAAGCCTCCTTTTTTTTTTTTTAGCATCTTATGAATGTTATGGATCTAGATAATTAACAAACATTCTGTATATAATTTAGCAATATCTTGAGTGAATTTGTGCTGAAATCATCCAGGTCATCTTTGTTCTGCCTAGTATAAGAGGCCTATATATTGTTTCATTCTGTATCATTTTATCTTGTAATTTAATCATTCTTGTTATGCCATTTGCTGTTTATCCCCTGAATCTATTAACAAGGCACATTGCTTGTATCTTTCAGTTAACTAGGAGAGTACCACTGCCTTTGGGAATGTGATGAAGTTGACCTAGATTCAAGAATTCTTTAGCAAAGCATCCAATAATTTTTTAGCAAATATCTACCTTCTTACAACTATATGTTTGGGTTCTTGGGTTTGGGAATAACAGAGACACTTTCAGGGTGTGTGTGTGTGTGTGTGTGTGTGTGTGTGTGTGTATTGGGGAGAGAGTTATTATAAGGATACATATGACTTGAAGTTACATGTGCAGATGTCAACATCTGGGATAGTGACAGGGACCTGCCATGCTCATGGTCTCTTGGTCCTTTCAGTTCCAATCTTTTTGCTGTTCTCTTTTTCTCTTGTTACCAATTCCTCAGTCTCCTTCCTGACTATTCTCTATTTTAAATTAAATAGAAGCAGCCCTGCTGTCGTGGCTCAGTGGTTGAGCATCGACCTATGAATCAGGAGGTCACAGTTTGACTCACAGTCAGGGCACATGCCTGGGTTGCAGGCTCGATCCCCAGTGTGGGGCATGTAGGAGGCAGCTGATCAATGATTCTTTTTCATTGTCAATGTTTCTATCTCTCTCTCCCTTCCTCTCTGAAATCAGTAAGTATATAGTTTTAAAAAAATTAAGTAGAAACAAACTTTATTGCCTTTGCTCATTAGCATTTATCCCATTGGTAGAAGCTTTCCTTATAGGATGCCTAATATGTCACCAGGAAGCCTTTGGATGGGCCACCGTAGGACAGATACCTATCTCAGTTCCTATCAATGGCCCCTCTGCACAAAGAACTGCCTGATACTTGCCGCCATAAGCAGGATGGTATTATCCCAGAGACAAACACTGCACAGCCAGTTGAATAACTTCTTTAACTTTTGTTGTATTTCTCTACATTTATTTTATTGTAAAAGAAATTCACATATTTTTATTGAAAAATTTTTTTACAACATATAAAACTTGAAGAAAATAAAAGCTTCAACCCATCCCCAACACAAAATAACTATTGATTTTGTTGAGTACTTCCAAGTCTTTTCTTTATACATAGTTTCATAAAGAGTTCATAAAATAATGCATGTATAATTTTGTATATTTTTCGTTTAATGTTAAAATATAGTTTTCTCTTGTGTATGTAAACACTCTTCCAACAATGATGTAATTAGCTGCGATATATGTCATATTATAGATAAACTTCAGTTACTGAACCAATATCAGATTTTTTGATGGCTTCATCACGGCTTGTTTATGTTTTTCAACATTTAAGATAGCTTTGTTAAGACACATTCTGAGAAGTAGACTTAAGAGGGTCAACAAGAGTGAGGTGTTTAAAGCTTTAAATACGTATCCTTAAATTGTTTTTCTAACAGGCTGCTCTGATATTTACTCTCCCCAGCAGTGTATGAGAGCGCGCCTCACCACGCTTTCACAGCACTGAATGACAGCATTCTAAGATGAGTTTTACAACCCTGAAAAGAGTGCTTTATTACTTAACTTATTGCTAATTATTCATTATATTGATCATCCCGCTATTGTTAAGAAAATAGTTGAGAGCTTAGCCATACTTATGCAGAAGCACAAACCACTTGCCTTGCAATATTTGCCCCATGAGAATACTAATCCAGTGAATGTCTGTGTCTCTCCTAGCCTTCATACACCGAATTTGACATCAGTGGCAACGTCCTCGCTCTGATCTTCAACCAAGGCATGATCTGGTAGGCCAGCTGTTGGGCAGTCTACCACTTTTTGAAAAGCCTCCAAGATCAATATTGCATAAAACACTGGAGCCCGGTGTCAAAGGAGATCACAATCTGTGTCTAAGTCAGCATCTGCCTTTGTAGAATGAATGGCTCTGAATAGTTTACTTTTTTCTTTTTCAAATCTTCAGTCTTGGTCCTCAAAGGTATCTGCCTGTTTGGCCCAGCACTCCTTCATCAAGTGATGGGCATCTGTGTTCTGGTTGGTAGATTATTGGAAAGCATTTTATATTTCCTGTCCTGTGACACTAGGATCTAACAATGAAACATTAATGATCACATTACTACATGTTAAGTATGGGATAAATTAATGTGAGATCTTTCTGAGAAACTGATTTTACCTTGTCATCACTATTGAATACATTTAAAATACAACTTATAGCTACTATTAAAAATAGTATCTTACCAAATCCAATAATTTATAGAGATAAAACATATGTTTTAGGAAGGTCAAGTTAAAAATATGATCGTTATTTTGGAACTTGTTTCACAGGGCCATTTGCACATCAGAATTATTCCTTTTGATGTACAAAGGACTGTCATATCTTTTATCAAATGAAAGTATTCTCTCTGAAAACCTTGACAGGTTAAGATGAATTGATATAGTCAAAGTCATTTTTTTAGTTTAAAAGTTGAATCACAGCATGTAATTCATCTGGGGGCCATGTGTCTTGTAAATCTGTCACTCAACTAAGAGCACGCCAACCCACAAGCAGTTACAATTGACTTTCTTTATTCTGCTGATATATGTCTAATATAATATTGTGCCACTGATCACACCATTGTCCTAGGTACAAGTACCAGTGACTAGTTCAGTTTTTGCACAAGCATCTTATGTTACTCACATCTTTCAACCATGGCTGGCCTGAATTATTAATGAGAGTGGACCTCCTGCAAATGTTAAAATTATTTTACTTTAGTAGTATAAATACCATAGCCAAAGACCCATTCATGCTGCCATGGGGCCTGTCAAATTCCTGGGCCTCATTAGATCAATCACTGCAAAGAAAAGATTACGTTCTCCATTGTCAGGTGTATCTTAAATGTACTTCTTGGTTAAATTCACAAGTTATGGCTCATGTGTCCAAAGAGTCATGAAGGAGTGAAATGCATCCTTTATTCTCCACGCAGAGGAAAGTCAAGGTGGTCCAACGTATGACTAACAGAGAGTCAGGGTAACAGCTTCTGTGGGTCCTGGATCTTTCCTTTCCTGGAGAGGGTTCTGCTGTCTATAAGCCTAATGTGGCTGATTGAGGACTCCAACATTGCTCCTGCAGACGTGAGAAAGCACTGTGTCATAGCAGTTTTAAAACTCCCTGGCTCTTGCAGAGTCCCATAAATCCCTCAGGCCCGGGGTGGCGGGGGGGGCGGGGGGCGGCGGGGGGTGCCATTTGTGCAGACATGTGCTGTCTGTCTCTTTCTTGTTCTTTCAGAATTCAGACAACACATTTGCCTAGAAATTCCTTTTCATTATTAGAAAAGCTGTTATAATGGCTGCCTGATTCGTTTCACTTGCAATTTCATAACTGTTTCTATATATCGCTATTGTTCATATTAACATTCTTAAATATCTAAAAACCTTCTTCTCTCATGGGTAGATCCATTATCAAAATCTCTGCAGTATCATTGCACTATCGCTTTCTATGTATTCATCCTTGAGCTGTTGAGCAAGTCTTGCTTCTGATGAGTCTGAGAAGGACTTTAGAAAGTGAATGTGCTTTTTGAGTGGAGAGTTCCAGAAGCAAAAGAACTGTTACTCACCTTCAGGCCAACCCTTTGTACAAATTCTCTTTTTCTACCTCCCAGGAAGTTGGTGAGGGCGGGGTGTGGAGTGTGCAGCCCACCTTTCGCAGGCTCTCCTGCACAGGGGCACTCACACGCGGTAATCTATTTCATGAGGCATTAGGATCTGATAACTGGGTTTGACCACTTGTTACAGAAACCATCAAAAGAGCACGGGGATTTTGAATCTAATTTCTTTCATTTGTGACTAGAGACATTCAATTACTGCTTTAGGAGTTTCTAAATAGTGGACATTCCTTACTCTGATGTTATTAAAGTCAAACATTTATAGGTAAAAATCAGTTTGTTATGAATTGACTGAAATGATCAGTAAATCTTTATATTACACATTTATTTTGTAAATTTATCTTTATTGTTGGAAGCATTACAGATGTCCCCTTAACTCCCCCCACTGACTTCCCCCTTCCCGCCTCACCCCCCAGATATTCACAGCACTATTGTCTGTGTCCATAGGTTATGCAAATATGCATATAAGTTCTTCGGTTAATCTCCTCCCTCGCCACCCCCCTTTCCTCTGAGATTCCTCATTATTTTTGAAATAGGCAACATAGGCGTTTGTAATCACATTTTTAAGTGACAGAAGCACAAGTTATCTGTATTGTAGCAGGATGCAGAGGTAGCAAAGAACA
Source organism: Eptesicus fuscus (assembly GCF_027574615.1). NCBI lineage: Eukaryota > Metazoa > Chordata > Mammalia > Chiroptera > Vespertilionidae > Eptesicus > Eptesicus fuscus. The sequence goes on from NC_072487.1 coordinate 38,024,829, forward strand.
CACAGTGAGAGAGAAGATGGGTTTGGTCATTGCTCCAACATTGCCTCATTGTATACCCTCCTGCCAATCTTTCACCTTTCACTACCTCATTTTCTCAGTTGATCACACGTGAATAATTTGCCTGACATGTACCATGTCACTAGAGTAATAAGAAGAGCTAAATAAAAGAAGCTTTCATCTGCTTTGATCTTCTTGGAAGAAAAGCATTTTATTAGGCTAAGGTATTACTGTGATCTTTGCCTGACAGATGACGGGATCAAGTCTGGGTAAGGGACTTAGTGAGCCAAGCTGATTAGTGGTGAGTCATGAACAATGATAGGGTGAGCATTAAGGTTCTGATATCACTGTGCCAGGACCTGTTTTTCTAGGTTATGACTCTGTGCCATTTGTTCAAAATGCCTATGTGATATTCATTTGGAAATTTTAAAATTTATTTATCTATAGATGTACATACATATGATAAGTGTGTACATATATATACATACAGACAAATGATGCATGTGTGTGTGGGGGTAAGAGATCAACCAAAGGACTTGTATGCATGCAAGTGGACACAGACAGTAGGGAGGTGACACAGACAGTAACCAGTGGACACAGACAGTAGGGAGGTGAGGGCATGTGTTGGGGGGTGGAAGCAGCCAGGGAGAGGTCAAGGGGGGAAAAAGGAGACTTATGTAATACTTTTAAACAATAAAGAATTTAAATTAAAAAAATGATGAATGTATATATATAGATGCAAATATATGTGACTTTAGACAAGTATTGGTCTTGAATTATGTACAAAATTGTGCCCAAGGATAGACTAGGTTGATCAGCAATGAAACACAGACCCAAAAATTAGACTCTGTAAGTCTAATGTGGGCTGATCGAGGGCTCCACTCTTATAAGTTACCCTTTCTTGGAGTCCCACACAGGCAGCATTAGGACCCACCTGGAATATGGCTGGTCAGAGTAGTAAAGAGAGAAGAGAGCGAAAAACACACAGGGCTGTTAGTGTTTCCACCCAGCAGTGAGACACCTCTTCTTTTCTTCTCTTTTTTCTTCTCCCCACATTGGCCCCCCTCCCCCACTCATACCCTCACCCCATGGTGTCTGTCCATTGGTTATGCTTATATGCATGCATACAAGTCCTTTGGTTGATCTCTCCTCCTTACCCCCACCCTTCCCTGCCTTCCCTCTGAGGTTTGATGGTCTGATCAATGCTTCTCTGTCTCTGGATCTGTTTTTGTTCATCAGTTTATGTTGTTCATTATATTCTACAAATGAGTGAGATCATGTCATATTTATCTTTCTCTGACTGGCGAGATACCTCTTTTTTATTACTATTTATTAACCAGGGACTTTTAGAAGGGCTAGAGCAGTGATTTTCAACCTTTTTCATCTCATGGCACACATAAATTAATTGCTAAAATTCTGCAGCACACCAAAATACATATTATATATTTTTTGCCAATCTAACAAAAATAAGGTATATTTTGTTTAATTCACACTAGATGGCTATTGTTGTGTTGGCTGTTGTCATTTTTTTTTTTATTTGACAATCTAAGGGAAAAGAGGTCAGAGGCCCTAACTAAATAGTCAGGTATTGCATGTTTTAAAAATTCTTGCAGGACACCGGTTGAAAACCTCTGGGCTAGAGCATCATCCAAAAGCACATTACATTATGAATATTAGCATTTGGGAATATTATCTAGTGCTTTGTAAGACCTGTACTCACTCACTTGTTCATGCTTTTGTGGTTCTAGATTTTTCTTGCTATTCTGTAACCAAGATACACTGTGATTTTCCAAAGTTTGTTCTCTCTCTCTCTCTTTTTTAATTAATGGAGTTTATACTTTAGAGACATTTTAGATTTGCAGCAAAAGGGAATAGAAAGTGTAAAGTCCTTATATCCCCCTTGCCCTTACATATGCACAGCCTCCCCCATTATCGAATCCACGAGTGGTACATTTGTTACAACTGATGAACTACCTGGACATGTCATTATCAAAAGTTCATACCATTTACTAGTAAAAAACATTAGTTTAACTTCCTACGAAGTATCTTGTCAATTCAATGCAGTGTGTTGAAATATCATTCAGACCTGTTGTGTGGAATCCTTGCAAGACAATATGAATTATGACAAAATTCCACTTTTCAATGAAATTGGTTAATGTTGGGTTGCGCAAGTTCAATTATAGCAGAAACTAATTTCTTCATCCATTCCCCAGATAATATACCAAATTTACATTGAATGGATTAAAATGATAATCCTAACCTGAAATGTTCAGGTCTTTATTATAGTTTGGATAGTTTTAAAAATAGGACTCTGCTTAAACTTCTAAAATAAGTAACATCTAAAACCTCTTTTTGGTTTTGGACTCATTAATTTCTATTAATATGGTTTTAAGGTGCTAATGAATTTTCTCATAAAAAAAAATTAAAATTTATTTTGTTGCAATAACCAATGATGTCATAAAGTGAGAATGACCTTAGAGAAGTTTTCTAAGTGGTTCTTGTTTAAAATACTTTTTTAAGATCTTATATACAAAGCAGTGGATTTCCAGGACAAGCTAAAGTAAAAATATAGACAGATAAACGAAACTGAGTTGTGTTGAATTTTCATCTCAAAACACATAAAGCTTTGCTATGGGATATCAACAAAACATAGCATATTAGACACAAATATATCATTCCCATGAGCTCAAAAACAGCATGCCAGCCACAAATAAAACCATTCAGTGGAAATGCACACACACACACACACACACACACACACACACACACACACATACCACACACACCCTCAAGCATTTTTCCCCCATTCTTGGTTCCAGAAAAGCTGGGGCTCAGCACAGTGGAGTACCACTGAAAGGCACACCTGATTTGCAAAGAGGCCATGTGATATGCTTATATTTTGTATACACAGTCAAATAAACTATATCTTCTCATTCATGGCTAACATCAGAAGGTTCCCAGCACTAGTATTTCCTTGTCTACATAATTTAATAATTTCTCTTTCATTAAACTAAAATTTATTAGCCATGACAAAAGTACTTAATCCAAAGGTGCAGTTTATTTGAATAGAATGAGTGCTTTTTAAGAGTCAGTTATTAAAAAGTTCATTTTTTGGCTATATTAATTATTTATCTGAGTATTAAGGGAAATTAAGTTTATTTTAGAAGTAGGAGACAGAATGAAAATAAATGTCATATGTATATAGTTTCTCTGTTGTAATTTAAAGTTACTAATAATAGTAGATATGATTAGTAATCTATATTGTTTCTATAAAAGAAGTATGTATACAATACCTATAATAATGGGGGAGATGGTAAAAGGTGTATAGAAGATGGACATGCATTATTTATAAAAAGGGCTTGTGTGGTTGAGAGTGGCATTTTCTGCCTTTGGCAAATAAGCATGATGTGAAACAAACAGGTGCTGTGTGGCCTTGTTCTGCAGGGAAGACCTGAATTGACCTGAGTTCTGTTTTCCTTTCTAGGATGGGCTCTTTCTTTGCTCCCAGCCTCCCAGGCATCAATATCCTTCGACTCCACACATCCATGTACTTCCAGTGCTGGGCCGTGATGTGTTGCAACGTCCCTGAGGCCAGAGTCTTCAAAGCTTCCAGATCGAATAATTTCTACCTGGGCATGCTCTTGCTCATCCTCTTCCTGTCCACCATGCCCGTCCTATACATGATCGTCTCCCTCCCGCCATCTTTTGACTGTGGCCCCTTCAGGTTCTTGTCTTTGAAATTCCATTTAGGCATAGTTTTCTTTCAGGTTTGGGGATAGGAATGGTCAGTCATTGTATGAGTTATTTTGGTTGTTTTCAAACAATGGCTATGTTAATTAATTAATTATATGCACACTGACCACCAGGGGGCATTTTGGTATGTAGCATGAGATCCTTTGGGTATTCTGGCTCATTCTGTGTCATGGAGATTCTTAGGTAAGTTCCATCTATTTTCTCATGTGGGAAACATAAAAGGGAAAATGATTTAACTGCTCCAGGCTCTACCCGGGTAAAATATGGACAATCATTCTGAGCTATTTCCATATAAGGAGATAGCAAAGAGCTAGTCTGGAGGTGAAGGTTTTCCTGATGCTGGGCCTTCACATCCAGACAATTAAAGCTATTGCTATGTCTCATGTGGACCAGCACATTGAAAAATAAAATATAATGTAAATAAATATAGCAGACTACCCACATACCACTTATGACATGGAATCATTATCTATACTAATAAAAGGGTAATATGCCAATTAGACTGGGAGACTTTCCGGACGTTCTTCTGGACAAAGCCATGGTGGCGGGCCAAAGTAGAGGCAGTTAGAGGCCAAGAGGAGAGGGCAGTTGTGGGTGACCAGGCTGGTGGGGGGCAGGGCTGTTGGGGGTAAGCAGACCAGCAGGGGGGCCAGTTGGGGGCGAGCAGACCATCAGTGGGGTCAGTTGGAGGTGATCAGGACAGCGGGGGGGTCAGTTTGGAGTGAGCAGGCCAAAGGGGAGGGAAGGTGGGGGCGAGCAGGCCAGCAGGGGAGGCAGTTGGGGGCAAGCACACTGGCACAGGGGGCAGTTGGGGGTGATCAGGCTGGCGGGGGGACATTTGGGGGTGAGCAGGCTGGTGGCGGGGGGCAGTTGGGGGCAAGCAGGCCAGCAGGCAGAGTGGTTAGGGGCAATCAGGCCGGCAAGTGAGTGGTTAGGAGCCAGCAGTCCCAGATTGCGAGAGGGATGTCCAACTGCCAGGTTTAGGCCCGATCCCTGTAAACCGGCAGTAGGACATCCTTCAAGGGGTCCCAGATTGGAGAGGGTGCAGGCCCCACCCCCAACCCCCGTACATGAATTTCGTGCACTGGGCCACTAGTCCTATATAATAAAAGTGTAATATGCAAATCGACCGAACAGCAGAACCATCAGTCTCTGTGACACGCACTGACCACCAGGGGGCAGACGCTCAATGCAGAACCTGCCCCCTGGTGGTCAGTGTGCTCCCACAGGGGGAGCTCCACTCAGCCAGAAGCCAAGCTCATGGCTGGTGAGCCCAGCGGTGGTGGCGGAAGCCTCTCCCACCTCCACTGCAGGCAGACAGTAAGGAGAGAGAGGTCCCGGACTGCGAGAGGCCCAGACTGCAAGAGACTCGGGGGGATCGGGCCTAAGCTGGCAGGCAGACATCCCTGAGGAGTCCCGGATTGCAAGAGGGCACAGGCCGGGCTGAGGGACCCCTGCTCCCCTTTCCCCCCAGTGCACGAATCTCGTGCACTGGGCCTCTAGTTAGATAATAACATAAAGAGGGTCTCACAATTTATAATCCATGCTACATGCCAGTAAAATATTAAAGCTGTTTCTCATATACTTTCTCCCTAAATAACAAGGATAAATCACTCAGGTAGTAATAAAGAGTCAAGAAGGCTCTTTCATCCAAGTTGGAAATGTACCTTCTACAGTTTTCTATGACATCTTTTGCTCTCTGACACTTATCAAGACAGCATCGTTCCCAGGATCTGAAAGATTGGACTTCATCCCATAAAGGGATACATCTCCCACAAGTCCCCCTCAAAGATCTGCATGTTGAGTCACTGGGCAGCGTACATTTGAGTTATTCCTCCTTTTCCATGAAGAAAATATGAATGTGAAAAGCCATGTGAATGTCAACCGTGATGCCATAATGGCTACATATAATTTCCCTGTCATGCCGTCAAACCCAAATTACTAAATTAAAGTCAAAAGGTTTGTTGCCCATCTGCTAAAGTATAAAGGAGGCATTTCACTCTAAAAATAGTTTGAGTTATTATTGCTTTACTGGAAAAGAAAGAAAGAAAATGTTAAGCCAGTGGATTGGGCAAAAACAGCTGGAGGTCTGTCAATTCAGGAAGCTGATGCTGACAAGTCCTATTCATTCACCACCCCCACCCCCCACCCCAGGGGGCTGAAATAAATAATGCAGAGAGTGACATCTGGAGACTAAATATGAAGTTGCAGTCTTGCAGGAGAGATTGGTCTTAATAAATCCTGGATAAATTTCAGAGTACAAAGTTCAAGAGTTAAGCCATATAAATATTTGTTAACTGCAAATTACCCCACAACTAAATATTCAGGATAAGTTTCAGGTGCTGCTAACTTTTAAATTAGAAATTGATCCTTAAGAAAGCATATCAAAGGAACTTAACTGCCTATAAGGGAAACCCCATAACATCAACACATAGCAGGGTGGTGGTTATACAGGTATATTCACTTAAAAATATCATTGAGCTAGACACCTAGAGTGACCGAACAATTTTATATTTTTGAGCTCTAACTCCTCTGCCTCTCTTTATATCGTGAGTTACTGTGGTTGTAATGAACAACAACAACAACAAAAAATCAGTCTGTATCTAAGGCATAATATATGATTTTGAACAAGTATTTTCTAATTGGAAAACTTAGGCAAAATATATATCACTATTTTGAGATAAAAAAATTTAAATATTTTCAATAGAGCATTGGAGAAGGGGTTATCTCTATCCTATTTAGATAGTCTACTTTTTTCCTGCCAGTTTTCTCATTTGGGGGCAAAAGAATATATACTTTAAAAAATTTCTTTGGACTTAAAAGTTTAAAGGATCTCATGCTACATACCAAAATGCCCCCTTGTTCAGCCTTAGAAATTAGGTGAAAATGAAGGAGCCTCATGACTTACCATCCTTAGGGACCCTGAGTTTGAGGCGATTTGCTCAGCCTGTTGAGTAAAGGGTGTCTGGCACTTCCTGGTGCCTGGGCGGGCAGCCAGTTGGCGAATATGCATTTGAAGTAGGCTAATGGAGACACCATCTAGCTGCTCCTAGATGCAGGTATATTTTCAGGTATGGTGGCTACAATAACTAAGAAGATCCATTCTGCAAAGCAATTTGATGAGATAGTTTAGCTTGTTCTGGTTTCACAAGACCTGGCTAGGAAGGGTGAATTTCCCAGAAAAATCATTCCAATAGACTATTAAATGGATTTACCTTAAAACAGTTCAATAATTTAAAAACTATTTCTTTGGTGTTTGGATGAAGAATAATCTTCTAAATGCTTCCCCATATTTCCCGACACTTGATATTCTCCCCCAGCCCTCTCATTAATAATCTTGAAAGTTTTCAACTTCTCTAAGTTCTCATATCCCTCCCTGCTAACAACATGGTAACTATGTATTTACTAGAGGCCCGGTGCATGAAATTTGTGCATGGGGCAGGGGAAGGGGGTCCGTCAGCCTGGCCGGCACTCTCTTGCAATCCGGGACCCCTCAGGGGATGTCCGACTGCCAGGTTAGGCCAGATCCCACAGGGATCCCTGTGTGATTGGGCCAAAACTGGCATTTGGACATCCCTCTCGCAATCCGGGACCGCTGGCTCCTAACCGCTTGCCTGCCTGCCTGCCTCATCACCCCTAACCAATCGCCTGCCTGCCTAATTGCCCCTAACCACTCTGCCTGCTTGCCTGATCACCCCTAACTGCTCACCTACCTGCCTGATCACGTCTAACCACCTCTGCCTCAGCCCCAGCCACTGCGGCTTCATCCGCAAGGATGTCCAGAATGACGTTCGGAAGGTTGTTTGGCTGTCTGGTCTAATTAGCATATTATGCTTTTATTATTATAGATATATTTTCATCTTATTGCAAAGGTGATATGTGTTTATAATAAAAATCCTGGAAATGGTAGAAACATTTTCATATAAAAAAACACAACAAAACAAAACAAAACAAAAAAAACACACAAAACTACCCCAAACCCACAAAGTCCTGACATACCAACTTTCAATAGTTGGGTATTTTGTATTCTGGTTTTCTTTTAATGCAGATTTTAAAAAATAAGTGAGATCATACAATATGTTTAGGTTTATACTGTATTGTGACCCTACTATTACATCACTCATTTGCAATCCTACTATTATATGCACCTATTTTTCTTAATATTGTAGCTGACTCCCAGAGGTGGGGAATGTTTTTATCTTTCTGAGTCCAGAACACTGTAGAGTGTTCGCCAATAGCTTGAATTAATGAATTGTGCACTAAACATGAAGCCAGAAGTGGGGTTAACTTGGGCATAGATTTTCATCCTGCGGAGCTTTCAGTCTCCCTGGAAAGACAGGTGTGCTCTGTACCAGTGTAGGGCGGATGGAGCTATGCTCATGGGAAAACTATAGGGTAAGTGCAGTAGCATCTCACTTGACTTTATGGTCACAGCAGACTGGAAAGGATTTCTGGGAATATTGTGAAGTGACATATGTTGGCTTACCTGTCAGAAAAAGGTATTGCCAAGAATTTATATATGCTTCTTCTATAGTTGGTATAAAATTAAGAGTCTCTACTAGTATTCTTGGTAAGAGACCTGACCTGGAAAAGTTATCTGAGAATCCCCAGAGTTGCCAATAACTTTGCACTTGGGATACACTAGGATGCAAAGAAGACCTTTGTAGGTAGGGAATATTTTGTATAATTCCAATCCCCGATTCCCATTCTAACCACATTCATTTGCACAGCCAGACAAGCTGGAGAAGGGAGAGTAAATTGTTTTATCTTCTCTCCTCGTTTACCTTTTCACAGTGGGTGTATTTCCTATGACTGGGATACAGATATTTGAAGATAATAAACTTTAGTGGAATAAATTGCTATCATCTTAACTTATCTATAAACTTCATTCTCCTTTATGTACCTTAGCCTTTTCTAATTAGTGTGGAGCTCTATAATTTGTGAAGTAAAATTTATACCTCAGTAGTCCAGCCACACTTGAGAAGATAATTGGAGTCATTCTCAGGCTATTGGAAAATATTATTAGATCAGGAGAAAGAAATTGATCTGCACCTTGTGGGTCATGTTCATTTAGTAATTGAGAATGTTTAAAGAGAAAAAAATAGTGAAACTAAGATATTATATTGTGTTACACCAACCATTATTCTGATGATACATAAAACTTGGTGATAAAAACACCTAGGATCTTTTCTGAAAATTACATCTTTTCATAGTAAAATCAATACGCATAACAAAAAATAAGCAGGATGGATATTACTTCATTATTTTAATATTATGTACTAAGTTAAGACAGACATCTGTTCTCATTTTTCTAGTTTATAGTGTTTTGGTCTCATTTTAATGGGTTGAGAATGAGCCCATTTAGGACCTTTGCTTTTAAAGCTCATTTTTCCTTCTCTTCCCATTTTATGTGCTTGGCGATGGAACTGAGTTGGCACTTTTTTAAGACCTGCCCAGAAGAAATACTGAGAGAGAAAGGACTCATCACTCAGTGTGGTTACCTATTAATAGTTCTCATGAAGGAGGTTTGATGGAAAATGAGATAGAAGCTATTGCATGGAAAAGATGTATTGGGTTATTTTTGGATTTGATTCCATTAAGCTATTCCTTATGCTCATCTCCACAGCAAATTAAAAAAAACCGAGCACACTGTTTATTCAGCCCAGAGAGTGTTCTTCTACAAGGAGAGCTGGCTGAGGGGTAGACTGATAAGCTATTTATAAAACATATTTCAATCAAAAGCTTAGACATACAGCTTTTAAAAATTGTCTCCTGATTCTGTGGTGAACTTCCTACAGGCTTTGATTATATGTTTATATTGGAATAAAATTTATCACATCTCATCCATGAGTTATAGTGAAACATCAGATTCCTAACCTTAAAGAGTATTTAGGCAGTGTTTGCAAAAGATTTCTAGTTTTTCTTATTCTTTTTTTCTGTAACCATGGTTCCCATATGTTTTAAATAAAATTATCTCCCTTTTTTTCCCCTCCAGTGGCAAAAATAGGATGTTCGAAGTCATTGGAGAAACCCTGGAGCATGATTTCCCAAGCTGGATGGCGAAGATCTTGAGACAGCTCTCTAATCCTGGACTGGTCATTGCTGTGATTTTGGTTATGGTGTAAGTGCTTTCTCTCCTCATAGAAAGGGCCTTTGTCATGTGCTTCCTGGCTCCCTTTCCATTTCAGCCTTCTCTGCTCTCTCCCTCTCTCCAAGGGATGTGCTACAGCCTCACCAGATTCAGTGCTGATTTACATGGTCGTGAGAGGCTAATGTTTATGAGCTCTATTCAGATCCTCTTGGACATAATTCACAGCCATCTGCATCTGTCTTTGCCTGCCTAGGATTATAAGATTTGTTCCCGAGTAACCAAAATAATTATCGATAAACAGCTAAAAGCAAGGGAAGCATACAGGCTAAATGCTAGATCTAATCAGCACATTGAGCTTCCCCCCACCTCTTCTTGTTCCATAGAGCAGATGGCTGTGAACACACAGAAGTGATGAGCCTGTAAGTTAATATTCCCCTCGGGAATACGTTTCAGGGATCAGGGCTTAAGGGGTCTTAAAAAATCACTGTGTCCTGGTACCTAGGAAGCCATCAGTAACTGTGTGTCCATAGAAATAGAACCAGAGGACCAGAGGGTCTTGGAAAGGTCACCCAGTTGGTCCCTTCAAAGTCAGAGGTGACACTTAGAGGAGAACTTGGGAGGGGGCTTTTGTTTCCATATTCCTTTCACTGGCTTCTGACTCTTGGCCACCACAGATACACTTAGATTCTAAGTGAAAATATATGATTGCTATGGAAGAGCTATCGTTATTCCCCAAGACCTTCCTCAATAGAACGTTTGGAACCGCCACTGCTCTCAGTCAAGGAGGGCACGTATGAAACCATCCTCAGCGACACTAGAAACAAAGCTGACACAAGGGTTGCATTTGTTTCAATAAAAGTAAATCTTAGTGAGACACCTCCCAATGGGTTGAGGTAAATGAGCTGGGTCTGAGGCACCTTGTTCTCATCGCCTTAGTGATGGTCATGGTCGAGGGCCACATCGGCGAAGGCAGGTGTTATATTCTTCAATCGTATAAATTAGAGGGGGGAAGTGATTTTCCCCAGATGAGACCAGAGCAAAATACTAATCGTAGGACGTGGACCGTAAATCCAACATTCACCCCTTTACACCACGACACCTTCTTTGAGGGAGAGGTGCCAGCCTGCGGGGATGATGAAGCAGGAAAACAGATTACCATTTTTAGAGACTAATATTTTTCAGTTAGGTGAAATTGAGCTCAACTTGTTTCATTTCATTTGGATACCTGGAACTTTTCTGCAAAATCCCATTCTAAATTTTAAGAAAGTAAGAGACTATAGCTTAGATATTTCTTTATTCTCACTGGACAGATGACTAGTATCCACTAGAACCTGGGTCATGGGGTGGCATTTAGGATCCGATAGTAAGTCTCTGGTGCAGATGTGTTGGAAAATGACAAGCTGGAGGCAGCCTGTTCCCCCAGATGGCCTTGAAGCGAGTTTTCCTGCTCCATGTTTTCACAAGAGAGCGGCTTCTGAGAACATGTTATGTATCCTGCAGCTTTTAAAAGTCAAAGCGCTGTGATGGTATAAATGAGTTCTCACTTAAAAACACATACACACACACACAAAACTTAATGTCAGATTTTATGACTATATTCTTAACCAGTTGATAGATTTATTTTTAAGCAAAGGAGCAACAGTGTCCCAGTGCCACTAGCTAAGTCTTTCATAAGCTGTCATGGGGTGTGGAAGAGGAGCTAACACGGCCTTTGCTGCAGGCGCTTACCCACATATTAAGTCATTTAACGTGCACAAGACCCTTAAGAAGAAGTTGGCCTTTATTATTGATAGCACATGAAGATCTTCCCCAAATCTAATGGCTAATAAGTGGGTTCAAACCCATGTCTGTTTCCCACCTCTTATTTCCCCCACTCATTTGCAGTACCAAGCACTGAGTTTGGGATGAGTGGGCATGTTCAGGAGGACTGGAAGGCACGTGTCAGGGATACTCTATTCCCAGGGTAAGCAGATTTGTTCTTAAAGGGCTGCAGAGTAGATATTTCAGGCTTTGTGGACCAAGAAGTAAAATTGAGGATATTATGTAAATTCTTACAAAAACCATTCTTCGCTCATGGGCCTGATGACACAGGCCAAGAATCAGATTTGCCCTGGAGGCCACCATTCGCCCACCGCGTACAGTGTGAGTAGGTCTAGAGGAAAGCAGGCAGGATAGAAAAAGGTCAAATAGAGAGACTGCAAGGTTAATTTCAGTTCTCAGGTTCTCATCTAAAAGCCAAATTTCAGTTTTGTTGGTGATTTTATTTTTTAAATCCTGAAGCCTCTTGTTCCACTTTATGGGGCCAAAGCAATTAGGTTGGTTTTTTATTAACTTTAATTAGAGAACGTTACAAGCATTTTGAATTTCCCCAGTCGGTCATATTAAATGATCCTAGGTGGTTTGGGGTAACTGAGTAGAGTTTAGGTTAGCTCTGCAGGAAGTTTTATTCCTTTGGAGATGAGAAAATGATTTATAAAGAATACACATTTAAAGTACATCACAATATGGGAAAAGAAGTGGAGAATAAACAGAGAAATCCAGAGCTGCAAATGACTTGTGAGGTCTCTGAGTTTTCCCTCCTATTCTGGGCACTATTCTAAGAAAAGCTTTATGCTACTACTAGAGGCCCAATGCATGAAATTCGTGCAAGAGTAGACCTTCGCAGCCCTAGCTTCATCCAGAAGGTCGTTCGGAATGTCGTCCAGAAGGGCGTCCGGACGGTCATTCTACTGTTAGGTCATTTGGTCTATTTGCATATTACACTTTTATTATTATAGAGAACACACGCACACGCGCGTGCGCGCACACACATACACACACATTTGTTGAGCACTTACTTTATGCCAGATACTGTACCTAATGCTTTCATGTATGTAATTTCATTCAAACTCCTGCCACTCGCATAGGAGGTAAACAGACTCAGCTAAGCCATATCAGTAATTGTGTTGCCAGCCCCAGATGGCTCACAAAGGATATAATCTGGCACATTGGTGAGCAGAGGAAATGTGTTCAGTATCCAGTTATTTGCAACAAAGAGCAATGCCAGTTACTTCTTTTTTAATTGCATTTTTTCTTTCTTTTTGTTTATTTGTTTTGCTTTAAGTAAAGATGAGCATATTGATTTTTGCAGCAATGTTTGGCTGGAATTTGCTCTTTCTAGAAATGTAAATGTCACTTTAAAGGCAAGAATATTCCTTTAGAAAGCATCTTCTTTTTGAAGGAGGGAGAAATACAAACAATACATGGAAAAAAATTAATGTTAATTATGACTACGAGGATTATATTCTTAGTTATAAAAGCCAAAGGAAGGAATTTAAGGCAGAAAGTCAGTTTCCTTTTTATTCGACACCTTCCCTAAGCTTCAGTAGATAGTCCATTCTCTTGGAGGCCATTGATGTCCATTTAAAATGTTACTTTCAATTATAATCTAAACCGATGTTAATACATTTCCAAGAAGAGGCTAACATTAGGCAGTGAGGCACAGTGAAGGCACAGTGACCCCTGGCTGTGGAGAACAAGACTCGAGGGTCAACTTCCCAGGTCCACTCCTGCCCAGTCCCCATGTAACGGAGTGTGCTCCTTTAACCCCTCTGTGCCTCAACCAGTCTTTTTTGTTGTTGTTGTTAATCCTCACCCGAAGATATTTTTCCATTGTTATTTAGAAAGTATAAGGGAGGGAGAGATACAGAGAGAGAGGAACATTGATGACATCAAGGTACATGCTCTTGACTGGAATTGAACCCGTGACCCTTCAGTCCCAAGGCCGACACTCTATCCACTGAGCCAAACTGGCTAGGGCTCACCCATTCTTTTTATCTACAAAATAAGAGGTTTAGAGTAGAAAATACCTTAAAGTCTACTCCAGTGCCAACATTCTATGACTGGCTGTAAATTTAAGAGGAATACTAAGAAACTGAAAAAATGCCATCCATGTTATCTTTTTTTTAAAATTTAGTCTGACCATCTATTATCTGAATGCTACCGCAAAGGGCCAGAAGCAAGCCAACCTGGACCTACAAAAGAAGATGAAACAGGTAAGTTACAATGTATTCCACAGAATTATCGCCTTGACGGAAGTAGTGGAAAACACCAGCAAATTTCATGATTTTCTTCCCGTGTTTTCATTGTGTAGCAAGCTCTGGAGAACAAACTGCGAAACAAGAAGATGGCAGCGGCTCGAGCAGGTTGGAGATGTGTTTATGTTTGCAATTTTCTTCTATGCCTATAAACAGTATGATCTTTTTTCTTTCTTTAAATGGGGGCATTTGCCACCGAGTGGCATAATTACCCTAACTAAGCAAATCATTCCCCATTCCTGCTGTCCGCCCTCCTAGCCCTTCTCAGGCATCTTCTCCAGGGGTTTCCTTGTTGTCCCAGCGGGAGAAAGAAACATTCAGGATGTCAACTCAGCAGTAGTGACAGCAAAGTGATCTTGCAAAATGACTGAAAATTTAAAAAAAAAAACAACCCACTGTACAGTCATATACAAATAGATACAAATGCAGGCTCTCTCCTGCCCATTCGAACCATTTTTGTACCTAGAAAGACACACTGGGAGTATCCCATGAGGGTCCTCTGAGCTTACCACCATTGATTGTCAAAGCCTTTTCTGATTCATTGACCTTCCTTTCTTTTTGATCTTGTTAATTTTTAAAATATTAGAGTCAAGCATATTTCTATTTGTCAGAATTACTCTACTTTGTGTTCCGCATGGAAAAGTGATGCCTAAGAAACTGAGTGAACAATTTTTCAATGTTTCCCTCCTAACTCTTTTTCCCTCCTACCTAACTCCTTCAGTGGTTTAAGCGGAGCAAAAGAGAAATGTGTTTGTGCCCAGAGATGAATGGGAGAGTGGTTCTATGGCATCAGGCCACATTGTGCCCCAAGTTTAGAAGTGGTCAGGGCTGAGCTGCATTTTCCTATGGTTCCTTCAATATGGCTCTCCTTTCATGTAGGCTGAGCTTCTGGGCCGGGGCTGAATGCAGCTGTATCCTTAGTTATGTTTTTCTTAGATTTTTTTTTTTTTTGTCACTAAGCCACTTTTTTTTTTCTTAAATGCATCACATTTTTTTCAGCTTTATTGAGATATAATTCACAAATAAAATTGTAATGCATTTAAAGTGTACATGTAATGATTTGATGAGCACATACCTTATGAAAGGATTCTCATCATCAAGGGAATTAACACATCCAGCACCTCACATATTTACCTTTTTATTTCTTTTGGTGAGAATGCTTAAGTTCTGTTCTTTTAGAAAATTTCAGTTATACAATACAGTATTATTATATACAGTGACTATGTTGTACATCACAGGCTCAGACCTTATTCATCTTATAACTAAAAAATCATACCCTTTCACCACCCTTTCCCTCTTCCCCCGTCCCCCATGCTGCTGACAACCACCATTTTTCTCTCTGTTTCTCTGAGGTCAAGTTTGTTGTTGTTAGATTACACATATAAAAGATACCATGCAGTGTTTGGCTTTCTCTGTCTGGCTTATGTCACTTAGCATAATGTCCCCTCATTTCATCTATATTGTCACAAATGGCAGAATTGCCTTCTTTTATAAGGCTGAATACTATTCCATTGGGACATTGGGATACACATATACACACTCATATATATATATGTATGTATGTAATATATATGTGTGTATACACACACACACACACACACACACAGGTGGGCAAAAGTCAGTTTATAGTGATGAGTACACAAAATAGTTTATTCTTTATTATTTATTAATTAACTAGAGGCCTGATGCACGAAATTTGTACGAGAGTAGGCCTTCCTTCCCCTGGCTGCTGGCACTGGCTTCCCTCCAGCACCCGGGACCCAGGCTTCCCTGCAGCCCTGGCTTTGTTCAGAAGGACATCTGGTCTAATCAGCATATTACCCTTTTATTATTATAGATTATTGTATTATATATTTGTATTTCAATTATATCTATCTATCTATCTATCTATCTATCTATCTATCTATCTATATATACACTAGAGGCTTGGTGCACGAAATTCATGCACGGGGGAGGGGGGTCCCCTCAGCCCAGCCTGGACCCTCTCCAATCCGGGACACCTTGGGGGATGTCCAACTGCCAGTTTCTGGCAGTCAGACATCCCTCTCACAATCCAGGACTGCTTGCTCCTAACTGCTCATCTGCCTGCCTGCCTGATCACCCCTAACTTCCTCTGCCTGCCAGCTTGATTGCCCCTAACTGCCCCCCAGCTAATCTGGTTGCCCCCAACTGCCCACCCCCCCCCACTGGCCTGGTAGCCCCTAACTGCCCTGCCCGCTGGCCTGGTTGTCTCTTATTGTCCTCCCTGCTGGCCTGGTTGCCCCCAACTTCCCCCCTCTGCTGGCCTGGTTGCCCCTCACTGTCCCCCCTGCTGGCCTGGTTGCCCCTAACTGCCCCCCCTGCCAGCCTGGTCACCCCCAACTGCCCCCTTGCAGGCCTTGTTGCCCCTCACTGCCCCCCTCTGCTGGCCTGGTCACCCCTCACTGCCCCCCCTGCCACCCTGGTTGTCGCCAACTGCCCCTCCTTCTGGCCTCGTCACCACTCACTGCCCCCTGCCAGCCTGGTCGCCCCACACAGCCTGCTAGTCAGTCGTTTGGTCGTCCCTCACTAACCCCCTTGCCGGCCTTGTCGCCCCACACAGCCTGCTGTTCGGTTGTTACTGTGAGTGCGTCGTGACCAATTTGCATATTACCCTTTTATTAGTGTATATATATATGTGTGTGTATATATATCTCTATCTATCTATCTATCTATCTATCTATCATCTATCTATCTATCTATCTCTATATATGTATATATATCACATTTTTAATTCATTTATCCATAGAGGGACAAGATAGACACTTAGGTAGTTTGCATACCTTAGCTATTGTGAGTAATACTACAGTAAATGTGGGAGTATTGATTAATGATTTCATTTTCTTTGGATATATATCCAGAAGTGAGATTGCTGGATCATATGATAGTCCTATTTTTAATTTCTTAAGGAATCTGTATACTGTTTTCCACAGTAACTGCACCAGTTTACAGTCTCACCAGCAGTGCACAAAGGGTTCTCTTTTCTTGGCATCCTCATCAGTATTTATCTCTTGTCTTTTTGGTAATGGACATTTTAACAGGTATTAAGTGGTATCTCATTGCAGTTTTAATTTTCATTTCTGTGATGATTAAATTATGTTGAGCACCTTTTCATGTACCTCTTGGCCATTTGTATGCATCTTTGGAAAAATGTCTATTCAGGTTCTTTGCCCATTTTTATTTATTTATTTTTTAAATCCTCACCTGAGGATTTTTTTTTATTAACTTTTTAGAGAGAGGGGAAGGGATAGAGAGAGAAACATAGTGCAGCCACTGTGGAAAACAGTGTGGAGTTTCTTCAAAAAATTAAAAATGGAACTCCCATTTGACCCTGTGATCTCACTTCTAGGAATATATCCTAAGAATCCTGAAACACCAGTCAGAAAAATATATGTATGCATCCCTATGTTCATAGCAGCATTATTTATAATAGTTCAGATCTGGAAACAGCCCAAGTGTCCCTCAGTAGATGAATGGATAAAAAAATCTGTGGTACATTTATACAATGGAATACTATGCAGCTGTAAAAAAAAAGAACTTATTACCTTTGAGACAGCATGGAGAGACCTGGAGATTATTATGGTTAGTGAAATAAGCCAGTCAGAAAAAGACAAATATCACATGATCTCACTTACATGTGGAATCTAACGAACAAAATAAACTGATGAATAAAATAGAAGCAGAGGCATGGAAACATGGAACAGATTGACAAAGAGGTAAAGGAGTATAAGGGGACAGAGATTAACCAAAGAACTTATATGTATACTAGAGGCCCGGTGCTCGAAATTCGTGCATGGGTAGGGTCCCAAGGCCTGGCCGACAATCAGGGCCAATCTGTGGGGAAACCAGCAGGGCGATGGGGGTCCCCCGCTGGCACATGCCTTGGCTGGCTTGGGGCCTGTGGGCTGGAGGCAGCTCCTGCATTGAGAGTCTGCCCCCTGGTGGTCAGTGTGCTTCACATTGACTGGTCATTCCACTGTTTGGTTGATTTGCATATTAGGCTTTTATTATATAGGATATGTATTACCTATGGACATAGACAATAGGGTGGTGAAGGCTTGGGGCGGGACAGGAACTGGGTGGAGGGAAGCAATGGGGGAAAAAAGGAGGACAACTATAATACTCCCAGCAATAAAGATTTAAAGAACAACCTTAAAAAAGGAAACTGGCCCGGCTGGTGTGGCTCAGTGGTTGAGCATCAACTTATGAACCAGGAGGTCATGGTTCGATTCCTGGTCAGGGTACATGCCTGGGTTGTAGGATCAATCCCCAGTAGGGGGCATGCAGGAGTCAGCCCATCAATGATTCTCTCTCATCATTGATGTTTCTCTCTCACTCCCTCTCCCTTTCTCTCTGAAATCAATAAAAGTATATTTTTAAAAATTTTGATTAATTAAAAAAAAAAGAAACTAAATGTGCAGCACATTTGGAAAATACAGATTTCAGGGTACCTCATTCAGAATCATTAAGCACACTGAAAGCAACATCTTTGTTTCCTCCTTATCTTCTCTCTCTTTTATTATTAATTAATGTATTTATTTTGAACAGCTGCAGCTGCTGGTGGCCAGTAACTTCCACAGATATGTTGGGGACCCAGAAGTACTCTTCTCCTTGCTGTTTAAAGGCAATGACTTATGTGAAGGCCCAGGAACAAGCATTGTGGAGTTGCTATGCTCCTGTTTTAACCCTGATGGATTATCAAGGTCAGACTGGTCAATAAGTCATCAGCAGGCCTACTGAGACAAGAGGATCTCCACCTTAATCCAAATTAAGGATTTGTTCCCGCACTGCCATTTTCTCCCCTGACCCATTTCCTTGACATTTTTTTCTCTAACAAATTGAATTTAAAAGAGGCTGTGATTCAGCAATATAGGTTAATTTAGAAACCTTATGCTCATTTTACTTTGTACATTTCTTCTATACCTTCTTTTTCCAAGTTTAGAAATATCTTCACAAAGTACTCATTTTAAGCATTCGTTAACTCACTGTTTGAAACCAACGCCCTGTTTTCTCTCTCTCTTTTTTTTCCTACTTGTCTCCCCATCCATGACCCACACAAATATACACCCAAGGCCTTTTTATTTGCTGCTGGATTTAATATAAAATCAAATGGCTGTTTTTGAAGAAATATCTAAGTGAATTAAGCACAGGCTGAGGAGGTACATGGGTCTTAGATAACCCAACTGTTATGAGTAAAAAAAAAGATACCACAAATGATTGCTATTGTATCACAGTCTGATCATTTGACCTCCAATGATCATATCTCTTGAGTTTAGATTCTCATATTGCATAGTTTTGCTTTGCTTTTTGTTAAGGTTAGGAAAACACTTTTATAGGGAGGTGGAGCTTCAGTTTATAGATGTGCTTAAGCATTATTATTTATTTAAAGTTTAACTTGACTTTGAATGCTCTTAGCCAGCCTGTGTAACTTCAATTACACCTCCTAGCCCATGTCCTTTTCCAGTGGTAAGCCAATTTGCCTGCCATTCCCTGCAATTGACTTGCTGGTTTGTATTGCCTTGTCTTTGAATATCTCCTTCTTTTCTATCCAGCCATCGAATGATCACCCTGTTCCTCTACCAATCCATGTGCTCATTACTTCCATCACACCAAACTCAAGGCTTGCTTCCTCTGGTCAAATTATCCAGACTAGTCTTTATTCCCAATTGTATCACTGCC
This sequence comes from Eptesicus fuscus, assembly GCF_027574615.1. Classification (NCBI taxonomy): domain Eukaryota; kingdom Metazoa; phylum Chordata; class Mammalia; order Chiroptera; family Vespertilionidae; genus Eptesicus; species Eptesicus fuscus. The sequence continues at coordinate 38,044,443 of NC_072487.1, forward strand.
TTAATAGTCTTCATTTGGACTCTTGTGTTTTTAATTCAGATTTTATTAATTTATTGACTTTCCTGAGAATTGTAATGGTTCTTTATTGTTTCTTGTATGTGTGGATCTTTCCTATCCAGATTGTAAGCTTCTAATGAGCAGGGATCTTATCTTCTATCTCTTTTGTATGCCTAGTATAGTGCTGTGCACAGGTAGGCTCTGAATAAATGCTTGTTAATTAAATTGAATCAATTTAACTTACAGCAGTTGCATTGTGAAACAAAAACTTCTGTTATCTGCATGAAAATATTACTATGATGTAAGAAATGAAATTATCTGTTGATATGCTGATTTTATTGTCTCATTAGATTATAATGAAGATGATTTAATAAAGCTAGTGCTTATTTTTACTTGGATCATTTGAGTACTGTGCAGTAATAAGATTAGGGAATTGGTTTATGTGTGTTGCCAAATTTACAATGCGAATTACACTCCCTTATTCTTGATCTAATTTGTAAGGAAGATGATGAGAGATGACAAACTGTCCCCCAAGGACTTCATCTCCTACGAGCAATGTACTTTTTGAACAAATGCTTACGGTATGCAATTTCCATCTTTCTACAAATTAAAAATAAGTTTGATTTTCATTGCACCTAAATACCCACCTTATTTAAGTTAAGCATTTTTAGAAAATTTTACCCTTTCAATTTCCAGACAACTGTTGAAAATATTTCCATACTAGTACATGGACAAGTATCTGTGGACCTAGATACATCTTTTTAATAAGACCCCATTATTATATTCCATTTTATTAACTGGATTTCTTTTGTAAACAAACACATTCTGCACCAGCTAGCACATTATGCTTAAGTTAAGAGATGAGAAAGAAATGAAAAGAGTAATTAAAGATCATGTAGTACTTCAGATAGGAAAACATACTCACCAATATGCTGGATAATTATTAATTAGCAGCTATTTTGGATGCCTTGATCTTCAAAGGGAAAGCAAAGTTCTAACTTTATGACTTCCAGTGAGATAGAATATAATTGTGCTCCTTTTATATAGAAAAAAAAATAAACAAAACAAGCACAAATTAGGTGACCTGCCCATTGCAGTAGGTAGAAACACTATGGGTCAGAATTTGCAGGGTTCTGGAAGTTGTTTTGGGAGGGTGAGACTGGACTCAACTAAGCCTTGCACCAAAAGGAGCTCCCCAGCTTTATTCTCTGTGCTGTGTGGTTTCTGCTGAAAACAGGAATACAGTGTTTGCAACGAAAAAATAAAATTGGTTAATATGACTTCTGATATTTTTGCAAAACTTTGGAACTTTTGAAGGTAGATGCTGAATAAACATAGCTAGCTCATTCCAGCTTGGCATTGGTTCATACTTATGTATCTGAATGACTCAGCCAGGCTCAGGGCTCAGTGCTGGCTTGCAATATTAGTGAGAATATTAGAGCTACAGAAGGTATCTTTTGCTTCCATACTGCAGGTTAGGAGGCACCAAAATGTTATTCATTTTGTTGCTCATAATTCAGCAATTCTGCTTTGATGTTTTGTTTGTTGGTTAACCAAACATTTCATAGGAATGTTCATCCTCATTTAAAATAGGCAAATATGAACACATGTCACGTGACTTTAAGAAAATTGTTCAACCTCTCAAAATCTCTCATCTCTATAAAGAGGGATAATAAGAGTCCTACTCCATAGGGCTTCTCTATTTGGGATTAAAGAGATAAAGCCTGCATAGAACATAGTACTGTGCCTAGGATGTAGCTAGTGCTCAGCAGTAACCATGGTTGTCATTTTTGTTTTTATGGAGCTCAAAATATTTGCAGTCATGGTATAATTAATTTTTCTGCTTGACCATCATATAAACTCTGTGAAGTAATTAAGGGCACCGCTGAAATGAGAATTAGCCACATAGAGATAGGTTGAAGGGCAAGGTGTTTGGGTTATTGACCTCAGAGTTAATAAATATGTTTGAGATGGAATTCGGAAACGCATAAGTGACCCTGAAATAGTTCACCAGCAGATGAAAATCAGCCCGCTGCAAAAGGAGCCATGACTGGAATTTCAACTGGTCACAACTGAATGTGGAGTGAGGTGATTCCATGGGGATTGTTTGCCCCTAGTGCAGTGGTCGGCAAACTCATTAGTCAACAGAGCCAAATATCAACAGTACAACGATTGAAATTTCTTTTGAGAGCCAAATTTTTTAAACTTAAACTTCTTCTAACGCCACTTCTTCAAAATAGACTCACCCAGGCCGTGGTATTTTGTGGAAGAGCCACCCTCAAGGGGCCAAAGAGCCGCAGTTTGCCGACCACAGCCCTAGTGGAACAACAGATATGACCCAGTGAAAACAGCCTTTTGGACCTATATCACAGATAGGTCCCCATGTATCTTAACTCCGCAGGCGCCTAGATAATTGTGGGGGCTGAGTGGTGGAGGGAAAGAGCACTGGCCTAGGAGTGAGGGCCAAAGTTTGAGTTCAAGTGCTGTTCCTGATGTTCCCGACTAGAAGCGTTACCCATCGGCCGTGTGATTTTTGTTGTTGTTATCATTATTCGTTTTCTGACTGGGTCTAATCTCCCTGGAGATAACAAGTAGGAATAGATAGAACCAACCAGTCTTCAGTATAGGGTGGGAAGCACTGCCCTACAAAGTGCATAAATATCTGTGGGGCACTTAGTGTCAGGCACTGTACTAGGCTCTGGAACCCAGCATTGAACACAACAGATCTCTTTCCATAAAGAGGACGCAGACAATAAACCATCACAAAAACAACCTGAATAAACACACGAGTAAATGTTTGAAAACGAAGCAAGCAACTTCTGCTACTGACAATGACTAAGAAAAAAGGTAAAATGAGTTAAATGTGATAGAGTGGCTGGGAAGGCTGCTTTAGCAAGGTAACCAGGGAAGCTTGACTGAGAAGGTGACACTAGAGTCGAAACAGAAACATAACTGGTAAGAAAGGGTCAACCAGAGGGCACTGCTTTGAATGGTTTTGATTGCTTAAGACCTCATGTGGGAGTGGGTGGGACTCGGTAAAAGGTGTTTAAATCACTATGCACTAGATGGTTGAAAGCTCAATCATAATTCCCTTGTTTTAGAGAAATAAACATCACTTTAAAAAGAGTGTTGAGTATAATCCATACCTACTCTACATGCTCTATTTTTACGCTATTTAGTTAAAAGAAAAAAAATGTAGGATTGGCTAAATACAAGAAATGATGAGAATGCAAGAATGCGGTGGCTTAATGATACAGACTGTTTTTGCTCAAGGTGGCCCAGCCAGGAATTGACAAATCTGGGAACCAGAAGAATCCTTTTTCCAAACATTTGTGCTCTTTCAACATTGGAGCTTTTTTGTTAACGTACTCCCTGCTTTAACAGGGATCATGAACCCAGAAGCCAAAGCAGCCAAGAGAGTAACACAGTAAGTGAAGTTGTCTAGTGGAAATGTGGTGAAATGAGAACTGTCCTGGAGCGTGAGCTAATTATTGCAGTTCTAGCTAATTATTGCAGACTCAGGGCTCCCAGATCTTCCAACATTTAAAGAGAAACCTGGATTTTTACACCATGTACTAGAATATTTTAAATGTTAGTAATTAGCACACATTAACACACACACACACACACACACACACACACACACACACTCCATCTGTCGGCAGGATGCTGTCCAAGAGCCACTCTGATATTTCTGATATTCACTGTCCTTCAAATAAACAGCCCTCTTTTGCACATTCTGAAAACATTTTTCAGGGCTTTCCTGGTCTTTTTGTCTGGAAAAAAAAAAATCTCTCCTGGGTCACTCAAACACAAAGAATTTGGATTTGAGTTCCTATCTGAATCCTATCTGAAAATGTATTACCACAAGGGGGCGCTCAAACTTTTTTCTAAAGTTTTACATTAAGTTAATAATTCATACAACAATTGAAACCATTATCCTATGACATTTTAGGTTATCTCTTCCCGCTGAGATTGCCTACAAGGCTTGATTTTGTTAATTGTTTCACTAACTGTAAACCAGACAGCAAATGCCCTAAAATCCAGCATAACAGCCTACCAGTCTGATTTTTATGTAATTATATTTTGTGTTTGTGTTATGCACTTAATTGAATTTGATTTTTTTTTTTTACCATGATACGTGCTCCAGGCAGAGGTAGAGAAACAAATACATACAGTATGGAGCCATTGGGGTATTACAGGCTTAGAATTCAAATTTTAAATTTAAAATAGAAAGAAAAACAGGATTATGAGACAAGAAATACCTTTTCACTTAGGTAACAGAAAAGCAATGGTTAGTCCCTATGACCAGAGGTATCTAAAGATGCCTTTCCAGCTTAGGACCTGGGTCTCGCTTCGGTTTCCAGCTTTATTTTCTCTACTTCTCTTGGAATCTCGGTGGACCTCTCTCTTAGTCCATCAGCCCACACACCACACCCTGAACTGGGATGTGTTCTGTTTGTTGTTTCAGTTCCCAGTTGCTCCTGCTGCTTGAAAAACGCTTTGTTGGCTGCATCTAGACTTTAGCTGTTTTTTTTGTTTGTTTTTCAAATAACAACTCCTCTTTCTAGGCTCAGCTGGAACCTAAAGCTATCAAGACTTTCTGATCTTTTCAGTCCCCTTTAACAACCTACTCCTCCCTCGCCGTAATTATCCTAACACAGGCTCTGAGTACCTCACGTGGCTCCACTTCTGCTCCTCACAGCAGGCCTTGAGGTGGTGCGAGGGGTCTCCTGTCTTGCAGGTAATGTCATGAAGGGGAGAAGCTGCCCCGCAAGGAAAAGGGCAGGGGGCCTGGCAGTCACATCTTTGAGGTTATGCCTGACAGTACAGCATAGGCTTCATGGCCTTATCTTAGCATTGCGACTTCCCCTTCCCTTTCCCCTTTCCTTCCTCTTCCTCCTCCTCCTGCTCATCATCATCTCTCAGCTACTTATTTATGCACCTCTTTCCCCTGTAGAGTTTGAGCTCTTGAAGGCCAGAGGCCCAGACTCGTCACTGCGGCAGCGCCAGGCTGTCCCAACAGCATGGGGACAGGTGCTGTGGATCCATGGAGAAGAGCACGGTATCCGGAGTCCACGGTCCACGTAGCATTCCGGCGTTGCCACGTGTTCACTTCTGACCTGGGGAAAAGCAGACGGTCTTGTAGACGTAGTGTCCTCCCCTGTAAAGCCTGGAGAGGAACAGTGCTTCCCCCTGGTGAGGGCTGGCTGAGGTGGAGTCTAGGAAGCGCTCCACGCAGGATCTGGCATGTGCAACTCCTTGTGTGCTAGGAATGATCACAGCAGACTTTCGATATGGATGAAGCTTGTTGAAATGACATTCCTGGGATTCAAACTGTGACGTAGCTCAGTTTTCAAGATGGCTTTAAAAATGTTTTTACTCATTTCAGAGAGAGGAAGGGAGAGGGAGAGAGAGATAGAAACATCAATGATGAGAGGGAATCATTGATCAGCTGCCTCCTGCACACTCCCTCCTGGGGATCAGGTCTGCAACCCAGGCACGTGCTCTGATTTGGGAATCGAACTGTGATCTCCTGGTTCATAGGTTGACACTCAACTACTGAGTCACACTGGACAGGCTCAAGATGGCTTAAAAAAAAAAAAAAGCCTATCCCTATCCGGTTTGGCTCAGTGGATAGAGCGTCGGCCTGCGGACTGAAGGGTCCCAGGTTCGATTCCAGTCAAGGGTATATACCTTGGTTGTGGGCACATCCCCAGTAGGGGGTGTGCAGGAGGCAGCTGATCGATGTTTCTAACTCTCTATCCCTCTCCCTTCCTCTCTGTAAAAAATCAATGAAATATATTTTTAAAAAGCCTAGCTAAATTGTTAATATTTTACTTCAATTATCTTTAAAATGCATAGCTAAATTATTAATATTTATCTTTCAATTATCTTTAAAATGCCTAGCTAAATTGTTAATATTTTACTTTCAATTATCTTTAGAATGCCTAGCTACATTGTTAATATTTTACTTTCAATTATCTTTAGAATGCCTAGCTAAATTGTTAATATTTTACTTCCAATTATCTTTAAAATAAAGTAAGTTAAAAATTGGTGAAAGTTAAAAATTGGTGGCTAGCAGTGATAACATATATCTTGACTTTGATATAAATTTCTGATCCTGGAAAATACTCAGATGAGTAATTGCACAAAACACACAAAATACACAGATTTTGAATAACTGAGTCCCAATTTTATATGCAGTATAGTATAGATCCCATTTTATATGCAGATGAGCAGGTAAACTTACAATGAGAATACAAAACTGTTAACCTTGATCTGTTTTTCTAATATCTGATGAATATCTCCTAGTCTCCTATTATGCTAAGATAATTTGCACAATATTCCAGTAAAAAAAAACATGCCTTATTAAAGCTGATTCCTTGCTCTCTGATTGGTTTAAATTAAAAAAAATAGTGTATAGTTATTTTATCAAAGTTTGTATATCAGGGTTGTGATAGGAAATCTAATCTTCAATTACATTTCCTTAATGGGAAATGTGATTGGGTTTGCATAATTTTGACTTATGGAAAGTGGGCAGTCCCAAACAAAAGAAAACTCTGTTCTCCTGCAAATTGCATCATCCATTAATTTAACATATGTTTATTGAATACCTACTGTGTGCCGGACACTCTTGTGGTTATGGCATGCTTCCCTCTTTGGAAACAAGAGACACCACAATACTAATATTTCCTTGCTAGCCAATTGAAATCAAGTGAAATGATGAATAATCAGAACAGGTAAATTAAAGAAGTTAGCAGCTCAAATATCTTCATAGTTTACAAGGAAACTGAAGACAAAGTCTGGAAGGGGTCTGGCTGTGGGTCCTCTCCTGTTCATTTTGGCCTTGTCCCATCTCAGACCTACGTGCACATGCTTCCTGCCGTCACCAGGTGGCAGCCCACCACCTCCTCAGGCACTGCTGCGTGTGGCGGGTCAGGGGCACAAGAGGGACCCCTCAGCTTGTTCCCCTGTGCCCATCTGCCCCCTGGCTTTCGCCATGAATGGGTTTAGATTATCATGGAGTTTCCAAATTTCCAACAGATATCCATCTTTTTTGAATTAAAAAGCAAAGAATCAGAAATTCCAGGAATCCTCAGGTTCAATCAACTTTAAGGAAGTCCTCAAAACTGGGAGCATTTTCTGGACCAATGTATAGAGCATGAGACTATCCTGAGAAGCGTTTAAGACACTATTTCTCAATAAACAGGCCACATGTATCATCTTCATCAGGTTTACTAGTAGGAATGGGAAGGGTAGTTATAAATGCTCATTAAATATGCAAATTTCTAAATGCTACCCTTTTATTTTTTTCAATCTTAATTTCTGCTGAGTGGAGCCCTAAAAATCTATATTTTAAACAAACTTCCTAGGTTTATTTATGCACAATAACATTCAATTACCACTATCTATTCAGACTAACAGGGATCCTGGGTAAAATTAGGTACGGTATCCGGAAAAGGAGTATTCTCCACTATCCCTTCCCAAGAAGAAATGCAGTCAGAGAGAATATTAAGTTTTCTAGATTGTTGAGCTTGTGCTAATAATCTCAGGGCTGCCATTGAGACTGTGCCAAATGATCTCCATAATCAGGTCATAAAAACCCATTTCACCTTATGGAGTATTGCAAGTTTTCTTTTTTGAGAGAAACCACTACATGACTTCCATGTAGCCATGATTTCAAAGACTGGTGGCTGGGCTTAGCTGGAAGGTCCAAGATGGCCTCCCTTTTGTGTTGGGGGTGGTCATTGGCTGGGATGTTTAATAATGTTTTCAAGTCTCCTTGAATCATTATTTTATTGTAATTTCAACTTACTGTTTTTCTTCCTCTCCCTTCTCATTTTTTCCAAAGGCTGTTGCAACATTTACTTACATTAAGCATATATATGAAACTTGTCAACATTTTATATATTAAAAGTAATAGGGTCCCTGAAATTCAGCTTGCTGTGAGCTAAAATCTGAAAGTAGAATTTGTTCCTAGATTACATTTTCCACAATCTATCCTTTGTTAGATTCCTGCAACTAAATAGGTAGTTGAAGGAAATAAAACCTTAGAAAATGCATCTAATTCTGATGCAAATGTAAGGACAGAAGGCAAAGCAATTTACAAAACCATGCTTTACATAATTTGAGAAGAAACTAACACTGTTACAGTTTTGATGCTATTTTCTTCCAGTTTTTAATCCATACGTTTCATAATATTGTCATAATTTTTCTGAATGCTGCCTTTAACATAGGCTATGCCATCAAAAAATTTTCATAATGCTAACCCTTATTCAAAATGTATTTTTAACGGAGAGTTAATTTTTCACCTAATGAGTGAACTGTAATATATTTTACAATTCCCTGTGGGTAGACAAGCAGTTTGTTTCCAGTTATTTTGTTTTGCTTTGCTTTTTTTTTCATTATTACTGAAGGCCAGATTCCTACAAGCGCAGTCAAAGCTTATGAACATGTTTATAAGACGTTGCTAACTAGAGTTCCAAAGAGGCGCACCGATTTACTTTCCTATCAATAATATATGAGCAGTTTTCTGCCCTCCCTTTGCAGCATTTACAGGATTCACAAAAATGTTACCCTTTCAGTAATTCCTTCAAAAATATTTATTGAACACTTTACTATGTGTCAGGGCCTAGGTATACAAAGAAGAATGAAGCCCAAAAGAGTTTGTGATTAAGTAGGAGATATAGATACTTTTTAAAATATGTATTTCAAGCTCAATTTTATTTAATTAATTTATTTTATATATTATTATTGATTTCAGAGAAGAAGGGAGAGGAGAGAGAGATAGAAACACCAATGATGAGAGAGAATCATTAATTGGCTGCCTTCTGTATGCCTCACACTGGGGATTGGGCCCGCAACCCAGGCATGTGCCCTGACTAGGAATCGAACCCGTGACCTTCTGGTTCATAGGTCCAGGCTCAGCCACTGAGCCACACCAGCTGGGCTCCAGCTCAATTTTAAAAGACAAGTCTCAGATTTTCAATCCAGAAGGCACTAGATAATTATGACTGCAATGTCCCATCTGCTTCAAATGTATAACAATGACAGGTAAAATATGAAAATATAAAAGGTAAAGGTATGGCAATATTAAATGCCAAATGTAGCCAAAGTCACAGGCCTACTAGGCTTTTGATAATTCAATATCTATGGTGGTGTTGGTATAGGAAGAGATTAGTGTGTTGACAAATTCTTCTTCCACCCCCAATTAATAGCACATACTTTTGTCAGTATGCTCTGACTAGATCTTCCAATACTGTACTGAATAGAACTTAATGAAAGTGGACATTTTTGTTTTTGCCTGATCTTAGAGGAAAATTTTCCATCTTTTGCCATTGATGAAATCCTGTTGCTGTAGGTTTTTCATGTGTGGTATTTATTGTATTGAAATGGTTTTCTTTTATCCCCAGTTTGTTGAGTGTTTTTATGTAAAAATGGATTGAATTTTATTAAATGCTCTTCTGAATCAATTGAGATGATCATGTGGCCTTTGTCCTTATGCAGATAACATGGTATATTACATTGACTTATTTCAGTATGTAGAACTATTCTGGGATTCCAGAAATAAATTCCAGTTGGTTATTGAATTCAGTCTGCTAGTATTTTCTTGAGGATTTTTGCATCAGTTCATCATGGGTATTGATCTGTAATTTTCTTTTCTTGTAATGTCTTTGTCTAGTCTAAATAATAGGGTAATGCTGGCCTCAGACAATGAGTTTGGAAGGGTTTCCTCCTGTTCAATTTTTTGGGAGAGTTTTAGAAAGATTGATGTTAATTTTTCTTTAAGTGTTTTGTAGAACTCGTCAGTAAAGCCATCTGGTTCTAGGCTTTTATTTGTTGGGAGGTTTTTGGTTACAGATTCAAACTCCTTACTAGTTATAGGTCTATTTAGATTTTTATTCCTTTATGATTTGGTGTCGGTAGGTGGTATGTTTCTAAAAATATGTTCATTTCATCTAGGTTATCCAATTTGTTTGCATACAACTTTTCATAGTACTCTTATAATTCTTTTTACTTCTTTAAATCATTAATAATGTTCCCTCTTTCATTTGTGGTTTTAGATGAGTCTTGTCTCTTATTTTCTTTATCAGTCTAGCTAAAAGTTTGTCAATTTTTAAGAATCTTTTCAAAGAACAACCAACCGTTGGTTTCATTGAATTTCTCCATTATTTTTTATTCTATATTTTATTTATCTAGCATATTGTTTTAAAAATTACTATAACTAGGCAACCAAAAGATTGTGGAAAGTTTCCCTTGAAGATAATTTTAAGCTGTATCCAGGAGAGGAAGAGTTAGCAGAGACATATTACTGCTTTAATATGCATTTGTTTGCTTGATTCTGAAGTTAAACATTAAAAAATCTCTTTGTTGACCAGTAGTTCAAAGAAGGAGGTGATAGCATTTAATTTTCTTTTAAATATAACTCTGACAACAATGTACAGAATGGTTTAGAAAGAGAAGAGATTTAGTACAGTAGAGAGAGCAGTTTGTAGGATCTTGCCATAAAGCAATTGATAAATGCTTGAACTGAGATAATGACTACAGCATTTTTCTAACTTGAAATTTCCTTTTTGAATTGTGTTTTTTCTTTGAATTGAAAATTTTAAAGCATTTAGCCCGATTAGTGTGGCTCAGTGACTGAACATCGACTTATGAACGAGGAGCTCATGGTTTGATTTTCGGTCAGGGCTCCATTCCCAGTAGGGGCAGTGCAGGAGGCAGCCAATGATTCTCTTTCATCATTGATGTTTCTATCTCTCTTTTCCTCTCTGAAATCAATAAAATCATATTAAAAAAAGAATTTAAATGTCTATGCAAGCAAATATGTCAGTCTTTTATTGTAATTTATTTTGTCACTTCTAAAGTTTAAAAAAATCACTTCTAGTTTCTCCTGTTTTCTTCTGTGGTTTTCTAAAAAAAAAAAAAGTTAACTTTTTATTCACTGGGTCAGTTTCCTTCATTTCTGAAATTGAAATTCAGGGTATTCAGGTCTTGAGACGGAAGTCAGTAAAAAACTACGCCAGGTTTTTCACACAGGGGAATCTAATACAGGGAATTGGTTACACCCAGGTAGCTCTGTGCTCAGTAGCTGCTGGAAACAACAACAGCTCCTCTGATTGAAGGAATAAATGCAGGTGATGGGGGTCACCAGCCCTCAAGCATGTCAAACTCGCAGCCTGTGGGCTGCATGCCTCGTTTATTTGGCCCGTGTTAGCCTTTGAGTTTGACATGGTTGGCCCAGGGTGATGGAGAAGGGGCCTTTCTGGGCAAGTCCTGAAACCACTCAGGAAGCACTCTCGATAACGGTGCTGGGACTGCCTCGGGGCTGCTCTCAGCAGCTGACAGGACTCAGCTGTGGGTGCGGGGAGTGCTAAAAGGTGTTGCCGGAGTGCTGGCTCCCGGATGCTGAAAACACGCCAAGGGAATCCGAACGGGAGGCAGACGCCTTCTCCCAACTTCTGCCTCCCGAACTCCTGCCGGTACTTCCACTGGTGGAAGCTAACCAGAAGCCTGCTGCCCAGCAACTGAGAAAATGGGCATATGCCGGTGCCTGGACTGTTAAAATGCACGGCAGGACACAGGACGGAAGAGGGGAAGCCGAGAGCCACCGGCAAAGGGTCGTTCCAGCCTGTTCCTGGGCCTCTGAGTGGGTAAGTCATGGAGGGTCATCTATTTGGCTTTTCGGGTATGTGTATTTTCTTTTTTAAAAAATTTGCTTTGGAACATAACATTCTGCATCTTTTAAAATTTATTTTAACTATTATGACATAATTTCAGGTATACAGCATGGTAGTTAGACATTTTTATCCTTATGAAGTGGTCGCCCCAATAAGTCTGACGCCATACCCACCTGACACAATATAAAGTTATTACATTATTATTGACTATATCCCCTATGCACACTTTACATCCCGTGACTGTTTTTATAACTGGCAATGTGGACTTCTTAATGTGTCTTTTCGAGAAATGAAATAGGTCTAGTGCAGTGGTTCCCAACCTTTCTTTGGCCATGCCCCACCTAAGCACCTCTAAAATCCTGATGCCCCCTTGTGACATATCATTCTTATTATTCAAAAAGTGAACTTCTATGCACGTGGAGAAAGCCTAAAAGGCCATTAACTTGGTCTAAACAAGCTTCCAAAGAACATGGCATCCATGAAAGAGAAAAATAAAAGGACGAAAGGACAGTTGAAGTACTGAGGAAGAAATCACCAAGAAATTGCTTAAAAAAATAATAATATGAATTGATAGGGAAAAATAGCAAATGTAAGTTCAAAACATAATAGAGAACTGAAATGCATGAATATGTCACAATATATATTTATATGCTGTATATGAGGCCCCTAGAACCATAAGAAATGCAAAAAATTCACTGTTAATAACTCATTCTCAAATTGCCCCCCTTAAAAGTCAAATTTTCCCCCTCCCCCTTGGGGCACGTGGCTCACATTGGGAATCAGTGATCCAGTGCCTTTTGATCCTCCTTTGCGTTGGTTTATTGCCACAGGTTTCAATATCTCCACCAGGTGGCGTCAGAGGCCCGTTTATTAAAGGGTTAAATTTAGGAAGTGAATTTGGTTGAGGGTTTCCATTTCAGATGGGATGCAGCAAAGGGAAAGGAGCCGGGTAAAGGAACTTCTTTCCCCTGATGTTTCCTGCCAGCATGTGGCCTTATTATCATAATTCGCTGTGACTGTTCTGTCGGTGTGCTCCGTTCTCTGGCTATGACATAGGACACTCCTGTTGCAAGGAATAGAGACTTATTCCAGCTGGCTCGAGAAAAAAGAATTTTACTATAAATATACAAGAAGGAATATTACAGACATTTTTGGAAGAGAAACAAAATGCAGCCAGGGCTTACCAGAAGCAGGGGCTGCTCTCTGCTTCTCTTAGGGGGACACAGAGTCACTCTCATTTCTGCTTCTCATTTATTCATCATTCATTCATGAAATATGCACGAGTCTCCACTAGGTTCTGGGGCCTTGAGATACAGGGGTAGATAAGGCATCCAGTGGTAAGACTAGCTTTCAATACATAAATACACGCATACAATTATACATTGCTATACAGGCTATGCATAAAATGTGCAGCTTTTAAGAAAGTGTAACATGGGAACTTAATTATAATTAGGAGGTTAGGACACTTAAAATTTTTTTAAGTGGCATTTAAGTGTAAACCTAAAAAGATGACTAGGAGTCAGCCAGTTTAGAGTGGAGCAGGAAGTCTGCTCAGTGATAAAGACTTTGAACGAGGAAGAATTTAACCGTTTCCTTTGTATACATGAGCCCTAGGCTTATTTTCATGTGGGGTAAACATACTCGTGGTGCATGGGGGAAGTCCTATCAGAATTGGTGAAATCCCTTAGTTGTGCAATTCTGTAAAATATCGTTCTATTCTGCTCAGACTGGCTCTTTATTGTATAACTGCTCTATGTGGCGTTGAAGGTAGAAACCATAAATTTGTTATCGACACAATATTTGCCAATACCTGTTCCTAATGTGATTTGAAAGTGTGTGAAAATGACTTGCCTTGCTCTTTAAGTTGGCCCATCTCCTTGCTTCTCGGAGAAGGGTTATTATATTAAATAAACTAGCCGATCTGGTTCTCTTTCTCTCCGCTGAAATGACACAAAGGCAAACTTGAGCCAGGCTTACAAACAACGTCCGGCCTACACATGGGTTTTCTTTGTAAATCCAGTCATTGAGAGTTCCAAGACACTATCTGACTTGCATCTGTCCAGGGCATACACGTACATGACTGTTAGAGGTCTGACATGCAGTCCTTAGCCTCCCTGCCCTCCTATGTAGCAGGCTGATTAGGAACTAGCAAGTTGGCCACCGGGAGACAGGATATTCCTGGTGGCTCCCTCTCCCCTCCCCCAGTTCCTAATTTCACAGACAATAATTCATCATGAAATCCATGGACTTAATAAAGCTTCAGAGTCACTTATGATTCCTATATCGATGATCCTGCACATACTGGATTTTGGATAATGTACTAACAGATCATAGATCCAAAAAGAGATTGGATAACAAGGAGCAGATCCTAATAGTCTACCGGCCTAAAAGAATGAAAACGATTACTATGCTTTCCTCACGATCTAAGCCTACCAAACGGACTGTTTAAAAATCATGACTAAAACCATTCCCCTTAGAATTTGCTGAGAAGCCCTGGGAAATGTAACTAATGTAAATGGGCTTGCATTGCCGGGATGATAGATTGGCAAATCAGATGGCAACTTTCTGTAACCTTGAGGCTCCCTCACAGGTGTTGATCTATGCGATGGGGAGGAGGCTTCCGGGTCTGCTTTGTTGCCTGTTGTTAAGTCAACTTCAATCGAAATAAGTGGATGTTTGTGGTTTTTTTTTTCTCAGCCAATAGCATTTTATTATCTTTAGGGGTTATTTTGGCCTCCGCCCAGTTAGCGATTGGACTGCCAAAAGATATACACCAAGATAAGAAACATACTCTGTTGTTCCAAATTAAAATTTGTTTTCTCTAGGTAGATGGGCAAGACTCCCATAACTGAATCATCCAATAAATTAATTAGACCCTGGGTGGGTAAAATACGAAGGATTACACGGAACATGAAGTTATAAGTATTCACGTTCTTATGTTGACAGTCTATCTTTGGTCTGCGGGCACGTAAAGGAAAGGAGTGGGCCTCGACGGGCTTTTAAAATGCCTTTCATGTCTCAGGGCATTGAGAATAGGACGGGCCAGGGCTCCAGTCCCAGCTCCACCAGTCACTGCTGTGCGGCTTTGGGTCAATGACTTAAGCTCTTTGTGTGTCAGTCCAGCCTGTAAAATGAGCATCATCACAATGTTTACATATCACAAGGTTATGATGAGAACTGTAGTTTGAAAATAGAGTTTAAAAAGGAATGAAATGAGACTAGATTTTCAAGGTACTTGGCACATAGGAAGTCCTTGTTTAAAAGTCAGATAGCGTAATTGGCACCTTGAAATGTTATTTGTTTCTGTGTTTATCACTGCCACATTGTACATCTAGGGCAGTGATGTTCAACTGGGGGCCACCCTTGCCTCCCATCCCCAGGGGACATTTGGCAGTTCTGGAGGCCATTTTGGTTGTCACAACTGGGGAAGGAGGGGGCTGTGGGCATTTAATGGGTAGAATTCAAAGATGCTGGTGAACATCCCATAATGCACAGCGCAGCCCCTGCAACAAAGACTTATGCAGCACCCAAGGTCCATAGTGCCAAGACTGAGAAACTCTGCTGCAGGGGTTAGTGTATGTCAAACTTATGGCAGTGCAGGGGAGAGACAAGAGTAAAAGAAACTTTGGAATCTATATTTCTGAGTTTCTGAGTGTGTGTTGTACAAGAGGCAGCTTGTGTCGCCCCGCCCCCTAAGTCTCCTTGATGGTGTGCTCCTTAGGGCCAGGTCTGCAGTCACCTCCACCATGGCCGCGCCCGCAGGGTCCAGCCCCAGGCCCGGCCTGGAGGAAGCCTCCGCAAATGCTTGTTGAAGAATGTTTTCAAAATGCTTTTCAGAAAATCGGTATTAAAAGCCTGAATTTATCACCGTGGGCTAGGCATGGTGAACATACATGTTGAGTTAATAAAATTCAGTACAATTTTCTGACAATGGAGGGGAACATTTGTAGTGCAGGAGTCAGAGCGCATATTTTGGAGTTAGAAAGGCCTAAGTTACACTTCTTAGCTCGTGACTTTGACAAGTCACAAAAATGATAGCAGTCATGCATTTATTCTATAGATGCTGAGATTTCGTAAGATCGTCATGTGAGGGGGCCAGTTCAGGACAATGGTTCCTAGCAACCAGGACATTCTATGTCTTTGGGCAAATTCCCATCCCCACCTCCTCATCTCTCAAGTGGAGATAATAACGTCTGTGAATGATGCTGCGTTAAATGAAACCGTGATGTGCTTAGCAGAATGTAATAACTAGTAACTATTATTATTATAACATTTCTATTTCAGTGGCAAAATACGCAAGAGAAGAAATAGTTCTGTCTAGTCCTTTTCACTTGTCCATCCCCACCCTTCATACTCCCTAAGAAGAGCAGGAAGAAAACCAAACAAGACAAGGAAGCCAAAGAGAGACATTTTAATATCTTTTTCACATATTCCAAAAGAGTGAGATGAATGTAAAGCTCTCTTCAAAAGAAGAGCTGGACACACCTGCTCATGCAGCTACACCAGCAGAAAAAGCACCGAGGCCTTTTGCTTGTGTTCTGGGCCATTCTTCAAAGTGCTAAATTATCCCAGAATGACTTGTTTCTTTTCTAGGACACGGGACAAGGAAAAATAAATTGTGATAATTATTGTCACCTCCCAGCCCTGTCCCCCTTCTTTTTAATGCATAGCTGAAGCTCCCAAAACATTGAAAAGTGGCATATATCAAACTTACTGCAGTGCAGGGGAGAGATAAGAGTAAAAGAAACTTTGGAATCTATATTTCCATATATACAATAAGGGGATATTTATTTTTTGACAGAGAGAGAGAGTCAAAAAAGAAATATTCCCTTATTGTATATATGGAAATATAGATTCCAAAGTTTCTTTTACTCTTATCTCTCTGGAGGGGGGGGGGAAGAGAGAGAGAGAGGGAATTATTAGTTTTTCATTGCAAGTGTCAGAGATGCAACTTAAAAGGAAACTTTATTAGTTCACTTAACCATGCCTTAAGATGAACTGTATTAGGATGGACTCTATTTGGGCTGGATTTTTGTTTTATAGTCAAACCTAAGGAAATTTTGAGGAAGAAGAATGAAATATTATTTTTTCTCCCAGCGGGAGACCAGTTCACCATTTTTCCCAGAGGGTCATATAATAGGATTACAGACCCCACTCACCCACTCAAAGAGTTCTCCCAAATGATTTTCTTTTAAATATTTCTTGTTTAATCTTTCCTTCTTTTATTTTCCTTTAAAATATTTTATTATTTTATTTTTATTATTGAGAGTATTACAGATGTCCCCCCTTTTTCTCCCTTGCTCCCTACCACCCAGTTCCCACCTGTCCCAAGCCCTCACCACTGTATTGTCTGTGTCCATAGGTTATGCATATCTATAATAATAAAAGCATAATATGCTAATTAGACTGGACAGCCGAACGTCCTTCCAGATGACCTTCCCGATGAAGGGCTGAGCCCCTTGCACGAATTTCATGCATCGGGCCTCTAGTATGCATATAAGTTCTTTGGTTCATCTCTCCCTCCTCCCTTCCCCTTCCCTCTGAGATTTATCAGTCTGTTCCATGTTTCCAGGGCCCTGGTTCTATATTTTATTCATTAGTTTATTGTGATCATTAGATTCCACTTATAAGGGAGATCATGTGATATTTGTCTTTCTCTGACTGACTTATTTCGCTTTGCATAATCATCCCCAGGTCTCTCCATGCTGTCTCAAAGGGTAATAGAACCTTTGCTTTTACAGCTGCATAGTATTCCTTTGTGTAAATGCACCACAGCTTTTTTATCTACTCATCTACTGGGCTGTTTCCAAATCTGAGCTATTATAAATAACTGCTATGAACATAGGGGTGCATATATTCTTCTGATTGGTGTTTTGGGATTCTTAGGATATAATCTTTTCTTCTTAGTCTTTCTCCCTTTCTCCCTTCCTTCCTTCCTTCCTTCCTTCCTTCCTTCCTTCCTTCCTTCCTTCCTTCCTTCCTTCCTTCTTTCCTTTTTTTTTTCTTGTTTGGTGTGGTATGAGACCCAGTTTATTATCTCTTCTATGGGACCTATCGTTGCAAGAAATGAAAAATTAATAACATTGTAATCTATTGTGAATGTGAGAAAAACCTGCTTAGTGTTAAGCTTACTAAATGATGCCACCAAATTGATTTTAGTGATGCTAAAGATTTTTCAACATCTAAAATAGGGAGCATGACTCAGACCTGGGATGCCAAGGCAGGCATGACAGCCATAGACCCTTCTGGGAGATATTTTAAAAGGGACCTTAGGGGGCCTAGACTCTAGGCCCAGGGACTAGCATTAAGATGTTCACACAAAAGAGGGCAGATCTATATTACTCTTTTTTGGAAATGTTCTCTCGTGCTTATCAGATTCAGCTGCACAGAATATGTTCCTAATCATCATCAGTTGAGTGAAGAAAGATGGGGTGAAGCCAGTCAGGGCTCCACTTTGAGATCAGGGGTTGGTATGCAAGGGATCCTGTCATGCATGGAGTCAGACCACCCGGAAGCTTGTTTAAGAGGGCAAAGTAGGAATCAGTCCAGGCCAGAAGTATTCAGCCTTTTCTATAGTCCCCTTTTCAACTCAAAACCTATTTCTGAAACACACTGTGTAAAGATACTGGAGATGTTCTGGTCGGAGCTGGAGGGAGCAGGAGGGCCTCTCCAAAGCTGGCCCATTTGTGCCTGGCCCTGCCTCACAACCCCCTTCCCCGCCCCACCCTGCTTCATCAGGAGGGTCATGCGGGTCAGTGTGCACAAGCCGGCACCCATGCACGACACAGAAAGCTCACATTAAGCAGGTTATTGGTGTGGGGCCACAGCAATGAGGAAGGGTGGGGATTCAGGCATAAGCAGTAAGCAGCTGTCTGGGCACAGGGCTGCCTCATGACGGCTGCGGAGAAGTAAGAGCCAGACAGACCATGTGGGGAGGTGTCAGTGGCTCCTGGGGCCTCAGCACTTGCTAATGAGTCCTTGGAGGGTGAACACCTCTGACAGGGTGCCCATATGGGAGAAGAGAGTGAGGGAGGATAATAAGAGGCATTTTCTTTGTGTAGGATGCCTCATAGGAGCCAGCAAAGGGGTGGGAGCAGGGGAGGGAGATGAGGAATCCTTGGGAACTGCTGCCATATCTTTAAACTCTGAATATTGATTTCTTTTCTCTATTAATGTTTATGGCAGATATATTTATAATATTCCATAACTGGAAATAACTCAATGCCCAACAAGTAAATGGATAACTGAGTCTAATCCTATTCAATAAATAACAATAACAATTTACTGCAGGAATTACACAACAGAAATTAATCTCAAAAACATTATATTAATCCAAAGAAGCCCCCCAAAAAGGAAAAGATGTACACACTGAATGACTCCATTTATATGAAGCTTAAGAAAGGCAAAATTAAATCGATTTAAAAAGTGAGAAAAAGTTTTAAAAAATCTCTGTAAAACCTCTCCCTCCCCCTCCCCCTCCCCTCCCCCTCTCCTCTACCTCCCCTTCCCCGTTCCTCTTCCCCTCCCCCTCCCCTCTCCCTCCCTCTGCCCGTCTCCCCCTTTCCCTCTCAACTTTGGGTAAGATATCTGTGCTGTGATGCAGCTTCACTTGTCTCAGAAAGAATAGACAATCCAGGAATAGATTATTTTGTTATTCTTGTATCTTTCAACACATTGCTGAAATTTTTATTTGCAAAGAATTTACACTTCATGAAGATTCTAAAATATCACTGTGATGCTAATTAGTATTAAATGTAATAGTTGTATTGAGTGTTCTTCTGAAAAGACTGCTAAAGACTAGATCAAAGGAGGGAAACTGCCCTCTAGAGGTTATTTTTGGAATTTTCTGGTGACTTATTTATTTTTTTTTATTATTTATTTTTTTGTCTTTTAAAAAAATTGAATATATTGATTGGGGTGACATTGGTTAATAAAATTATATAGGTTTCAGGTGTACAATTATATAATACACTAGAGGCCTGGTGCACGAAATTCGTGCACGGGGGCGGGGGGGTGGTGTCCCTCAGCCCAGCCTACACCCTCTCCAATCTGGGATCCCTCTCACAATCCAGGACTGCTGGCTCCCAACTGCTCACTGGCCTGCCTTCCTGATTGCCCCTAACAGCTTCTGCCTGCCAGCCTGATCACCCCCTAACCACTCCCCTGCCAGCCTGATTGATGTCTAACTGCTTCCTGCCAGCCTGTTTGCCCCCAACTTCCCTCCTCTGCCGGCCTGGTCATCCCTAACTGCCCTCCCCTGCAGGCTTGATCGCCCCCAACTTCCCTCCCTTGCAGGCCTGGTCCTCCCAACTGCCCTCCCCTGCTGGCCATCTTGTGGTGGTCATCTTGTGTCCACATGGGGGCAGGATCTTTGACCACATGGGGGCAGCCATCTTGTGTGTTGGAGTGATGGTCAATCTACATATCACTCTTTTATTAGATAGGATAGAGGCCTGGTGCACAGGTGGGGGCCAGCTGGTTTGCCCTGAAGGGTGTCCCGGATCAGGGTGGGGGTTCCCTTGGGGTGTGGGGCGGCCTGGGAGAGGGGCCTATGGTGGTTTGCAGGCTGGCCACGCCCCCCGGCGACCCAAGTGGAGGCCCTGGTATCTGGGACTTATTTATCTTCTACAATTGAAACTTTGTAGCCTGGAGTGGAGCCAAGCCTTCTGCTCGCTCTGTGGCAGCAGCCATTTCTGTTGGGATATATTTATCTTCTATAATTGAAACTTTGTAGACTTAAGCAGAGGCCAAAGCAGGCCAGGGCTGTAGAAGCTTGGCTTCCTCTATCGCCGTGGAAGCCTCCCTCCTGCTCTCTCCGTGGCCACACCCATCTTGGTTGGGTTAATTTGCATACTCGCTCCTGATTGGCTGGGGGATGTGGCTTGTGGGTGTAGCAGAGTGATGGTTAATTTGCATATTATTCTTTTATTAGATAGGATAAGTTATGTATTGTGTTGTATTTTTACTAACCAAAATCCAATCTCCTTCTGTCATCATTTATCCCTCCTTTATCCTGTCCTGCCTCCCCCTATTCCTCTTTCCCTCTGGTAATCACCACACTGTCTGTTACTTAAAGGCTTATGGTCCTACAAACATCCTAGCTCAGGTGTGTTCCCACAGGTAAGACTTCTGACTCTAAGAATGGGAATAAGGCGCTATGACTATGAAGACTGCAGGGCCTCAAGCCCTTTCCTTCATGAAAGCGCTCTGGGTTCTGCAGGCTAACACATTTGGATGAAACAATGGGCTTGATCAGCAATTTGTTAAACAAAATGACTCAGTCATATATGTTCAGGGATTTGGGATAGTCTTCATAGAGGAAAAAAGAGAGCAAGGAAAAATTGATCTAAATGCCAATTTTATGAATTTCTCATTCTTCACAACACGACTGTCCGTTTTGGGCTCTACCTGGGGAGACCTGTTAGGAGCAGCCCACACCAGGAGCAGGTATGTCAGTAGTCACTCCATGTTCCTCACCCCATGTTCCCTCTAGAGGAGACTCAAAATGTCCTTTAGATAGTTATAGTTATTTTTGTCCATTTATTTATTATCTCTGCACCTCCCCTCTCCCCCCATTAGAACATATACTGGGTAAGAGCATGGGATTTCTCAATATTCTTTCTTGCTGTGTCCCCATCACCTTGAATGGTGACCGGCATGTGTATTGTCACATGTGCGAAGTGTTTTATATGACCCTGTTTAATCTTCTTAACCAATGGGTTGGGCACCATTTTTATCCCCATATTGCAAGGGACAGCTTTAAACTTAACTTAATCAAGGTCCTACCATGTGAACTGGTGGAGCCACAATGGGAACTCGGGGCTGCCTGGCTTTATAGGCTTTAGGCTTTCAATCCTACATTCCCATCTGCAAAGTCTCCATTGAATTAAAACCATTCTCTTGATGAGGAGAATCTTCTCAAGCATTTTATTGCCAGTTGGTTTTGTGCTACTGTCTTGTCATAAAACTGCCAGTGGTCACAGTAACTGGGAGCTGGGCGTGGTGTGTGGGTCTGAGTCCTCATTACTCAGAGGGCTGGGCAGGAAGATTCTTTTGAGCTCAGGAGTCCCTCTGGGTGTGGAGGTTTGAATAAGGAGGGGTTAGACAGAGCATTCAGAAGTAGGGTACACAATAAGAGACAAAAAATGTTGAGTTAACAAATGAACAAGTAAACAAACTCACGAATGAAGAAATGAATGAATGGTTTGGTGGAGTAAAAGCATGTAAGGGCAGAGGGACTATATTGCTTCATCCTGGCCAGATTCTTATTCAGGGCTGTGATGAGAGGAGAGAAAAGCCCCAAGCTTCTTGTTCCCTCATTAGTTTTTCTTCAGCTTCATTGAGGTATAACTGACAAAGAGAATTGTATATATTTAAGGTATATGATGAGATGGTCTGATAATATGTATACACATTCATCACCTCACCTAATTACCTTTTTTTTTTTTTTTTTTTTGGTGTGGTGAGAACACTGAAGGTATACTCTCCTAGCAAATTTCAAGTATACAATACAATATTATTAACTACTAGAGGACCGGTGCATGAACATTCACGCACTGGAAGGGGGGTCACTCAGCCTGGCCTGCCCCCTCTCACAGTCCGGGAGCCCTCAGGGGTGGGAGGCAACCTGACGATCGGGAGTAAGCGACGTCCCCATCACACCTCTGCTGCTGCCACTGCCAGCAGCACAAGCCTCGGCCGGCCCTGGTTACCTGAGCCTCGGGTGGCCCTGGGTGGCTGGGCAGCTGCCTCCAAGGCTTGCCTGTGCCTTGGGCCAGCCCTGGGTGGCTGGAGGGCTGAAGGGACTGGGGGACTCCAGAGGCAGGCGCGTGGAGTGGCCGGACCTGCCTTGGAGCGGGCCCGGCCATGCCGCGTGCCTGCCACCCTGGCGGGGCTGAGGGGACTGGGTGACACCATCTTATGGCTGTGGGCACCACCATTTTGAGGGTGTGACTGTCAATTAGCATATTCCCTCCTTATTGGCTGTAGGCACCGTCATCTTTGTGAGGGCATGATGGTCAATTAGCATATTCCCTCTTTATTAGATAGGATAGTCACATTATCACATATAGTACATGATAGCTCTAGAACTTATTTATCTTATAACTAGAAGTTTGAACCCTTTGACTCCCATCTTTCCATTTGCCCCATCCCCTAGTCTCTGGAACCTACAATTCTACTATCTGTTCTATGGGTTCTCCCCATTCACTTTGCTTTTTTCTACCACATGTTGGCTGGTATAGAAAGAGTAGTATCTACTTGGAATACTTTAAGAGGTTTTGGAGGAGGTCTGTGTACCCCTTTTTTAACCTGATGAGGGGACTCCCTTTGAAGTCATCCCATGGAAGGTTTGAGAATGCCAGCTTCACAACTTAATAGATTTATGACCTTGAAAAGATAATTTACCCTTCTGCACTTCAGTGTCTTTCACCACATAATGAAGAAAGATTCTTTATTCTCTTGTGATGTTACCAGGATGATAAGAAATTCTGCAGAATACACACACACACACAGCCTAGTGTCATACCTATAGCTCAGCAAATACAGCTGTCATTTATTGGGTGGAAAAGGCAAAAACAAAAACAAAAAATTAGAGGCGATATATATCCCAATTGAATTGTCATGATTAATATGATAAATATGGGCAGACAATTTTTAAAAATCTTTATTGTTGAAAGTATTACATCGGTCCTCCTTCCCCCCCATTAATAAGTAAACCATTTTTAGAGTAGCAGTTTATCTTCCTCTTTCACTAAGATGCTAGTAAGACAATTTTTCAACATCCTGTATTTTCATACTGAAGGATAGGGCCACTTGATAGCTTCTATAATTCTTTTACCTTTGGGCTTTTTACAATGTCTTATTTTGATTACTGCCCTTTAGATAGTTATAGATTCTTCACTTTTTCCTCAATTGCTTTGGAGGATTTATAAAAGCTTGTTATTTTGATGTGTAGATGCTGGACACGGGAGTGATTGTTCACAAATATAGATGTTATATTTGGCAGTGAGGTAGCAGAAGCGCACAGATGTCTCTGGGGTTAATTGCAGGTTCCATATATCACAGGTGCCAACAACAAGAAGAAATGAACACCTGATAAACTCCATGTTACAGTCACCCAAAGCTGTCCTCCTCTAGCCCCTTTCATAAGAATTCTATCTGTATGTTGTGGGTCGTGCCTGTCTAGAGTAATGAGAGGATTGGGAAACAGTGTACAGAAAAAGTGGCTGAGCTTGTTTAATATTTAGAAAAATGTACACCTTTTATCTGGCTTTGGAATATAATGCATTTTCATGTGATGATGGCAAGGGTTATAAAAAGCCAATACAATTTTTGAAGGTTCTGTAAGCCAGATTGCAGGTGTAATGTATCACTTCTGGGCTGAGGCAGTGCAAAGCTCGTGGGCCTGTTCCATCTATCTCTTTCCTTGAGGTGACTGTGTTGAAGGCCATGCATTCCGGATGGCATAGATAAAAGATGTAGGAAGACTGCAGTGCCCACATGGACTTTATGTGAGAGTATATAAGCCTCCACTGTGCAAATTCACTGAGATTTGAAGTTTTATCTGTTATTGCAGCACAATATGGCCTATCCTGACTAATTCAGACTGATTAGGGAAAGCCACAAGAGAAGAAAAGGAGATGCAAAAAATAAGTCAGAATAAGGTTATCTTTCAGAGATTGACCTGCGTTTAAGTCCAGGCTTAGCCACAGCCTGTGACTTTACATAACACCACTAAACCTGTTTTATCATCTGTAAAGTTGTGGTAAGAATAAAGGGTTTTTCATAGTTCCTATCACATAATAAGCACTTAATAGAATATATAACGTCTTAGAATTTAAAGGATAAAAGAATGTAAAAACTCATCCTGCCTTGTGTAGGATATCACTCAGTATTATGAAAGCCAGCTCAGTCCAAACTATAAAAAGGAGGTTCTTCTTTTTGACATAGAAGTTTTATTTAAAAACAGAAGCATAAACAAATGTTTCCTAAATATAAAAAGTTTATAATCTAGACCAGGTGTCCTCAAACTACGGCCCGTGGGCCACATGCGGGTGTTTTTGCCATTTTGATTTTTTTACTTCAAAATAAGATATGTGCAGTGTGCATAGGAATTTGTTCATAGTTTTTTTAAAACTATAGTCCGGCCCTCCAACGGTCTGAGGGACAGTGAACTGGCCCCCTGTTTAAAGAGTTTGAGGACCCCTGATCTAGACAATGTGAGAGACTTACAATAAAAAGACCCATTGCTTTGAAATATTATAGACAAGAATACCATTTTGGGGGAATTGGTCTCTTGATTTATAAGTATAAAATAATTGACTGTACTGAATAATTAAAAAAAAAAATATACATTATTTATATAAATAAGGAAATTATTTTTTAAATCTGTGGTAAGGTAATATTTAATAATACTAGAGGCCCACTGCATGAAATTCATGCACTCAGGGAGGTCCCTCAGCCCAGCCTGCACCCTCTTTGCAGTCTGGGAGCCCTCGGGGATGTCCGACTGATGGCTTAGGCCTGCTCCCCATGGACAGCAGGCCTAAGCCAGCAGTCAGACATCCTTAGCGCTGCTGCGAATGTGGGAGAGGCTCCCACCACCGCCGCTGTGTTCGCCGGCCTGTGAGCCCAGCTTCTGGCTGAGCGGTGCTCCCCCTGTGGGACTGCACTGACCACCAGGGGGCAGCTTCTGCATTGAGCATCTGCCCCCTGGTGGTCAGTGCGTGTCATAGCGACCGGTCATTCTGCTGTTTGGTCAATTTGCATATTAGCCTCTTATTATATAGGATTGGCTTAAATGTGAAATACTTTCCTAGAGAGCTGAAGTTAGATGACAAGAATCACAGAATTGTTGGGCACTTAGAATTATCAGCTGTAGCCCATCATTTAATTGGTGGGAAAAATAAGACTTAACAAAATCATGACTTTATGAGAACATAGGTACTCTGAGTGTCATTATAGGTTGTTTCTGCTCTGTAAATATTACTGAAGTGGTTTCTAGACCAACTAAACCAGAATCTTTGTACAGAGCTTTAAACCTTTCGTGTGTGTGTGTGTGTGTGTGTGTGTGTGTGTGTGCACGCGCACACACACACACACACACAATTCTCCATTCTACCCTCTAATCACATAAAAAAGAGGTTCTTAAGTTATCAGATCCACAGATCAATTTCAGAGGGTGAGTAAACCTCATGAAGTTGTATGCAAAATTGTCCATATAAATAAATGTACTTCTACCTGAATATAGTGACTACCAAGCAAAAATTTTATTGAGAATCTCACTTGGCATAATGGACCATAGAAACAAGAGTCAAGTTTAGATAAAAAATATTGCAGTGAAAGTATTCACATTACTTTATTATGAAATAATTACATTATTATGAAATGCAAGGATTCAAAAAACTCAATCACCTAGGAGGCTGCAATGGTCAAAGCTCATAGACTGTTGGCTCTGGTCATTTGCCCAACCTCAGACTGCCTCAGTCTCTGTTCATCCCTCCTTAGTCAAAACTGCACGCCCAGAGGGACTCACGAGTTCTAAGGAATTTCTGCCCAATCTTCTGAGTAATGAGGACTCTAAGCTCACACCACCACACCCAGCTCTTCAGCCATGGTGAAAACTACTGCCAGTTTTATGACAAAATAATGAAATTGGAACCAACCAATAATACAGCACTTGACAATAAGCCCCTTACAAAGAGATTTATTTTATTTCCATTGGAACCTTGGAAATGAGGAAGCAAGCAATGAGAATGCTGGCTCTGAAGTTAGCTTACTTAACTGAAATGTCCCAATGTAGAGCTTGCTCAGGTATGGCTGACATCAAGAGCAGAAATGATAATATTAGGACTCTGTCTTTTTCCATCTACCAGTTATACTTTCCTTGGAGAGCTGACTTTAATGCTACCTAAGCTCTTGCCATAGAGGACATAATTTTATTTCTAGATAAATAATAGTTTGGGCTGAGATCCAATTGCATTACAAAAGAGGTGCTAAAACCGTATGTGGAATTTGCAAAGAGTTAACCAAAAATAAATTCTACAGTGATGGAAATCTCTTGCCATTTTTAAGAGGGTTGGCTTGTGTGATAGTAAGGAATTGGGAGAAAGATTTCTTTGGAGAAAACTGTTTGTGAGAAGGTCTGAGCGGGGGAGCTTTAAAGACATTACTCTGAGAGCTTCCTATGTGCCTTCTGTAGTCAGTTTCCCCTGCAGTGGACTCTCTCCTCAGAAATCTAGAGCATGACAGAAAATTACTAGCTTCCTTAGAAGTAGAGTGAAGGAGAATTGCTGCACTGTTAGCACTCCCAAACTTTGACAGTGAGAGCGATGCTTAAGTGTTTCCCTTGGGCTGAGCAAACAACAGAAATTTCCTTTCTCCTGGTTCTGGAGGCTGAGATCCAGGATCAAGATGTCAACAGGTTTGCTTTTTTATTTATTTATTTTTCTGAGGCCTCTCTCCTTGGCTTGCAGATGGTTGCCTTTGTGCCATATCCTTACAAGGTCTTTCCTCCATGCGTCTCTGTCCTAATCATCTCTCATAAGGACACTGGTGACATTGGTCCACCCTCATCCATACTGATCTCATTTTAAATTAATTACTTCTTTAAAGGCCCTGGATCCAAATACTGTCACAGTATGAGGTACTGGGTGTTGGTACCTCAACACATAAATTGGGGTGGAGGGGGCACAGGTCAGCCCATAACAGATTGTGTGTGAACAATACTTATGTCAGGGTAGTCGCTCTCTTAGATTTTCTCAAAAAGAAAGATTGAATTGCAGGCGTTTTATGGCTGTGGTAAGAATAAGGTTCCAGGCTTAATGAAAAAAATATTCATCTGGTTGAAGGCCTGGATGGTATAAGAACCCCATCATAGGAGGTCTCCAAAGACCCCTGAACAAATGGCCACAGGAGAAAAGTCAGGAGCAGAGAGCACAAAGCCAAAACACAGCAGGACCAGGCAAGCAAGAACTTCCCACACCTTGCTGCTTCTTCACTCCCTTTCACCTCTCCCGACCTCCAGCTCAGACTTGACCTTTGGGGTAAGAAAACTGTTTACCAAGTTGGGGAGGGAGGAGAGAGGGTGTAAGTTGGGAAAAAGAGGAACAAGGAGAAAAGACCATGTTCTCACTCTTTTCCAGTCTGTAAGTTTTTGACCTCCCTGTCTCCAGTTAGGGGATGGCAAGCAGTTGTACCTTTGAGATAAGGTGGGCCTTTTGCCAACAATTGGCCCTGACATTCTAAATGTTGAATTACTCTTAAAAATACACAGAAGCCGTGTACCTCCGTTGCAGGCTTGATCACCACCCCAGGTCCATGTTTCTCTCTCTCTAATCTTTCCCTTTCCCTTCCACTCTCTCTAAAAAATCAATGGAAAGATATCCTTGGGTGAGGATTAACAAAAAATAAAAATAAATGTAAAGAACTTTTTATTCCCTGAGAGTGAAAGAAGTTCATCAGTCTATTAGAGTTTGCATGCAGGACCAGAAGAAATTTTCCCACGAAAGGAGACCGTGGGAGGTAAAATTAAAGCTCCAAACCAAGTAGGTCCTGTAAGTCTCATTTATTCCATATGCCAGGTGTATTAGTAATCATTCTCTATAATCCCAGCCATTGTCCCAGGTGGTGTTCTGATGGGCTTCCCTGGGGCCATGTGCCTAACTTGACACCACAGTCCCCAAGCCCAGAAGATAAGAAAGGACTCTGATTGGCCAGATTTGAGTTAATACCCATCCCAGAAGTTAGAGGAAGTGCCTGGGTTCCAACTTCCCCAAACCATGTGGAGGTCAGTGGAGAAAAACTGGTTCCCCGGGCACATGCTGAGCTAGCAAAACAACCACCAGCAACATGGGTACTAGAAACTCTCAAGTGACTTCCAACCGGAAGATGCAAATAGCTTTTGTTTAGAAAAGTGATAGGTATCATGATATTGGGACACATTCGAGTCTACAAATTAGCAATCCTGGATTATGGTCAAGAGGCTGCCATGAAACCGGCTGTGTGATAGCCCATCCCATTTAACCCCTTGAAACCTCAGTATCTTTATCTAGATAAAGACAGGTCTGGGATTAAAATGTATGCTAGATCCCTCACCAATTGAAACCTCATGGCAGGTTTCAGAAAGACATCTTCTGTGTCTAGAAGGAAGAGTTGGACTTTGCAGCCATTTTACTCTGACTTCCTCCTCAAATCTGTGGCAAACAATCTGTCACAACCGAAAAAAGCCCTGGAAAGTTCATTGAAATGTGGACAACTTACAGAAATGCAATTTCAGTGCTTCCTTTTAACTGCTGGGTATAATCATGGCATAGCTACCTACAGTTCTTTGGTCTAAAAAAAAAAAAAAAAAAAAAAAAGCTTATAAACCAGGAGATGGGATGAGACATTTATAAGCCCAGCAAACCACCCTTTTTCTTTAAATTGCACCAACTGTCTTATGGGAAAATCCTACCTCGTTTTTCCCCTCCAGAATGTGACTCAAAATGATTGAAGAAAAAAAAAAAAAAGTGAGAGTGCAACAATGGAGAGAATATCCTGCAATCTTTCAATATCCTCTGTACATTTTCTGCCTATTCTTGCAGTTTGAGATCACAGGATTCTTGACAACCTAACAGCACCGCATGCCAATAAAGTCGAGGCTGCCTTTTTGTTTGATGCTGCTCAGAACATGCAATTATCCCAAGGGCAGGTTGCAGCTAAACATTTTCATGTACCCCAGCCCTTTCTGCCCCAAGAGAAACTACGACAGACCTCTCAGTTTCAGTTCTTCACAAAGGTCTGGGATTTGCAAGGATTGGAGCCTTTACGTTTCAGAATGCTCATTGTTGTCAATCCTGTGTGGGGGAGGGTTTCTGGCTCTTTAATAATGATCATTTTGCTTCCAATACTTGTTTGGATGAAAGACCCAGGCATTTCCTTGGTGTCCCACCTCCATTACCATTCAGACATTCTTTTAGAGCTTTTGTTCATCTTTTCGAGTTGAAGGGATCTGTGATCAAATTCTCAGGCTCCACATAGAGAGCACTCTAGGGTGTTCAGATGGCACTCTCTGGCTTGTTCCTTCCATTCTTACGCTGTCTCTCCCCCGCCCCCACCCCCACCCCATGCTCTGCATAGTGTTAAAAATGGTAAGAGAATTTATAAGAGTTCAGGCAGAATTTGAAGGGAAAACAGAACAGCCCTTTGGGAGTGAAGGTATGGGTTCATTATGTCAGTAGCATCGAGACCTATATCCCTTATGTGCACCCACTGCCCATGCAGAACTCGCCCCATGCAGCTCTCTTTTGAGATTTATGGGCAATAATGAAGGAGAGGTGTCACCCTGCCTCAGTTCATAAGAACCACCTTCCTTTCTTTCCTTCCTTTCCCCAACAGGGAACTAAAGTCCTTTGCCAGGGCTGCTTCTCTGGCAGGCTCTGACTTTAAAAGTATAGTGAAAGGAAGAACAATGACTAAGGTTGGGGGGCCCGTCTAGGAGCCTGAGGGATAAAATCAAAAGATTTCAGCATAACCTTTGTGCCATCATGTCTTACCCGTGTGATCCTGAACAAGGATCGCTTAGAAGTTACGGTTTCTTATATATCCAGGGGGATATCAATGCCTTCCAAGCTCACCTCATGAGATGTTTCAGGAATCAAATACAACGATGTGTGCGAAAGTGCCATATGAAGTGCAGCAAAAATGTTCACTGTCATGACTGATTGAGCAGCTAATGATTTCACTGCTGACTCTCATGAATTGCAGACAATGTGCTGAAGACCATGCTAAGTTCGTTAAGGACGTGGACTAATTTTCACAACCCTCTGAAGTTTGTATTCTCCTGTATCCATTTCACTGATGAGACGGAGAAAGTGAAACCTAGAATGGTTATTCTATGCAAAGTGGCACAGTTATTCACATCAGAGTGAGGCGCCGGCTCTTTGAAGCAAGTCTGTGTGATGCTAATGTCAGCCCTCACGGACAAAATCTCCACAGTATTTCTTGTAGGCGGGTGTACTTCTGATTTGCCGAGCTTACTCTTCTCCACCTGCAGCCTGTGCAAGGATGTGCAGGTCTGGTTTTCTCTTAGCCCCCATTCCCTGACCACAGGATCCAAACCCTGCCCATCATCCCCAGAGTTAAGAGGACTGGGAAGAGCAAATGGCAAAACCCAGAGTCATGGCCAATGCAACATACATGTTTTGCATATAAAATGTATTCTTTGGAACCGTAACCAGAGCTTGCAAAAGAACAGGGTGTCAGAGTGCAAATTCATCCTAGAAGTTTTGTTTCTGAACTCATAAGCGCTGAGGTTTGTACTGGATCTAGGAAATGTAAAATAAAAGCACAGCATCCAATCTCAGCTTGTCATGTCTCAGTCTAATGTGTGAACAAGCAAGTACACAGAGGGTTAGAGTTGGGAACAATGACTTCTAAGTGAGAGATTGAGTGTGCTCTGGGACGTATAGGACAGGCAACTAACTAGAAGTGTGGAAGAGACTTCTGGGAGGGAGGCTTGGGTGAAGGTGACCAGGGACTTAAGTCATAAAGAAGCTTTGCCAACCTACAATAAAATACAGTTCTTCCTCCCACCTCAGCATCCCTGCTGGCAATCACCCTGTGCTTCCATTCTTCACTTATCCGAATCTTACCCTGAATTTTCCCTTAGCCACAATTTAGCTATAAAAAAAATCTTAAATCTAAGTATTTCCTTCTCTACTATTTTCCTTAAGACTTGATTTACCTAAAAAACTGGCATTCCCCTTATTGCTGGAGATGAACTCACATGAAATTGTTTTTTCATCTTTGAAAATCAGCTGAGGGTAGCTTAAAGGTCTTGACAAGTTATAGAAGTACCATAATCGCTTCTCTTGGCCGAATACGATTTTGGACACTAGATTTGTGGAGACCATTGTTTGAATATTGCTGGACAGGGGAATATTGGGGTACATATTTGGCTGGTGGGGCCAATGGGTAGGAGATGATAGCTTTGCTTACATGCCCTTTTATGACAATGGGCCCTAAGGAGACATGAAAGAACCAACAGCTGTGTCTTCAGGGGGGTACCTGCCACCAAGACCACCGGCTTGGGGACCTTTTTTCCAGAAGTCAATAAGATCATAGCCCTTGCTGAGTGGTCTGGACTTAAATATTAAAAAGAAGAAAAATAACAAATATTTGAAATCTGAAAAACCTCAATGACTTTTCAAGCAATCTTAATGCAAAAGAAAATATGTTTTGCTAATAATATTCTGTGGCTTGTGATTGCCTGACTGAGCCTGAAGCACAGTTAATAGGGTTTATTGGTTAAGAAATGGGAGGGGGGGAGGGGTTAGTTACACTTCCAGGCTTTGACTCTTCATGGCTACTTATTAGCAGTTTACAATTTCTGAGTCTCAGTCTCCTCACCTACAAGAAGGAGGGAAGCAGTAATGGTCTCTTATGGGTGTTGAGGGGAGGAAGTGAGATAAGGCGGTAATTGGACCTGGAATGCTGCTGCCGTTGCATGGAGTTCTTGGGGTTCTGTGCAGCCGGGCTTTCACTTTGCAGAGAGGGTCTGGGGTGCTGCTGTGTGCAATGGTCGTCTTAGATTCAGCAGGTGGAGGAGAAAGAGCGAGGTTCATGTGGGGTCAACCTAATTTCTGGATGAGGGAGGAACTGGAGAGGGCCAGTCTGTTGGAGGGAGGTCAGGGCCAGTATGTCAAAAGGTCCTGGGGACCAAGTCCCATGATTTCCGCCTCAGGCTTTCTGGGAAGGACTCATGAATGGAGACGGATGAAGAAGACACATGGAGTTGAAAACCTCCTGACCCATTTGTGCTTGTCTAAGAGGCATCCTCTCTCCCGGGGGGCCCTGCACCATACTTTTCAAGGCTTTGTTGCATTTCTAACACGGATGCTGAAAGATTTGTTCCTTATATTTCCTCAAATCTAATTTAGAACTTCAAGGAGATTCAGTTACACTTTCAGAAGTAGGGAAATGAAACATTCGATGTTCTGCCAACAGACTCTCCTCCTGCTCAGCCACCTTTTCATTGCCATTTTATACTCATACTTGGCTGGGGCACAATAAGGCAGTTTAACTCCATTGAGATGTTTCTAAAGAGGGAAAAACCCCCACTATCTCTAAAGCTATCTGTCTTAGGACCTGTCAAGACAATCCCTATTACAAATAGTAAAATGCAATCATGTATTTTACATGTATTAGAATTTGGTACACACAAGCAACTTAGGGGACTCTCCAGAGAAGTCTGCTGAGTGAAAAAGAAGTCAATCCTAAAAGGTTACACATTGGATGAGTCTTGAAAAGGCAAAATTACAGAAATGGAGTAGAGATTGTCAGAGATTAAGGATGAGGTGGAAATGGGAGGGACAGGGGTGTGACAACAAAAGAGCAACAGGAGAGATCGAGGTGAGAGTGGAATGTTCTGTATCTTGGCTGTGATGACCTTGATGTTATGGTTGTGCTATTCTGCGAGAGTTTTACAAGATGTTAGCACTGTGGACTGACTGGGTAAAGAGCTAATGGGACCTCTTCCTATTATTTCTTACAATTACATGTGAACCTTTACTTACTTAAAAAGTAAGAATCTAATTGAAAAAAACTCAACCTCAATGGATTTACCATTCATTTAAAGATTTCTACTTGTCCTTTTAAAATTGAGTTTATTGGGATGACATTGGTGAATAAAATGATACAGGTTTAAGGCATCCGATTCTATAACACATCATCTGTGTATTGTATTGTGTTCACCACCTCAAGTCAAGTGTCCTTCCAACACCACTGAGGCCCCCTTTACCCTCTTCTACCTCTCCCTTTCACCACACATTGTCTATGTCTGTGAGTTGTTGGTGTTTTTTTTCTTAATCCCTGCACCTTTTTCAGCCAGCCCTGCAATTAAGTGTTTATGGCTCAGCTTGGGATTCAAGGTTTCCATGATCTTGCCCCTAACTGCCTGTTCAGCTTTATATCTCAAAAAAGCCAGATCTTCACTGTTGACATTATACACCTAGGCCAGTGGTTGGCAAACCCATTAGGCAACAGAGCCAAATATCAACAGTACAACGACTGAAATTTCTTTTGAGAGCCAAATTTTTTAAACTTAAACTTCTAATGCCACTTCTTCAAAATAGACTCGCCCAGGCCGTGGTATTTTGTGGAAGAGCCACACTCAAGGGGCCAAAGAGCCACATGTGGCTCGCGAGCCGCGGTTTGCCGACCACTGACCTAGGGCGTTCACAGTTTTACTCCTCATTTCCAGGCCAGAACATCGTTCCTGCTTCATCTGCACTTGCTCAGATCCTACTCTGTGTCAGGCCAATGCTTCCCCCTTCATGAAAGCCACTCCAGGGAGCAACTCTTTTCCTCCCTCCAAACAGCTCTAGATTTTGCTGCTGTTAATCTTCCTCAGACCGTGTATATTCTATCTTTTATTTCCTAATTTTGGGTATATTTCTCATCTCTTCTATTAGATTTAAACAGGGTGAAAGTAAGATCTTTCATTTTTATACGAAGCAAATAACCTCTGTAAGGCGCAGAACAAAGGACTTAATACTCATCACCTCTTTGGCAGTTCCTGGTATTTTGTACACAGTAGACTTCTGATAACTGTTATGTAAATAAATATAATGAGTTTTAATTTTTGTGGCTAAATTATGACACTCTGCTTTGTAAGTGATTGTAACTAATTTGTATTATTTGAAGGCTTATTAAAAAAATAACTACCACTTAAAAGCCTTTTCTTTTTTAGATAAAAATGAACAAATTCCAATTAAAAAATATACAACCAATAGTAGCAGTGGCCGTTATATAATTTCCCTTTCTTTAGATAAAAGAAAAAAATGTAATAAAGTACAACAGTGGGTGTGACATATTTCATGAAATATCGATCCAACATCTACAGTGCCACCGGGGTCACAAACAGAGACACTGAAGCAGCAGTCAGGACACGGGAGGCTTAGGAAAACTCTGCCAGTGCTAATTGAGTGGCCTTTCACGCGTCTTGATTTCTTCATGCCACCGAAATGAGGTTACCGGGCTAGAAGCACACTGGCTCTGACATTTTGTGGTTACATGAGTGTGGAATGACTGAACATTGAGCACAAAAGGCTAAGCCATGTGCTTTTAAGTTCACTAATCCTCCCCATTGAATTCATGTGGGCTGAGCCTGAATCAGTCACTGGGTGACCCATGTCATTGTGGGCTCCTGTGCTGCATTTGAAACCGGCCTTTTCTGTTTGTTGTTCACTTGGTTCCGCTGTCCCTGACGATTAGCTTAAAGAGTAATCACGATGATTGGCAACTCAGCGGTGAATGGCAGTTGAGTTCATTTAATTAGAAGTAACTCCACTTTGGTGTTAAATGTATTTAAATTTCTAACCTCAACTCTAAGTGGAGTTTTTTGCTCTTGTTCTTCTCTGGCCTCTTCTTGCTTTGAAGGTAAATTTCAATCTTTACTGAAGGAAATTATTATTTTTTTAATGATGGAAGGAGGGATGGACAAATCACTATTATGAAATCCTAACGGAGATTAACCTAACAGCTAGGGCACTGAAAGAATGAGAAAAGGAACACACAGAAGATACAAAGTCAATGTTATGAGAAAGATACTTTCTTTGGAGTCTAAAGAAGCTTTAACATTTTTTATTTTGTGTGTGGATATTGTTATTATTAATGACAAGACATTCATCCCTAGATTATTAACATGTATTAGGCACTTGTTATATCTTAGGAATCCTACTAAGCATGTTATAAAGACACTATTTCACTTAAGAGAATAACCCAATTAGGAAAATACATACTGTTGTTAATTCCTTTTTACAGATGAAGAAAATGGAATTTAGGAAGGTTGTATATGTTGGCTCAAATCCCAGGGCCAGTCACTGCAGAGCAGGAATTTGAAACCAGATTGCTGGGTCCTAGGGGCCCATGTGATTTTGTAGAACATTATATTGCTTCCCAAATACCAATAGCCACCATTCTGGTGAAGTGTTGCTAAAAGAGAAAGGTGTAGTAGTTGACCTAATATCAGTGAAAGGTGGAAACATAATTTAGCACCTCACTCCAAAGGTCAAGGTCTTTCTACTACAATTGTACTTTGAAAGGAAAGTCATTTAAAATGTTTCCATGTGGCTAAGGGATTTGTAACTAATTAAAATCAAGGTGCCTTCCCAGACATCATCAGAATGTAGGCCACCAGTTATTAAGGAAGAATGTTTAAAGAAATAATCTAGGAAGTAAAATTTTAAAAAAGGCAATATTGTGATAATAGATGGAACAAGCACTAACATCCTCAAGGGAACATATAGCTTTTCTTCAAAATTGTACAAGGGAGAAAACATATTTTTCAGCATATCTAAACAGTCTTGTCTGTTTATTATGGCAGATGGTAATTAATAATTAAATCTTAAAATGAAGTATTCTGTAAAATCATTCAACACCCTTTTCTCTGTTAACTCGGTAACTCTGTGAGTTTTGTGTCCTCTAAGTCTCTCCAGTCTAAGGCAGTACTAACCAACCTGACTATATATTAAGTGTGTTCATGGGTTATAATGCCATTATAAAAGACTAGCAAGACAAAAGGAAGCCATGATAAGTAAATGCAATGCATGATCCTAGATTAACCCTTTGTAGTCGCTTGCTTTTTTCTCGATTCCTTTATTCTACTCGGGATTTAATTTTTTAAATACCCCAGATTTTACAAAGTGCGGCAGTAGAATAAAAAACTGGAGTTTCTTTTCATACAAACTTATTTATTTGGATTTTTTTATATTTCAAATTATTGATACATTCAAAGAGTAATTATAATCTCTATAATTTTTCATGGTGTGATATTTTTTGAAACATTCGACATACGAGCTGCTGATGCTAACCGTGTCGAGTCACACTCGACATCCGAGTGCAAAAGGTTAAGTTTCAGATAATGGGGGGAAATGGCATAAAGGACATTAGTGGGACAATTAGAGAAAACTATATGTGGATTGTGTATTAGATATCAGTATTTTGTCAATGTTAAAGTTCTTCAATTAGATAATCATACTGTTGTTTTGTGAAAATATTATCTTGTTCCTATAAAAAGATATAGAAGTGTTTCGGGGTAAAGATACATGAAGTCCAACAGTTATTCTCAAAAGTTTGTCTCAAGAAAAAAAAATCAATATAAAGAATGGGAGGGATAAAGTCAATATGGGAAAATGTTAGAAATTAGTGAATAAAAGATATGGGGGGGTTCTTTGCATTGCTAGAGCAGCTCCAAATTTTTTAAATTATTTTAAAATAAAAAGTTTTTTTTAATCAGTTAACAAACTAAATAAACTGTGTATTTTCATATTTAGCATATTTTTCTAGGCATGAGGAACATTTAAACATGGACTTGACAAAAAACCAACAAACTGAAATCCTAAAATTCTCTAGGAATCACTGCAGGATAGCACTATGTTCATAGAATAGCATGGTTTCTCTGAACATTTCTAAAAACCTCAGATGTTCATTTCTTTAAAAAACGAAATGCTTATGAAACTAATCACCACTTGGCACTAAAGTAAATGTGCAGAAAACATTACTCTAACTTTGGCATAGATATTTTACTGGGCAATGAAGTTGACTTTCCAGAGATTTTGGAATTATCCTAACATTTATGGATGTGGCTATTTTTCCCTGGGATAAACAACTATCTGGAATTTAAGGGCCAGTTTATAGACATGATCTAGAGCAATCTTCAGTCTCCACCAAGAATTCTGTAGCTTTGTCTTCAGAGAGAGAGAAATGCCATCTCTACCGAATGTCAGAGTGATGAGGGAGCTAATCGCCCACATTTGTGCCTTCATTCAGGATGACATCTTCCTGAATAGCACAGTCCCAGCATGTCACAAGAGTAAGCTTCCATGCCCTTCTGGCAGTCCCTGAATTTTGGTGTGCACAGAATTTAGCTATCATATCCATTTCTCCTTAATTTTTGAAAAAAAAAATTATTTTTCATTGAATTTATTGGGGTGACATTGGTTAATAAAATTTTATAGATTTAAGGTGTACAATTCAATAATGCACATCTGTACATAGTTCTTAATTTTGGATATTAACACCTTATCAGATGTATCATTGGTGAGTATGTTCTCCCATTTAGTGGGTTGTTGTTTCATTTTGTGGATGGTTTCCTTGCTGTGCAAAAACTTCTTACTTTAATGTAGTCCCATTTGTTTATTTTTTTCTCTTGTTTCCCTTGCTCGAGGAGATATAGCAGAGAAAATAGCACTACTAGAAATGTTGAGATTTTACTGCCTATGTTTTCCTCTAGGATTTTTCCTCTAGGATTTTTATGGTGTCAAGTCTAACATCTGGTTTCATTTCTTTTTTTTTTGCACATATCTGTTCAACATTCCCAACACCATTTATTGAATCAACTATCTTTACCCCATTGTATGCTCTTGCCTCCTTTGTCAAATATTAATTGACCATAAAGTTGTTGGTTTATTTCTGGTCTCTCCATTCTCTTCCATTGATCTCTATGCGTGTTTTTAGGCTAGTACCATGCTGTTTTGATGACTGTGGCCTTGTAGTATAATTTGAAATCAGGTAATGTCATTTCTCCAACTTTGTTCTTGTTTCTTAAGATTGCTGTGGCTATTTTGGGTCTTTTGTGGTTTTATATAAATACTAGAGGCCCGGTGCATGAAATTCATGCACGGAGGGGTGTTGTCCCTCAGCCCAGCCTGTACCCTTGCCAATCTGGGACCCCTCGAGGGATGTCCGACTGCCCGTTTAGGCCCAATCCCGGTGGGTCGGGCAGTCGGACATCCCTCTCACAATCCAGGACTGCTGGCTCCCAACTGCTTGCCTGCCTGCCTTCCTGATTGCCCCTAACCTGCTTCTGCCTGCCAGCCTGATCACCCCCTAACCACTCGGCTGCCAGCCTGTTTGCCCCCAACTTCCCTCCTTTGCCGGCCTGGTTACCCCTAACTGCCCTCTCCTGCAGGGTTGATCACCTCCAACTGCCCTCCCTTGCAGGCCTGGTCCTTCTCAACTGCCCTCCCTTGCAGGCCGGGTGCCTCCCAACTGCCCTCTCCTGCTGGCCATCTTGTGGTGGCCATCTTGTGTCCACATGGGGGCAGGATCTTTGACCACATGGGGGCAGCTATATTGTGTGTTGCAGTGATGATCAATCTGCATAGTACTCTTTTATTAGATAGGATAGAGGCCTGGTACAGGGGTGGGGGCCAGCTGGTTTGCCCTGAAGGGTGTCCCTGATCAGGGTGGGGTTCCCTTGGGGCGTGGGTCGGCCTGAGTGAGGGGCCTGTGGTGGTTTGCAGGTGGCAGCCACACCCCCTGGCAACGCAAGTGGAGGCCCTGGTATCTGGAATTTATTTTCCTTCTACAATTGAAACTTTGTAGCCTGGAGCAGAGCCAAGCCTGGGGCTCCCTCCGAGGCCTGAAGCCATTTGTTTTGGGGTTATAATTGAAACTTTGTTGCCTTAAGCGGGTGGGCCCGGCCAGGGTGTTCGGAAAGCTTTGCTTCCCCTGTTGCCGGCGGCAATCCTGGCCTGCTCTCTCAAGCTCCATTCTGCCGCCATTTGTTTGAATTTGTTTACCTTCTATAATTGAAACTTTGTAGCTTGAGTGGAGGCTTAGGCCTGCAACGGCTGGCAGAAAGATTGGCTTCCTCTGTTACCTAGGAAACCTTACTCTCTGTGGCTGTAGCCATCTTGGTTTGGGTTAATTTGCATACTCGCTCTGATTGGATGGTGGGCGTGGCTTGTGGGTGTGTCGGAGGTATGGTCAATTTGCATATTTGTCTATTATTAGATAGGATTTTGCATATTCTAGTTCTGTGAAATGCGCCACTGGTATCTTGATAGGAATTGCATTGATTCTATAGAGTGCTTTGGGTACTGTTAATTTTAATAATGTTAATTTTTCCTATTCATAAACACAGTATATGCTTCCATATATTTTCATCTTCTTCAATTTCTTTCTTCAGTGTCTTATAATTTTCTGAGTACAGGTCTTTTGAATCCCTGGTTAAATTTAATTCCTAGGCATTTCATTTCATTTTATTTATTTGTTGTTGTTAATCCTTACCTGAGGCTATTGCGCCCCCCCCCCCCCCCACACCACACACACACACACACACACACACACACACACACACACTGCTTTTTAGAGAGACTGTAAGGGAGGGAGGGATGAGGATAGATAGATAGATAGATAGGGAAATATTAATGTAAGAATCACATCGATTGGTTGCCTCCTGCATGCACCCTTATCGTGGCCAGGGATTGAACCCACAACTCAGGTATGTGCCTTTGACCAAAAATCAAACCCATGACCCTTAGGTGTGCCGATGCTCTAATCGCTGAACAACACCAGCCAGGACAGTATTTTATTTTTTTGATTCGATTGTAAATGGGATTGTTTTCTTAGTTTCCCTTTCTGATAGTTCATTATTGATGTAGAGAAATGTCATTGATTTCTGGGTGTTAATTTTATATCCTGCTACATTGCCAAATTCATTTATCAGTTCTAGTAGTTTTTTTTGTTGTTGTTGTTTTTTGTGGTAGAATCTTTAGGGTTTTCTATATACAGTATCATGTCATCTACAAGCAATGACAATTTTACTTCCTCTCCAATTTGGATGCCTTTTACTTTTTCTTCTTGCCTGATTCCTGTGGCGAGGACTTCCAGTACTATGGTGAAGAAGTGTGGTGAAAGAGGAAATCTCTGTCTTGTTCCTGATCTTAAGGGAAACACTTGTAGTTTTTGTCCATTGAGTATGATGTTGGCTGTGGGTTTGTCATATATGGCATTTATTATATTGAGTATGTTCCCTCTATTTCCACATTGCTGAGAGTTTTTATCATAAATGAGTGCTAGATTTTATCAAATGCTTTTTCTGTATCTATTGAGAATGCTCATATTATTTTTTATTCTTTATTTTGTTCATGTGGTATATTACATTTATTGATTGCAAATATTTTACCAACCTTGCATCCCCAGGATAAATCCCACTTGATCATGTTGTCTGATCTTTTTAATATATTGCTGGATCTGGTTTGGTAATATTATATTGAGGATTTTAGCATCTATGTTCATCAGGGATATTGGCCTATAATGTTCTTTCTTTATAGTGTCTTTATCTGGTTTTGGGATTAGGATAATGCTGGTCTCATAAAATGAGCTTGGGAATCTTCCCTCTTGAATTTTTTTGAATAGTTTTAGAAGGATAGGTGTTAGTTCTTTGAATTTTTGGTGAAATTCTCCTATGAGCCATGTGATCTAGGTCTTTTGTTCATTGGGAATATTTTTATTACTGCTTTGATTTCATTAGTTGTAATCTGTCTATTCAGATTTTCTCATTCTTCCTGATTCAGTTTTTGAAGATTATATGCTCCTAGAAATTTGTTCATTTTGTCCAGATTGTTCAATTTGTGGGCATATAGTTGCTCAAAATATTTTCATGCAATCCTTTGTATTTCTTTGGTGTCCTATTTCTCCTTGGCTGTTTTAAAATAAATCTAGAAGCATGTATCCTAAAACACAGGAAGGGGAGAAAGGACATTGGACATTTAAGAATCCATGTCTAAGTCCTGAATTAGCCTCTTTTAAAGAAAATACATTTTTTATTGATTCCAGAGAGAGGAAAAGAGAGGGAGAGAGAGAAACATCAATGTGAGAGAGAATAATTGATTGACTGACTCCTGCACCGCCCCCACTGGGGATTGAGCCTGCAACCTGGACATGTGCCCTGACCTCCTGGTTCATGGGTTGTTGCTCAACTGACTGAGCCACACGGCTGGGCTGATTGCCTCTTAATAAACAATTACTCCAAGTTCAGTGACAGTCTGATATTCCTGAAAATAAAAAATGCTTTTTACCATGTGGATATTGAGGACAATATATATATTTGTATTTTCTGTAGCACATGGACTAATAAGATACCTTTTATCTTTTTTAAGGTTTTAATAATTATTGCTAGTGTGGCTTTATAAATGGGAAAAAAGGAATACAAATAATGTCTGCAGGCTCAGAATAAGCCAATATGAAACAGATATTTTCTGTTTAATCCTGTAATGTCTTATTTATACAGTGAAGGTTAACTTTTCAAATATTTAAACTTGCTTCTGGCTTTTGTCTTGTTCTGTGTTCAGCCCTCTTTGTTATACATTTTAAAAAATGTTCTGGTGTGATTAACTTGTCTGCCTATTAATTTATGCATGGTTTTAAACAGATCTTTTAAAAATGTAGACACTGTCTGGTTTTCAGAAAACACAACCATCCTCTGTATTTGGATATTTTCCCCTCTCAATGTCCGAAGATCGTTCAGGTCTCCCTAAGACTCTGATTCCTCCAGTTTTCAAAATGGTAATTATGTCCCAAAATTTACAGATAGTCAAGATTGCAAATCTTATAGGTCCACACAATTTTGAGAAATTTTGTATTCAGAGTTGAAATTACTTTAGGACTAGAAGCTAATGAATTTTATTCATTCACACATTGGTGCACTCTACTGAGGCAGCTATTATAATGTCCAAGTAATAGTGTCCCTGAAGTACCTATTAATGTTAAAATGATAAACTTAATTATTTACATAATGTTATCCTAAAGGTTACTAGGCTTGAGTTTTAAGCTGTTGAACTAAGAATATTTTAGAATATGCACAACAATACACCAAAAATTAACTTATTTTGTTTCTTACATGGGAGCATATGCAGAAGCTCTTTATATGAGAGAATAAATATGTAAGTATGGTCCAGTTAGTTTTATACAGAGGATGTTATTTCTGCTGCTCCTCCTTGGTCCCCAGATATCTCCTCAGAACACACACAACACTTGTTGCATAGAACAGCATCTTCCAGCATGGGTTTCTTAGTGTTAATTGGTGTTAAATGAGGGTAGGGTGAAGGCAAGTTCTCTGGTTAAATAAATTTTGGGGAAAATGTATTAGTTCTTTAGGGCTTTTCAGAACCTGGAATATGCCAATGTTCCATTTGAAACTCTAAGAGGGGAAAATATTACACATGTTTATAGAATTTTTCAAAAAAATTTTTCCAATGGAACCTGTCTTGAGAGACTATGTTGTGGGACCTATTTCCCCCTTTTTCACTACAAATCAATGATCAATTAAGGTTCATATCCAGTCAAATTTTCTTCATAAGGCCATTCTCAATTCCTGCAGTTAGAGCTCATTGCTACCCCTTGGGCACATTACAGCACTCTCATGGTTCTTAGAATTCTCATTTCCATTATAAGCTCCATTCATTTTCTTTTTCCTCTTCCTCCCTCCCTCTTTCTCTCTTTCCCTCTCTCCCTCTCTCCCTTCCTTTTTTATGGTATTTTATGGTATTTTTGTTCTCCACTAAATTGAGATCATGGACCATCCACTATTCATCTGTTTTCTATAACACCTAACATAGAATTCTATGTGTTTTAATCGCATAACTTTGTAGGAACTCAATAAATGCTTGCTGAAGGATTGGGACCATCTATCGCAAATATTTGCTATTAATTTCAACAATTCCTCTGGAAAATGTTTCTTTATCCATTTGAGATTAAGTAGATTAGACTTTTATTTTTAAATGCATCTTTATGCTAAAATTTACACTGATTTAGAGTGACAGGGAGAATAATTCACCATAACCAAGACTTCAATTTAAAAAAATTCAAACTTAACCAGAATCATGCAAGATTGTTTTTATTAAGCTCTGTGATTAGATTACAGCTAAGTATTTCAGGGATTACTTCATTTGAGAAGAAGACATGACATTGTTGGAAAAATTTCAACAAAATCTAAGGACTTCACAACTACTGGGAACAGAGTACCTCTACCCTACAGTTAACAGGCACGTTAAGTACTTCAAGGGGCTGTTAATGGGAAGAAGCTAAGTGACAACTGGTCCTCTTCTATACATTGATTATCCTGGACAAGTAGCTACAAAGAAAAGCATATGACTATGATGGAGCTAGAGATATCTTGCATCTAAATCCATCCTTTTTATTACAGACAGGACTTGGAGGTCACATGTCAGAGGCAAATGGTTCAGGATAAGCTACACGTAAGTATTCTATGTGTCATATCAATGCTAATATGATTAGCTTGTTTTTTTTTTTTTTAAAAAAAGTCAAGAAAACAACATTTTTGTATTTAAAACCCACCATAATATATTAGTGACAGCATGAGATGCTTAGCCATTGAGGATTCTTCTCTCTTTCCATGAAGTTTCTTTACGAGTTCTTCTGAGAAATTTTCATTGTGACTGTCTTAACCTCTGTGTATTCATGGAGACCATATTCTCCCCTAGAAAGAGTCGGGGGGAAAACCCACAGAATTTAGCACAGCACTACAAAATGTAACATAGTCCATGATTTGGTTCCTGCTTATCTGGCTAGGAACAATGGAAGATATTTTCTGTGTACAGAAGCATTTCAAATAGCAGCTAGCTAACCGTAAGATATGTGGCCTTACATAAATCTCCTTGTGGGGAAACTTTCAAACAATTTTTTTTTTTTTGCATTTTCAATGAACATGTATACTCGGTTGATTTTCACAGAAATTGTCAATTTTTGACATTGTTCTACTTATCCATAAAAGAGCTCACCACACACACACAAAAATCCTAGGTTAGGTTAAAATAAATAAGACACAGTACAAGAGGAGAAATAGTAATATACAGGGTGGGACAAAAGTGGGTTTACAGTTCATATGGAAAATAATGAAATAAAAAATACTAGAATAAACTGTTTCATGTACTCACAACTGTAAACCTACTTTTGCCTCACCCTGTATAATCCATTTGAACAGTACAGAAAGATTACTAAATTCAAGTATAGCTTAGCTTAGTTATTCACCACATGTGATTGGCCCAGATGAGGGGGTTAAAAATGATCATGATTCCATCTTCATTCTAACATGCTCTATTGAGAGGGCTTGAAACAAAGTATTTTCTGGCTATAGTTTTAATAATATCTTTTGATTATTAATAGGTAAAAATAAAAAAAATATCTGACCTATTGTTAGAGGTTTTTCTTTCTTTTTTGTTTATCTATTTTGTTTTTACAAAGCGGAGAGGGTTCATTGGCCTAAATTCAGGCCTTTTGGACTTTTTATGGTTGCTGGGTTTTTCTAGTCATCCAGCCCCTCCCATTTTTTTTTTTTTTTTTAACTCTTAAGTACA
The DNA here is from genome assembly GCF_027574615.1 of Eptesicus fuscus. Taxonomy (NCBI): domain Eukaryota; kingdom Metazoa; phylum Chordata; class Mammalia; order Chiroptera; family Vespertilionidae; genus Eptesicus; species Eptesicus fuscus. Next base: position 38,089,270 of record NC_072487.1, read on the forward strand.
ACCCAAATGATCAGGAATTAACCTGAGTCAATCAATTGGGACCTGGTATGTTATCAGGTTTATCAAGACCTTCTACCAGTTTTCAAAACTGACTATGATTTGTCCTTTGTTAAATAGATGACTAAAAAAGATTAGGCTAAGTTATTCTCTGTATTGTTTTGATCAGAGCATTAAATTACATGCACCTACAAGTGACTCTTAGAATCATATCACAATGCACATGTAGGCGTACAGAGGAAAAAGATCTTGATCCTTTTCTACCCCTCCCTTCTAGCGATGTAGGCAGGTATGTAGAAGGCATCTTTTTCTCCTGGGTAACCTAATCCTCTTACACTGATTATTTTCTTGGGCCATTAAGCTTCAGAAAATGCCTTCTAAAAGCTTCAGTGAGCATGCTCTTCAAAGTAATTAAAGGGTTTAGCCTCAGTTGTCTGAAACCCATTAAAGGATAGCATTTTATCACACAAAGTTAGAGAAATTAATCCATGATTTTTGCCAATAGACTTTCCATTGTATTTTGGAAATACAATGGAAATACAGGACACTCGAAACTGTCAGGACAGTATTGTGATTATTGTCATACTCAGGTTGAAGTAACTCCTGCTCCTTAATATATCTATGCATATACTATGTCTATATATAACACAAAAACATCTCTTTAGTGGGTGACTAGTTCTGTGCTTCTGAAGGCTTCAATATACCGATAACCGGGGACCTGACTGAATGCTGGTCTGTGTCAGTAGGTCTGGAGAGGCCTGAGACTCTGCATTTCCAATAGACTTTCAGGTGATCCCCATATAGTCACAAGCTGCATCTGTTTTTCCCTCTGGACTGAGAAATGAGCCAGATACTAATCAAGTAAGGAGGAAATGTTTGCTGAGCTGACTTAGCAAATATAATCAAGCAAAACAAAATTCATGTGAGCTCTCTCTGTAAGCTCAGTAGTTTATAAAATTTTCATGCTCCCCTTTTCCAAAAGGGACAGGAGGAAAGACATCTCTTGTGAGGTGCTCAGAGCCAATGAAATTTGAAATGGCAGTTAAGTCTCAACTTAGCTTAACTTAAGTATCAATGAATGCAATTACACAAAGAGGGGAATTTCTGCCATTTAATGAATTCCAGTGCCAGCACCACGATCTGGAGTCCAATAAAGGTTCGGGCACTCAGCATCACCCCACATTGGAGTCTACATACCACTAGTTTTAGGCCTTTAAGGACTCTGTTCCCACTTGATGAATTCTGCCTTTCAATCACTGAAGATAAATTATAATTGGACTCTTAGGAGTTGTTTGAAGTGATCGCTTCAATAATTTTCTTTGATCATCTTGTAGAAAATGGCTTGTTTATTAAGGTTGCCAAATTTGGTTTCAGGTGGACATTAGTGGTAGCATCCTCAGCTAAAATTTTTGAAGTAATATTTACCATAAAACTTTTTCATTTGTATTTTAAAAATGAACATTATCTATGCCAGATTTTTAAGAAATTACTGAGGGTTCCTGTCTTTTCATCCCTTTCTTTCTCGATTTCCTTATGCCTTGACCAAATTGTATTAAAATTGACTTGTCCTTCAGAATAATCTAACCTTTGTTACAGCTTTTTGTACAAAGTAATTAGTTTTGCCAAGAGACTCTCTAATAATGGGTATTATAAAGAAAAAGAGGTCGGAAAGGCAGGCTGCATTTGCTGAGTCCCCACTTTGTGAGAATATCAGTGCGAGTGCATGAACATGCAGTAGGGCAGTAGGTCATTTTACTCTCACACTCATCTTAACAGGAATGTCCACATCTCCATATTAAATGGGAGAAAACAGAGGCTCAAAACTTGTACAACTTGGAGCAGGCTGCAAGGCTGGCAAACAGTGGCGTCAGAATTCAAATGTAAGTTGGTTAATCTACAATTATGTTTCCTTTACTATGCCATGCACTTTTTTACGGGTTGATCTTTTGCCACTCTCTACCTCCTCAACAACATTCTAAAGTTGTTCATGGCTTTTCACTGCCCCACTAATAAGATGGAATCAAATTCTCTTGAATTCAAAACTTCCTAATCCATGTCCTATTTTACTCTGGACTCATACTTCCCAACTCCGTAAATCCCCAGCAGCCAACCAACACTAGCCCCTCAACATGCCACATGTAACATTCTGTTCGGAACTGCCTCTTCGCCACTTACTGAGTTCCTACACTTGTTTCATCCCCTAGATCAGTGGTCGGCAAACCGCGGCTCGTGAGCCACATGCGGCTCTTTGGCCCCTTGAGTGTTCTAACGCCACTTCTTCAAAATAGACTTACAGCCCAGGCTGAAAACCGACTTCTGTGCATGGGCCATGAAGTTTCAATCGCACTGTACATGTGCGCCCGCACGTGGTATTTTGTGGAAGAGCCACACTCAAGGGGCCAAAGAGCCTCATGTGGCTCGCGAGCCGTGGTTTGCCGACCACTGCCCTAGATCAAGTCCTATCTTTCTTTTCTGAGATCTCTTATTCTATCAACTATCCTTAAGTTTTTACTGAATTTCTACTAGTTACAACCATAGAATCTTAAACATGTAAAAGAGCTCACAGACCTTCTATTTTCTCCCACTCCTATCCCACCACAAATGCTGTCCTCCTTAGACAGATTAAAGTTGTTCGATGCCAGAAATGTTATACTCTGGTAGTGCCCCAATGTTCTGTCCTTCAATAATACTGTGCTCTGCACTTTAACTGCTTTACCTCCATTAGGTATGGACTCCCAATCTACTACAATTCATTTCATAGTATATGTAGGCTATTTTGCACTATATATCTTGTTACACATTCCTCCTGCCACCACAATTACATGAAGGATGGGACATGGTATCATGTTTCTGGGACTCCCTGGTCCTTATATACATACAAGTACTTAATTAATGTACATTGAGAAGGAGGTGAATAATTTTATCATTTCCTTCTTTCACCAGCTCTCCAAAGACTGTTGGTTCTTTGTAATGTTGCTGACTTATTTAAATGACAAAGTACATGCATTCATGACCTTTAGACACTGAGACTCACTTTTACTTGTTATTATCAAATGGGCAGCTTTACTATATTTGATTCCATAAGGTTTGTATATGATGTCTTTTTTTCTTTAAGACTTTTTTAAAATTTATTGCTAAATATAAAAAAATTTTAAAAAATGAAGTGGTTAAATTGCTTGAACAAAAGTAAGCAAACATATTGCCATTTTCTATGTGTACATTTAAAAAGTCTATACTTGTCTACATATTGTTTAAAAAGCAATTGAAGGTTTCTAAATGCATTTTTATATATATTCTCAGTTTAATCATGACTATAAAACATGTTTTCCTTTGCCCTGGCTGGTGTTGCTCAGTGGTTAGAGAGCATCAGCCTGCACACTGTAGGGTCACTGGTTCGATTCCTGGCCCTACATAAAGTGAGTGTGGGAGGCAACCAACCAATATGTCTCTCTCACATCCATGTTTCTCCTTTCTCTCCCTCCTACTCTTTATTTAAAACACAAAATCCAATGAGTAAAATATCCTTACGCCTTGGGTGAGGATTAAGAAAAGAACAAAATCCTTAGTCAAATTTTATTTTCAATTTAGATTTTAGTACCAAGAAAAACTCATTCAGGTAATTTAAAATTTTGGAGTCTACATCAGTAATAGTTCAATATTGAAAAAAATTTTTAAAAACACATTTTTAGAGGGAGAAGAAAGGTGAGGGAGAGATAGAAACATCGATCTACTGAGGATCGAGCCTGCAATCCAGGCACGTGTCCTGACCAGGAATCGAACCTGTGACCTCTTGGTGCATGGGTTGACGTTCAACCACTGGGCCACACCGGCTGGGCTGAAAATTTTTTTAGATAAAGGCACCCAATCTACTTAAGAGGTATTTTCAAATAATTACAGTATTCTTATATTTGCACACTTCTTACAATCACCAATTTGTAGTTTCCAGCTTCTTTGTGGGAATGTTTTCAATAACCAAAGTTAGGTCCCCTATGAATAGTAGGAGTTTACTAAGTTATATTTCCCTTCTGCCATTACCTTTTTTGTACTTACTGGGTAAACCCAGCATTTAAAAAGCTATTTGGCAGTATGAATCTCCAGGAAAGAACAGAGTCAAGTTTTAATTTAAGTAGTAGTCTATGGATTAATTCCCTGGGAGTGACAACTATTTTTATCAAGATAAGTATCTTAATAGAAGGTTATGCTTACAGTTCTCGTCCATTTCCAGACATCTTGAATCCACCAAAGGGACACTGGGCAGACACCATGCTATAGCAATTCACCCTGGAGAGAAAGAAAAAAGTATATTATAGATCATAATGAACCAATGAAATAACCCCTAAATCTGGAATTTTAGAAATTCAGTGAGTTCTTTAAGAATTCCATTGATTTCAATATAATATATTCATTGCAATAAGTATAAGTCAGCAATTTTCATCTCAAGGCATACATAAATTATTAAAATTCTATGGTACACCAAAACAAATAGGTATAATTCACTCACACTGGATGGTTGTTGTGTTGGCTTTTTTTTTTGGTTTGTTTTTGTTTTTTTGACAATCTAAGGGAAAAGAGGTAAGTGCCCCAGACTAAATAGTAAGGTATTGCATGTTTTAAAAATTCTTGTGGCACACTGGTTGAAAATCACTGGTATATGTATATATACAGCCTAGAAACATATACAAGGGTACAACTCAGCATGTGGATAGCCATTTGGGTAGGACATATGTTCCTCAGAAGTTGTAGTTTGAATTATAAAAGATAGAATAGCTTGTATGCCATAGGACAAAGACTTGCTAGAGACTGGAGTTTGTTGGCTGGGTTACTGCTGAAACTCAATAAGCTTTATAATTCTCCTGAGTTATGTGCTTAACAGGCTACAGTCAATTTTCTTTTGCAATGACAATATGTATCATGTTACTCAGTTCACTTTTTTTCATTAATTGGTTCAATAACTGCTTAAACTAAGGCTTTGGCAGGAGTTGGATTTCATTATTAACTGTTTACTCCTTGCCATGTTTCTGAACAAATATAATTACAAAAACATGAGTGATTAGAACTAAAGAAAAAATTACGATAAAAGATCAAGAAAAGGGGAAAAGTGGGAATGTAGTTATGCAGGACATGAGCAAATTGTTTAGCTTTGAATTTCCTGGCAGTCAAAGTGAACAGTAAAATTTAATTATCTACATGACTCTCATTAAACTTAAGAGGAAAACAATATTACTTAAAGGAGGAACAATGTTCTTTTAAAACACTTTTCCTCTCTTTATGCCATTATGATAGGTAAACAATAGTGTGACTTCTAGGTAAATTGTATTATGCTTGGAAGAGTTTGGTTATTAATTGATCCTGAGATAATACTTAGACATTTTTTCAGTTACAGCATTTGCTATCCATTTTTCAGAGTTCTTATCCAGCCTCTCTTCCTGGAAGATAGTTCTTTAAATAAACTTACATTTTCAAAAGACAACTTGTCTCAGCTTCGTTTAATTATTCTTTCAACTGCAAAATTGAATCATTAATTTGAAATTATGGGTAAAATCTCCAAAACTCTGGAATTCAGTAATTATCTGGAAAACACCAAGCAGTGACTATTTCTGGGACAATGCCAGAACATCATTGTGTTTTAAGATATACAGTAATAAGAATTTAGTCACCTCCGTTTTAATAGTAAAGAAATTTCTGACTGGGGATTCCCACGCCACTGTGTAGAATGATGTCATAATAAGCTTCCCAATCAGACAGGCATATAACATTGTGTGATTTCAAAAACCTGAAACTTGGTCTTTTTAAAAAAGCATTGGAAATGAAACTATGTTAGTGCTAGTAAACAGAGAACTGAGGAATACTGAGTTAGAGAAAATGTAAGTTCAAAATGATCAGCCTTGCCAATTGATTCTTTTTAAGATTCCTTCTTGTTATAATGGGAGGTGCTATGCCCACAAACTCTGGTTTTGCCCCTCAGAACCTGAGTAATAGTGAGAAAGTTATCTAGCTTCTCTAAGCATGTTTTCCCCTCTATAAAAAGGTCATGGTTACATTTAATAGGGTTGTTTCAAGGTGTAAGATGATGTATAGAATTGTACTTTACATGGTGCTAGATACATAGTGTAAGTCTTTAGTAAATGGAGATAATTTACTCATAATAGCAATGATGAATTTTATTAATAAATGTATCATGGGATAATTCTACATTAGTCACTAGTCATTATAGAAAGAATCAGGCTTTTGAGTAGTGGTCCTCTATCCTGGTTACACATGAGAATCATGTGAAATCTTTGAAAAGTACTCCTTAAATAAAAGAGCTATGCCCAGACTCAATCACAGAGAGGGATATAATTGGTAGGTCTAATGCACACAATCCTCACCACAAATCAGTGTCTGTATGTTGAATGTTCCTCAGACGAGTCTAATGCACAGCCAAGGTAGAGAACCACTGCTGTAGAGTTTGAAAATAGGTCTGAATTTCAGCTATCATTTATTGTGTGATCTTGATCAACTATTTAATCTTGCTAAGCTTTCATTTTTTTCACTGGTAAATTTAACATTCATAAGCAGCTGTAATGTAAAACAAAATAATGAATATAAGGAATGCAATGCAGTGCCTAGCATACATATTTGGGGCAAGCAATTTCAGGAGGCTGGAAGGAGTTAAAGAAAATATCCTTCCAAAATAGTAGAGGGTGTGTGTGTGTTTTGTTTTGTTTTTGGTAACAACTGTTTTTCCAGCAGGCTGTGCGATTCCAAATGAAAAGGTTAAAAGTGACCTATTAATATAGTTATCATTGAAAAGCCAGTGTTTATAGGTTTGACTTACCACACTGTTCCGGCCTGCAGAGCAGAGGAGACTGTTATGGCTTTATCAAGGTCTTTGGTGAAGATTCCTGCTGATAAGCCATAGAAAGTATTGTTTGCTCTCTTGATCACATCATCTAAAGATTTAAACTTCATGATCTGCTGAACTGGTCCAAATATCTACACCACAAGAAATGAATGAAATAAATCAAAGTAATAGGTTAAAACTAAGTATTTTAAATAATATAATTTTATGCCTTATAAATCATACTAAATTAAGATTTTGCTTCTCGTCTCATGTGTAAGAATCAAGATGATAGCTGCTGGAATGCTAGGTTAAAACGTGTTAAAAAAGATCTCTTTGTAACAAGATGGGATACAAATAAGGCATTATTCGTTTTCTAGAATTGGAATTAATCTTCCAAGAAATTAATGATTATGCTTGAAATCATTAACTACAGAGTTGCTTTTCCATTTGGGAATGTTTTAAATTTTCTCCCTAGTTTTCCTCATCTTCCAAGTAACTACATAAACAACAAGCCCAAGAAAGCAATGTTTGTTCTACTGGATTCATGAATAGGCAATGATTGATAGTAATGTTTTAAATATCAGTTTACCATCAATTAAAATAACTATTATATTGGTCTTAGATATTTTCATAATCAATCAAGTTAGGTGAAACATGAATTTTTGTTCAGATTCTACAATTCAGCCAAATCTTACTTAACTCACATACCAAACAGAATGATTAATTACTGCCAGAGCTTAAATCCTTATCCACTCCATACGAACCAAAGCATGAATTCATTGACAATGATTATAATCACAGCACAGGAAACAAATTCACAATTTGCTCCTTCTAGCCTGAACACTTTCACTTTTGCTGAACTCTCTAGTTAGTGCAGCCCAAACTCAACTCACTCTGTATCTTACCTCCTGGTAGGAGAAAAACAACTAGAGTTTCTCTTAAAATGTAAACTCCTATATTATTGTTCCATACACATATATTAAAAGTAAAGAGGGCTCCTCTGAGTGTTACCAGAATTTTCTCGGAAATGTCAATTAGAGAAGGCAAAAATCATAAAAGGATGGTTTTCTGATGTTCATCATTGCTCTAAGGGTAGGAGGGGGAAGCTATCATTCAGTAGAGGCTGCGTATAAATCTGAAGGTTATAAATCTAATGATATTGGCCTGTGAACCAGCTACTGTAATAGATGTGTTAATATCTTACATAATTTTAATTGAACACAGCATATGGCCCCAGGCTCCTACTTTTATATATATTGATTTCAGAGAGGAAGGGAGAGGGAGAGGTAGAAACATCAATGATGAAAGAGAATCTTTAATTGGCTGCCTCCTACAGGATTAAGGATCTAGTCCACAACTGGGCATATGTCCTGACTGGAAATTGAACCGTGACCTCCTGGTTCATAGGTCAACGCTCAACCACTGAGCACCACGGCCTGGCCAGGCTCTTACTTTGAAGTAACACACAAGCTATTCTACCATGAATATTGTAGGAACATAATACATGCTTGAAGTTGTTTTTTTTCCTAGTTCTATCTGCTGTTAACCAAGATGAGCAAGAATGACAGATCTAATAAGACAAATATTTGAAGTCAGCAAATGCAAGTTATAATTCAGTGGAGGGCTGAACTGATGTGGAGGAAAAAAGTTGTTTGATTATCCATATGCATTTGTGTTTTTTTTGTTTTTCCTATTTCTTATTTGCAGATCGGAAATGGTTCCCCCTAATTTGATGACATTTTGGGAAAGAAAATAGATTCTCTGTCATTTCATAAACTTGAAATAAACATTTATTGAATGAACAGAATATGAAAAAAATACAGAGAATTTGGACCACTCATATATGGCTAATGGGAATGTGAAATCTATCAGCCACTCTGGAAAACAGTTTGGAAGTTTCTTAAAAAAACTGCATTTATCATATGACTTAGCTATTGTCCTCCTGGGCATTTATACCAGAGAAATGAAGACTTAGTTCACACAAAAACCTATACACCAATGTTTGTAGCAGCATTATCCATAGAAGTCCCAAATTGGAAACAACCCAAAAGTTCTTCAATGGGTGAATGGTTAAACTGTGGTACATCATACTATGGACTACTACTCCGCAATAAAAAGGAAAGACTATTCTTACATGCAACAACCTAGATGAACCTATATAGAGAGAATTGTGTTGAGTGAAAAAAAGTGAATCCCAAAATGTTACATGAAGTATGATTTCACTTGTTTAACATTCTTGTAATGACAAAATTACAGAACTAGGGAATAGATTTGTGGTTAAGGGAAAGCCAAGGTTGGGTAGAAGGGACATGGATTAGGCTATTAAATGGAAGCATGAAGGTGTCATGTGGTGATGAAATGTGGTTCTGTGTCTTGACTGTTTCAATGTCAACATACTTGCTGTGATACTATCGTTTTGCAAGATGTTAACCATTGAAGGAAACTGGATAAAGAGTACATGGATTTTTCTGTATTCCTCCTTACTACAGCAACTAAATCTAAAATTATCTCAAAATAAAAAGCTCAAGTAAAAAACTGCATATAATTTTATCCTTTTCAAATAATTTCTTTCCAAAGGAGAAAAAGCAACATTAAAGAGACAGTTTTCTTTTCTATTACTTTAAGTCTGTGAAGGGAGCACCTAGAAATTTTTCAGCATTCTGATCTGTATTTGGCTCAATATTGTTGGCCTGCCCAATGAATTCCTCACTGTTTTTACTCTTGATCACAACTTTAAACCTTTATCAATAACAGAAATAAAAAGTAACATTCACTGAGAAAGATGTTCAGAGAGAGAATTTTCAAGGGACCCTGTGTACACACACGCAGACAAAATGTGGCAATAGAGGGAACAGAGCAGAATGAAACCATTTACCTCCTCTTTGGCAATGCGCATCTCATCTGTAACATTAGAGAAAACCGTGGGCTGGATAAAGTAGCCTTTATTCCCCCAGGGGCCTCCACCGCATTCCAGCTTGGCCCCTTCTTTCTTCCCACTCTCGATGAGGTCAAGTATTTTTTCATATTGTTCCTTATCAATCTGTTTGAAAAATACCACATGAAAAGGAAAAGAAACTTAGCAACTTGTAAAGAAAATATATTGTGTGGCCTGTTACGGAGGGCTTCAGAATGCTATTGTTAAGTCAGACAATCAACACAGTGGACAGAGGCTCAGATTCATTCCCTGGGTGTATTTTATTTTCATCTGACTTTTGAAGACATTTTTGATGCTATTTCCATGTACCTTGAAGATAGAGATTTGTATTTAGTATTTTTTTTTTTTACAGTTGTATGAGAAAAGCCTATTGGCACTGCAAGCACACGACTCATTTTTTTTTTCCACACGAAGAAATGCCTGTTAATAATCAAGCACACTGGAAACTATAGTCCTAACTGAAATAAAAAGAGTGATAGTAGGAAAAAAGAACTTTGTTACTGGGTTGAATTAGAGATAGCAGTTGGAAAGAAGATGCTACGGGACTTTAGGAGGACTCCTGGACCTCTGTCTGGTTCTCATTCCTCATGGCTGGGTCTATGCTGACCACAGCCTGGACATCCTTCCCAGTTCAGGTCCCCTGGGGTAAATGTAAGTCTGGTTTTAATTTCTGGCCGATTCTGATTGTTGTCATTCCCACTTCATTAAATGGGCCACATCTAAACATGGAACAAAAATCACAGAACTTTAATGGTTTGTTAAATAATATTTTTAATAGCAGAAAAATGAGTGCAGAGTTTTGTCTGGGAATACCTCCCCTTCACGCACTAGAATTGGTGCCACCTGTTGCCTCAATTCCTATGTTGGGACATTGAAGGGTTGGGTGACTCCTAGACTCCAAACCACTAGTGAAGACTGTTTTGTCTCAGGTGTGGCTGAGGTGAAGTTTTAAAGGGAAATCTTCGGAGATCAAGGAGTTAAGGTGAGTTATCAGGCTAACTTGTCTTTTCTCACTACTTAAAAAAAAAATGTTCTTTATTTTCTTGATTCTGAAATCTCCTCCATCTTCCAAGGCCCAATAAAAGGTTTTATAAAGTTCTAACTGCACACAACCCAGCAACCATAGCCAATTAGATTAAATGCTATTTGAAAGTGGAAACCATGTTCTAAGATTGGCACAACATTCTGTACAATGTTGCTCAGTGTTCCTCAGTGCACAATATTTAATTGAATATTCCAAAAACAAAATGTTTCTTCATTTCCATCAGATAAATGAAGCTGTAGTATTGGTTTAATAAGAGGTAATATTTAAATTACTATATAATATTTAATACAACCAGGCTAAGAGGTCAGGTTAGGTATCTGTGCCTGGCCAAGATATTCTGTTAATAAATAGTCAAAGATCCATGCACTTTCATACAAAGCTTCTCTGGCCTATTCCAATACATTGATCTGACTATGCCTCCAAAAATTATTTTTTTAAAATCTCATGATGTAGCTTTGGTGACAATTCAATCCCTACTTATGCACTGGCATATAGAGGCTAAAGAATTATTTGTTAGAAAACTAATATGGTCACTAACTTCTAAAAATACAGGAATTTATATTTTAATGTATTGTTACTGACAATATGGTCAGACAACCAGCACTATGTTATGGCAAAATGTGACTCCAAAATAAATACAAAGTATAAAGGGATAATACTAAGCTACTTATTACCTTATTTGCCAGTTATTTTCGAGCTTTTATGTGTCTGAATATTTGGCATTGCATAACTAATATTTTCCTACTAGGATATCTTGCATGAATAGGAAACTGCAAGACAGCCTTTTAATGTATCTCAGCTATAAACTTTATGAGGTTGGGTAGCATAATCTGCTTCTTTTGGCATTGCCAGGTACCTGTCCCAGGGTTTTGCTGATAAGTTGGGGTTAATCAAATTTATCTTTGGCTTAGTAAGTCAATAACAGTGTTTTCCTCCCCAAATCAACAGTGTGAAACAGTATATATGAATACTGTGAAAGAATAGAGCCTCTGAGCTTAATGTGTAGTCTCCAGAGCAGGATTTCTCAACAGTGGCCCTACTGACATTTGGGCCAGAAAAGTCTGTGATGTGGGGCTCTCCTGTGCATTGTAAGATGTTAAGTAACATCTCTGGCTTCTACCCAGTAGATGACAGTAGAACCACTCCTTGCCTCTAGTTGTGACAACTGAAAATATCTCAAACAATACCAGTTGTCTCTTAGGTGGGCAGGGGGCGAAATTCTCTGTTCTAGATTAAGATCCCAAAGGGCAGGAGTAAGTTTAGAACCAAAGGTCCAGGAGCTTCCGTAACAGACAATCAACAAAGAACTGGGCAAGGAAGAGAGAAAAGTCACCTTTGGATAAGAGGAAGAGTAAAGAAAGGGACACTCTTATTGGTACTGGTTCTAGGAAGACAGAAGAAAAGGGGAACCCTAGAGGAGTGACTGGCTTTTAACTACTAAGATGAGAAGTTTGCTACAAACCCAGGAACTCAAGACCTTTTAGGACATTGGTGTCACCATTAGAGCAGCTGAAAGCATTGGAGAGAATTTAGAAAATGTGCTGGGTGCCTCTCTCTGTGGGATGGAAGCTGAGACAAAGGATTGATTCTGAGGAAGAACTAAGTGATATAATTGTTTAAGAAATTCCAAGTGGACAGGAAACTGTATATAGAAATCAAGAGGCGTGCAGATGGAAGAAAACAAGAAATTTATATCATTTGTTATTTTCCCTCACATCTTTAATTCCCAACATGACTGTTAAACTCTTAGATGTAAACATTGTTGGGAGTTAGATGAATTGTTTTTTAAGTCACACAGTTATACTATTGTCACCTAGGAAGATACATATCTGGGAAGTAATGCTATTCAATAAAACTAGGCCTAAAGAGGACACTTTATCTTGTCCCCCTGAAAAGGCTATTCCTTCATTTATACACTCACCTGAGGGCCTTGATTGACTCCTGGGGTCAGAGGATTTCCAAGAACATACTTTTTAGCCCGCTCAACACTCCTTCGAACAAACTCATCATAAATTGATTCTTCCACAAAAAGCCGGGATGCAGCTATACAACATTGGCCCTGGTGGTAGAATAACCCACGGTGTGCAAATTCAACAGCATTGTCCACTGCAAAGAAGACATTCATGTTAAAGAAGAGATATTTTCTAAAGGTGATACATTTTTATACACCTTTCTTAAAGGCAATACGGTGTTACAGAAAAATCATGAGTCATGTAGTCATATATTGATTCAATATACTCCACCTCTTATCAGCCAGGTGACAAATTAACCTTTCTAATCCTTTCTGATTCTGAAATGACAACAACAAATAGTAGAATCCGAATAAATGTGGTTGTTGGCCTTAGTCCAATATCTCTGAGGGTATCTCACTCTTTTTAATGTGATGCTAATATTTAAAGGTATGGAATTTAAAAAAACATATTGTGGCTCCGAAATGTAAAACCGTTAGTTCATCTAGAGTTCAGCTGGGAGAATCGTAAACTATTCCCAACCAGAAAGAAAGAGGGTCTCTGTTAGACTTACCTAGAGTTATCACGTTAGGACAAGTTAAGAGATTTTTCAAGAGTAATTCTGGACTCTGATTAAGGCCTTACACTTTGACGTTAGAAGCAAACCCCTTTGTAAATTTCAAGTTCACTGGATGACATTACCAGACACCAGAAAGGATGAAGAGTGAAAAGGTAACAAGTGGCTTCTACTCACTGTCTGCGTCAGCAAACACAATGCAAGGGCTCTTTCCGCCAAGCTCCAGGGTCACCCTCTTCAGATTGCTTTTCCCTGCAGCTTCTTTGATCATTTTGCCAACCTGAAATGGAGCGTTACAAAAGAGGAGGCTTACCCTGCTCTCATGAAGGCAGGCTTTTTTAGCATTTTACATTTATATGGCTGGGGCCCTGTTCTTTAACCTTCTAGAAGGCCCACCTGGAGCCAGAGAGGCAGAAAAGTTAGGCTGGGCCCGTAACAACATCCAGGGAAGCTGAGCTGCTGGCCTTTCAAAATGTTCATGGGACAGAGAGCCCCAAATAAGGAGCTAAGGGGGAGACTCTGCTGTTTAAGTTTTATAATCTACAGGGTAAAATTACATTTTTTCATACAAATCATTGTAGCCTGATTTATATTTTCTATCATAAACTGGACCTAACCATACGCCAAGGTCTAACTGGTCATATTTCTCATCAGGGAGAGGAATGAGCCCACTGAAAACAGCTCACTCCAGTCCTTCTGAGTTGGTAATAGGTATTTCGTTTCATCTCAACCACATCTGCTTATGTTCTATAAACATGCTTGAAGGTTAGAATAAGGAACAAATCATTAAAAAAGAACTTTTGTTTTAAGGAAATGTCGGCTTAAAAACAGTTACATAAAACACACTTCTGACAGCTGGAGATGCAGACCTTCTTAACGACTGGCCTAAGGAAATGATGTTACCTCTGTAGATCCAGTGAAGGCCACTTTGTCTACATCCATGTGAGAAGAAATGGCAGCCCCTGCAGTCGGCCCATACCCGGGGACAATATTCACAACTCCAGGAGGAAACCCTGCCTGAAAGGTGCAAAGTAAAACAGTTATGACAGAAATGAGAAGAACATGGGATCGAAGCTGCCACTCTGTGTTAACTTTATGAGCTTCCATATCAAACAAGATTCACTTAAGTGGTTTCACTATTATTATTTCATTTGTTAGCCCACTAAAATAACCTCAAGGGTTGGTTGCATTGTTGAGGGAACATTTCTTCTCAGGGTAAGTCCATGGTTGACTTTTATAGATCATTGCTCCAATGATGGCTGTCTCAAATTGCATAAGAGCAATACAAAAGGATAGTCTGTATAGAAGTGTCTGGTAAATTACTCACATAGAAGGAAAGCAAAAATAAGAAGCTAAAGGGATCCCACATTTTAGTTTCTACCTGTTGATTGTTCAGGGCATAACAACTGGGTTACAAATTCCCATTGGCATTATGTGATCAGTACAATGTTAGATAAGAACTATCATCCACTCATGGTTAAGGTTCACAGATTGATTTTATTCCTAGTTAAATAATTACCAGGTAGAAAACAGTGTTGCAACTGACATGGGCACATTAAAATTTTGTGTTATATATATCACAATGCCTCATTTGCTTTAAATTTTATTTTTCAATTAAGTTTACATTCAATATTATTTTGTATTAGTTTCAAGTGTACAGCATAATGATTAGGTAATCATATACATTACAAAGTGATCCCCTGGTATTTCAAGTACCCATGGCACCATACAATTATTGCAATATTATTGACTATATTCCCTATGCTGTGCTGTACATCCCTGAAACTGTTTTTCAATTACTAATCTGTATTTCTTAATCCCTTCACCTTATTTTCACTGAGTTCCTCAACCCTTCATCTGCTTTCTCTTTTCACTTTTTAAAATTTGAAGTGAAGAGTCTTTTTAAAATATGGGTTCAGTATTCCTAAATTTATGTTTCTAGTGTTCAAGAAGGTACATTTAGAGGAAGCCACAATAGAAAAGAGAATGTCAACAGATCCCCTAGTGAATAGATGTGTTTAAAAATAATGTGGCTCAAGCATTTTGGCACAGAGGCCTCCAACCTGCGGATGAACTATTTAGACAATTTGCAGAAACTCCAGACCATTAATGGCAGTTAAAAACCAATGTGAATTTCAACATTTTAATGAAAATTGTATCAATTTTAATATGAATTTCCCTTCATGAGAGTTGGGATAAGAAACAAAAAAGTGAGCATGAGGCGACTGCTTGACATGAAGCCTCTGAGTCTGGCCCCCTGTCTCCCTTTGGGCAGAGGTTCATTTTGGTTGACTGCCCGCGGAGCTCCCAGCTGGCGGCCATGCTAAATGTGTCTGCACTGGACAGGAGCCATTGGCAAGTAATGCAGTTTACAGTAGCAGCAAATGAGGTCTTCCTATTGTAAGGCAGGACTCCTGAGTCTTGTGCATATTTTGATTTAGGAGACTTACCTCTTTTATTAAAGATGCCACGTGAAGAGCAGTGAGAGGAGTTTGCTCTGCCGGTTTGACAACCACTGTGTTTCCACAGCTGAGGGCAGGCCCTATTTTCCAAATGAACATAACCAACGGGAAATTCCACTAGAAGGCAATAGGAAACAATAGAGTCTTTGAATTGCTGAAAGTCACACTCACTAATCTGACTTCTACATTATACACTTCCTGTAGATGTTAAATAATAATTGTAGTAGGTTTGTTTAATCATCAGGAGTATTCTGACTAAATTATTTGCTGAACGCAACTCATAAATGCTAAGAAGGTCGGAAGAAACTGGACACAGAAGAGGAGCAAGAGGGGGCCACAACATATCAAGTGCTGTTATCCTGAGCTTTTTCTACCAGGAGAAAAAAACAAAACACCAATGCATGGTTTGGAAATCAAGCATTACTACTAAACATATTATAAGTTATATGTAAGTGTTTAAAAATGTGATTATTCCTCTGTCTGTATGCAGATCATCTATTATAACTATTTACCCAATAACATTAATTAGTAGCATTTATTTCTAAGACAAATATCTTGTTCAAGACAAAGCAGTTTAGGGTCTGAAGGCTGAGAGCTTGGTTCACATCTTAGTTCAACCACCAACCGGCCATGTGAATTCAGATGAGTTGCATGCTCTCTCAGCATGAGTTCATCATCTATACATGTTGATACAAGTCTTCTCTATCTCAGAAAGTTGTCCTGGAGATTCATGGAGAAAGTGGGCCAAATACTTAACACAGTGACTGGTTCATCATTAGCTATTAGTTGTATTTGAGATTGTGTTGTTTTATGGATTTTATTGGAATTTTTGAACTAAGAAGAAATTTCACTCAAAATGTTGATACGTATACATTTCAATCTCATTGAAGCAGAAGATAAGTCATTGCTACTTCCTCCTCTAGGAACTTTGGAGCATTTTACCATTGTTTTATTTGGCCTTTTAAAATATGACAGTTAAAATGCAATCTAATTAGATAGTTTCCTATTTGTGGGGCTTAAAAGAAAATGTTCATAATTCTGCTTTGAAATACTACTTTCTCAGGAATTTGAAGTATCAAAGCTTCTTATGTAAAGTGAGGCTATATTCCATACAGTGCTCCGATAGTTTCTTCCATTTTAACTTAAAAAATTCACTCAGGATTTGAAGAGAGTATATAATGCTGCTTTTTAAAAACAGAGTCTCAAAAAGAGTATACCCAGCATTTTAAAAACAAACCATTGAGTAAAAGGTCAAGTTTGTTGATGCTGTAATACTGAAACACACTCAAGAGATATGCAGGATATAGATAGATTTCTGGATTATGTAATTCATTTTCAAGGAATTCAGTCACAGGGAGATACAAGTTCAACAGTTACTACATTTGTCACACATTTGGCAAACATCTAAGCATCCATTTGTGCTGGAGAAAGCCTCATTACCAAATGAAATACAATTAGAACTCATTTTCTTTTTAAGATTGAAAATTAAATAGGAGACCAACTTACGGGAATGATTTGGCCACACACACCAATAGGCTCATGTCTTGTGTAAGTAAAAAAGTCTCCATCTAGAAAATAAAACACATCATCATTTATATATAATGTGACTGACATTGATGAAATGGTAATTTGGGGCTGATGTGGGAGAAGGTATAGACAGCAATAAATATTATAGACAGCAATAATAAAACAAGAAGATATCTCCAACTATTTGCAAAATAAAAATTTGAGCTATCAAATAGCAACTTTTAAAATTAAATCTTTATTACTGAAAGCATTCCATATGTCTCCCCTTTTCCCCCCATTGACCCCTACTAGCCTGCCCCCACCCCCCACCCCAGGCCTTCACACCCCTATTATCTGTATCCATGGGTTATGCATACATGCATACAAGTTCTTTGATCTTTTCCCACCCCTGCCTTACCCCTCTGAGGTTCTACAGTCTGTTCTATGCTCCTATGTCTCAGGATCTATTTTTCCAGCAGTTTATTTTGTACATTAGATTCCACATTTGAGTCTTACATAGCAATTTGAAATGAGAGAAACCATAAAACTGAATTAGGCCAAAGCCAAAATGCAAAATTGGAAAAGATCTGAAAGACAATTCTTGCTCTCACCATGCAGGAGGGCTGTTTTCTAAAGCATCCTTATTCTCCAAGTTTCCTTTCTTTCATAAGAAAGGAAATAAAAGGCATGTGACTAAGAAAAGGACTATTAAAGTTCTGTTTCTGGAAGCTCTAAGTTCTACCAGCAATGATGGAAAAATTTTTAAGAAATATAATTTAAACAATAGTAAAATTGAAAAGCAGCAGAATTTAAAAAAAAAAAAATCTCAAGAGCAACCAATAAGTCTTTCCTACTGGCATGTCCTATTTTTTTTTTTTTTTTTGCCTTCCAAACAATAAAAGCAAACTCTCTTAATCCATGAAAAAAAAAAATGTCCAAAGTACATTTCTTTTCAATCTGGACTTGACTGCTTTATATGCCTCTGAGTTTGATGTGGTTGTCCTGAGGTTAAACTGTGCTGTGTATTCTTTGGCCTTGTTCCCACAAAATCTTCCTGGCTATCATAGCAAGAAGGCTCCTTATCAAAAGCTATTGGTACTTTAACTGACTTCTCCCATTTTGTCAAAGGGTTAAGTAAGAGTTTCTAAAATAGCCACATTTCTTGGTATCACCAGGCTTTCACTCTCCCCTTTTAACTTCCTGGCTCTCACTTCTAACCTGCTGGATGCTCTAATTACATTGGAAATGCCCATCAGGGCCAGCCCTGGAGGGCGCTGTATTTCTATAGTCAGTAAGTTTATATGAATCAACTTCTACCCATAATGTCTTCCAAAATGATGCTTTTTAAATATTCCTAATAAAATACTAACGCACAAAATATTCACTCGCACAAATTCTCAAAAAAGGCTATAAAAACAGTCCCATGTGTGAACTGGTTTGTTTAATTAACCTGATGTAACTAAGCTAAGTGAGACCAGGCACAGATGATCATAAGTGACTCACACATGATATGCAAAGTGGCTTAAATAATTACAATTTAGAAAGGGTCTAAGTGCCTCTAGGAATAACCTACAAAAATAATTTCAGTGGCCCTCTTTGAAAAGTTTGGACCCTTAGAAAGAAAATTGCCTTAAGTCAGTAATTCAAGCATAATAATGTTCTCACTTTAATATTTTCTAAAATATCTATAGTATTATCTTCTGCATGGATTATGCTGAAACAATTTTAAAAGCCAAATGATGAATTGTAGCTGAACTTCCAGGTTCAGAACTGCATTGTCTCAAAGTCGGGAAGACAATAATTTTGCCTTATTTGGTTGACATCTTTAAAGGGAGTGTTTGGAATTATTCAGCTCTACAGTAATCTCCTCAGAGCTACTTACCAATAGGTATTGTGCGGCCCTGGATCTTGTCAGCCCACCCTGCACAGTAGCGCAATGTCTTTATGCAGCCTCCTAAATCCATCAGATATGCACTGGAAAATAGTTTTCCACCATTCATTGCCTCCATTGTCTGAAAAAAAAAAAAAAGATCAAACCTCAAATCTAGACTTCCGTAAATTTTTAGATTAAAAATACATAGTTAATATTTTGAATAATGATGCGCTAGTAAATTCTGGAAATAGAAGTCATCTTGTTTACTAGTAACCTCCTTAAAAAGAAGACTGAAAAAGGAGGTAAGATGACTTGCTTTGATTTGCTTAAGGTCACATAGCAAGATCTAGATAGAAAGGTTAGTAAGATTCTGGTTTCTAAACCCTAGTGCTCCTTCTGTCCCATTCTGAATGTCCTCCAACTCACCAGCTTTCTAGGAAGTGGTCACAATTTGATACACACACAACCAGTCTCCTTAGACAGTTCAGGGTTCCAACAAGACTTCACTTGTATAATACAAATGTGGCTGACAATTTAGTGTCAGTGGTTATTGGTAAAGTTTCAATATTTATTTTTAATTTTTGCATTCCATCTGGATAGAAGCAATCAATTCACACAAAGTTAAGAGGTCCTTGGATCTTTCATCTATGAGTTTCTTCAGAATTTTTTGTTGATTTTCAGAGAGAGGAATGGAAAGGGAGAGAGAGGTAGAACCATCAATGATGAGAGAGAATCATCAATCGACTGCCTCCTGCATGCCCCACATTGGGGATCGAGGCACAATCCGGCCACGTGCCCTGACAGAATTGAACCATGACCTCCTGGTTCATGGGTCCATGTTCAACCACTGAACCACACTGGCCGGGCTCATAATTATTGTTTGAATGGTCAGGCTGTAAAGTTCAACATTTTCTAGTCTAGTGTCCTAGCATTATGGGATGACCTCTCTCCTCTTTTCCTCCCTTCCTTTGGAATTTAATGTTCTCTGGGGCAGGAAAGTACAGGTGATAAGCTATTAAAGCTTCTCCTCATATATAATCTGTCTCTGCCTTATATTGCACACCATCTCAAAATTCAATTACACATGACTTTTGTATGCCTATTCTATTTTCCCCCTGAAGATCTTATGATGAGGAAAACAGTCAACTCTCTATAATCCACATATCAGATAATTTAGAGAAGCCAATTTTGGCAAATTCTTTCCTCCTACAGGACATTTTGGTTAATGTAGTTTTATTTTATATAGCTTCTAATTGCATAGTTTTATATATTCTGAATCTTTGAGTAATAAATTGTGTTTTGAGGAACTATACTTGCTAAAGTTGACTTTTTAAACAAATGTAGGCCTCTTTGTTACTGTTAGTTAAGAGTCTAAAAGTAATAAATATTTACTCTGGAACCTGATGTTGTATTGGTTTCTGTTAAATTGGCTTCACTGTAACACCCAATTGAGAAGAAAATGAGGAAGTAATCACCCCCATCCATTTTATGTGCTTACTCATCTAACTGTTAAAATGTTTTTTAAAAAGTAGTATACATAAAATAATTTTTATAAACACACGAATAATTGGATTTTTTCTTTATTCCTCACCTTTTCGCCTGTAAAAAAAACACATAATTTAATCAAGACCATTGTAAGCACATTCATTTCAGGAAGGGAAAAGGGGGCCATTTATTAAGTGTCTTGGAGGGCTAGATTAAGGAAAAATAAGATTTAGGAATATTTTAGGCACCTTTAAAAAACTCTATAAGATTTTCTACTCAAAGAGGTCAGTGGTCAAATAAGTTAGAGAAATACAGTATATTTTTCCAGGATATCCACATACATGGTAATTGTTAATCACTCAGAAATTCCAGAGTGAAGGAAAGAAATTTGTTTAATTTGGTTTAACTCGGGGTTTGCCAAAGTTTAGACTGTAGAATCTACTCTTGGAGTAGAAGTTAACATCATCCAGAACCAGAGTACAGATTTCTATCTAAAAACAGACTCAATGGTAATGTTCCTATATAAGAGCTGGTAGATAAAGTCTCTTTGATTTCTTTGTAGAGAGCATGTAGTGATCACCAAAATCAAAACAACTTGCAATCCAAACAATGAATGCTTTCACTAGCTGCCTGGTTTGGTTAGTACTCACTGCCAGCAGCAGACGATCTCTTTCAATTAAGTCCGCCAATTTGTACAGTAGCCGTCCCCTGTCTGAAGCATCCATAGTACGCCAGGGAGAGCCAATCTGAAAAGCCTGTCGTGCGGCCTTCACTGCTTTGTTAACATCCTCCTGCAAGTCAAAGGCAATTCAATTCAGTAGGTTAAACATATTAGCAAATCTGGTGGCAATCTATATATATAAAAGCCTAAGCGACTGTTCGGCTGTTTGACTGGTAGCTATGATGCTCACTGGCCATCATGGGCAGACGCTCAATGCACAGGCATGGAAACATGGAACAGACTGATGAATTTCAAGGGGGAGGGGGGAAGGGGGAGGGCAGGAAGAGATTAACCAAAGATCTTATATGCATACTAGAGGCCCAGTGCATGGATTCATGCACTGGTGGGGCCCCTCGGCCTGGCTTGTGGGGATCAGGCCAAAACCGGCAGTCTGACATCCCCCTAGGGGTCCCGGATTGTGAGAGGGTGCCAGGCCGAGGACCCCATTGGTGCATGAATCCATGCACTGGGCCTCTAGTAAGCCTATAAAACAGACTAAGGTGCCTCACAAGCAGCCCCAGAGTGTCTTCATCAGCTCAAAGTCTATCACATTGTATCAACACAACTACTGTACATTGGGATTACACCTGCTGCCTGATCTTTAGAATGACGAGTTCCCCACACATAGTTCATGCTTGATTTTGTAGGGCATAAATATTATAATATTTTAAGAGTTGCTCTCATTTGAGTACTTGCCCTTTGTCAAGGAAGGTTCTAATTACCTCACACATATTAACTCATTTCATTCTCAATAATTTTATGAAACAAATATGTTCCCCATTTGACAGATGAAGAAACTGAAGCAAATAGAGAGGTGCCCAAGGTGAATAGTTGAAAGTGGCCAAACCGAGTTTTACACGGAGCCTGACTGTAGAGCCTTTGCTCTTCACAACGTCTTTATAGTGCTGTGGTGACTTGGTTACCCAGGGCTCCAGGAAAAGTTCAAGGTCTAAAATGGTGATTATCCTCTTTAATCTCCGGGACGCTACGGTCTGTGCATTCTCTCATGAAGAACCTATTAAACCAGGGGTGGGGAACCTTTTTTTCTGCCAAGGGCCATTTGCATATTTATAACATCATTTGCAGGCCATACAAAATTACCAACTTAAAAATGAGCCTGCTATATTTGGTCAAACATTTAATTAACTCACCCCTAATGCCTTGACAGGGCCAGACCAAATGATTTTGAGGGCCTAATAAGCCCCTGGGCCAGACATTCCCCAACCCTGTATTGAAGGGTGAATAAGAACTTTCGTTTGCTGTTGAAGAGAAAATTTTATAAACATATTGCTCATTCCTTTTGTGCAGCGGAAAAAAGGCGTCCGGGCATACAGGTAGTGAAAATGGCACAGAGAGGGTCTGCATGTGACAACTGCTCATTTCCCCCTCTCATTTCCCAGCTGGGTACAAAAAGATCCTTTTGAATCCCTAAGTATGTAAATAGTCAATTTCTTTTCTTTCTTTCTCTTTCTCTTCCTCTCGCTCTCCCTCCCCCCTCTCTCTTTCTTTTTGAAAACAAAACAAAAAAAAATTGCATTACTTCAAGTAAAAGTCAAATAAGTAACGCCACACCCAGTTTAGCCTCCTTGCCTTCACCCACATTGCCTTCACTTTCATTCTTTTTTCTGACCTGGGTTTAATATTCCTGTTCCTTCCTAGTCCACCTCGTTAAACACTTTTCCGCGGCCACTCCATTCCCTACAGATTCCGGTTCATACCTCTTCTGAGCTTCTACCAGAATATACAAATTACAAAAGTCTCCACCTCTGCCATTATTACTTCATGTGTTTTTTTTCTTTTCTTTTCTCCATCAAACCAGTTGTAAACACCTTAAAAACATAGATTGTTTTTTCCCTTTTTTTTTTTTTTTTTTTTGTATACAGGTCTGGCCACTACATGGAGCTATAAGCTCCACAATCATAGCTATGTTCCCGGCCCACAGGTTGCATCTTTCCGCAGGAGACATAATTTTTTGAGAATCTGAGGGGAAAAATTATTCTACATTAAAATTTATTTATTAATTTTAGAGAGAGAAGTAATCGATTTGTTGTTTTACTTATTTATGCATTTATTGGTTGATGGTTGAATATGCCCTGACTGGGAATTGAACCCACAACCTTCGTGTATAAGGATGACGCTCTCCCCAACTCAGAAACCTGGCCAGGGCCCTATTCTACATTTTTTAAAGTTTCCCACAATTAAATTAAACTCATTCAAAGATGACATTACCCCCTTGAGAGGCATGGACTTCAAATTAATATCTCCTGCCTTAGGTTATATTCAATTAAGAAACCTAAACTTATAAGCCTGCAAATTAAAATAAAAACCAATAAACTATTTTTGCAGTATTTGTCGCCACACTAAGATGATTTGGGGTGAGAGGGAAATTTCAGAAGTGTAATCTGGTCTGATTAAGATGATATTTACAGAGTACAAGCAAACATTCTTTCACTTATAATACATCATACAGTTGTATATCTCACTGTCTAACCTGAGAGAATGATGAGTATATATAATAAAATATATGCATTACTACTTTCCCTTCCTGAGAAACATATATACCGTCAATTTTAGGTATTCAGTTCATCACAATGATTGCTTATATCTGGACACTGTTTTATGCCATAGACTCTAACCTTTTCCAAGTTATATTTGGAGGGCACTGTTGAAAAAATAAAAAAGGAAACCACAAGAACCTGAAATTGCCAGCATGATATGTGGATACCACAGCTTATAAAATATATGCTGTGATATGTTTAAACAGGTTTCTGTGACACAGCTTTCATTTAGACCCTTCTGCTCAGTGTTCTGCCATCAGCCTTGGCCAAATACGGTTCATTGTAGACATTCTGGCCTCTCAGAGGGATATGGAAAAATCTTGCTTTAAGACAAGTAACTCTGCCATAAGGAAAATACATCCCTGGAGAATGCCGCAATAAATAAGGATGTTCTTTTGGTCATGTTCTTTGAATCATGCTCTACTTTTCTCACATCTTATATTTTATCTTGTGGGAACAGAAATAAAATAATGGTAGTTAACATATCGTGTTGAAACAAAACAACCCATACATGTGAACACTGGTTCCTCATATATTAGCTATGTAAGCTTTGAGTCATCCATCCATCCTCCATCCATCCATCCATCCATCCATCCAATCTTATAAAGATCTGCTAAATTCTCTAATCTGTAGCATTCTTATCATCAGGCTGCTAATTACATACTGAGGTAAAGAGATTGCTGTTTTGAAAATTTCAACAGACTGGGAGAAATATACAACAAAATAAGCACTGCAATATATTGCAAAATGTAAAAAATATTCTGAAGTGAAAGGTATTGTGATGTGACTTTTCTAAGCTTTAGTTTTCTTATCTTTGAAATAGGGATGTTACCTCACAGAGTTGTTTTGAAGATTGACTAAGGTAACACTTGAATCACATTTTCTATGTAACACACATTATGTTAACAGTTCATTAAATGGAAGCAATTGCTATTGTAGTTGTAGCAGTCAAAACAACCTTAAAAGAACTCTCAGCAGTTGTAATACATTTTAATCCTTCCTTTCAGTTTTCACCGCTCTGCATTATTTTAGGCCATTATTATCTCATATTGTTGCTAGCCTTCACAAATCCATTCATTCTCTTCTCTCCCCATATGGCCTTGCCAGTTTCTACCAGGCTAATCTTCTGCAAATATTTTTATCTTATCACCTTCCCTTTCACATATTTGCAACTTCCCCTCTTTTGCCTATAATGCTAAGGCCAAACCCAATATTTTGGGCCCCACCTCACGTACTCAAACCTCCGTTTACATTTTTTTCTACTCTATCTGGCCCAACTCTTCACCTTCGCTTTTGCAATTCTTGCCTAGAACATTCTACCAGCATACCCCTTTTACTTTCAAAGTCCCATGTATTCTTTAAGACCCAGCTGAAATATCACAACCTACTTAAACCCTTGCCAGACTAATCCAGCTTGATAGTTAACCCATTGGACGCCATAAGCGTCTATAGACGCAAGTGGACCTTCCCCACACACCACGCGCATCTGTAGCCGCACACCTCGCATATCAATCTGGTCGCCCAATTTAAAAATCAGACTTGTTAGTGACATCTCTGGGTTTGTAAAGAAAATTATGGTAACTAAATTCGTAAATATCCCAGCGCATATGGAAGAACTGGGAATGGTTTCCATGTGGTACATGTGGCAGTTAGCTGGTTAAGAGCCTCCTGGGCTCTAGGCACAATGCTAAATGCGTTATCAGCTCACAATTACTGCTATAGTTAAGCATCATAGACCCTGTTTTACAAGACAGGAAACACAGCATGAAATCCATCTTACAAAATGTGATCCTATCTCTGACTCCTAAATCCAGTTTTATAGCTGTGCAAGGCTATGCTGATAATGATCTCTTTTTGCAGTGAATATATATATTTCTGTCTCTATTATAAGCTATAACACATTCCTTACTGTTCCATGCCTACAACCAGCAGTTAATAAATGTTTAATAATTTGTTATTTATTTTATAAACTCACTTTGTTACATTGATTTTTATAAAGATGCTCCTTATATAAATAGTTTGCTTATATTGACATGTAAATAATAAATCATATCTTAATTGATTTAATTAAGTATTCATTTTTTAAATGCCAGGACTAGCATTTGTTGTATTTTTATTCGAGGGCTAACATTTTCCAAGGTCATATTTTTTTAATTAAGCAGAACACAATTTGGTACATGAAAGTCAAATTTGCTACCATTTTTACTGCATAGGGTTTAAAATGTTCCTTTTTAGAGCTAAGGAACCCAAGCTCAATGTGTAAACATAATGCAAATGATGATGAAATATCAAATGCCTTGTAAACATAGTTACAGAAGGATGAAACTCTCAGACTGTGTATTTCTATACTGAATTCATTCAGATTTGGAGAAAAGAGTTACCCGATCAGTTTCACTTTTACACCTGTCATCACACTTACTTTAATGGACATTTACTTTTATCCCAGCAATTATTGGTCACGTCACGCTTTAGTATTAAACGCGGTTTTCAGTATTAGTCAATGTAGCCTAAAAGAGCCACTGAAGGGAAAAGAAAACAGTTCCCACCCACATCTGTGCTTTGCTTTGTAACCTCCATTTGTTCTTGCCCCTCCTCCTTTCTTTAGAATACCACTGAAAGGCAGTATATAGTCCATTGTTAATTCCATCCTACTCATCAATTAAATCCTTAAACCTTCTTGGCTCATTATCTGAAGAGTCAGTTCCAGTATATTAGGTTTACTCTGAATATGTAATTTAGCAGATTTCTACCTTTGGCTAAGCAATGTTAGGAGTTACTATACATTTTTTTTTATCACCAAAATTGTGAAGACAGCAATAATTACTTAAAAACAAATGTTAGTAGATCATTCTAAGAGAATGCGATGACAAGCGTGCTGGATGTTAAGCGAACAGTTGCCAACCATGAGCATTTTATATCATAAACAATTTAACTTGAGTGCCAAGTATCCAGCCAACATGATCAGCATTACGGCCCCATTTGAAGCTTCGCTGGAGGCGAATGAGTGTCCTTGATCTACACTTTTCTGCTCTCCTATGAGTAGGACTAGTTGTCAATAAATGCAAAGCAAATAAATGACAAATATTTCTGAAGTTTCGGGTATGATCATCAGCTCACCCTCACTGCACTTGGGGAAGGAAGTAAATTCCACCAACAATGCCAAGAAGACCTCAGATTGCCTGATGAGATCTCCACTGGCACTCCAGGCTCAGATCTGTTTTACTGGTGAAACTAAACCTGAAAGCCACTAAGTAGCAAAGCGAAATGTCCTGGCCCTAGAGCTAAAGCATCAAGATTTTTTTATTTTGTTACTTGCAACCTGCAAACAGCTCTGCCGTCTCCCTCCTGGGTGGCATTTGTACCTCTAGAGAGAAAGAGTAGGCAGCTGTCAGGGGCTCAGCTGTGCCCTCACCTAGACTTTTATTACTTTTATCACCTCCCCAGTGTTGACAGAGCCACTCAAGCCACGAGGTAGACATTTGAGGTAATGCAGTTCTGTGCACATCTCTGGAAGTCTCTGATAAAAACTATTCTTCTTTATTGAATGCGAAGAATAATTTCTTTTTTTCTGATTTCTGGGAATGGCTCACAGGACACAGACTTATGGGTCTACTAAGAATATGTCACCGGGCGTCATCAGAATGCCTGTGCCTGAGTTTGGTCTTATAACATTTCTTAGAGGGGCAAAGCGATTATCACAGAAGTTTCCAATCATCAATTTTCTTACCTGTCAATGTCCATGCACCTTATTAAATGTGAACACTTGAGAGGAGATACAACGTGTTGTTTAATACCTTAGATCAGGTTCTTAAAGTGTATTCCCCCCACCCTGACCCCAACCAGCAACATCGGCATCACCTGAGAAATGATCAGAAATACCAAGGCTCAGGACAGCAACCTCTCCATTTTACCCAAAAAGGAACAGAAGCTCAAACAAGGTAAATATGAAAGTGGAACTTCTTACTACAGAAGATGATTTAAACTAGGTCCTGAGGACTGCACTGCGTGGCACAGAGGCAGCGAACACTATGTAATATCCGGGGGATGGTACTGAACATGATGAAGTTGAAACTCTTAGGTTAAAGGGGGTGGGGTGAACGGGTGGGTGGGATGGAAGCCAGAAACAAGGGTTTGTTTCCACCCCCCACCAGAGACAGTGAAAAGCCCTTGAAGAATTTATGCATGGATAACTCCAGCATATAGTTAAAGTGAACTCTGAAAGCAGCTGACATGTGTCTCCATTCTATTCTGCTTCTACTTCTTAAGCTGTTGACCCCTCTGACTAAACTCTGCACTCTTGCCCCTAGAGGCATGGGTCTTAACTTGTACTGCGAATACTGCAACCTGAATCCAGGGCCCTCCCTAAATTCAGGGGAGCCCCTCGGGTCTATCGCTATCTTGGAATAGGTCTGCAAGATTTAATGCCATGAAATTAGTGACCTCATTGATTGGGAAGAAGGAAATGACAGAATGAAGACTCCACAGGAACATGTCATGAATGCTATTATCCTGGGGTTTTGCTGACTACATCTCCCAGTGGTCTTTTCATGCAGCAACAAAACATTTTTACCATTTTATATCTCACATGACAAATATTTAAATCCTGACCACATCTGGACAAGGCAAGACCAGAAAATCATTTTTCTTTTTTCTTCTACTTATTTCATTTTTTTACAATATACAAAATAAATCTCAGAAAATCATTTCAAATTAGGCTGCGAACACATACACTTTTTAAGGTACGTGTTCAGATAAAAAAAATCTGAAGGCTTTTACTCTCTGCACTCCCCAGGCTATTTAATCTACCCTGTGTAATTATTTGTAATAATTACAAGGTAAGGCAGTAGCCTTGCCAGTCACAAGTTCTGGGATCAAAGGACAGCATGTGAATGCTGATTTCATCATTTATGAACAATGTCCCCTTGAGTAATTTATTCAACCTTTATATTCTGCTATTACATCATCATTTGTAAACGTGACTAAAAAGAGTACCTTCCCAGAGACGGCCCCAGAAACCATATTTTCATGACATGTCTACTTGAACTTGAAATGGTCCTTGTGGCTCATGATGGTGAGAAACAAGCAAAAAATCTGGCATAAAATGAAACTAGTTTTAGGAAACTCACCTGATCTCCTTCTTCTACCTCACAGAGTTTCTCCTCCGTTGCAGGATTAAAGACAGGAAATTTCTTGCCACTCACTGAATTATGCCATTCATTGTTTATGAAGATCTGTAGAGAGGAAGAGAAAATAGACAAACAGGCATTTAAATATGGAGCAAATTTGATTTTTTAAAATTAAATATATTTTTTATTGATTTCAGAGAAGGGAGAGGGAGAGAGAGAAATATCAATGATGACAGAGCTGATCAGCTGCCTCCTGTATGGGCCCCACTGAGAGGATTGAGCCCACAACCGGCATGTGCCCTGACCAGAATCCAACCATGATCTCCTGGTTCATATGTTGATGCTCAACCACTGAGCACACCAGCTGGGCTTAAACTCAGTATTCTTGAATAAATAACTTAAAACTGAATTAAAGAACCTACAAGCCAATAACTACACATTACTGAGACCTATAATAGTCCATACATGGGTGCACTATGATATTTGTGCACCCATGTAAAATAAATAAACAAGGGGAAGGAGAAGCATTCTTATTTGCCTGAAAGCCAGTAAGTAGCAAAGCGAATTATATTGTTGACATCAATATAATTATTCATATGACAAAACAGCATCAATCTATGTATTTGGAGGAGTTCAAAAGCATTGTAGTGTTAGCCCTGGAATTGACAAGAAAATGATGTAAGCATAAATACATAAAGGGGATGGGGATGAAAAGCAGTTCAGATGAACAGACTAGATGTGCAAAGACACATCTGGAGGTACAGGAAAGATAGATGTATCGAGAAAATTCTTGTTTCTCTGGTAGGGATATGGAATACAGATGAGGACGATGAAATTCCTATTATCCTTCATAAAGAAAAAAAAGACATTGGCATGTTATTTCAACTTGAAGCGAAATAAATTTAGATTAAAATACTGACTTGCCCAACGTCTTTTAGAATGAATCAGCATTCTAGCTATCAGACACCCATTTTATAGAATCCTGTAATTACTCTTAAAGCGTATTTTCTTTTATACATCTCTAGCCCTTACCTTTGTATTGTTTTTCCCCAAGGGATGGCTGGGAAAGACCTTAATCAAAGTGTCCCAAATTCAGCTCACAGTCATCTCTAGCTTTATGCTGCTCTTAACTCAAATTTAAGCTCTAAAATGTGCTCAAGTACAGTCTCTTTCTCTCTGTTTCTTTCTCTCTCTCTCTCTCTCTCTCTCTCTCTCTCTCTCTCTCTCTCTCTCTCTCCCTCTCCCTCTCCCTCTCCCTCTCCATCTCCCTCTCCCTCTCCCTTCCTCTCCCTCTCCCTCTCTCTCTCTCACATACACACACACACACTTTCCCTCTCCTGTTAATAAGAAACACAATTCCTAGTCATCCTTTTGGATGACTTTGTTCTATACTATCATAAAGAAACATACTTGTTTTCCCTGCCCCCCCCCCCACTTCTGCCTAACTGAAATTTAACTTAATTTTCACCCTGTTGTCATAATCTTCTTATATCAGCCTAGTTCAGATTTTGTCCCCTCCTCAGAACATTTAAGTAGTTCTTGTTCACAAATTCCTTAGCATGATAACAAGGTGGCTTATGACCTCACTTTTCCAAACTTTTGTCCTATTATTTCCACAGTTTACCTTTGTTTCAGCCTCATTCTGCTATCTCAGGTACCATGCCCTTCGGCTTCACACACCTTTTATGCATGCTGTTTCTCAGATGGAGTTTTACTCTTTTCTTGTACACATACTTCAACTTGTCCTTAAAATGTAATCAACTCATGAAGATTTTACTAGTAGTTCCACTTGGATTTAACCTTTTTCCCTCTAACATAGTGTTTTAGTATCCTATTAATTTACTTATTATGTTCTGCTTTGTATTAAAGTTAGAATCTATGTATCAGCTCACCTAATTCCAAACAAAAAACTAAAGACATCATGGTACTTGCCTAGATTTTTTAGCCAGTCTGCAAAATTTGCATCAGATTCATTCCTAGATTTTTAATTCTCCTTACTTCTACCCTAAAGATAATATGACCTCTTTAGACTTTATAGCTTTTAAATTAAGAGAGCACAAGTCTCACCCTGTCAGAGACATACCCAGAATTCCATCCTTCCACTGTATAATTTCACGAAAAAAAAACAAATAAAAACGAGATATAGAATTAATTATATTTTGTTAGGCCTGTGGTGTGAATACTTACAAAAACTTTAATATCATCTCTTGTGACCAAATTTAGATGTTTTGCAGCTTGAGCTCTTAAGCTACTCACAGAGTATAACTTGGCCTTTTTGGGCTCTGAAACTGCCTGCAGTCAGATCCCAGCCACCAACCCAGGGCTCCCTCCAACCCCCCATGCCTTTACTGATTGTACTGTTTGATAAATTGTAGTCCTTGCTTCATTGTTAAATAATACTCCCTGTACTGTAATTGTGTGATCAAAGAGAGCTCTTTTCTATAGGCCTGGGCCAAAACTAGGACTTGATAAATGCTTAATCATATATTACCCATTGTTCTCACCTCA
Source organism: Eptesicus fuscus (assembly GCF_027574615.1). Lineage (NCBI taxonomy): Eukaryota > Metazoa > Chordata > Mammalia > Chiroptera > Vespertilionidae > Eptesicus > Eptesicus fuscus. The sequence continues at coordinate 38,120,835 of NC_072487.1, forward strand.
CAACTTCACTTGCTAGATCACTGAGTCATTGAAAATCCAGTTGCCCCCACCAATCAGAAAGCACATGATGGAAGTTTATGATCTTATTCGCCCAGCAACCCATCTCTTTGATCATCAGCTCCTTGCAACTTTTGCCTTTGTAATCCCTGTCCTATCCCCTCCATTTTGGAACATTTTCTTGGTTCATACCAAGGGCTCTGTTTCCCAGTTTGCAAATTGTTACCTGAATAAATTCTCTGTACCTTTCTTCAAAAAGATATCTCTAGCCCTAGCCGGTTTGGGTCAGTAGATAGAACGTCAGCCTGTGGACTGAAGGGTCTCGGGTTCGATTCCAGTCAAGGGTACATGCCAGGGTTGTGGGCTCGATCCCCAGCAGGAGGTGTGCAGGAGGCAGCCAATAAATGATTCTCTCATCACTGATGTTTCTCTCTCTTTTTCCCTCTCCCTTCCTCTCTGAAATCAATAAAAGTACACATTTTTTTTTTTTAAAGATATCTCCAGCCCAGCCGGTGTTGCTCAGTGGTTGAGCATCATGGTTGGATTCCTGGTCAAGGCACATGCCTGGGTTGTGGCTCTATCCCCAATAGGGGGCATGCAGGAGACAGCTGATCAATGATTCTCTCTCATCATTGATGTTTCTATCTCTCGATCCCTCTCCCTTCCTCTCTGAAATCAATAAAAATATTAAAGAAAAATGCACTCTCCCTTTAAAAAAAGATATCGCCAGATATTGGTTTACAGATGAAACTTTGCAACTCTTACTTGATTCCCATTAGGTATGTGATAATTTGAAGTTTCAAGTTCTCAATAATACATCTCTTGATGTAGTATAGCTTATTTTACTGTTGTATCTAAGCTGTATCTGAAAATCCCAGTTCAAATGAAAGGCAGTGAATGTTTTATAAATGAGAATTAACCTAAAATAAGAACACAAGTTTATCTAGCAGCCTCAGGCAACTAATGAAACCAGACAAAGATGACCCCAAATTACCGGCAACTGCTCTGCATTATTCATTTTTAACCTTTTATATAGGAGGACACTGTGAACTCAACTTTTGTTTGAATTTGTGTTTATATTCACATAATCCAAATGGTCACTTTTTTTTTTTCTTCAGAAAAGTGTTTGTTAAGTACTGAGTAAGCACCTGTCTCATTATTTGGAAGGTACGAGGGGAAAATAAGAGATGAGTGAGACAGGACCCCTGCTCTCAAGGGGCTCATGATTTATGAAGAGAGTGCATTTATATCAAGATCAGCTGGTAAAGAATTGAAGGTTGTGCAATAAAATCACCAAAGCAGTGCTTTAGTTAATAAATTGCAGAGCGGAACCCTGGGAAGAGAGGGATGTGGGCTAGAAGAATGCATCCTTGAGGGATAGGATTGGATTGGTGGAAAAAGAAAAACAATGAGCAGAGGGAGGGAATGCTGTTGAGATATTTGTGACAGTGAGGAGATTAGCCTGGAACAGAGAGCTCCAGTGGAAACAAGTCAGAGATAAGTTCTGACAATGAAAATGAGGCCAGTTTGGGTGGATCTTGATCTCCAAAGTGAGAATTTGAACTCTATTCTGGATAGAATAAAGGAGTGACAGGATCAAATAGTGATTTTAGGAAAACTGATTTTAATGTCCCCAAGTGGATTTAAAGTAGAGCAACCAGAGTCCAGATATTAGTTGAAACCATTTTGACATTCCAGGCTTGAGGACATGAGGCTTTAGAGTACCAGGACATAGCGCTATAGTCTGAAAATTATGAATTATATACTTTCTCCCCCAAACAGAAGCCTTTCAGCATAACAGCAGAACTCAGCACCAATAATGGCATGATCCGGTTGCTATAAAGATAAAGAATGCATCATCCTTTTCCTTCCTCTGAGCTGTGGAGAATTAATTGGTAGGATCTACCTTAATGATTTTTTTTTGGGGGGAGGGGTAATTTTATTGGCTTTACATTTGACATTTGCTTCCATCTAACTGTGAGACCAAATGTTTTTTTAATAATCCCCCTTCCTGTGGTTTTATAAAATAGTTACAGTAGTCCCACTTATCTGCAGAGGATCATTTCCAAGAACCCCAGTGGAAGCTTAAAACTATGAAGAGTACCAAACCTTATCTATACTATGTTCTTTTCTATACATACATACATACATACATACTCATGATAGTTTTATTTATGTTAAGCATAGTAAGAGATCAGCAACAACAACTAATAGAATAATGATATCAACATACTGTAACAAAATATATGTGAACGTGGCGTTATTAAGTAGAATAAGGGTTACCTGAATACAAGCACTGTGACACTGTAACAGTCGATCTGATAACCTAGTGGGGCCCCTAAGTGACTAACATGTAGGTGAGCATATATCAATGGGTAGAGGGTGTGTACAGTGTGGAGACGCTGGACAAAGGCATGGTTTGGTATTGGGTGGGACAGAGCAGGACTCAGAATGGCATGGAATTTAAAACTTACAAATTGTTTATTTCTGGAATTTTCCATTGAATATTTTTGGATGTGGTTGACAGAGGGTAACTGAAATTGCAAAAAGCAAAACCATGGATAAGGGAAAAGTACTGTATATGGAAAAATGTAGGCTAACAAATACTTATTATAATGATTATGACACCTATTTAGGCCTGTTGAACTGCACTATCATTTCCCTCCCTTTGTTCATTTTCCATTTGTTATTTGCCTTTAGTAAGTTCAGAGGAAATGGAATTAGGCTGTAAAAGTAAAAGAAAAAAAAATTCTTGGGTCCTATTAACCATTATATTAACCATGTTCTAATTATGAATTTTGGAATCAGGATATATGTGAATAATATATATAGATATATAGTAAACCTCAACTGAAAGTTCACAATATTGATTGGAAATTATGTCTATGCATTTGTACTTCAAGTGCTTCTTATATGGGGAAAGAATCAATGACAATGTTGAGGCAACTTAAAAATTGATTTTACTCTTACATTTTTTATATGTCAGATTTTAGGGGATGTATCATATGACATTAGATTTTCAAAAGTGGCTGTTTTCTGAATGCATTTTAGTGTCCAAATCATACTTTAAAAATATTTTCCAAGTAATTGTCTTAATGCGTTTGATATAAAGCTACAATTCTAAATTAATAAGTCCTTTCCTCAAAGTATTTCTGCCTTAGATCAAACTAAATTTGACTAATAGGCAAAACAAAACCCATTAGCCTTATATGTTGAGATAAGATTTTGGAACATGTTAGCTTTAAAGGGGAGAGAGACCCTGACTCCCTCCAACAGATATTCGGGATGTCCTATATTCACAGTATCTCTGTTTCTTTTGGTTGAATTTATTGGGTTGACATTAGTAAAATCATATAGATTTTAGGTGTTCAATTCTATAATACATCATCTGTACATTGTACTGTATGTTCACCACCCAAGTCAAGTCTCCTTCTGTCACCATTTATCTCCCCTTTACCCTCTCCTACCTCCTTTCCCTCTGATAATCACCATGCTTTTATCTGGATCTATGATTTTTACTTTTTTTATTTTTCACTTAACCCCTCCACTTTTCCCACCTAGCCCTGCAAGTCACAGCATCTCTGATTGTGAGGGGCTGGAACCAAGCCAGTGGCTCTAGATACTATAAGAGAAATCAGTGCTTTCTTGGTGGCAGAGAGATTTAACAGATCACATGTTAAATACCCAAAGTGTTTCTTTTAAGAAATAACAAGGGTGAGAAAGGTGATGTGATTCCCCTTTTTATGTCACCTGTGAAAATATCCAAACCTGAGAGCCCCAGTCACAGTGTGTGGAGTTGTTGTAAATGGGTTTTGTAAATGTGTAAACCTTTTCTCAGCTTTAGGCACCAACCCCCCAAAAATAACAAAACACAAAACTTTGGGGGGGGGGGGCAGAAAGAATGAGATGCAGGTTGAATAATAAAAGAGACTGAACAAAAGTCAGGTGGGGATGTTAAATATTTAAAAGAATCAAAGCTTCAAAGCTAGATCTCTGGCAACTACTTTCAATCCAAACCCTGAGGCAGCAAAGCAAAATGTTGAGACTCAGAGTAAAAAAATCTAAAAGGAAATTAAAGAGGAAATAACAGATGGGAGGAAAATATTCAACTGCAGTAAAAGGAATGAAAACAAAACAAGAAAGTGACCAAAACAGAAGTAGGAGAAATACAAATTTCCTTTGATTTCTGTTTTATATTATAACCTGACTTCAGTGACATAAGCGTACACTCTTATTTTCTTGTTTGAAAAACCTCTTCAGCCTTTTCAATGCAGGGGAAAAGAAAAGCATTTCTGTTTTGAGCCACATCTTCACCATGTCCCACAAATGACAAAAATCCTTGTCAACAATTTCTGTACATCATATGTTCTCTGTATTAAAGAGGTAAAATATAGAAGCACCAGAAAGTTCTGTACATATTTAATATTTAGCAATATCAAGACCCAATAATGCAATACTTACATATAGGCCTTCTTCCTGCTAAGGAAAATGCAAAATGTAGAGCCTAATTCAGTTGTTTGTTATTTATATCCCTTTGACTTCTAAGAAAGTATTGGGAGAGTATTGCAAATAGTAAGATAATGGGACCTAGGGTGGGAAGTACTTTGTTCAGGCAAAGTTTCAAGATCTGTGATAATTGTGCAGATTCCCAGCAAACAAATTTCCTTTAGCAAGTCTAACATTACAATAAAGGAACCAGGTAGACATATAATATAAAAATTAAAATAGCAAAATTCAGTCGATGTAATCAATGCCTCTATTTGTGGGACTTTAAATATGCACACGCACACACATGCACACACACATGCTCTTTTCTAATTTGCTTATTAGCAGTGGATTTTAATAAAATATTTAAATATAAAGCAATCATTAGTCATGTTCTTTTGAACTTAGCTTTGTCTGTTGCCACTGACATCTGGTACATGTGTAATGTATCTAGCTGCAATTATAATAGCATCATGAAAACCCAAACCAACACCACCATCACCCAAGCCAGACAATTGCTATTTAGAAACAACTGTGTCATCATTTTATCAATACCTGTATTCTCATGAGATTTCCTCATGCCGGTGTGTGTTATATCAGCCCTGAGTGTGAGTGAGGTTCTGACAGAAACAGGAAGTCAGGTCTGCAAGGAACTATATGGTGGTCACTGTAGATAAAGTTATAAAGTTCACCCAAAACTTTTATTAGACTGTTCTTGCTGGTCAACAGACCTAGCTTGAGTAGCAACAGCAAAACCTGGAAGTCTGTTAGAAATGCAGAATCTCATAAGTATCTCAGGCCTACGGAATCAATCTGCATTTCAACAAGATCCCTAAGTGATTCACTGGCACATTCAAATACAAGAAGTACTACTCTAGAGTAACTTCTCTCTATTGGTCCACCTGTGTGGGGGTGTACCACTCAAGTCATCCCTCTCCGTAATCATCCAAATTTCAGTTCTCTCAATCAGAGTAAAGAAGGCACTGGTTAGAGACAATCCAGTGAGATACAATACTGTTTTTAGTGTCCAGGGGAAATAAAATCATGTGGGAACGTATTCAATCTGAAATGAGAAGATTCAGAATTCAGCTTATTATTCTGTCTTTGCCACTTACGAGCTGTGTGACCTTTAGCAAATCACTTAAGCTCTCTGAGCTCAGGTACCTAAGCTTTAAAATGGGAGACTAGTAACATCTTCTCTAGCTCCTTTCCAGTGATTGCCGTATTTTCTGGCGTATAAGACGACTGGGCGATAGAAGATTTTCCTGGGTTAAAAAGTCGTCTTATACGCCGGAAAATATGGTAATCATGAACCTCAAATGAGATCAATAGATAGAAGCAGTTTTGAACTGTGCCTAGAAATTCAAGTATTCATTCCACTTATATTGGGAACGGAATAATTCTGGAATTCTAGGAATCATCTTGGAAAGAAGAGGGTTAAAAAGAGCCTGACTAAGTAGCTAATGAGTGCTGGGCACTTTCCACAAATTACCTCCCTTAATTCTCACAGCCACTTTCCAAGGCAGTCATCATTATTCCCAACGTGCAGACAGGCCAACAGAAACTCAGAGAGATTAGAAGCCTGGCCAACGTCATATCATAAACAAGTGGAAGAGCTGGAAATCGAAGCTGAGTTTATCTTGTTAAGCCACTACACCTTGCAGCCATCCAGCTATTTGTTCAACTGCTTCCAAATAGAAAGCAAACAAAATATTGCTTCAGTCAGAAGCAAGTTAAAAGGAGTTCTCAAATGAAAACAGGGCCACCGCACAATCAGCTTTGTCTTGAACATAAGTCCTGTCCTGTTTTAAGCACTCTCCAGTGGTTTCCCTTAAATAAAATCCACCAGGCAATCGGGCCACAGCCTCTGTCTCATCTCATCCATTCTCTCCTTTCCTCATTTTACTCTGCCACATTAGCCTTTTGATCGTTCTTTGAACAGACCAAGCTCCTCTTCACGGGATCTTTGCCTGCGCTGTTAGCTCTAGATCTTCGTTTCCCCTCGCCCTCCAGAGCCACCTTATCCTCTGCATCCCTCAGGTTCACCTTACCAGTAACTGTTCTTTCCTTTAAAAGACCTTCTCTAAAACCTCATCGAAAAGAAGCTTTTCCTCACATTCTCTCAGCTTCTTATATTCTTCTTTTTAACATTTATCATTTGTGATTAAATTATTCACTTGTTTATTTTTTTCCTTATAACACACCACACACCCTCCAAGAATATAAGCTCCATGAGGCAAGATCGCATTAGTCTTCTTGTACCATAAGACTTAACACAAAGCAGTCATTCAATGATGTTAAATAAAGGAAAGGGAAAATGGGAGAAATGAGCGAAGTGGACGGGTATTTAAACATGTATGTGCCTGAATTTCTTTGTTATAAGAATTTATAAGGAGATAATGATGCCTAGCTTTATAATATTCAATGATTCATAACTTTTCTCTATTAAAAATATATCTTTTGGATGAAAGCTCCAGTTTCAAAAACTTCAAATGGATTTAACATTATTTGGCATATTTTGGGAAAGAAAACATTTATTTCTTCCCCCTGGTGGACTGAGAAAATTGTTTAGAATATTTTGGGAAAGAAAACATTTATTCCTTCCTCCTGGGAACAGATGAGCAGCAACTGGAGAGACTCATGGTCATGTCCCCTTTAGTAATTGGGGATGAACAAGTGAAGAACAGAACAGGATTCCAACACCTCCATGCCCAAAGCAGTGACACTGATCTTAGAGAAGTCACTTGGTGTGAGGGCTCAGGCTATTAGCATTCAACGTTTAGTTTTGATTCCTGAAATCCTGGATAAATGCTTGGAACTTTGCTCCAATGAGATCCTTGTCCGGTGGGGCATGACTGTGCAAGAAAGAGTGACAAAGAGTAAAAAGACTAGAAGAGAATGAGAAACAGCTCTAGGAAAGGCTGAGTAAAAGAAAATTCTAGAGAACTGGAAAAAAGTCAGAAAAATAAATAGGATGAGGGTAGCTAATGTTAATCAGTCACTTTCCCTGTGCTAGGTCTTATTTCAAGTGGTTTATGTGCATTAAACTCATTTAATGCTTTCATCCACCTTAGGAAAGTGGTACCTTTATTATTCCCATTTTACATACAAAGAAACCAAGGCAGAGAGAGGTAATGTAGTTTGCCCAGTGATCACATAACTTTCAAAGCAGGTCTTCATTTAAAAGCTCAATAAAACGGGTGAGCTGGCAGACGTATGATTCATTTAGAGTTGGAACGGGGATAAATGAGGATAGAGATGGGATCCGAGTTTACGTGGATTTATAATGATGTTATTGAGGTTTTAAATTCTAAAAAGACCTTTGTATCATTTTAGAAAGTTATTCTTAACTCGGATCTCTGTTTTATCCACCCCATCAAAAAGCTAATCAGACTGTAGTAGAGAATAAGTCATAAAAAAGATATGCAACAATGACTTCTTTTGTTTGGGGAAGAGCAGCCTCAAGCGTGAGAGTATATCATTCTACTTCTACCATATTTGTAATGATTTTTTGTTATCCAACCCTGCTTGTCTATTCCCTCCACCTTGCCCCAGAGACCAATATACAGCTAGTGATAATAAAGAAGGGCATTAACATAGTAAGAGGAAAAAATAATTCAGAGGTTAGGGGCTGGCCACAGAAGGTACTTTCTCAGACACTGTAAAATCCTTGTTTACTTGGTTTGTAACCAGGAAACTTAGTTAATAACCTTCATTTTTCCAACCCCTCTTGCAAGTGCAAATCCGATACAATTCTTCAGTGGGGCGCAGTAAAAAGAAAACGCAAAGGCATTTGAAAAAGCTCACCCATTTAGATTTAATTACATACATAACTGGTGTCCTCCCAAGTGTGAAAATGCTGTAACCAATAAATCAGACAATAAAATGCTATCTGAGCAGAACAGATTTATTGAGAAGATGTGTGAGCAATCAAAATTCACTGACTTGCACTGGGTATTTTTGCCCAGCAAAGTTTTCAGATGCAAGAGCAAACACTGCTCGTTGAATCTTGCCTTCTTTTGAACACCTAGGTCAGTCCTGTTCCCTAAAGGGGTGTTCTTGTGCAATGACTTTGAAGAGAACAGATTTCCATCTTAAAAACTTCTCAGTGTGAAAGAATGACTAGATCTGTGTTTGTATGTTAGGTTTTAATGACCATCTCATTCGTCTAATACTGTTTCTTATATGCGTAATTCATAACTACTAACCGAAGCTTCATCTAGTAGAAAGAGTATTTTAGATTAAAGCTTCCTTGCGACGTACAAGGAGGCTACAAACTTCTGCAAAGCTAAATTTTTAAAAATGAGACATTCAAACCACCAAATATCTTCCCAACTAGCATAATAAAAATAGACTCTTTGTAATATTAGCAGTGGGGTCATTAAAACATTGCCAGGGATTCTGATCTTTATGAAACCCATTTTTTTTCCAGTGTGCCTTGGATTGAAATTTCTTGTGAATGAACCTACTTGGAGTAAGAAACGTGGGAAGGCTGGAGTATCAAGTCTTGTCATCTTCTGGGCATACTTTTGCCAAGTGTAAATTGTCAGAGGTATGGACTCATCACATTTTAATGCTCCCATTTGGAATAAATTAAATGAAAAAAGAAGTTTCTCCTTTTAATAAAACCTTGTGAAAATAATACATTAATACACTTTATAGCTGTTGGTCAGTCATGTTAAATGCACAATCTGATCTCTGCAGACATGTTCCTAAGGAAAAGAGCCAGTCAGCTGAGCCACTTCCTCATTTTTTGTACATGTACAAATGAAAATGACCTTAGGAGTCACAAAATCATCCATGGTTCCAAGTAAGGAAATAAAACATATAAATAATAGTGGGGATTTTACTTTATCATTAAATTATAATGCTCTTGGTTTTGTTTTGCTTTCATTGATTCAGAAAGCTAAATGGCTCTGCTTGAGTTGAAATACTTCCTTTCTTCCCTTACTTTCTCCATCACAACATCAAGCTAACTTTAAATAATTTTGGTTAGACTGGTATTGTTTTTCTATTTCTTTTATTTGTTTGGGAGTTCTAGGCTCTGACAGGAGAGCTGGCACATAACTGTGAAACAGGCTAAGTTTCTTGACTGACTCAAACAAGATCCATTTCCTTCTTCTCCCTAGCTGTGGATTTTTAAGTTTGGATCAGACTCCTGCTCTTGTTTCTCTCTGTATCTATGAGCTAACAATTACACATCTGTTCCGATGGCAACAAACTTTGCTGAAAAAATAAATAAGAATGCTTTCTTTCCCCAAATATGCTGAATAATGCAAGTCCATTTGAAGTTTTTGATAGAGGAGCTTTTATTAAATTTATTCAATACTCAGATTTAAGGTCCTTCGATTTCGACACTCATTAACCATATAGGCAGATCATGTTACTTCAGCAGGCCGTTTCTCCTTTTTGTTTTGTTTTTTATAAATCATTTCCCACTGTTTGTCTCCTTTCAGTTTCTCTAGCAACTATATGTTCTCTTACCCTACATGCTGGGCTAGGCTGAAGTTAACAGAACTGCTTAGTAAAGTCACTGTATCCCAACCCAAGAACCTTTCACGCAGAAGAGAATGCCTTTCCTTAAAAATCCTTTTAAGAAATACATATATGAAAAGTGGCCCGATGTGATTTGGAATTCAGTATTTGATCAAGACACTGAACTCAGAACTGCATTTTGCAAGCCTTTCATTTTTGTATGTGCCAAGGGCTCTTTACACAAGTTACTTCAATTGACCTTTTATGCTTTAAATAAATGTGGTTTTTAGAAACCCGAGGCAAAGCGGCAAACATAAATTGTACTGACCTTAGTATACTGAAACTTCAAATTGGTGAGTGGGACAGGTAAGTCTGGCATGCCTGAGGACGACATTTCTGGTTCAGCTCCTGAAATACAGGTGACAGGCTCAGCGATTTGGTTCTGATAGAGCACTTGGCTTTATTTGTTCCTTTTTATCTGCACGGGCTAAGGTTTATTTGCATACTGGGATACGATTGGATGAACAAACCCGGAGCAAAAAGAAAATGACACTACTTATTTGTAACACCTAGTGCAGGAAGCCCGTGACTTTTTAAAGTTAAATCCTTAAGAAACCAGCGCTCCAGCCCTGCAGCCGCATCTGGAGACGGGCACTATTTGCAGATGAATTAATTTACAAAGCCGAAACCTGTGGGAAGGGTTCTCAGCGCAGCTGTTCTGGCCACGAAGGCCAGTTATTATTTTTTTGGCTTCTCATGCTTTTTTATGCTCCTGTGAAACTTTCCGTTCCCTGACAGACTTGGAATCGGAGGATTTGAGAACTGAGAGTCTAAACCGGCACTTGTTCTCAGCACAAGCTGGTGAGGAGAGGACCCTGGCCAGGTGTCTTCAGGTCAATGTTGTCAGGGAGAAAGGGTGCTGTTTGGGGAAGAAAGGCCCTCTATGTAGACCCTATCCTAAGTCAGCTTTAAAAAGATTATACCAATCAAGTGTATTTTAACTGCTGGGGAAGTAGACCTACTGTCATTTCAGGAGCTCTAAAGTATCTTTATTTTACATATGGGAACAGAAAAATCAGCAGGATTTTTAGGGAACTCAGAGTGCACTGTCATACAAGGTCACCACAGCAGCCATATGGTCTGTTAAAACTCACTTAAAATGAAAGTAACTTCTGATCCTGGAAGCTGACTGTATTTATCAATCATTGATCCAGGCAATTGTACAAGGAGTAAACACAAACAGGACTTTCAAGTAACTCAAGTTCTTAAAATTAAATCAATAGTTCAACCTGGAAACATTAAAAAAAGGACACATTTTTAAACTCTACTACTCCCATGTTAAGTACAATACTTCATTGTATTGAAGCTCTAGCAAAAGTTACGGTAGGAACAGACAGAAAACTCTGGATGCTCTCAATTCTGATTACTAAGAATTCAGGAGGTTTTTTCCCCCAGTGAAAATTGCCAGCTCCCCCAAATACGGGATTTGGGTAGGGAAACATAGCCTCATTGACTAGTTTCTCCCAACCAGGTGCTGCAGCCTTGCTTTCTCTTTCCATCCTTACTTGGTTTTCCATTTTACAGGCGGACAGAGGGTAACTAGCTTGCTTATGATCACAGATGTAGTAAGGACAAGAATTTCATTTCCAGAGAATTGGCTGTTTTGGTTCTCAAAGTGAATAGTCACCCTCACAGGCACTTAAACTTGGCCTTTTATTCATTTAAGACAGGAGCCAGCAAACTTTTTCTGGGAAGGGACAGATAATATACTTAGCTTTCTAGGCGAGACAGTTTCTGTTGTAACTTACTTAGAGTCTGCATGAAAGAAACTATAGACAATAGATACATTAATGGCTGTAAATGTTGTCCAATACAATTTTATTTACAAAAATGGGAGGCAGGCCGGACCCGGTGCATGGTCCAGCCCCCCAGATTCTAAGGCAACTGTCCTCAAGGTCCTTGTCTCCTGTGCCTCATGCCTGAAGACCAGATAGAACCTTCTGTGTTATTTCAACATTTCTTCTATCTCTTTCTCCCTCTCTTGCTCTCAATTTCTTTCTTTCTTTTTTGGAAAATTGAATTGTTTTCTTTTAAAAATGTGTTTTGAGTTAAATGCACAATTACACAACAGCTGTTACATAACTTGCGGACTGGTGCTCTGGCCATGCCCAGACAGCTGTGTTTTGCTGCTTTCTTCTGCTCTCAGTATAACAGTTGTTTGTGGACTCAAACACTGGTTTATTTGATGTCCAGGCAGTGAAAGCTCAAAGCTTTATAACACACTTGGCATGTCATCTCACTACTCATACGCTCATCCTTGATCATATTTTATTGAATAATTACATAAGAACAGGTCCTTTTATACCAGACACTACTAAACCTAGGTAAAAGGTGCAGCTTTGGGAACAGGTTACAACACCTGCCCATTTAATTTCAACAAATATTTACCAAGTATCCTTTTGTGGGGAATGCATTGTGATTAGAGTATCAGGAACTCTTTAACCTTAATCTTACTTGAAGGACAGATCTTCCCTGCCCAGAAACCACTGGGCCCTGAGATCTCCAATTTTGAGGTAAGCTTAGTCCTGCCCCTAGAACTCGTCTTGAAAGAATAGTATATTCCTGGGAATGGTTGCATGGGTAAAAGTTTTTATCAGACCGCTTCCCGTTCCTTCAGAAGGAAAATGGCTTTGGTGAGAGCACAGGGGCCAAAGAGGCACACCTCAGGACTAGACCTAGGGTTGTGTGTTTTGATTGGGCGCCAATATCAGGCAGTGGAGGATGAGCTGGAACTATACTTGGGGGTAACAGACAAAGGATGTTTTATCTTCCTTTCCTTCTTAGGAAGTGGAAGCATAGTTTTTTTTTCTTTTCTTGAATATGATTTCTTCCAGTCCTTTGTGAAAACTGTCATTATACATATAAGATAAGTATAGACCATGGCTTCAAGAATTGCTGAAACTACTGTCTCATTTTACCATGAATCTCTCCAGAACCCCATTCATATGCCAGCCGCTGAAAGGATAATGGAGCCTAAACTGCTCCCACCCATATGAGTAACTGCAATACAAACCACTCAGATTTGTTAACAAACATAATTGGATGGTGAAATAAAAATAGCTTCTTTTCGCATGTCCTCTTTTCAAAATGGGGGATCAATTTGTTGGAGCTAAACCTCTTTTGCTCAGTGATATCCCCCTTCCTGGACTCTTCAACGTTGCCGTAAGCATGGCTGTGTGAGTCTGCCAGTTGGTTAACTCTTTGCTTTTAATCACTGGAGTTTTTAGCGGACACCACATTGTTCATATGCCTATTTAGGTTTTAATAATTTGGAAAATGTGGGCCTTGTGTGTGGTGAGAGATTATATGCTTGGTTGGCAAGCTAGTGTTACAAACGAAGGAGAAAGGCGGCATCTGAATATGTGGACATGTGTCTGTGGGCTAATTTCTATTCATCTGCCATTCTTATCCAATTAGCAATATTTTCTCACCACTGATTCTTCTGCTTTTCACATATCCTATCATTGTTTTCTCTTTGTCTTCATTATTTAGATATGGCAAATGCCCCTCTTATTTGGTACTATCAGGACACTAATTTGTCACTAAAAGAAAGAGTAGATTAAAGCCTCTATAAGTTAATTAATTTTAGTTTAAATACATTTTGCTTAACTTTACGGACCAAAGCCATTTCTTGGAACTGGGTCTGCTGCAGGAGGTTGAGATAACCTTGCATAAATAGTGTTCACAGTGTGTTTCTTTCCTCAAAGTTGAGAGAGAAACTGAAGACAATAAAGGCATCTTTGAGGCAGTCTGAATGTAGACTACTTTGAAATCTTTATGATATTTCCCATATTTTTTTTAACAATTGTATGCACAGATTACACAGCAACTTGACGAGATTGAGTGTTTGCATAGTTCTCAGTTCAGTTTTTATAGAAATAACTCTGTTTCTCCTAATAAATCTACAATTTAAATAACATTTAATTAAATATGTCATTGAAGTACTAGGTTTACGTAAATGACCAAGGTTTGTAGCAAAGACATTTGACTGTTGGTAAGCAGAGGAAACTGCCCTAAGCTGAACTAAAGACATAAGTATCAGTAGAACTAATGTTTTTTGTTGTTTGCTGTTTACTATTTTTTAAAAATATTTAAAAGTCAAATATACCATATTTGGAATACTATTTACAGCTCATTAGAGAGTTATAAAATGAACAAAGAAAATAACCATCACTCTGGTCAAAGAATAGAACAATACTAGGACCCCATTAGCCCATTTTGTGTATCCTCCCCATCTCTATCCCCTTCTTCCTCACCTTAAATGATCTATATCCTAACTTCAAATGCCACACATTCTTTTCCCCTGATTTTGAACTTGACAAGCAAATCATACAGTCAGGATATTTTTTACAAAGAAAATTCAGAGATGCAAGTTAATCTGGTAAATGAGTTAAATCATGGGTGAAGGTAAAGAAAGTTTCACAGAGAGTACTCCCCAACCCAGTAAACATAAATAGTAAGTGCAAAATAAGTAGCAATGAGTTAGCATTTTTGTGAGTAAAGGGCAGTTTTCATCCCAACCACAGTACATATTAAATTGCAGAGAAATGGCCCTTATCCTACAGTGTTGGTCAGAGCTTAATAGCACTTGGCAAATTATATCAAAATATAAAAAAATGTTCAAACCCTTAATCCAGGTATTCTACTTCTAGAAATTAATTTTAAAGAAACAATAAAATATGTGTAAATTATCTTTAATATAATGTTATTTACAAAATAGAAAAATACCAAAGGATTGATAAATCATGAATTAGAAAAAAAACATGTGAACAAATACTTAAGGAAGGACCTGGACCTGGTAAGCTTTTGTGATATATTGTGAATTAATTTTTTTTAAAGTAGCTTATAAAACTGTGTGGAGGCATCCTAATAAACTGTGTTCCAAAATCTGCAATTTGGTTTTGACCTCAGCTTTAGCATTTGGAAAGTGAAATAGCTGAATTTTGACTTCAGTGTCATTTTTGGCATTCTGAATTTATCCATGATCAAAATTCATGCGATAATCTCAATTATCTATCTATATAAAAGCCTAAGCGACCAGCTGAATGGCTGACTGTTTGACTGGCCGACTGGTAGCTATGACATGCACTGACCACCAGGGGGCAGAAGCTCAATGCAGGAGCTGCCGAGCTGTAGTGACTTGGCAGCTGCGGTTCTTGAGTGACGCACCTGGAACCAGAGAGGAGGGAGCCTGATTCTAGGGTGCGTCACCTGAGAACTGCTCTCTCACAATCTAGGACCCCTTGGGGGATATCAGGAGAGCTGGTTTTGGCCCGATCCCCACAGGCCAGGCCGAGGGACCCCACTGGTGCATGAATCCATGCACTGGGCCTCTAGTATTTTATATAATTTCCCCTGGCTGAATAATGACCTCCAAAGATCCCTGGAACCTATGAACATTACCTAATATAGCAAAGGAAAGTTAGCAGCTGTGATTAAATTAAGGAGTTTGAGGTAAGAGATTATCCTAGATTACCAGGGTGGGCCTTCAATGCAGTCCTAAGCATCCTCATCAGAGGGAAGTAAAAGAGATTTTACAGAAGCAGAAGAAAATGTGACCCCAGAAGGTCCTAGTTTTGACCTTGGAGGGCAGCGCCAGGAGCCAGGGGATGCAAAAAATGCAGCTTCATTCCCAAAAAATGAAGCTGGGAAATACAAGGATATGGATTATCTCCTAGACTCTCTGCAGAGAGCAGGCCATGCCCACCCCTTTGATACTAGCCAGTGAAACTGACTTCACACCTCTATACAGATTGGTAGTTACAAAGCAGTCATGGGGATGAAAAGTACAGCATACAACATCTAGTCAATAATATTGTGATAACTATCTATGGTGCCAGGTAGGGGAGCACTCTGTAAAGTATATGATTGCCTGGCTACTATGCTGCACACCTGAAAATAATACAAAATAATATTGAATGTAAACTGTCATTGAAAAAATAATTTAAAAAGAAATCTAAGGAAATGAATATGTGCTTTTAAACCATTACGTTTGTGGTAATTTGCTATAAGAGCCATGAGAACTGAATACACTAATCAACAAAACCACAAGTTCAGAGACATCAAAAAATATATGCTGTCCCTGACCACACATCATTCATTCTGCATGTTCTTCAAGTTTATTGTTAATATCTAAACAACCACGTTCAGGTCAAGGAAAGACTTTGACCTGCACCTTGGAATAAAACTCCTCAGATACTTGATATCTTGAAAATCTTCCAGTTTCAGTTGCTATATAAATGGATATTTATTAAGTTGCAAAAGTTAACTGCAATAGGTAATGACATTTGTGAATCATTTTTAAAATAATTATTTTATTTGGACAATATCACACTTGGTTTGCATTGCTTGCTTGGATTTGCTCCCATATTTTAAAGTTACACGTACATACCCGGACCTGTAACCACAATCCAAATTTATCTTCCTGGCCCTGACTTTACATTTCAGCTGCTTGTGTACCTAAGCTAAATGGCACACTTAGTCATGTAGCTGGGCTTGCAAACTTAAGAGCCCACATATTTATTTCATGTGCGCCATGCAGTGTTATAAAAATTAGAAATCTACACTAATAAAAGAGTAACATGCAAATTGACCGTACCTTCGCGATGCCCACCAACCAATCAGGAGTATGCAAATTAACCCAACAAAGATGGCGGGTTAATTTGCATACACAGGCACCGAGCAGCTGGGGGTGGGGCGAGACACTTGTGTCATTGCCATGGCGATGACGCAGGTGTTCTGCACTGCCCCAGCTGCTCCGGTACTCTGGGCAGCGTGGGAAGGCAGAAAAGCGGCTCTGGGCCAGAGCGAAAAGGTGGCTCCAGCCAGAGCAAAGGCAGTGCTGGCAGCCAGGGGAAGGAAGGCCCATTTTTGCACGAATCTTTGTGCATAGGGCCTCTAGTATTTACATAAAATTCCAGATTTTTACTTATTAAATATGAGAAGGTCTGAAGAATGGTTTTAGCCTTGCCTGCCTATTGAAATCACATAGGGAGTTAAAAACAAAACAGATTCTGATTCAATAAGGAGTCATTTGAGCCCAGGTATTGATATGCGTTTAAAACTACTCAGGTAATTCTGGTTCCATTTCCTCATGGTGTAGCCAACCAATGCTGAGTAGTATAGGTGCTCTAAGTTGGAGCTATGCCCACACCATTTGGAAAGATATTAGATCTGCAAATTCTCTGGACTACTGCACTACATCACAGACCCAACCTAGTTGTGTTATTTAGTTCAGCTGGTTTTCACTTAATTAACAACCTAGTTCCTCAGTTTGTATTTTAAGGATCTTAGTGTTTTCTTCATTCTGTTTTCCTTAAGTTTGTTCTTCTTCCCTTTTTCTAACTTCTTGATACTTAGATCATTTGATTTTCTATCTTTCTTCTTTCATTAAAAGCTCTAATTTTCCCTCCAAGCAAGTCTTGAGCATCATCTACAAGTTTGGATATAGGATTTTCACTTATATTCAATTCAAAATACTTTCTAATTTTCATTGTGATATTTTTCCCTGACTCATGGGTTATTTTGATATGTATCTTTAAATTTCTCTATTGGTAGTCAATAACTCCCAAGTAGTTGTAGCCTGCATTAATATGGCTATATTTTTATGTGCTTACAAATTTAGCTTCACTATATTTTCCTAGTTAATTGAGCTTTTATTGTTATAAATTGTCCCTGTTTATATATTTGTTGCCTTAAAGTGTCTTTTGTCTAATAAATTATACCTCCAGTAGCTTCTTTGGGTTGGGATTTGCATAATATATCTTCTTCCATTTTCTTATTATCAATCTCTGTATGTATTTCATATGTGTCTTTAAATGGCCCATAGTTAGATTTTATTTATTTATTCAGTCTAACAAATTTTGTCTTTGAAGTGGATTATTTACTTTATTGACATGTCATATAATGTACTGGTCAATTTAAGTATAAAAATTCTACTATCAGCCGAAACCGGTTTGGCTCAGTGGATAGAGCGTCGGCCTGCGGACTGAAAGGTCCCAGGTTCGATTCCAGTCAAGGGCATGTACCTTGGTTGCGGGCACATCCCCAGTAGGGGGCGTGCAGGAGGCAGCTGGTTGATGTTTCTCTCTCATTGATGTTTCTGGCTATTTCTCTCCCTTCCTCTCTGTAAAAAATCAATAAAATATATTAAAAAAAAATTCTACTATCATATTAAATACTTCATTTGTTATACTGGTTCATTTTTTTCTTTTCTTGCCTTTTAAAATTAATTTTAGATTAATTAAGATTCTAAAATTAAACTAAATTTTAACTTTATATGTTGTGTAAATTAATTTTAATTAATTTAAAAAAGAATTCTTTATTTTCTCTCTTAGCTTCGGAATTATATGTTGTCTTTACTATTTTTTAGTGGTTATTCTAGAAATTATATGGTGTGTTTTTTCACTTAACGAAGTCTAAAATTAATTAGTACTTTTACGCTTTTTCTCAGCTGATCCAAATACCTTAGAGCACTTTAAACTCCATTTACATTCCTCCCAATTTTCACTGTTGGTAGATGTTTACTTATGTGTTTGTGTGCATGCTAATATTACTGGATATTCTGCTCACCACCCCAGATCCATTTCATTTCTTTGCCTCATGAGCTGGGCTCTCTTGCTCTCAGGCTTCTGGTTTGGTTCAACCAATAAGAAAGGGAGGGAGGTGCTGATAGGAGATTGAAGTGTAAGAGAGAGAAAGACCAGCATACTTCCTCCCTGGCTTCTTTCATGTCTAAATAGCATTCTGGCAGGGTTTTGGCAGCTGCATCTTTCCTGGATGACTGCAGGCCCTGGTGAGTGTTTCTCACTGCAGTGTTGGCTCCTACAACTCAGGTATTCCCTGGACCCTTCAGGCTTTCGGGAGTGGTAACTGCTCCTCACCTAGGCAAGCTCTGAGTTCTTCAGTACCCTCTGTGGCTTGCCAACACTTCTGTAAAAAGCCCCTTCATTAAATCATCTTAAAATTCCAGCCAGGTGCCTTCTGGTTTTGTGTGTGTGTGTGTGTGTGTGTGTGTGTGTGTGTGTGTGTGTGTGTGTGTTTTTGTTTTTGGGGTTTTTTTGAGTTATTTTTGCTGTGACCTTGACGTTATTCCTTTAGAATTTCAGATGCATCTTTTTGGGGGAAGGCGTTTTCTGTAATTAGTTATGTATAATAATGTAGTAAGCACTAGTAAACCACTATGCAAAATGAAATACTTTGAAATTAACCTACATGTATACTTGTGTTCCTTCCTCCCATTGCTCCCTTTTCTCTATTTTTCATTATTTTGTCAGTCTAGGTTTCACTATGGAAATTTTGTACTATCCTAATTTACTAATTCTTCCTTTGACTGTGTCCAGTTCCTATTAAATAATTCATCCAATTAGCTTGTGCTAGCAGCTAATTTTTAGTTCAAGAATTATTTCTTTTTCTTTTTTAGCTTCCAAATATCTTCTAAACGTTTGTTTTACCTTTTAAATATAAATGTTTTAAAATATAGATATTTTGCCTTTTAAGTATAGATATTTTAAAGTCTGATAATTCCAATATCCTAAACCGCTACACTAAGAAATATATTTTATCTGTTGTTTCTTCTGATTTTTGTTCATGTTGTCTGTCTTTCTGACTAGGCTAGACATTATGGACTCGGTATTGGATTTTAAAAATTGTTTGTAGAAAATATTGGAGACCCATGATAATGTTATTTCTTCCAAAGAGCAGGCACATTTGCTATTGCTAGGCTCCTGGGATCTCCAGGTCCTCCAGAACCACTCTGGACCACGGTATTCTGAGATAAAAAAGGCTTTCATTAAGACTACCCTTCCCTTCTCTGCACACTCTGGACTAAGGACCATGAAATTGTCAAATGTGTAGCAGAGCTTCTCAGATGTGCATATATCTGCAGTCAGAAATTGCCCCCCAAAATGAAGGTTGCCCAAACACTGGGCTTCCTTCCCAGGACCTCCATCTGGCCACATTATCTGGTTAGCTATTATATGTCTTGAACGGATTGTTTAAATAAATATTTTTTTCAAATGTTCTAGTTGTTCTTCAATGGAGGGTTCAGTCCAAATTATTTGTTTTGCCATTTCCAGAATCAGAGATGAGGAAACTTTCTCAATTTTCTTAATGACATTTTCTTGATTGAAAATTTAGGCTAAATGATAATTCTGTGCTGACAGCTTACTATTTCAGTCAGTCATTTAGAAGTGCTCTTTTCTCTCTGCTTTTTTCCCTCCATGATATTCTCATTTTTATTATGATGTGTCTAAAAGAAAATTTTACTATCCTTTTTGAGATTCATTTTGATACCTAAATATGAGTTGTATGGCTTCATTTGTTTTGTTTTTGTTTGTTTCCTTGTGATTTTGTGTGTGTTTTTTAATCCCCAGTTGGAGCATGTATAGGAGATAACTGATGGATGATGTTTCTCACATTGATATGACCTCATTAGTTTTGGATGTTTCTCAGCTTTTATTTCTAGTAGACCTGGAATATCTTCTCATTCTAACTTCTGAATTCTTGAACTTCTGTTTTATAATTCCCACATCTTAACTTCTCTGTGTTGCATCCTAGAGGATTTCTTCAAATTTTTACTCTACTTTTTCTCAATTCAGCTATTTTAAATCTGCTGTCTAAACAGTAATTGAGTTTTTCATTTCAATGACTTTTTTTTAGAGCTCTGATTCTTTTAAAATTTGTCTTTTTGGTAGTGCTGGTTTTTAAATAAGATTAATAGTCTCAAATCATTATTTAACTAAATAATTCAACAGAATCACAGATATATTATACCTTTATGTATAAATAACAAAAAGAAAGCTTAAAGTTCTCCTGGACTATAAAACCTCGAAGTGTTTTGTCAACCCAAATAGTATTACTTGGTTAAAACACATAGAAGTTCATTGAGTTTGCATTTCACAATAGAAAGCAGCAATCTCAAAAATTAGAATGTCTTAAAAGGCTCATTTGTATCAACAATACTTCCAAGAATGTGTTATGAAACAGAGCAGAATTATTTTTTTTAAATAAAAATCTCCATATTGGAAAGGAAAATCATATTGAGATGTTTTTGTGAATGTTCTCAATTCACTACTTTATCAGAACTTAATTTAAGACATGAAATGATATCTGCTCCTCTGTACTGAAAGGGGAAGAAGGAACATTTTATTGTTATCTTTCTGATTTTCTTTTCATTAGCATTTGGGAAGGACTAGTTTCAAGTCTCAGTGATGTAACACAGACAAAGAGTATAAGCCTGTGTTTATGAAATCTCAAGAAAGAAAAAAACTTTTTTTTGATACAGCCTAAACTAAGGAGCTATGCCATTGCCTCTCAGTCCAGTGATTCAGAGGGCATCTTTTTCTATTGCATTCTTCAGTGAGTGTTAAGCCATTGCAAACGTGAGATCTCAGTTCCTACTCCTTCAGGCAACCTTAACTGCTCTCCTTCTTCGGTTATTAAAAGCTTTGGCTATCAAGGCTGCAAATTCTCAAGGGCAGAGATAGTGTGTTTACCTCTCACTTTTTAGTTTATCCTCTATTCTTTTGACTTCTGGAGATTTCTCTTGCTTTCTTACTGGGCCAAGTATGCATTTGATAGCTACTTATTATACTTGTATTTTGTATTTTCAGTTGTGTTTTAAGGAGGAGGATTTCCACATGATCTAGTCTGCTATAATGAGTGAAATGGAAGTATTTTTCCAAAAAAAAAGCACAGTCACATTTTTCAAAATCTAGATGGTTCATAAGACTGCTAGATATTTATGGTTTGTTCATTTTTAGTTTGCATATCCTTTGAGAAGTTTTTTTCTTATAAATGGCAATCAATATCAGAAAATACTTTTACCCTTTTATAGTAATTTAAAAATTAATTGTTACTTATATGCATAGAGGTGTATGTGTGTAGAAATATCTTTCTTGCTTTGGCGCTAGTTCAGCTTTTCCCATTTAGAGAAAGTCTTGGTCAGTTTATGTTAAGGTTACAAAATCATATCAATTTGTTATTGCTCAAATATTAAGTTTTGTACTTGAATGTAGAGTCCCAGGTTGAGCGTAAATTCAAGCTAAAATCCAATAGTATTTAGATGTTTTTGGATGTGTCTGGAGGACTTTTGGCCTCTCAGGAGTATTTTTAATATACTAGAAATAACGCTCTAAGTAAAGATATAACAGACAAGTAAACTTAGATATATAATACTGCTTTGTCAGTGATGAGGTTTAAATCTGACCATAACTTGCCTTTACTATTGAGATTTGCTTCTGATTCATTACTCCCTCTCCCAGACACTGTACTGTTTCTCATTATAATGATAGAGACAGTAG
The DNA here is from genome assembly GCF_027574615.1 of Eptesicus fuscus. Taxonomy (NCBI): domain Eukaryota; kingdom Metazoa; phylum Chordata; class Mammalia; order Chiroptera; family Vespertilionidae; genus Eptesicus; species Eptesicus fuscus. The sequence continues at coordinate 38,143,154 of NC_072487.1, forward strand.
GCTGAAATTGATTAATGAAAAAGTCATTAATTAATGAAAAGTCATTCTTCCATAGGCATGCAGATATTCTAGGAGTACTTGATTTATCGCTGCTACTCACATGATATAGATAAATGTAAAAGGGAAAAGATAAATATACTCCCCAAAGTGGGTTAGAGGCATTAGTGTACACAGAAAATACATTATCACTGGCATTTTTGGACTCCACCCTATCAGCCATGGCAGCAGAGATAGAGGGCCCACAGCAATGCCCAAGAGGGTTGCCATTGGCAGCTTAGTGATCACCAAAAAGGAGACTGTGGCCTTGACTCTAGTATCAGCTTTCTTCGGTAGTAAATGGCTGCAGTGAGGTGCTCTCAGATGTCTATGGAACCCTTACTAAAAGGAATGGATCAAGCAAGGGGAAGCAGATGACACACAAAAGTTTGGTGGTTGGTTGCCAGTGCCTGGGGAGAGCAGCAATGGAAAGAAACTGACTAATGGGTAAGGAGTTTTACTTTGGAATGATGGAAATGTTTTGAAATTAGATAGGGTGATGGCTGCCCCATTATTATGAATGGACTAAATGCCACTGACCTGTTCACTTTATAGTAAATTTTATGCTATGCAAATTTCACCTCAATAAATTACTCAAAAAATAAAGGGATAGACTCCTTCCCTGTCCACATGTGATAACCCAAGTACTACCCAAAATAATGAATCATTTTTTGATAAGGGCTGTAGGCTTTGCAACACCATAGGTAGGAAAAGCCTGAGAAACGGAGATTTTATTGCTTTCTAACTGATCCAAGAATGGTTACCCTGGGGAAATGTGAGTTTCATGCCATTTAAAATATTTTGCTACAGTCTCATTTCAGTCTATTGTTTCAGTCTCATTTCTTAGATATTGTGACAACATAAATAATAATTAGCATGTATTGGATAACACTTCAAGAATATTGTAGAAGGGTAACTTTTGTATATTTTTCCTGTTGTTTCTGATTATTTTCTGAAAGATAAAGGGCAATTTCTCTCCCACTTCCCATCTTTCAAAGAATAGAACAGAGGTAGGTATTAATTCAAAACCTTTTGTAAGTCACCCTGATTAGTTTTGGAAAGGGTTTGTACAACATCCTGAGAATCAGGAATTCCTTTCTCTCTGAAGTCAGACTGCTATAGTTTTAAAGCCAGGAACAGCGATTTAGAATGTGGAGTTTAAACATTTAAAAACAAATTGTGTGTGAACATAGGAAATAGTTTCCCTCAGACAGTAAGTAGTATCATGGTTAGCCCTGGACCCACATTTCAAAACCTCCCTCTAAACTGTTGGGAGATGGTTTTCCCAGAATATAACTTTTCTACATGAAAAAGCAATGGCGTGTTTATTTCCCTCACATTCCTATCTAAAAAAGATTTCTTAAATAAGTGGGTCATGAATTTCATGAAAACATACAGGGTGGGGGCCAAAGTAGGTTTACAGTTGTATAAAAAGTAATAAATAATTAACAAACAATAACACAAGAATAAACTCTGTGTTTTGCTTACTCACAACTGTAAACCTTCTTTGGCCACACCCTGTATAATCTTATTATCTTATCTATAGGCAATCAAAGTTGTTTTTTGAAGAAAATGGACTTTAATAGTTAAAAGTCCTAGTAGGGCGTTGGAAAGTTCATTGTGCATTAACTATTGATTTTATGTGAGAACATTTTTTTCTAAATATGAAGTTAGTTTTTCAATTTAATTCTCAAACTGCAAAATAAAAGCACACAACTAATGCAAAAAAATAGTTTCTTTGGTTTTTTAAGCAACATCCATGTACAGAGATTCCACTCTGTTCCTTAGAATTTAATTATTCATTCCTCACCACTTAACCCAACTATAGCACTATAATGAAAATTAACATTATATGCATCTATTGTTATTTCAACTATCATTTGAGTGAGGACTGATAGTATAGAAATTTTTTACATGCCTGCCTATATGGGTTGATATTGATATGTGCATAGACAAATCCTTTCACCCCAGTGCAAAAATATAGAGATTGGTAGAGTTTGCCCTCAAAAGTATAAAATGGGAAATATATAAAATAGGATAAAATTATTCTTTGTAAATATAGGATCAAGGATTAAAAATCGTAGTACTTCAGAGCCCCTTTTAGGCATCTGGCTTTGAAGAGGCATTTCGCTTAGTAAATCCACACTGAACCCTGTGGCATTCTGGATTCATACTATTGAATAGCCAGTCACTGGTGATACCATTCCACCAGCCTGGAACTCTACACTCCAGCTTTTTCCTCTATTGGAATCCTGTTCATTATTCAAAATCAAACTTTCAAAAATTACATTAACAAAACAACGGACAGTTATTTATAGGTATAACGAACCTGATTCTACTCTAAGTGCATTATAAATCTAAATTGAAAGCCTATTTTTACCATTGTAAGATGAGAAAACTGAGGTTTGGTGAGGTTAATAATATCCTTAAAGTCCTACTGTTGTCCGAAACCACCATTCCCAATCAATTTAGTCTCTACCTCCTTTGACTTGCCACTCCCAACAGAAAGGTGTTAATTTTATCTTGATATCTCTCTTAATCCAGATCCTATATATACCCTTGTTAATCCTTCCAGCAACTTCTAATTGAAAAAAAAAATTGCTTTTCTGCTCAGCTTTGTACCAAATGCAATTTTGAAAGTATGCCTCTCACAAATACAATTATGGATGATTCTATTGTAAGTTTTATAAAATTATAAATCATTTATTGCTTCCAGATTTTCTGAGTGATGGTTCAAATTGGGTTGGCACAGATAAAATATTCATATTATAGCTAAGAACTAGGATTCCAAACCAGCACACCTGGTCCAAAGAATTTAGAAAGTCTTTAGCACCATAGTTTTCTTTCATGAAACAGTGGTCAACCTAGTTAATAAAACAAGAGGCCTGATGTTGCTCTTTGGTTAATATACAAGGTTACTTCCCATGAAATTTTATATTTATTTGCCTTGAGAGGCAAGGACACCTTGACCATGTCATATAGCCAGTATTCTTAGTTTGTGGTAGCTTTGCACTGCCATTTTTGTTATCTTAGGTTGAGTTTTTTTGTGTTTTGTTTTTTTCTGTGTCCACATTGTCATTCTGCCAACTTTGTTCTCATAATCCAAATAACTAAATATACAGAGGCTTCAGTGACTGAAAAAAACATTAATTTCCTCTTCTTATCCTCTAGCAAAAGGGAGAGATGATCTCTGTATAGTTCTCATAATTCATTTTAAAGGTAGGAAACCCTGCAAAGTATGTAAAATGTGTATGAACCTTTCTTTCAAGCAGATAATCATTTTAGTCATCCTCTCATTTCCACATTTGGAATCATCCTTTACATCCCTGTTTAGCAAGGATTGGGCTGGCGTTTTTCTGTTAGATAGAAAACTATTACTCACCGAAACCAGTTTGGCTCAGTGGATAGAGCGTCGGCCTGTGGACTGAAAGGTCCCAGGTTCGATTCCGGTCAAGGGCATGTACCTTGGTTGTGGGCACGTCCCCAGTAGGGGGTGTGCAAGAGGCAGCTGATTCATCGATGTTTCTAACTCTCTATCCCCCCCCCCTTCCTCTCTGTAAAAAATCAATAAAATATATATTAAAAAAAGAAAAGGAAACTATTACTCCCTGCGACAGACAGACTGCTACTTGTTTACTAAAATCCATTATCCTTATCTTCCATAATAATAGACTCGAGGCTGACGCAAACAATTCCAGAAGTTATTTGTGCCTCATCTTGGTCCAGGAATTCAGACATCAAAGATACCTCCCCCATGTTCTCTTTCCCTTTCCCACCAGCATTAAGCTGGATGAGGTGGAAATTCAGTTCTGTCCATACAAACAGTGACAGTGCCTAAGGGATGTCATGGTCATGACTTAGAAGGAATCTGGTCTCAGAAGGACCTCAAGGAGTAGAGCTATCCTGAAAACTTAAGGTGAACTCATAGAGACCTTTATCGGAGAGAGACATGGACTGCTTTTATCGTTAGGCCACTGGGTTACTGGAAATCATTTACAGTAGTTAAGTCTTACCCTGACAAATATACCAGGTCTGTGAATGGATACTGTTGTAGATTATTGTCATAACTGTAGGAGTCATAAAAGCATACCCACAGACTCTAGTAGCAAAACTCAAGCTCTCACCATTTATTTTTTGTTCTTTTAAATTGGGTTAATGATATCTATATCCATATGGCATAGGAATTTGTCATTTTACATGAAATATTTGGTCTCCTGGTCCAGATTTTCCACTCTGCTTACTAGACAGCAAAATCTGCTATATTTAGTCACAACTTGTCAGTTTGGCAGCCTGCTGGCATGGTCATGCTCTGGACCTTGTTTTCTTTTAGTTTAGCTCCAAGTAGTATGCATAAATTTTGCAAATTCTCTTCATGAGAGTGATCAAGAATATTTTAATTATTCCATTAAATATACATTTTTAAAATTTTACCAATCACTCTATTTTTTTTTTAACTTTTCCAAATGTCTTGGTTCGAAGGTCAGCAAACTTTCTGTAAGGGTGAAAGTGTAAATATTTTAGGCTTAGCAGCCATATGGTCTCTATCACAACTACTCATTTTTACTGTTGTAGAGCAAAAGCAACCATAAACTATACATAAATGAATGGATGTGACTGTGTTTCAATAAAACTTTATTTACAAAAATGGTTAGTGGGTGGGATTTGGTACACAGGTTGTAGTTTGCTGGCCTATGTCTTCATCAATGTACTAACATAGATACCATGGCTAATCATTTCCACTACACCTTTACCTGCACTGTCCTGAAATTTAATCCCATCCATCCTGACAGTTTTTATATCCTATCTTGATCTGCTTTCTTTACTTTTGCTGTCAGGCTTCTAAGTCCATCTGGAAATTTTATGTTGATTAGTGCCATTTCACAGTTTTATTTTGAATATTTGCTCAATTTTGTGTTCATCACCAGTCAACACTCTTACTCATTTTTCTTCTAAACCTGTTATTAATCATCCTAGATAATTACGAAATGTTCCCCAAGTGGTTGAACTAATTTACACTTCAGTGAGCAGTGACTGTAATCCTCATTGTTTCACATTTTTGCCAATATGGCAGACTTTTGAATTTTTGCCAGTTTGGTGGTGGTGAAACAGGGCCAATGCATACAGCTTTGGGAAGGGGCGCTCATAAGTGCATAACAATGTTGCATCATGGAGCTGATTCATGCAGCTTCATATAGCAACCCTAGTATGAAATATCTCAGTGTAGTTTTAATTTAAAATTAATGCTTGATTAATGAGTTTACAAATCTTTTCACTTGTTGAATGGGTTGTTATATTTCTTCATTTACAAAGTGCATATTCACGCCTTTTACCCAATTTTCAATGCTTGCTGTAGTCTGTATACTAGTCATTTGTCAGCTATATGTGTTACAAATATCCCTTCCAATGAGTGGCTTGTATTTTTCCTCATCTTAGGTTGTCTTTGGTGAACAGAAGTTTCTTATTTTCACAAGGCCAATCATACCATTTTTCTTTTTATAATAAACTAGAGGCTCGGTGCACATATTCGTGCACTGGTGGGGTCCCTTGGCCTGGCCTGCACCCTCTCGCAATCCGGGACCCCTCAGGGGATGTTGGATAGCTGGTTTCAGCCCAATCCCCACAGGCCCAATCCAAACAAGAGGAGCCCGATCCTGTGCGTTCAGTGTCTGTCCCCTGGTGGTCAGTGTGCATCATAGAGACTGTTCGACTGGTCGATTGGCTGTTTGGTCGCTTAGGCTTTTATATATATAGATGCTTTTAATGTATTGTTTAAGGAGTTATTCTTTGTCCTAAAGCCAGAAAAATGTTCTCCTAGGACCGTGGTCGACAAACTGCGGCTCGCGAGCCACATGCGGCCCTTTGGCCCCTTGAGTGTGGCTCTTCCACAAAATACCATGGCCGGGGAAAGTCTATTTGAAGAAGGGGCGTTAGAAGAAGTTTAAGTTTAAAAAGTTTGGCTCTCAAAAGAAATTTTCAATCATTGTACTGTTGATATTTGGCTCTGTTGACTAATGAGTTTGCCGACCACTGTCCTAGGATATCTTCTGAAAGTTTGACAGTTTTATTTTCCACATTGAAGTTTTTTATCTACTTGGAATTGATTTTTATCTATGTGTCATCCAGCATTATTTTTTGAGTAGGTCTTCTTTTGTCCTTTTAATATCATTCATAAATTAAGGTTCAATACATGCATTACTTTGATTCTGCTTTCTTTGAGTAAACTCTTTGTCCAAATGTATACTTTTGTTCACATAATAAATGTAATTTTTATTGCTTCTCTATTTTAAAAGTTATCTTATTTTCCATATTTCCACACTATTTTATAACTGTAATGAGTATACCTATATATAGTTTTGCAGCATTTTCATGTATGCATTCCCTATTATCGGTCAGTTAAACTTTTCCCCAGTACAATTGATATTACAGAGAATGCTATAATGAACATTGTCTGCACAGACTTTTTCTTTTGCTGAATAACAGCCTCAGGACATAACCCTAGGAACAAGAATATTGAATAAGAGTAAGGATGTTCTATGGTTTTCAATTTCCATAATGGAAAAAATTTTTAAAAATCATAAATTAATATTGCCATACCCAATTCCAAAGTGATGATTTCACTGTAACATTTTCATTTCCTGTCTCCAGTTTTTAATAATCAAATAATACTTTGGCTTACTTTTAATAAACATAGATTTAATTGCCCACAAAGCCAAAGTTTTCTTGAGTCTGCTTATTGTGCATGTCTCTTCATGAGTGGTTCTCCTGCTTATTCTCTCTATATTGACGTTTTGGTGTTTTACATGCAGATTTCAGTGGGCTCTTTATAGGTTATGGATTTATACTAGATGCTGCATAACTTGACTTCTTTTTAAGAACTGACATCTATTTTAAACTCCTGCTTAGCTTTTTTTCATGATATTGGGGAAAAAAATCACAAGATTAATCTTGGACTCTTGAATAGAGGCAGTGGTGTCCTTTTTTAGCTGCATTCTGGCACAGTTGTGGCATCGTCTCTCTGAAGCCACTATCACTTATACCTCTGGGAATTGGAGATTGAATTACTGCTCTGTTTGGAGCAGCCCGCAAAGACCAGCTTCAAAGATGATGGTTTAAGTTTCTATCCCATTCAGAGCAGTGGTACGCACAGAAGCAGAGCACAGTGAGTCATTCTCATCCTTTTGTGGGCCCTCGGCTTAGCTGCATATCACATCTGACGGTGCTCAGCTTTTAGATGAAGGAACACCAAGTGCTACGTTAGGTAATTACGCCAAGTTTGGAACCCGACTCCGAGACTAGCAGAGAGGAGATGCACACACAGCCCGTTTCCTTACATTGGCTATTCAGCAGGGTGCAATAAACCATAAAGATTTTCTTGGATGGAACCCCAAGGAGATCTAAAACATATCCTGCTTCATTCATGCATGCATTCATTTTTTGTTGTTGTTGTTGTTGTTAAGAGTGCACCCTTTCCCTAGCCTAGATATTGTGGTGGAGAGTGTTTTATAGATAACATTTTTCACTCTTAATTCTCTTTCTTCCCTTCCTCTCTCACAAGTCTAATAAGTCTCTTGTTCATTCGGGATTCATACATTTGGATATATCCTCTCTTCTTTAGTTGCACTGTCTTAGTTCAGGCCCTTATTATCACTCATCTAGATAATTTCAATTCTTCTTAGTGTATCTCTCTGCTTCCATTGTAATGTATTTTACTCCCTATATTTGTGGGAACATTTCAACTACAACCACAGAAACTCAATTCAAACTAAGCTAATAAAACAAACGAAATGATTTTACTGAATCAAAGAACTGAAGAAGAGAGTTAGTTGGCTTCAAACATATCTAGATATATGGATTTAAATAATGCCATCAGGATTATGTCTCTCGCCATCTCTCAGCTCTGCCTTTAACACCATTGGCTTTCTTGGGACAGATTCTATCCACACAGTGACAAAGATGGCCAGGGGTCACAGGCGTATGTAAGGCTTTTAGCCAGAAATCGCAGAGAAAAAAACAAAAGCATGATGTTCTTCTCTCCTAGTATGTGTGTCACCCACCCATCCTACCCACAATGCCCATGGTGAGCTCTCTTCCTATCAGGGTCTATTCTTGGACCAGTTTGATAAGCAAACCTGTCCCCAGGGCCCTACCCCATGGTGTGGAGGTAGAGATCCTTGTTTGCTAGGCTCTCCACAATCACAAGGAAGGGGCAGTATGCAAAACGGAGTGGTGGAGCCAACAGAAAATAGCATTTCACTTAGTATGGCAATTAGAATGAGCTTTTAAAAATAAACTTATAATCATGTATGTAGTTTCCTGCTAAAACATAAAAAAGCCTTCAGTGACTTCTAATTCCTCATGGAATGAAGAAGTTCAACCCTCTAGTTTGACACTAGGTCCAGCCGACTAAGGACTCACTCATCCTGCCTTCCCATCATCTCCATCCACTTCCCAGTATAGTTCAGGTTTGAAAACATCATCGCCATAGAAATCATTAATAGTCTTAACATACTTAACTCTTTTAAGTTTTTATAATACTGTTGTACTCTCTACCATGAAAGTCTTAATCCCTTTTCTCTAAAGTTTAACTGTTGCCTTCGATTCGCAATTTCAATTTCATCATTTCAAGTCTTTCTAACCCCTCTATTGCTGTAGCACTTAGCACTGGCCTTGCTTCTACTCTTAATCAGCTTGTTTCATCATTGTCATTTTGTGTCTGTTTCCTATCCTAGACTTTGTGCAGCTTGAGGATTGAAACCATTTCTTAATTGTCTTTACTTTCTGCACTACACCTTGCCCTGCAGCTCATAGCAAATGACCAAACAAACTCATGTTGATCGACTGAATGCAGGTATGAAATAAGATCCCGGGTTTTTGTGTTAAAAGGTTATTAAAAGTATAATATTCCCAACCAAGTGAATCCAGAGCCTTAAAAATAATGTGTGTTAAGGGAATTCATCTAATAATGTGGCTCGACAGGGTGGCAGAAATATGTTGGCACAGTAACTTATTTGCAATGCTGAAGACATTCTGTGGTTTGAAAGCTGAAGACATTGTGTGGTTTGGAAGCATTTTCAAATAGTGGAGTGAAATGTTATATAACAATTCAAGAGATTATAGGCCTGAATAATGCAGTATATTAAAAGTATTTCCTTCAGGGACGTAGATCCCCTGGCTCTCAGCCAATACTCTATATTTCTAGCTACTTACGGGTGAAAGGTTGGTTTAAGACTCACATATTTTAGATAAACTAGGGCAGTGGTCGGCAAACTCATTAGTCAACAGAGCCAAATATCAACAGTACAATGATTGAAATTTCTTTTGAGAGCCAAATTTTTTAAACTTAAACTTCTTCTAATGCCACTTCTTCAAAATAGACTCGCCCAGGCCGTGGTATTTTGTGGAAGAGCCACACTCAAGGGGCCAAAGAGCCGCATGTGGCTCGCGAGCTGCAGTTTGCCGACAATGGAACTAGGGTATTATATGCTCATTAAAAGACTATGTTTGAAATAAAATTCTAATCTCTTTCATGTTTCCATCTTGTATATATACACAAAATGATTATTAGAAAACATAAAATGACCATATTATCAAGACTTAAAAATATTATGATTAAGTACATCCAGAAACTTTTTACTGTGTGTCCACTTTCTCAAACAACCCCCTTCCCCCTCAAGTCCTTACCAAAGTCAGATTATCTCCACTAAGAAAAAGGCACAGAGTCAGAGAATTCTAGTAGTCACTATGCACTTAGAGAACAAGGCACAGTGTCAGAGAATTCTAGGAGACACTATTCACTTACAAAACAATGTATTCCCATAGAAAGCGCTTATGTTGACTAGGTTCTGATGTCTATAATTCAAGCCTGCATTAGAGTTTTGGTGCAAACAGCAACACCTACCACAAAAATGCTCTTGTGGGTACCACCACAGCAACCAGATATAAACACAACCTCAGCTGTGTACACAGGTGTATGCCCTATTGCAAAAGGCCACATATAAGGACCTTTGGGCTTACAGGGAGGTGCAAGGTTATGAGAATGCCATGGGAAGAGGTAAAGCTCTAGATTTTATGTTTATGGATTATATAAGAGCGAGTGCAAAAATTAGTTTATATTCCTGACCAGCACCAGATAATGCTGACTCAGTGTGCGAGAAATTAAAAGACAAACCCTAACAAAGTAGATTAAATCAAGGGAAAGCTGCATTTGCCCCAGAGGAAAGACATGTTTGTTTTTTTGTCCACAAATTTACATGGAGTCAAATGCCATTTGGGGCTTTTATGTAACATATGAAATTATTCATCAAGATGGTGGTAGTATTCAGAACTCTGTGAGACCTACCTTGTAGTCCCATCTAATCAGATATGCCACAGTTTAAGTGTGTTCTCTACTGACAACATCTTTCTTTTATATATATATATATATTTTTTTTTTCATATAAATGTATAAATTAACCAAGTGAGTGTATCCTTTCAAAAGGTTTGAATGTGTAAGGTGTTAACGCTGGAAACTGCCTTAGAGTTCATTTTGTTTTACTATATTATTTTGCAAGCTAAAGGAGTAGTAAAAATAAATTCATTAGGTATTACAAACTCTATAAAAATACTGAATACCATTATTTGGGCCAAGTGGGAACTCAAGAATGGTTTGCCATTGAACCCAGTCCCCCTGCAGTGATAATTATGAGGATTAATGAGTAGTTTTTCAGGCCTTCGTTGTTTCTCAGTTAACACTTTAAATTTTCTACAGCAGTTTTATAATTTTCAGGAATGTGGGACAAATAATCAGCATTCTGTTGGGGGATGAGACAGTCTACGGGTATCCAGAATAGGTACAAAATCTGAGTGCCCATATTTTAAGGGTTCACTTTGATTACTACTTTCTTTTCTTTTACTTTTTTCTTCTTTACTTCCCTGGGAAGATATTTTGCCCATTTTCTTCTGCTCCCTATCCTAAATTAATCTGAAAGAAGATTCTGATCTACATTTTTGGCTCCTTAATGACTAGATTTCTTGATATGGTCTCAAGTGTTAGTTCTTTGATCTCCCACCGAAGCTTGCTACTCACAGAGAGAGTTATTGTGTGTGCTGGAGTTTGGGGGAAAGTGTGCTTTGAATAACCCTACTTCTGTTCTATGTTACTGCTCAGATCTTTATCTTATGTCCTTTAGTATTTTGTAAACCTGTTTCAGCTGTTGCCAGCATTACTTGCTGATAGCTAAAATACATTTAGGGAGATGTTTATGAATAATGGAGAGTCTTTTATTCATGTTAAACTTACACATTATGGTAGTCAATAATATTTTAATAAAGCTAGAAGAGAAGGAAGGGGAATTTTCTAATCATGGGTAATTTGAAGTTTTTGTACGGAAAAATGTTTAAATCAGATTTAACAATAATTTCCATCTAGCTATTCATAGTTGAGAAATTAATTAAAATGGCATGTGTGTAATTATTGTTTTTACCCTTAATTTAAATGTTAATTGAGTACAAAATAAAATACCAAAGGATTACTCTGTTTCTTTTCTTAAAACTGTTCTACAGCTTTCTGGTACCTTAAAGCACAAAATCATTAATCAGGCTTATAAATTATTTTAACATGGCTTTTTGAAAAAAATATTTTTACTATGGCTTAAAATAATAGTTTTTGAACAATAAATTAAATAATCAAATTAACTGTCAAACTAAAACATAATGCTATCAATTTAGTGTGTTGAGGCCAGCATTTTAAAAATTAAAATACAGTAGAATATAATATATTAGAATATAATACATAAGTATACGTAGTAAGGGTCAATGTTATTTGAAAAAGCTTTCAATTATGCTTATATGTGAGATATACTGTATACTACATTAAATATTATATAAAAACATATCACATCATACATTAGTTCAAGTATTTTCTTAAAAGGAAAGTTGCCAAAAGTAATTATCTCTGAGAAATAATTGTCACAGGGATAGACTATCCTAATAGTAGAATCTTGAAAGAGAAGCAGCATGACTCAAAGAACACATTTTTGGGGAGGAATGACAGGGCTCTGTCATCAGCAGGGTGCTCTTTCTGGGTATCTTTCCAAATCTGATTCTCATGGTCATGGTTGGAATATGGCCCATTGGGTCCAGCAGTCTAACCACAAAAGCACTCCATGTAGCGAATTCTCATTATAATTCCCTCCCAAGTTCAGAATCACAAGCCCTTTGCAGTTCTTTATTCTGATGCACTTCTTAGTGATGTAGTGCAGTATCTAGCCTTATACTTGATGGTTTATCTTTGCCCAAGGCTCCTGTATGATATTCTAAGACCTATTGGGATATCTTTTGCCCTATGATTTTGGAGACTGTAAACCATAAATTATATTCCCTGAGCCTGTTCTGAACCAAGTCAACCTACTAAAAGAAAAAGGCTTTGAGAGAAAAAATAATACATCCCTAATTTAGATATCTTCTCTGGGTCAGGAAATGACTGACTAGGCAACTTGGGTTAATATATCATAAGAGTTACCAGTCTGTGAAAGCTAGTCAATGATTATTTAAGAATTATCGAGTGCCCTCGGCGGTCCCGGATCTGTCTCTTGCTTCAATAGTGTTGGACGGAACAGACCCAGGGATGCCCCTTCTTCCAGCCTCCAACCACTCTCCTGCATCTCATCTAGTCACCACCTTCAGAACCACCTCCGGGACCAGCCAACACACCGGTTTGTTTTCTACCTTAACTCCTTATTGCCGAACAACCATGAGCTCCCAAATTCATCAGAATTATTCCACCCAGTGGAGGCTGTGGTCAACCGCCTGGCCAGCCTGCATCTGTGGGCCCTACACATACCTCTCTCTGGGCTTCTATTTCCACCAGGAAGATGTGGCTCTGGAGGGCGAGTGGGTGGAGAAGAAGCGCGAGGGCGCTGAGCTTCTCTCAAAGTTGTAAAACCAGCGTGTTGGCCGCCTTCTCTTCCAGGACGGGCTGAAGCCTCCCCAAGACGAGTGGGCAGAACGCAGGACACCATGGAAGCCGCAGGTCCTGGCTCTACCCGCGCCGACCCTCAGCTCTGTGGCTTCCTGGAGAACCACTTCCGGGGTGAGGGGGTGAAACTCATCAAGAAGATGGGCCACACCTGGCTCACCTCCGCAGGCTGGCGGCCCGAAGGCTGGGCTGGGTGGGTATCTCTTCCAAGGGCTCCCCCTCAAACGGACTAGGAACCTGTGGAGCCCAGAGACCTTAGGGGGCCCCTCTGCATCCCCCTGGTATCTGGCTTTTACCTGAACTACTAGCCATTCCTTTAACTACCCTTAAGCCCTCTCCCATGCATTGGACCAAATGGAAACAATAAAGCTTTTAGCAGCAAAATAAATAAATAAATATCCTCAAAACTTTCCTAAAAAAAGGGTTAATTTGAATATATGTACCTACTAGGAAATACAAAATCATGTATAGAATTTACATGCATTTATGAAATTTTAGCTATTTGCTGGCAGTGAAAAGGAAAAAAGCAGGCTAATAAACTAAAAAGTCCCTCATAGAGATTAATGACTCTAACAGGTGATCAAAATTTAAAGTTATTTCTTGCCACTGACTGTTTTTTCTTCAGTGGCTCACTACCTATTAATCACTCAATTTTGGAAAATTTTAACATAAAATTGAGATGCTGGATTGAGTGAGGAGAGCCCGGATTTGACTTGGGAGTCTAGGGTCCCTCTAAAAGCAAAGTGAGCCTGGACAGGTGTAGGCACTTGGGCTCTCAAGGCCTCTGTGCTGCCAACTGGGAACCAATGCTGGGACTACTGGGCCTGCCTTCCAATCTGTGCCATGTGTGACTCCACGTGCACTTTATACTCCTAAGCTGCTCATTAAAGTTCTTATTTGCCATGAATGATAACAATCTGACTCAAATAACATATCTAAAGAAAGCAAATTAAACATTAACATGGGTTTTTCCTATCTTAAAAAATAAGATTTTCTGTGCAGGTGTTTAAGGAATAACTGACGGAAGTTTTCTCTATTGAATATAATGTGAATAGACAAATAGATCCTCATCTCCACACCAGGTTTCAGATACAGTCACCAATGATCAGCATGTATTTCTAAAAACAGTTGGAGTTAGGCACCTTTCAACTTTCCCTGCAGCAAACTTGGTTTCCAAGCCAAGATTCAGACAGCCTCTTGATTTTTACATGTTTGACATGTGGAGAGTAAAGCTGTAGATATTTTTGCAACTAGGCATCCCATTAACAACTGTGTTTTTGAGGCATGTATAGAGGTCTGAGTCCATAATTGTAGTAATATGTGATAACAAGGAATTGTCACTCAATGTTGAAGTACTTTCTCCTCCGTTGGGATAGGCCTTGTCCAAAGTGCTTTGTCATTATATAATGATTGGGGTTAAATTAGTTTGATGCTAAAGTTCATAGTTAAGATAAAAGTTATTCTTGAAAAGATTTCCTCTCTGGAATCCTCCACTGTGCTCCCCCATCCCAACTCCTATTGAATACTTGGAGATAGCGTAGTATTGATGTGACTGAGTTTCCAAAGCAGAGCTATTTTAGCCTTAAGGCAAAGTTAAAGATAAGTAATGTACAAAAAATTTGTTAGTGCCGAAGCCGGTGTGGCTCAGTGGATAGAGTGTCGGCCTGCGGACTCAAGGGTCCCGGGTTCGATTCCGGTCAGGGGCATATGCCTTGGTTGCGTGCACATCCCCAGTAGGGGGTGTGCAGGAGGTGGCTGATCGATGTTTCTCTCTCATCGATGTTTCTAACTCTCTGTCCCTCTCTCTTCCTCTCTGTAAAAAATCAATAAAATATATTTTTAAAAAAATTTGTTAGAAAAAGAATTCTATTGTTTTTCTATACTCATACGATACTACACGATGCAAGAGGAGATTATTTCAATTAACATGTTATCAGATACTTATTGAGCATCTACAGTGTTCCACGCACTCTGACGTGGAATAATTTATAATGGCAATAAAATACTGGAATAGGTCACTCAAAGATTGCAACATACTAGAAAAATGATGATTAGGTAAATGTTCTCAACGTTGAAGACATTGGTTTGTTTTCAAGGCAGGGATTAGACCTTAAGACTTTAGTAATTTGCTGCCATATAATTATGAAATAGTTCTCTAAGTTGTGTTTCTATGGTAATTATTTGATGAAAAATCCCCATCACAGTTGAATGAATGAGCACGCAAAACATTTCCTCTCTAGAAAGGAACTAGAAATAAATACAGACAGACAGGGCTATCTCAAGGTTGGTCATTCCCAAGTGTCTTGTCAGTCTTGGCCCTTCTAGTCCTTTCTCCACAGAGCCAGGAAAACCTTTCTGAAATACAAATCTGATTGTCGCTGCACTGCTAAAACCTGGTCAATGGCTCCCCTTTGCTGCTGGATTCTAAACTTCAAGGTCCTTAGTATGGGGTGTTAGATGTGCTCCATGTGTAGATTGTGCTTACTTCCCAGCCTCACCTATCACCTCCCTGTCCCAAACATTGAGCTTCATCATATTACTTTATTTCCCTGAACATAACTTCCTCTCTTGCTTCTGAAAATTAGAATATTAAAATGCTTTAACTATAAAGTTCTCCTTCTCTCCCACCACCCCTCTCCTTCCTTCCTTCCTTCCTTCCTTCCTTCCTTCCTTCCTTCCTTCCTTCCTTCCTTCCTTCCTTCCTTCCTTCCTTCCTTCCTTCCTTCCTTCCTCCATCCCTGCATCTCTCCCTCCTTCATTCCCTCTCCCCCTCCTTTCTCTCTGTCTCTGTCTCTCTCTCTTTCTTGTCTTTCCCCTTTCTCTTCTCTTGGTTAATTACTATCTCAGGTCTTAGCCTTACTATGATTTCATTCTAAGAAATTTTCCCAGACTCCTTAAGACTGTTAGGGCTCTCACAGCACTTAATGCCTTCCAACCACATTAGGGTGTCCATGAATTTGTCACATCCACTCAGTTATAATGGGATTGTGTCTTGCTAGCCTTATATTACCAGAAACTAGTACAGCACATGGCCTAAAGTAGATGTATTTAATAAATAATTATTAATTACATGAATAAACATTTATCATGATCTTCAGGGATGATACAAAAAAATCCATTTATGTACTAGGTACATAACAGTTGTTTTTTTAATTGATATGAAGACAGAGCACACTAAATTCAGAAGCCTAAAGGTTGTTCTAAGAGAGCTGTGGACAGCAAACTCCAGAATGATTTAGAATCTCCCACAGTAGCATTGGGAGTGTAAGGAGATTGTTTAACATAACTATGTAGCATAGGTCCCCTTAGAACATGTCTATAAAAAGTATCTGCTTCCATTTTTAGACACCCAGCTTCAGTCCAGTGTGCTGCCAGGTACATGCTGTCTCTTGCTTTGCAGCCTGAGCTAGAGTTACACCCTCTGCATTACATTTCATACCCTTGATTATTTACATAATCCCTCTGGCTGTGCTGACCAATTTACAAACTGAAAGGAATCCCATTATCAGTGTACTAAGCCATATACTTGGCTGCCTCATACAAATGTTTTTTACCTGGATTATGTCTGGTAGTGCTGGTCCCCAAGTGGTGATCATTTCATTGTACTTAACACAAGATTTCCCTAGAAACAGTGGGATACTGGAGGTACAGGGAAATCAAGTCTGGTCAGCATAACCACCCTTTATAACTTGCTTCTTTCCACAATCTGTGATTTTAGAAATATATTAACATACAGGGTACTTAAAAGTGTATGTTATAATCAAATGGTTTCAATGCCAGCCGCCTTTGAAAACTTTATACTCATGCCAAACTATTGTACTGTGATAATTTGTGAAATATTAACTTTGAGAGGGATGATGGTTCATATTTCCCCCAAAATTATGCAGTTTGTTAGATCTCTAAATATGTTGAAGGATACAATGAGCCACAATATTTAACATTTTAAAAATATATAAAATGTAAATAGATATTAGCAAAAGTCAATTGGGAAAGAAGCTATTTATGAGTAGAGGGATGCAGAATAAATCTTGGTGAAGATAGTAAAACAATTATGATGGTTCCCATAGTTCATTTATATGTTTACAAGCTTATAGGTTCATAAAACAAAACAGTATTAGAATATTAGCATGCCTTAAAAATGTCAAGAGAACTCATTACCATTTTACTGGTGCGCTCTAAATACATTTTCTGATACCAAGATGAAGAGAAGAAAGGTATTAGTACATCATGTGGTTTAGGACATCAATGTTGTTCTGCAAGAGACTGTTTACTTCTCAAATAGAAGCACTAAGCAGACTTCACAAAGATTTTGTTGAGTACAGTTGACCCTTGAACAACATGGGGGTTAGGAAATTCGCATGTAACATTTTCCTTCCCCAAAATGTCCAACACCCCTGCCTCAGTATCCACGAGGGATTGGTTCCAGGACCCCCCACAAATACAAAAGTCTACAGATGCTCAAGTTCCTTTTAAAAAATGGTGCAGAATGGTGCGTACAGTGGGCCCTCTGCATCCACAGACACAGAGGGCCCACTGCATATTTTTTGGGAAAAAAATCTGCGCACTTAAGTGGCCCTGCAGTTCAAACCTGTGTTGTTCAAAGGTCAACTGTACTTTTAGACATTCAAGTTTTCCCATTTGTAAGAGCATGTTAGAAACAGAAACAATTGAGTCTAATCAGAAAGTCATTATTTCCAATATGATCTCCAAGTCAAATAATAGTTAATAAACAGGGTGATCACTTTGTAAGTTGCATAAATGTCTAATCAATATGTTGTATACCTGAAACTAATATAATATTGTATGTCAACTGTAATTGAAAAATAGAAAATTATTTAAAAATAAAAACAAAAATAGTTAAAAATATTCATTACTCATTATAATTTCTTTTTTATTAAAATATGAAAATCCATGCTAATTATTTTTTTCAATTGCAATAAGTCTTGGAGAAGTTCTGTTTCAATAATTATTCAAATAGTCTTAAATACAGATGCAAATGGAAGCTGCTGTTCACAGATATGTCAAGTCTTGGGCAAGTGGGTCCGAGCTGGGAGTTAGACAGGGAACATGCTTTTAAGGCTGGTTCTACCTCTGACTATATGACTTTGAGCAATTCTGTGTTGCCTTTCACTACAGAATCACCTGCAGGATTTGTTAGGCACAAATTGCTGCTCCTGAATCCCAGAGTTTCTAATTTAATAGGTCAGGACGTGGGCCAAAAATTTGTATTTCCCACCAAGTTTCCAGGTATTACTAATGCTTCTGGTATGGGTCAGGCTTGGAGAAGCCATACAATGCACACATCTCCCAATCTGCTTCTCTTTACTTAGGAGGGAAGCAGAGGGGTCACAATGGCATGCATCATGGCAGCATGTGTTATGGCCTTTAGATGACACTGTGGGAGTAGTGTGCATTCATAGGAACGGAAGCAGGAAAGCGGGGAGGAAGAAGCACACCTTTGGATCCAGCTTCCAATCTTCTCACTTTCATTATTCCGTCAACAAAGAGACGAGCCTAGCATGTGCAGGCAAAAAACCCAGAGTCTACTGAAGAGTGAAGAATGTACCAGAAATGTCCAATATATTCTCTAGCTATTCATCTTTGCCTGTACTTTATCCGGGGGCTACAAATTCCAATATTATACACAGGTGTAAAGAGGCAAAGCTGATCTGCAGTTATCCTGTTGGTACAAATATGAAGATATTTCCTTACACACATAGTGAAAACTCTCAACAGCTTCGTATTCAGAAACAAACAAGGTTGGCTGTATTTTTTAAATAAAGAGTTATGAAGAATTATTATGCTTTAACTAGAATATTTTTAAATTTAAACATGAATAGACATGTTCTTTGTGATACATATGAATGAATACTCACATTTATATGGTTAACTGTGGAATTATGCATTGATGAAAAACATTTTCCGGAAGGAATACCTAAATGCAAAAGATTTAGTTAGCTCGTAAACTTGGAAAGAAAATCAGGATGAAGCTTTCTTTTTATATTCTGAAACTCAAACCCCATTATAACTATTGCCATTAAAATAAAAATATGTGAAACAGAATGTTTTTATATACCCTAACTGATGTATGACTTATAACAAGCAGAATTACACGCAATAAAATGCCAGTAAAAAGTTGTCAGGTGCATTAACGAACTTCCTGTCATGGGATTTGTCTTGTAAAAGCTATTTTCTTTTAAAGAGAGGAGGCTGCATGCTTTTCTTATTGGCACATCATTCTCTGAATAGAACACTCCTTTGTTGCTGCAATTCATTGCCTCTTCACGGAGTTACTAGATAGTTCCGCATATTTATAGAGGCATGAATTACACTGCTGAAATAAATATTACAATGTTCTCTATTCAAAGGACCTCAGGAGCAGGAATGTAACAAGGCATCTGCTTTCTCTGAAGAAAATTACATGAGCACTCTGTAATTGTCAATGGGAAGGAGCACAATTTGTGAACCTAGAACAAGTTTGTTCCATTTCCCCGCATCAAGATAATAAAGCTTATCTCCAAAAAGTGAGCATTCTCCAGAAGATATCTAAAGAATATAAAATAATAGTGCAATAAACTTGCAGCAAAAATTGTGCAGGTTTTTTTTTTAATGCTTTATAGAGCTTTGCAATTCTTGTATCATTCCAGGGACTAGGAAAATAAGTAGTTGAATGTGAATATTTAGAATTTTGTTCATAATTTTATTTTCCAAGTTGCAACTTAAAAAAAATAATATAAAGCTGGTTTTCTCCAGATCCTTCCTCTATATTGAAAGGACACTCTTAATAACAATGAAATGAACTGAGTTTTTCCTTTCCTTCCTTGAAAGTAAAAATATATACCTTCTAATCAAGTTAGAAGACACATAGCCCAGGATACTTTTTATTTTTAATAGAGGCAATTAAATTTGAGTTTTTCATTTTTAAACAGAAATGTATGAATGTGCCTATTGCAGATATAAAAGTCATTTTATGAAAAAACATTATAATCAACAAAGTTATAAACAAGTAGAGGAAACCAACATTCTAACAAAGTAGACATGCAGTATTTTACAAAATCTTTTTCATAAACCTTTGTATTTTGTAAAAATATTACCTTTTTAAAATTTGATTAATAATTTACTTCTTTATTTGAATATTGTTTTGTAAAGTTGGTTATATATTCAGGTACCATACCTTTAAAATATCCAAAAGCACATCTGATGTTTAATAAACACATGCTTAAAAATTTTATAGTAGCTATGTAATATAACCATGCTGCCCAACACAGTAGCCACTGGTTACATGTGGCCACCAAGCACTTAAAATATGGCCAGCGTGACTGAAGAATTAGTTTTTAAATTTTAGTGGTAAAAGATGTTAAATACACTGGGAACAACTTTATCAACTATAAATTTTATAAAATCTAAATATAGATGAAGTATTTCTGAGGAAAACTAAAACCTCTGAATTGAGATTTGTTTGAAGTGTAAGATACACACTGGATTTCAAAGACAGTATAAAAAAAAGAAAAAATAGAAAAGTAAAGATTTTTATGTTGTTTACCTGTTGGATTAATAATATTTTGGATATACTGGTTTAAATAAATTACATTTCTGGTATTTAAAAAATTCACCTGCTTTAATATCTTTAATATGACTATTAGAAAAAAATTAAAATTACATACACAGCTCGCATTAGGTTTTCAATGGAACAGCATTGTTTTACATAGTAAATAGCAATTAAAACTTAATTTTTGCAGTTTATGAAGTCTATGATCAATTATTACTACATGTATATTTTAAGCAAATCTATTTGTATAACCACCACTAATCTAACCACATAAGGTATAAGTTTCCTGTTACTTGTAAGGCCATTTCCATTGTTAGTGCTCACAGCCCATATTAGGTTAAATATTTTAATGAAAATCCGAGTTTTAAAATTAAAGGGTATTGCTGGCTCACCGTGTACAGTTATAAAGGTTGCTGACAACACAAGGGCTCCTAAATAAAAGACTCAGTGTGTACTCCACTCACCAAGCCTTGGCCCTGGCAAGGGCCTGCATTTGTCTGGAGAATGCGGCTCCTTTCTAAGTGGTACAAAGACAGCATGAGCTAGCTAGCTCTGTATGTTTGCATCAAAATACAACATTGCAATATTATAAAGTGCATTCTTGGAAAATTGTTTCCTGCTCAAATTATATAGGTAGAGTGCATTGATCTTCCTAAGTGATGTGCAGGAAGAATACTGCTATCATTTGACATTTGCCAAAGGGTTTATTATTCTCCCAACTTTCACATATATTCTATCAGTATTTTCATAGTAATGCTAGGAGATAACTAAAGCAGGTATTGTCCGTGTTTTACAGCCCCAAAAAGAATGAAATTGAATTTCCTCCTTGGATTGGTATAGAACACAGAATTACCACATTTTCCCCCTTGCAAAATTATAGCTCTGGTAACTCGTGAGGCAGCTTCACAGACATAAACACTGCAACTAAAATTGAATAGAACACTTATAGGCTAAGAACAGATTATAATGCAAAGAAATAATTTCAACCATATTTTTGATTTCTAAAATTCAACCAGAATAAAAAAATATTTAATCATGTTTTGTTATTCAATTTATATGTTTTAAAAGAGCCAAAACCTTAATGGCAATGTAGTTTACCCCCACCAAAATTTAATTTATTTATTATAATTGTTAGTCCTATACAACTTATTTCAGTAAGCCTATGAAAAAAAGTTCTCCCTTGAAAATATTCCTGTAAATTAGAACACTTTTGCGAAACAACTTTACATTGCAGTCAATTAAAATCAATCCTTAGTTAGTGATAAACACTGTTTTCATGCTATATATTTTATTTAAACATAAGAAAAATCAACTTAGCTAATGCCTTTATAAATCTAGAGGGCTCTAAGGAGACTATCTTTAAGGTAATTCCTTAATATCCCTTTTGGAAGAGTATTAGTCATTTCTTATTCAATGTAGATTTCTTAAGTAGCTGACATTTATTTTGTTTCTTACCAGCTGATCTTGGTACCTTAAAATCTGTTTTTCATTTGTTTTACATTTATTCATGTTTTAATGACTCCTAGTGATTCTCAACTAGAATTTTCCTAAGGAGTCAGTTTTAAGATCTTTCTACATATTGAGTATTGTTTATATTGATGTTGTTTTTTTAAAAAAATTCTATTGTTAAACAGTAATGAATCACTCTATTGATTATATTCTTAACTGTTACTAATTTTAACCATTGAATTGGCTTAAAGTTCCCTTGAATACAGTAAGTGGTATGTATAATTAATTATAAGAAATATGATGCCTCTCTTTTGATGCTTTTATAAATAGCATATTTGTTCATTGAAATTAAGGCCAGGCCTACACCACATAGATTTTAAAAAAAACTTTAAATTTTATTTTTCAATTACAGTTTACATTCAATATTATTTTATATTAGTTTCAGTTGTATAGCATAGTGTTTAGATAATCATATACTTTACAAAGTGTTTCCCCAATATTTCAAGGACCCACCTGGCACCATACATACTTATTACAATATTATTGACTATATTTCCTATACTGTACTTTATATCCCTGTAACTATTTTGTAACTACCAATTTGTACTTCTTAAACCTTACCTTTTTCACCCAGTTCTCCCACCCTCTCCCCTATGGCAACCGGTCAGTTTGTCCTGTGTCTATGAGTCTGTTTTGATTTTGTTTGTTTACTTTGTTCTTTAGATTCCACATATAAGTGAAATCATATGCTCTTTGTCTTTCTCTTACTGACTTACTTCACTTAGCATAATAAACCACAAAGATTTGAAGAATGCAATGTTTTACCTTCATAACAAAAGTTGGCATCACTACCTATACTCAAAAACAAAGTTTCCTTTTGGAGTATCAAACCACACCACAGCTTCCAGGTTATGAAGGAATTGGAGGTAATGGATCCATAATATTTTATATTTATTTCTTCTCATGTTTATCAAATCATTGTGATCATCAAATGAGATTATTCAGGCACACATTCTATCTACATTGATTTGAGGGCAATTTTAATAAAACATGGCAAAAAGGGAATTTATTTTAAAAGTAACATCACGAATTCTTCCAAAACTATCACACACACTGCTCAGTCTATAAGTCATGTAATGGACATTGTCATTTTGACATGCAGAACATTTCTCTTCTTCCATCACCTTTGAATTAATTGGATTGTAGAGGGTAGGGCAAGGGAAAGAGGGATGGAATTTGGAACATGCAATGACTGCCATTGCTACTTGTATCATTGGAACATTTTGAAGTCAGGTTGATATTAACCTAATCAGGGGAGCCCCACTGACTTTCTGTCTCCTCCAGACAATAAAACAACATAATTGCATCTGCACCCCTCTTTCTAATTGTTCTACTATAACAAAGATTCAGAACTAACTACAGATTCTAATTAACTCAAATTAGACTAATGAGAGAGATGATAAGTACTAAAACATGAAGATTTAAACATGAATCCTAATTTTAAACCTCAATGATGTTGGGAACAAGGAAATAGATGTTAAAGGAACAAATTGGGCCACTCACTACAGATGTTAGAAGTTAGCAGTAACCAGTAAATGGATTTAACCAACTTGAAAGCATGCTGCTGACTGTCTGCAAGGAAGGATTTCAGCACCTAAAGGGTAAGAGACCACATTTCAAAATGGCATTAAATCCTTTCCTGCCCCTGATTCTGCATTTATCATTAGTTTGGAGATAGGAAGGGTGGAAATGGTGGAAACAGGAAAATACTTAATTGATTTAAACATTTATCGATTTAAAAACTTGCTTGGCATATTTTTGAAAGTTTAGTGTTACAACATATTATTAAAGCCATTTTGAAAAATATATAATGAGAACTTTAATATTAATTATATTGTTTGAGAAAACCATTTATTATAGATGTTTATTAATGAAATTCCTTATTGAAAATGTGCAAACTTTCTATTTTTCCATAATTTACATCTCATTAGAATGTTACTTTTATACTAAATGTTTTACTTTTACAAAAGTGTTGGTTCTAATGTTCACTAATTTCTCTGCATTCTCAGTTGTTTACTATGAAAATAGGCTGTAGATGGACTGATCTTCAAACCTCAGAGGGAAGGCAGGAAAGGATGGGAAGAGGGTGTTAAGAGATCAACGAAAAGATTTGTATGCAATTTCTGTTGGCCCAGAAAGAAACTCACTACACACTGATTCATTTGCCTGTCACCATAACCATTATTGCTTGTCTCATTTTCGGTTCTTATAAGTGTATTTCTAATAGCACATGATCTCACTCATCTAGGGGAAATAATGAACAACATAGACTGATGAACAAGAACAGACCCAGAAACAAGGAGGCATGGATCAGACTGTCGGGCCTCGGGGGGAGGGTAGAGAAGGGTGGGGGTAAAGGGGAGAGATCAACCAAAGGACTTGTGTGCAGGCATATGAGCCTAACCGGCCGTTAAGGACAACAGGGGGGTGGGGGCATGTGTGGGGAGGTGTGTGGGATGGGAATGGGAGGACGAGGACAAATATGTGATACCTTAATCAATAAAGAAATTTTAAAAAAAAGATTTGTATGCATGCATATAAGCATAACCAATGGACACAGACAATAGGGGGTGAGGGCCTGTGCTGGGAGGTGGGAGCAGGCTGGGAGAGGTAAATGGGGAAAAAGGAGAAATATGTAATACTTTCAACAATAAAGAATTTTTAAAAAAGAAAATAGGCTGTAGAGGAAGGTGATCTTTCTTAGCATTGCAGATTCTCCTCTAGCACTCACATTGTTTGAAATCCATTGTATGATGAAGTGACTCATTAGTATGAGTTTGTAATTCTAATCTTTGTTACATAAAGGATTTAAGATAACAAAAAAATGAAATAAAAATTCATCATAATAAAATATAGAGCAACACTGGCTGGTATAACTCGATTGGAAAGTCATCTCATACACTGGAAGGTGGAGGGTTTGAGTCCCAGTCTGGGTGAGTGCAGGGGATGGGAGGTTCTGAAGGGGGGGGGGGGCAGCCAGTAAATGTATCTCTCACATCAATGTTTCTCTCTCTCTCTCTCTCTCTCCCTTTTTCTCTAAATATCAATAAAAATTAAAATATAGAGCAATTTGATTAAAATTTAAAAGTCAAAACCATATAAAGGAAGAAAACTAGCCCTAGGCTCAGTGGATAAAGCATAGGCCTGTGGACTGAAAGGTTCCCAGGTTCATTCCAGTCAAGGGCACATGCACAGGTTGCAGGCTCGATCCCCAGTAGGAGGCAGCCGATCAATGGTTCTCTCTCATCATTGATATTTCTGTCTCTCCCTCTCCCTTCTTCTCTGAAATCAATAAAAATATATTTTAAAAAAAGAAAACGAAAACGAAAATGAAGGCTGTATGGATCAGACCAGGGGCCATTTAATCAAATATCTCGTTTAGAGTTTTCTGCAAACCAAAGTGAGAAGGGAGATAAAGTGGGCTGCATGACTCTCATTATTAAAAAAGATGGAATCGCATTAGTTCCTCAAGGGAAGCAATGTTTTCAAGAAATAAAGTCTTTGAAATCTTTAGGTTGGGAACGCACACTGTGGCTCACCGAGTAATGATTTCCTCAACAAGTCTGCAGTTTATAGTAGATGTTTGCTACATTTGTAAGAAAAATTTAGATTGATATCCAAAATAGCACTCAAAAAGAGAGTTTTGGTGTAGTGTCTTAGTCCAATTTGTCCCTTCATGATTATTAGGCTCTTTTTGGTTGGTTTCTAATCCCTGCCTTCCTCTCCCCTTTGCCCACAGAGGTAGCAGTGAGCTCTAGGTCTCTTCTCCAACACACCAAGTGGTATGTGACATCAAAAGCCAGCCGCAGATACAGGCCAGCATAAACAGATTGATTACCAAGAAGGTGCAAAAACATTCAGACAACCTGTTCCTTAAATCTGGTGAAATTCTAGCTCTCTATCCTTCTGGAGGCCCCTGTGGCAACAGTTCTGAGGATTTTGTTGAAATTAGATGAGTCCTCTATTTTGCCCAGGGGCTATGGGCAAGAACAGGAGTCCTAGGACTAGGGTACTGCTTTGAAGGACATGGGTGGGGGCAGGGAAGGCTCACCAGGTTCTCATATCATCTTTACAATGGGAAAAAGTATGTCAAACATTTATTCTGTTCTATCACAGATGGAGATGGCCATATTAGAAGTCATTGTTATTGGAAGTCATACAATACCGATTAGGGTCTTTCAAATACCATCTATTTACCCTAATTAAAATACTTCTAATAATGCTAATAATCCATTCTAGTATGTAGATTATAGTTAACTTATTTACCCACATAGCACACTATCTATGCTGATGTATTTAAAATAAATTGTAAATAGCATAATAGGAATTGTCACAATCTACTAGTACGCATCAGAAGATTCAGGCTTTTCCTAAGATGTCTTTCCCTTGAATATCTGCTAATACAACATTCTTCTTTATTAATATACAACAAATACACAGTGAATCTATTGCCCTGGCTAGTGTTGTTCAGTAATTAGAATGTTGGCCTTTGCACCAGGAGGGTCTCGGGTTCAATTTCTGGCCAAGGACATGTACTTGGGCTGCAGGTTCAATCCCAAGCCAGTCGTGTGCAGAAGGCAACTAGTAAATGTGTCTCCCTCTCTCTCTTTTCCTCCTTTCCTTCCACTCTCTATAAAAATCAATGGGAAAAATATCCTTGGGGGAGGATTAACAACAACAACAACAAAATAGGTTTATAGTTGTGAGTATATGAGACAGAGTTTATTCTTATTTATTAATTATTGCATTATTTTCCCTACGAAAACTCTAAACCTACTTTTGCTCCACCCTGTATTCAAGTTGTTATAATAAATATAAGCATTCTTCTCTTTAGTACCTTATGCATAGTGTTTTTGTTTCAAAATTATTTCCCATATATCATTTAATTAATCCACTGAAACCTTGAAAATTGGAATACAATAGTGACCATTATCTCCATCATACAAAAAGAATACAGAGGGTTCACCTTTGTAAAGTGAAGTATTCAGAGTCACACAGCGAGTCTTGGCAGAGCTGGCCTTGCTAGTCTTGTGGTTTTCCATTGTGAAATTTTTCT
Source organism: Eptesicus fuscus (assembly GCF_027574615.1). Classification (NCBI taxonomy): domain Eukaryota; kingdom Metazoa; phylum Chordata; class Mammalia; order Chiroptera; family Vespertilionidae; genus Eptesicus; species Eptesicus fuscus. The sequence goes on from NC_072487.1 coordinate 38,170,259, forward strand.
AAGTGATCTTTTTTAATGTTCCTCCGTTGTTTTTCCAGGAAAGTCTACAAGAGACATGGACTCCTGTTCTTTTACCTGATTCACTTCCTCTAATTATTCAATAAAATGATTTTAAAACATTCTCTTTGGCTGTGTAGGAGTATGTTTTTAAGTTCTCTGATGATTCCTGAAAAATAAAATAAAAAACACACCCAACTTCTTCAATATGGAATTTAACTGTAAATTGAACTCTAGTTTTATTTAGCAAAGTTTGAATGGTAGCCTGTGCTTCACATAAATCACAAAATATTTACCACATAATAAGCCTAATTTATATATAAATGGAAATTTTTGTCTGCTTATTTGGGAGGAATTAGAAAATTGGAGTATTTCAGATAAAATTCTTAAACGTATTTTTGTTCTTCAGCTAATAATTAGATCAAATATATCTCAATCTATAATTCAGCTCTCCATTATCAATACTTTCTTGGAAACAAAATTAGCTCCTTCTAAGGAAATAATATTGCTTCATGAAAACAGCACTAAATATGAGTCAGACAGAATGAGTTTGCTTTGTCCTATTTCTGCCCATTATTTGCTAATTGACTTTGCTTCATTTCTACCAAATCTGGAATGAAATGTCTGAGGAGGGGCAGTAATCTGAGTGAGAACCTCATAGGGTTTTATGGAAGTATAAAAAAGGCAAATACGTCAGTGTTTTTGTTTTCCTGACAAATTCTTGCTTCTTTGCGCTTCAAGTCAGGCATCCCTTCCTTTGAACATCCAGCCCTTGCATATACCCTCTGAGCTCATCTTACTGGATATACTCACCTTTGTTTTCTCCGTCATTGCATTTACTCTATGTAGCATCTGCCTAAGTTTATGCCTCTTCCATAACACAGGTAGCCCACGGAGAATAAGGACATTATTTTATTAGTCTTTGCAGCCACTAAAAGAGCAGCACTAGTTACAGGGTAGAGCCTAAAAAAAAAAAAAAAGAAAAAGTTAAATAAATGAAGGGAATGCAATGGAATGGAAGAAATATTTATTCATTGATCTTGCAAGGTTGTTGTGAAGATCAAAACTAGTAGTGTGTGTATGTGATAAGTTAAAATTTTAAAACTTACGTACTATGTACAGTTTCCCTCAACTTGCATAGCTTTAAGAAATGATTGGTGATTTAAAATTAAACTAAACAAAACATTAAGATATTTGTCATGAATCTGTGCCTGACCAGATGTCTGTAAATGCTGACCTTGTGCAGATTAAATCTAAAAGCCCTGGAGTGATGCTGTCTATCTCACAGTTCACCCTCCTTGGCAAGGCCCTTGCTGAGGTTGAGAACCATGAGTGTCTCAGACTCCCAGACCCTAAGGAGCTATGACAGGTAACCAGATGGGAAACTGCTGGCTGCCTTGGGCTCACTGAGATGTGTGTCTAACAGGGCAGACTTGTCACTAGACCCTTTAGAGGGGAAATGAAGCGATGAACTAATGCTGGGCATAGGAGGCGCCAGGTCCTGACAGGCTAAGGTGTGACCTGCTGAATCCTAACCATCCCAGACATCTTTAGAAGAACAAGTGAGCTGGGCGCTGGCCAGGGGCAGGCAGGGTTGCAGGGGAAACGAGCTGTATACAGAGCCCACAGAGAGTAGAAAAAGAAAGGGCAAGTGAGATTACTGGTCATCTGGTGTCTTAGATCCCATGCAAAGCAAACTTCAAGCACAACAGCAAACACAACCTTTGAGCCTTACTGTCTCCAAAGAGTATTTACCAAGTGCTGTCTGGCTTGAGCTCCCAGATTTGGTCAAATATGCATTTTGCTAATGTTGTGTTTCTGACTTTCTTTCCCTTTTTGTTATTGTTGATATTATATCTTAAAAAAAGTAAAACCTTATTTGCTCTAACAATATAATTCTGACACCAAAGAAAGGAAGAAATAAGAGTGAGGAAAAAGGAAAAAAATTCCATAGAACATTTTAAAAAATATTTTTCAATAGGACAATAATGTAACTTGACATTTATGAGTATAATATATTATTAAATATATCTGATTCTTTGATCATATTAGATATATACATATGATTTTATACATTATTTTCCATTTTAAAACACCAATATTTATAAATTAGCAGGCAATTCATTGTAATCTTGCCATTTTATAAGCTACTTTTAGTAAGATAAAAAACAGGATTAAAATACATTTTATTTGTTGACTAAAGGCATACAAACATATCAAAGCATTTAAATATATCATTGTACTTTATTATACTAACAGGTAATGAAAATGGAAAATTATAAATGAGCTGAAAGGTTTTGATGCCTTTTTATGTCTTCTTAATGTGGCCATTTCATCAAATTTTATCACAGTTCTTTGTTTAAGTGGCCAGTACTCCAATTGAATCAAAGATCTAGGAAAATGTTCATCCTGGAATTTTCAGCAACTCACACAATGCTTGGGGCATCATAGGTTCTTAATTAAAGATATTTAATGAATAAAAAGATGAATAGAATTAATACCTCACACATATCATACTGTTTCTTTTGGCAATATAGTTTTAGGATGGTAGAAATTAATTTTTTAAAACAGACTACACACCTCTTACGTTTTACATATTGAAACTAGTCATAAAAGTATAAAATATATGAAAAGGTAGATTCTCTAATGGCTGATCACTGGCAATGAATATTTAATTGATCACATATTTTCAGCTCTATGAGAGTTAGAAAGTAACAAGTTCTCATTGTTAAATTCATTTACATAAGTTGGGCATCATGTTCATAGTATTAGCAATTCATACTCCCTCTCTCTTTTTTTTATTCCATAATCACAAATACTTTGTAAGGTCTCAGGGATCAACAAATAGCAATACCATGAAAAATTAAAGTGCTTCCTTTAAGTGAGAGCCTTTTTGGGAAAATGCACACACACACACACACACATACACATACACAATAGTGATTTACTCACAAAATACATAAGGTCGTTCTCTGGATTTATTTTAGGTTGATTGGCAAAGATAAAATAACCATTTTCCTATAGTAGAAATTAATGAAGACGTTCATCTCCTTGTTTCATTATTTGGTTTTAATTACAATTTTTGGAATTGATTACTTGAGAGAAAATTTGCAAATCTTAAAATTCATCCTTTTAAAGTGTGTGATTCAGTGGTTTTTGGTAGAATCACAGAGTTATACCACTATCATCACTATCTAATATTAGAAGATTTTTATCACTCCAAAAACAAAAACCTGTATTCATTAGCAGTCACTTCCTATTCCCTCTCCCTGAGTCTCTGGCAATCACTACTCTATTTTTGGTCTCTCTACAGATTTTCCTATTGTGGACATCACAAACAAAGACTGTTTATTTTCAAAATACTCTTTATTTTAAAGATTTAGATGCCAAACAGAAACACAACTGAATTGTTTTAAGTGATTGGGTTGATTATATTTAGACTACCTCCTCCTCCTCCTTTTTATTATGATTAGTTTGAGAGAGAAAAAAACTCACATCAATTTTTTGTTCTACTTATTCATTGGTTGATTCTTGTATAAGGTGACCAGACGTCCCGCTTTTGGCGAGACAGTCCCGATTTTTAACAATTTGTTCCCGTCCCGCGGCGTTTTAAAAAAGTCCCGATTTTTGGAAAGAATGCACGACAAGCTAAGGAACGGCGGGAGAACGGGAAGGGAATATATGGTTTTCGACGGCCATGTGGCTATTTAGCCAGGATATGAGTTTTATATTATTTTTGTTAATTTTATAATGTTAAACTTTAATAATAACAAATAATTGTTGAGAACTGATTATCGAGAACTGCTTATCAAAGTTCGCATTGTTGATCAGTTGTTAGAATTCGACCACCATTGTTTGGACTTAATGAACAATGGCATTTTTTTGGGATTGGCAACGACGAAAACATTTTGCAACTGTCTCTCAGACGATACACATCGTACTGTGTGCTAGTAAGCTAGTTAAACAAGTGATGTCATTACAAATCAGCTATTCAGATAATTTAGGTAAGTAATTTATTTATTTCATAAATACATAAATTTTCTTGAATTTAGCAGACAGTACTCGTATTATTTATATTTTATAGTGGCGGCAAAATGTCTAGCGCCGGCCTTGAAAGTGACACTTACGACTTACGTTACGGCAAATTCAGAGGGAAAATAATACAAGTTAGTATTGTTATTATTTAGAAAGAAATATAGGATTAAAATAATTTTAAAAATATAGTTACTTTATAACAATCAAATTAATTTAATTTATAAACTAACAATAAAATATACTTATGTAATTAGGTACCTACTTACTGTGTTTTTAAGCAATATGTATATAATACTTTATAATATAATTTTAAATTATTTTTTTTAGATTTTTAACATAATGAGTAAGAAAAGAGGATGCATATTCAACGATGATCTAAGAAGTGAATTTCCTTTTATTAAAAAAACCAAAAGCGATTACAATATAGACCAAATTTTTAATCAAGAACCCCCCTCCCCCCGCCGCCCGGGCCGAAACCGGTTTGGCTCAGTGGATAGAGCATTGGCCTGCGGACTCAAGGGTCCCAGGTTCGATTCCAGTCAAGGGCATGTACCTTGGTTGCGGGCACATCCCCAGTAGGGGGTGTGCAAGAGGCAGCTGATCAATGTTTTTCTCTCTCATCGATGTTTCTAACTCTCTATCCCTCTCTCTTCCTCTCTGTAAAAAATCAATAAAATATATTAAAAAAAAAAGACCCCCCCCCACCCCCCGTCAATGGTGTCCCGCTTTACCAATGTTAAAATCTGGTCACCTTATTCTTGTAGTGCCCTGACTGTGGATTGAACCCCAACCTTGGCATACCAGAATGGTGCTCTAACCAACTGAGTTACCTGGCCAGGGCTTGTACATATTTTGAACTTAATAAATTAGTAAAGTCTACCCTTTCACTCCTCTGCATCTATACACATCTGTACATATTTTTGAATTCCCATAAAGCAAAAGGTATGCTCTTGTCTAGAAGATGATGCAATTGTGTAATAATTCTTCGCTTTCCCCTCTCTCTGAAAAAAGGGAGACACAGAGTCCCAATAGTGTGTCCATCTCCAGAAAGTCATGGTACCCATCTCCGGATGATGTTAATTACTCCTCACATTTTGTTAGTTTTACCTGGAGATAAACATGAAGTCTACTTTGTAATAGAGTCACCACCTAATACATCTCATATAAGGATATCCAGTCTGGAGGTGTGCCTTTTGTCCTCGGTTGACTGGATGTCTTTCGTGAACTTACTTGAATTTTTGTTTCTGAAGGATCTGAATCCTCAGAAACCTGCCCTTTTATGGTTGCTGCAGTTTTTATGGACTTTTACTTTTGCACATGGAAGTATTCATATGTGCTCCGAGAATCCAGTCAGTGTGCTCCCTGCCTGTGTTCACAGTTTAGAAGCTACTCAAGTGCTATGTGGACAATTGACAGTAATTTCCCCATGGAGAACATAGGTTTGCTCCCACACCCCAGAGGTCTGCACTGTGCCCCTCCTATTGGAGCCTGTGGAGACGACACCACGCGCTGTCAGAGACACTGAGGATCTTAGGCTCTGCAGCTGTGGGTCTGCATGTGGAAGAACACCTTGCCCTGCAGCCTGGACTTGCTGCAGAGCCTTCCCTGGCTCTGGTCCCCACTCAAACTTGGCCATGGTAAGGGTAACTCTGTAAATGGGGGAGTAGCTGGGAGAGGACGCTGCCTGCTTCATGCTGGTACCACAGAGGGAGTGCTAAAAACAGCTAGGGAGTAAAACAAACTGCTGTTGCCCACAGCATGACGGCCGTGGCTGCGATGATGACACCCACAGAACCAAACAAATAGAAAGAAAGAGCATGCTCCTTCCCCCTGTTTTTGCCTGCCAGTCTCTTGTGGTGCCCCTATTGGCAGAATCTAACAGTAATCCAGCTGGAAAAAACAAAGAGTATTTGCATATCGGCAACCTCAGCACCTCAAAGCAAGTATAGGACGATGGGTTTGGAGGTGAATACGCAGTAGGCTAGTAATCAGCACAGTATGAAACTGATACTCAATTTAGTCTACAGAACAACATGTATAAAAGCAACTTGAATTGGCTTATTTTCTTTATAATAAAAGTAGTATGTATTTATTGAAAAAAATTAGAAAAAGGATAAAATAAAAATCCCCCATAATCTGACCATTTAAAGAAAAATGTTGGTACCCCTATCGCCTTTATTACACACACACACACACACACCTTTATATTTGCAAAAAATGGGACCATGCTCTACATGCAATTTTAAAAACCTACTTTTACACTTAATAATATAATATACTCTCTGCATCTTTACTTGCCTTTAAATAATTCACAACATCAATTGTCCACATGGGATATCAGTGTGCCTCTATCACATGTAGTAATACATTAGAAATCATTCCCTCATTTTGGATGTTTTAAATAACTTCTATTTAGTACTGTGATAAATATCTTCCTTTTAAATTCTTTATAAAATTTGTTGATATGCTATATTTTGGAGAAGTATTCACATTATTTGTGTTTGAATCTTAATGATACTTTGTCTGTATATAAGTCCCTGAAAATAGGATTTGTCACATATAGTAAAGCAATTTCTTGAATGGTAGGTCAGATGCAACGCCCTTCCTGCCCTTTCCTCCTGCCCTTCTTGCCTTCCTCCCTGTCTTTTTCTTCCTTCCTCTCTCTCTCTTTGGTCAATGGTGTTATGGTGTTAGGCCGAGGCCTACTTGGATTACTGCACCTTTAAAAATGCATATAGGGAGAGATTTTTTTAAGTGTGGGTACTGTTGAGAACAGCTGGGATGGAGACAGAATGAAATGGCAAGGATATTTCGCAGAGATATAAATGGAACTGCTTAGCACAAAAAAACTTAGAATGTTTTGTGCTAGGAGAATAAATTGGAATTGAGTGGGTGTTTTTTTTCTTTGCAAATATTAAATGCTAAATCTTAAAACCATCTGTGCTCTTTCTGAAAGTGTACATTTTAAATGTAGGTAAGTCAAAGTGAAAAGTCTAGGGGAGAGGTGTTGTGTTGCCAAGCAACGTTGCTAATCTAAGATCTCTCAAGCAAGTGGCGTAAAATTTTGGCCACAATAAGTGTGCCCCCCACAAGCAAGTGAGTCAGCACCAGCTATTTCAGGAGGATGTTGTAGGGAGCCCAAAAAAAGTCTCCAATAAGGATAAAATTGTCTTGGAGCTGTTTTGTCTTCCCTTCAAAATGCAAACCCTTACACCTCAACTCACTGGTGCCCAGATCAGATACAGTCACGGAGCTAACATGTATCCTGTTTCCTTCTATGAAAGTACTCACTATGAAATGAGAGAACTGCCTCGATATGCAGAGGCTCGGAGCCCATACCCTTATTCAGAGGACAGAAGCCCATGGCTAGAGTCTACTAACTGGGGAGCAGGAGCCTCATCCACATCGCGGTACCAGACAGAAGAGCAGGAAGAGGATGACACAGCTTGCCTGTGTTCCTGCTCCTGGAAATGTACCATTTAAACTCAGATGATCTCTTCCTTGTTTGCCCAAACATCAGTTCCACCTGATTTTTTGTTTGTTTGTTTGTTTGCTTCCCTCCAAAACTACTGCTTTGGAATGGAGTTTTGTTGAAGATAAGGACTTGTTATTTTCTGTGTAATGAGTCTGGAAGCTCTGGAATTTTACGGAAATGATTCAAAATTGTGAACTGGGGTTCCCGCCCCCACTATGAGCTAAAGACATTTCAGCCTTGATTTCCCAATGGAGAAAAATGACCTGAAAGAATGTCCTCTTCTCCTACATAAGACTGGCAAGAATGAGAAGCCAAGCATGGGTAATGAAACTCACATCTACGCATTGCTTTATTTTTTTCCTCCCGAATGCATGCACCTTTCCTAGCTGTTCTTGAGTAAAGATGCAGAACGTGATAATTGTTGGCCTGGAAAACTGTGGTTGGATTTAGACCCTGGAGGGAATCTCTGTTACCTAACAAACATATTTAGTTAAGTTTAGTTAAAGTGGAAAATACTTTGGGGCTTTAGGGTTTGAGAAAGAAGTTCCCTCTCATTTTAATTATTCTTTCTTATTCAAATATCTGTAACTTCTTATGTTGATAAGTTGTGTTATTTGGGTTAGTTATAATAAAGGTGGGCGACTTCATTAACTACATAGGTTTGATAGCCTGTTACTGTTGTTATTGTTATGGCAAATTATAGAAATAGTACCATAACTGGAGATATAATTTGGAATGTTTTTGAATTTTATAGAAACATTTCAACGGAGGCATTATGGGATTATTATTTATTTTATTGTGGTGCTGAACTGACTACTGCTATTTCATGCTAAACTAACTACTCATCTTAAAATCATAAGGATTATGGTTTTCAGGTCATATGTTTACTGTTTTAAATTGTTACTGCTCTCCAATAAATAATTATTTCCCTTATTTTTTGGTAGAATTTTGTAACACTTTTAAATGATTTAAAAGTAATATTAACTGATTTTAGACAATATGGAAACACAAGAAACACTTAAGAAGAGGGAAAAAAATCCTCTGCATTCTTAGCATTCAATAGTTAATTTCCTTCCACTTTTTAACTCTTACCAAACATTTTTATCACAATAAAATGTTCTTCTTTGTCCCTTATGGCAGTTTTTTTATATCCCCTCTCTTTCATACTCTATGATTACCATATACTTCTATGCAGTATTTTTATATACTGTGTACATAACATATATAAAATACTATATATTTTAATTATTTGGAAAATAAAGTAATTTGTGTGTTTTTTTAATCCTCACCTGATGACATGCTTTTTTTTTAACTGATTTTTTTTTTTAGAGATAGAGAGAGGAAGGGATAGGGAGAGAGAGAAAAAAACATCAATGTGCGAATGAAACATATATCTGTTTCCTAGAGGGACAATGGGAGACAAGCAGAGGGGTTGGAGAGTGAGAAGGAAATGCCAAAAAACAGCCAGAGAAGAAAACACCCAATTCTGTGTATAAACTCTGCCCAAGTCTTTGGCTGATTTCTGAACTATGATTATGTGGAATGAACCAAAAGGTCACTGAAGTGAGAGTCTCCCTGCTGTCCAACACAGGCAAGACAGAGTTCTCAGTTTGAGTCTAATCAAGCTAATCCTCTGATTGGGTATAAGCAGCAATGTTCTTCAGGGTGATAGGCTGGGCTAGAATAGCATGGAGTATACAGATCTTCAATGCTCCTTTAAAAGAATTATTAAATTCAGGTCTTTTTTTCTGGTCTTGTACATATTTTCAAAAAGGAAACACAATATTAGGGTGTTTAATTAATTTATACTTTACTATCTGAACTGTTTCATAAGAGACATTCAAGGTTTAAGGAAATATTTATATTTTTTAAATAATAAGCTTTTGTCAACACTATTTCTTTGAGGTAGATGCATTATAGAGTCAACAGGAAGCAGAATGATACAAGTGAGTCTGAGAGGGGACCTGTGACTGCCCAACCAAAGGGAATATGGCAGAAGTGATGCTTTGGGACTTCCAAGTCCAGGGCATAAGAAACTTCCAGTTGGCTCTCTCTCTCAGGATGTTTCCCTTTGGAATACAGTCACCATGTAGTGAAGAAGCCCAGATTATATGGATAAGCCACATAAAGTGTTTCAGTTGAGAGACCTAGCTACATCTCAGTTTCAGCCATCATCAACCTCTGGAAATGTGCATGAACAAACCTGCAGGTAATTTCAGTCCCAGGCTGTGAGTGTTCCAGACATTATGGGGCAGAGACAAGCTGTCCCCATTGTGCCCTGACCAGCTTTCTGACAAATAGAAACTAAGAGAGATTAAAAATTATCATTGTGTGAAGCCACATTGAGGTTTTGGAGAAATCTGTTATGCAATTTGTATACCAAACTTGAACTGGGATCTTAAGAAGAGAGTGATCTGGGTGAAAAAAAGTTTCCTCGGTGGAATTGGAAGAGATGAAAAATTCTAGTGGGCTGATGAATAAATGAGCATTTAGGTGGGAGAGACAGTGAGCTTAGGTGACTCTTTCAAGAAATCAATTTGTTACGGAAACAAGATACCCCTACTTCTCAACTGCCTAAATAGCTAGTAAGAAATCGAGATCTTGGAAAGCGTTTCTTTTTCATAGGAAAGGCTTGATTATGTTTTATGCTGAAATAAAAGAGCTAATAGAGACAAGAGAATGTTGAAGATGTGTGTGTGTGTGTGTGTGTGTGTGTGTGTGTGTGTGTGAGAGAGAGAGAGAGAGAGAGAGAGAGAGAGAGAGAGAGAGAGAGAGAGAGAGAGTGTTTAAGAAAGAGATCCCCCAGGAAGATAGAGAAGTAGAGAATCTATGGCACAGTAGAAGCATTAACCACACATACAAAGGGTCCTCACCAAGTGAGGTCAAATGTTCCTAGCTGCAGATTTGCTTGTTGTAGGTCAGTCAAGTAGTCCTCCCCACTGATTCTAATGTTCTTTGTCAAATTTAAGGTCAGTATGTTTGTGAAGAAAAAGAAAGTGACAGAACATATGTTGGGGAGTGGGATAAGCAACCTGCTCGGTAAAATAATTGAAAGTTGTGTGAAGGCTCAGGATGTGGAATATTTCTTAGGTCTCATTTTAAATTCTTTTATTTCTGTATTTCTGAGCATTTTCCCCTCAATACGACATTTCCAATGTTCCCATATGATTATACAAATTCTATACTTATGTACCTGTAGGTTACTTTATATGATCAAATTATAAATAATAATGCTATTAATACATATTGTGATACTTGAAATTTACCAAATTATTTCAAATTCAACACCATTTGCCCCAACCAGGAAGTTGTATGTCTAGTCAATGGTTTAGCATTTTGCTCTGGTCAGCTTTGGCCTGGTGACCAATCGCTGCATTTGCATAGCCTCAGATAGAATAAAAACTCTTCTTCCAGAAATAGGTACAGAACAGAGACTTCCAAAAACCTCCATAACTTGTGCTTCACTGATCCAAAAGCAATTGGGGTGAATCGGGTCTTTATGTTCCATAAAGGCAACTCTGTATTACCAAACTGTCTTGAATTAACCTGAAACCTCAAACTCTGCCTACAGGATACAGACACTTCCTTATCACAGCCCCCAGGCTGCACATTACACTTGGCTTCTCCTCATAAATCCATTTCACATGTCATACTCAGGGGCAATGGCTACAGCCAATAATTAATGCTGGTGGATTGGCTCTTTCCCAAAATTTAGTTGTTTGTCTTCTCAGTTGATAACATATAGAGAATTTTGGCAAAATTCCCCAAGAGATGTTTTTGTAGAGGGTGTATTTGAGGGACATTATTGAAGGCTGTTGTGCTTTCCAATTCTTATCTGTGATTATAATGGTGAGCACAGGCCAAAGAATGCCATGCATTTTTCAATAAGTGAGGAATTTTATTTATCTGACTTCATAAGTTAATGTGACTTTTCAACTAGGACAAAATGAAAAAAATGATAAATACAAGTATTCACTCTTGAAATTCTATTACATGCTGGCCAAGGTTGGCCGGCCTGGACACAGACTACCAGACACAGAACTGGGCACAGAGAGCCTTTGTGTGTGTGGAGACCCTTCATGTGCACCCCCTCTTCCCTGGGAGAACGCTCTCTGAGAAAAGGAACAGCAGCTTCTGAAAGCCAGGAATTGACTTGGTGCTGCTAGGAACGGGCCTGCCACCCTCAGCTGTGCCATTGTACCCTCCTTTCAAAGATAAACAATTTCAAACAATGACAAAACCACACAAGCCCCGGTGACTTTTTTGGATCAAGACAAAAGAAGAATATTCTGTAATTATGTCTTAACCGATAAAAACAAGAATGTTGTCCAAACAATTAAACACACATACCAATATCACCTTAATCTGGCTCGTAAGAGTAACCACTGCCTTTTTACCAATTGCAAGTTTAGCTGTACTCCATTCTTCCCTACCTCCTAGAAAATAATTATTCAGGAGCCCTATCAATGAATTCGCCTCACTTCCTGATCGTAGCAACCAATCCAGAGCAAAAGCCCTGCTTCTTTGAACACTTTCAAATTGCCAAACATAGGTTCAAATCTTGTAAATCCTTTTTCACACCCTTCTACTAGCTTCCCAGAGAGCAGGGTCTCCCTCAGTGCAACAAGTCAATAAAAGCAATAGTGTGTTCCAGGAGGTTTTTAGCTGAGAGATTTGACAAATTGGTGACATGAGCATTTGGGGGCCAAAGGAAAGCTGGAGGAACACTTACCAGAAAGACAGACCTGTGCAAAGGACAGAGAGGTAAGCTAGGAGTGATAGGAAGTCCTCCAAATGCACAGAAAAGGGAGATTGATTTGGGAAAAGGCAGAGAGAAACAGTGCTAGAAACAAGTTATGAAGAGAGGACTTGAAACAGGCACAGGCTGAAATGTGTGTTGGAAGCGGGGGATGGTGGGAGGGGAATAATTTGCCTTAGGCCAGTGGTCGGCAAACTCATTAGTCAACAGAGCCAAATATCAACAGTGCAATGATTGAAATTTCTTTTGAGAGCCAAATTTTTTAAACTTAAACTATATAGGTAGGTACATTGTTATTAACTTAATTAGGGTACGTGGTATTTTGTGGAAGAGCCACACTCAAGGGGCCGAAGAGCCGCAGGTGGCTTGCGAGCCACTGTTTGCTGACGACGGGCCTAAGCACTCATTCACTTATTCAGTTAGTCAACAAAAATATACTGCGTGCCAGCTACATGCGGGGCCCTGTAAACAAAGAAAGATACTGCTCTTGCCCTGCTACAGTTTAGTGGTTAAGAGGTGGAGGAAACCAGTTTTACTCAAATCATTGCAAGATAAGAATTGTCACAGTTACTGGTGCTCTGGAGGAAGGCTGTTCGAGGTTATGGGAGACTATGCTAAGTTGGAAGGCCACAGAGGACTTCCTTAAGTAAGTGGCTTTGAGCCAAGATGTGAAGAAAGATTAAGAGCTAACCAGGTAAATAGCCAGGCATAGAGAAAGATAGTGTGAATGCCCTATGGTGGGAAAGAATATTATCAGTATAATCAGTATGAAGTTTTATTGGAAAACAGCCGCATGTTTGTTTACACGTCGTCTATGGCTGCTTTTTCATTACAATAACAGTGTTGAAAAGCTGCAACAGAGACTGTACGGCCCACAGAGCCTAAAATATTTATTATCTATCCTCTTAGAAGAAAAAAGTTGGCTGAGCCCTTTTACAGGCAATGCTAGGATTTTTGTCTTGGTTGAAAGAGAATAGAATGCCATCGGTGGCATGGAAAGCATGCCTTGTGAGTAGAACATGGTGAGCTCATTGAACAGAGTGTCAAGAACATGTGGGTAGAACAACTATGAGACAATAGCAGATGAGGGTGGTGGTGGTGAAGATGGAGGGAAGTGTAATGGGCTGGATACATGAAATAAGAGAGAAGGTCATGTCATTTGCTGAGGCAGAGGGTGCTCAAAAGAGGGCATACATATGTTTTTTTAAATATATTTTTATTGATTTCAGAGAGGAAGGGAGAGGGAGAGAGGAATAGAAAAATCAATGATGAGAGAGAATCATTAAATGGCTGCTTCCTGCATGCCCCACCCTAGGGGAGGGGGGAGGCAGGGGCAGGGGAGGAGGTTGAACCAACAAACCACACATGTGCCCTGAACAGGAATCGAACCATGACCTCTTGGTTCATAGGTGGACACTCAACCACTGAGCCACGCCGGCCAGGCAAGACTAGTGTTTTGATTATTTTTACCCGAGGAGAAGATTATGAGTTAAGTTTGGGCGTGTCGATTTTGAGTTCACTTTGAGATGCCCAAGAGAAGATACACATTAGACAATTTAGATATACAATGCTGAAGCTCAAAGAAGAATGCTAATTACATGCACAACTTTCCCTATGGTTTATAAACAACCCAAGGAAATAAATGAGGATCCAAGACCAGAGTCAAGATTATTCTGAAAATACTGTATTTGAGTACATTGTAGGGCTTCATCTCACTGGGATTTGATCTCCCCAATCTAAGGTGGAGGAAACTAGAGAATGATAGACACCCCTGACAGGTAGCTACCATATGGACACAAAAGAGCTGGAAGAGGAAAGCATGTTCCATTTGGGGACAAACCATTCCAAGAGGAAAAGAACAATCGACAAGGGGCAGGGCCATTCATGGACAAGGAATTCAGCATCAATCATCTCATCCAGTAGAGAAACCTGACACGGAAGAACACCAGATTCTCACAAAGTTCACCAATGAAATAAGCTATTCCTTTATCCAAGAGAGATACGGCCAATCAGAGAGAGGGACTAGAAGTGTTTTTCTAACACTGTTCTAAGTCAGAAAGTTCCTTTATAGCAATGTGAGGAGTTCAGGAAGGTAGTGAATAAATATTCCTCTTTAAAAAATATCAAAATCATATAAAGGACAAAAAAACTATAAAGAGTTAAAAATTAATTTATGTTCTCTAATTTTTTAAAATTGAATGTATTGGGGTGCCATTGGTTAATAAAATTTATAGGTTTCACCTGGCCAGTGTGGCCCCGTGGTTGAGTGACGACCCATGAACCATGAAGTCACAGTTTGATTCCCGGTTAGGGCACATGCTGGGTTTTGGGCTCTGTACCAGTTGGGGGCATGCAGGAGGCAGCCAACTGATGATTCTCTCTCAATGATGTTTCTATTTCTCTCTCCCTCTCCCTTGCTCTCTCTGAAATCAATAAAAACATATATTTTTAAAAAAATTATAGGTTTCAGGGGTGCAATTCTATAATACATCATCTGTATATTGTTTTGTGTTTTCACCACCCCAAACTTTATGTTCTAATTTTAGGGAAGAAGAAACCATGAAGCTAAATTTAAATAAAAGGAATTCACTAATATAATTACATTTTAATAAGCAAAGCTGACAAGGGATTAGTGTACATAAGGGGACACTAGTACGTAAGAAGTTGATAGAAGGCTGCTTAGAAGTAGCTTCCCAGAGCTTGGCCATTCTCATGGGCCAAGTATTAGTGAAGGGTAAACTTCTGAGCCTGAACTTTGAGCAGCATTAAATATTAGATGTCTTTATCTCGTCAAGACACTCACTGTGGTGAATAGTTGATTGATGTAGGAAGTAGCTCATGAAAATTTTTTATTAATTCATATCAAACAAGTCCATTGTTTGTCAGTCATAATTTAATACAGAACTAGCATTAGGACTGAATTTTGAGCTCTTATTATTATGCTGGTTAATCACTAACAGACTATATTTTCAGTGGGAAAATAATGGATGTCTTTGTTTCTTTTTTTATAATTAAGTTCAAAGACCTTTCATAAAGATAATATTTTTTTTCTCATAGTTAATGCGGTGTTCCCTTTTATAACTTAAAGTTTTGCCTTTTAAGTGTTCATCAATTCAAAAGTTATGCATGTTTGTTGCAAAAACTCAAATATTATGGAAATATTGCAGAATAAAGTGAAAGCCTTCTTGGAAAACGTTTCACCTGCTCCTTTCTCCCTCTCTTCTCATAGTATCATGGTTAACAATTTCAACTGCATACACTTATAGAACTTTATCCATGAATTTATACATGCGGTTTTCTTTATACAAATTATATTACATATTGTTGTTGTTGTTGTTATTATGACTGTTACATAACTTGCTTTCTTTGCTTAATCTGAGCCACCAATTCAACACAGATAAATCTATTTGGATAACTTTAACAACTGCAAGGTAACAGTACTATGTGTGGACATAAGGTGTTTCATAGCATTCAGAACCTAAAGCAATATTGTTTTAATGATCTTTAGCATAATAATATCAGACTTGTGAAAAAAACTATTTTAGCTACAGGTTTTACATTATGATCACAAGAGAGATGACAGAACTTCATGGAAGGAGAATTGCACCTGATGAGCCCTTGAAGCAATCAGCTTATCATTTGACCTCTCTGGGATTTGATGCCCTTATCTATAAACTGAAAGATTTTGGTCCAGATAATTTTCAATATTCCTGCTAGCTCTATTTTATTGATTTTTAAAAAATATTTTATTGATTTTTTTCAGAGAGGAAGAGAGAGGGATAGAGAGTTAGAAACATCGATGAGAGAGAAACATCGATCAGCTGCCTCTTGCACACCCCCCACTGGGGATGTGCCCGCAACCAAGGTACATGCCCTTGACCGGAATCGAACCTGGGACCCTTGAGTCCGCAGGCCGACGCTCTATCCACTGAGCCAAACCAGTTTCGGCTGCTAGCTCTATTTTATATTTATACATACATACATATAATTTTATATGTGTACAGGATTGAAACAGTCAGTCTTAGTTAAAAACTTTTCATATTTGGCAATTATTAAATACCTATCTTTACTCAATAATCTAGATAGCCTGATGGACAAAAATGTACCTGCTGTCCATGTCAGGTATCAATTGAAAGATATTTTCTGGCTTGCCCTTGAACTATTATTTCCAACAATACGCATTTTCGAAGAGTCTGGTTCCACATTAGCTATCCACCTCTTTAAAAATAGGGAATTAGGACCCAGCCAGCATGGCTTAGTGGTTGAGCGTTGACTTATGAACCAGTAGGTCATAGTTCAATTCCCTGTCAGGGCACATGCCTGGGTTGTGATCTCCATCCCAGGGTGGGGTATGCAGAGGCAGCCAATCAATGATTTTCTCTCATCATTGTTGTTTCTATCTCTCTCTCTCCCTCTCCCTTCCTCTCTGAAATCAATAAAAATATATTTAAAACATAAATAAAAATAGGGCATTAGAAATCTGTGTAGAAATTAAACTATTAGTGGCCGGAGGAATAGAATGAAGGAAACTGAAATAAAATTTTCTTTTTAAGGAGAAGAAGGAATTTTCCTTTAGTTGTAAAAATACATGCAAAAGAACAAAACAAAAAATAAAACTTTATGGGAACAAATATGGGGGAGAGCAAAATATTGGGGTGGCAACTGTAAGAGAGTGAAAATGTGGTCATTCTGGTTCCTCGAAAAGAGCTGCTGCTCCCCCTTGTGTCAAGTGTGGAAACCTAACCTGATAAAACAACGCTTTTATCCTAGACTGAAAATGATATGAAGATCTATTTGGATGACAATGGCATACTGCTTTCAAGGGGAAAATGAAGGACATATTCAAATGGACAATTCAAGTAATGATTCTGTCTCAGGTATAGGCTTAATGTCACCAAGATAACAGAGCCAATGATGTGGGCATGTGCCCAGATAAAGCCCCAGAGGCTGACTGTAAAAACCCAGGAAATTGGTTGGTCAACCCTTATTTCACAAGTATGTTTCTATGCCAACCACTTGGTAAGGTACTAAAAAGAGTGCAAAGTAATATAGGACAGTCGTCTTTCAGAAGTGTGCCATCCACCTGGGAAGATAAAATATGACCACAAGGAGACAGTTATAAGGTGTTAGATTCTGTGTCCTACTGGGTGACCTAGAACAGGGAGAAAGGAGAAGGGTTTTTGTGCTGGGATCTGAAGGGTCGGGTGCTTCAGAGAGATGTAGAACCTAATAGGCCAATAATGTAGAAAAGCATGAGGCCAGAAAGTTAACCATAGTTCTGGAGTTTTGTGTTTATAAACTAAAGGCAAGACAGAATACTTAGGGTCAGATTAAGCAACTCTGGGCTAACTACTTTGGTCTATATTCCACTTGTTTTGTAGATGAATAATTATGTAATGTGTTTGAGTAGAAAAATGCCATAATGTGAAACGTTTCAGGAAGTTTAATCTGGGAAATTATAGGCAATGAGTTTTCTTTAATTGTATGTAAATATAAATACTAAAAAATTATATTAAAATATTCACCTAATTCAACATTTCATATTCTTTTACTCCTTTTTCATATAATTTATTACAATCTGACAGTATAGGACTGTGTGTGTGTGTGTGTGTGTGTATGTTTATTTTCTGTCTCCTTCACTGGATGCAAATTTCATGTGAGTAGGGACTTTGTCACTTTTGTTTACTGCTGTACTCCCTAACTTCTAAGACTGGTATTTGTTGATATTATAAATAAATTTATATTGAAAGGCTTGAGGTAAGGACAGCAATTAAAGTGTTTATACCGATGATAAAACTTGACCTTGAATAGAAGCAGGAGAAGAGAAAAATGGAGACATTTAATATTTTGAAGAATGAATAAACTAGACTTAATAACTCACTGGATGTGGCTGGTGAGGGAGAAAGAATAGTCTAAAATTGCTGAGGCTTCAAGGTTATATGCATGGAAGGATAATGGTAGCATTAAAAATACGGGGTAGTCAGTTGAAAAGTATGTTTTGGCTAGATAACAGAGCACGCTCTTGACACAGACTGAGTTGTTGAGGGACAGTTAGAGATTTCTGATTAGAATCCAGGAGACAGGCCAGGCTTGCAAGTTTAGCTTTATTGTGGAGATGATAGCTGACACACGAGCTTAGATAAGATTCCTATGGGGCAAACTCTAGCTACAGTGAGGAAGAGAACAAAGGACTGGCCCTTACAGTTATTTTAGCCATCATCACAAATAACCTTAAGAGATTAGCCCATTTGTAATTTATGCACTCTTCTCACATATATCTATTGAGTCCTGACCAACAAACAAACAAAAACACTATGATATGAGGATTCTGAGGAACTCACAATCTGGTAAGGGAGACAAAAAGAAAAGATTTACACATTCAAGTGAATCAGCCATCCCAGCTCCCGCCAACTATGGTTCTGGTGTTGTTAAATCTATTGATCTTTCAAGACAAGTGAGGTTTTATGTGAGAATTCTAATGCCAAAAAATATAGGACATTGATTAAAATATGTGAAGCCAACCAAAACATTTTTGCTGGCTGGATTTAATTTGTATCCAGCCTTATTGCAATCTCATTCAAGAAGAAATTCCTCTAACTCCCTTAATTGTATAGCAAGCATGTCAAACTTGTGGCCTGCGGGCCACATGTGGCTCACAATAAATATTTTTGCGGTCCAGCCAACATAACGGTATGTAAGAAATTTTTTAATAAAAATTTGTAACTTAATTTTTACAATATCCTGTTATACATAATTATTAATAACAAACTACAATGTTCACTAATGACTGATTACTATAATTGTGTTGCATTCATTTCCCTTACACGCCTTATGCGCAGGCGCACCATTTTTTCTCCACTAATACTAGCAGCGAATATTTTAGCAGCCAATTGCCACGTCATTAGTCTTGGACTGACTTGTTTGGTGTGCGCAACAGGAAATATTTCGCTTTCAGAGAACAAGAAAAATAGGTTTGTTTGCATTACGCTTATTAATTTGTGCAGTTATTCAGTGTCCGGTCAGTTAATGTTCAAGAAAAATATTAATTTTTATTAACATGTTGTATTATTTTATGTTAACAATTAGTCATTTATTTCACCCCTTTCTATTCAGCATGTTTCTATCAAAATAAAACTACATTTCTATGAAAATTGAAGCTTTTGTTTTTTGCAGCCCACATAAACTTAAACCTTGTTTATTTGGCCTGTGTTAGCCTTTGAGTTTGACATGCTTGCTGTACAGTCTCAGGGGAGGATGCTTTTAGTCATTTGAGAATAAGTTTAAACAATTTGCTTGAGAGAGATGTTACAGGAGGGCCATTTTATAATCCTATATAATAAAAGGCTAATATGCAAATTGTCCCTACTGGAGGGAGTTCCAGCGACTGGGAGTTAGACAGGGGACAGCGCGGAACAAGGCAGACATCGGCAATGCAGCGGGCAGCCGTGGAGGCGCTGTCGGCCCTGATGGACCCTGATGAAAGCAGGACCACAGTGGGATGGTGGAGCAGGTGAGCGGGCGGCGCCAGGCCAAGGCAGGTGCTAAGGGAGGCTCCGGCCGGCTGGCAGCCGGGGGAAGGGAGGCCACAGCCGGCAGCCGCTAGGGACCCTACCCGTGCACTGGGCCTCTAGTGAGAGATAGGGTCACTCTTCTTAGTAGGTTTGGCATATTTGTTTACTTATTTAACAAACACTTACAATGGATTAGACACTCAGTATATAATGATGAACAAATTAGACAAATTGATACGTCGGTTAGGCAAATTTCATCAGGTGGGAAAGAACTTAAAATAGTTACCAATGGAAGAAAAATGCTAACAGCTGAAATAAAGGGCACCCTGGCATGTTGCTGTAAGTGCTTTAATTTGATGAGAAAGCTGAGGGTGCGGGGGAGGTACTATTCCTAGGTAAAGAGTTTATCTGTGTACATTACTGGTAGAGACTGCCTAAAAGGCCCTAGGAACATCTAGCATGGGCAGGAGAAAAGAAAATTAATGGAGAACAAAATACATCACAATAGTAGAAAATAGAAGGATAAGTTGAAATTGAAAACTGATTAAACCAGTGGTTTTTTAAGCTTTTTTTGACTGTGCCATAGTTAAACTACTTTCCCTTTCTACACAGTCCACAAAAGAGACACACATTTAGATGTCTTCACACACAGACTTAAACACAGTTTCACTGATTATGACCTACCAATGAGCTAAACCCACATCTTTGAAAACGTTAAATCAAGTAGTCCTTAATTCTTCTCAATGGGCCATAGATTTTCCAGGACTTCAGTGTGGCGAGTAAATGGTGATATCTGAGATATGGTACAATTCTATACTATTAAGTTAGTAGATTTAAATTATTTTACTATGTATTTATTCTTTTACATGCGTACTAAGAAGCTATTCTCATTTCAGGGACTTTTTAGTTTTACCAGTGTGATTTTGAAAGAGTATGAAAACTGCAATTCTTAAATAAAGGATATCCAGGATAAATTTAGGTTTCAATTTCTAAAACTTATTTTAAAGATACTAATGACCAAAAAAAAAAACAAAAAATCAATGATAAATCACAGTATTATTTAATCATTAATTTAAGTTTCAATTTACATTACTAGTATATAATAGTGACATTAGAAAAATTAACCCAAGATGTGTAGTGTCTTGGAAATATGGAGGCTTATTTATTAATGTTGATTCATGCAACTATTTTTTCAATCTATTATGATAATTAGTTGAATTTTGAAATAATTAGAAGAGTAAGATATCACATAGAAATCACCACCTTTGTGCTAAACTTTTAGGAATTGAATTTCTTGGATGCAATGGAGTTGGATTATAGTTTTTAAATTATGTTATTTAAAAATATACCTTAATCAATAAAGAAATTTAAAAAATAAAAATAAAAATATACCAATGTAAATTGAAATACTATAGACTCAAAATGACACTTTCATATTGTGTAACAAAATTTTAGGGCAAGAAAACAAGACAGGCATGAAAAAGTAAGTAAGTAAGTAAGGTAAAGAAGCATAAAACTGATAGTCCAAGACACACAAAATAGACTTTGATAAAGTTTTCTATTAATCCAGATGTTTGGATCTTATTTCCCATGTAATAGAAAATGAACATGTGCTTCTTATAAATAGGCCTATATTTGGATACCATTTAATTTCCCTGCTCTTACATCTGTTATGTGGATCTTTGTTAAAGCTATTATATGTGAAATTCCATATTATTCATGATGATATGAATGGAGGTTGAGGACGTAGGCTTTGGGTCTTTGCTCAGGTTTAAATGCTGGCCTTAATGTTAGAGAAACAAACTATCATTGGAACTTTCTAGAAAAAATGCATAATCTGAACATAATCATGAGGAAAACTCAGATGAATTTATGTTTATAATGACATCTGAACAAAGAATCAGCCTGTACTACTATTCTTTTTTTTTTTTTTTTTGCTTTAAGCCTGTATTCTTCTAATGCAGGGTTCCTCAAACTTTTTAAACAGGGGGCCAATTTACTGTCCCTCAGACCGTTGGAGGGCCAGACTATAGTTTTAAAAAAACCTATGAACAAATTCCTATGCACACTGCACATATCTTATTTTGAAGTAAAAAAACAAAATGGCAAAAACACCCGCATGTGGCCCATGGGCCGTAGTTTGAGGATGCCTGTTCTAATGTGTTAAAAGCACAAAAGACAAAGGAAAATTGTGTAACAATTCTAGACTGAGGAGCTTATAAAAACATGACAACTACATGCAATGTGTTTTTCTTCTGCTATAAACAACATTATTGGGTAATTTGAATAAGATAATATTATTGTGTCACTGTTGATTTCCTGACTTTAATTGTACTGTAGTTATGTAAGAAACTGTCTTTGTTTTTAAG
Source organism: Eptesicus fuscus (assembly GCF_027574615.1). Classification (NCBI taxonomy): domain Eukaryota; kingdom Metazoa; phylum Chordata; class Mammalia; order Chiroptera; family Vespertilionidae; genus Eptesicus; species Eptesicus fuscus. Next base: position 38,192,405 of record NC_072487.1, read on the forward strand.
AAATAAATATCCAGAGGTAAAGGGGCATCAATCATGTCTGCAACTTACTTGTAATAACTGAGAGAGAATGATAAAGCCAAGGTGATAAATGTCACCATTTTATTCTTGCAAAAACCACCATTGAACCACAGTGAAATATTCTAAAAAGTGGGCATAATTATACTGACGTGGAAAAACACACGAAAAACTTGTATTCAGGATTAAATGAGATCATTTGTATGAAGCTGCAAATAATCCTAAAAAAATGTTAGGAACTAGATGTTTCTACAACAACACAATATATCTTTTCCAGAAATACCTAGATTTCTGCCAAAGGGACAGCAATAGGGCTTATTGGAAATTAGAGTTAGAGCAGACCACTCAAAGGCATTCTTATTTTCAACCAGAGCACTAATAAAAATCAATAAAACCCTAATAAAATCTCAACACCTTACATCGCCATTGGCAATCCACACTTTGCAGCCTTTTACTCTCAGCTCAGGATTTTTTCTCAGGGGGATCTTTAAGGAGGGTCTTTATGTTTTAAAAAGACCAGTTTCATAAAAAAAATGATCTGGAATATAGAATTCTTAATCATCCACTTTTTAGTTTTTAAACCACAACAGTAAATATTTTTTGGATATTTTCCATCAACATTTTCAGTTTCACCAGATAGCTAAATGTATGGCAGCACAGCCACTAAACCAGCCATCGAAAAAGAATATCTCAGAATTTAAGCCCGCCCCTCGCCTTAGCTCTTCATCTATTGATAATGATGCTCTTTGAGAGAAAGTTTGCTCCTGCTGACTTCAAAACATCCATACACTAGGGGAAATCACAGACTGAATAACCCGACTTCCTCTTTAAAATAACACAAATCCCCTCACAGATATGAGTACATTTCTTTTACAGAAGCATGCATTATACGAACAGACTGTATTATTTCCTAAGAAGGAAAAATAAGAGGGAATGAATTTTATAAAGAGCATGTTGTTAAGCATGGACAATTTGAACCAGGAATAGTATGATTGAGAAATAGAATAGGCTCTACTGAGAGTCTTAGATAAGTGAGTAAAATAACAAAGGGCCATCTTCCTGGAATGGATGGGTCCTTCGTAGAACAGATGAACTAGATACATTCTTGAGTTTGTTTTCAGCCCTCTAAATGGATTCACTGTAATCTCAAGTCAAATCTAGACCTAGTAATACAGTCATAGCTATTACTCCTGGGGGTCAAGTACTCTTTGAAATTATTTTTATAAAGAAAGAGTGGCTTTTATATTTATTTCAGAAAAGTTCAAGCATTCAAACACTGCAATATTAAAATAAAGGGTAAAAAAAATAATCCCAGCTCACTTATCTCTGAAATGGTTAGAAGTGATACATGAATAAAGAATTAAACTAAAAAGCATTTTTAAAAATCAACACAAGGCAATGCTTGAAAGAGAATTCTGACCACATGTTTATTTTTAAAATGTATATACCATGGCATGAGAATGAGAAATGCATGCTAAATAAGTTGGGTACTACTAACGGAAAAAAGAAGCCTAATATGTTGAGAATTATAGTTTTTCACCTGAGAATTTTGGTCATACCTTTTTTATAGTGACAAATATATATATACATATATATATATATTTATTACAGTATATTATTACAGTATATTATTACAGTATATTATTACAGTATATTATTACAGTATATTAACTGTATACACTTTAAGTGTACAGTTCAGTGATATTAAGTACTCAACAGTAACTTTCCATTCTATCCCTCCCCAACCCCTAAAAACTTCTATTCTACTTTTTGTCTCTATGAATTTGACTACTCTTGGTACTTAATATAAATGGAATTATACAATATTTTTCTTCTGTGACTGGCTTATTACACTTAGCATAATGTCCTCAAAATTTATTCATGTTACAGTATATGTCATAACTTCTTTCCTTTTTAAAGTTAAATAATATTGCATGTACATATTAGTGATATTAAGCATTTTTCATGTGTTGTTTTGGCTACTTGTATAGTTTTGAAAATACCTATTCAAGTTCTTTGACTGCGTTTTTTTCTTATGTTATTGATGGTCAGTTATAGGAATTTTTTTTTATCACTTCTGGACATTAATCCCTTGTCAGATACATGATGTGCAAATATTTTCTCCCATTTTGTGGTTGCCTTATCTGTTGACAGCGACCTTTGCTGTATAAAAGATTTTAATTTTGATGGTCACATATATGATCAAATGATTTTTTACTGCCAATAACGTTTGATCATTTGACCATCTATTCTATTCTATTGGTCTATGTGTCTTACTTTTGATTCCTATAGTTTTGTAATAAGTTTTGAAATCAGAAAGTGTGAGACCTACAGCTTTGTTTTTCTTCAAGATTGTTTTGATTATTCAGAGCCTCTTGAAATTTCATATAAATTTTTAGATGATTTTTTCTTTTTCTGCAAAAAAAACAGCCATTGGAATTTCATTTCATAATCATGAATCAAAATATGAATGTCTTTCCATTTACTTGTGTCTTATTTGATTTCTTTTGTCAATATTTTCTAATTTTCAGTGTATAAGCCTTTTATTTTCTTGGTTTATTCCTAAATATTTTATTCTTTTTGATGATGTTGTCTTGATTAAATTGTTTTCTTAATTTCTTTTACAGATTGTTCATTTTTAATGTATAGAAACCAACTAATTTTTGTGTACTGGTTTTGTATTCTGCACCTTTGCTGAATATATTGATTAGATCTATTTTTTGATAGAATTGTTTGAGTTTTCTAAATATAAGATTATATTGTCTATGACTTTCTTCCTTTTTAATTTGGGTGCCTTTTATTTCTTTTTCTTGTCTAATTGCTCTGGCTAGAACTTAAAGTGCTATGTTGAATACAAATGGGCATCATTGTCCTGTTTCTGATCTTAGAGGAAAAGCTTTGTCTTCCATCACTGATGGTGATATTAGTTATAGGTTTTTCACATATGAATTTCATTATGTTGATGCAGTTCTTGTCTATTCCTAGTTTTTTGAGTGTTTTTATCATAAGAAAGTGTTGAATTTTGTCAAATGTTTTTTTTGTCAGTTGAGGTAATCTTGTGGTTTTGATCTCTTTATTCTGTTAATGTGCTATACATTGATTGATTTGAAACTCTTTAGAGCAACCCAAGTCTCATTGAATTTTTAGAGTTTAAATATTTAGAAATCAAGATATTTTGTGAATATGACACTGTAGCTCAGGGCCTGAAGGTTTATCCTTGAGGAAATACATTAGGTTTAGCATGCACTTTGGGGCTTGCTTTCTTCTCTATGTGAGAACATTCTAACGATGATCATTCATGGATAGTCCCATTAAAAGATGACCTTGAAACCTCAAATATTTAAGTGCCAAAGATTCCAAAGCTTAAAAAAAAGTCATTATATAATCAGTTGCAGACATCTTGACAGGACACACATCATTTTCCTAGTAACAGATAGAAAAACTAGCCTTTAGATGAAAAAAGTGCTGTGAGGTAGGTAAGACTATATTCTTAAATCAAAGATATGAATATCAAACTCAGAAGTTGACTGTTCTAGTTGTGTAAATGCAAATCTGGATGGTGAAGACTCCTGAGGAATCTACCAAATCCACCTGAGAAAGGGAACCTAAGTTTCCTAGATTTTTAAGTTCAGCTAACTCCTCTTCCCATTCCTTGCCTAGAGAGCAGTGCATTTTCCTTGTTTCCTGAAACTCACAGTAAAGCAATGCCTCTGTACCATTGTCTTTCTCCTTCCTGCTTATTGCTTCCTTACCACCTATCTTTTGCCCTTACCTCTGCTTCTCACCAGCAACTTAAAAATGACGGCTTTTCCATTCTCCCTTTCCCACCCTGCTTTTTTCCAAGATCAATTTCTATCTCACCCTCTTCCTCAGAACCCCTTGCTCCATTGTGTCCCTCTGCCACTCAGACTAGAATCTTACAGCTTCCTGGATCCAGCTCTGGCAAGGAGGCCTCTCCATTCCTCCCTCCAGCTCTCAAATGCCCTAATCCAGTTCCAAACTCCTCCCCATGAGTCTAAGGTCCTCTCCTCTTGTTTTCTTCACAGAATGTTCTCTCCCAGCCTTCCCCGAGGCCTGTTGCTCCTGCTGCAACCAGACTGTTCCGTTTCTCAGGATACCATCAGCTTTTCCCAAAGCTTTCTCCGTCTTTAGATCCTTCCACTAGATTCCTCACACTGACCTGCAAGATCTCTGGGCACAGGTGAGCCTTCCAAGCGTCACTGTCATTTGGCTAAATGGATTTGTTGATGTCATAGCAGGTTGTTTTTCCTCCAAAAAAAATGTCCTCTGCTCAGAATGCCCCTTAGTCATATTAAGGAGCTTTTGAAAAATGCATCTGCCTCTAGAGATTGAATTTAATTGGTTGGATATGGACACTGCAATGGTTTAATAGCTTGTGGGTCTGGTTGGGGTGGGGGGGAGGGGAAGGGAGGAAGTCTAATGTGTGTGTCTAAGTTTGAGAATCAGTATGAACTCCCCCAACCTATGTATGCTTTTCTTACCTGGGTCATTTCTAGAGTTTCCCTTGAATCTTTGATGTTGTAGCAGCCCATCCTTAGGGAACCCTTTACTCTCTGTCCTCAGCCCTAATTCACTCCCAAAACAACAGGAACAAAATGTGCCTTCAGAGCTTTCCAAGAAAGTTGCTGGCAAAGTTGGCAATGCGTCTGGGCCTGGTAAGCAGCCAAAGAGATTTTAATGAAAGAAGCTGGAAGAGCCCAGACTGAAAAAGAATTCAGGATGATCACAGTTGTTTACATTTGCTGATGAATGGTAAACTGCCTGGAAACTCTGGCAACATAATAATTGCTGCGCAATTAACCCTGTACTCACACTTGTGCTTCTGCCCCATGTTCCCTACAGTTGGCCTTCGAAGTCTTCCAGTCCCAAGTAGTCATTTTATAGATGAGGAAAATGAGGAAAAGGGAGATGTAATTTAACAGAAGTCCCACAGCTAAATAGGGGAGGAGTGAAGCAGGAAACCTAGTCATCTTTATGAGGATCCAGAATTCTTCCAGACACACTCACTTCTCACCTATTTACTAGTCTGCTTTGGAAATGCTACTGATATTTCTCAATGTGCAAACTGGCAATTTGATGAATGCCCAAGAGAAATTAAATTTTGTACAAAAGCAAGTGCTAGAGGTAATTGATGATTCATTATTCAGCTCAAAAAACAAGGGAAATAAATGGGGGAAATGACTTTATCTCTCTAAACTTCTTCATGCTCTCACAGAAGTATGAGTTTTGAAAGGCAGTGTAGATTTAATGCTGAGTTCTGGGTCTGGCACATGGTAATTGTGTGATACATGGTCACAGTTATTTTGAATGGAAGAGGTTTTGCAAAGTCAGCACACTGCAAAGGAGAAACTCAATGAAGCCCCCACTCTTTCCTCTCTGAACAGAGAGAAAATGAAATTTTTCAAACTGTGGGTGTTGCATTGATTATAGATTCAGGTTTGTTTTTGTTGTCTTTTTATTTTTAGTTTAAATGTGTATTCAGGTTCTTTTTTCCATAAAAGAAGTTGATCTCTCACTTTTAACTCCAAAGTTCATTTTTTAGTAATCAGTGCCAATCAAGGTGGTATAGTTGATTGGCACTGATGATTAAAAAAATGAACCACATTTGATCTGTGAACTTGGAAAAGTGAAGCAATCAGATAAGACAGGTAAAAACAGTTTGCTTGCATGTTCATTTAAATTGTCTAAAAAAATCAAGTGAGAACCGGGCATTTACATTGTCCGAGTATATTGCCTATTTGTCCCATACATAATTTGAGAAATGTGAACAGTTTAGTTACATATGCTTTTAAAGGAAATTTTTTTATTCCTTCTATAGTTATTATAAAATGCAATGGTTAACAAATATATCCTCATGTGTGTGAAACTTTTTCTTTTGTTAGGACTCTCTTGAAGTAATAGAAACAAATTGTAGCTAGTTTAAACAGGAAAGAATTCAGTCCAAGAACAAGATCTCATGAAGGTACAAAAAGTCATGAATGCAAGGTCATGAGACCACCCTCAGTCTATAATTTCTTTTCCTTTCTACTCCATTTATTTTTAAGACCTGCTTCCAGAGTTTCTCATGTCCTCCTACTGGGTTAAAGGTCCCCAAATCATATCTTCAGACTTAGATTTTGTAAATATAGCTGCCAAAGAGAGGATGATCTTTCACAATTCCAATTCCATATTGGGGGTTGAGGGGTGTGGTAAGGTCAATAAATTGAAAAAATGCATGGGTAGGATACTTTGCTAAGAAGCCTGGGACAAACTTAGATTAAGTGACAGGATGAAGATCATCAGCTAATAATGAGCATGAGACCAACTTCTATAGCCTCAATCCCTTTCCCAGCTACCAGGGTGCTTTCTAAAATTGCCCTCTTCTCTTGTCTATCATGTCAATGACTGACATAAAAAGATTTGGTCTGGTGTTTAGAAGTGTAAAAATAACAGAATTGGAATAAAGGTACAATGCATTTTACAAGAATTTGATTTTGCCCTCTTAGTACGTTGTTTAAGAATAGTTTCCAGATAACTACAAAGAGTCTGTATTTTTCATTTAAATGTTCAAAGGGAGAAAGACTCTTAGTCTGTGCTTAACATGGCAAAAATAAGGTTTATATTTTTCTATTTTAGGGTATTTAGTCTTGAAAATGATATTGGACAAGGCAATCACTCCTGAAGAGGTAACTGCTTCTCTCATAATTTTGGTGATAGTTTTTGTTTTTGTGAGAGCACTCATGAGTAAGGGGAGAAAGCAGGTATCTCCTCCCGGCCCATGGTCCTTCCCCATCATAGGAAATCTTCTTCAGCTTGGAGACCATCCTTACCTTACGTTCATAGAGATGAGGAAGAAATATGGAGACGTCTTTCTCATCAAACTTGGCATGGTGCCTGTTGTGGTGGTGAATGGAATGGAAATGGTGAAGCAAGTACTACTCAAGGATGGAGAGCATTTTGCAGGCAGACCTAAAATGCATACATTTTCTTTTCTGGCAGAAGGAAAGAGTTTTTCATTTTCAGTCAATTATGGAGAGAGTTGGAAGCTTCATAAGAAAATAGCGTCCAATGCTTTACGAACTTTTTCTAAAGCAGAAGCAAAATCCTCCACCTGCTCTTGCTTGCTTGAGGAACATGTCATTGAGGAAGTTTCTGAGCTGGTAAAGGTCTTTGCAGAGTTGACTTTGAAGAAGGGTAGCTTTGATCCCAGAAATGCCATCACATGTGCAGTGGCCAATGTTGTCTGTGCCCTTTGCTTTGGCAAGAGGTATGACCATAATGATGAGGAGTTTCTTAGGATAGTTAAAACTAATGATGATTTACTCAAGGCCTCCAGTGCAGCTAATCCTGCCGATTTCATACCATGTTTTCGCTACCTTCCACTGCGGATTATAAATGCTCCTCGAGAGTTTTATCAGGCCCTGAATGAGTTTATTGCACTACATGTACAAGATCACCTTACTACGTATGATAAGGTAAGAATTTAAATTCATAAAAAAAAATAAATAAATTCATGCTAGAACGAGGGATTTGTTGAGAAGCAAAACATAATGATGAGAAGTGTTGAGTACCCAGAAAGTTATATGTATTCTTCCTTGGCTCTTATGACTATCATTTTGCCCTAATGACCCTTACCAAAACTGTTAGGAAATGTGAGTTCTAGTCAGTGAGATTATAGGGCAGCTTTATTTAGTTCTCACGTAGAGACCTTAAGAAGAGTTTTTAATTCTTTGAGACCTTAGAAATTTCCCTAGTGTGTGAATAAGGTACATACCTGAATTACGAATCTGTAGTTGGCTGATGAATGATGAGCATGTAGGTGAGTTCCTTGAAGAAATGAACTAATGATTTTGTCTCTTTCATTTTACATTTGAAATTATGAGGTCTTTAAAGTATCAGCATATTTTTTTCAGAGAGTATTTTTAATAATTACAAAGAATATTGTATAGGAAGCTTCCAATTTACCCTCTTTTTCTATTTGAGTCCTTTTACTATATAGAAATGAACTTTGAGATCAAACACATGTAGATAGAAAATTTCTTGAGGTGACAGAAATGGACCTTTTGTGAGGCCACTCAATCTTTTTGGCCAAATTTGATGGTCCACAGAAGAGTAAATTTCTCTAATGAAATAGGTGTGTACTAGAAAGAATCCTAGCTCTTGGAGGCCAATTTGCTGAGATGATAGCATCATGAAAAAAAAATTAAAAAGAAAAGGTAGATAGTTGAGCAAATGAAGAGGTGTAAGGAGTTAAGACCCTTCCAATGAAAAAGAAAAGGCAGTAAATAATCTGTTTCAAGGTACTCATCAGAATTTTAGAAAAAATACAGTAAGTAAAAGAATTTATAAAGTCATAAATTTTCTTCCTATTCCCTAACCTATTTCAGCCTCATCTCTTCCTGCATGGTGATTACAGTAAAATTCTTAGAATGAGCTTGGAAACTTCTTATTGTATTCATTGCCTAGCAATTTCCCTATAGTAAGTTAATCTTTAATCTTTGTAACTGTGCTTCCAGCATAAGTACTTTTGTATTTATTGAAAAAAAAATTTAAGAAGAAAATTGATAACTTTTTAAAAATTCTACATACTTTTAAAATTGAGCATTACCATTGACAAGCAAAATTGCAGTTTTGAAATGGTCTACTATAGTCTTTATATTCCTAAGTGAATTGAGTTCATTTTACGTTACATGTTACATGAGATTCATATGTGATATGAAATGTAGGTAGGGATCAATAATCATACTAAGAATTGTCTCCTCAGGACCATATGCGAGACATTACTGATGCTTTGATTAATACCTGCCATAAAAAATATGCCACTACCAAAACAGCCACCTTAAATGACGATGAAATCATAAGCACTGTGAATGACCTCTTTGGAGCTGGTATGTGAGAGTATTTGTCAATATGTAAGGCAAATAAGGTCTAATTGAAATTTTTGTGTGTGTTCTACTGCTTACAGTTTAGAGTATTTCCTTCTTTTGATGTAGGTCATCTATCTATATAATAGAGGAATATGCAAATTAGCCCGGACGCTGTAACATCACAACCAGACAGCAGGGACCTGAGGCTGCATGGCACCTGGCCAGGGCGAGGGACCTCAGGCCATGTCCATCACCAGTGGGGCTTGATGGGGGACCTCAGGCTGCACCCCTCACCCCACAGGTCTTGACAGGGACCTCAGGCCACAGCCCCTGCCCAGCGGGGCTTGACGGGGACTTCAGGCTGTGTCCCTCCTCTGCCCCAGTGCCGGGCTGGGGGACCTCAAGCTGTGCCCCCCCCGCTCAGCAGGGCTTGACAGGGGACCTCAGGCCGCACCCCCTGCCCCAGCGCCAGGCTGGGGGACCTGAGGCTGTGCCCCCCACTTGGAGGGGCTTGACAGGGGTGGGGCTGCCGAGACTGGGTCTCCTGCATTTTCAAAACCCGTGTGGGTGGTGGGCAGGGATTTGACTCTAGGTCCCGCGGTGTGCCCCAGACTCTGACAGGAGGGAGATTTTCATATACATTTTACTAATTTTCTTTCATCTCTGATACTTCTATTATAGAGAAAGGGCAAATAGCAATATTAAAATATTTCCTCTAATTAATTCCCTTTTAATGTGCACGAATTTCATGCACTGGGCCACTAGTTTTGTATAGTTATCTCACTCTGTATACCTAGAAGTGGGGTCCCTAGATCATATGATAATTCCTTTTAATATTTTTTAGTAACCTCCATACTGTTTTCCATAGTGACTATACCATTTCACCTTCCAACCAGCAGTGCATAAGAATTCCAATTTTCTACATTCTCACCAGTACTTACTGGTTTCTGTTCTGATAGTGACTATACTAATAGATGAGAGGTTAAGCCTATATTCTGAAAAAAAACTTCAATGTATAATACTTTATTGTGAGTTTATTGATTTTCAGTTATATTTAGATTCTTTTCTCTAGATTCATAATATTCAAATATGAAGTAAATTGAGGATACCAATAATTTTCTAATATTTTTCTCCATGGCATTTTGTCTCATTCCTTTTTCAGGGTTTGAAACTGTATCAACATGTCTGTACTGGAGCTTTCTTTATTTGATACACTATCCAGAAATTCAAGCCAAAATTCAAGAAGAAATTGGTAACATATTTTCAGATGAAAAATATAATTCTTACAATTGTCATTTTTATTATTAAGTTTTTTTTAAAAAAAAAATTCTTTTTTTCAGATGGAAACATTGGTCTAAAACCACCCAGATTTGAAGACAGGAAAATGTTACCCTACACAGAAGCTTTCATAAATGAAGTATTCAGACATGCCTCCTTTATTCCTTTTACTATTCCACATTGGTAAGCAAAAGATTCTCCTTTGAAACAGCAACCAATGGCAGGTTGAGGGGAATGAGGAATCTAAGGCATTAGAATACTTTAGGTCCTTTAAAAATACATATTATGTTGGTATTATTTTGCTATTTTTTTAAATCTTAATTCTTTTTATTTTTAAATTTTCTAATGAAATTTTTACATAGAAAAACAGTGTATGTTGTGAATGTTTTCATACCTACACTATGATGTCACTATTTTTCATCTTATATGTACTATTAAGGGGCAAGAAGGCTATGGAAGTTCCAAACAATGGATGACACAAATGTAATGTATGTTTGGACATGAAGTGTCATACAAACTCACTTAACTTCTTCTCTGAGCCGTCTTAGCCACCTGCTGATGTGGCTTCATTTTTAGTAGCTTAGAATTTTGCTGGCCAATTGACTCAGGAAGCCAGTGTTGCCACAGGTAGATTAAACAGAGTTTCCGTTTACAGATATTTGAAAGTTTACTGAACCTCATACCACACTCTCTAGTGCACAAATGCATGCCAGTATAGATTAAGTAGGTAAGCTTTATTAAATAGTAATGTGGACAACCAAAGTTCTGGTAGTTTGAACTATTACATTCTACACAATTTTTAAAAAAATGAAATTCTCAATACTTTTTCTCTTCCCATCCTGAAATAGTGAGGACGTGGGGATGTCTCTCACCCCAGGAAGCTGATGTAGTTATGGTTCCTGGCACAGCAGTAGGTAGTGCCTTCAGCCTAGAGCTGGACCAAGTAGGCTTGCTCATACTTCTCACCTGAATTAGACATACTTTGCCCTTCAGTCTCTGGCAAGGGTGGACAACAGCAGTCTCTCCTGGAAATGCAAAGTCTGCTTCTACAAGCTCAGGCCATTAGTGATTGTAGATGAAATGTATGTTCTCTACAGGTTGGTTCATCAGAAGAGAGAGCACAGAAGTAGCTAAGCCAAATGTGTTTAGCATCTCCTCTCAAACTCGTTAAATTGAAATGTCACTGCTGCTCCTCTGGGGCAGAAGTGAGTGTTGGGGCCATCTAGGAAGTTAGTGAGTGCCATGTGGAAACATACCATGATTTAATGCCATATGGAAACATACCATGAACCATGCATAATTACAGAGGTATAACGGACAAAAGTATACAGTTTGCATAACTGAGTATCAGACTAGAAAATAGGTTATCTGTCTAAAGACAACTTAGAGATCATCCAACACAAATAATATCATTTCACAGCTGGGAAATGAAATCATAGAGTTGATATGAGATTTTCCCAGTAGTTCCCTGTAAGCAGTGTCTAGAGTTCAGATTTCCTAGTTCCAATCCCATTGTTCCTTGGATTTGTTTTCTTAATTTATTGATAAAAGCCTAATCACATTGGATACACAGAAAGTGCTTTGTAATTTCCTTTTAGTTCCCTGCTATAATTTTTTAATTGATTTTTTAGAGACAGAGGAAGGGAGAGGGAGAGAGAGAAACATCCATGCAAGAGTGTATCATTGATCAGCTGCCTCCTGCAGCTCCCCTACCAGGGGATTGAGCCCACAATACAGGCATGTGCCCTGACTGAGAATCGAACCAGCAACCTTTTGGTACACAGGACAAAGCCCAATCAACTAAGCCACACTTACAAGGTCTCCTGATATAATTTGATGTGTCTACATACAAGCAACTTTGTCAGAGAAATACTGAAATAATTTTCCACTGAGATTTTAGCTCATAGCAATGCCTTAAATATGTTAAATGCTCAATATGTTTCACAAATACAAGAAAAGGAATAAATTACTAATTTGACAATAGGTGGAAGATTTATCAATTAATGAAAGAATGAAGATTTTTAAAGATTTCATATCATTATAGTTTTTAAAAAGACAATAAATAAAGTCTGTTAATTGTGGGTAGCAGTTTAGGGGTGGGTTATTTGAATCACAGGATGTGCTGTAATGATAAGGATGTATTTTGCTTTCCCAGTACCACAGCAGACACTACTCTGAATGGCTATTTCATTCCCAGGAATACATGCACCTTTATTAACATGTATCAAGTAAACCATGATGAGTAAGTCACCAAAATTATTTTTGGGGTTAAATTTGTTTGGCTGTTTGTTTGCTATTTATTAATCAGGAGAAGATATACATTTTTAGCAAAAGTCCATTACTTCTATTTCTCTTGAAATAAATTACAAGGAAATTCAGATTTCTATTCTCACTGATAATAGGAAGGGTGATATGTGTTTTTTAAAATATATTTTTATTGATTTCAGAGAGGAAGGGAGAAGGAGAGATAGATAGATACATCAATGATGAGAGAGAATCATTGAGCAGCTGCCTCCTGCACACCACCCACTGGGGATTGAGCCTGCACCCCATGCATGTGCACTGACTAGGAATTGAACCATGATCTCCTGGTTCATAGGTTGACACTCAACCACTGAGCCACACCAGCCAGGCAGGAAGGATGATATCTTAATACAAATTCATTCAGGGCAAATTCAATTTCAAAAGTGGGCTTACTGGGAAGGTGTGGGCCAAGGACTTCAGGGGCTCACCCTCTGCAAGGTTATGGCCAGCTGATGTTTGAAATGCTGCGTGAAATCCCCCAACAGAATTAGAAAGACCAAACAGGGATTTTTCTTTCTTTTGTTTGGTTTTCCTCTACCTCAGCACCTAGATCAATGCTGGTACATAGTATCCACTCAATAAATATTTGCAAATAAAATATAGCTAGAGTCTCATCTATATCAGCTTTACAGGGGAGAGCAGGGATGAAGATACACACAATTTTAAAAGAAGATGGTGCACACAATTTTAAAAGAAGGTGATGGTAGTGGCATTAGCCGTGATGGGAATGATGATGATGGCAGCTAATTATCTATAGATCCTACTGTGTGTTGGGCACAAAATCTTTACGTACCTCCTCTGAACCTCAACAATAACCCTCTGCATGGTGCTACCATGATCCCATTTTGAAACTGAAGAAACTCAATCAGGTGAAATGAACTGCCTGAATTCACATGTGCAGCAAGCAGCAGAAGCAGGGCCCACATGCAGTGTGTATCTCCTGATTAATGGAAATTGATGCTCCATGTGATTGGCGCTTAATGTCTCCAGTGGTAGAGACTGCATTCTTATGCACTCAGTGGGCTGTATACAGAGCACTCTGTACAACTTCTTTGTCTTCACCCAAGATTTCCTCTGACTGATGGCTCATGCTCCAGGCTGTTTGGGAGAGAGGTGTTTATCCTGTGTACCTAATAGCACATTCACTGCATAGGCTGTCCCACTGCAAAATTTACTGTCAGAAAGGTGACACCTCCACCCTTCACATCCAGTGTTCATGCTAAATAAAAGTAAGCATTAAAAAACCCACTATTAGAAAAATATAGTCAATGTAAATTTAATGGCATTTGTTCTCAGTTAGCCCTATCCCAAGTGCCTGAAGTGCTCTAGCATCCTAAGGACCTGTGATTATATTGAATATTGAGTAATGTTCAAACAAGCTGTGTTAACACAGGTGCTTATAAATAAATACTGTTTGTATAGAGGCACTTATTGAAACTGAATGAGTATGTAATTCAAGACTGATATCATGGGGAACTTATTCCTATTCTGCTTAAACAAAGCTCACAAACTTAGGCTCCTACTGAGCAGTGGAAAACACCAACAAAGAGAGAATTGCCCTTGTCGGAGCAGTGAGGAGAGGTCACCTGCTATACCTCATTCAGCTCGGTACACTGAAGACAAGCAGGACATTGCCCCAGCATTGTCAGCTCGTTCAATAAGACAGAACTTGGAAATGGAAATTTTCACGTGGCGTCTTCTGATGTTTAAATGTCCATAGCAATGAGTAGTTTTTGAAAGATTATGAAAGCAAACGAAATTTATTGGAGGACTGAGTACAACTTGTAGGTCTTCAGGTCTATGACCTTTGGCACAGAAAGAAAACAAATTTTCTGCTAGAAAGAGAATGACATCAGTACACAAAAAGGCCCATTTCTTGGTCAAGTCAAGTGGGTCCCTGATGTATGGTTTAGGGTGTGTTAGGAAACGTACTAGCAGGAGTTGTCATAGACAAGGCAGATGAGGTGCCTGAAACAAGAGGTGGGGGAGAAGAGAGAACCAGATGCACAGCCATTGGGGACTGTGGGCAACCCTCAGCCAGAGCTGCTGTCAGGTGACCTGGCTGTTCTGTGATGATGAGCGAAGGCCTTTTCCTAAACTTATTGGTACTAGAGTGAGAGGTACCACTTCAAGCAAAGGAGATTGAATATTTATTCCTTTTTATTTATACCTAAATTTTGGAATATTCATATGAGAATTTTGTAGAATTCTTCATTAAAAAAATTAAATAAATTTCCAAGTATTTTATTCACTATTTAATGAAGCAGAAGTCATTTTAATGAAAACTAAGAAAAATTGTACTAATTCTTTAAGGTAACTAATCTTGTCAATAAGTTTAAAAAGTGTATATACATAAATTCATAATAATGATATACCTCTATAATTATATTTATGTACCTATATGCACATATGTATGAATATTTACACATACATTTTGTATACAATTTTTAAAGGATATTCCAAACATAAACATTTCATGCAAAACAAAATTATTGTGGGGAAGTTGGCAAGAATGGCAAAATGATAAAATGATTCCTTTATAAAAGTAACTTTTGTCTATTTTATACAGAACTATCTGGGATAATCCCAGTTTATTTAGTCCTGAGAGATTTCTAAACGAAAACGGGGAACTGAATAAAAGTCTTGTGGACAAGGTCCTGATATTTGGAATGGGAATCCGGAAGTGTCTGGGGGAAGATGTTGCACGGAATGAGGTATTCCTTTTCATCGCCATGGTTCTGCAACAGCTCAAGCTGAACAAATGCCCCAGGGCCGAGCTGGACCTGACGCCCACGTATGGCTTGGCCATGAAGCCCAAACCGTACCAGCTACAAGCAGAGCCTCGCTCCACTGGTAGTGCATCCTAGATTCTCAGACTGGTGGTGGCCTTCTGATGTAAGTCAGAAATATTATGTGATTCATATTCATTTAATAAGCAATTTAAAGGTTGCACCCTACGTTATGCTATTAGTTCAATTCTTTGTCTATCATCCTAATATAGGAAGTCTTTTTTAGAGTGTGGTGTAGCCTCAGTTCTAAGATGAGAGATCAAGTCTCCTAAGGATATTTTAAGATAATAACAAAGTGTGATGTCACTCAGGAATTTTAAACCTATGCCTCATGTGATGGTGACCCAGGTGCCACTGTGAACAAGAAAGGAAGGAAAAAATGAGTGGTGGGTTGGACAAGGAGGTTAGGAGGATCTGTCTTCCTTCCTTGACACCAGCTTCAAATAGACGGGTATGTTCTTATTAGTTTTAAATATAAGGTTCACAATAAGAACAAGGTTCTGATGTTCAATATATATTTTCCCACTGGTCTAGGGAATAGGTGCTCAAGAGGTCCATAAAAGGGAGCTAGAGCGGCCTAAAAGAGCAGAGAACATTTTGTGGTGGAGATAGATGAGCTGAGCTAGTTTTATTTTTTTTAAATATATTTTTATTGATTTCAGAAAGGAAGAGAGAGGGAGAGAGAGAGAGAGAGAGAGAGAGAGAGAGAGAGAGAGAGAGAGAGAGAGACATCAATGATGAGAGAGAATCATTGATTGGCTGCCTCCCGCATGCCCCATACTCGGGATCCAGCCCACAACCCAGGCATGTGCCCTGACCGGGAACCATGACCTCCTGGTTCATAGGTTGATGCTCAACCACTGAGCCATGCCAGCTGGGTGGGCTGAGCTAGTTTAAGAGAGGTAGAGAAAAGGACATAAGAAGTAATTTCTTCAAAATCCATTTTTATATCAGCTCTTATGTTTTCTGTATTAAGGATTTAACATCAGAGCAAACTGATGTTTTTATAATGCTATCAGTTTTTTGTTTTGTTTTGTTTTTGGCTACATGCTAAATATATGTGTGTATTAGTGTGCTAGGGCTGCTATAACAAAATACCACAGTGTAAGTGGCTTCAACAACAGAAACTTATTTTCTCACAGTCCTAGAGGTGTTGGCAGGGTTGGTTTCTCTCAAGGCCTCTCGTCTTTTGCAGATGGCCACCTTCTCATCATGTCCTCACACGGCCTTTCTCTGTGTGCAAACCCCCCTGTGTCTGTCCTTTATCTTATAAGGACACCAGTCATATTATATTAGAGCCTCCTCCTATAGCCTCATTTGAACTTACCTCTTTAGAGACCTTACATTCAAATGCAATTTCATTCTGAGGTACTGAGGGTTGATAATTTCAACAAATGAATTCTGGGCGGGGACAGGGGCACAGTGCAGCCCACAATAACATGAAAGAATCGATAGCAATTATTTACAAATATCTTTCAGTGTAGTCCCCAGCTTATGTGTGTGCTTCTTTAATTGAAAATGTTAACGAGCTAAGGCATATAAGGAGCAGAAACAGTGAAAACCACAGTAAAGCTGTAAGGGGATTTGCATGCTAACGGACTTAGAAATCCAGCTGGTGGAGAAAAGCATGTCTGGGGTCTGATTTAAATGGGAGGCCTTTACGGAGGGATTCGCTCTAGATAATGACCATGCAGACCCGATTGCTGCAATAGAAGCAAAGTTAAACAATTCAGAGACACTGAGGATTACAGTCAGGACTTAGTCTTTCTTTTCAAATATAAATAAACTCAGCATTATCCTTGGGGATAAACAAATTGGGTTGTTTCTTGTGTGTGTGAAAGCTTTTGAAATTATTTATATTATCCTCATGACAGTGTGTCAAACAGAAACTATTTTTCTTTTTTTTCAGTAAGAAACTGTCAAATCTTCTGTTTATTCAACAATAATGGGATGACTAGAACACTACAAGAATCCTCTGTTTATCTGGTTATTTTCTTTAAAGAATTGGATTTTTCTAACCTCTTCTTTTTTGAACAGCAAGCATATATGATCGAGTACTTTTATTTTAACACACTGTATTGTAAAATGTTAATTTTCACTTTTACTATCTGCTGAGGCATAATTAAATGGTGTACTATTGGGCTTTTTGTACAATTCATAAGTTTGCATTATATGTCTTTTTAGAAACATGGACAAGAATAAAGTAGGAAAAGTGTAAAAGCAAAGTACGAATGACTTTTTTTTGTCATTTAATATGTAAAGATAAATTATTTTTAATTATATGCATTTGCTTATCCTGAAGTGATAATTTATTTTATGACATATAATCAGGAGCAATGCAGTGTACCAAAATATTGTATCAAAATAATTTCTATTAACATAAACATTTTAAATTATCAGCTGGAAATGACAAAAAAATGCATTGTGACTATAGAGCTGTTGATAATATGTGGATATGTGCATCAGTGATAAACCAACATGAATTAAGTCCTTTAAGTCATTGTATATGAAGTACAAAAACTAAACAGAGTTATAGGAATTAGATAGCTTGCTACACACAAGTGTATATGGCTACTTATAACTCAGTGTCCTCCTTGTAGCTACAGTTCCCTGGGGCTCTTGGTAACATAATACAGACAAGACCAGCCTAGAGACATTACCAGATGAATGATGCAAATGAGATGCTCTTCAAAGAAGAAAACTTGCATCAAAATTTATAAAGGTATTTATATATTCCCACATTGCAATTCTCTAACTTCTTTCCTGCTAAACCTATGATTCCAGTGTGATATCAATCCACATCTACACTAATAAAAGAGAAATATGCAAATTGACCTACTTCTGAAACACACACCAGCCAATCAGGAGTGAATATGCAAATCAACCCAACACAGGTGGCAGGTTAATTTGCATATGCAGGCGGAGCGAAGACTGAAGACTAAAGACTGAAGAAGACTGAAAACTGAAGAGGCTTGGCTTCTCCGCTGCAGCTGGAGCAGAGAAGCCATGAGGCTTGGCTTCTGTGCTTTGGCTGGAGCAAAGGCCTGGGTCCCAGGTGCCGGAGGAAAACCGGTGCCGGCAGCCAGGGGAAGAAAGGCCTATTGCACGAATCTTCATGCAATGGGCCTCTAGTGAGAGAATAAGAAATCATAAGCATTTTTGAGAGGCAGAAGAGGTCTTTGGGGATTTTACTATCTACATAATTATTAATTAGTCTATAAAATCTACAGATATTCCAGGCCTCCAGAGGGGTGGGTACACAATATGATTTTTCAGATTCATACAGCACTTCCCCACAAAATCTCAGATTCATAGTTTAAACAAACAAAAAAACCGTGTATACTTTGAATTAGAAATAGCTAAAAGAGCTGTTTTATGGCTTAACAAGCTATAGAAGCAAATACCCGGTGAGGACTGCATCATTGGCTTTCTCTTTAGATATGAATGAAATGCAGGACACAGGCAACTGATTCTCTATGACACATTATGACACAAAATAAAAGTATTTTTAACACTGAGAAAACCTAAATAAATAAAAATCATAGAAGTTGATAGGTCTCCTTCCACCCTTCATCATGTTGTTTACAAAGAACAGTTTACCATTGACTTGAACTAAGTATGACTATCAGGCCCCACCAACAGTAAACTCCACACATGTACACAACACTGTCGCCTTTATCTGCTACCCTTAGGGACAGAAACACGTTACATGAATGAATTTCCCAGCTAAGTGAGACGATTGAGTTCCAATATGCTCATATTAATGGAATGGATCTTAATAAAAGTATTTCTGAGTGGCTGATGTTTCCAAATGCCTTTACTAAACATAATTTTATCTTTCTCAGTCTTTATAGTGACATTTATTTCTAAATTTACTACCAGGGCTGTACTCATTGATGGACTCTTGACCACATCCTCCATCCCTGCCCCAGTGCCTGGTTTCACTCATAATGTGAATGTGAATGTCCCTACTCCCTGCGAGCTCCACAAATGCAGGGCCAAGTCGTCTGTTCGGCTTCCTAAGTATCTCCAGTGTCTAGTACTGTTTCAGGCACATAGCAGAAAATCCATAAATGGTTGTTCAGTAAATTTGGAAATGGATTAATGATTAAACAAATGGATCTAGTGGAAGGGTAGGAAATCTTTGCAAAAGCAAGTGTCTGAGATTTTCTAGTATGGATAGTATGTGTGGCATCTCTGCTTGTATTTTGACTTTTACCTTATCTACATCTCAGGCTGAAAATCTGTCCCATCTTCTCATACTTCTTTAAACTGTAACATCCAGGTCTCAAATCAGCCCTTCATTCTTTTTTTTTTTTAACTAACATTTTTATGGCACCAGATTCCAGCTGTAAATTAGCCCCCTAACTCTCTCCCCAGGACCACTGCCCCAGTGTGCCCCAGGCACTTAGTAAACTTTCCAAGGGCAACATCTCAATTGTGTCCCAAAAAGTCACTGCTTCTCCCAGTTTGACCTCTTCATCTTGCCAACACACACAGCAGCTGACCTTGTCACTGACTTCACCAGGAACATTTGCTGTCCAATGGCAGCTGTCGCTTCTGGCCACTCTGATGGAGAGAAGGGATCCCTGCTTTCACCCTGTAATGTTTACACCCAAGGATGGGTTTCAGGGATTTACCTATTTTTCAATTGTGTAACTGAGAGTAGCAATTTTGAAGAAGGCTTGCTTGAAGGTTTAGGCATATTGGAAAAGACTACACACACACACACAAAAATCATGTTCTGTCATTTCCTGCCTGGTCCACTCCTCAGGACCTCATCCGCTCCCTGTGAAACACGTGTGGTTCCTCCATCCTGTACCCACAGCACTGTTCCAGTCCCCACTGGAACTGTTCACTCCAGCTTTTGCAAACTCTGAAGCTAGTAAAACAAAGAAACAAACTAACCTTCTCACAGTCTTAGAGAGATTCGGTTTAGCTTCTGTCCCTTGCCCCAGGTATAACTCCTGGATCTTCACTTCCTAGTAGGATTCACCTTTACCAAGGATGACAAAAGTGAGAACTTTAACTTTATTCAAGGCTAATCTTAGGACCTAATGGGGGAAAAGCCTGATCTTATAATATAACAGATATTCATTGTTATTTTCCAAAACCTGGGCTATTTATTCTTCTTTATCTTCCCTGTGTTATGCTAAAATTAGAGAAACAAGCATTCATCTTGATTTGCTGTAGTTCTCTCAAGGTATTGTTGTTTCACTGCCAAAGACAAAAGCCATAAAGTCTTTGAATATCTTCTGTGCATCAGGCAATGTAGTAGGCATTTTGAAATGATTAATTTTGGCACAAACCATGGACTAGGGATGAATATCTTTTTACAGAAAAAGAGGCTCAGAAAGAGAAATAAGATAGCCAAGATCACTCTGATGAAAAGAATTTAATCTAGGATGAAAATCTCTATCAAACTCAATTCAGAGCTTGTTTAGTTTCCATGATGGCAGTGGCTTCAGAGTATATCTCTTAATTCAAAGGAAATGTGTGTGGCATCTGAACATGTAAAATTATTCTCTTAGTTGAAGTAAGGATGAAGACTTTAGAAGTCTGCCTCTTTATCTGTGCCCCCAGCACCAGAAATCTAAAGGCAATATATATCCATCAGCAGGATGGACCTATGAAATCAGCTACCTTTATAAGAAGTAATTGAAATATGTTCCATTCAGGAAATCAATTTCAGATAGATTAAATACCTAACTGAGACAAACTAAACGTTGAAATGTTTAGAAGAAAATGTTTAGAACACTAAGAAAAGATTTTTAAGCAAAATACAAAACATAACAATTCACAAGAAAAATCTTAATCCATTTTACTGCATTGGAATTTAAAATTTCTGCTCAATAAAAGGCTCAATAAACAAAAGTAAAAACAAGCCATGGAGTAGGAAAGAATACGGGCAAAACCTGTAACAGAAAACAAAGTGGTATCCAGAATTAAAAAGAATTTATTCAAATCAACATGAAAAAGATAATCGGCAGTCCCCCTCTACAAAACAGGCAAAGTTTATGAATAGGCGGAAACATGAAGAGCCAACAAACATGAAATGTTACCCACCTTAGTAATAAAGCAAGTATTAAATCAAACTAAAATACCATTCGCACGTAGGAGACTGGTAACATTTTAAAAGTCTGACAATACAAATGCTGGTGAGTATTTGAAGAAATGAGAATATGCACTCACTCTTGTTTGCAGTGTAAGTGGTACAGCCAATATAAAATTTGGAAATTTTTAATAAACCATTTGGAAATTTTTATTAAACTTGAAGATGCACATTCATAAGAAAGCACACATTTTCCACTGTAGCTTTTGTGATGTTATTTTTGGAATACTAAAAAATTGGAGACAACTGAATGTTCATAAACAACATACTAGATAAATATAATTATGTTGCAGACATATAATGGAATGTGCTACACTAGTGTAAACAAATATACTGGTGTTACATGAATTTACCTTGGTAAAACTCCAAATCATGTTCAGCAAAAACGAGTGCCTCACAGGAGTGCACATGCTGAAGATATTATTTATATAAATATTTTTAATAAATGAAAAGTACTACTGTGGATACATGAATATACATATATATGGCTATATATGTATATAAATACTATATATATAGTCACAGTATAAACACATACATGGGAATAACAAACACAAAATTTGATATTCTGTGAATCGTGCGTGTACTAGTATGCTTTTATTGGTTTTGTTAAAATAGATACTTTTTAAAAGTAGACATATAGAAGGCCAAGAGACATATGAAAATATGCAAAGTCACTAATCATCCGAGAAATGCTAATCAAAATGACAATGAGGTACCTTCTCACACTGGTCAGAATGGCTATCATCAACAAATCAACAAACAAGGGCTGGCAAGGATGTGGAGAAAAAGGAACCCTTGTGCACTGCTGGTGGGACTTCAGATTGGTGTAGCCATTGTGGAGAACAGTATGGAGTTTCCTCTAAAAATTAAAACTAGAACTCCCATTTGACCCGGTAATCTCACTTCTAGGAATATATCCAAAGAACTCAGGAACACCAATCAGAAAGGACATATGCACCCCTATGTTCATAGCGGCACAATTCACAATAGCTAAGATTTGGAAACAGCCTAAGTGCCCATCAGCAGATGAGTGGATTAAAAAACTGTGGTACATCTACACAATGGAATACTATGTTGATGTAAAAAGAAAGAACTCTTACCATTCGCAAGAGCATGGATGGACATAGAGAGCATTACGCTAAGCGAAATAAGCCATTGAGAAAGATAAATATCACATGATCTCACTCATTTGTGGAATATAGTGAACAACATAAACTGATGAACAAAAATAGATCCAGAGACAGAGAAGCATCGATCAGACCATCAAACCTCAGAGGAAAGGCAGGGGCGGGGGGGAGGAGAGGGTAAGAGATCAACCAAAGGACTTGTATGCATGAATATAAGCATAACCAATGGACACAGACACTAGGGGGGTGAGGGCATGTGCTGGGGTGTGGGGGTGGCTGGGGAGAGGTCAATCGGGGAAAAAGAGACATATGTCATACTATATGTAATACTTTAAACAATAAAAAATTATATATATATAAATATATATTCTATATAAATGAAAAGTATAAGACATTACATGTAAATGGAATGATGACCAAAAATTATTTTTTAAAAAGTTCAGTTTAGGTTTATGCTCTAACTATAGTATTGCATTCATTTGAGCTTATAAATTCCTTCTACTTCTGTGAACTCATACAAAGGATGAAAAAAAGTTTAAGGATGGCAAGAATCATAAAATTCAGGGGTTTGGTCTAGAGAGAGAGTGAATCTTCAAACTCCTCAACTAGACAAACTGAGTTAAAACATGAGGTATGGCCCTAACCGGTTTGGCTCAGTGGATAGAGCGTCAGCCTGTGTACTGAAGGGTCCCAGGTTCGATTCCGGTCAAGGGCATGTACCTTGGTTGCGGGCACATCCCCAGTAGGGGGGGTGTAGGAGGCAGCTGATCGATGTTTCTCTCTCATCGATGTTTCTAACTCTCTATCCCTCTCCCTTCCTCTCTATAAGAAATCAATAAAATATATTTAAAAACAAACAAACAAACCAAAAAACATGAGGTACGGAAGTTCTGCATTATTTAAATTAAAACAAAAGCTGACAACTGAGAACAGGAAAGAGAGAAAAAAACTGTATAAAATGTTAAAAGTCTGGGATTATTCATTGATTAAGAAGCTCTACACACCTACGTAACACTTTATTTCATTTTTAATGAATGTTTTCAGGTGCCTACTCTAAGCCAGGACTTCAGATGCCAAACATAAAAAATGACTAAAATATGACTTCTAACTTTAGAAGCTCTTTAAAGGTAGAGGCAAATAACGACGTGCGTGTGTGTATGTGTGTGTGTGTGTGTGTGTGTGTGTGTGTGTGTGTGTGTGTGTACAAAACGCAGTTTTCTCTGTGAAATGTCTTCAACAGGGTGAATGCTTTTTTTGGAGCAAGTATATATCTGTGTAGTTCTGCCAGTGTACCTCTTTGCACAGCTGGTCCCTCTTCTAAGGAGTTTGTATCCTTTGACTCTTCGGAGCCGGCTTGGCCTGTTTTGTACTATTTTCTAGCATTCCATACTCGGTGGTCTTCACTGGGTTCCAGGTCTCTTACTGTTCTGCCTGACCTTTGACTTTCAGTGGTCTGGAATTCCCAATGGGTTTTGCCATCTCAGAGGAGGTGAGAGCAGAGCAGTTTAGAAATTCAGTGCCTTGGGAAGAGAGTTTGACACCCTAGAGCAGTGGTTGGCAAACTGCGGCTCATGAGCCACATGCGGCTCTTTGGCCCCTTGAGTGTGGCTCTTCTACAAAATACCATGTGTGGGCGCGCATGTACAGTGCGATTGAAACTTCGTGGCCCATGTGCAGAAGTCGGTTTTCGGCTCTCAAAAGAAATTTCAATCATTGTGCTGTTGATATTTGGCTCTGTTGACTAATGAGTTTGCCAACCACTGCAGAGGATAGAAGGTTTAGCAATGCTTGCTTAGCTTCTGTAGTGTCTGGAATGTAAAGTCATTCAACATGTACTCAGATGACTCATTCCCACTGAAAATATTTATTGGCAATCCACTTCATCAGGCTTCTGTGGGCAACAGAACAGTATTGGGTATAAAGACTTTTCCAAAGTTTAAGTTGCTTTGGGCAGTGAAGTGGTTTTACAAGATGATCTCTTTTCAGTCAGTATTTTTACTCTACTTATTGCAGCAAATTGGGAAAGGGAGTCAAGTATATGAAAACTGTTCTTTGGAACAAGAGCAATAATGGCCTTTGGTTTTGAAATAAGAATCAAAGGTGGTGTTTTTCCCAGGCTATTGGGCAAGATAGATATGAACCCAATTATTTTAGATATGAAAAGCTGCTGTTTGCTTTTTAGTTAAAAAGTTGTCTAAACCTTCCCTCCATTTAAAGAAAGGTAACTTGCTCTCTGCTCCTTCCCACTGCTTTCTGCTCTATCCTACAGACAAAAGTTTGTCGTGGAACTTCTTAGTAAAATATACATAAAGTGCACAAAACAGATGTTTAAAACGATGAATTTTTACCAACTGAACACCATCAACATCCCATAACCCGCCTACCCCCCATCCTTTCATGACCACTTTCAGTCTCCAATCTCTGTGCCCCAAGGATGACTGTTTTCCTGACCTCCGATGCCATAGTTTGGTCTGTTTTGAATTTTAAATAAGGGAATGAAACAGTATGTACTCTTTTGTGCCTGACTTCTTTTGTAACACATTGTACTTGTAAGATTTATTTGCAAGATCGATCCACATTGTGCATAATTCTATTTCATTCATTCTCATTGAGCTGCTATGAACATTCCAGTGCCCATTTTTTTTTGATGAATGTATGTCCATCTTTCTGTTAGCCATATAAGTGTCAGACTGGGATTGCTGAGTCATGAAACACTCACATGTTTAACTTTAGAACTTCCAACTGGTTTTCCAGCATGGCTGTACCAATTGATAGTTTCACAAGCAAGGTAAAAGAGTTCTCTTGTTTTTTTCACATCCCTTTCAACAGCTGGTATTTTCTGTGTTATTTTCTGTATTTTTGTTTTAGCCGCTGTGATGGCAAACTTGCCCTCATTAAAGAGACAGATGGTCAGAAACATCCCTGGCCTATTACCTCAAGTGAACTTGGTTTTGGCAATGTTACTTAGCTCATTCACTCTTAATGAAATGAATCTAGGACAGACCGAGTGCATTCGTCCACCGAAGTCCTTCAAAAGTGGATGATCTCCCAAACCTCTGCTTCCTCCCCTCAAATACTACAAATGATCTTACCTCACAGTTACCATGGCCTCCCAAGAAAGCCGTTTTTGCCAAGACAAACTTTTTCTAATTTCCTTGGGAAGATAACGCTATAGGATTTTCCCCATTAATAAAAACAATTTTTGCCTCCAAAATATATCCCAGTTATTACGATGTCTATGTTTTTGTTCATAATTTAGGGGTGATCTAGGAGTGGTTATTTATATCCGTCTGTCTTGTGGTGTATGCCTTTTATTTTTATTTTATTTTCAGAATTCAACAGCTTTTCATTACAACAGCTGAGATTAAAAAACAGGATGTTCTCTCCATTATCACATTTCTAGAATTCCTTCTTGGTCAAAAGTGTAAGTCTCTTGACCCTTCCAAACTTTTGTGTTTCTGAGGAGAAAAGAAAATCTTGGGGAGAACACTTTGAAATCTTATTTATTATTTTCCATGGCTTTTGTGTTTCATTTGCTCTATTTCACTCTATGTATTTTTCAACTAATACCATTCTGTTCATTATTTATTCATTTTAAAATAAAGAATTGGAGTAATATTCACAATGTATTCCTGACAATAAAAAATCTTAAGTTTTAACAGTAAAATTCTTCCAATTTTTGATTGAGAAAGTTTGAAATTCCTCTTTCAGCTGTTATGAACTCCAAAAGTGGATTTTATATACAATGATCTTTTAATAACTAGTCTCTAAGAAAAATAGAACATTTCTGCACTTAATTTATAGACACATTTGAATTTGTAACTTCATTTTTTATAGTATCTTTTGCCATGCAACTATATGTAATTTTTAAGTTGCCAAATATATCTAGTTTTTTCCTTTATGGTTTTTGAGATTCCTGTCATACTTAGGAAAGTCTCACCCTGAATTTCTATAAATAGCCTCTTACATTTTCTTCCAATATCCTATATAATCCTATATAATAAGAGGCTAATATGCAAATTGTCCCCTTGACTGGGAGTTTGACTTCGAGTACAAGCAGGGGGAGGGGGCGCGGGTGGTTGGCCAGCCAGCCAACTGCCCGCAACCCCTTCCCCCAGCTGGCCTGGCCCAATTGGCCCTCATCAGGGAGGACCGGCTGGACCCCACCCATGCACAAATTCGTGCACTGGGTCTCTAGTTTTTCTTATAAAAAAATTATAGAGATCCAATTCCATTTGTTTCTGGATGGATAATCAATCATATCAATACTTTATTAAACTAACCACTTTTTTTCACTAAGTTAGATTACCCTCCCCCACATAATAATCTTTCTGTGGGTGCTTAACCATATGTGACTACTTATTTATCTAGTTCTATGCCGATATCATATATTTTTTTTAATTTAATAAAACTTTATTGTTCAGATTATTACAATTGTTCCTCTTTTTCCCCCCATAGCTCCCCTCCACACAGTTCCCACCCCACCCTCTGCCCTTACCCCCCCCACACTGTCCTCATCCATGGGTGTATGATTTTTGTCCAGTTTCTTCCCGCACCCCCACACCATTTCCCCCCCGAGAATTGTCAGTCCACTCCTTTCTATGCCCCTGATTCTATTATATTCACCAGTTTATTCTGTTCATCAGATTTTTTTATTCACTTGATTTTTAGATTCACTTGTTGATAGATATGTATTTATTGTTCATAACTTTTATCTTTACCTTTTTCTTCTTCTTCCTCTTCTTAAAGAATACCTTTCAGCATTTCATATAATACTGGTTTGGTGGTGATGAACTCCTTTAGCTTTTTCTTATCTGTGAAGCTCTTTATCTGACCAATTCTGAATGATAGCTTTGCTGGGTAGAGTAATCCTGGTTGTAGGTTCTTGCTATTCATCACTTTGAATATTTCTTGCCATTCCCATCTGGCCTGCATAGTTTCTGTTGAGAAATCAGCTGACAGTCGTATGGGTGCTCCCTTGTAGGTAACTAACTGTTTTTCTCTTGCTGCTTTTAATATTCTCTCTTTGTCTTTTGCCCTTGGCATTTTAATTATGATGTGTCTTGGTGTGGTCCTCTTTGGATTCCTTTTGTTTGGGGTTCTGTGTGCTTCCTAGACTTGTAAGTCTATTTCTTTCACCAGGTGGGGGAAGTTTTCAGTCATTATTTCTTCAAATAGGTTTTCAGTATCTTGTTCTCTCTCTTCTTCTGGCACCCCCATAATTCGGATGTTGGTTCGCTTGAAGTTGTCCCAGAGGCTCCTTACACTATCTTCATATTTTTGGATTCTTTTTTCTTTTTGCTTTTCCGGTTGAGTGTTTTTTGCTTCTTTGTATTTCAAATCTTTGACTTGATTCTTGCGATCCTCTAGTCTGCTGTTAGATTTCTGTATATTATTTTTTATTTCAGTCAGTGTATGCTTAATTTCTAGTTGGTCCTTTTTCATATCCTCGAGGGTCTTGCTAAATTTATTGGCCTTTTC
Organism: Eptesicus fuscus; assembly: GCF_027574615.1. NCBI lineage: Eukaryota > Metazoa > Chordata > Mammalia > Chiroptera > Vespertilionidae > Eptesicus > Eptesicus fuscus. The sequence continues at coordinate 38,220,381 of NC_072487.1, forward strand.
TAGGAAATTCTTGAAAAACCTTATAACCGTGGTTTTGAACTCTATATCCAGTCATTTGCTTTCCTCCATTTCTTTCATTTGTGATCTGTTTCTTTGTCTCCACATATTGGTTGCTTCCCTGAGTTGATAGAGTGGCTTTGTGTGCTAGGTGTCCAGTGGCTCAGCCTTTCCAGTTACTTGAGGTGGACACTCTTGGTGTACCCCTTTGTGGGCTGTGTGCACAGTCTTGTTGTAGTTAAGCCTTGATTGTTGTTGGTATCACTGGGAGGAATTGACCTCCAGGTCAATTGGCTATGAGGATCAGCTGTGTCTACGCTGGGAGAACTTCTGTGCTGGAGACACCCTTATGAGACAAGACTTGCAAAAAGCCTCTGTGCTCAGCTTGGATGGGGTGGAGTCTCAGGGCAGAACAGACAGCATTGGTTTCCCATCAGCCCTGCCCTTATAGGGCCCTGTGTCTCAGTGTCCCGTGGTAATCGCTGCAAGCACCTGAGAAAGCTGCCCTAGAGTTCAGCCCACTGCCAGACAGTCCAGTTTCTCCCCAAATCAGTCTGGGTCTCCAGAGTCTCGCCCGAAACTGGAGTTCAGTGCAGTTAGGAGCTTTTTTCTCCCTCCCGCTTGAGAAAGCCAGCTGCGCACTCAGTTGCCAGTCCTCTCCGCGTGTGTGTCTCAGTACCTCTGCCTCCTGCAGCTCCTCTGAGTCTCAATGTGCTTTTCTCTTTCCTTCTAGTTGTAGAATTTCCACTCAGCCAGCCTTCCTGTGGTACTGGATGATATCCGTTTTATCTTTTAGTTGTAGTTTTGAAATTGTTGTGCAAGGCAGCAGTTTAGGTGTTTACCTATGCCGCCATATTGGTTTTCTCAATATCATACACTTTTTTTTTTTTTTTTTTTTTTTTTTTTTTTTTTTTTTTTTTTTTAATATATTTTATTGATTTTTCACAGAGAGGAAGGGAGAGGGATAGAGAGCCAGAAACATCGATGAGAGAGAAACATCGATCAGCCGCCTCCTGCACACCCCCCACCGGGGGACGTGCCCGCAACCAACGTACATGCCCTTGACCGGAATCGAACCCGGGACCTTCCAGTCCGCAGACCGACGCTCTATCCACTGAGCCAAACCGGTCTCGGCAATATCATACACTTTTGACTACAGTGACTTTATTGTTATCTTACTATTTGGAAATCTCCTACTTAGCCTTCTTAATTGTTTTTATTCAATGTTCATAAATTTTTGGCTATTCTTAGAGATTCATATACATTCCAGAATCACTTTATACACTTCATTTGGGTTTCATAACTTAACTTTTATGTCTTATACTACTCTTGCTATATTTTGTTCTCAGAATTGTATTGTTTTATCTCTATTATAGATGGGTATATCCTTTCCACTTTAGTTTCAAATTTTTTATTATTAGGGTAGAGAAAAAGCTATTGATTTTCAGAAGGTGTCCAGTCAGAGTTAATCGTAGGATTTTTTCAGGAGCTACTGAGAAGGGATACTCACCATTTCTCCTATTTCCATTTGATTTAGGTAGATCTTATTTTTCTTTTCTTTTTTTATTAAATAAGGTGGATATGGAAATTTGAATTTGACTCTCTCAGCTGATACTGATGCTGGGAATCTCCAGAAAAATGCCAGGTTACACTCTGCTACTATCATGAGAAAAAAATTAATGTAGAATTGAAACTAAAAGTGTGCTTAAATGTTATCAAAGATGTGTAGGCTGAAGCTGAGATTGCTTCATTTAAGAGTTGAGTTTTAAGAGATACTAACACAATAAAAAATAGGGGGACTCTGAGTGCAAAATTGTAAATATAAAGTAATCCAGTTTTGTGAAATGATGATGAAGCATACCTATCTTTTATTGCCTGTACAATATAAATTTGATATATTAATACTTCCCTTCTAGTGTAGAATTTAGAAATTCACTTGCACAATTTTATTCAAGAAAATTTTATTAAATAAAAACCAACACTAATTATAATATCAATACCATAATTATGCTCTTTCACTTAAAGAAAACATTGCCTGAATCCACTATAATGTTCTGAGGTTTCTTTTCTATCCATCTTGTTTATTCAGCTGATTTTTTCATTATTGGCTTCCTGGCAAATCATTGCACAACTCATATTTTGTTTGTGTTTCACTTTTAAAATGCCACTGAGACCAATGCACAGCTTTCAAATAATTGACTATATTTAAGATTATATTTAGGGGATGCCTTTGCTTTCTGTTGGAAAATGGTTGAGACTCAAATAGGATTAAGACTTTTTATCACTCAGGGTTTCAAAACATAGTTTCTGTATCATTTGATAATCCCCCTATTTGTTCTTTCACTTCACTTCATACATATTTAATTGTGACTATGGTCCAGGCACTTTTCCAGACACAGCAGAAGCAATACCAGAAAAAATAGCCAAAATCTTGCTCTCATGGAACTTAGATATATGTCAAGTAGTGGTGGTAAGAATAACAGAGTAAAGTGCAGTAGAGTAAGGAGGTTGGCAACTAACAGTGGAGAGGGCTGAGGTTGCTCTTTTGTGTAATATTAAAGAAAGTCCTCCCTTGAAAAGGTGACTCTCATGCAGAGAGTTGTAGTGAAGAAGGGACTAAACAGATATTAAAGGGAAGCAGATTCCAGACAAGTAAAGAGAACTTAAGGCAAGAATATGCTAAGTGTATTAAAGAAGCAGCAAGAAGGCCAGGAGGGCTGAAGTAGAATGAGGATCCAGAAGAGAAAGAAGAAAGGTGTTAGGGAACTTGATCATGAGGGATATGATATTTGTTTTAAAAGATACTGTGTTTGTGTATGAGAACAGACTGTAGAAGGGCAAGTGTAGAGGGCTATTTTGCACTTGCACAATAACATTGAATTTTTCAGTGCAGTGGTCATTACTGTCTTTGACAAAATCAGTGTAGGAAAAAATAACTATTGTGTTTCAACAGACAATTACACATTTTCTCTAGCACACTTTTCTGGTTTTTCAAATTGTAGGGCAAAACCAGAAGAGAGATAATGGTGGTGGACCAGGGAACTTCCAGTGAGAAGTGCTTAAACTCGGATATATTTTGAAAACAGAAGAAAAGAATTTGCTGGATGTGAAATAGATGGCTTGTATTAGTCAGTGTCCCATCAGAAAAGATATGGCATTAAATTAAGATAATTAGAGGTATTTTTAATAAAAGAATTATTTAGAAAGATGTGGGCAAGATATAAGGAACCCCGCGGAATAGTACCATGCCCTGAAGAATGAAGAGAAAATGTAGGTATTCAAATTTGGAAGTTGAAAGTTTAGTATATAAAAACAAAAACCTGTGTTCAGTGAAATTAAGACCAGCCTTAAGGAAAGCACCCAGCCCAAAGCTACCACATAAGGACATAGACAAGGGGATCAATACTTTGACTTTCCTCTCCTCGCTCCCTCCAATCTTCAGCAAAGGTTCCCCATTAACTGGGACCAACTGCAAGACAAAGGACAGGGAGAACCTTGATTTATTTACTACAGGTCAGCGTTCTTTGTCATGAATCACGGTATAGAAGGGTGAGGAGTGGGCCCAGGGGACACTGGCAGAGATGCAGGATGACTCTATAGCAGCGATTTTTAACCGGCGTGCAGCAAGAATTTGTGAAACATACAATACCTGACTATTTAGTCAGGGGCACTGACCTCTTTTCCTGTAGATTGTCAAATAAAAAAGTGACAACAGCCAACATAACAATAGCCATCCAGTGTGAATGAATCAAAATTATACCTATATTTTTTGTCAGATCAGCAAAAAATATAGAATGTGTTCTTTGGTGTCCTGCAGAATTTTAGTAATTAGTTTGTGTGTGCCATGAGATGAAAAGGTTGAAAATCACTGCTCTACAGACTTGGGTTGAGTAAATAGAACTGCAAGAAGATGTGTGTGTGTGTGTGTGTGTGTGTGTGTGTGTGTGTAAAAAGGGATAGATTGAAAGAAATCAAAGTTCAGTTTTGGATAACACAGTTATAAAACAGCAAATTGACAGTAGATGTGAATTTTTAAAATGTATGTAAAAAGTACACAGGAGAAAATGAACTGAAGTTGTAATATTAGGAATTTTAAGTAGGTAGTTGCTATTTAAACCCTTGGAACTAGGTGAAATTACCTAGGCAATGAGTATAGATAGAGAAGAGTTTATTAAAATAATAAAAATGAATCAGCAAAGGAGACAGCAAAGAATTTTTTTAAAGGAGTGAGTCATTAGTTATGTCAAAACTTTTAATAATGGTAGCAAGATGATTACTGAGAAATGACATTAAATTTTTCAGTGAAGTAGTCATTAAATAACCTTGAAGAGATTAGTGTAGAAAAAAATGTGTTTCAGTAGACAACTGCATTTCCTGACCTTCTGGGTTATCAGATTTTAGTACAGTTAGTTCATTGTCTTTGAGCTATGTTGCAACTCTTCGTAAATGTAGGTAACTAATAAGTAAATTCTGACTTGCCTGGCGGCATTTAATTGACATTTTCTGTCTAGTTTGTTAGTGACTTAATGGGTTATGGAAAAAAACAGTTTTGTCTCCATTGCAATTCATTTTGAAAATGAAAGTTCAACAGAACTTTTCTGAGAAATGAGAGTTTTATTATAATATGATTTGCAAATTGGAGAATGAATAGCCTTTTTGGCATGAACCAAAGACTCACTCTAGGATAGGAAGGATATAGAAAGGGTTTAAAGGCAAGAGTTGTGAGGTGGAGTTGCTGGGAAAACAAGATCATAAACTTGCATTATTCATTATTCATTGGTGGGAGTAACTGGATTTTGAGGGTTCTGCTGACTCAGTGGTCAGGAACTGGGGTTGTGAGATGAGAACAATGGGTAGTTTTGTTTGACACCTGGTCAGCAGGTGGAGTCACTGTGAGGATATAGAAGAGGGCTAGGTAGAGAGGGACAGGATTATGGGGGCTGGGAAGTGGAGCGTTGCAGATGCAGCCAGAACACCACTTGCTGACCACGCCCTGTTCTGAGAAAAACCACAGAGACTAACAAAATGACCTAGAACTAGACTCAGCTGTGGCGGGGAGGGATGCGGGGGGAAGAAGGGCATGTGCTGGAGCCTGGAGCTTTAAAATGAAGGCCTGGGGCAGAGGTGGGCTGCAGTGGGGTCAATGGGGTAAAAAGAGGGGATATATAATACTTTCAATAATAAAGATTTTTAAAATAATAAAACGTATGGATGCTACTAAGACAGGCAGCTTGCAGAAAACTAATCACAAGGCAGTGAGTTGTATAACCAATCTCAAGAATGTTACTAAGGCAGAATTCTTTGAAAGGACCAATCAGGAGCTATCAAGGCATGTATCTACCCATAGACCCGTGGTCGGCAAACTGTGGCTCGGGAGCCACATATGGCTCTTTGGCCCCTTGAGTGTGGCTCTTCCATAAAATACCACGGGCGAGTCTATTTTGAAGAAGTGGCGTTAGAAGAAGTTTAAGTTTAAAAAATTTGGCTCTCAAAAGAAATTTCAATTGTTGTACTGTTGATATTTGGCTCTGTTGACTAATGAGTTTGCCAACCGCGGCCCTAGACCAAAGAGCATGCTGTTTTTTCTCTCTCCCTCTCTCTGGTGCACTGGGTTCCTGGTTACCCTGGTGGGGGGGTTGTCCCCTGTGCCCATGTGGCTGATGGCCTGTGGGACTGCACACATGGACTAATGGGCTTTAATTAGTGTAGCTGCTGAACTCCATCCAACTGCAATAGGGAATGGGAGCTCTGGACACTGGCCTGCTCCTGGAACCCCAGCGGCACCTTTGCCAGGACTGGCTTCTCTCACTAAACTCTACTTCCACCAACCATATTTGTCCGCAAATTCATTTTTTTGATTTTGAGAGGTTGGAACTCAGACCCGAACAGAAATTTTGGCATCTACTGGATGTGGCCAAAAGTTGAAGTGATAAGACATGGTCAGGAGGGAAGGGGAATCGCAGGCAGAGGCCAATACCTCAGTTTCCCGGGGAGTCTGCGAAATAAACTAACTAGTAAGACAAGTTTTGCAGTGAAATGGACAATGCAAAGAATGTAATTCTTCAGGTAGACAGGGTAAGAGTTTAAACTGCAAAACTGTTTAATCTCTAGAGAAGGGTCAGAGACCAGACTGAAGAAGGTCCCATATGTTTAGTCACAAAATTATAGAATTCTCTATTGCAACATTCCTTTATTCCATAGAAATGTGTGTTTTGGGTTTTCTTTGAACCAGTTATAATATATTCTTGATTCTCTCTGTTTAAGAGAAAACCAGAGACACCCAAATGGTGTCACTGGTGCTAAAGCCCATGATACTAAAGCTCGATTTAATACCTGAGGCTAATTGCTATTTCTATCCCCAAAATATAATTTTAATCAAACATTCTGGCACCTCACCATAGAAAGAAGAGGCAAGCCGAAACCAGTTTGGCTCAGTGGATAGAGCGTCAGCCTGCGGACTGAAGGGTCCCAGGTTCGATTCCGGTCAAGGACATGTACATTGGTTGCGGGCACATTCCCAGTAGGGGGTGTGCAGGAGGCAGCTGATCGATGTTTCTCTCTCATCGATGTTTCTAACTCTCTATCTCTCTCCCTTCCTCTCTGTAAAAAATCAATAAAATATATTTTAAAAAAAAAAGAAAGAAGAGGTAATCTGCATGATAAAAGGTCTTGCCATTCTATTCGCCTCAAAAGATGTCTTGGTCTGAAAATAATATTTTATCTTGTCCCATCCTTCTTCCTATAAAAACCTTACATTTTGGACAACTCCTGTGAAAAGTTAATATGGTGGTACATGGGCAGGCTGATAGCCATCTCAGACTGTGGATAAAACATTACATTTATTTAAGGAACAGTGGTGGGGGATGGGATATCCTTTGCACAGAATTGAGGCAAGGGGACATTAGGTGGATGATGGCAGCACCCAGGAGCTGGAATTTCATCCTTATTTGCAGTCACTAGCGGGAAGCTCTTGTGCTTAGTGGGTCTGGGGGCTGAGTCCATGGGCTTGGAATGTGGATGGAGTGAGGATGGAGTGAGGATGGAATGTGGATGGAGTGAGGATGGATGAGGATGGAATGCAGGTGTGCGATCAGGTGTCTTCAGGACAGTTTCCATTCCTTATATGGTCTGATTCCTAGTATCTAGCAAGTTTTCCTGGTCTTTTGTTCTCATGTGGCAGGAAGCTTACAGATGGCCCTTAAGGACTAACACCTTGGGAACACCCTTCTGGTTGCTGGATTGGAGCTGCCTGATTCACGAGTCCCTTAGGACAGTAAATTAGATCTTTAAATTGCCTCGGTTGAAGTTTGTTGTCTACCATCTCATATGAATAGAATGCATTCTTTATCATGTATTCATTTCATCTAATCTAGTAATAGACAAATATGCAAATTGACCGCACCTTCGCTACACCTAAGCCACGCCCACCAACCAATCAGGACGAGTATGCAAATTACCCCAACAAAGATGGCGGCTAATTTGCATATCAAGACAGCGTCCAAAGAAGCCAAGAGCTGCAGAAGGGAGTAAAGCTTCGAAGAAGCAAGCAAGCCGGGGGGGGGGGAGAGGGAGGGGAGGAGAAGGGCGGGGCGGAGGCGGGGCCGGGGGCGAAGGGAAACGAGGGCGGGCTGGAGGAGAAGGTGAGGCGGGCGACAAGGGCGGAGTGGAGGCGGGGTAGAGTGCAGCAGGAAATCCTATTGCAGGATTTTTCCTGCAACGGGAAAGCTAGTATTATATAAGAGTCAAGATTTTACTTTTTTCTGAAAATTATCTTTTAATGTTAGTTTTGGTGTAGGGATGTGGGCAAAAGGCTGACTCAAGTGTGTTTAGTGCAAAGCAGGATCAAGATAGCCGGTTTGGTATTCAGAAAAATCTTTTTTTGGTGAAGCACATTAAAAAACGTCAATACGATTTAACAATCATCTTTTTCAAGCATGAAAAGCGAGGAGAGGCCTGACACGAAGAGAAAGCAACCCAGAGAGGTGAGTACTGCACCCATTCTTGGGACATGAAACAAAGTCTGAGACCAGAACAGGGTGGGAGGGAGGACCCCAGTAGAATAATGCTGAGGTTCTTCAAAGGGCAAACCTCAAGGGAAAAAAACCTGCCTTTCCTTTAAAAAGGAGATGGTGAAAGTGCTTGCCTGTTTAAGGCAGAATGAAAGAAGAAAAAGTTAACCACTGAGAATTTCGACCACAAGCTACACACACCTTCTTTGTTTAAGGAACTGAAATAAGGCAGGTTTGGGAGAATTTAATGAACTAAAGGAGTAGGTTCTTATCTCCGTTCTTATTCGTCACCTCCTTGTTACCCTGACACAGAAAGTTTAAGGTGACCAGACGTCCCGCTTTTGGCGGGACAGTCCTGATTTTTAACAATTTGTCCCGCGTCCCGCGGCGTTTTAAAAAAGTCCCGATTTTTGGAAAGAATGCACGACAAGCTAGGGAACAGCGGGAGAACGGGAAGGGAATATACGGTTTTTGGCGGCATGTGGCTATTTAGCCAGGATATGAGTTTTATATTATTTTTGTTAATTTTATAATGTTAAACTTTAATAATAACAAATAGTTGTTGAGAACTGATTATCGAGAACTGCTTATCAAAGTTTGCATTGTTGATCAGTTGTTAGAATTCGGCCACCATTGTTTGGACTTAATGAACAATGGCATTTTTGGGGATTGGCAATGACGAAAACGTTTTGTAACTGTCTCTCAGACGATACACATCGTACTGCGTGCTAGTAAGCTAGTTAAACAAGTGATGTCATTACTAATCAGCTATTCAGATAATTTAGGTAAGTATTTATTTATTTCATAAATACATAAATTTTCTTGAATTTAGCAGACAGTACTCGTATTATTTATAATTTATAGTGGCGGCAAAAAGTCTAGCGCCGGCCTTGAAAGTGACACGACTTACGTTACGGCAAATTCATGACCTTTTAAACAACGACAGCAATCTACTAAAAAAAATTCACTCAAATGAGAAATATGCCAAAGAATAAAATAATACTATACATAATTTTTTATTTTTTATATTTGTAAATTGTACTTACGGTGAAATTTAAAAAAATATATTACAATACTATTTTTGCGTTCTATGAAAATTTTTGTTGCTCCATATAGACCAAATTTTTAATACCTCCCCCCCACACACCGCCCCCCCCCCCCCCCCACCCATCAATGGTGTCCCGCTTTAACAATGTTTAAAAAAATCTGGTCACCTTAAGAAAGTTGCAAATGCTAACTTCTCTATTTCATGGCATCGTTCAGCTATGAGGGTGTTTCTTGATTCACATTATAAGAGCCCAACCTGACTCGTTGTTGCAGTGCACACATGCAGGTAACAGGAAGAAGAAAATCCACAGATCCTACTCCACTTCCATTCCCAGCTCACAAGAATCGGTTTGTTACATAATGATGATACTTACTCGAATTTTTATTTTCTCATTTGATCCTCTCATTAGTATGTTTCTCCAGGCAAGAACATTAAAAAAGGAAAAAAGAGTTGTTTTTATTTCCTCTCCTCACATTTTTTATTTTCTTTGAAACATTATTTTCCTTTGTTGAGAGGGATAGTTACATTAATAATAAATCTCAAAATGGGAAACCAAACTTGAACTAAAATATAAATCTTACCCTATAATCTCGGAAAGAATATTTACTTTAAAAATAAACGTAAATGTTTCTCTGAGGTCCAATCCCATGATAATCCATTCGGAATCTATTTGGGTCCTCTCTCACTCACATTTGTCTTATGAAAAACAAGGCATTCTGGGGAGTCCCTTTGATCGTTCCCTCATTCGGTTGGTTACCTCTGAGATGCCCTATCTTGGCTTCTAAGGGTTACTGAAATCTGAGAGCCTTGAGTTTCTGCTGGGAAATTTCCAGATCTTCCTTCCCATTCCCAATTTCCTGGAGGATGCCTCCCCACCCTCCTCCTCTTTTCCACAAAGTGCTTATCTCCTTTTTTCCTTCCAGGCATAATTCCTTACAGTAATACCAGGAAAACAATGATCTTTCCTGTCCTTCAGCAAAAGCCTCCTAGGAGGCAAGAGAGTGCAACAGTTAAGTGGGGAAAAGTGCATTGAGGACAAAAGACAAATTAATATCTCAGTCCATTATGCTGTCTCACAGCTTTTACAGGAGTACCCTTCCCTCATAACCAGAAATACCTGATGAAGGAGGAAAAGGCCCAGCACTAACATACCAGCCAATTTGTGGGTGACTGAGGCGTGCCCTAATCCTCCATCAGTGGCCTAACCTTCATAATCTTATTAGTGTACAAGCACAGTGTTTCATTCCTGAAATCTGAAACCGGAAGAAGAAAGGAAATTCAAATTACAAATGTCCCTACACATTTACTTAAAAATTATGCTATGCTACACATGCAGATGCTTATGTTCCCTGCCAATCTTTCTAAACCCTTTACCCAGCTGTAGCCTTCAGGGCATTCAAGAAATGAAATCATCTCTTGACTTCCAGAGGCAGATGAGACTAAGATGGAAAGACCTTGCCAGGAACAATATAGGGAGACGAATGTTGCTTTTGATAAGAAACCAATGGAGAGTTATGTTTACTTTTTATAAATGCCAGTCAAATATTCATTTACAATTAAATTAAAGTTATTGTACTGACGATTACAATCATTTCTCAACATACTAGAAAGTCTATTTTGTAGCATCATGGATTACACACAGATGACACTTCAATCAGTGTTTCTTGGAGACTAAACTGGGCAGAAATGGAATGGCTGTTAGTTCTGTCAGGACTTCAGTTTCTTGGGGAGGTATAATTGTGCTAATTAGTTGAGACATGTAAAAGTCTCAGTTATTTTTTAACTGTTCGTGTTTTGTTTTTTAATATGTTTTTATTGATTTCAGAGAGAGAGGGAAAGGGAGAGAAAGGTCATGGAGAAATGTCGCCCCCTAGTGGGGATCGAGCCGGCAACCCAGGCATGTGCCCTGACCTGGAATGGATCCAAACCTCTCCCCGCACAGGCTAATGCTGGACCAACTGAGCATCATGGGCCAGGGCCTGTCTGTGTGTTTTTCACTAAAAGCATATTACATTGACACGTTGTTCCCATTTTTGCATGTCAGTCTGAGGAATAGGTTGGGGAAGTGAGCCTCCATTCAGCTCCTTTGATGCTGCATTCATTATGTGGAACTGGGACTCTGCACATATGGAGTGGCCACGGAAAGCATCTCTTACAAATAGGGACGTAAACCTCTGAGAAAAAGTACTGAGAGGATCGTAATGCATGTTGGCATTCCAGCATTTCCTCACAACAGCACTGCATTCCAAACAGTCTCTTTTTTATAATATGGCTGAAAATATCACTTAATTTAATGCTCAACTCACAGTATTTGATTGGTTGTGGGTTATTTTTGTTTGGTTTTGTTTTTTGTATGTGGAGAAAAGGGACCCAGTCAGCCTTCTTTGGATTAAAATACATATACTCCAGCACCACCTACTGGGGATAGGGTTATAGTGTCCCAAATTGCAAGAAATTAAAACACCAATCTGATTCTTTCCCCAAAACTTTCATTCATTTCTTGCTTTTTCTCCTTCTTGCAGTATTTTATTTCCTGTTGTTCCTCTATTCACTTTTCTTTCTTTCCTTTTACCTATTAGAAATACTCTGACTTGAGTGCCCTCAGTGGTCCCCGATCTGTCTCTTGCTTCAACAGTGTTTGGACTGAACAGAACCAGGAAGAAGGGGAGAACCAGGGACGCCCCTTCTTCCAGCCTCCACATCTTACCCAGTCACCACCTTCTAAACCACCTCTGAGACCAGCCAACACACGGTTTTTGTTGGTTTGTTTATTTGTTTTTCTACCTGAACTCCTTATTGCCAAACAACCATGAGCTCCCAAATTCGTCAGAATTATTCCACCCAGTGGAGGCTGCGGTCAACCGCCTGGCCAGCCTGCATCTGTGGGCCCTACACCTACCTCTGGGCTTCTGTTTCCACCAGGAAGATGTGGCTCTGGAGGGCGAGTGGGTGGAGAAGAAGCGCGAGGGCGCTGAGCTTCTCTCAAAGTTGTAAAACCAGCGCGGTGGCCGCCTTCTCTTCCAGGACACGCTGAAGCCCCCCCAAGACCAGTGGGCAGAACGCAGGATGCCATGGAAGCCGCAGGTCCTGGTTCTACCCGCGTGGACCCTCAGCTCTGTGGCTTCCTGGAGAACCACTTCCGGGGTGAGGGGGTGAAACTCATCAAGAAGATGGGCCACACCTGGCTCACCTCCGCAGGCTGGCGGCCCCCAGGCTGGGCTGGGCGGGTATCTCTTCGAAAGGCTCCCCCTCAAACGGACTAGGAGCCTGTGGAGCCCAGAGGCCTTTGAGGCCCCTCTGCATCCCCCTGGTGTCTGGCTTTTACCTGAGCCTCTCCCCGAAACTACCAGCCATTCTTTTAACCACCCTGGAGTCCTCTCCCATGGATTGGACCAAATGAAACAATAAAGCTTTTTGCAACAAAAAAGAAAAAAAGAAAGAAAAGAAAAAATACTCTGACTTTCACAATATAATTCTCATAAACATTTGTCTAAAACAAGCACTTTATGATATGAAGACAGATTAAAGATAAGAAAAAAGAGATCCAGGACAGATCATATGTCTTCACCTTGCAAAAGTATAAGTATGAAGTAATGCCTGAATTTTTAACAAAATTTTAATTAGAAATATGTTTATTGATTAAGAAAGGCAATAAAGCCGAAACCGGTTTGGCTCAGTGGATAGAGCGTCGGCCTGCGGACTGAAGGGTCCCAGGTTCGATTCCGGTCAAGGGCATGTACCTTGGTTGCGGGCACATCCCCAGTGGGGGGTGTGCAGGAGGCAGCTGATGGATGTTTCTCTCTCATCGATGTTTCTAACTCTCTATCCCTCTCTCTTCCTCTCTGTAAAAAAAAAAAAAAAAAAAAAAAAAGGCAATAAAAGGTCATGAACACATAAACACAATATTGCTAATCTCTGAAAATGTCTTAAAGCCAACTTTTGACAATTCTTAGAAAGTTTTTAATACAGTTTCAAGCTTATATTTAAAACAATAATGGTTATAGCTAAAATATATTGGACATACACTTTCAACCAGGAGCTCCCCTAAGGTCACTTTATGGGTCATCTTGTAGCAACTCTGTGATGTAGGTGTGCTTTTATCTTCATTTTAATATGAGAAGATTGTAATAGAAGTGTTAATTAACTCATTCAAAGTCACATTAGTAAGTGGGTGAACTGGTTTTCAAAAGCACATTTTAGATGCAGTGTGTATGTGTTTTTATTTTTAAGGCTTAATTTCTAGGTATTTGACAATTAACATAATTGAAATAAAATTTAATCATCCATAGGCATTCCTTTGAAAAGTCCTCTAAGGTCTGACTAGTTCAGTTAGGATAACTCTGCTTTGCTTTTAGGTATTATTGTTGTACTAGAGGCCTGGTGCATGAAAATTCGTGCACTAGTTGGAGGGGGGGGGGGGGCGTCTCTCAGCCGGGCTTGTGCCCTCTCGCAGTCCGGGACTCCTCAGGGGATGTCCACCTGCTGGCTTAGGCACACTCCCTGGGGGATTGGGCCTAAGCTGGCAGTCAGATATCCCTCTGGCAGCCTAGGAGCCCTCGGGGGATGTCCGACTGATGGGGAGTGGGCCTAAGCCACAGTCGGACATCCTTGGCGCTGCCTCAGAGGCAGGAGAGGCTCCCGCCACTGTCACTGTGCTCACAGCGCCGGACTTGTGGCTGAGCACTGACCACCAGGGAGTAGCTCTTGTGTTGTCTGTCCCCTGGTGGTCAGTGTGTGTCATAGCAACCGGTCATTCCTGGTTGTTTCGCCATTAGGGTCAATTTGCATATTACCCTTTTATTATATAGGATTCTTTCTTTGTTTTCTTTTGTTTTACTTTATCACTGATATCTTAGTTTGCCCATTGACTATTTTTCATGCAATAGTCAGAAAGGATAAAAGTAAAGATAAAAAAGACTTGTTTTTTTTTTTTTCTCTTTGCCTCAACTTGGGCCAAATTTATAAAGTGCAGAAAGAGCCTTTGTGAGAGAATGGGTGGGCCTGCCCTAATCAAGTGAGCCCTTTAAAAAAGGGGCTGGGACTCTCCCTGAAGTCAAATATATTTTCACACTGGCCTCCAGTATGTGAGCTCCATATTGTGAGAGGTCTGTAAGAGGGCCATTCAGCAAGGGACTGCAGGTAGCCTCTAGTAGTTAAGCTCAGCTCATGGCTAATAAATAGCCAACAAGAAAATGGGACATTAGTCCTACAACCACAATGAACCAATAATTTCTGCCAACAGCCTTGTGAATTTGGAAGAGGATTCCAAGCTCTAGAAAGGACCACATTCTGACCACTATCTTGATTTTAACTTTTGTAGGATCCTGAGCTGTTGTAACACAACTTTTATTTCCATGACTATTTTTAGCAAAATATTAATCACATTTGGTAAATAAAGTCTTTTCTCAAATTTTATGTTGTTTCTTTTCAGTGCTATACAAAATTATATTGTGCTAAAATTGCCTGCCTTTTCTATTGTCACAATGGATAATTTTTGAAAATACATATGGACATATGTTGTAACAAATTGTTCAATTGTTTTATTTTAAGACTAGAGGCCCGGTGCATGAAATTCGTACATGGTTAGGGTCCCTAGCAGCTGCTGGCTGCTGGCCGGGCCTTCCTTCATTCTGCGCTGCCCCTGGTGGTCAGTGCATGCCAGAGTGAGCGATCGAACTCCTGGTCGGTCGAACTCCCAAGGGGACACTTTGCATATTAGGCTTTTATATATAGATAGATAGATAGATAGAGAGAGAGAGAGAGAGAGAGAGAGATGTGCCTATTGTTAACATTTTTCATTAAATAACATTTGCCCATGGATGTTTCCTAAGTTTCAACCATTTAAATTATTCAGGTTCTAGACCTGAGTAGTCCTATATTTAGGTAATTAGAGTTATAAGTACTAATTCTGAGAACAAGCAGGACCACTAATCTGGCATTAACTATGCCCAACTTTAACCATTAAAAGAGAGAGAGAGAGGGAAAAAAAGGAAGGAAGGAAGGAAAATACAAAAACAAAAACAGGCATTAACCTTTTGCACTCGGATGTGGAGTGTGACTCGACACTGTTAGCATTAGAATAAAGGAATCGAGAAAAAAGCAAGCAAGTGCAAAGGGCTAAATTTGAAACAGAATCACGACATTAAAATTAAATGTTTATTAAAATACATTAGCAAAAGGATAGCTTATATAAATACTTTATATATAAAGATTAGAGGCCGGGTGCACAGATTTGTGCACTGGTGGGGTCCCTCGGCCCGGCCTGTATCCTCTCACAATCTGGGACCCCCTCAGGGGATGTTGGAGGCCCAGTACAGATTCAGCCTGATCCCTGCAGGCCAGGCTGAGGGGCCCCACCAGTGCACGAATCCGTGCACCGGGCCTCTAGTATGCATATACTAGTAAGATCTTTGGTTACTCTTTTCCCTCCCTTCCCCCTCCCCTCTTCCCTCTGAGATTCATCAGTCTGTTCCATGTTTCTATGCCTGCATGTTGAGTGTCTGCCCCCTGGTGGTCAGTACGCATCATAGCTACTGGTCAAATGGTAGAACAGTTGAATGGTGGCCACCCTAACTTCAGCATCTGTTTTTAGTAGGCTTTCAAGATTTGAGATACCAATTTACCAACACTTTCTTGCCTTTAGCATTTGAAAGATAATTAGCTGCTTTAATTAGGGGCCAATGAGGGACTTATACTATTCAATCCACACAGAAAGCAAACCTATGATTATCCCAATGTTTTAATCAACTGCACTACAGACATAAACTTCAGGTTAATGATGGTAAAGGGCACAAGAAAAAGTCTATATTAAAATATCACCATGTGACTTTCATTGTGTTACTATGCATCCTCTCAATAAACACATTACATGGGCTATGTTTTCTTCCTACAAAAAATAAGAAAAACATGTCTACTTAATTTGTTTTCTTGCCATAAGTTGAATTTGGATTTGGGAAGGCAAATAACTGTACAAAAGGCTGTCTGCACATCTGTTAAAATGTTTTTCTGAAGAGATAGTATGGAGTAAGATGAATACTGGAAAACCGTGGGAAGTACAGGAATGCTATCTCACCAGTCACTAGCTGTACAGCTATGGATAATGTCAGGAAAACTCATTGCTGTTCCCAGCGTGAAATGAGAGGATTGGACCACATGAGCGTTTTGTAAACTGGGCCCTGGAAGGGTTAGGTTTCCCCGGGTTTTCAACTATTTGTCCCTCAACTTTCAATTGTTGTATCCCAGCATCAACAAAGCACCTCTGTTTCTTGTTATTACTTTTGTTTCAATATGTATTGTATTTTAGGTTTTAGGAATAAGATTTTTCTTGAAGAAGGAAGTCTGTAGTTTCTAAAAGTTTTAAAAACCTTTGGTCAGAATTAGCACTGATGTTAGCTACTAAGGACAAGGGTCTCAAGGTCTGGGTGGTTCTAAATGTTATTACTAAACGTTATTCTTGCTAAATGTTAAAACGTAGCATAGTGTTTTACAGATGCAGCTGTAAACAGGATGAGCTTGACAGGAACTCAAGTGTAAGTGTAAGGCAGTGGTCGGCAAACTCATTAGTCAACAGAGCCAAATATCAACAGTACAACGATTGAAATTTCTTTTGAGAGCCGAAAACTGACTTCTGCACATGGGCCACAAAGTTTCAATCGCACTGTACGTGCGCGCACACATGGTATTTTGTGGAAGAGCCGCACTCAAGGGGCCAAAGAGCCGCATGTGGCTCGCCAGCCGCAGTTTGCGGACCACTGGTGTAAGGGGTAAGTGTAGCCAACGGCAAAGAAAAAAATCAACCTGTAATTGACCAAATGGTATATACAAGCTTGTATATAAGCATTGGTTAAACCTCTCTTCCAGGAGACAGAGCTGTCTCTTTTATTTTCTGGAAGTAAGTAAAACTGCTTTGTGACAGTATGTCTCTTTCTTTAGGAGAGCACCCCACGTGGCGAACCCCTTGAGCTCTGTAACACTGGCACTTTCTAGCTCACAAGTTCTTTGTTCTGCTTTATTCTGATTTAGTGAGCCATTTGCCCCAGCCCACTAGACCAGGCAATAAAAACAATGAGTGGATAAAAATTCCGGCCTTTAATATTTTTACCCACCAAAGTTTTATTTGGAGAACTTAATGGATATTTACCTTGCTTACTAAAATTTCCAACAATAGATGGATTGTTTTCCCCCAGGGCCATTCACTCTCCTAGGTTTGTTACAGGCATCTCTCACCAACACCTAAGAGGTGTTACCGGACAGCCCCCCTGAGTCAGTGGAAGAGGGCTGTTCCCAACCTCAATCCTTGTCTTCTCATATAAATAAATTTATACAAGAGACCTTGACTGCATTGTGAAAAGCCAATTTACTAAAGCACCTAAAGCATGCACCTTTACTGAAAACGCAAAGCCAGCACACCTATACGTCTGGCTTATGAAGCACAGATTGGCTCTCAGCTAATCTGAAGAGCAAGTTGGGTGGGGGTCTGAGGTGTTATATACCCTCCTGTCTATAGGTTTTAAAATTCCTTTGCTGAGTATTTTGGTGCAGATTGATTCTCAAGGTCTTTTTTCTTTCGTTCGTTTTTTTGTTTTGTGTTGTTTTTTTTTTTTTTACTTTGCGTGGCCTTCCCAGAATTCATGAGGCACACCTGGCAGCTTTATCTTGCCAAGCCTTGAGACTGCTGGCGTCTCTGCCCAGGGAGTAAAATTGTCCTTTTTTCCTTTCCCCTGTCCCCCTCCCTTTCTACATTCTCTCATTAGGGAGGCTTGTAACCATTTGCTCACAAGTGTCCTTGGCTGCAGAACATAATGGCTTGTTAGTTACAAGCTGGCTGCAAACTGCCCACACTGTTTGGCCTTGTTTTAACTTTCCTGTATCCTATAACTTTCCTATTCTTTCTGCTCTGGAATCCTGTAACCAGTTCACCTTCCATTTGCAAAATCACTTTAATCACTCTTTCTCATTTGGAGAAGGATGGTTTCATTTTTTCTGATGTGACTAAGGCCCTTGCTATGTGTTGTTCCAGCAGTATAGTCTCCCTTCCTTCACTGTGCTAATCACCTGGAAAAAAAAATACAAGGTTAGTTTTAATTTCTAGATAACAATGTTTTTTGATCTATGAAGTAGAGGCAAACACTATTATGTCATCATTTACTAAGAAGCAGCAATAAAATGTACTTATAAAAAAGAATCATGTATGAAATGCCAAATACTTTAAATTCTGATGTGTATTTTAAAGGGTTTTGTTTAATGTTCTAGAAATGTGGGAAATGGCTTAAAACTAAATTGAGGTATTTGTTGCTGTTGTAGTTGAGTCTTTTTGAGTAATTGAGTGCATATTTAAGGGGATAAAAATAGCTTTAAGAATTGCTTTATAAAACATCCTATCTAATAAAAGAGTAATATGCAAATTAACCACCACTCCGCTACACCCACCAGCCATGCCCACCAGCCACACCCACCAACCAATCAGGAGCAAGTATGCAAATTAACCCCAACCAAGATGGCTGTGGCCACGGAGAGCAGGAGGGAGGCTTGGGTTTACCTGGCAATGGAGAAAGCCAAGCTTTCCACACACTCTGGTGGGCCCAGGCCTCCACTCAAGGCTACAAAGTTTCAATTATAGAAGATAAATAAATTCCAACAGAAAAGGCTGCTGCCAGGGAGCGAGCAGGAGGCTTGGCTCTGCTCCAGGCTACAAAGTTTCAATTGTAGAAGATAAATAAATTCCATATACCAGGGCCTCCGCTTGGGTTGCCGGGGGGCATGGCCAGCCTGCAAACCACCACAGGCCCCTCACCCAGGCCACCCCATGCCCCAAGGGAACCCCCACCCTGATCCAGGACACCCTTCAGGGCAAACCAGCTGGCCCCTACCCATGCACCAGGCCTCTATCCTATCTAATAAAAGAGTAATATGCAGATTGACCATCACTCCAACACACAAGATGGCTGCCCCCATGTTGATACAAGATGGCCACCAAAAGATGGCTAGCAGGGGAGGGCAGTTGGGAGGGACCAGGCCTACAAGGGAGGGCAGTTGTGGGCGATCAGGCAAGCAGGGGAGAGCAGTTGGGAGGCACCAGGCCTGCAAGGGAGGGCAGTTGAGAGGGTCTAGGCCTGCAAGGGAGGGCAGTTGGGGGCGATCAACCCTGCAGGGAAGGGCAGTTGGGGGTGATCAGGCCAGCAGAGGAGGGAAGTTGGGGGCAAACAGGCTGGCAGGGGAGCAGTTAGACATCAATCAGGCTGGCATGGGAGTGATTAGGGGGTGATTAGGCTGGCAGGCAAAAGTGGTTAGGGGCAATCAGGAAGGCAGGAAGGCAGGTGAGCAGTTGGGAGCCAGAAGTCCTGGATTGTGAGAGGGATGTCCGACTGCCCTATGGGATCGGGCCTAAATGGGCAGTTGGACATCCTTCGAGGGGTCCCAGATTGGAGAGGGTGCAGGCTGGGCTGAGGGACACCCTTCCCCGCCCCCCCCCCTTTCACGAATTTCGTGCACCGGGCCTCTAGTAATATACAGACTTTTTAAAGGATATTTGGAAATATGTTCACAGAAAGTTTCTATGTATACTCTAAGTGAACAACAAGCAAATGGGGTGAATATAAGAAGAACATTTTATTAACTAAACAACCAACATTAACTTAATAAGTAAATGTGCAATAAATGAATACATAATCATGTGTTGTGTATTAAATGTTAAAAATAGCTTTAAATATTTTGCAGTCAATCATAATTCTAAGACACTCTTCCACTGTATTCTTTCCCTGGATCTTGTCTGTCCACAAGTATCATAAAAGCAAAATATACACCACATCTACCATTGAATTATCCATTTTCTTCTATATATATAATTATTCTCCCATGAAAAACACACACAATTATTTTAACTAATGGTCTAATTGCTACAAGAATATCACTAAATCACTATAAATTTTAGTCATATAGACTTTTTAATTTAATTTTTTATTATGATGAAAAACATATACCTTTAAGATCAACAGTAGTACGATTTTCAGCAATTAATATTACAAATAGTGGTACTCATATTTTTACATATACTCTAAGTCACAATTTACATTTACAGTTGCTATTTTTCTTATGCCAAATTCAAATGATTTTAACCAACTGTTCTCATGTTTAACTTGCTATGATGCTATAATTCATTAGTGTTTTTATTTTTTTTTATTTTTTATTTTTTTTAAATATATTTTATTGATTTTTAACAGAGAGGAAGGGAGAGGGATAGAGAGCTAGAAACATCGATGAGAGAGAAACATCGATCAGCTGCCTCCTGCACACCTCCCACTGTGGATGTGCCCGCAACCAAGGTACAAGCCCTTGACTGGAATCGAACCCAGGACCTTTCAGTCTGCAGGCCGACGCTCTATCCACTGAGCCAAACCGGTCTCGGCTCATTAGTGTTTTTTAAAAAAAGTGTAGAGTGAGAGTATGGGTTGGGGGAGGTAAATGCATAAAAATTCATATTTATAATTGCATACTTGTTTAATTTAATTTTTGTCATAAGATTAATTATCTCCCAACGTTTACAAAGTCAAAGTTAAGTGATGTTACTTAGAACATATTTATGTTACTTGAGCTTTGAATCCAGCTAATTCATTAATTTGTAACTCAAGGCCTTTATGATGATAATTATGGTCTTATTTATTTTAATGTACTATTCCTCTGCTGTTTTACCCTAAGATCACATCTGAATCATTATCATCCAAGATAAGCTTTGTCTTAGTTATAACCAGTGATTTGGTAGAATTCTAAATTGGAAGATACATGTCTGGCTATTTCCTCCAAAACTCAGAGAGAGAGAATAGATCTCTGCTTTCAAAGGCATAGTTTTGAAGATTCTCAAGCTGTGGAATAACAATGAATCTAGAGAGTGTGCTCTACCTAACAGCCAGAACCTATATCTCCACATGACATTGTGAAATGAGTTTTCAAAGCTCTTTGTGAGGAGAAAAAAAAAAAACCTGTGAAAGAAAATGGCATATATACATTTGTATATCCACGAGATAAAGACCTTCAAATATATTCCCTATGCATATCAAGCAACATGATGGTTTCAGCCTTTTAATACACTGTCTTGTATTACAAATTCAAATATGAGAAGTATATTTGACCAGATTAATGCTGTTAAAATTACTTCAGTTATTCCAAAGCCATGAGAAAGGATTACATTTCCAAGCTTGTTTATATTCTTGTTCTGCTTCCACTTCCAAATCCCAGAATATCATGCTCCCTGGGGACATTGTGGCTTTTGGATGGCCACATGCATGTTTCTAACTAATCTTTCTGGATTTTTCCCAGATTCACTGTGAATTCTTCCAGTTTATGGGCAACTGGAATAAGCAGGAGAATAGGGAAGAACATTACAAGAAATTATAATTAAAAATCACTGACCATTAATGAAAAAACTTAGTACAAACATAGCATTGATCAAAAGTATATCTTATCCATTTGCTTATTCATTGTTTAGCTCATTCATTTGATATTTATAGAATATTTTCTACAGGAAGAATGCTTAGATTAGAGCCAAAACATGCAATGATAATGTGTCTGATAGTGAGGGAGAAGAGAAGCAAATAACTGAACGCATACACTAACATAATTGAAGCTTGTAATAAATACCAGTAAAGAAGTCGACAGGGGTGCCATAGTAATGAATTACTGAGCAGGCTTGATTGGGTAAGGCTGGTTAGGGACGATTGCTCAGAGGAGGTGGTATTTGAAATGATGAAGAACAAAAAGAAATTGACCATGCTGAGATGGGAAGGTTGACGTTACTAGTACACAAGGGCTCCCTCACATCTCTGTTCCTTGGTTCATGGTTTTCCTTGTGCCTGGCATATCTGCTCCACTTCTACCCCACAGCCTGACTCATGCTTTCTTCTGCTTTAGTGCTCAGCTCAGGCATCAATCTACTACGAAGTTATTCCCCAATCTTTATGTTTCTTCTCCAGGATATTAGATACCCTTTCGTCAAGCTTCCCTAGTAAACCATAAACATCTCTCTGAACACACTTCCTTTATTGCACGGAACACCTGTCTCATTCCTCTTCTTAATACTAGAATCTAGCTCTTGGTTTCATAAATTGTGGCTGAAAAAATAAGTGTAATTATTCACAAAAACTGCAAATGGAACTTTTGAGTCATGACATAGCAAGGATGTAATAAAAGCCCTATGAGGAACTCTACCAGGTCTAAACTATGAAAAGTAAAGTACAAATTTTTCTCCTTTTCCTCTCTCTCTCTCTCTCTCTCTCTCTCTCTCTCTCTCTCTCTCTCTCTCTCTCTCTCTCTCCCTCTCTCTCTCTCTCTCTCTTTCTGAAGGAGATTTTGCTTTTCTCCCATAAGTTCATCATTTTTTCTTATCAGAGCCTAAATACATTGGAAGAAGATAAAGGGAAAAGAGTAGGACATTGAATCGAACAGTAATCTCCTTGTTCATAGGTTAACACTCAACCACGCCAGCTGGGCAAAAGTGTGCCTTTCTTGCCATCCATATACTCAGCATTTGTCAAGCTTATATATGTGAGCCAGGAGTTAAAATGTGGATAAGTAGCATTTGTGTGTGTTTGTGTGTGTGCATGCATGGTTGTGTATTTATCTAGATATTGTCCCACTTATAGAACCACAAAATAAGTTTCTGATTTCAAGATTTATTATAGTTACAGTAATTAATACAGCGAGGTATTGGCAAAAATATAGACATAAATGAAGGAAGCAAATTTTTTAATGCTTTTAGGGGTAGGATCAGCTACACATACTTTCCTCTATACTGTTGGTCCGTAGGGGGAGCTGTCGCCTGCCATTGCAGGCATGCCTTAGGTGCAGAATCATTTTCTGTGAGGACCTGTATGTTGTGATAGGTTGTACTGAAATAAAAACTATAGACTTTGATTGGTAAATATGTCAATAAGCCAGACAAATTAAGACCCAGGAAGGAGTAACATAAGACACATCATAATGTGTATTATATTTTTTAAAAGAAAGCTATAATGATAGATAATAAATTGGATCAGTGGAAAATCATTAACACTTATGTAGCATAGCATTGCTATGGTAGACAATGTTTATCATTCTTCACATTCTCTTCTTTTATTATAAACTCCATTTGCTTGGTTATTTGTTTGTGTTTGTGTTGCATATGGTGCATGCTTTTGCCATCTGAAACGTTTCAGAGAAAAATTAAAATGTAGGAAAAGAAAAGCCCATATGACATACAAACCAACTTTTAAAAATGTAACAATGTTTTCAGCATTCATCTAAAAATTTTTATGATCTACTATGTAAAAATTCTATATTAAACACTTATTATCTTATTTCAGTCTCAAAATCATCTTCACAACTGGTCTTACTAATCAAATTTTACAGGTAAGGGAATTATTACTCAGAGAAGGTTGGATACTTCTTAAGGTTTATACTACTAATAAGTCATTAAATTGACAATTGAACCCTAGTCTTTTGACTGTAATTACCATGTAATTATCTCTTCTCATAAGTTACTCCTCTGATCAGCTGTTCACCTAATCTCTGGTATATGCCAGGTATATGGGATCACTCTCTTTAGAGATACATTTTCTTTTCCTCTCTTGAGGCCTGTACTTGAGACAAAAATCTTGCAAGAATCTGTTGTCTTTATGTTAAGATGTCTAAGGAGACCCTGTGTTCTGCTCTGATCTGATCTGACCTGGCCTACAGCAGAATGTTCTAGGAACCTAAGGTTGCCAGTGGTTTGTAACCTGTCTGGAATACTGGGAAACTGTCATAGGCTAAGAGTTGATTCATCAAGAAGCTGACTAGGGAACAATAAACAAAATCTATCCATGTATCTACACTGTGGTTTTGTTAATGTTATTGATTCTGCATTTACTACATTGTTTAACACAAAGTGCCTTGTGATTCCATTTGGGGGTATAAATAAAAATATTTTATAACTAAAACTTTTATTAATCAAGTTTACCAGCAATATATGTTATTTAAAAGCTAAGTCCGGGTCTTATTTATTAATACTCTTATCAAAATGGAAAGTAAGTTATTGAATAACTTCATTTAATTCTTGGATATTACACACAAAATACATTTTAATAAGAAGCATGAAACAGAAGTATAAGTTGTTTAAATGAAGTCATTGTTTGTAAGGTTGTTTTTTGTGTATATTTATATTATTGTTGGTCAAGGACTCACCATTTCATAACAAACTGATCTTAAAGATTCTACTATCTATATTGGCAACTCTTGTATTTTGATATCATTATAGGTGGATTCTTGTCCTACTTTTAACATGTAATCTCCAAAATAATATCATTTTATTTTGATCAACGATTCTTGCTTGACCAGACCTACATCATGTCCAACAGGCAGAATGACCGATTCCTTAAGGATAGTTAAATAGTATTATATTATTTTTATTTAAATCTGTCAAACATCACACCACATTCCTGCAGGATTGAATTGCTAGCCTCTCCTTTGACTGGGTATAACACAGAGTGGGCAGGGATGTGAGGCTGGGAATTGGAGGAAGGAGGATCTAATCTAACAAATTCTGTCACTGATGTTCTGAAGTATCAGATGAGGTTCGAATTGAGATTAGATAAATCCTAGGATCCCACAGAGGCTGTGTAGAACACTGTTAAAGAGCACAGAGCTCAGAGATGGTTGACTTGAGTTTAAATCCCAGCTCCAATACTTATTAGCTCTGTGAACTTGGTCAGGTTGCTTAAACCTTCTCTTCCCTCCCCTATCAAATGGGACTAAAAACAACACCTACTTCATAAGGTTGACAAGTTAAAACAGTTAGCATGAATAAGGCACCTATAACTTGGCCTCACACAAAATAAGAGCTATTCTTGTACGTGCTGTTATTATCTAGTTTGACTCAAATATTTACAACTTTGTAAAATTCTGAGCAGCTCAGATAGTTACTAAACATTTATGCTTTTAGTCTCAATGACATTCCAGGTGCTACACTAGATTTGAAGGCTATATGCAGGAATAAAACAGACAGGATTTATGCCTTGAATTTTTACTCATGACAATGGTATACGGGTTGCTTCTACACTATTCCAATTTATTTAAAAAAATATTGCTAGTTTACGATTTTGGCTTTTTAATCTTAGTAACTGATGTGTCTAGTTGCAGAAATTGGTTACATCTCTGAACCCAATGCTCACCTCATACATTTTTGTCAAGTACAGTGCTAGTAAATGCTTAGCTAATGCCATATTCTTAGCCTAGTATTTAATCCTTACCCAAGGATTTGTTTTTATTGATTTTAGAGAGAAAGAGGAAGGGGAAAAGAGAGAGAGAAAAACATCAATGTGAGAGAAACATCAATCGGTTGCCTCCTGTACTTGCCCTGACCAAGGATTGACCCGCAACCTAGGTATGTGCCCTGACCAAGAATCAAATTTTTGGTGTATGGGATGATGCTCCAACCAACTGAGATACCCTGCCAGGGTTTCACTATTTTCTTTGGATACATTCTAAAGGTTGAGAAGGAAAATAATACTAGTTAAGTAAGTAGGCTTTGAAGTATTATAAACCTGAGTTCCATTCCTAGTCTACAACATTCAATCAGTTTGAGTTTAGGCAAATGATTGCTCCTTTCAGGCCTCATTTTTCCTTTTTGTACTTTGATGAAAGCAACACCTACTGCCTAGGGCTAATGTGGGGATGAAATGGGCTCAAGTAAAATTAAACTATATATAAGAAGCTATTGATGGTGATAGGTACGTTTATGGCATAGATTATGTTGATGCTTTCACAAGTATATACTTATCCCCAAATTCATCAAATTGTACTCATTAAATATGTACAGCTTTTTGTATGCTAATTATACTGCAATAAAGTGATTTAAAAAAAATGAAGAACTAAAATTTATTTTTACCTGATATTTATGAAGCTATTTAATAAAAAGTAGATATTATTATCACCATCGTCATTATTATCAATAATAGGTAAAAGAATATATGTATTTTTTATAAATTATACTAGAGGCCCGGTGCACGAATTCATGCACAGGTGGGGTCCCTCTGGGTGGCCTGCAGGGATTGGGCCGAAACCTGAAGTCCAACACCACCTGCAGCTCCTACCTGCCGCTCCCGCTCATCCCGGCCCCACTGTGCCTGCTGTGGGCTCGCACCCAATCAGTCCCAATTAGGAGAGGCTCACATTGCCAAAGCAGCAATCACTAGACATGAGCCCTGCGTCTGGTGCCCTCCCCCAGGGAGTGGCCTGAAGAATCAGCTGAAACTGGCTCTACGACATCCCCTGAGGGGTCCCAGATTGCGAGAGGGTGCAGGCCAGGCTGAGGGACCCCACTGGTGCATGATTGGGGCCAGGGAGGGACCTCGGGAGGGCTCCAGGGTGTGTCTGGCCCATCTCCCTCAATCCCGATCGGGCTGAACCTACTGGTCGGAGCATGTGCCCCCTGGTGGTCAGTGCATGTCACAGCGAGCAGTTGAGCAGCCTTAGCATATCATTAGAATATTACACTTTGATTGTTTTTTTGGTTCTGCCTTTCGGTTTATTTGCATATTACCCTTTTATTATATAGGATTGTATTTAATTGGATTACTATATCAGTAGAATACCTCTTTGGATATGATTTATTCCTATTACCACCTTTAGACTACTTAAATTCTTGCCATATTTTGATTTTATCAATACAACACCAAAAACTGTTTTTTCAATACCTTCTGTAATGATAAGGAAACTAAAACACATTCTTTAGGGTGCTAGATAGAATTAGTAGTAAGAATAGGGTAATTGTATGTTATGTATCTTGGTTTGGGTGTGTTTTATCAAACTTGTTCTACACAAGTTAATACAAGTTTTTGCATGTTGTGTAATCAGATACCTTTTTTCACAGTGGGAGACTTTTCTCCCATCTGATGAGCCACCTGAAAAAAATCTCAGCCTTCCGTTAATGCCAAGTCTACCCATCCAGGGCACTCCCAGCTCTTCAAAGCCAAGAAACTAGTAAACTCAGGTGAAAAACATTCATGGGAATGTATCTGGAAGTGATCAACGTCTAACCTCAAACCAACCCTAAATAACAGATGTGGCAATAAACCCCACACAGTAAGGAAGAGAAAATGCTCCTCTAATGAACACTTCCTCATTATGGCCCAGGCTTTTAATGTCTCATACGAAAGATCTCATATCCATTGGACAGGAGCAGACTAGAGCAACTCTACCACAACAGCACAGAGAAAAAAGTGCCGCTGGACGAAATGAAGGCTGTTGAAAGCAATAACCTATTGCATTATTTCAAATGTGCCTGAAGCACATTTAGTTAGTAGATGGCATAGGTTATGTTGACTTTATGCCATTTTGCTAGAAAACTCTCAAGTCTTCAGATCTACGTCATCTAGATGGAAATATAAAGGTCTGAGTCATGACCTGAACTAAGCTCAATCTGTGCCAACAGAACTTGCTTTTTAAAAATTTTGTTAGACATTTTAGAATTATAAAATACTTCATATTGCCAATAAAGTCTTTCATGATACAGCATCTCCTCTGTTACTACCCAAGAGGCAGTTCATTCTGAGAATAAAGAACCTTATTTTTTTCAGTGGTACAAATATGTGCCAAATTGCTTATATCAAAACTGTTTGTGAAAAGGTTTTTATTTTGAGAAGAGAGTGGATGCAAGGGATAAGTCATGCCTCAGGCACAGATACATCCTTATTTCATGATTCTGTTTTCAACCTGGTATTAACCAGTCTAGTTGACATATCTGAATAGTAAGGATCTTCACAGGAAGGTCATAAAAAGACAAGAATATTGCTCTCTGTGGGATACCCCTAGAAATCAAACGTGACATAGGTAATACTGGATGACACAAAAACCTTTCCTCTATCTTCCCCATGCCTCCTCCTCAGGGCCTCTCCACTTTCTATGCTATCCTCTCCCTTTGTCATGAGGTGTAAGGGCCCAACTAGTTTTTCTCTCATCTCAAGGCCTTGTCACTGGAAACAAGTGGCAGATACTTTTCAATCATGAGCGACAGGTAAAGAAAGTAAGAGATGGTAGGCATGCCGTCATTGATCTGCTGGACACATGCCAACAGAAACCCATTTTCAGATTTCTTGTTAAGCTCCTGTTAGACAAACTTTCTGTTACTCCCAAGTAGAAGCATTTCTTGCTTAAATATACATCCTAATCTCAGCCTGTTATTCTGAGAATTTTCATGAAGTGATTGGCCATGTTGATCTACCTTTTCTTTTTTTTCCCCTATTGATTAGTACAGCAAAATGATGTCTGGTTAACTGTATTTTTTCTAGAAAATTAAAATATCTTGTTAAAAGTCAGAACAACCTATGAAGCTGGTCACTGATTGGCCCATTTTAGTATTTTATTACTTTTATTATTTCACATCGAGAAAGGAAATGAGAGAAAGACACACAGAGAGATTCTTTAATCCTTATTGAATCCTCTCTGAAAGAAGGTTTCCATTCAGAGCACATATCCCAAGATAAAAAATCCCCTTCACCTTCACTTGCCCCAAAGACCCTCACATCACAATACAGCATCTTAGTCCCAGTTTTCTCCCTTAGTTTCTAAAATTTTCTTAAATCTCTTCCTTTAACCAAGCCCAATCTCTTGCCTGTCCTATTCCTCTCCTTTCAAACTTTTCTCCTTATAATTCCTGGCTCTGAGCAATGAAAGTTAATCAGATGGGTTTCAGCTCCCTATCCTTACTGTTTCCTTTCTCCTTCATTATTCCAGGCTGTGCAACCAAGCCCCAAATTATGGGGACAAAAAATCCTCCTGGTATGTGAGAAATGTAAGAGGTTCTGAATACTCATCTGTCTTTTTTATCTGTGTCATCACAAAGGATAACATGTTTAAACGACTTGTGTATTTAAAAGCAATTATTAAGGAAATATAAATAAGGGGAGAACTATTTTACTATTATCACTCACTTCGAAGATGACTGATTTTCCATATTCTTCTATAAGAGAGACCTTTAAGATTTCTCTTTTATGTTGTTTTGGGTGCTGAAAATCCCTAGGTCTGTAGTAGTCCTATACCCTTAAAGTAGCACTTGGACATTTGTTTCCTGTTAGTAGCTTTAAAGGAGAGTACTTGAGAGTTTCCTAATTCTCTCTGGTAATCTATGCTTAGCGCTAGCTAACTGCCCATTGCCTCTGATTCATTGCATGAGAGGGAAAAAGTG
This sequence comes from Eptesicus fuscus, assembly GCF_027574615.1. Lineage (NCBI taxonomy): Eukaryota > Metazoa > Chordata > Mammalia > Chiroptera > Vespertilionidae > Eptesicus > Eptesicus fuscus. The sequence goes on from NC_072487.1 coordinate 38,249,626, forward strand.
GCTTTCTTACTCATAAACCTGACTTCATAGGTCTTGACTGAAACCAAGGGATTTAAAAATCAAAGCAACAGTATAAAAGCACTTCATGGTTTCTCTGACTGCACATTTCCCAGTCATAAGGTTTGGCCCTCCCAGAGGCAAGGATGTCTGTCTCTCATTAAGTAATTTCAAACTCTGTATAATTTATATTTAAACTAAAATCTGAAGGGTTATAAAAATACTTTTATGGCCTTGCTTCTGCTAGGAAAATCTGACATGGGTTGTTTCCAAATTTTAGAGTGGATCAGGCCCTTTATACTTCTGATATTTGAAAACTCATCTGAAGCCAACACATTAGAACTTATGGACATGGACAAGAGTATGGTGATTACCAGAGGGAAAGGGGAGTGGGGAAGGTGGAAGAGGATAAAGGGGGGATAAATGATGATGGACAGAGACTTGACTTGGGGTGGTGAACACACAATACAGTGTACAGATGATGTGTTGCAGAAAAAAAGTGTAACCTGTAGACTTCTGTTAACCAATAAATTCAATAAAAAGGAAAAATATGCTAACAGTGTCTTTTATATAGTGAGTGAAATTATGAGTCAACAATTCTGTAATCTATGTCATGCTCAATTAAAAATATAATTGGAATTATTTTTGAAATGTCAGAATAGACAACTGGGCCCAGCTGGCTCAGTGGTTGAATGCTGACTTATGGATCAGGAGGTCATAGTTCAATTCTGGGTCAGGGCACATGCCCAGGGTTGCAGGCTTAATCCCCAGTGCGGGGTGTGCAGGAGGCAGCCGATCAAGGATTCTCTCATCATTGATGTTTCTATCCCTCTCCCTTCCTCTCTGAAATCAATAAAACTATATTTAAAAAATAGACAACTGGGAAGACCTATTTTAATAAAATAGCTGAGTGCATGAAAGTTTATTATTCTTTACTGTGAGGAAATAACCACTCAGATCTATTATGAAAATATCTGTTGGCCATCAATTAAAATATTAGCTGGGTTTTTATAGATCCTGAAGGAAAGTAAAACAAAACAAACAAAACAAAACAAAACCTGATTAGGAGTAAGATAAAAATCTGTTCTTAGGAGAATGAGCTGTCATATGTAAAATGTATCACTCTTTCTAACTGGACAGACAGTTGTCTATTCACATAGCCTTATGTGTTCTAAGGTTTGTGCCTTAGTTAGTACACATGACCCTTTTGAGCCTTTGTAGTGAAAAGTACAGACAATCCCAGATCTTTTCTTCCCAGACACAGTTACACTGAAAACCAAGAATTTGAAGGTAGAAATAGCCTGAATAACTGTGATACCATGTGAAGGGCATTGCTGGAGAGAGAGAGAGAGAGCTACCAAATTACAGCCAACATAAACTTTGATATATTAAGTGGGTGAGATTTCAGGATCACTTTATTACTGCAATATATCCTGACCTATCCTGAATAATACCAGTGGATTGAAAATGTCTTCTGCCTTACTTTGCTGATCCCAATGACCAATTCTATACAAATTCTACCATTTCTATTGTCGAATCACCTTTCAGTTTTGTCAGAAATTATTGCTACAACTTTGCTTGGTACTGACTCTCAGCTTTCTTGTCACTTCTCAGTTCAATGCTCTTTAATGCTTTGACTTCTATATGGGAACATGTTCTCCTGCTTGCTGAAGAGAAGCCAGGAAATATTTTAAATGACTTAAACTATAGAAAGTTCTAACTAAATAGTAATATAATTAGCTCAGCAAAACTGGTCATGCCAGATAAATATGACAACCTGGCATATAAAATATCATATAAATATGATAGATATAAACAAAAGTTTATACCTGGTCAACTTAGATTGTTTAATTTCTCTAGAATAATTGTTACTATTGAGTTGAGAGCTCATGAATTTTTTAGGAAGGTAAAAGAACATATTTGAATCAATGGTTTGAAGGTATGTTGAAACAACAAAGATTTTTTTTTCTTACTATGAGCATTAAATACTAGGATTCGTGTACATTTTGAACTAGTTTCATCACACTAAGCCATTAATCATGACTTACTCTGTCCATATTCTTTAATGCTTTTAATACCTTTAGTCACAAGGGGTGGATAAGCTTGCATTTCATCAGGAACAATTCTGGGCAAGGAAGCATCAAGGACAATGACTACCTATTTTGTGGCTCTGGTGACAATCCTTCCTAGGTAATCTTCAGATCCTTGAGAGAGTCATCGGATTTCCTGGAGTGACCAAGGTTCTGTGAGAAGATTAAATTTTCAGTATGTGTGAAGAAAAGTAAATGTTTTATTTTGGAGGTTCTTCAGAAATAGCCATTCAGAGTTTAACTTTATTTTGAATACTTGTATTAAATTAGTGAACAGGTTCTGAGATCCTAATATGTTCAAATCATTATGTTAGGCCCTCTGGGGATTGGGGTGAGTAAGGTAATAATTTAGTTCTCTTTCCCTTAATGTACTCACATTATTGTTTTTAAATATATTTTTTCTATCTGTTTTTTTCTGTTAATCCAAAACCAAGGATATTTTTTCCCGTTGATTTTTTAGAGAGAATGGAAGGGAGGGGAAGAGACAGAAACATCAATTCGAGAGGGACACACCAACTGGTTGCCTCCTGCACATGCCCCTACTGGGGCAGGAAATGGAGCCTGCAACCAAGGTATGTTCCTTTGACCAGAATCAAACCCAATATCCCTCAGTCCACAGGCCAACGCTCTGACCACAGAACAAACCAGCTAGGGCTCTTGTTTTATCTTTTTCATTGTTTGTTCTATTTGCATTTTATCATATTATTTTTAACTAGATTTAAACAAAGAATTACAAGATCACACTCTTTAGAGCCAGTAAGCAAAACAAGTAGACATTGAAAATAAAGTAAGGAGAGTAAAGTAAGAAAGAGGAAATGTTAAACTAAAAGAACCCTTATTCAGTTGAATACATAGGTTGTACATACCATGTAGTCATCAGGATACAATAAAAGGAAACATTTCCTTCCCACATTTTCACAAGGAGTGAGTCAGGTAACGTAATCTTCCCCCAGTCTCCGGTTGCAGGTCAGAGCAAGGGTGCCCTGTCTTTCTCAGTTGGGAGCCTGCTTTAGCTTTCGAGCTGCACCTTAGTTTGATGACTGAGTCAGGATGGCCTGGGGAAAGAGGGTTAGACAGCCTAAGTGTATCCTGGTTAATTCATGATTTGAAATATCCCAAGTATTAGATTTCTGAAAATAAATGAGTAGGAAAATAGTTTTTCTGCAACCTACTCAACCAATTAATGTACAACTCAAGATCCTGTTAACACCAGAGTGGGTTTTCTAACACATCTCAATATCAAAACAAATTACATCCCAAGATTTCCACTTTAATGTAACTGAACCCACAGATACCGTTCATGAGATGGAACCTATTCATAGCTGAAATCTGACTTAGGGTGCATTTGAGACAACTTAGGTGATTTTACACTTTAATGGTCATTACTTTCTACCAATCAAGTGAAGGGACTGTTGCCATTGTGATTTAGGAACAAAAAAGAAAATATTACTTAAATATTCTCCCTATGGCCTCAGGTCAGTGAAATCTAAGCTATCTGGAAAGTGTGAATAATACTTCATATTTATAAAAATTCCTGAAGGCATGCTGAAGACCATTATGTGTGGAATGAACTAGAATACAAATGGGATGGAGCAATGCAATGTCTAACACAAGGTCATGTGGGTTCTATTCATTCCTTTCCCTTGCTACTGTGCAACTACCAGGATTTACCTTGGCTGGACATGTGTTGTTTCCCTTTTGACCCTGCTGTAGTGACTCTCTCTTCCTGATTTAACCTAATTATTTCCTTGTCTTCTCTGGATTTTCTCAGGGCACCATGTGACTGCTCATACTGGTTTGACTCAACAGTGCCTTCTGCATTTGCATGGGTGAAGTAACATGAACTGCTGGAGCCCCGTCTTCTATTTCCCAGGCTGGCCATTCCCAGCTTCATACAGACTCTTGCTTGCCTTTGTACTCCCTCTAATTATCTCCAGATTCAGCTACATCCACTAATTCTGTATCTTGGCAGGTTCTTGGAACTTGCTGATGGTCTGCCTCATGCTGGGTCTATTATGACACATGCTACTGAGAGATTAGATAGCTGGCAAATACTAAAGAAGAATCATGTATTTATAAATTCAGTGTAGGCAAAGTGTATCTTCTGCACCATTCTGCATCCACCTCCAGTGTTATCTTGCCCTTCCTTGTCCCTTTCATATTCTGAAATTGAACAAACAACTTTATTTAGGAAGTGGTTGTCTTTTGGAACATATACTGACCTAAATCCATTAGGAATACTAAGATAACCAACTTCCAGTGGCTTGCTCCTGGAAGAATAATGGGTTTTGGAAGATATTTTGGAGCGGCGTTATCTTCAGAAATCATATCATATATTAAGTCAGGACCTCTCTGGTTAAGAAACCAGCCTTGTAGTAAAATATTATTTGTACTTTCTCACTTTTCTTGTCTGCAGAGTTGAAAAGTCAATTCATTCACTTGGTCAACAAATATTTATTCAGTGTGGATACTGTGGAATAAAAATATGAACCAGATATGGATTTTTCCCTTAAAGATTTACACTGTACTAGGATAGATAAGGCAGGTACACAATAACAGTGCTAGGAGGTAGAAAGTGATAAAGACTATGAAAAAAGCAAGAGGAGGGAGAAAATGCCTTCTCAGCTGAAAGGACTATGAAGAGACATTTGGAGGAGGGGAGTGTGGATAAGGTCCTGTTGGGAGTGAGGTATTTCAAATAGAAAGAAAATATTGGATCACTTAAAAGAACAGCCAATGAGTTATTTTAACCAGAATACAGTGTTCAGTACCGAGCATAAAGGGAACTAAAATTAGGAAGGGAAAGAGGATCAAGGCAGTGGCAGGTCTTAATTTCCTTATTAAGGTGTGAACACATGAAAGCTGTTTGATCAGAAACCTGAATCTTCCAGAGCTGTTAATGAGGACATTTCATCTGGTGGCAATACATAATATGTATTAAAGGTGGGGTAAGGTTACATTAGTTATGGGAAAGCCTTTCGGGAAGCTATTGCAAATATAACAAGGCAAACAGTATTAAGATTCAAAATTATGAGGCCCGTTGAGGATAGAGAAAGCGATTAGATAATAATAGTAGCTAACCTTTATTGAGCATTGACTATATATATGAGGTAGTGTGCAGAGAGTTCTGCATGGATTATCTCATTTTAACTTCAGAACATGCTTTTGAGGGAATGTGGGAGAAACAAGCTTTGCATTAGGTTCAGAGTCAGTAAGTAAAGCCAACTTTACCACCAGCCTGAGACAAGCAGCTGCTGAGAACACTCCTTGTTAAAGGAAAAGGAAGAAAAGGACTCTGAGTTTATTCCTAAGCTAACAGCACCTGTGTGCTTGTCAGTGGGTACTGTATTAGTTTCTTAGGATTTCCAAAACTAAGTATCACAGAGTGGGTGGCTTATAAAACAAAAAGTTATTTGCTTAAAGTTCTGGGGCCTAAGAGCCCCAAATCAAGGGGTTGGCAGGTTTGGTTTCCAATTCAGATTTGTGACCTCTCTGTTCCCAGAACTCTATGGCTGGGTTGAGCAAAAGTATCCTCAGTTGGATGCTGCCTGATAATGTACCCTTGATTGGCCTTCTTCCTTACCATCCCCATTTTCCCTCTCTCATACTGTATTTTTTTTGGGGGGGGGTGGGGATGGGAACTACATACTAATAAATCACTTACACACAAATTTCCATTGCAGGATCTGTCTTTGTGAAACTGTTATGGGTTGAATTGTGTCTTCTAAAAAGATATGTTGAAATCATAATGTGTAAATGTAACCTTACTTGGAAATAGGGTATTTGTAGATGTACTGAAGTTAAGACAAGGTGGTTTTTAAAAAATATATATTTATTGACTTCAGAGAGAAAGGGAGAGGGGGAGAGAGAGATAGAAACATCAATGATATCAGAGAATCATTGATTGGCTGCTTCCTGCATGCCCCACACTGGGGATTGAGCCAGCAACCTGGGCATGTTCCCTGACCGGAAATTGAACCATGACCTCCTGGTTCATAGGTCGATGCTCAACCACTGAGCCACGCAGGCCAGGCAAGATGAGGTTTTAACTGTATTAGACTGAGCCCTAAATGCAATATGAGCAGTGTCCTTAGAAGAAGAGGAAAATTGGGGCACAGGGATAGAGACACATAGGGAGAATGTCATGTGAATACAGAGGCAGAGACTAGAGTGATATACCTATAAGCCAAGGAATGCCCAAGATTGCCGGTAAGAAGCCAGGAGAGGGACATTCTTTCTTAGAATGCCCAAAAGGATCATCTCTGCTGACATTTTGATTTTGGACTTCTAGCTTCCAGAAGTGTGAGGCAATAAATTTCTGCCACCAACTTTGTGATACTTTGTAATGACAGACTTGGGAAACTAATGCAGGAACCCAACTGACACTAGGTAATTTCAAAAGTGGTCCTAGGAATCATATTCTTAGGATGTGATTCTGGAATTATGGTAGATCATTTGACATCTAGATAGCAGTAGAAATCCTATTGTTAGAGATAAACTATTAAAAAATTCCCTCTCACCATAGCATTATGATTACTATAACTTTCACCACTGGTGAATTGGGATGGGATACAGGTGATAGGAGATGGAATGACTTGCATGATATTCAGAGCATTTCAGAGATATGGAGGGATTCATACTGATAAGGACTGAGTTGGCTGGTTGTTGCTAAGTGCCACTCTTATTTTGAAGAAGAAAACTGACAAGTTAAATCAGTCAAACCAACCTGGGACACCGTATGAAAGTTAGAAGGCCTGCAGGAAAACATATAAGAGATCCTAAAGTTTCTGTAGCTAGAAGGCAGACTGAACTGAAGATTGGCGGATGCAATTTATTGTAAATATAGTAAAACTACAATAAGGGCTGAATTCATCATCTTGGCTGGTCTTTTATGCTAAAATCAGAACACTGATATGGAAAGAGTAGGCCTATATTGAATGGGAACACATGGGTGGATATGCTTAGAAACATGGGATCCCCAGAATTCTCTGAACCCTGAGGCCTACAGGAGTGGCCTACTTGATTTTGCTAGAGGATAGCCACTTCATCTTGCCAGAAGACCATGCCTAAACCTCAGCTGAGGAAGATGCCTTGGAGGATAATAGTTTTCTTCCTCAAGATCGGACCCCAACTCCTCTCCTGTCTTCTAGTTGTATAATCAGGGTCATGTCTCAGCATGGGCCAACCAGGGGAGTACTTCCCAGCTAAGTATAAAAAAGAATTGTTCACCAAAGGAACTTTACAACATGATTAATAGTAGCAAAAGAAACTGGGGAGAGAGCATGCTAAAAAGTAGATCTTGGTAGTGTTTGGGGTGGTGGTGGAACAAGAGAAGTTCAATAAAAGGGAATTGGCCAATAAGGAAGCATTTTCCCATGACTGAAAACGCGCTGGCAAGAGCACCTGAAAATGGTCCTAATATACTGGTGGAATTGTTACTAGAAGCTTTCAGGGAACAAAAGGCTCATATTAAATTAAACAGAAATGACAGAACTGCCTTGGCAGCGTTTTGAGGAAGGGATCAAAAGACTTAGAGAAGTGAGCATGCTAGAATGATTCTATTGTACAACATTTGAGATCCTACCAGCTGGCTATGTTTTTGGAAGGACCAGAGAATGCTCTCATCGCTAAGCTTATGAGAAATGCACTAGTGATGGAGGTCCTGGCAAACCGGAGCATCTCAGTGGTGGCTGCACCAGGCTTGATGGTAAGCGATACTGTTAGAGAACTGGGCTCCCTGTTGCCAGTGGGAATAGCAGAAGTCTAGTAACAATCCTCAACCATTAGCAGCTATGGAAGCTATTTTTAACCTTTTTCATCTCATGGAACACATAAACTAATTACTAAAATTATGCGGCACATCAAAAATAGATTTTTTGCCAATCTGACAAAATATAGGTATAATTTTGATTCACTCACACCAGACAGCTCTTGTTGTATGAGCTGTTGTAATTTTTTATTTGACAATCTAAAGGAAAAGAGGTCAGTGCCCCTGACTAAATAATCAGGTATTGCATGTTTTAAAAAGTCTTGTGGCACACAGATTGAAAATCGTTCATCTATGAGGATGGCTAATACACCAAAGTGCTCCTAAGAATAAACAGATGGACAGATGATACGAGCATGGCTTGATATACATAATATGAAATTATTAAACTGGATGAGCAAAAGCCTGATATCATTAGTATCCATGGAATATCACTTCCTTATTTTGTTTAAAAACCTAAGCTAGCCCTCACACCCACAGAGGGCTCTACAATGCCACAAGTATATACTGTAGAGATTTCTTTAATTTTACATATCCTATATAATAAAACCCTAATATGCAAATCAACCAAATGGTGGAACAACCAGCTAGGACACACACTGACCACCAGGGGGCTACTGGCAACGGCAATCAGGGGGCGGGGCCAGCCGGTGAGCACCCTGCCGCCAGTTGCCTCCCACAAACCTGCAGTGGGACATCCCCTGAGGGCACAGACCAGGCTAAGGGACCCACCTCCGCCTCTCCCCCCGCATGAATTTCGTGCACCAAGCCTCCAGTTTTGCATAAAATTCACTTACAATTTGAAGTTACAATCAGCAAGCCCACTATGCACATCTAACCTGTTTATAATGGCTAATAATGCTTCTCATCTCTCAGAAGATACTTTTGTACCTTCTCTCTCTGAGGGCTACTCTGTTTTAAGGCTTCAGTAAAGCCTCTTCTAATGACCTCCATCTCTTGGTAATGACCCCTTCCTCTAAACACTACCCTGTTCATTTAACATTTAGTGTACTTGGCCTTGATTGGTTGTTGAAATTTTTATATATGAAGAAAAGTCCATTTTTCCAACTGGATTCTTAGATCCTTGCTAACAGGATTAATCTTTTACACCAGATCTTATTACAACGCTCAATGTTTAAAAAATTCATAATTAGAATTTTTAATTTAGCAATGAATCTGTTTATCAGTGCTTTAAACATGCAAATATTATTATACCCATATATTTATCTTTGACTAATTGGAAAAATTACTTGAAATTCTTGAGATAAACTTAGATAGGACAACTTAATATGGAATGCTTGGGTGTAATGTAAATTAAACTCAGTGTTTTTGTAAAATGGAATTATAAGTTTCTAACACCAGATAAGTCAAAGGAAAATTAATAGCCACTGTAGAAAAGATAAACAGTCTTACAATTTAGGCCCCTTTGTAAGTCTGTATTTATTATTTCATAATGACTAAAACCACAATTTCTATAATAAAATCTTTCCATAAATTACCATTCCAAAATGGGAAATGTGACTGATTTCTAATTGCTAAAAATTATCCAAGTGTCTTGGCTCAGGAAGACTTGAAGAAGATATTGGGACTGTCCTATCCAATATCAAAATGTATTATATAACTTTAGAAATTAAGATTCTGTAGTAGATCAAAAGATAGATGGAACAGAATAGAAAAAATAGAAATATATTTGTCTATTTATATACCCACATGCACATGCAAACACACATATGCACATATAAATACACATATACACACATATGTATGTAGCTTATAAAACCTTCTTTATATATAAATGTTGCAAGAAAAAAATTGAAAAGAAAAAAGAATCAAAGTGAATGTGTTATTAGCAAAAAAATTTTTTTTATAAAAGGCTTTGTGCAGTGCCCTCGGCGGTCCCGGATCTGTCTCTTGCTTCAATCGTGTTTGGACGGAACACCCTGGGGACACCCCTTCTTCCAGCCTCTGACCACTCTCCTGCATTGAGATAAACTTAGGTAGGACACCACCTTCAGAACCACCACCTGAGACCAGCCAACACACTGGTTTGTTTTCTACCTTAACTCCTTATTGCCGAACAACCATGAGCTCCCAAATTCGTCAGAAATTCCAGCCAGTGGAGGCTGCAGTCAACCTGCATCTTCGGGCCACATACACCTACCTCTCTCTGGGCTTCTATTTCCACCATGAAGATGTGGCTCTGGAGGGCACCTAGCATTTCTTAAAAATGCAAAACTAGCACAGTGGCCGCATTCTCTTCCAGGACTTGCTGAAGCCTCCCCAAGATGAGTGGGCAAAACTCAGGACGCCATGGAGCCACCCTGGCCTTGGAGAAGAACCTGAACCAGGCTCTTGTGGAGCCGCAGACCCTTGTTGTACTCACGCGGACCCTCAGCTCTGTGCTTCCTGGAGAACCACTTCCGGGGTGAGGAGGGGAAACTCATCAAGAAGATGGGCCACACCTGGCTCACCTCCGCAGGCTGGCGGCCCCCAGGCTGGGCTGGGCAGGTATCTCTTCGAAAGGCTCCCCCTCAAACGGACTAGGAGCCTGTGGAGCCCAGAGGCCTTTGAGGGGCCCCTCTGCATTCCCCTGGGTCTGGCTTTTACCTGAGCCTCTCCCTGAAACTACCAGCCATTCTTTTAGCCAACCTGGAGCCCTCTCCCATGCATTGGACCAAATGAAACAATAAAGCTTTTTACAGGAAAAAAAAAATGGCTTTGATATTTTTAACTTTTTCTGCAAGGTAGTGGCACCCCAGCATAAGCCACAAACTTAAAAAGACATCATTTATAGGATAATATCACCCTTTGAAAGATATACTTATCTTCAGTTTCTTGATTAAAATCAGTCTTTCACTTGCCAGGGGCTCTTACTTCCTGTTTCCTTTAGTATTTGCTGATGACTCCGAGGGTGAGGGTGTCAGCAAACAGCCCTCACAACTGTTTTGTTGTGTTCAGATGGAACACTTGGTTGAACTATGAACATTTCTAAAATTTCAATTCAAATAACAATGCCTTTTGTTTTCCATTTTATCTCCTTTTTAATCCGGAGTCTATTAGAACAAACACACAAAGATCACATCTCTTCTACTTGAATACCCATCTGCTTTCCAGCCTCAAAGTTCTGTGGTATAATTATTTCTATAGCAACCAGCTGAGGAAATGTCTTGGCAGCACACAGCCTCACACACGCTGTGGCAGGTGCCGAGAGCTCAGCCACAGGGCTCCACATCTCCTTGAGTTTCCAGTATTAAGCACTACAGATGCAGAGGCCCTCGCTGTTGTCCTCCTCTCCTCCTTGGTTTCTAGTATTGGTAGTATTTCTGATCTTACAGCATCACTGGCACTTTTTTTACTAACATGCTGCTTCTTTTTCTTCAGTGTTTTCCATTGGATAGCTTATAACACTCCCCTTGTTCCTGTGTTATGACATACTAGAGGCCAAGTGCATGAATTCGTACACAGGTGGGGTCCCTCCCAGCTGATAGGGGCCATCTCACCGAGTCCTGATTGGGGCCGATTGGGGGGCTGGAGGGGGAGGGGGAGGGACCTCGGGAGGTTGGCTGGCCTGGGGAGGTTGGCTGTGGGAACGCACTGACCACCAGGGGGCAGCTCCTGCATTGAGCGTCTGCCCGCTGGTGGTCAGTGCACATCACAGCTACTGGCCAGTCGTCCAGTCGTAATAGTCGCTTAGGCTTTTATACATATAGATAGTCTTTTGATCATAAAATGATAAACATTTGCTTGTTTTGAATGGCAGCTCATAAACACAATCAGAAGAAATGCAATAATGAATAAATCACTGTTTATATTTCAGCTTCTTAAGTCTTCTTTCAATCTACTTTCCTTAGGGGCCCAACTCTTAGGGAAATTGGATCATGTGTTTTTAAAAATGCAGGAAGTTTAGAGAACTTAAAAAAAGCACACACACAAAAGACTCCATTCTTCAAAATAACTTCATGGTCATTATATAAAAAAAAGAAAAATGTTAAAATCATCATTTCCAATAGAAAACATAAGCTCGTTTTATTTTAAAACTCACTTTTACCTTAGTACATTATTTTCCTTAATATGCTCTAATTAGGGACAAGTTTCATCCTTATTTTTACGGTCTAGTCTGTAGTTTGTTTGTTGTGAGGGGAAAAAAGCAAATATTTATTAAGAAATATCTATGTACTAGATATTATTCTAAGCTTTCTACACAGGCCGTCTCATGTGATCCACTAAGAAGTACATGGAATATTAATTCCATTTCACAGATGGAAAATTGAATCACATATTCAGGACTTGGACCAATAACTGGCTTGATGTTTGTTTGTATTCTGTGTGTGACGTAGTTTTTGTCTTGGTTGACTATTACGGCCCCACCCTGATGAGCCAGTTGTAGCAAGCCCCATCATTTATATTCAGAATATGTTCTGCCTCTTGCTCACCAAAGCAGCGTTCCTGAGTTCGTGACACCTGAGAAAGCTGTCTACAATCCAGGTACTTTCAAATCGTACTTCCAGACTGATACTCCCTGTGTTTCCGCCCATGCCCTGCCCTGTGCTTGAAGAGGACTTAGGTCATCCTAGCATCAGCCATGCATCATGGGCAACAGCACCGAATATTTCCTGGAACATTTAATTGCATTGCGCCTCTATATGAAGCTGTGCTGAAATGTAAACCAGCAACCGCACTCTTTCAATGACCCATCAGAAGTTTCCAACTCTCTTATTTGAGAGTGATGAACTCATGGTAGATTGGTTAATGTTGTTTTCTTTTCTTTCCCTAATTTACTTCTTTAAGAAGACATATGGAGTTTCCTGAATCTTGTTGCATTCTTTAAAAGTATTCCTATAGTTTAAGTCCAGAATCTGTAGAAATTGTAAGTTTTTTTTTTTTTTATTTTGGAGTCATCATATTGATGATTTTTATTTTATTTTACTTTTTCCATCACCATTTATCCCCTCTATGCCCTCTTCCACCTCCACCCACCGCCCTCCCCCTCCCCGAATCACCACACTGTTGTCCATGTCCATGAGTTCTCTCTCTTTTTAATTTTTGTGCTCAATCCAATTGATGGTGTGTTTTTTTAATGTAAGAGTAGTAGTTTTAGAAATACAACAATCAAATTATTTTTGCTCTTCAACAATTAGCAAGATCTTTAAGATGGAATTTTTTTATTATTATTGATGTTTAGAGAGAGAGGAAGGGAGAGGGATAGAGATCTAGAACACCAATGAGAGAGAAACATCATCTATCAGCTACCTCCTGCATGCCCCTCACTAAGGACCAAGCCTGAAACCTGGGCATATGCCCTGACTAAGAATCAAACCTCCTGTGTAGATGCTCAACCACTGAACCACACTGGCAGGGCAAGATGGTATTTTTATTACTTCCTCCAAATTATATCTTTCACGTCATTAATACAATAAAGTATTTTACATTATAAATTTGTACATTTCTAGAAACATGACTAAAATATGAATTCCAACCAATAGTATTATCAATTATTTAAATACATATCAGATACAGAGTGACAATATTTAGAAGTTCATTTAATTGGATTACTTTCCAACATATGTGCGATCTGATTTAACTATCTGATTTAGTTTATGCTTTAGTATTTTTCTGTTTGGTTTGTTTTGAAGATGGAATAATGACATTTTGTATTATATTTTCTGTAATCAATAGAACTTATTCTTGGCAATTTGGTAGGGGTTATGACTTATTTGAAACCAAAAATACAAAGAAAGTTATCAGGAGAGTCAGCTTATTTTTATTTTTTTTCTGAAGAATGCTAAGAAAATTGGAAACTAAACATTTGTTTATAGTCAATTATTTCAGTGCATAAAAGCAAATAAATGATAACTGAAGCTCAGCCAGTGTGCCTCAGTGGTTGAGTGTTGACCCATGAACCAGTAGGTTACAGTTGATTCCTGGTCAGGGAACACGCCCAGTTTGGGATTCGGTCCCCAGTAGGGGGCATGCAGGAAGCAGCCAATCAATGATCCTCTCTCATCATTGATGTTTCTATCTCTCTCTCTCTCTCTGAAATCAATAAAAATATATTGAAATAATAATAAATGGAGATTTCAACATAGGAACCAAAAGGTAAAAAATAATGCAGGGATGAGAATTTCAGAGGCGATGTCAATTCTACTGTTTATGAAAAGCAGTTGAATTCAAGGACAATCAACCCAGAGAAAGATCTTAAGTGGACAAAAACTAGGTGTGTACGATGAATTTGCACTGCAATCCTTTCATTGTAAAGACAATGAATAAATCAAACTGTCTCATTATTTCATCACTGAGTTTGGTTTCAACTGTCAGGTATGAAAAATTACTGAGAAGCACAAAAGTTTCAAAAAGAAAGAAAACTTTGAAAAGTTATTTGTTCATGAACACACCATGAGAGCTAACTCCAGAAAAGCTGGTTTTTCAAGAATCATACAGGAAATGGAATAATGATATAGTTGTCAGAAACACAGTGTTCTTTTGAGGTTCCCACACCCTCCCAAAGTAGATACCTGTGATGCTATATCCTCTGAGAATGGGACGATAGATCCAAGAGTTTACTGGGCGACTTTTCAGTACATGCCTAAGTTCATAGTCACTAAAGTCATCATATTCTGATCTCATTTTGTATTTTATTGTTAAATAATTTTGCTTTCTATAATGTTTTGTCAATCCATGATTTAGAATTTTAGATAACTTTATGCCTCCAAATATTTAAGCTAATGTGGGTACCATGGTCTGAAATCAAAGAAGGGAAAAGATTTAAATTCAATTCCCCTATTTATTCATCACTACCTTTATCTAAGTCTTAACTTCACTGGGTTTCAGTTTTGAAATATGTACAATGATAATATCACCTGCCCTACCTTTCCCACGTAATTATTTGTGAGGATGGAATAAATACATGTGAAAAAGGTTATAAGCACTAAAGTGTTAAACAAATAGAAGGTTTCCCCATTGACTGATGTAGCAGACAGGATTTTACTTCTATCTCTGAGATTTAAATGGCTGCACAGTTACATGTCTGAGAAGAAAATGCTAGGCACTTTTTATTGCCCCTGCCCTTGGGATGGCTTTGTCCCAGCTCAAGAATCAGGTAATCAGAAGATAAAGTTCCAGATGATCATTGATGTATTTCATTGGCACAGTGACATAATTCTTGGCATAAGGAAAACGTTATCATCTATACTCAAAAGTAAGCTTACATTTATATATATAATATACATTCCACTCAACAACATAGTTTGAAGCACTCTCAGTTTTCTTCTAAAGATAGAGAATTACTAAAAAAATAACTTTCTAGTTTTAGTAAGAACAGTACTGGTGCATTTTCCATATAAAATAGTCTTCAAATAAATAGTGGACCATGATTAGCTGTACCTTTCTGAATCATTATTTGATTTCTTTTTCTTGGAAAAACTTATACCATGTTGTTTAGTAAATTGCCAATAATGCTTCCATGCAGAAACTAGAGTAAAATGAACATAAGGTGCTATCTGTGGTCCCCTTTGAGCCAGATCCGGTAACAGAATCCACTACTCCAATGTTTTTAAGCTTCTCCAAATGAAATACTGCCAATTATTATTTGGTAAACAATATTTTAAAAATTTAAGTTATTGCTATGTAAGAATCTTGACATTGAGGGAATGTTGAACACACACACTTGTCCGTACTACAGCAGAACAGAACAAATTCAGTTTTGTAACTTAAATGATTAAACCTGGTTATAAGAGCTAATGTATTTCTACTACTGCAAGGTAGCTCACTCAATGTAAAAATCTTGGAGCATGACGGCTGCTTATACTCTAAGAGTTATCAAGGACGAGCATGGAGCTGCTGACATCCCTCTTTGCCTGCCTTGGCTTCCATTTGCCTTTCTGAGGAAAGCTCACCTTGCCTCAGGAATCTCAATACGTTGCTGAGTATACTAGGAGGTGGGATCTGTTGAATTTCAGTCTTAAATCACAAGGAGTCAGCTGGTCGACCATAAATAAACACAATCACATCATTCCTTGCCACATGCCCACCTAGGCCCTGCCAAGTTTTATGTGTCAGAATCATGAGTAAAGACTGTTGACTGATTGGAGAGATACATTATATCAACCGTAGCCAAAGCATTAAAGAAACCAGGAGTGTTAAATCAGATTTACCATGAAGGACTGAATTCCCTCCTTACTCATTTAATTTCAGAGTTCCACACTGGTCCCTCGTAAAGTATT
Source organism: Eptesicus fuscus (assembly GCF_027574615.1). Taxonomy (NCBI): domain Eukaryota; kingdom Metazoa; phylum Chordata; class Mammalia; order Chiroptera; family Vespertilionidae; genus Eptesicus; species Eptesicus fuscus. The sequence continues at coordinate 38,265,699 of NC_072487.1, forward strand.
TATTTGCTCAGGAACTTATCAAAGTCAGGCAGTGTTAACAGTGCTTCTCTTATCTTTGATTTTCTTCCTTTCATCCTTAATATGTTCCTCTCCACCTACCCTACCCCCACCTCCCAGACCTGTTTTTTAAAATTATAGTCAAATAATACTTATTTTTCTTTACAATGAGTTCATTCTAAATCCCATTCTGGTGACTCCAAATTCTGTTAGTTAATAACATGTCTGCAATTGGTTATTAAGCAAGAAAGCCAGTCTTCATTAATGTCACCCTCTCATTAATTATCAGTGAAGGATTTCATTTTAAGATGAAAGGGAGAAAAAAGACAGAATGCTGAAACTGGAACTAGAATTAATTTCACAGATATAGTTTCCACATCTGTTGCTCAATCACAGGGCTTGTGTAACAGGTCAGTATCAACTCACCTTTATCCTGTCCAAGCACTCCTAGTAGATTTCCCTGAATTACTGTAAGAGAACATTGTCAGCTTCCTAATGGTGGAGGATAGGTCAGACTGTCCTGTATGATTGCTTATTAAAGAATTTCTTGAACAAATGAGCTCATTCTAATAGAGATATCTCATCATTCATTATTCATTTAACAAGTATTTATTAAGTTCCTCCTATGTGCCAGGCACTGTGTTAGGAAATGGAACTAATAAATAAATCAAGATACTTACAGTTTGTTTTGGGAGATAGATATCATATACATAATTACACAGACAACCTCATAAGTCACTATATATTCACACCTAATTCATTAAAAAGGAGTTCAGCATAATCAACCTCTTAAGTCATACCTATAGGCTTCTGATTTTTCTTCTGATTATGAATAAGAATGTGTGTAGAGCAATTAATTTAAACACTTACTATATATTGACCCCAGTTCTATGGGGTAGACAGATGTGTCATTTATAGTGTTAAACTGACATGAGTTCAAATATTATCGCTTAATTCACTTTTCCTTTAAGGAAAAAAATGTCTGAAATTCTGTGAGCTTCATCTCATTTTTATCAACAGAAAAATGGAGATGGATTTTTTTTAGGTTAAAATTAAAGAGACATTAAAACACAGTGGATGCTCTAAAAGGAGTTTCTAAGACTATGGAACTATTAAGTACTAATACAAACAAGAATATGATCAATTATTTAAAAGACTGAGTTAGAAAGTTAAGGAGTATATAGTACATGTTGTAGCTGGACTTTAAAGAATGCAAAGATTTAAGGGAAATGGGGAAGTGTCTTTACTGAGGACAGGATGAGCAAATGTATACAAGAGGACTCAAGATTACTGGAGAAGTGGTAGAGAAATTAGACTTGTTAGGCTCAGGATCATGTGAAGATGAAGGCGGAGAATGGGAGAGGAAGGGGCAAGTCATCATGGTCTTAGCTCTTAGCTGTGGATGAGAAGGGAAAATGCAAAACAAAACAAAAAAAACCAAAATATTTGACCATTGTTATCGTCCCATTTTCAGTTTCTTGGTTGTTGTTGTTTTTTTCTACATTAAGGCAAGAGATTAAACTCAGATAGTCTTACTATATGAAAACGTGTTCTGTGTTTTTCCACAGAAATGATACTAAGGGATAGTTTCTCCCTGAACCTGCAAAATAATATTTCAGTTGAAGGATAGGGCAACAGGCTCTTAATGAACATCATACTATAGTTGCTTAAACTGATCAGTTAGAAATAGTGGTTTTGCTCTAGCCAGTGTTACTAAATGGTTAGAGCACCTCTCTCTGACCCCCCTACCCCCACACCTAAGGTCTCAAGTTTGATTCCCAATCAAGGGCACATACCTGGGTTACAGGATTGATCCACAGCTCGGGTCTGGGTGTATGCAGGAGGCAACCAATTGATGTGTCTCACATCCATGTCTCTCTCTCTCTCCCTCCCTCTTTCCCCCCCTTCCACGGTCTCTAAAAATCAATGGAAAAAGATATCCTTGGGTGAGGATTATATAAAAAAAAAGTTTTTAATGTAGGAGTGAAAGCCTGTATTACTTAAGAGTAGACTATTTGGAAATACCATCAGGAGGAAAAAAAGTAAGCTTTCTTTTCAGAGTAGATTCTCTGACATATCATAACTACTCGCGTCCTTAGAATGTAGATTCTGTGAGGGTGGTAGATTTCTTGCCCTGTTTTTCACTGAGTTCCCCAGTGCCTAGAATAGCACTTACGATTTCTAACATTTTTAGGAAAGCTAACACATACAGACTGGTTAGAGCTGAATCACTTTGCTAAATAATTAAATAAATATTTCGTTTTGTGTGTGCACGCCCTTAGAATGTGCGAAGCCCTTGGACAGTTTGGGTATAAGGATGCATCCTCAAGAAGTATCATCCAGTAGGGGAAGGGGAGAGAGACAATATAAAAACAGGTGTATTAAAATTCAAGTTACCTGAATCTGTGTTCCAGATCCAACCAATGTGCTGTTTGCTTTCCAGAAAAGCCACACCCCTTTCTGTAGAGACTTGAAGTTATGCTGGAGAGCCGCGATTTTCTTTTTTCTTTTTTTTTTTTCTGTGTGGTCATGGAAATCATATTTTAATCGGGAAATAGACATTGAACAAGACTATTAATTTTAAAACTTCCACACTAGATACTAAGGACTATGGAAACTACAAGAGAGCCGCGATTTTCAACCTTTTTATGTCATAGCACACTTCAACTAATTGCTAAAATTCTGCAGCACACCCAAAATATATATTTTTTGCCGATCTGACAAAATAGGTATAATTTCAATTCATTCACCCCAGACAGCTATTGTTGTGTTGTCTGCTGTCATTTTTTTTTTTTTAATTTGACAATCTAAGGGAAAAGAGGGCAGTGCCCCCTGACTAAGTAGATACTGCATGTATAAAAATGCTGGCGGCATACGGTGTGCCCCGGCACACTGGCTGAACATATTGCTGTAGAGGACTGGCTTTTGAGCTGGATTGTAAACTATGAACAGATTTCAATCAAGAGCAGTTCAAAGTCAGAGAACGCCTTGCCCTAGACATCAGTCTTAAAGTCTTCTCAGAAAGAAAGACTAACATGTTTAGAGAGCTGAAATGGCTTCAACTGAAATTTAATAAGAACTGCAGCGTCTACAAGAGACAAGTATTTTAAGCAGCTCTGAGTGCCTTCCGATGGGGAAATAAATCTGTGGCTTTTCTGCCACTTCTCCTTAAAGTGAAATTTGTAATTTTAAAAAAAAAAAGCTTTCTGTGTTTTTTGTTGTTGTTGTTGTTTGTTGTTGTTTTAGTTCACATGTCACTTTTAAGCATCTGCCCTGTTAAAACGGAACTGCCCATGGGGGGAAAACTACAGCCATTTCAAGAAAAGGAACGGCGGTATCTTCCCTTTACTGAGGTTCTGCAGAGCTCCCTCTTCCTCTTCCTCCTCCTCTTCCTCACTCTGAGGCAAACTTGAAAGTCATGATTCGTGAAACCACAGTTAGACATCCTGAAATTGGTAACTCCTTCCGCAAAGCAAGTTTCTTCACAAAATAAGTTCTTCTTCATTTTCTCAAAAAGTCTCTTTCATGGCCGTGACAGTCACTATACAATAGTTCTCTTCAATGCAGTACTTGTTTTCACAAAACCCCCATCTATAGAGTTTTTTAAAAATATCTCATAGTGACATTAAACTTAGTACACTCAAGCTGCATAAAAACGTAACTTAGATGTTTCAGTTTAAAGGAAGTTTAAGCGACACTGCATTTTAAGAAGTCCATGGTCTCTTAAATTCTCCTGATCTGCATTCATTTCCATATTGCAAATATCAAATGCTACAAAGAATATTTGCCTAACCCATCATTTCTAATCCCAAAGAGTTTTTGTGTGCTCCCTCTTTCTCCAACTAAGCCTTTTTTCTCTTTACACTTAGAGCATTTTAAACAAATTTACCTGTGTCCAGAGCAAATATAACCCAGCTCTAGGCAGCTGACTTCTTGTTCAGCCAGATGGAAATTAAACTGAAATGTGCATATTGCAAGCACCTGGCTCAGCCTCTTAAAAATGCAAAACCTTATAGGCAACAGGGTACATGAGGAAAGAGCTGCTGATGAAGCCTAAGGATCTTTAATTCTCTGGGTTGCCACTGTAAATCCATTAGCTAAATTTGAATTTCTTGGGGTTCTTCTGAACCCAGCTATCACATGGAGAATTTAGAATTGTTTCCTTTTCATATTTTGCTTATTTTAGTCTCTCCAAAAGACACCTGGTTACGTAGCAGATTTAGGGGAAATGTTAGAATTTGCATGTTTGGCTTTGAGCTTACACATGATCTTGGTTATAAAACATGTTGCTTTCTCCCCTTCCCCCCCCCCTTTTTATTTTTGCTTACATTTTGATGCTTATTTTACGATAGTTTAATGACCTTCCACATTTGGAAGAGTTTATAACAAATATAAAACATTAAAAAAATGAATAGGATCACTTTATATTCTAGCTACACAGCAGTCACAATTATTGTACAATGACAGCATTGCAAGACATTTCAAATCATTGTATTTTCAAAATTGGTCTTAAATTCCAAGTCATCATTATGTATGCAGAAAAACTGTGGTATGTTGTTCAAAACCCTGGTTGCATCTGGTCTTGCAAAAGCAGAGCTAACCATATACTCTGGGCAAGATATCTTATAAACTCTTCATAATAATAAACACTTCAGAACATTAAGAGACAAAGATCAGTGAAAGGGTTATTCTACTATGCATCTATTCTTTATCCAAAATAGTGCCAAGCGAATTCATCTTTACTCTCCATTGCTGAGATAAATTTCTTTTTTCACTGCAAGCAGTTCTGGACCAGCACACCAAGGGATTTGTTGATGAGCTTTATTTACAGTTCCACAGGCATGCCAGACAACTGCTTCATGGGGAAGGGGGATATTCTGACCCATCGGTTACCTCCTGTAAGACCAGGTGGACATCTAGTCCAACTCTATTATATCATGGAGGGAGGGTCAATGGAAAAGAGTAAGTAGGAGGCAAAGAGGAATACCTTTTGGAAAAATACAGATTTTTCCACACAAATCCATCATACATCTTCTCTCCTTTATAATATATGTATAATTTATCTCTGGAAACTGGACCAACAAATTTAGTGGGAATTACAAAAGACAATAGCTAACACTCACAATTTGCTAATTCGTTTCATTCTTTGCAGGGAAATATTATTTATACTAGAGGCCCGGTGCACAAAACTTGTGCACGGATAGTGGGGGAGGGGTCCCTCAGCCCGACCTGCACCCTCTCCAATCCAGGAGCCCAAAGGGGATGTCCTACTGATGGCTTAGGCCCACTCCCCATGGTTCTCTGCTGTCTGCGGGGCCCACTTGGCCACTCCCAGGTCGCTGCAGCAACGGCCAAGCAGGCCCTGCTCTCAGGGCTGCCCCAGTGGGGCTGAGAGGAATGGGCGCTGCCATCTTGTGAATATGGGTGCTGCCATCTTTGTGTTGGAGTGATTGTTAATTTGCACATTACTCTTTTATTAGATAGGATAGGGAGTGTTAGTTGGGCTCTAAGTCCGTACAAGGGGATTTAACCAAGGATGTTCTTAGTTGATAATAAGTTTGTATTAGTTGCCTGGGGCTGCCAAGATGAAGTATCACAGCCTGGGTGGCTTAACTAATAGAAATTTAATTTCTCACAGTTCTGGAGGCTACAAGTTCAAAATCAAAGTCTTGTCAGGGTTGTTTTTTTCTGAGGTTTGTGAGGAAACCTCATCTACTGTAAATGGCCATCTAAAGCTTTGGCAAGCCACTGTGTTTTTCACATCTTCCTTCCTGAAATTTTTTTCTGCTGTTGCTCCATCAGGATTACATTCTCTTGGTTTCCTTCTTGCCCCACTGAAATGTCTCTATCCACTTTATTTTCATGGTTGTTGCCAAATTGCGTTAAAAACAATCAAGCACCAGCAATGTATGAGAGTGTCTTTTTCTAATAGTCTTGTCAATTAAGTTGTTAATAGAAAGTTTAAAGCCATTACCAGTTCGATGGCTATATAGAGATATTCTTTGTTTCTTTAAAATTCCCTCACTCCTATAAAGTTGAACTTTTCCTTTTGTTTGGTCATTGGATTTGCTTCTCTGAATCTTCATATTTTTCACCCATTTTTGTTGTTTTTTAGGTTACTTGCTTCCCCCCGTACCTTTAATTTATTAAAGCTTTTGCTATAACACAGAGATCAGCCCTTTGTTAATGCATAAAAATGAAGTTTGAACTTTTAGTGAGAACCTACTGATTTTGTTTATATTTTTCACACTTGGATTTTTATTTGTGTATATTAAAAAATATCTCTCTTTTAATTATGGATAGCAGTCTCCAACCAAAGATTATATATCTTATTTCTAGAACATTTTAAAAAGTTTTTCTTGTTTCATATATTAATTTTGATTTAAATCTTAGATCTATCAGCACATATATTTTATATGGTATAAAATGGAGATCCAGTTTTCCTAATTGTTCCCATTTTAAAAAATGTTTTAAATTATGTTTTTAATCTATTGAGTTCAAATAGAAGATGCAAATAACATCATTACTAAAAGTAAGGATGTGGCTATCATTGTTCATGCCATAACCCCTTGAGGGTTAAAAATATTAATGGGGAGCATGTTGTACTTTAAAATACTCATGTGGCTCAATTATATAATACTTTTTGAATTAGCCCATCAATCTTAGAAGTAATATAGTCTACTGGGATTATTTTATTAATAGAATTTTTACAGAAAAATTGAGTAGAAAGTACAGAGTTCCCATATATCCATCCCCTTCCCCTGACCTCTGATTTCCCTATTACTAATATTTTGAATTGGTGTGATTCATTTGTTATAACTGGTGAACCAATATTGATATGTTATTATTCATTAATGCCATAGTTTATATTATGGCTCACTCTTCACATTGTATAGTTCTGTGAATATTGCCAAATGCATAATGTATATAACATTATATCATCATAGAAAATAGTTTTCTGCATAAAAGTCCCCTGTGCTCCAACTATTTATTCCCTCTTCTATCCTTCAAACCCTTAGCAACCACTGATCTTTTTATTCTTTCTAGAACAGCAATTTTCAACCTTTTTCATCTCATGATATATATTAACTAATTAATAAAATTCTGCACACTAAAAAATGTATTATTTTTTTGCTGATCTGACAAAAAATAAGTATAATTTTGATTCCTTCACACTGCAGTTATTGTTGTTCTGGCTATTGTCATTTTTTAATTTGAAGATCTAAATAGTCAGGTGTTGCATGTTTTAAAAATTCTTGCGGCATACCATGTGAAAATCACTGCTCTAGTATATGCCTTTTCCAGAACGTCAAGTAGCTGAAATCAAATATTATATAGCCTTTTGAGACTTCCTTATTTCACTTAACAATAGGTATATGATTCCTCCATGCCCTTTTCTGGTTTGATAGCACATTTCTTTTTATTGTTGAATAAAATCTCATTGTATGGATATGCAACAATTTGTTTATCCATTTACTTCTTGAAGAACATCTTGGTTGCTTCCAATTTTTGGCCAATTGTAAATAAAGCTGCTATAATCATTTGTGTGCAGATTTTTGTATCGCCATAGGTTGGCCAACTCATTTGAGTAAGTAGCTAGGAAGGCAATTGCAGGATTGTACCATAAGACCAAGTTTAATTTTTCTAAGGAACTACGAGGCTATCTCTTAAGGGCTGTACCATTTTATATTTCTAATAGCAATAAATGTGTTCCTGTCCATTGGGATTTTGAATAAATAATATCTATTACTCAAACAAATATTGTCATGAAATAAGTTTATGTATATACTAGAGGCCTGGTGCATGGATTCGTGCACCGGTGGGGTCCCTCAGCCTGGCCTGTGCCCTCTCGCAATCTGGTACCCCTTGGGGGATGTCGGATAGCCAGTTTTGGCCCGATCACTGCAGGCCTGATCCAGACAGGAGGGAGCCCATCCAGCGCATTGAGCGTCTGTCCCCTGGTGGTCAGTGTGCATCATAGCGACCGGTCAACCAGTTGTCCGGTCATTTGGTCACTTAGGCTTTTACATATATATAGATTAGAGGCCCAGTGCAAGAAAATCTGTGCACTCGGGTGGCTCCCTCAGCCCAGCCTGCCCCCTCTCACAGTCCGGGACCCCTCGGGGGATGTCCGAATGATGGCTTAGGCCTGCTCCCTGGGGTATCGGGCCTAAGCTGGCTGTCAGACATCCCTCTGGCAGCCCAGGAACCCTTGGGGGATGTCTGACTAATGGCTTAGGCCTGCTCCCTGTTAGTCAGACATCCTTAGTGCTGCCACAGAGGCGGGAAAGGGTTCTGCCACTGCCGCTGCGCTGGCCAGCCATGAGCTGGCTTCTGGCTGAGCGGCGCTCCACCTGTGGAAGCACACTGACCACCAGGGGGTAGCTCTTGTGTTGAGCATCTGCCCCCGGGTGGTCAGTGCGCATCATAGCAACCAGTCGTTCTGCCATTAGGGTCAATTTGGATATTACCCTTTTATTATATAGGATATATACATATTTTTTTTCTCATCAAAATGTTTTGGTACAAGTCAGTTGACATAGAAGGAAAAATCACTGTGCTAGCACAAATTACTAAGGGTTATAGAAGAACGTGTGTACAGAGGGCATGGTAATTAAACTGGCATTGGGAAACCTGAAATTTCACAACTTTGGATTTAAATAGCTATTTTGCTTTCCTTGGACCTAGAAAGCAGAGTTTGACCTCTTGATCTTAATGTACATCTTAATTTTCTTTCCCCAAAACTTCTGGGAAATTTATTGGGATAAAATTAGTTGCAATAGCCAGTGTGACAGTCTTTTCTCTCTTTTTTTTTTTAAGAGAAAATATAAAGAGGAATGGAGATACCATATTCAAGGATAAAAAAAGACTTGTGAAACATGAAATTACTAATCATAGCGTGATCCTGCTGGTAGGAGTGTAATAATTGATTCACCACATCATTTACTGACTCTTCCTAAGTCACACAGGAATAGACACTAAGCCATAATTGAATCTGAGTTTCTATCTTTTCTAAGATTTCTCACCCACAAAAGAGGTAGAGAGATAAGATCTTAGCCCAAGCATGTTAGCTGTTTTTATTTGGTAGCTATTGGAATGATAACACTAGGATGGAAGAAGTATAATATTCCTTAAAGTTATACATCAAATTAATATTTACCTCAAAACTCATCCTCTGAGAATAGCAATAAGTTCAATATGAGTGAGTTTTGGGCATTTTTTTCTCTTATCCTTGGGTCACAGCAGAACACAAGGTTTCAGAAAATCTATAGAAATAGGAAAGGTTCTTAATTCCAATCATCTCAACTGCAGATGACCAGCTCAGTAGCAAGGACCTGCATCAAGTCCCTAGAGTCTAGACCAGGGCAGTTGGTGATGTCCCATGAAATCAGCCCCTGAAAATTCAGCTTCATTTGTCACCATGCTAACATGGAGGCATTTGAGCAATTTCAAGTAGACAACGTGCTCTAGAGTATGCAAAGCTCTTATTTTCCTTCTAGGACCCGTCACTTCTCCAAATCTGGCTAATTATTTTGTGCATGGTGTTTGTGAGTGCAAGTAAATTTATTTAAATTTAAAATATTTTAAAAAATTGATAACTTCTTTCTGTTTGTGAACACTGTGAACAAAGAATCTCGAACATATAGATAACTCCTACGTATCAATAAGGAATAAGCAGATGACCCATTAGACAAATGGTAAAAAACTTACACTGACAGTCCAAAACAGAAAAAATCCAATGACCAGTATATACGTAAAAAGGTGTTCGACTTCATTGGTCACTGGAAAATGACAATTATTCCCCCAGAATTGTTAAAATGAAAAAGGCAATACCAAATATTGGGAAGGATAAGGAATAACTGGATTTCTCATGTACAGCTGTTTTAGAGTATAACTTGGTACAACTTTGAAGAACTAACTGGCAATCTTGACTGAAGTTGAATGTATGTATATATCCCATGAAAACTAGCAGAAGATATGTGTAAGAATGTTTATAGAAGCATAGCCTTGTAATCGCTAGAAATTAGAAACATTTCTAGTATTTGATTAGAAAAAAATGAATTAAAAATGGTGGTAGCCTATATAATAAAGCCCTAATATGCAAATTGACTGAACAGCAGAATGACTGTTCGCTATGACGCACACTGACAACCAGGGGGCAGACACTCAATGCAGGAGCTGCCTCCTGGTGGTCAGTGTGCTCCCACAGGGGGAGCGCTGCTCAGCCAGAAGCTGGGCTCATGGCTGGTGAGCGCAGCGTCAGTGGCAGGAGCCTCTCCCACCTCCGCGGCAGCACTAAGGATCCTTTGGGGGATGTCCGACTGCCCCTAAGCTGGTAGGCAGACATCCCCCGAGGGGTCCTGGACTGTGAGAGGGCACAGGCCAGGCTGAGAGAACCCCCCCAGTGCATGAATGTCGTGCACCGGGCCTCTAGTAGTTATATAATTAAATAGCATAGAGCAATGGGAATGATGAAAAGACCATAATACACAAAATAATAATATACATAATAATATGGATGAAACTCATAAATATGATATTATATGAAAAAGCCAGATACAATGTCTTATTCCTTTATCAGATACAATTATGAAATTTTTGAACATATAGAAAAATTACAAAAAAACGCCATAATAAACACCTTTGTATCTAATATTCAAGTTTAACTAAAAATTTTTAAAAAGAAATTTTAAAAATGTAGGCATGTTTAAAAACCCATACTCTATGCCATTCACTTTTTTTTTCTCCTCAGGGTTAATCTTTATCCATATTTAGTAAGTATCCTTCTCAATCATGCTGGTTATAATATTATTTCATATGTAAATATTTCTACTATATATAATATTGTTTTGATGTTTAATAATTTTCTTAAGTTGCATCATACTTACTTATGCCTAGCCACTGCTTTTGTTGTTCAACATTATATTTTCTTGCATGTATTCTTGTTTATATATCTAGTTCATTCATATTATATCACTTTTTATCTATTCCTTTACTGCTAGATACCTGAGTTGTTTTCCATTTTTAATTATACAAGTAATAATACAAGCTTATGTATACATGACTCCTTAAAATACAATCACATTCTCTAGATTTTATAATTAGGAAGACACAATATTTTCTATTTTGGGGGCACATCTACTTTAGTAGTAATCTTCAGTCTTTTACAAACTTTTTAAGCACAACATTCAGTTGGGATACATTTATATCTTTATATTATATACACACACATATGCACACATATAACACTGTAAGCCAAGTTTCACAAAATAATACTTACCTGCTAATATGTGAAACACTATGATAGTTTCTATGTTGTTGCATTTGATCATATTCCTTTCTATTTAATTTTTGTAAACGTTGGTCAGACATAGCAAATTGACTCCATAATTCACTAATGTTTACATTTTTTTAAAAAAATTTCACCTGAGGAGATATTTAAAGAGAGGAAGGGAGAGAGAGAGAGAGAGAGAGAGAGAGAGAGAGAGAGAGAGAGAGAGAGAGAGAGAGAGAGAGAAACATCCATGTGAGAGAGAAACATAGATTGGTTGCCTCCTGAACATGCCCCAACCAGGGTTAGAACCTGCATCCTTTTCGTGTACCAGACTACACTCCAACCAACTGAGCCACTCGGCCAGGGCAAAATTCACTAGATTTTTTTACCTAAAGGTTGAAACATATTGCTCCAGATGTGTTTGGATCTCCAAAAGCAAAAAATTGTCTTACTGGGCCCTAACCCAGTAAGACAAAAGAATAGGAAACTTCTATTTTTCTCCCCAAATCCATAGGGGTAAAAAAAAAAAAAAATTCCAGTACCAGGGAATTTCAATCTTTGTTTACTCCTTTGGTGGACAGGGTGATATCTTTCCTTCTTCTATGCTGAGTCCATATCAAGGAAACAAGATAATTTATCAAAATGTTAATCTGTCACAGTCAGTCCCCTCCCGACCCTGATGTGTTAAGAAGATGAAGTTCCTTCCTTTGGCCTTTACTATCCACTTGACCATTTCATTAACTCGATTGATTAAAAAAATATTTCTCTATGTGTTGTTGGGATAACTGAGCAAAAATAATAATGATAATTATAATACTCCCAGCAATTCAGTGAGTATGTGTGTGTACATGTGAGTGGGATAATTATTCAACATGTCTAGAGGTAAAGGGAAAACCATTTAGTATTTCTCAAAATGCTTTAACCCGATTCTTTAATATTAGAAATACAAACTAAAACAATGATTTTATTGTCTGTGAAGAGGGGTGTGAAGAGAGTTTGGGATTTCAGTGAAATGCAGGCTTTGATGATTCTGAATATACATCTCCTTCCGCTATGCGAAAAGTACTTAAATACAGCCTAACCCAAAGGGGTGGGGAAAACACCTTATTAAAATCAGATGCTTTGCTGTCTTATGCAAGGACTTTTCCTTTGTGAAGATATAAAATGTGTGAGAGACTCCCTATGGTGTCTTACTGATTTGTTTTCTCTTCACTATCAGGTCTACATTAAAGGAGTAGAAATAAATGCAATGTGAAAATGTAGCGTACAGTGATTGCCTTTAACTATCTTTTTTTCTTTCCTTCTCTTTACTTTCTGTGCTCTCTCTGTAAAGTGGAGCTTATGAGTCATCATCTTGTAGAAACAGCAAGTGGTGACTCATTTCTTAGGCGTTTTCGAGAGTTGTACGTGGCATTTCAAGCACATAAAGTATTTAACCCGTGATTATCCCTTAGCTGTTAATAGTAACATATATGATGTTTTTTATTTCCACAAATGCACTTAGCATTATTATTGTGTGTGTGTGGGGGGGGAGGGGCGGTTCTAACAGATTATTCACAGCAATATTGACACATGATTCGTGATTTTCTTTTCTTTTTATATTTGGGAGTTTCATTTGCCTTCTAAGTTACAACTAGAATTTTGGAAAAAGTGTTTTTCTAATTATTTTTTCCTTACTATTTCCACAAGCACCCTTTTATTGTTGCTATAATAGGTTTGCCAGTGCATTACAAATTCAAATATATAAAGCAATTCCTCTGGGTTTATGCTACTGGTAACCACAAAAACAAAACAAAATGAGACTATATGTTTCTTACAGGTAGTCAAATTGTTTGAAAGGTACACGGACATTTTCCTTATTTCCTAAGAGTGTTACTGTGTACAAAGATTCCATTCCATTTCCATTACCCAAGTTACAAATACAAATAGAAAAACAAATTTTGAGTAATTATCTTTTCCCTTCTCAGCTGACAAAATAAACGTGATCTTAGAAGGCTGGTCTACATGTCAAGATTGATTTGTAATTATATCAATCAATTCACTAGTTAGTAACTGATTAATTATTTCAACACATACTTATGATAGGTGCCCAAAATATAGATAGGCATTTTCTCAAATATTTAGATTAGATAATCATCCTACTTCAAGACATGTTGATTTCTTTGAAAACAGGATTGAGAATTTAGGAAGTATTATAAAAAACTGACAGTCTTGAAAAAGTATTTTCACTGGCTTTTCTAAACCCAACATATAAGTAAGTACCTGAGATCCCTATGAGAAAAAGAGGAAAAAGAAGAAAACACCAAAATGTAGCCTAGCCTGAACCTGAATGCTGTGGGAGAGTTCAGACTTGTGCACAATTTAATGGAAACGTCATACAATATTTTGTAAGATTTCATGAAGGATAAAAATGAATCACCAGTGATGTTACCAGAACTAATTTGCATCAGGTGAGAAATTTCTTATGATACCTGTTCCATCATAGTTACTAACTAATCCATTAATCGTTTTAATTTATAGTTCTGATTTATTGTTCAAATACTCTAAATGTCAAGAATTTATTTGTAACAAAGTTTAGATAAAATTGTTCCTATATATATGAGTTACTGTAAACAGGCCTTCCTGCAATGCCAATACTTAATTTTGGATAATTATCACAATTTCTTTGTTTGAAATTATGGTTCATTCTAGAGCTCCATTTCTTATTTATATCAAGAAGCTATATCCAATCACAAAAAGCCTTTTATTCTGAAGGCAGGAAAAATGCTGGTGAAGTATAAATAGAGAATTATTTAGCACTATATACCATAACAGTAGGATTTACAAACATATATTGTCACAAGAATTCCTGTGGGTAGGCAGCCTAGATAATATTACCCCATTTTACAAAAGTGGAAATAGGTTCAGAAAAATTAAATATGTTACCAAGGTCACATAGTAATAAGTGATGGAGCTGAGATTCAAATTGAAAGGTATTTAAATTTTTTTTGTTCTCTTTTGTTTTGAAGTTTAAACATTTTTTCATTTTAAGCCTGTTTAAGGTGGGGGAAAAGGTGTCAATCCTTGGTATCAGAACTGGAGCAGAGGGTACTGCAAATATGAAAATCCATTGCATACTAGTCCCTCTGGAGAAAAAGAAAACTGTGCAAACTAAAGAGGAAAAAAAATCTGTCCTTCCGTTTCTTTTCCTTTGGGTTGTCAGCTCTGAGTTGGCATGGTGAGTAGTTTTGCAAGACTTGTTTCACTTTGTTTTGGGCAAGGCTGAGCCATGTATTTCAAACAAAAGACAGCCAGTTACTAACTTCTGGTTGCTGGGTGTGGTCTCCTTTCAAGTTCTATAAAATCAGGAGCCCAAAGCTTCAGTGCGAGTGTGAGACTTTCCGAGAAGAATCTCTCTATAGCTCTTTGTAAGAAGGCAGAAAACAAAGGTAAGTCCTGGTTTTTCTTTTAGTTAGTTTTGGTTGTTTTGAAAACTTCTCCCATCATGATGTTACATATGACTGCTGCTATAAGATTTATGGCTCACTGTGTTTGATATGTTTTGATAAATCTTTCTGTTAAAATTACACAGGGTATTTGTATTTTGGGAATCACAAATGGTAGTGTTTTGTTTTACTTAGTTAAGAAATATAATTTTAAAGTATTACTTTGCTTAATACTGACTTGTTATACTGTTGGTGAGTTCACCATGGAAAAGAAGGAGAGAATGTGTTTTTTGCCTACAAGTTGTGAGTTTCCAAGAGCTTTGTGTGCCCCACATGGAAATCATGATGTAGGGGGGTGCGTGTGGGGAAGGACTCAGGCCAGGGTGGGTTTCAGGGAACTGTTTCTAAATAGCATGGTTGACATCATTTATTTTCTTTTGTAAGGAAAACGTAATAGATTCTGGCCTCATAGTGGTATCATGCCCTTTGTAATTGACATTTTGAAATTAGTGTTAGTTTTACTCATGCCATGTAAATAAATATTAAGAGGATCTGCTTATTAACCATGTCATTTAAAGAGGGTGTGAATGCCTTCTTATTCCTGTTAGTGTCTGTGTCATAGGCAGGCTTTCAAGTGCTGATCAGGAAACCTACTGGGAAGGAAACATTTTTTGAGGTGTCAGATAGATAAATCATCCCTTGGGAAAACCAGATGACCCATTTAAAGTTATTCTACTTAGTAGCATCTTGATTGTTGAATGAGATAATGGCCATGCCACTCCTTACAAAAGCACAACCTAAATCTAAAGCAGAGTGTTTACTGGTGTTGTATACATTTTCAAAAGGAATGAATTTTTAATCATAACCATATATCTGGCTGTTGTTCATTACAAATGTTCCTTCAAGAATTTTTCTCTTAGCCCATTTTGAGTGTTAAATTAAATGCCCCATATCTACTTTTTAATGCTAGCTCATTAAGAAAGGTATTGTTTTTTTTTTTTCTTGACTCGTTTATGTCTGAAATTATATATGGACTTTGAAAAAGTAACATTCCCCTCTGCCTGCACGAATGTATTTTTGGTGGCTGGAAGAGAAGGCCCATTGCAAAATGATTCACATGTGGTGAAATGCTAGTTTCATCATTCTGAAATGGCCTCTTCTCTAGAAGTTGGTCAACACCCTAGCCCCGGGTACTAACCACATCTGGCAGCTCCCCAACAGTTGACTGATGTTGTCAAAAGAGTCAATCATAACATTATTAAGGAACCAGCTAGAGTCTCATGCTAATTAAATACTTTTTTTACTCAAAAGATCTGCAAAGGTTGTAGATGACATAAGCTTGCTGAGCTGATTGCTCTTAATCCTCTCTAGACCCATTAATTTATGGCTTATTTTGCAAATCAGCTAAAGCAGTGGTCGGCAAACTCATTAGTCAATAGAGCCAAATATCAACAGTACAACGATTGAAATTTCTTTTGAGAGCCAAATTTTTTAAGCTTAAACTTCTTCTAACGCCACTTCTTCAAAATAGACTCTCCCAGGCCGTGGTATTTTGTGGAAGAGCCACACTCAAGGGGCCAAAGAGCCGAATGTGGCTCGCGAGCCGCAGTTTGCTGACCATGGAGCTAAAGCAATGGCCCTATTCTTTTCCAGTGATAAATCAAAAGTAGTTTTTGAAGTAAATGAGTTCATCTTTCTTTAAAATGGGATCAATTTTTATCAGAAAAATCAGAACAGACACAATTTATATAATGTCTTCATTAAGCTAATTTTTTCCACTTCATCCTCTTGAGGTAAAGTTTAAGTTTGGCACTTCAGTGCTATCATGCATTTTAGATACTATTTATTCCAACACTCCTATTTTTACAAATGAAGACCCCTAGATACCTTAAATGTTTTCTTGAAGTCCTACAATCAGCTAAAGAGAATCAAAATAGGGCTTAGAACGCCTCTATTCTCATTTTTATATCCTATAATTATGGGTAGAAACAGTTGTTAAATTAGCATAGATATGTTTCCTAAATAATTAACACTCATACACTGTTTATTCACTCAATAATGCTTCTTAGCATACTAAATACAGTGCCAGGCATTTTGGCCCAGATTGGAGGGACGGAATCAATAGTAGATTAGCATTGCCTTCATGTAATGCTGCTGTAAAAAGACACATAAGTACAAAGTGGTAATACAGAATGGTAGGGCTCCCATAGGGTAAAAGCAGGATGTTTGGGGAGAGCACAGAACTAATAAAGGCTTTCCGGAGGAGGCAGTGAGGTCTATGCTGACTCCTGACTTAGAAGTGAGACAAAGGGCTATGGGCGTGGAAGAGAAAACAGCATTCCAAGCAAAGGGAACACCCTACTCCAAGGCCTGGAAGCAAAACATTTGTGAGGCTACTTTTCATAAAGCGGCTCTTCATAAGCCATGCTATTGTACGGTCTAATTAGTTTCTCTCACACGGGTAGGTGTGAAAAGGGTTTGTGAAATATAACCCAGCTGTTAATAGTTCACCACATTTGCTTGGTCATTAATCCTTCCCCTTCTTCCTTCTACCCTCTGTAGATATTTTTTTCTGTAACATTTGAGAGAACTCTGCAGATATGATGTCCCTATGCCTCCAAATACTTCTGCCTGGATAAATTTAAAAAATAAGGATACAACCATAGCGCAATTTAAAAAAAAAAAAATCAGGCAATTAACTTGAATGTAACAGGCCTAGCGTTCTCAAACTGTCTAGTGGGTGCAATCGCTAATGTACCATTTCTGGAATACCTTTTTCTTACATTTAGTAAGCGTAGATCCCTCTAACACCGTGGGCATACTTTTTGTGCAATTTTCCTTCTTTAATTCCTTGCTGAATGAGATGAAGAGAGCTCTCTTTGGATACATGAATATACAAAAAATGCTAATCTCTAGAAAGCTACGCACATTTATGCACAGATAAATGAGATCGGTAGGTTAGTGTATGATCACTAATCAGATAAATTCTGGAATGTTGTTAATTTCCAGGAAGGTCAGCCTATGTATCAATGGCCAACTTCATCTTCAAATAAGATGACGTTAAGGCCCGAACAGGCAGAATGGTCTGGCTAAAGTTTTTGGCCAAAATGTTTTTTTTTTTGCTGTGGAATTTGTAAGGTGTGTTGCCATTGCTATGCATTTGTGTTTAAACATGCAGTTGACTTTAGGTACTTAATTAGTAGTACATGGCGATTCCTAAAATTCTTTTAGAGCAACTTCGGACGTCTTCTCAAAACCCTTGTTTCTCTAAGCTTTGTTCAGAGCTAGTGGATCTCTTGTGGCTTAGCTGAGCTTCCATTCTCCTCCAACTGCTTTCACGAGATGGGTCCTGCTTAGGCTGCGTTTCTCTGCAAGGCCATCCAAATCACTTCACACTGAAGTCTAGGATATGCTATAAAGCTGTTTCCTCTGTGGACACTGTTATGTAAATAAATCATTCAACCCTTTTTTTATTTTGTGTTATCGAATTAATAGAGCAATACCATTTTCTTATACTTTCTCAAGTTAAGAAAGCGATGCATTATGTAAGCATCATTTTAAAGTGACAAAAACGAGTGAAGTAGGGGAAAGTTCTCATAAGACTCATTTTCTAGCGTGAGTCTCATTTTAAAAATTATATTTGACAATCTCCTTAATTTTTAAAATCTCTTCTGAAGTTTTTATTTTCTAATTGAAAAGAGTAGAAATAGTCAAACATATGTTTCTATAACTGTGCAAAAGTACTTTCTTTTGAGGATTCGTGAGTGATCACATCACACATGTTGAGGATTCTACTTTATGAAAGTCTTGGATGAGATGATAAAAGTGGAAATTTCAAATACCTAAAACCTTGCCAGAAATTGCTAGATGCTTTTGATGTGCCAGTAAAAGGATAGGAAAAGGAAATTCTGTAAATGCCAATGGCAACGGCACCAGATTATGTAATAGGAATGAAACCCTTGTGCAAAATATTGTACAACAGGACTTTACCTTAGGAAATAACTTCAGATTTATCAATTGCTGGGTCGGGGAGTGGAGAGAGATTAAGTAAGTGCACAATATATAGTTTCTTCTCCCAGACCACCGAATAGTAATTTGAACAATCCCATAATAATGAAGGGGAGATAGTTTCTGCTTTGGAGATTATTTCCCTCAGGCATTTAATCTCATTACCTGGAACTGCAGTTCTTTTCTAACAGGCGTGGATTGAAATACTGTCTGAACATGCTGTTAAGGAATCGGGTACGGTTTCACTCCTCGTGAGTCATTTAGCTTCACGTGAAGAATTTACAATGGCGTAGATTATCCTTCCAGTCTCCCTGACAAATATTCATGGGAGTAGTCTGCTGAGGGATCAACAGAAGGGCGTGGAGAGATATCAGTTTAGACCTGGGGCAAAGGCTCCTAAAAACAGAAGCCCGGACAGAAAGTATCTCTGGGGGCTTCTTTTGTGGGTAACACGGAAAATACATCAGTCGTTCACACACTTCAGGTTCCCAAAATATTCATGGTTGGTTACATAAAAGCACTGCTGAAACATGATAGTAATTCCAGAAATTTCCTTTAAGATAGAGTTTACAGCCATGTTGCAATTTCACTCTCCTGTTAGAGCAAAGCACCTGGTATAAAATAATCCATTTCCCAGTTGTTCGTGTTGGGTGGAAAAACATGTAGGCCTAATATTTGAACAGCTCAAAAAGAAAAAAGAAAATTAGGAGCACTCCAAGTGCTGAAATAATTTTATACCAAGGATTGGGAGAAAATACTGAATCATTCGGGGGAAAGAAATAGTACCTGAATATCCTTTTATGGATAGAGTTTTAAGTTTCAATCAACTCCTTCAGATTGCCACATATTTAGTATTTACCTTATAAATGTAAATATTATGCTCTTTTTGTTCAGGCTCTCTGGGATCCTACAAAAATTCGACAATGGCCTACTAAATGATCTCTAATCTTTCATCTTGCCCATCTCTTAGCCATTCTCTATGATAGATGAGTAATCTTTTCGACATATAAATAGAATCATATTGCTTTCTTTTAAAAAACCCATTAATTTTTTCCCCCAAAAGTTTTAGGGATGCATTTAAACTTCTTTGTTGGAGCTTCTGTCACCTTTCTAGTTCCAGTGAACTTCTTGTAGCTCCCCAAATAGGACAAGTGTCTCTCTGTTTTGTTCTCTTTCACTTTTCTGCCAGGTTAATCTCAGCTCATTTCAAGAGAGGCTCAGGCCAGCCAACACGTCTTCTAAAAAGTTTCTTTAGCTTTTGTGTTTTTCCCACCGAGAGCAACAGGAACTTGAAGTTCATTGAGGCAAGCAATGATGTTTTGATGCTTTTTTGCACCACCAGTGCTTGGCAAATAGTTATTGGTCTGTAAGTTTATTTATTTTTTATTTTATTTTTAAAAATATATATTGCTTTATTGATTTCAGAGAGGAAGGGAGAGGGATAGAGAGATAGAAACATCAATGATGAGAGAGAATCATTGATCGGTTGCCTCTTGCACGCCCCTTACTGGGGATCAAGCCCACAACCTGGGTATGTGCCCTTGGCTGGAATCGAACCTGAGACCCTTCAGTCTGCAGGCCGACGCTCTATCCACTGAGCCAAACCAGCTAGGGCTGGTCTGTAAGTTTAGAGCAATGAAGTGAATCACCAGCTCCTCTCTTCAGCCTATATGTTGTTTATAGTAGTCCTCTGATTCCTAAAAGGCAGGGACTGAATAAGCCAAGAAAGAGCCACATTTCTGAGTGGAGATGATGGGTGCCTATTCAAGGGTAAGATTCTCCTTTGAAAAACTTACACCTAGCATTTTAATTATGCTTCTAAGAGTAATATCCTGCTAAGTCAAGTTAAGGCTACTCCAATATGTCTTGTGTCTGTAGGGGAATGGAGTGATGTATATGTGTGGTGAATTTGTGGTTTGTAAAAGCATCTATCTGTTTTCTTTCCAGAAACTTCTTTAAAAATGGCAATGGTATCAGAATTCCTCAAGCAGGCCTGGTTCATTGAAAATGAAGAGCCGGAATACATCGTAAGTCAAGTGACAATAAAATAACTTAGTTAAATATTAAAAAGGAAACGAATAGGAGTGAGCGGACATTAATTTTTTCTCTCTCATCCACAGAAAACTGTTAAAGGATCCAAAGGTGGTCCTGGGTCAGCAGTGTACCCCTTTCCCAGCTTCAATCCATCCTCAGATGTTGCTGCCTTGGATAGAGCATTAGCAGTTAAAGGTAATGAAGTCTTCCTGAACAGCCCCCTCCTGCACACTTCAGAATGGCTGTCTGAATGGCTGGTGAAAAACAGACATGTGCATTGGAAAAAGTCTGTTTCATTTTGAAGATAGGACTTCTTTATCAAATGAAGCTATATTTCCTTTCTTACCACTTAAAACAAATGGTTAAATCTGCAGAATCTCTGCTGCCATAACAGATATCCTTACCAGCTCATGTCTAGCATAAACTCAACACTGAAACCAACACCGCTGCTCACATGGAGGGTCTGCATTAAGATCAAACACTGTAACTGGGCGAGTCAGGGCCCATGTCCTCTTTCTTTCTCATTCATCTAAGAAAGCTTCCCTTTGAGGAGAGTAGTTGCGTCTATATGATCCCTTTTGTTTAGTTTGTTAAGAACTTCATTTGGAGCACCTTGATAATGAATCATTTAATGTCGGTTATTACTGAGGAACAAAATTGATTTTAAAAGGCAAGCCGCCCTTTATTTCCAGGTGTGGATGAAGCAACCATCATTGACATTCTAACTAAGAGAACCAACGCACAGCGGCAACAGATCAAAGCGGCTTACCTCCAGGAAAAAGGAAAGGTGGGTTGGAGTGGTAAACTTAGGTATTTAATTTCAGTTGCATTTGTGTTCAACATGGGTTTTGAAACACAGTTACCTAGTTCCTATTACAACTACTATGACTGGGATTGCCGTATTTATCCATTTGATTGCAACCAAATCAATTCCGGCAAATGTATTGATTTCATACTTTTGTCCTAGTGGTGTAGGTTCTTTGCAGATGTGTTCTGTATTGGGGACAAATCTTTAATTTCAACATAACCAACATCAAAATTAGATAAGGAATAGGTTCTGGTTGAAATGTGTCTTCTGCTAAAATTTAAACTGAGTTAATGCCTAAGTGTAAATTTATACATATAATTCTACTATTGACGTAGAGAATTTTCATGAGTTTATTTGAGCCAAACTAATGACAATTGCCAGGAAGTAAAATGTGAAGTTTTGCAGCTTATTTTATACATTAGAATCAAAGGAGGAGACATAAGGAGGGATACATGAATTTCATTATTTTTAGATTAAGGGGGCAGGGTAAAGCAAAAACAGGGAATTCTCTGGGATTGGATGAAAAGTAAAACGGAGAGACACATTCTTGTTTAAGGTGGGTACAGGATAGCTAATTAACAGTTACAGCACATAGCGATGGTTTGTGAGGAAGAAGATAACAGTGAGGGTTCTGTGATCTAGTGCTCTGGTGCTGGTGGTGGGTGTGCCCTGAGGGGTCCGGCAAAGGTAATTACTCTGACATTTTAGATGCAAAAAAAAAACATTTTACTGGCTCACTTCAGGTCAAGATTGACCTTTGTCCAGGAAGCTGCGGGTCTAGTACCAGACTACCTGCCACAACCTGCTTTCAGTGAGGAAACCTATGTTCATCCGATCCTATGTGGTTACTTTCTGTCTCTGAGTTTGTAAGGCTCTCCATTCAGGCCTCTCCGGAGCTTGTCAGGGTTAGTATGTGGCCCCTTTTTTGCCCACACTACTTTAAACGTAATCTTTGTATTTTTTACACCAAACAAGGGCAGTGTTTCTTAAGGAATGCACTTAGGAAACTACATGTCAGTGTCTGATTATAGTGCTTCTTTGAGCAGTGCAAACCTCAAAGTCTGGAAATATTGTTAATACATTATATATATTTTTAAGAATTCTTACTATAGTTTCTGTTTATACACAACCCTATGCTTTGAGCTTTGTGGTTTCTTCCCTCTATAAAAGATTGAGAACCCTGTCCTATAGGGAGGATAAATCGTGATGGCAGGAAACTTGATTTGGGGTGGTGAACACACCACATTACAATAGACGGATGATAAATTATAGAATTGTACACAAGAAACATATGCAATTTTATTATCCAATATCACGACAATAAGTTCAATAAAAAATAACTTCACAGCTAAGAAATAAAAAAATGAAAAATATTAAAAAATAAGTTATCAACAAATTTAGTAAAATTTCATTCTAATCACTCTAAAAGATTAAGGTAACATTCTAAAAATCTGGTGCCTTTTGTATGCAAAGGGAGGAGCTCTAAATATGGTTGAGTTTAGGAATCAGCAATAAAATTACCTAAAGGTCAGGTAACGCTACATTGCGGTGTAACCTAGCACTGTTACTTATTGTAAGCCCTGATTCTAATCTTTCTTGTAGCCCTTGGATGAAGTCCTGAGGAAAGGCCTTAGAGGCCACCTTGAGGAAGTTGCTTTGGCTCTGTTAAAAACTCCAGCCCAGTATGATGCGGAAGAACTTCGTGCTGCCATGAAGGTAAATGCCTGATTTAGGAAACACTTCTTTCCTGAAAAGAATGTGTAGGTCAAATCCACTTAGGCCTCTTATTGTATCTTCAACATCTAGTATAGGGCCTATCAATTAAGGGAATAAAATGATTAATTAATTAAAATTGTCATTAATCGCTGTGTTATTCCCATGCTCAACATGTCACTATATCAGTCATATATCTCACCTTTTACATCTTTGTCCAAAATATTGGTTTAAAAGCCATTTTGTTTCTAGAGCAGTATACCAGATAGAACTAATTGTAATTACTAAATATTGTGGGAAATGGACTAAATGCCAGATTCCAACAAATTTCAGGACACAAAAACTAGTTGATGCTCTCAAGTGAAGATTTTCCTGCATTTCCTCTTCCTTTTAATTCAGGGCCTTGGAACTGATGAAGACACTCTGAATGAAATTTTGGCATCAAGAACTAACAGAGAAATCAGAGAAATTAACAGAGTCTATAGAGAAGGTAAGTTTTAATGTCCAACAGTCCAAGTACCTTAGTTGGAAAAGGAAATGTGAAATACTTTTCTTAAAATTGAATATGGGTGTTAATTAGGGGGACTTTGAAACTCTACATACTAATTTTTTTTTATTGTTTTCACATGTCTACTGTAATCACACACTGTTACTGGGTAGCATTCAATTTGTTGGGGTGCTGAAGTGAGACAATGTTTGCACTTTTAATAAAGTGTCCCTTTAAGACTAATAGTATTGTAATTCCATAGTATTGTAATGGAAGTCAATTCAAAGCATTACATTCAAAGAATTTTCTAAGTGGAGATGATGAGCTTTATTTTGGAAATGGTAACAATAAAAATAAAATCTCCAAAAAAAAAAAATTCTCCATTTGTCCTTGGAAAGGTAAAGAGCTAGGTACTTATAATCCTGAGATGGCAACTCGTACCATTATGAACTTTAGCATTGTGCACATAAATGATTTGCTTATTCTTTATGTCTAGTTGCATCCATAGGGATGAAAGAACAAGCCATTGCTCATTTATTCTATTCAATGAAACAGCTCATTTAAATGATATGCTCAACATTGTAAAGATGGTAGCTGAGCAATACTGGGTCCTTCCTATTTTCCTTTTCTAGTTTCCCAAACCAATATGCAGATCTGGACTTTTCATCCCATGCACAGAGAATACAATGGCCCTTGCATTTTGTTTTTGGAGCAATTTAATAAAAGGATCAGAATAAGGAAGATTTCAACCTCATTTTCAGCATTTATCTCATTATCAATATTGATCTTAATTCATTTATAAGTGATAATAATCAAGAGGGGCATTATTTTTAGTTTATTCATTTATAAGTGATAATAATCAAGAGGGGCATTATTTTTAGTTTTTTTTTCAATAAAACATAGTTTACAAAGGGCAATAGCCATATTTTCCCATTATACCTAAGATATAGTCTAGTGATAGCTTATTAAATTGTTCCATCTTCTGGTTAATTATAAATTCAGTTAATTTTTTCCTAATACAGCATTATTTTGCATAGTTAAGCAAGGGTGTTTATAAAATAAAAATTTTAAGTCTATCTATATACATACATAACTAAACTATATTATATATACTTATAATGAAAATAAATGAATAATTTGTGTTCAAGCAAGCACCTCTGGTTTATTCTTTTAAATAACTGCTCTATTCCATCACATTGCTTAAATTCTGGCATGTTTATTTCAGAAATAACTATTTAATACCTATGCAATTCATATTAGCAAAAGCTCTGTGACTGTAGGTTTTCATTCATAGTATTGTCTAAATTGCTTTCATTGCCTTAGAGGATATAAATTTGATGATCCAAAGTTTTACTTGGTCCAATATCCTATTTTTATTTTTAAAAAATTATATTTTGAATACATTCCATAAGTCATTGAACATTTGGCATTGACATTTTCAAGCCAATATAGAGATGTCTGTTATTATAAACATCACCATTATTTATCATTAATTTACTGCAAAACATACCTCTCTTATTTTTCAGAACTGAAGAGAGACCTGGCTAAAGACATCACCTCAGACACCTCTGGAGATTACCGGACGGCTTTGCTCGCTCTGGCTAAGGTATAATTCACGTGATTCAGGGAAGGCCTCTTCTTTTATGAAGAGTAAAATTTTAGATTTCATCTCACTCTAGAAATGAGCAATTGACTCTCTTTTCTCTCAAAGAATATTATTTATTTGATTTTAAGGGAATTAAATGAATCATGTGATTCCATGCTAGTAAACAACTTACCAAGAGAATGGGATTTTTATTTTTTTCAGGGTGACCGGGCTGAGGACTTTTCCTTAAATGAGAACATGGCTGATTCAGATGCCAGGGTAAGCAATACTTCCTACCTCAAATGGTTCCTGCCTTACGTGAGGTTATACCGGATGACCTCCACATGAAAGCAAGCCTCAAGAGGCCAAGGGCACCTAACGTTCATTCCCTGAATGATGGGCACTGTTCTGTACTTGAGCAATCCAAGAAAAAGAAATGCAGTCTTGATGTTTTCAATAGATCTCATTATTCATAAAGTAGGAAAGGGTTGAAAGGGAACAATGATAATTTGATTGGTTGTTCCACAGAATTGTTATATTAAGAAAACTCTGATTTTTATTTTATCAGGCATAATTTTTTATTAAGTGAAGTGGAAAGAGTAAGCACATCTAACATTCTTTTAACAATGAACTTGAAATGGCTTGTAGATATAAGCTTACATTGTAAAAATATTATAGTAATGATATTATAATTATAAAACAATTATAATAACATATTTATATACATTCAAATATATTGTTATATATCATTTCAGTGAGGTTGCTGGTTATTAATATGCCAGTCCATTGGCAACATTAGAAAATGGTACCATTTTAGGGTTTGGAATTTCTGTTGAAAAAATAAAACTATTATTTGCATATGCCTTCCTCTTGGGATAACATTGTCTCTATCAATTCATCACAGTGAGACAGTAAGAATAGAAAGGTATTTCTCCACCCCCACTCCCTTCACAGTAACAGTACATTATCTTGCACATAATAGGCATTCCTTAACTTTTTGTAGAATAAGTGTATACACATCAGATCAGTTTGCCTGAAAAGTCCAAAATAACTTCTGTCCATTGGAAATTTGACCATTTTAATAGAAATTGTGTAAGCAAACCAAATAACTGAAGTTTGTATTTGAATAATTATCTATACTAAAAAATATTATTTGCTTATGACATTTTAAAATTTGCTTTCCATTTTAAGGCCATCAGAGCTCTAAGATGTATGTTTTATGGCAGCTACTTGGATTAGTGTGTTCCAAGAGAATGATGGCAATTAAGATTTTAAAGTTAACAGAACAATGTGTGATAATAAGAGGGATTATCTTTTGCATTTACAAAAGAGAAAAACCTATACTTAAATAAGGCTAAATTATTTACCTAAGATTACAGAGTTATTAAGTTACAGAGTCAAAATTTGAATCTAGAAATTCTAATATCAAAATTCAAGACCTAGGTTATTTATGGTTGAATTGTTGATTTTTTAGTACCATTTGCTAATAATTACTTTGAACAATTAAAAGTAGATAAAAATTAGAGAGGTCCTTGGAGTTATCTTAACATAGAATGTAATCTTAAAGCAATTTAATTCATCAAACATCTCTTCTTCAAACATGTATTCAGTCTTTAATGTTTGCAAGGCACCTTGAGAGATACTATGGAAGATACTCTCAATCTTAGCATCGTGTATTCTGATCCTTTTGGATACAAAGCAGATGCCTAGAAAATCTTAACATTCTCATGCAGATATTAAGTCAGCAGATGGCCACGCATCTATTTCTGTGTTTCTTGACAGGCATTATATGAAGCAGGAGAAAAGAGAAAAGGGACAGATGTGAATGTGTTCACTACCATTCTTACCGGCAGAAGCTATCCCCACCTTCGCAGAGGTAAGAAAAAAAAGTGTTCCCAAAACCTGTTTATAGCAGATGCGATTTTTTTTGAGGACAAATAAGAGAAAGGAAAACAAAAAGTCTTAATCAGCAGCCATCACTCATACACCGAATGAATATTGTATAGGGCTTCTGACCCCTTATTGATCTTTGTGAATTCAACTTCGTATAGGGATCATTTTATAGTATTTGAAACACTTTTGTGACTTTGGCATTAGAGCATTATTTCTTTATTTTCACTATTTCTATTCCCCCCAAATATTTGGAGCAGATGTGACAAAGTATATACATACAATAGAACACATGAAATTACAATAAAGAAAAACAAAAAACTCAGGACTAAGTTAAAAAAAAAAAGTGCATGTAGATGCTCCAGAAATAAAAACTAAAAGGAGTTTTTCCCTTTGAGCACAAGATTTTGCTGAGCCTACTGGAAGCCATGGCAAATAGAACATCATAATAATTACCTAAAGTTTAATATCTAATAACTAGAGGCCTGGTGCACGAAATTCGGGGGAGGGGTGTCCCTCAGCCCAGCCTGCACCCTCTCCAATCTGGGACTCCTCAAGGGATGTCTGACTGCCCATTTAGGCCCGATCTTATTGGGCAGTCGGACATCCCTCTCACTATCCAGGACTGCTGGCTCCCAACTGCTCTCCTGCCTGCCTTCCTGATTGCCCCTAACTGCTTCTGCCTGCCAGCCTGATCAACCTCTAACCACTCCCTTGCCAGCCTGATTGATGCCTAACTGCTCCCCTGCCGGCCTGTTTGCCCCTAACTGCCCTCCCCTGCAGGCCTGGGTCCCCCCCAACAGCCCTTCCCTGCAGGCCTGGTCACCCCCAACTGCCCTCCCCTGCAGGCCTGGTCGCCCCCAACTTCCCTCCTCTGCTGGCCTGGTCACCCCTAACTTCCCTCCCCTACAGGCTTGATCGCCCCCAACTGCCCTCCCCCTGCTGGCCATCTTGTATTCACATGGGGGCAGCCATCTTGTGTATAGGAGTGATGGTTAATTTGCATATTACTCTTTTATTAGATAGGGTAGCACACTGATTTCTAATGCCAAAATGAAGTGAAACTTACTATACAGATTTTTATATAAGCGAAGATCCATTTGCTATGGCACTTAGCTCTGATTGTAGCAAATGTTATGATTGTCAATCACATGCCATTTCTAATAAATGTCAACACTTGCAAAAATTTCCCCCAATTATACAAGAACACCAAAACAGCCATGTGACTTACATTCCTAGGACAAGATGAAGTATCCAAAATATACTCAGTTCAGTAATTAGCTTTAAAATATGTTGTGAAGTACAGTCATCCCAAGGAGTGCTTTGAGTCAGTTGCCCCGATTTCGCTAAAGTTTGCTAAAGAATGGGATGCTGTCTACATCTCTTAGTTTAAATGTCATATTCAGTGTTTCAGAAGTACACCAAGTACAGTCAGCATGACATGACCAAAGTTCTGGACCTGGAGATGAAAGGTGACATCGAGAAATGCTTCACAACTATCGGTACGTAGTCCTGGAAGGAGAAGAATTTTCTAAGAGAAAATTGTGTCATCATTGCTGTCCCATAATTAAAAACAAACAAAACAGAGCAATACCAAAAGCGAAATAACTCAGATATAGTTAATCTAAGCTTCAGAGAGAGGCAACATGTAACCTAATGGCAATGCATAGTTAGCTAAATGTATACAACAGCCTTCTTAATAATAACAGATATCATTCCCTTTAGAAAAAAAACAGATATGCAGGTGGAAAATGTTACTGAGCCCCCGCTTACGCCACAAGATGCACCAGGCTGGACGTAACACAGAGGAAAGTCAGAATGGTCATTAAGATGGAATTTGGAATTAGATAACAGATTCAAATCCTGGTCTGTCACTTGCCAATTGAATAGTCCTAGGCAAGCCCAGAGGTTTTGATTCAGTAGTTCTCTGGTAGCTTCTGACAAGGTCTTTAAAAGAAAAAGACATTAAAGTTCTCTCATGTTATTCAGCTGACCAAGTAGGGCTGAGAGCCTGTGTTCTAAAGCAGCTTCTCGTACATTAATGTGCACAGGAACCCCCTGGAAATTTTCTCAAAACACAGATTCCTGTCTTACTAGGTCTGGCGTGGGGCCTGGGATTCTGCATTTCTAACAAACTCCCAGGTGATACCAATTCTTTTGGTCCAAGGGTAACACTTTGAGTAGCAAACTAGATCATCTGTTAGCATTTTATTTGGCAGCTGCCTTTTACAGCCTGTCCTTTCCACTTTTTTTCTTGTTATGACATGAAAAAAGTATGTATTATATGCCAATACGGCTTTTAACACCAACTGGTTTCCACATTTCTAAGAAGAGTATGCTCAGAATAGCATGAAGCTGCTATTGTTTTTCTTTAAGATAATAGGAGAGAGGTGATGGTGTTATGAGGAAAGAATATTAAAAACCAACATCTAGAGAATAGCTTCTCATAAAACAAGTATCCCATATTGAGAAGCAAGGTGAGAAATGGGAGTGAATAGAATCTTGTTTGTTGCAAAACCTAGTATCTCCTATTTCTTTCATATGCGTCTTTCTTCTTTTGGGGTATATAAATATGTCAACTAAAATGTGCCTCTCTTGCAGTGAAGTGTGCCACAAACAAACCAATGTTCTTTGCTGAGAAGCTTCATCAGGCCATGAAGGTAAGATTCTACTTATATGATTTGCTTAGGGGGAAAATTATTGTTAGTGGAGAGAACACAAAACCTCCAATTGTTTGAAAACCACACATTTTTGTAAATATATTTTCATTGATTTCAGAGAAGAAGGGAGAGGGGAGAGAGAGATAGAAACACCAATGATGAAAGAGAATCATTGATTGGCTGCCTCCTGCTCATCTCCTACTGGGGATTGAGCCTGCAACCTGGGCATGTGCCCTAGACTGGAATCAAACCCGGGACCCTTCATTCCGCAGGCCGATGCTTTAGGGCATAAAAACCGTAAATATTTTAATATTTTCCCATTAAAAAGAATCACGGTTCCATCCAATGCAAGAGGTAATACACTTCCTTATTAGAATAAAATGGTTAGATTTGTGGTATTTTTTATAGGTTAGATGGTAAGGTGAGCTTGTAGGTAATTTGTGAGTTACTCATGCTTTGCATAAAAGCAGAGTCAGCATAGGGAGGGTGATATAATTTCGCTTTTAATGTGATTTTAGTAACCTACATCTGCTAAGTTTGTGAGTTTTACAACCTCTCCTTTTCTAAGTTTAATTTGTTTTTTATTAGTCTGTCTTCCATGCCATGGGTTAATATGTCATTCTAAGCTTTTAAAAATGTGCTAAGATTACTGAAGTAGAAGGTGTTATTAAGATGTATTGAGATGTACTTCAGCCACTTTATTCTCCGGCTTGCATCATATTATATAGGATGCCACCTGTATACTTATACTGTGAAAAGTTATGATGTTGTCTTTTTTTCCCTTTAACAATTCCAAAAGAAGGAAGTCGAGAGAGAGAGAGAGAGAGAGAGAGAGAGAGAGAGAGAGAGAGAGAGAGAGAGAGATTTAACCATTCAATTAATAGAAAAGAGTCCTTATGAAATAATAGGCATTGTGCCATTATGTACTAGGCAGTACAGTCCCTGAGCCCACGTCTGCTCTATTTAGTGGGCTAATCTGATGGGCAATGCTATTATAGAAGAGGAGAAGAATGTCCTCTACCCCTAGACTTTGGATGTCAATGTAGCCTTGTTCTCAGCTAAACTAAGACCTGATAGTGAACAGGAATTAGCCAGATGTGAACAGGGGTAGAAGAGATGGAGAGATACAGTAAGGTTGGCCCAAGAGGAGGAGGTAGCATTACCCTTTCAAGATAATAAATCCATTTAGAGTGATGGTGCATAGTGGAAGAAGAGATTGTAGAATTAGGCAGGGCATTGCAAGCCCAGATAAAATGCTTGGTTTTTTATCCTATGAAAAAAAGACCATTGAAGGATTTTAAGTAGGTGAATTAGGCCGAAACCGGTTTGGCTCAGTGGATAGAGCGTCAGCCTGCGGACTCAAGGGTCCCAGGTTCGATTCCGGTCAAGGGCATGTACCTTGGTTGCGGGCACATCCCCAGCAGGGGGTGTGCAAGAGACAGCTGATCGATGTTTCTAACTCTCTATCCCTCTCTCTTCCTCTCTGTAAAAAAATCAATAAAATATATTTAAAAAATAAGTAGGTGAATTAGATTATCAGATTTGCAATTTAGATAGTTCACTGTATTTGTAATTATTGAACAGTTTAGAGAAAGGAAAGACTGGATGGTGGAAGGCCAGTTAGGAGGCTGTAAAAGCTCTTAAAACACTGCTGATGTAGCGATTGGGTTCTTGTCATTTTATTACCACTTGTGTAAAGTGTGTGTGTGTATGTGTGTGTTTTAATGTAGAGATAGTTTCTCTATAGAACTATATGAGTTAACAAAAGAGCTTTGTATTCAAACCCATATCCTGCTCTATTATGAGTAATAATAAACAAGTAACCCGCACTTGTTTTGGACAGGGTGTTGGAACACGTCATAAGATATTGACCAGGATTATGGTTTCCCGTTCTGAAATCGACATGAATGACATCAAAGCATGCTATCAGAAGTTGTATGGTGTCTCTCTCTGCCAAGCCATCATGGTATGTTGTGATTTTCATAATTCTACCCCCACAAATTATAATTCTTTTTGAAAGAGAAAGACTGACTTACTATATCTATAAATTTTATATGTAAGATTAACTCATTATATTAAGATATATAATTTATAAGTAAATTTAACTTTCGCTGGTAAATTCTACTAATAAGTTCTGTACTGAAAAAATACTCAAAATTTTCAGCATTCATAGAACATTTAGTTTCTCATACATAAATTTAGCAACCAAAATGTTATTAGTAAGGAGATATAATGATTTATTTTGCAATGAATATTGATCAGAGGGTTAGAGACTTATTATTCTAAGCTTTTCTTTAATTTTTGTCATATGTAATATGTATAAAATACATGTTCATGTGATCTCATTATAATGTTAAGAAATAAAGTATAATGCTAACAAATAAAGGCAAGTCAAGGGTTTTGAAAGATAGGTGACTATTTAAATTCAATTTGTTACATATAACGAATAACTGTAATCTACCGAGAAAATCACAAGCTTATAACTTTCTCTAGTGAATGAGTCAGATATTCCTTAAGATCTGAAATGATTGTTATGTTATATTTACTCAATTCTGTATGGCATCTTATTCTTGGAAAATAATAGCTCTAATACACAGCATAATCAATTCAGAGAAGTTCACAATCTGAATCTTGACACGCATTGCTTTTACATAACCCACTAACAAATATCAGTTATCTGCTATACGAATTAAGTTATTTAATTACATAAATAATATTCTTATTGAAGATCCTGGATAATTGATGTACTGTGATGTATGTTCTACTACTCTTCAGTCTACTAAGATTATAATTACTCTGTTATTTAAAAATACTTTATATTGATTGTGGTTTCAGGTAGCATTAAGTAATACTCTATTTTTAATCAACAGGATGACACCAAAGGAGATTATGAAAAAATCCTGGTGTCTCTCTGTGGAGGACAGTAAACATTCCTTTGATGATTTCAAGCTTTTTGATCAGAAGATTTTTAAATCATATCTTTTCATGCCATGTTACAGATTTATATAGGAAAGTTTCTTCAGCAGGATTAGTCTAGCTAACTGCTTTCTGAAAACTATAGCCTATAAATCATTTTTATATCACAACTCTGTATAATAGAGATAAGTTTTAAAAATATATATTTGCTCCAAACTGTAAAACCCCATAATAGGTTGTTCTGTTAACATTACCTGAGAAAGATGTTTATGTAACAGAAAATAAAATGATTTTACAGGACAATTGGTGTATTACTGGTTCCTCTGTTCCGATTTTCTTCTGTGTGTAATGTAGTGGTTTAATTTAATATCAGGGGATAGGAGCCTCCATACTAAACTATAATCATTTAATGAAATAGATATTACATATTAAAGAAAATACAGAGTTAGAAAATAGATTCCTTACATTTTATCACCTTGGTACAGATTATCGAGTGTTTCTGTCTAATAATGGATTTATTGCATCAGTGATTGTAATAATTGGACATTCTGCTATTTTTGTGAATCAGTGTAAAGAAAAAATGGCAACAGCAATAAAAATTTCTCACTTGAAAAAGATAGCTGCATGTTCACTTTCTAAGAAAATGTCAAACTGTTTTCGAGTGGCTGAATCATTTTACTTTTTCACATAAGCATACAAGTGATCTAGTTTCTCCACAGCTTTACCAGCATTTGGGATTGTCACTATTTTGTATTTTTGCATTGTTGTCTTTTTATTGTTGAGTTTTGAGAATTCTTTATGTAGTCTAGATACCAGTGCTTTGTCAAATATGTGGTTTTCAAAATTTTTCTTTCAGTATATAGCTTGTCTTTTTATCTTCTTAATAGAGTCTTCCTCAGAGCCAGTATATTAAATTTTAATGAGGTCCAGTTTTTCAATTTTTTTTTATTTTATTGATTGTGTTTTTGGTGTCACATATACAGACTCTTTACCTAACCTTAGATCCTGAAAATTTTCTTCTGTTTCGCCCTCCCCCCCCCCCCGCTAGAAATGTTATAGTTCCATTTTACAGTTAAGTTTGTAATCCACTTTGAACTATTTCCTCTCTCCCTTCCATTCACCCTAAATATCAATGGGGAAAAATATATCCTCCAATGAGGATTAACAAACAAACAAACAAAAAAGAACAAAACATCTGAACAGCCACCTCACCAGAGATATTAAGGTGGTAAGTAAGCATATGACAGGATATGCAACATCATATATCATTAGGGAATTGCAAATTAAAACAACAATGAGATACTGCTACACACCTGTTAGGATGGCTAAAATTCATCTCATGTAGGAGCAACAGGAACTCACAAATATCACTCATAGGAATGTAAAATGTTACAGCCATTTGTAAAGACAGGCAGTTTCTTACAAAGTTTAAGTGTCATTGTACAATTCAGCAATCACACTGCTAGGTAGTTACCCAAATGAGCTGAAAAGTTATAGCCACACAAAACCTTGCACACAAATGATTATACCACTTAAATCATATCCAAACTTTGGAAGCAACCAAGATGCCCTTCAGTAGGTGAAAAGATAAACAAACTGTGGTACATACACACAATGGAATATTTATTATTCAGTGATAAAAAGAAATGATGTATCAAGACTTGGAGGAACCTTAAGTGCATATTGCTGAATTAAAGGAGCCGATCTGAAAAGGCCACATACTGTATGATTCCAACTATATGACATTCTGAAATAGGCAACAGTATGGAGACGGCAAAAAGATGAGCAGTTGCCAGGGGTTCAGGGAAGGTAGAAGGGATGAATAAGTGAAGCACTGGACATTTTTAGGCTAGTTAAATTATTTTGTAAATATTGTGGTGGTGGATACATGCATTATGCAAACCTACAGAACTATACAAATACAAAGAGTGAACTCTTATATAAATTATAAATTTTAGTTAATAATGTATCAATATTTGTTCATCATTACTTCTGCCACATTATTTTGGTTACAAGCAGGGCACAAGAATGTTCAGATTTAAGAGGAGGGTGATTACATTTCACCTCTTAAAGGAGAAGTGGCATGGTCTTAAATGATTTGGGGAAGAATGGAGATATTATGACCACCATTTTTGTAATAGATAATATGCCATATGTAGGACGATAGCATGCCATTACATTTCATGTACCATCATTTGCAATATCTTTCATGAACTGTCTATGCAAACTCACACATTGTCATTGCCTTTAAAGCAGAAAGTCATGGTTCTCCTAATTATTTTAATGCAATAAATAACTACCTTGGAACAAGTTTTTGTGGGGTGCTGAAAAGTCATGTCCAATTTATTGGCATACCTACATCATAGTTCACTAGATCACACTCAATAAATGAGGGTTGAGACATGGGGCTTTTTTTTTTTCTTTGTGGAAGTCATGGAATATTGCTAGCAAAGAAGAGAAAGAAGATAAGACATCTGTGAATATTTGCTAAAGTTTTATTATAATATGGGAACAGAGAGGTACAGAGGGTTGTGACTTAGAGCCCGAGAGATCCAAGTTTTAATCAAGCCTCTACCACTTACTAAGTGACCCTGACCATAATAATTACCTTTTCTAAGCTATAGTTTTTAATCAGTGTAATACTACTACTGTTACTAATGTTACTACTACTACCACCACCTGCCTCACAGAGTTACTATAACACTAGAAATAATGGAGGTAAAGTAACTGACACTTACAAGGTACATAAGAAATTAGAGGGGAAGCTAAATATAAAATCACTTAAAAGAAAATGAAAAAAAAAATCATTGCTTCCAAATACTAAGCTATTTGGTAAGGATATGCCAATCAGCCAATATAACTGAATGATTTAAAAAAATTTTTTTACCCATCTCTTTTGCTATAGATGACCTAGACCTTGTGATGATTAAGCTTAGATTAAGCTAATTCTTAGCTCCAAACTGAAATGACTTTAAAAAATGGAATGATATGAAAAAAAAATTTTTTTTTCTTGCACTGGGGTTTGTGCCGCTACTTCAGGCCGAGCCAGAAGTGCAGGAGGAGAAAGCGCTCTGTGTCCTGAAACTCAAAACTCAGCCGTGCGGAAAGGATCCTTTCTTTCCTTGGGACACTGACTCAGAAGCCAGGGCGACCCACCTTCCAAATCCTTCCTTTAGCTTCGGTGGGTACACAGTGCACCTTCGTGCCATGGTTACCGCTGTTCATCCCATGACTTGGAGGAATGACTCAGAGAAGGTGAGCGCCTCTTCACCATAATTCAGAGTGAGTCAGGCTGCCTGACTTAAATCCCAGCCCCGCCACTCGCTGACCTCTTCACCCTGCTCATTAGAGAATGAAGATAGCGATGGCTGCGAGGGAAAGGAGAGTTTGCCACCTCAAAATGTGTCTTTGGGGAATGTTATGTTCGAGCTGGTTCTTTTTAAGAGAATGAAATAAAAGAGGCAGGGAGAACTGTGACCTCCCTTCAGCCTGCTGACAAGGTTTGGACAGAGGAGTCAGCTCGCTCCAGGAAGGGGAACGCCCTCACCCACCGAGGACTGTGGTTTCCTGGGAACTGGAAGAGGCAGAACCTGGCAAGTCTGACCTCCACGCTGTGACCCATTGTTTCTGGGTGGCCCAGCAAGAATGTGTTTATCAAATGTTTGCTCCATTTCATCCACCTGTGAATGCTGACCTTCCATTTGTAGTCTAGACCACCACTCTCCCCTCTCTCCTTAGCTGAACATGGCATAGGAGCCTCAAATCCCTGATTTGTCTTTGTGGCCCCTATTCTCACAGAACCCCTGCGTGGACATACGTCATTAAATTCGGTTATTTTGTCCCGTTAATCAGTCTCATGTCAATTTGATTATCAGATCAGCCAGAAGAACTGAAAGGAAAAGGGGGGCATTTTCCTCTCCCCTACAGTTGTGAGGAAAACGAAATGAGTACTAAGCAGATAGCACATACAAAAAACACACACACCTCAATAAATATTAATTAATAGTAGCTGTTGCTACTCTGGGGAGATTGCAATGCCTTTCTACCAAAGAAACCTTCCTTTGATATGATCATGCATTATGAAATGAACCATAATATCAGAAATATCAGATCATTTCTAGCTATGGCAAAGGTAAATGGAATGAGATTTCTTGCATGTCATAAACGGTTATGGGTTATGTTCTTTAGATTCTTGTCTCCCTGCAGATTATTAAATTCAGTATTGTCAACCTTATGAGAGCTTATATATTGACTGTTTTATCCTACAAAGGGATAGGAAACTACAAAGGCATCCAATGTAAAGGTAGGGAAAGCACCTGTGAAAAGGAGCAAAAAATTAGATATGAGATCAAAGAAAGGAAATGAAAATGACTTGAATATAACTGTTCATTAAGGATTTCAGTGTGTGTGTGTGTGTGTGTGTGTGTATTTTATTTTATTTATTTTATTATTTTATTTTATTTTATTATTTTATTTTATTATTTTATATTATATTATATTTTATTTTATTTTATTTTATTTTATTTTATTTATTTTATTTTATTTTATTTTATTTTATTTTATTTTATTTTATTTATTATTTTATTTTATTTTATTTTATTTACTAGAGGCCCAGTGCACGAAATTCGTGCACGAAAGGGGGGTGTCCCTCAGCCCAGCCTGCACCCTCTCCAATCTTGGACCCCTCAAGGGATGTCCAACTGCCCGTTTAGGCTCAATCCCAGATCGAGCCTAAACGGGCAGTCGGACATCCCTCTCACAATCCAGGACTGCTGGCTCCAAACTGCTCACCTGCCTGCCTTCCTGATTGCCCTAACCGCTTCTGCCTGCCAGCCGGATCACCCCCTAACCACTCCGCTGCCAGCCTGGTTGATGCCTAACTGATCCCCTGCAAGCCTGTTTGCCCCTAACTGCCCTCCCCTGCAGGCCTGGTCCCACCCAACTGCCCTCCCCTGCAGGGTTGATCGCCTCCAACTGCCCTCCCTTGCAGGCCTGGTCCCTCCCAACTGCCCTCCCTTGCAGGCCTGGTGCCTCCCAACTGCCCTCCCCTGCTGGCCATCTTGTGTCCACATGGGGGCAGGATCTTTGACCACATTGGGGCAGCCATATTGTGTGTTGGAGTGATGGTCAATCTGCATATTACTCTTTTATTAGATAGGATTTTATTTTGGTTAACCTCACCCAAGGATATTTTTCCACTGATTTTCAGAGAGTGGAAGAGAGGGGGAGAGCGAGAAACATCCATGTGAGAGAGACACATCCATTGGTTGCCTCTCGCATGCTCCCAACCAGGGTGGGAAGCGGGTGGGACCAAGCCTGCAACCTAGGTATGTGTCCTTGACTGGAATCAAACCCGGGACCCTTCAGTTCATAGGCCAACACCCTATTCACTGAGCCAAACCAGTTAGGGCTGTGTGTGTTTATTTTAGGCAAAAGAAACTTTCATGGCAAGCTTTTCTAAAACAAAGGGTTTGTTGAGACCTGGATGAAATCTAAACCACAGCAACAGGGCCAGGAGGAAAAGACAAACACGCCCACTGTCCTGGAGTTGATGGCGCTTTTACACATTGTGTTTTGGGGAAGGAAGATGTGAGTTGTTCTGAAAGAATTTACATGAGCTACAGATAAGTGGGGGCGGGGAAAGTGCATGTGGGGTAGTTTTATGATAGGTGCACAGTCTGTCTGTAAGAAATATTTACTACTTGTGAGTGGTTACAGGCAACAATCCTGACAGTTCTTGCATGGGAGGGGAGGGATGCCGTGGTGTCGGGTAGTCACTCCAGAAGGCGATGGAAAGCTCTAACATACATTCAGGAATATGAGTTTACCGTTGGTTGCCTCACAGCTCTTAATCGGTTCAAGACTCTAGTCTCTTGCTCTCTCTCTCCTGCCCACTCCACTGTAAATTAATTTAGGACAGCTCAGAATTTTTCTTTTGTCAGGCCCACCACAGGAGTCCATAGAAATTCAGGCGCAGTCCCAAGCTGAGTCATCCACCAAACAACACATGCGGAAAGAAGACTGCTTTGTCTTGGCCAGTCTAATGGAAATAAATGTCTAGTTTCTTGCTTCTAACTGGAAACAATTATTGTCATTCTGTTTCCATGAAGATTGTGACCGCTGGAATGTTTGTGTTGTCAGAATGCAAGCCAACTGTTGATTTCAAATGCCTCGACTTTTTAAATATTTTATCCTGATTTATCTAGTGTTGCGTATTTCATTTTTAAATGTTCTATGTTCATATTTCTAGTTTAGTCTTACTAAATCTATTACCATGGTGGGGGGGGGGGAATCGGAAACACACACACAAAACTTCTCTATATAGTCATATAGCAAAAACCAACGTCTATGTTAATTTTCAAATGGAGCGGAAAGCAAAAAAATTATTGGCTTGTCTCTAGTGGGGTTAAGAAAATAAAGTCACGTGATAACTTGAAGACTCAGTGAATATATAGCCAAGCCTGGGTGCATGGCAAAACCAAAATGTGGGCTTCTTGAATGAAAGCTATTGAGAATTTCAAGAGAGTGAGAGCAGACCGACCATGAGGCTTTTCTGAACGAGGGGCGATACTACACAGGTTGTGTACCGTGAAGCTGACCCTGAATGTAACTCCTTTCGGTTGTCTAAAAACAATCCATTCTTCTTCATAAGCCCTCATATTCCGTTTAAGGAGAGGAAAAATAAACTTCTAGTGCCATCTGGTGTGAATTTTAGTCTGATTTAAAAATCTACTTTTAGATACTCCTCTATATGTCTAAAAACAAGAAGTTTAGTTTCTCCGTTTCTCTTCCATGTCCTTCCCTGGCCACAGTCTAAACATTTTTGGAGTGTTGCCCTAGCTGGTTTGGCTCAGTGGATAGAGTGTTGGCCTGAGGACTGAAGGGTCCTGGGTTTGATTCCACTCAAGGGCACGTGCCTGGGTTGGTGGGCTCAATCCCCAGTAGGGGGTGTGCAGGAGGCAGCCAATCAATTATTTTCTCTCATCATTGATATTTCTATCTCTCTCTCCACTCCCTTACTCTCTGGAATCAATGAAAAGATATTTACAACAATATGTGTGGCTTTCTGGCTCAGTATCCCCTGGCCCTGTTGTTTGCTGGTTAGCGTCTCTCTTCTACCTGGAGGAACCTGACAATGGAGGTCAACGGGGGGTGTGAGAGTCTAGCTATTTGGTCTATAGAGGAACTGTCATTATTGGATTTTAAATGAGGTAGCATTCAGAGTTCATTTTTCTGCCAGTGTTTGGGAACTTGGAAGAATGACTCTATTAACCAAAGGCAAAATGAGGGGGTTTAAATTTGCTCTAGACTTAAGCTAAGACTCATGTGAAATTTATGATCTAGTCATGTATGATAATTTTTTGAAGATTGTTCCTTTATGTTTTGGGTAAATTTTATGTATTTTTCTAAAACAAAAATAATCTAACAAAAAACCTACTTATATATATAAAAACACAAATTGGACTTTTTTAAAGGAACAGTGCAGTAAAATCATTTATTAAATAATGTATATTTTAAAAAGTGAATACAATTCTTTATTTCTCCTCATTTCTCAGTGTTTTGATGGATTCCCTGAGAAGATTTATAAGTGCATCCAACAGTGAGGCATTTGTACCTCATGGGACTCATTATTGCTAATTTCTATTTTAAATCTTTTCCTTTGCTAGTTCTTTCCTATCTTTATTTTAAAGATTCAAGAATTTTCCATCTTAAAGGACAAAACAAAATCAAAAGAAAACAAACAAACAAACAAACAAACAAGGTAAAATAAAAACCAAACCAAAAACCGGTTCATTGTACACCCCAGGCATCTGGTACCATCACCCGCATAAACTACCAATTTCAAGTAAGGAATGGGTGAAGCATCACAGGGGCTGTTCAGAGGAAAATGGCGTTAATTCAGAGCTGAGAGGAGGAACTCTGAACCACTGGGCTATTCACTACTTTTGTGATACTTCCTTGGAGGTGAATATATCCACATAGGTGTTACGGGCCTCCTTCATCCTTTGTTCCTGGGGCACCAATAATGTTGCTTAGAGTGCAGAGGTTTCATAACAAAATGTTTTATCATACGTATTTACATGATGCAAAGAATAAAAGGATAAATATGAATAATTTAAAGACAGCAAAGAATGTTATAACTTTCATAAAAGAAAATGATCGCAAATAAAAGAAACTATGAACTTATTTAAATATTTTTAAAATGCACATAGTGAAAATTATTATTCAACATTCTAACATCCTATATAATAAAAGGCTAATATGCAAATCAACCAAACAGCAGAATGTCCAGTCGCTATGATGCGCACTGACCAACAGGGGGCATATGCTCAATGTAGGAGCTGCCTCCAGCCCACAGGCCCCAGGCCAGCCAAGGTGGGTGCCAGTGGGGGCCCCTGATCACCCCGCTGGTTGCCCCACAGATCGGCCCTGATCACCGGCCAGGCCTAGGGACCTTATCCAGGCCCGAATTTCATGCACTAGGCCTCTAGTTGCTATATATTTTGTATTTCCAGAGAAGTAAAGAAAATGCTAGAATGAAAAATGCTGAAATACTACATGTAAAGAATTTCTCTACTTGTTGAGGAAGTATATATTTTCTTTGATAGAAGGCACAGAACTGAACTTTATGTTTTAGGCATGATGGTCATATTGTGTAAAAAGCTTGTAAGTTTCTCTCTAGGGAGTCATGGAGGTCATAGTTGTTATACAAATAGGCATATCATTACTCATTTGTGCTTTTTACCACATTCCTTCAATATTTCCATCGTTTTCCTCCAAGAGAATCTGCTTTTTAAGTACAGAATGTCAGCATCTTTTTTCAAATATATATTAACCATAGTATTTTGCAGTATAACTTTTACATTGGTCTCAAATGTGCAAATTCATAATTTCAAAGTTATTAATAGTGGACATTTTCTACCTTGGCTTCATCCAATTTTTGATCTTTACCGCCATCTAGTGCTAAACTTTAAAAATTTCCTCCTAACTATGTACAAAGAAGTGTGTAAAAAAGTATCAAGAACTAGAAAAATGTTGTATTTGTTCTTAGGGTTTATAATGTAGCCCAGAAGACATAAGCCTATATAGGAAAAGTATGAGAAAATATTTTTAAAATAATATAAAAGAAAAATGATTAACAATGGGGAAATCTATATGTCTACACTATTTGTGTAACAGTAATGCTTTTATATGTAATATTATGTTTATTATTTTTAT
Organism: Eptesicus fuscus; assembly: GCF_027574615.1. Classification (NCBI taxonomy): domain Eukaryota; kingdom Metazoa; phylum Chordata; class Mammalia; order Chiroptera; family Vespertilionidae; genus Eptesicus; species Eptesicus fuscus. Next base: position 38,307,716 of record NC_072487.1, read on the forward strand.
TTGAGGTCAGGCTTTATAAAGCTAATTTTTACATTTTCCCTAACTTTAGTTTCCTAAAAGAGCTTGCCTCAGTTATTGGTTCTGCTTCTTCAGTCGTATTTATTCCTCACTACTCTGCTGAAATAACCCTGCCAATTAGCAGTGATTTCTCAATAAATATAATAACCATTTTTAGTCATTATTTTCCTGGGATCATTTGCATCATGACATATCTTTTTTTTGTTTAGTTAATCCTCACCTGAGGATATTTTACCCATTGATTTATAGAGAGAGGAAGAGTGGAAAAGGGGGAGAAAGAGAGAAAGAGAAAAACATCTATGTGAGAGAGACACATTGATTGGTTGCCTCCCACACATGCCCCCCGACTGGGGCCAGAGATTGAACCTGCAACCCAGGTATGTTCAACTGGGAATCGAAACCTTGTTGTTCTAACCACTGAGCAACACAGGCCCTGGCTGACATATTCTTTTATGTTTTTCCCTCCACCCATGACTACAGTCCTCTGCTTCTGGTTCTCTCTTCATTTCTCTTTGCCCACAGCTTCCTCCTCCTTTGCTTCCTCTTTAAGTGCTATTGGCTGTCATAGACCATTTGGGCTACTGTAACAAAACACCATAGACCAGGAGGTTTATCCACAACGAAGACTTATTTCTCACAGTTCTGGAGGCTGGAAAGTCTAGAGTGGTGTGTCTAGAGCGCTCTTCCTAGTTGGCGGACAGCTGACTTTTCACTGTAACCTCACATGGCAGAAGGGGAAAGAGGTCTCTCTGGGGCCTCTTTTATAAGATCACTAAATCCCACTCATGAGGCCCCACCTCCTAATAACATCACTTTGGGTTTAGGTTCCCACATGTGAATTGTGGTGACCTTCAGATATAACATGTACGTGTCCATGTCCCAGAGCTCTAGCCTGGTACATCTAGCGACCTGTTGAACACTTAGATGTCCCCTTGGGAAACTGAAGCTCAGCATGTCTGCCCTTGCAATCTGAAAGTGAAGATTTTCCTGCGGAATAAATGAATGGGTTAGTGAGAGATGGCATAAGGTGTGGCCACCTCTTATCAGAGGTTGCACTGGTAATGAAATAGCAACGTAGTGATCACACTGTAATCACTGGGGTGGGAAGCACACAGGAATGTGACCTGGCAGAAACTCTTTGCTGGCGACTAACATTATCAACCATCAATGAGAATGAATAACTCCCTTTAGAACTCAGTAATTGGAAAACAGAAGTCTGGCAGAAAAGCATTCCTGTCCTTGGAGAAATGGTAACTTTTAAATACTCTTTGCTTCCTGTCCGTGGTGCTGTGCCAGTGGACTCTTGAATTTTTTGCAGAGTGCCCAAAGCCATGTCACACTGTAAAGGGAGATTTTTAAATGTTTAAGGCAGTGATGGCGAACCTATGACACATTAAGGCGGCCGCATGCCGAGGATGAAACATTTGCTGCTCCTGAGGATGAAACATTTGCGACTAGAGTCTTCTAGTCGCAAATGTTTCATCCTCCCCTATTAGACACTCTGTACTGGAGGTCTGAGGGCCAAAATAACAGAAGTCCGGCACAGAGCGTCTAGTTCTGGGAATTCCGGTTAAGCCGGGATCTTTGCCCTCACTTCCACCGGCAGAGCAGGGAGCAGCGGAACGCAGCAGGGGACGCATCTCTGGGGGCCCTGCCATTACCAGTAACCAAATAACAGTTAACCACAGCAACCATTATCTACTGTTCTGGGATGTCATGGATTTCTAATCCATCATTACTGAGATAAGTGAGGGGGAGGTTGGGAGAGGCGAGGGTTTGTGGCATGCTATGGGTGCCGTTTCCCGCCATTAGAAATAGCGGCAGCCATTTTAATTCACATAAGGAACACCATCTTGCTCCATAGTGCAGACTCCATTTCACCACTATTACTGTTGTGCATCCTTATTACCCCCTATTTCTGCTTATTAACCCTGCCCTTTCCTAAAAGACAGTTATATGCACCATTTTGTGGTTAGTTAGGCTAGTTAACCCCTAATTGCCTGCAGGCCTAACAAGCTATCTATAATTCTATCTTCTGTCACTGTCCCCCTGATGGAGAACCCAAAAAATAAAAAACTAAGGTTAAGTAAAGGAAGTGGTAGTAGCAGTGGCCGACCCTTTCAAGAGACATGGACTGAGATGTATGGCTTTATAGGAAAAAATGGCAGATCATTTTACGTTCTATGTACTGAAACGGTAGTAAGCAGGATGTGGAATATAAATAGACATTTTGAAACTAATCATTCCCAGCTCTTGGAAAAAAGTGAGGATGAAAGGAAGGAATACATTTCCAGACAGCTACACCTTTATAAGAGCCAATCTAATTCCATCCTTAAATTTATGAAAGGCTCTACAAATTTAACATCTGCAAGTTTGAGCATTGCTCACTCTATAGCTCAGCATGGAAAAGCGCTCAGTGAGGGAGAATTTATTAAAGAAACTCTCCTAAGATGTGCACCAGTTCTATTTCATGATATGCATAATAAAGATGCAATTATTAAGAGAATATCTGAGTTACCACTCAGTAGAAATATTATAAAAGACTGAATAATGAGACTGAACACAAACATACAACATCAATTAAAGAGAGACATAAGGAAGTGTAAATATTTTTCGATCTCTCTTGATGAAACTACTGATGTCACATCACATGCTCAGTTGGCCATTATTGGTCGATATTCTGATGGTCTCACAATGAGAGAAGAGTTGATAAAGTTAGTATCAGTGTCAACAAGTAAATCAGGAAGCGAAATATGTAAGTTTGTTATGTCACAAACATTTCGTGACCTAAGCATTGATATCTCTAAAGTTGTGTCAGTGACAACAGATGGGGCACCAAATATGGTGGGGAAAAAAGTCGGATTTGTCAAATTGTTTACAGAAGCTATTGGACATCTGATTGTGCCTTTTCATTGTATTATCCATCAGGAGGCTTTATGTGCCAAGGCAGGATTCACCGACTTAAACAACTTAATGTCAGTTGTTACAAAAATAGTTAATTTAATAGCTGCTTGCCCCCTTCACAAGCGAGAATTTTCAGCACTTTTACTGGAGGTTGATTCCACCTACAGTGGACTGCTGATGTACAATAATGTAAGATGGCTGAGCTGAGGCAAAGTTCTTGAGTGCTTTGTGGAGTGCTTTGAAGAAATTAAGGTATTTTTTGACAGTAAGGATCTGGGAAACTTTCCTCAGCTTAATGATGATAAGTGGGTCAACACCCTAATGTTTTTTACAGATCTCTCTGTTCATATTAATGAACTGAACTTAAAGTTACAAGGTTTTGGCAAAAGTATTGACGTTATGTTTGGATACATAAAAGCTTTTGAAAGTAAAGTTAAAATTTTCAAGCAAGATGTAGAAACTAAAACTTATAAATATTTTCCTCGAGTAACAAAGTATTTTGAGAAGGCCAGTGCAGCTGTACAAAATGAAATGGAACTCTTGCATATGAAGTACCAGCATGTTTTAGACTCGTTACTTGACCAGTTTAGTGATAGATTTAGTCAATTTAGAAGTCTAGAACAGACCATGAAAATAATTAAGTATCCTGATGTAGTAGTCTACAGTAGTTTGGAATTAAATGGTTTCCAATGGATGCAAATTGATGATTTGGAGATGCAACTTGCAGAATTTCAAGACAGTATCTGGGCTCAGGTGTTTGTCAACTTGAGGTCAAAGCTTGAGAATCTGGAAAGGTGCCGCTTGGAGAATCAAGAGGAGTGCCACTACAAACAGGAAATTTGGAGTGCCTGGAACCGACTACCAGACACTTTTAGCACCCTGAAAAATATAGCAATGGCTTTACTCACAATTTTTCCCTCTACATACTTTTGTGAGGCCTTATTCTCAGCATTAAATAATATCAAAACCAACAAAAGAAACAGATCGACAGATGAAGTTAGTAGCGCTTGCTTGGGCCTGAAGTGTACAAAATACCAACTTTCAATTGAAGATTTAGCCAATGAAATTCAGCAACAAAAAAGTCACTAATAGGCAGGTTAGTTAAAGAATTCCCTCTCCCCCTCACTTATCTTAGTTCACGGCACCCCACACAAGCTAAATAATATCAAGACCAACAAAAGAAACCGACTGACGGATGAACAAAGAAGTCACTAAGCAGGTAAGTTAAATATTTAGTTTTTGGTTTATTAAATACAATTATATATAACCATTATACATTTATGTTATTTAAACTACAAATATTGCGAAATAATGTTTTTTCCTCAAAGTGACACACTACCCGAGTTATGCTCAGTTTTTTGGCGAAGTTTGACACACCAAGCTCAAAAGGTTGTCCATCACTGGTTTAAGGCCATCAATATCTGACCAAGAATCTATACCTGACACAAAAAGAGAAGATATGAAAAGAGAATATTGACACTAGAAATGTAAGTGAGAAAAAAAAGCACCCACTAACAGCATATGAAATCAGATATTATTAACTACTGCTTTCAAGGGCTCTTTAAAATCTATCCCCAAAGGTTAAGCCAATTATTTCCTTTACCCTAGAAACATCTTATTCTTTTCCAGCTGTGCAGAGAAAAAAGAAGAAAAATATTTTGGCTTTTTTGGTCAATTCTTGAGAAAAAAAAAAATCCCCAAAATAGACTTAGAAAATACCTCAAATCATGGTAAATACTTCTTTTTGTGTTTTTGTATTTGTATGCATAAGCATTAACATGTTATTAAAATAAGAAAATGATATATATAATTTTATATAGTATCTTCTTCCATCTCATATTCTCAACATATATTATTGTGTGTTATTTTTATTTAAAATGGTGCCATTTTTCCTAATTTATTCTTGTGTATTGTCTAAGAAAGCACTACTCTATGGATAAACCATTTGAAATTTTATATTTTTACTTCTTGTGATGGCTTACCTCGATAATTCTTATTACAAACCTATACACTTATTTCTTAATTTATTAACCTTAAAAATATCTATTAACATCTCTTCTCAAAAGATGAAGTTAACCTTTTAATCAATCTCCACAGCCCCACATAATCCCACAAATGTGTGTTAATTATATCATTATTTTGAGTTTTTCTAGTAACTGTATTTGTGCATTTAAATGTTAGATAATTTAAATGTTAGTTGTTTCTGGCTCCAAATTTTTAAAAAAACAAAACCTGATGAATTCTGGCTTAAACAAGCAAGGATTTATTTCCTGCTCATAACAAGTCCAGAGGTGAATGACTCTCGGCTTGGCCCAGAGGTCCCATGGACAGCAACTCTGCAATCTCTTGGCCATCTCCTCTGTGGCTGACTTCTTCACTCATTTGCACCCTAATGAGCTGGAGAGGGTGTGTCCACAAGATTACTTTCCTCTTTTGTGTCATTATTTGGAATCACTCATTTCTCCAAAGAGCCCTGGTTCCTTTTATGGGAGACTGATTTTTAGGAACCAACATCTAGTTATATATACTGGAGTGTGATTTTTTTTTTTAAGGTTGTTCAACACACAGAGCTAGGAAATAAATGCGTGTGTATGCCCACATATCTGTATTTACTTCCATCCCTGTGAATTCTGATATTACAGCCCCAGGAAAGAAATAGCCACCGTTTTTACATGAATCAATTTGCATTCTGACTTGAAAGATCTTACTCTTTTGCATTGGGTTACCAGACTCTGTCCTCCTAGAAAGGCCAATTCCTGTGGCACACCAACAAAGTAGAGGTTTGGGTACTTCAAGTACAAGGCTCATGTGAGTGCTGCCACCTGGTGGGAGTCTGCTGCAAGCTCCGTGGCGGTCTTCCCCTGGGCCATCTAGGCTCTTTGTCTGGTAACTCTGTGTTTATACTTATGTAAATAATTTTTTTTTTTTTTTGCTACAGTCTATATAATTTGATATGAGTTGGAAGATTAGTTACAAACAATCCTGAGTTTCCATTAACAAATAACAATAATATAATTAAGTACATTTGTAAAGGACAGCCTGAACTTACTGGCTTTATATTCCAAGAACTTTTGGATTGAGGTTGCAGTAACTTAAGTGAAACCAGAAAATCTTAACGTTTTTCTTTGGCCTCTATTCCTTCAAGTGAAAAATGTAATTTACTTGCTTATATGTGTATAATATATACTTGTTTACTGGGGAGTAATTACCATGACATAGATAAAACATTGTTTATGGGAGATGAGAAATTTGTTGGGCAATTTATTTTGTAGAACAAATACAAGAATCCATATAAAATTAATTTAACTTGTTATTTTTTTTACACTTTATAATGTCCTCCCTTCCAATGAAAGAGATTATTGACAAACTCTGGACCTGGATGGATATTGTGAAACAGTCATTTCTGGAGGCCAGACTGTCTCTGAGGTAAAGGGAATTATTTGTTCCTTGCAAAGACTGAAGGGAGGGCGCCAATTTGGCTTAGTAAACATTTATTCTCCTTTTAATTTCTAAAGGTAAAATACAAATTACATCCTGAGATAAGTTTATAAATGCCAGTGAAGTAGAAGAGAATATGATGACTGAGCCCATTTTCACCAATAGATGGAGGTATTGCCATTTGTAGGAGAGAGCAATGTCTGGTTACATATTTTTCTGCCCTCGGAATCAGAGAAATTATGGATGTCCTCTGTGACCCTCAGCATGCATTTTCCACCACCCACCCTTCCCCCCAACACATACATCCACACGACAGTGCGCTAGTGCTGAAAGGCACAGAACAAAACTAAAGGACAACACACCACATCATGAGTTAATAATAGAGTGGCCACAGTGGAGCTACAAAACAAATTCAGAGAGAAATACCCAGCGATGAGTCTGACGTTGTCATTATGGGAGTGGAGTGCAGGTTTCTCCTGAAGAAGCAATGCGTTTGACGTGGGTAGGACATACTAGCTGTAACCCCAACAGCTGCAGTGGCCACAGTAACAGAAGGACCCTAAAATAGAACCCCTGTGGTAATCGGTCTGGATTACTAAATTCAGTGATGTCTTGGCAACCAATCAGAGAAATGTTTGAGGAAAGGGATTTAAACCCATCATGAAGTTTCTGTCAGCATTACGGAGAAATCCACAAGGCCCCCAATTCGGGGCCACTGCTTCAAGGGCCACTTCCAAATAACCACGCTCGTTTTGTCAAAACATCACCTTTCTGTCCTGCCTTTTGCAATTTAATGATGTTAAATCCATTCTCGGAGGCAACGAAAAGGAGCAGCTTTCAACAAGGGCCTGTCCACCCCATTCTCTGCTGTCTACATTTTTCTCCACAAAGTCCTTATAGGTATAACTTTCTTTTCTTAATGGTGGTAGAGAAGTTAAGAGACCATGTGGATTGTCGTGAAAACATCATTTGAAATAAAGGTAAGGCGGGTTGTTGGTGTTTTTTTAACCACCCAAAGATGTGTGTAACAGTCACAGCTATACAGACAGAAAGGAGTGAAATAGTGTAGATGTGTGCTCTCTGTGGCTGGTGGACGAGAGAGGCATTTTGTGTGGACCAGGAACTCAGATTCAGAATCTAGAATAAAACAAAGACAAGCACTCCCGGCACACCTGTTTTCCGCACCGAGGATTAATTACTTGGTGGTGCAGTTTTTCTACGTGCTGGGAAATCGCATCTAGGCCTTTTGGCTTGTCAGCTCCACAGTCCCTTTTCAGGCCCAGGAAAGCTCTCCCAGGTTTTCTTTGCTGGGACCTCTGAGACACAGGAAGTTTGTCTTTTCTTTGGCACTGTCATTGGTGGTAATCCCTCTTCCCATTTCCTCAGGAACCTCTCCTCTCTCCCACCACGCTGCAGCTCCCTGACCTCATCCAGGTTCCTCCCCACACAACCCTCTTGTCTTCTAATTCTTTCACTGATAAGCACTTAAAAGAATCAGGGAATGCCTAACTAATAAATATAGCTTTGCTCGGGCTTGTTTTCAGCAAAAGCTACTTACCAAAGGAGCAGGATATTTAGACATTCCCACGCACCAAAACAGATAACCTTGGCACAACTGAGCAGAGACTCTGAGTCCCAGTATTTTCACAGAAAAGAAAAACACATACTGAAATACAGTGTTTATCGTGTCATTCCCTATCTAAAACCGACAGTGATTTCCCTACTCTTCAGAGCTGTGCTGTTCAGCACTGACATCGCTAGCCTCATGTGGCTACTTAAATTTAAATTAATTAGAATAAAATAAAATTAAAATTGAGTTTCTAAGTTGCACGAGCCACATTTCAAGGGCTCTATAGCCTAATGTGCCTACAATTCGGGACAGCACAAATAAAGTATTGCCCTCATCACAGAAAGTTCTCTTGGGCAGAAGCACTGTTCTAGAATATAACGTCAATTTCTGGGTGGCAATTGAGATGTCCACAATCGAAAACCCAATGCCTTAGTCCAATCTTTTTAGCCAAAATCCCTCTAAAAGAGTGTGATCATTCCTACCTATACTTACTTTTACCACAACCTGGATGCATTTCACTCCTTTTGCACTTTGAAATTCAACTGGTGAAATCTTACTGTATTCTAACAGCCTTCTAGGCCCTTTTATGTTAAACATCTTTTCCCTACACAATAATGATAATTACATTCAGTACTTTTGTTGTGTAAGTATATGTATGCTGCTATACATGATTTTTTTAAAAAAATATTTTTATTGATTTCATAGAAGAAGGGAGAGGGAGAGAGAGAGGAGAAACATCAACGATGAAAGAGAATCACTGATTGGCTGCCTCCCACATGCCTCACACCGGGGATCGAACCTACAACCCGGGCACATGCCCCAGACTGGAATTGAACCCTGGACCCTTTGGTCTGCAGGCCGACGCTCTATCCACTGAGCCAAACCAGCCAGGGCTATACATTCTTAAGGACACTTTTGTTTGTGTATATCTCAAGTCAAATATAAGTTTCTTGATAAAAGGACTGTAATTATTACTTCTCTGCATTCCCTCTACGACAAGCATGTCAAGCTCAAAGGCTAACGCAGGCCAAATAAACAAGGCATGCGTCCCACGGGCCGTGAGTTTGACATGCTTGCTCTACAATATTCAGGGCTGGTCTGATGCCCACTGATGATAACCAGTTCTAGTAAAAGATAACATTATTAGTCCAACCATATTATTCATCCACTTGTTGACTTGCTTCTCCAATGAAAATCCTCCTCAGCAGTAACACAGCTCTGTTTCTCCCTTTCTACAACTATCTTCATTCCTATGCAATCTGAACATACATGCCAGAAGGCTTCTTTCAAAATAAAATCTCTCGGAAGATCCTTGCCCAACACTTACCCAACTACTCAAATATACATTTCCATCCCCCACCGCCCACTGTAAATTCCTGTTGTAATCCTGATCATGACAGCCCGGGTGGCCAAAACTGTCCACCAATAATGTCATGCATAATTACTTGTGTATTGTCTCTACAGTTGGAAAATACAAATTATTAATAGATTACTATGCTTTTCATATCTAATTTCCCAAGTTAAACTTGTATCTGTTTTTATTGGGCACATGTCATAGGTTGATACATGCCATATATAGTGTTTTCAGAAAGCTTTGTCAAATGTTGGTGTAAAATGATTTGGTAGACTCGGTTCTCCTCTCAACAACTGAAGTCCCCATATTACCAGCAATTTAATCAGCACTGATATTAATGTAGCCTGACTCCCTCCTTTAACCACCCTAGCAGAGAAACCAAGAACTAACTACAACTGGACGACTCAAAACACACATTCTTCAGACTTCCTTCATTTTAGTAAAAGACACATTTTGTTGGCTTGCTGATTATTGCAATGCAGCTTATAGCAGGACATTGTTGATTATTCTAAGACATTGATAAAAAAAATGAAAGAAATGGGAGCTGCTAGTGTAGTATGTCTATCAAATATTGATTTGTCTGCACCAAAGAATAGTTTGCTCTACTATGTTCTCTTAAAGATACAGGCAGCCCATTCTAGTTGAAGTCTGGTTTCCAAATATTTATGAGACTGAGCAAATCATTTCACCTCTTGCATTTTCAGTGTTGGCTTGGATGCTGTATAAGAACCTCTGAAATTCAAATTGAAATGGCAAAGGGACCAAAGTTACTTAAGTTTTTTTAAGTAACAGATGTATTTTTCTTATTGATAGCTGATTAGTAGACGTTAACTAAGACTAAAACAAAAAAAAACAACTCTATATTTTATATGATTTTAAAAATCATTGCTTTCAAGAATTTATGGTAATCAATTTGTTCAGTAACAGTGTTCTCTATTCCTACTTGTCGGGGAAAATTCTTCATTACATACCTTAAATGCATTGGTTTCTTTGACTAGCCACTATTACTTCCCACATTTTAAAAATTACTTTGCTCTTTATTATATATGTTCTGGAAAGGGTATATATCAGATCATCATTTCTTGGCATTTGCCTGCTTTCTAGTCTCTTAGCTTTTTTTTTTTAACTTATATTAAATTTACTAGGGGTGACATTGGTTAATAAAAAAATAGGTTTCAGGTGTACAAATTCTATAATACATCATCTGTATATTGTATTGTGTGTACATTACCCCAAGTCAAGTCTCCCTACATCACCATTTATCCCCCATTTATCTCTTCTACCTTCTCCCACGCTCTGGTAATCATCATATAGTAGTCTGTTTCTATGAAATTTATTTTTTGGCTTAATTCCTTCACCTTTTTCACCCAGTCCCCCAGCAACCTACCTCTGACAGCTGTCAGTCTGTCCTCTTTCTCTATGAGTCTGTTTTGGTTTTGTTCATTTATATTTTGTTTTCAGATCCCACATATTAGTGAAATCATATGGTATTTGTCTCTTTCTGACTGGCTTATTTCATTCAACATAATACACTCCAAGTCCATCCATGCTGTTGCAAAAGGTAAGATTTCCTTCTTTTTTACAGTTGAGTAGTATTCCATTGTATAAATGTACCACAGCTTATTTATCCACTCATCTACTGATGGGCACTTGGGCTGCTTCCAAATTTTTGCTATTGTAAATAACACCATGGGGTGATTCAATTAAATAAAGAAATACATACATACATACATACATACATACATACATAAATAAATAAATAAAAATTATTGTTTGTATTTTCAATGGTGCCATTCCTGACCATGAAGGACATTTACGATGCTGTGTAAGCATCACCACCATTTAGTTGCAAGATGTTCCATCATCCCAAAAGGAAACCCTGCACCAAAAGTTCTCACTCTCTAATGCTCCTGCCCCTGGCTACCTTTGGGAGTGATACAACCAGGGAGAAGGTCCCATCCATCCTGCCTCTGCCCTCCCCTAGGTCTCCCCCCTTACCTCCTCTCCATTATCCCCACCCCTACCCCACACCAGCTCTACCTCGCAGCAAAACTCAACTGAGCTGAGCAGCCTGCCCTGCCATGGGGAACCTGCTCACTCACCCTGCAAGCACAGAGCCCCTTCCTCTCTGTCAGGAAAGCAGATCTAGGGAGGCTCAGCCAGTCATAGGGACCACTGTGAATGCGCTCTATCTAGGGGAAGTTCTCAGTTGCAACAGCAGGACCCACTTGAGCTTGTGTGAGCAGAAGGGACCTCACAAGGGGGCTCACAGAAGGTGCCAGAAGGTCAGAGCACCAGGCTTGAGGCTTCAGGGCAGGCCACAGCACCCAAACCACAGAGGTCCTCTAGCAGTGACCTCTGCTTCGTCCCTGTGCCAGCCCAGCCCACATACTCAACACATCCAGCTTCTGTGAGTGGGACTTTGCTCATTGGGGAGGAGGGAGAGAGCCATCATCTCATTCAAAATTAGGTCAGGTGAAGTCCACTTGATCTGTGGCTGCCAGGTGAGGCCATAGTCAATGACATATCTCTTATCTACCCAGAAAGCACCCTCCTCTCCCACTCCCCAGCAGAGAACACGGGTCCTCCAGGTGGGGTCCCATCAGGCTCTCCCTGGAGGAAGAGAGAGGAGCCCCTAATGGTAGGGAAAGCAGGAAAGTGTAGAGAGGAAGACATTTTTTGTGTGAATGTCAGTCTTCTAACAGATTTTAACAAAAGCCAAAGACTTGGAGAAATTGATTTCAAAACACAGATCGGATAAAGAACTGATACATATCTTAATTCTCAACCACAGGAAAACAAACAACCCAATTAAAAATGGGCATAAATTCTGGACAGACACCTCACTACAGAAGATACACAGATGGGGATGGGGAGGGATGCGAGATGGTAGCAGAGTAAGTGGAAGGTACACTCACCTCCTCCCAGGACCGAATTTGAATGACAACAATCAACATGAATAACCAAGTGAAGACTAGCTGAATGGAAGTCTTGTAACCAGGGATCTCAGAAGAAGCCACAGCCAGAGTGATAGGAAAAACGGAGACACAAAAAGGGCTGGCCCCACACTCACATGTGGCAATAGAGAATATTCAAGGATCTCTCAGCTGCAAAGGTACCTCCTGAGAAGTGAGGGGTCTCAACCCCATGCTGGGCTCCCAACCTGAGGCATAGAGCCTGGAAGAGGTGCCCACCTAACAGCTGGCTTTGAAAATCAATGTGATTCCATTTGCCAGGGAGAGACGGGGGAGGGGGCAGAGGGGCATCTGGTAGAAAACCAGGTGCTCTCTTAAAGAGCCAGCACACAAAGTCTCATTTTGCAGTCATTCAAAGGAGAAGTGGCTCGGAGAAAACTGGAGTCATACAGGGAGAGGGCTTGAGGGAATGCTGCCGAGGTCTCAGTGCTGAGTCCATCTCCTGCTCCGCCCACAGATACCATCTTTTCCCTCCATGGTCCCAGCCATGCTCATGGCCAGTGTAGGACTCAGCTGGCTTTGGACAGCCTGGGCCTGTGGTGCTGACTTTCTTAGAAGGCTCTTAGGAGATCCAAGCAGACTCAGCAGTGGCAGAGACAGACAAGGAGCTCTGGGGTGATGGCCAGTGTCTTCTCCTAAGATAAGGTGACCAGATTTTAACATTGGTAAATCGGGACACCACTGACTGGGGTGGGGGGAGGGGTGTCTTTTTTTTCTTTTTTTAAAATATATTTTATTGATTTTTTTTACAGAGAGGAAGAGAGAGGGATAGAGAGTTAGAAACTCTCGATGAGAGAGAAACATTGATCAGCTGCCTCTTGCACACCCCCTACTGGGGATGTGCCCGCAACCAAGGTACATGCCCTTGACTGGAATCGATCCTGGGACCCTTGAGTCCGCAGGCTGATGCTCTATCCACTGAGCCAAACTGGTTTCGGCCCAGCGGGGGGGTTCTTGATTAAAAATTTGGTCTATATTGTAATCGCTTTTGGTTTTTTTAATAAAAGGAAATTCACTTCTTAGATCATCGTTGAATTTGCATCCTCTTTTCTTACTCATTATGTTAAAAATCTAAAAAAAATAATTTAAAATTATATTATAAATTATTATATACATATTGCTTAAAAACACAGTAAGTAGGTACATAATTACATGAACATATTTTATTGTTAGTTTATAAATTAAATTAATTTGATTGTTATAAAGTAACTATATTTTAAAAATTATTTTAATCCTATATTTCTTTCTAAATAATAACAATACTAACTTGTATTATTTTTCCTCTGAATTTGCCATAACATAAGTCGTAAGTGTCACTTTCAAGGCCAGCACTAGACTTTTTGCCGCCACTATAAAATATAAATAATACGAGTACTGTCTGCTAAATTCAAGAAAATTTATGTATTTATGAAATAAATAAATAAGTTACTTACCTAAATTATCTGAATAGCTGATTTGTAATGACATCACTTGTTTAACTAGCTTACTAGCACGCAGTACGATGTGTATCGTCTGAGAGACAGTTACAAAATGTTTTCGTCGTTGCCAATCCCAAAAAATGCCATTGTTCATTAAGTCCAAACAATGGTGGTCGAATTCTAACAACTGATCAACAATGCGAACTTTGATAAGCAGTTCTCGATAATCAGTTCTCAACAATTATTTATTATTAAAGTTTAACATTATAAAATTAACAAAAATAATATAAAACTCATATCCTGACTAAATAGCCACATGGCCGCTGAAAACCGTATATTCCCTTCCCGTTCTCCCACCGTTCCCTAGCTTGTCGTGCATTCTTTCCAAAAATTGGGACTTTTTTAAAATGCCGCGGGACAAATTGTTAAAAATCGGGACTGTCCCGCCAAAAGTGGGACATCTGGTCACCTTATCCTAAGAAGAGAGGCCTCACTGGCCTCACTGTTTCTGTGCAGAGCCCTCCCGACATGTGGCCAAATCTTAATCTGTTTTTAGCCTGATGAACTCTGTTGGCCTCACCCTGAGGCCTCCTTGAGATCCCGCCCCACCACAAAGGTCCGCAGGCCCCTGGCAGGTCACTGCTAGCTTTGGTATGCCCTGAAACTTTGGCGGAGTGGCCTCAGGCCCAACACTGGTGCCAAGTTTGAATCTGTGAACCCCATTGGTGAATGCCACTGGCCCTGGCTTGGGACTTACTGAGAACCTACTCCCCCAACTTGCCTCCTGCCAGATGCACTTTCAGTGACTGAGCCTAACAGGCAGAGGGCAAGAGGAGGCAGATCTCGGGGTGCCTTGAGCCTTTTGCTGACCTGCCCCCAGGCTCAGAACTGGTGGAAACCAGCTTTGGTATGCACACTGGCCCCTACCACACACATCAAGGCCCAGCAGAGGCAGCTCCAAACTGTGGGTCATTTTTGTAGCTCCGAACTGGTAGCCAAGGGTTGGTCACAGGCAGTGTCTGACACTGACCTGCACCTGAGTGCCTCCCCAAAGGCCCCAGAACAAACACACCCAGGAGTGGGCTTTAGAAGAAAATTAGAGCACAATTTCATTAGCCCCGAGAGCAGCACACCCAAAGCAACATCCTGGCAGTCACCAGAGTCTGCTGGGATGAATTCTGCTTTGGGAGGTCAATCCCCAGAGCAGCTCATACTGGTTAGGGTCGATCCTCATTGTCAGCCAGACTGAGAGTCAATCCCACCCATTGATGGGTCAGCAGCAATGTGGTCTCACCTACAACAGGAGGGCTCACAAAACCCACACGAGGGATGTTCCTGGAGCACCTAGCTCCGGCAACCAGGGAGACTGCACCATCAAGCCCCACAGGACACCTACTACATAAGGCCATCATACCAAGACTGGGGGACATAGCACATCTACTTAAGACACAGAAACAAACACAGAGAGACAAAATGGAAAGACAAACAAGCATGCCCCAAATGAGAGAGCAGGAGAAATCCTCAGGGAAAGAAGTAATCTACCTGATACAGAGCTCAAAACTTAGGGGAAGAACTCAGTGAGAACTTAAACAGAGATAGTAAACATAAAAAAAGAACATATAAACCATCAAAAAGAACCAGTCAGAAAGGAAAAATACAAAAGCTGAAATAAATAATACCCTAGAAGGAATAAACAGGAGGTTAGATGAGGCAGAGGATGAAACCAGTGATTTGGAAGACAGCAGAAAACACCCAATCGCAGCAGCAGAAAGGAAAAAGAATTGATAAAGTTGAGTATAGTTGAAGGGACTTCTGGGACAACATCAAGCATAACAACAAAGCTTCCCAGATAAGGAAAAGCTAAAGGAGACTATGGACTTTTAAACGCAGGAACTGTATGTCCTATTTATATTTACTTCTGTTGGTATTTTTCCACTGAGCACAGTGTATAAGCCATGGGGGACTGATGCATTTCAGCTGAGTGGATAGGAGTGCGGTTAAGTACTGTATGAACATAATGATCGGCTCAGTGCCTTTCATATAAATAAAGCATCAGGTTGGCTTCTGTGATAGAAAGCAAGGAAACAACTGAAAAATGGTAAGAAAAGCATTGCTAGCACACGGTGTAAAGCTAATGAATCATTAATTCGTTTGCTTTGGTTCGATTTCCTCCAGGAGAAGATCCTGAGACAAGGGTTCAAATAAATAGTATATTGATTTAGGAGGTGATTCCAGAAAGCACTAGAAGGGGAGTAGGAAAGTTAGACAGAAAGGGAAGAAGGCAGGCAATAAAAGCAAACTCCCACTGTGGATACTAGAGCTTAATCCTAATAGGAAACTCTGGGAAACAGACTAGAACAAACACCTCATAGTTATGCTCCCTAATGGGTAGAGGTGCTGGAGTGTTTACTCTTACTACTGGTTGGCTGGGGGTGCCCCTGGGGGATGTTAATTCCGCGGCATTTCTCACCTGCCACTGCCGGGTAGAAACATGGACCTCAAGGCTAGAGATTATTCTCAACTGTAGAACTGCAAATGTTGGAATTTGGACGTAGGATTAGTATGTAAAGTCCAAGTTGGAAGAAGGGTTAGTATGAAAAGTTCTGACATTTCATTGTAAGCATTATTTAAGAAAGAAAGAAATACGTCTCTTTAAATTTGCATGCATTATTTTTTCTATATTTAGTATGTTTTTAGAAAATAAATACGTTTAAAATACCTTGGGTTTAACTACTTAATAAATGGAACAGTGAGGTGTTAATTTTGGTCTACCACAGAAGTATTATTAAACCTTAAGAATGTCATGAATCAAGAAACTTTGCGAACGATTAACCTGCCTCTTCTTTATTAAGATTTGTGTTTGGACTTTTGAGAGAAACCTTTCCCTGGGTTTTATCTATGGATTGTATGAGTCTATAAGAACAGACCTACCTTCTACACACTAAAATTATCTTATATTTCAGAAGTAGGAGAAATTGCACATGACTATATGGACACACTGTCTTTCTGCATAAATGGCAAACACATGTCATATATATTGATGTGTTCTTTCTGGTAAGAGACTATAATTTTTATGGAAAATCTGGTAAAAAATTTTTGTATACTGTCTTTGAGCCTCAAAACACCCAGGGTGCTTAACTTCAGAAGGGATTCCTAATTCTTCCTTTGGCATCTTTGCTCAGAATAAATAAGAAGCTAGTTCTGGCTTAAAATCTTGCTATTTTTACATAATCTTTTAAACAGCATGTAGACAGATATATAACCTATCATGACAAATTCAGGTCACTGTGGTATTTGTTATTAGTCTCACTTACTATTTTATTCTATAATTCCAATTGTGTCTTTATGTTCAAGTTTTAATTGCTTACATTTTATATTTTATAAGTCATTAAAATATCTTCTATAGTAGGCAAGTAATTTATTAAATAGCACAGAGATGAATGTTTTCTAAATAAAAAATTAATGTAAAACACACTGATAAAAATATATTATTATCCTATATAATAAAAGCCTAATATGCTAAGTGTCTGACCGTTCATTTGACTGTTCGACCAGTTGCTATGACACACACTGACCACCAGGGAGCAGACACTCCAACCAGGAGGTTAGCTTGTTGCTGGGGTCTGGTTGATTGGGACTGGGTGAGATGGGCTGGACATGCCCTGAAGCCCTCCCGCAGTCCCTCCCCGGCCTCTAAAATATTTCTTCTAATTAATTTCCTTTCAATGTGCATGAATCCATGCACTGGGCCTCTATTATTTATAATAATAAAAAATATAACATAATAATGTCTATTGGATACTTATCACACATAGTCCCTATGTGGTTTTTATGTCTGTACCCATTTCATTTTAACAGCACTCTATGATGTAGTTTTATTCTGACCTCATTTGGGTTGCATCCATCCTGTAGGAGATGCTGTTGGTGTTCCACTTTATTCTCTAGGGCCTTGCCATGCAATGCATGGAGTTCTGACTTAATGCCACATTCTGCTTCTCTTTGTCCAATGGCTTTTTTAATAGCTGGTGCCAGGTCTGCCCTCTTAACACAGCAGTCTGCAAGTACAAGAGAACTAGCTCAGACTATTACTTCCCCCATCCCTCATGGTTTCCTGGGATAATGTTTCAAATAAACTACTTGCACTCAAATCCTTCTTTCAGGGATGGCTTCTGGAGGACCCGAACCAAGAGTCATCTGTACATTCACTTGTACATCTATGCATACATAAATATAAAATCGCCTTGACTTGGGGAGAGGAATACGATGTATGTATCCGGGACCGAGAAAGTACTGTCTCAGCCCTTGCATTATAGAAATTATTGGGAAGAAGGGACAAGAAAGCAGAACGGATTTCATCTTCAGGAAAAGTACTAATAATATAGGTTCAAATAAAGACAAGTAGCCACACAGAGAAAGCAGAGAATGGGACAAGTGACCACATTGCACAAAACCATGGCTGCCCCACAATGCAGTCACACCCCAGAGTCAGAGGAATAGTAAAAATAATCAGCTACTTCCTGATTCCAAGTTTTCTCCCATCATTTGGCAAAATGATCTGGGGAGGCAATTAGTAAATTATTTAAGTCTGATGCACTCAGATCTGAAATGTTGGCAGCCCTATTATTGTGGGGGGTTGGGTGGCAAGGGCTGGACTGGCTGCGTACTCTAGTCACAAGTATATAAAAAACACCCACACTCCAACCCATCCATATTGAGGCACAGAGAAGCTGTATTGGTCTAGGAAAAGTGGTAAGAAGACTGTTCTTTGCTTATTTTCACTACAGCTTTTTGTTACTATTATTGATGTTATGTCTCCCAGGTATTGACATTTCTAAGAATTGTGATTGACAGTAAACTTGAATGAGAATGAAGTTTCCATCAGATCCCTAACTTACTTTGTTTAACCGTTAAAAATGTTTAATTTTTGGTCAATTTCACAATTTTCTGTAAATAATATTTTCCTCTTTAATACTCTTTCTATTTTATTATAATTTAAAATATTATTTTTATGGTGGTGGTGGTGGTGGTGGTGGTGGCGTGTGGGTGTGCCTGTATTTCAAAGTAAGCTACCGATATTATTTAATCTCTGATTGCTTGAAACTAGGTATTTCTCACTTGGCAGCCTGTTCAGAACTGAATGGAAGCTGCGTGCTTCTCCATCAGAGTCATTACAGTACATGCTGTGAATGTGAACGTTCATTAGCATTTTATGGATCTATAATTTCTGCTTTAAAAAACAACAACTATGAAAAGCAATTACCCAGCATGATAAGAGCTCTGTTTTAAAGTCAACATCTTTCTCCAGTTTCCTTCCTTTCAGTCTACCTTCTCCATACCTCTGGATATTTGCTTTGAATCAAATAGAAAAATTGGATCATTCAAGATCTCTGACTGGGTCATTTGTACAGAGCTGGCTCCACTGTGACCAGAAGGGAAGATGGCCAGGTGAAGCATCAGCTACTGCAGACCATCTGATGGCTTATTACGTGGCTGAAAGGAAATGGACAAGTGCTGTTCTCAGAGTAGAAAGTGGTCTCTGCCATTTGCTTGCTGTGTGACTTTGAGATACTCAAGTAGCCTCTCAGAGCTTTGTTTTACTGCCTTTCGGTGGGATCAATACATTCTATTGCAGAGTGTTTGTGAATAGAAAAGAAGATGATGAATGGTAAAGAACTTTACACAGAGCTCAGAGTTGTACAAATACAAAGGTATTACTATCATGACTACTATAAGCAGGCATTGATTTAGAAATTGCTGCAATGTGTATTGCTGAATTTGGTTTTCAAAAATGTCCTGGCAGAATAAAAAGGTAACCCCCCTATTTTATTTATTTCAGATGAGAATACTGAGGCTCTGTGAAGTCAGGTAGAGCCAGGCATGATCAATTTTATAACTTAAGAAACTGCATAGGAATGGCTGGCTGCTGAGTTTGGAAGTCAAATTTAAATTCTAATTTAAAGTTAATAATTTGTACATGATAAATAAATACTCATATGCATGTGCACACAGACTCATGGAGAGAAAGACAGGCAGAGAGACAGGCAGGCAGTGACAGAGAGGGAGAGATAGCTGTAATGGGTTTCATTTGGGACCCCACTGTGCCCTTCAGGACCAGCTCAGATTTTCATCTCAAATTGTGATCTTCCCAAGATTTCCCTAAGTTACCCTCTGGCTAGCGTTTCCCTAACACCCCTGCTCTAGTCTCTCGCTTCTTCTGAATCCCAGTTCTCTACTCTGTGTCTGGCGGCTGCTCCAGGTGTGTGGTGGATTATCCTGGTGATTCACATGTAAGGACAAAGGTCTTTCCACATATTACTGCTCAACAGATATGTTTTTAATTGGGCATTAGACAATCTGGTTTGTCAATGTTTTTCAGTCATTTTCACTGCTTTAGGCTTGAGGTTTTTACTTTATTTCTTGAGCCTCTCTTTCTTCCTAAATCCTTACCTTTTATTTACTTTTGTGCTTGTCCCATCCCTCCTTTCCTGCCCTGAGCACATTATTATAAATCTTTTTATTCCCATCACCCAAGGCCTCTAGAATAGGCTCCATGTGGGGAACAAGAATGTCTGTCATCTCATCTCTGAATACCCAGTGTCTGAAGGGATAGAGTTGGGGGGTGCCTAACATGTAGGAGATAAGTAATAAATACATTGTTATTTGATAATATAATAAAAATATTATTATTTGATAAATGAATACATCAAGGTATTGCCTAAGAAGAGTTCTAATACCAACTGGAAAGACAATATATATTGTGATATATTTTCCTCAGCCCGAAACATATTTAAAATTTACTTATGAAAATGATAATAGATTCTTAAGCAGACAGTAATGTTTTACCAAAATCATATTTTAAACATGTTATATACTCCTTGACACTTATATTACTTCCCTTTAACAGAGCACTCTCTACAAATTCACTGATCATTTTTTTCTCCATTGCTTTTGTTTCATTTTTTCTTTGCCCCGGAGATTGCTATTGTGCTGGATGTAGGCATATTCTGGAAACTTCATTTAAAAATTAATAAATGTGTTTAATTGGAAAAGAAGAACTGCTGCATTTTTATGGGTGGGAAGAAACTTCCTTGCTAGCCTTTATCCTCAGATTCTTTTTCTTTAATGTCACTCTCTGTAGAATTGCTTGATCAACGAAAGCGTGTCTCCTGATGAAAACAGACTGTTCCTCAAAGAACAAATTAAGGACTTTCAGTCCTGGAGGTAAAACACTGTGAGCTCATCATGCAGTGCTGTAAAACAAATGTGTTATGTGCCTGGCAACTCTGCCACACAATCAACAGGAAGCCTGAAACGCTGAGATGGGCTGATTTGCACATTTTCATCAGGTACTTGCTAATGCAATAAAAATAAGCCAATGGGATTTAAGACTTCTTGCCATGACATAGCCTATTGGAAATTTTTTTAACAGTTTTTAACAAGTTATTATTTCTTTGGCATTGAATGATTATGTTGAATTTTTAAATTATTATTGATGTTTTTAGAGAGAGAAGGAGGGGGAGAGACAGAGAGACAGAGAGAGAGAAGAACATCAATTTTGTTGCTCCACTTGCTCATGCAGTCATTGGTTGCTTCTTATATGTGCCCTGACCAGAGATCCAACCCACAACTTTGGCTTCTGAGGATGACACTCTAATCAACTGAGTTTCCAGGACAGGGCTATATCTTGCCTTTTGAAAAACCATGTCAAATTCCAAGTTCTATTTGAGGGTACAAGTGTAGTATGACCTCTCAAGGAGCAATGTGGTATAATTCACAGGACAGAGGAAATGAAGACTCTTCTTAAGCCCCTATTATGTCTTTCTCTTGCTTCTCTCTCCTTTTCTATGTCATTTTTCCCACCCCTCTGTGTTTAGCTTTTTATCTCCCTTATTCTCTTTTTTCTTAGTCTCCAGTTCAAACTTTGTCCACAATGAATGCATGTTTATGGAAAAGATAGAAAGTAGTATAAGTACTGGTTTCTTGGGAAGTCATTTTTATTCATTCAACAAATGCTTTATTTTTCAGCAGTAATTGTGTGGTAAGCACTCTATTAGGCATAAACATGGTTTTCAGTAAGCCAGAGTCCTTAAAAGGAATTATTTAAGTGACTGTCTCCCAAATAAAGCTCTGCTATTGTAGGTAAAATGTACACCAAAAATTCATAATCCATACTTTTCACTAAATTCTATATGGTGAATGGTGGCTGGTTGTAGAGATGAAAGTATTTTTTATGAAATACTAGAGGCCTGGTGCACGGATTCGTGCACCGGTGAGGTCCTTCAGCCTGGCCTGCGGGGATTGGGTCGAAACTGGCTCTCTGACATCCCCTGAGGGGTCCTGGATTGTGAGAGGGCACAGGCCAGGCCGAGGGACACCACCGATGCACTATCGGGGCCAGGGAGGGACTGCAGGAGGGCTCCAGGGTATGTCCGGCCCATCTTGCCCAGTCCTGATCAGCCGGATCCCAGCAGAAAGCTAACCTACCAGTTGGAGCATCTGCCCCTTGGTGGTCACTGCATGTCATAGCAACCAGACAAATGGTCAAAAGGTCGACCAGTCGAATGGTCGGTTAGGCTTTTATATATATATATATGGATCTGAGGATTTAACCTTTGATGACTAATTTATCTGAATCGGCATTAACATATTCTCAATTTTACACCTCAATTTAAGTCTTTACTAATGATGTACTAGTGGTCTATCTAGATGTTTTAAACAGACTCAAACGTGTTATTGATTTGTGAATCAGTGTTGTATGTAAGACCTTTACATGATTTCCTTGTGTATATTTTGGACTTGCCAAGACATCATACACTGTAAACCTCAGCCGCAACACTAAAAAGATCTATATTATTTGTATAGTCAGCTCATAGTCAACAAGTGTCATCCCTGTGTTCCTCCCGCTATTTCTATCACTCAGCACACTGGGTGAAACCCCTGGGAGTACAATGCTATACATTCACCTACCAGGGTCCAATCTGAAAAAATAAGCTCTTATTATAGACTAGGTCTTGGAACAAGGTAATTTATTCATTAATTAAATTATGCATTCAATTGTGTTATGAGTTGAATTGTGTCTCCACCCCGGCCCTCCCACCCGCCCCCCCACCACACACACACCTAAATGCATATGTTGAGGTTCCCATTCCCAGTGCTCAGAATGTGACCTTATTTGGAAATAAGGTCTTTGCAGATATAATCAGCTAAGATGAAGCCATACTATAATCAGGTATGCTTCTAATCCAATATGACTGGCATTCTTATGAAAAGGAGAAATTTGAACACAGAAATAGACAAACAGGAGAAAGCTAAGTAAAGATTGGAGCCATGCTGCCGCAGGATGAAGAACTACCAGAAGTCAGAAGAGTTCTGGAAAAGATCCTTCCCTGGAGATTTCAGAGACCAGGTATGGCCCCTCTTAACACATTGGTCTCAGCCGGCTGCCTCCAGGTCTACAAGACAATACATTTTTGTTGTTTAAGCCACTTAGTTTGCGGTACTTGTTATGGCAGCCATAGGAAACAAACAAGTCAATATTTGAGTTACCTATTTTGTTAAGTGAAAAAGGTAAAATGCTACAGTGAGTGAGAAGTACGCAGGAAATTTCCATGCTTTTATATCCTCTCAGAACTGCTGGGAAACAGGGATGAGGCAAGGATTTGAAACTACTAATTTAAGAATATAAACCGGGGTGCTAACATTGGCTGCCGTGAGGGAATTTAAATGGATAATGTATCTTCAGCAGACGAAGATGATAAAAGCATTCTAGGTGGGTCTCTAAGTCTGAAACCAAAATCCCTGGGCCGAGTTGATGAATACCCCCGGAATCCCTGAGTGTTCTCATCTCCATTTATGCTGCAGAGGTAGCTATAAGATAAGTAAAATCTCAAGCAGCCAGGTCCTTATTGATTATGCATCAGCAGAGGCTGAAAGATGTTTTTTGTTCTCCCAAGTGGATTGTGAGAGCCTCATTGTGACAACATGCCAGTGCACCGCTAAATGAATGAAGCTTTTTAAAAAGTTGACAATACAAAAAAGAGATGCAGCGCCACATTTAAGGTTCTGAGAACACATCTTTGAAACTAAATACAACAGAAACCTAAGTCACCCACATCCTCTACTGTGCAGGGAAACAATATGCAAGCAACTACAGGACCTTAAGAAAAGATAATAGAGGATGAAACAGAGAAAAATGTGGAAATGTAATGAGTGACATTAATAAAAGTATTGCTATGTGTGAAGAAAATCTGACATTTCCAGATTTTAGCTACAGTATCAAATTGATCTTGGAACATGTACGTAAAGGATTAATGCAATAAAAATGCCTTTAGTCTTAAATGTGCCAGTTGCTTTCCCAAGCACTTAATATATTACATAACCTAATATTTACATATTCCTTTCTAGTTGGATTCTGTTATTATTTCATTTTACAGATAGGTAATCTGAAGCCTAGAGAAGTTTACTAGTAGTATCATCCCCAGGACTAAAGAGCTAACTAGCTGGAGGTTAGGTATGAGCCCCTAACCAGTGCTCTGTACTATAGCTCTGAGGCAACAGAATGTCCCTTTCAAAACTGGTCATCCTACCTAATAAAATGGTAATATGTAAATTACCATCACTCCACTACGCCCACGATTGGGCCAGTGGGAGGCACAGGGGGCGGGACTCGGGGTGGCCAGGGTAGCTGATTGGGCCAGCGGGACGCTGAGCTCTTGTTGCCAGCGGTGGCATGAGCTCAGCGTCTGCACCATGGCTGTGCTGCGGAACAGAAGGGGCCTCTGGGGCAGCGAGCTCACGTCCCACCACGGACCATCAAAAGCGGGGGAGCTGGGTGCCTGTCTGCTCCAGCACCAGGCCTTTCAGAAGCCTCCGCCGAGCCGGAGGCTTCTGAAAGGCCTGGTGCACCAGCGGACAGGCACCCAGCTCCCCTGCGATCTAAAGCAAAAGCGTGTAGGGGACCCTACACGTGCATGATTCAATCATGCACTGGGCCTCCAGTTTTTAAATAAAAAAGGACAACATATTTAGTATTTGTAGTAGTTTCCTTAGCCCTATCAAACTGATGAAGCACTATAATAGTGGTGTACTTAAGAATTTACGTGTTTTTATTTACCTAAAATCACCCAAGGGCCAAAGGCTTGATCTCTACCTGACACAATTAGGAGAACATCTGCCTTAACGTTGTTATTCAATACCATTGGAAAAAGAAAAAAAACAACAGGAAAATTTTCCAATCCCTAGGAGTTAGTGACTATGGAGAGAACTGGGGAAACACCTCCTTGTAATGCAGGGAAGAGCTCTGGCTTTCCTGTCTCTTTGAGAGGGGAAGGAAGATCTGGAGATTAGTTGCTGTGAGTCAGTTTTATGTATATCTAATGAAGCTTTATTTTTCAGTTGCCAAAAACTAAATGGTCTTACTGGGGAACTGTTGCCAAGTTGGACACCTGTCATAGTTTTGCTTTCCTTGGTATTATTAGACACTGTGCTATAACCAATCTGTTTCCACGGTGCCTACAGCAAACCATTTTGCTAAGATCCCTGGTCTTAATGAACTGTATATAGCCTTATTTTTCCTTGTTTTAAGGGGGAGGGGGAGGAGATATCATTTTTTTTTTTTTTAAATGGGAAGCTGATGCTAGCATGTTGAATTGATTCTTTAACTTTAAAAATGTGTTTTCTCAAAAACTGCCCTCAAAAACAAGGAGAAATGAAACAAACAAAAAACAAGTAGAAATGAAAGCATGGAGGAAATCCAAACATATGTCCAGAGACAGGAAGTTAGAAAGTCAAGTGTTTTCCACTTTGATCATTCATGGGTCACCTTTAGGTGTTTGCTATATCTGCATACCCCAAATATTATTGTTTACTGTGTATTTTATTTATATTAATTATGTATTTCCCTTAAACATCCTAAGCAACAATATTTTTTTAAATTCATAGGTTTTTATATATGTTACAGACATTAAACAGATTGCTATTAAAACAAAACAGGTTCAACTTTGTACCACTTAATGTCATTTGCATCACTATTTTAACTCACTGCAAAATGTGTGGGCTTAAAGCTGCCAACAATAGCTGGCCTCCTGCTCCTACCCAGTCAGAAGATTGGAAAACAAGTTAAAATAAGAACTTATTCCAGAACTCAGATCTCCCAACTGCTTGTTCAGTTATTTCTATACTCTGTGAGTCTCATGCAATCTCAGGAGTTTTTCCCCACCAACAATCTAAGGAAATTAAGCCTGGATTCTCACTTCCCTTCATGTCTCTACCTTCCCTTGTGGCAATCTTTACAGGAGACTGTCTCAGGATACCCTATTGCCACCATTGCTGCTCTCTCTACCAGCCTCTCCTGAGAGAGATGTCCTGAAGGTTAAATGATGTTCCCTCTCCATCCCCCAGAAACACTTTCTCCCACATGACTATCAATGTGTTCCATATCAACGCAGCTCTGCGACAGACATACTGAAGACTTTTTTTCCTGGTTGAAATCACATCCTATCCAAGTAAGGTATTATTGTTCTTTGATTCAAAGTTGTTTTTCTTTTGGTCAACTTCTTTATAGATCTGATTTTGGCCACCAAAATCTCTGCTGGGCAATAGTTTCTCATGGTAAAGTAGATGGGCTATTAAGTTTTACAGATCTAAGCTCAAATTCAAATTTCTCACAATTTCAATGAAAAAGTGGAAAGTCATTACAATAACAACACAATAAGTCTATAAGAACAAAACACTGGAGAGCAGAAAAGTTGTCAGGCAGAAGGATGAGTGGAAACTGATTTGGTAGAATGCACAAAAAATAGATACACAAGTTAATAAGAAAGGAAACCAAGAACCCAACAGATTTGTGATATGAAATCCTAGAGAGACTAAGGAATTGAGAGTCCTGGTAAAGATGGGCCTAGGACACAATGATCGAATGAGAGTCTGAATAAGTAGCCACTAGACTCCCACATCTCTGACCACTTTTTCTATATTTGAGAAACCGCATTGGCCTATCATCTCACCCCAATTACAGCAGGAGCCGGGGCAGGCAGAACTGAAATCCGAAAGATGAAAGGAAGATCCACCTGCTGAATGGCCACCTTCACCCCCCCCCCCCATGTTTGACTTGTACCTCCCAGGTGGGGGATTGGAAGAATCCTTTCTGGAAAACTGACCATCCCAACAAATGGGGTGCCAAGGCTGAAACCAACCAGTCCAGTCCCCATACAAAGAAGCCCACAAGGTGAAAAGTCACCTTGGAAAAGCAGAGAATCCAATTATGCTTTACAGACCCTCAAGTTTAAATCTGAGCAGACAGTAAGTATGGCCAGGTATTTGCTGGAGGCCTCTAACATAAAAGATCAAGACCAAACAGACATACAAATACAAGCAGCTAAAGAAAACATTAAAATATTAAAGAAAACAATAATTAATATCCCCAGAGAAATAAGATAGTGTATTGTTAAAGACTAGGGTGCTATTTTTAGAAAAGCAACCCTTTAAAGTCAATAAGTGTGCCAAGGGATTTAAAAAAATGTAACAGCAGAAAATGAAAAAAGTTAATAGAAGGGCTGAGACATAAGTTGAGGATAAGAGTCAGAAACTAGTATCTCTAGTTAAAAGAGAATAGGAGAGGAGAGATAAGAAAACTGTATTACTATGACTCTACAAATGAGTGTTAAAGGATCAGGCAATAGGGCTGTGGACTGTGAAGGGAGAAGGGCCAAGTTGAAAATGCAGATGGGATAGCCAGGGCACCACCAAGTGGTACCACTTCAGACCTGTTAGAATGGCTATTATAAAAAAGACAGGATAGTACAACTGTTGGCGAGGATTGGAGGAAAGGGAACCCTCGTGCACTGTTGGTTGGAATGTAAATTGGTGCAGCCACTATGGAAAACAGTATGGAGGTTTCTCAAAAAATGAAATATAAAACTACCATGTGATCCAGCAATCCAACTTCTACATATGTAACCGAAGTAAATAAAATCGGGATCTCGACTAGATTAATAATGAGTACCACTTTTCTAGTATCAGTTTGGCCCAAATATTGTATGGCACAAACCTAAAAATATTTGTTGTTTATCTAAAATTAAAATTTAACTGGGTGTCCTGTATTTCTATTGCTAAACCTGGGAATCCTAAATCTAACCTACGTTTAGGTATCTAAGTGTAGAAGTGGAATGTCTCTTTTCAGCTCTGTACCCATTGTTTACAACTAGTGGTCCTAATCCAAGTCCAAAAAAGGCTGGGAAATTTGGAAAAACACATGGATTATTTGTGAGTCTCTTTGTATTTGCTTCATAGTTTTAGGGATAAATTACAGGAGTTTTAAAAAGAAAGAAATACCTGACAACATTTAGCCAAGTTTCTTGTTTTACTAATGAGGAAACTAAACCCAGAGAAGGTGCATGAATGCATCCATTTTATATTGCTATTTAGTGACGGGTAAAAATCCTGGGTAAACTGAGTCACAGTCTAGGAATTTTTTCCCCCTTATACAGAATGGTCTGTCCAGACCTTCTCTGAGGTAAACATAGAGCTCATTTCCATAATAACTGTTTAAATCAGACACATCTGTGGGTAACCTTCTCATACTTTGTTTTTCCTTATAATTGAAAAGCCTAACATGATGCCTACAGAAACTTGCTCTGATGTAGAGTTCATATTAAAACATTCAACTTTTTACTTTTTCCCCTTTCCTCTTTTTCTAGTAAATCAGAGTTACAGCTACAATACATTAAGTGATGGATTCCAATCAGCGGCGAGAGATGGTCTGAGGTCTGCTTCAGTGAGTGAGAAGCTGGCACTAAAGGCATTTAAGCATCTTCTAGCCATTTCACCCAGTTGATTGTAATGATTGTTGATTGTAATGATTTTTGAGTCATTCTATATTAGCGGAAATGTCAAAATCTGTATTGTCCAAGAACTCAGGCGTTTGGGGAAAAAAAAAAAAAGAGTGTATGGGATGTGGAAGTGGAGAAGAAACCGCTAGTTTTGGACAGTAGCTAATCTAATAGCTACATTTTTTTTTCTTTGATAGATTGAAGTGGCTTTTTATCACTGCCAACTACTCCCCACTGCTCTAGTCTCCCTTCCTTTTCCTCTCCCCACATCATCACTTCATGCTGATGATTCCAACGGCAGGGCTTTATTTGTGAAGGGCTTTATCAGTTGTGCTAGCAGAAAGGGTCACCATTTGCAACACTTCCAAAGCAGAACATCCCCTTATTGGTGTCATGCAAATTGTTTTTCACTCTTATTGTAAAAGGTAAGTGCTATCAAAATACATGGCAGGTAACCACAGTAGAAAATGCATCTTGTATCAATTTCTGTGCATGTGTGTATCTAAAAAAAGTTTCTTAAAATAGTACCTTTGCCATGGATAACACACTGACATTATCTTTTCTATGCTTTTATTCTTTTATATTTTACTAGGGGCCCAGTGCACGAATTTGTGCACCTTGAAAGGAACTGTGGGCTGCGAGGCTGCGGTGGGCACAGGGGCAGGTCTTGGCCCATCCTCCGCATCCCCGCCTGGTCCCTCCTGCCTGCCGTGGCCCTGGACCCCTCTCTGCCTGCAGCTCCGCTCCCACATGCTGAGGGCACCGGCACTGCTTGCACCCGCTGACTGCGTGGAGTGATTGGGGCCAGCGCCAGCAGCAGGTGTGAGTGGTAGCTCCGGCGCCAGCTGTGGGTATGAGCAGTGCCATTGTCAGCAGCAGGTTTGAGAGGTGGCTGCCGGCCCTGATCACCTCTCAGGAGCAGGGGGAGGTGAAGAAGCCCTGAGGGGCAATTGGGGCCAGCAGCCACTGCTTGCACCTGCTGATGGCACCGAGAGATCAGGGCTGGCGCTGGGCGCCAGCAGCGGGTGTGAGCAGGGCCGGTGCCAGCAGCAGGTGTGAGCTCTGGGTGGGACTGCGGCAATCAGGAGCAAAGAATTTTCAGTAACCACCAGAGGCTCACCCCGATGACAGTGACCGGCGCCCCGCCTTGGTCTGGCGCCCCCACTTACCTGCTCCACCATCCCACCATAGCCAAAGCCCACCATGTTCCGCGCTCTGCTGCCTGCTGCCAATGCCTGCCATGTTCTGCGCACAGCCCCTGGTGGTCAGCACATGTCATAGCAACCAGTTGTTCGATTGTTTGGTTGTTCTGCTATTCGTTCTATTTGCATATTAGGGTTTTATATATATACTAGAGGCCCAGTGCATGAAATTCATGCACAGGGAGTGGGGGGTGTCCCTCAGCCCAGACTGCACACTCTCCAATTTGGGACCCCTCAAGAGATGTCCGACTGCCCATTTAGGCCCGATCCCACCACCAGGATCGGGCCTAAACAGGCAGTTGGACATCCCCCTCACAATCCAGGACTACCTGCCTGCCTGATTGCCCCTCACCGCTTCTGCCTGCCAGCCTGATCACCCCTCTAACCACTCCCCTGCCAGCCTGATCAACACCTAACTGTTCCCCTGCTGGCCCAGGTAACCCCTAACTGCCCTCCCTTGCCAGCCTGGTCACCCCTAACTGTCCTCCCCTGCAGGCCTGGTTGCCCCCAACTTCCCTCCCCTGCAGGCCTGGTCCTTCCCAACTGCCCTCCCCTGCAGGCCTGGTCCCCCCCAACTGCCCTCACCTGCAGGCCTGGTCCCCCCCAACTGCCCTCCTCTTCAGGTCTAGTCTCCCCCAACTGCCCTCCCCTGCAGGCCTGGTTCCCCCCCAACTGCCCTCCCCTGCAGGCCTGGTCCCCCCCCAACTGCCCTCCCCTGCAGGCCTGGTCCCCCCCCAACTGCCCTTCCCTGCAGGCCTGGTCCCCCCAACTGCCTTCCCCAGCTACCCATGATGCCAAGCCTTCCCGCCCATCTCCTGCTTTGCTCTTCCATCAGGCTTGGCATCCTGGGTCGCGGGGGCGACCCAGGATGCCAAGCCTTCCCGCCCATCTTCCACTCTACTCTGGGGTGACACAGGATGCCAAGCCTTTCCGCCCATCTCCCGCTCTGTGCTGGGGTGACCCAGGACACCAAGCCTTCCCCCACTCTCCCGCTCAGCCTTCCTCCCACTCTCCCGGTCACTGGGGCAACCCAGGATGCCAAACTTTCCTGCCCATCTCCCGCTCTGCTCTCCCGTCAGGCTTGGCATCCTGGGTTGCTGGGGCAACCCAGGATGCCAAGCCTCCCCCCCGCCCCCCCGCTCTCCGCAGGCTCCATGGCTCCGGCTGGCACCGCCATTTTGGCCCATCAATTTGCATATTCCCTCCTTATTGGCTGTGGGTGCAGCCATCTTTATGGTGAAGTGATGGTTAATTTGCATGTTACTCTTTTATTAGATAGGAAATGTAGATATTCTATTCCATTAAAAAGGCTTCTACTATATTACTTTAATCTAATGACTCAATGAAGGCCTTAACTCATATTTTCTAAAGCACTGATGTAGGCATGCTTACCTAACTGCCCTCCAGAGTACTCTGAAAATTGTGTTTGGCCAATATTACTTGGGTTGCAGTTGAAGTTCTCTGAGTTCTCCTTGCATACTTAAAAATATTATAATAAAATTACTTGTGGATAGGGTAAGCATCAATGGTTCTAGAATTGTGCCTTATTTTTTTTTCAGTTTTCATTTTCACATTTTCCATATGCATTTAACTCTATAACATACTTTTCATCTTCGGATGATGTAAAATAATTTTAGTTGCTTTACATAGCATAATTCTAGGAACCTCTTTTGATAATAATGATAAGCATTGAACAAAAGTTATTTTGGTTTTGATATATATTCTTTTTTATTTATCCAATCCTTCTAAAAAGTGTTTTAAATTTTTTTAAATATATTTTACTGATATTTTACAGAGAGGAAGAGAGAGGGATAGAGAGTTAGAAACATCGATGAGAGAGAAACATCGATCAGCTGCCTCTTGCACACCCCCTACTGGGGATGTGCCCGCAACCAAGGTACATGCTCTTGACCGGAATTGAACCTGGGACCTTTCAGTCGGCAGACCGACGCTCTATCCACTGAGCCAAACCGGTTTCGGCTAAATTTTTTGATCTGTATGAATAGTCATACACATCATACATTGTGTATATGTATATATTTGTATTTATTATATATATCAAAATAAAAATTTAATGGCTTAACAAATATAATTAATCTAGTTTTATAAAACATATACAATATTAAAAATGAGGTTATCCTAGGAGAGGTGATAAACCCAGGAACTGGTTTAAAATGCATAAGGTGTATGTTGTACAGCAGTACATTTGTTTCAGGGAAACAACAAAAGTGGGCCTACCTCTTTTTTTAACAGCTAATGGGATGCTATGACATGATTTACTTGCTTGTTTTCCTTTCTTATGATTCTTTGGGGGTCTTGGTCTGACTTACTTTTTTTGTTATAGTAAGCTCTTGATTTCTTATACTTTTTTTATAACTAGTGTTCTAAATTCATACCCATGGTAGAACAGTAAATAGAAATATTTGCATAGGACAAAGGTCACTGATATATACAAGCTATCCCCCAAAATGTATACATACTTGAATAGCTGATAGTTCAATTTTGAAAATGAAATGCATTTTAATAAACATTGCCTTAATAATGATTCAAAGTGTGTGTATACATTTTTGGGGAAACAACCTACATACGGTTTTCATCACAGAGGACAAAGATGCATTGCAGGATGGGGCAGAATGGTAACTTCCCTTCTGCATGAAATATCTCCTGACTCCAAACACTCAGAGTTGTGGGGGATGAGATGCTACTTGGGCTCCTCGAGGGTTAGCTTCTGGAGCACTGAGAGTCCCACATTCCTAGGGCTGATGGCTGAGCTCAGGGAGCTTTACAGGCTAATAGGAAGAAGGAGAGTGGTCTGGGTAGAAAAGCCCAATCACATAGTGAGTGAGGATGCAAAGAGAAATGTGAGGAAAAGGAATTACAAAGGCTAAAGGCTCATTCTTATAGGGATAAGTGCATTCACCAATGAAGACTAATTTTTTTAGTCAATGCAAACCCATCAGTACCTGCAAGCTGGGGACAGCTGGGGAAACTGGCTAGTAAGAGGAGACAAGCAGGATTATGAGTGTGTCCTCTGCCAAATAGGACACATCTGTGACCATTCAATATGCTAGGGTCGTGGTCAGCGAACTGCGGCTCGTGAGCCACATGTGGCTCTTTGGCCCCTTGAGTGTGGCTCTTCCTCAAAATACCATGGCCTGGGCTAGTCTATTTTGAAGAAGTGGCGTTAGAAGAAGTTTAAGTTTAAAAAATTTGGCTCTCCAAAGAAATTTCAATCATTGTACTGTTGATATTTGGCTCTCTTGACTAATGAGTTTGCCGACCACTGTGCTAGGGTTTAGAGAATGCAAACTCTTCTTCAGTGGAAAGCACACATGGGGATGTGAAAAATCAGAGCCACTTTGTCAAGCCCTGCCTACTGGACCTTCCTCACCTATGTACGAGTTTCAGACTTCTCTCTCACCGAAGAGCCACTGAACCCTGCAGGTTCTGGAAAACTCAGTTTCAAGCTGAAACTACTGATTCAGTTTTAGAAAGAAACAAAATTGAGATACGGAGAGGCAAAACGAACCAAAGGCAGTGCAGAGGCAGCGCAGAAATGGGGCCGGCCAGCATTCGCCCATGCACTGAGAGCAGCTGTGTGGAATGAATGAGAAAATAGCACACATTATTTCTCTTCTATTTCTGATGTTCATGACATTGGCTATCTAATCTCTATTGATCCTACATCTCACATGGAACTATCAAAAGAATGTAAAAAGTATTCAATGTGGCCAGGGAAGACAAACCCTGGACAGAAGGCTTCGTAAGAGAGTGGCTGCATGGCCTGCCCGCTTTGGGATCAGGGCCAGATGGGGACTGAAGAGAGAGGGGCAGAGCAGAAGCACAGGAGACGCTGGGGAAGCCAGAGGCAGCTGCCAGGTGTTGGTGCAGCGTGCAGTACTCCCGGACTCAGGTAGTTCTCCATCCCAGAAGCGTCATGCTCATGTAGCGAACAAAGTCTATTTGACCTACTCTCTTTTCTCTGTTTCTACTTTCTTTACCAACTCCAACACTTCTTTCCATTTTCCTCTCCTCCCTCAGTCTTTTTTAAAAAAAATATATTTTTAATTGATTTCAGAGAGGGAGAGAGAGATAGAAACATCAAAGTTGAGAGAGAATCATTGATTGGCTGCCTCCTGCACGTCCCAATCCTGCACAGCCCAGGCATGTGCCCTGACTGGGAATTGAACCATGACCCCCTGGTTCATAGGTCAGTGCTCAACCACTGAGCCATGCCAGCCAGGCCCTCAGCCTTTTTTAACTGCTCTCCCTTCTTCAGTTCCTCTTACTTCCCTTCCCCCTTTCCTTCCCTCCTTTCCTTCTTTCTTTTCTCTCATTACCAAAAGAGTTTTACAAAAATTAACACTGATTTACACTCACACCAGCACTGATAAGCTTATACCTGTTTCCTTATAGTATTCTCATAAAAACTAGTCATTATTAAAAAAAATGATTACTCTTTTCCAATGTGTAAGGAGAAAAGCAATCTCTCTTGTTAAAATGTATTTAATGTATTCCTTTTATTTTTATATTGGACATCATATACCAATGAGGGATAAATAGAATAACAGCTGTACCTTTGTACTAGGAGATTTTGATTATTATCACTTTAAAATAATAAGAATGGAAAGATTCTCTCTTCTATATAAGTGAGAAATGAGGCTCTAAAAGATTAAATAACTTTGCTGCAAAACATACTGCTGGTAAAGTGCAGGTCTGTGATCAAATGGCATAGATTTACTTTATGAAAATTAGGGGTAGAATGTTTT
The DNA here is from genome assembly GCF_027574615.1 of Eptesicus fuscus. Classification (NCBI taxonomy): domain Eukaryota; kingdom Metazoa; phylum Chordata; class Mammalia; order Chiroptera; family Vespertilionidae; genus Eptesicus; species Eptesicus fuscus. The sequence continues at coordinate 38,342,192 of NC_072487.1, forward strand.
GTTAGGGGCAGATAATGCAAATGAGCCCCAGCATAGCATTCAAGGAATATGAAAAAAAAAATGTATCTTATATAATCATCCAGCATGGTGATTTATTCTGCATACATGAAAGTGTCACTTCCTATGCATAAGGCATTGCAAGTAAATAGAAAACACTTTTTTTCTCTCTCTCAAGAACTTACAATATACAGGGGTGGGCAAAAGTAGGTCTGTAGTCATTTGTATGGAAAATAGCACAATAATTACTAAACAATAATAGAAGAATAAATTCTGTGTCTCACACACTCACAACTGTAAACCTACTTTTGCTCAGCCTGTATTAAAGAAGATAAGTCATAAATACAAGTAATTATAATCCAAGGGAGCTTGGATGTCATAAAGCAAAGTGAGGGGAGTAGAAGGATAACAGCTGCTCAGGAGAGAGGGTTCCCTGGTCTGAGATCCTGTAGGTGGATGAGATCCAAAACATGCAGGAGGCAGGCTATGGCCACACCCGTATGTACTAGTGTAAAGAAGGGAAGTGGATAAGTTTGTTGACATTGAGGAGCTATGCAGCTAGGGAATGACAAGGTTAGAAATATGCTGTTTTTGAGTATTTCACTGGGGATGACTGGAAGTGTAAAGACAAAGGTGTGCATCAGTGACTGAGTTTGTGCATGTTGAGAGAATGTACTGGAGGTTGGTGAATAATAGAGTTGAGATTAAAGAAAAAGGGAAAGAAATAGAAAATTCCATTTCTCTAGTTTCTAATAGATTTGAACACAGGGAATACTAGTTTGTTTTCATGATCTATAGGCAGTATCTGGATTCATTCATGTGTACAATAGCTATCAAGTTAGGAAAGTCGATGTTCACGCATTGATTTGAAAAAGGGAACGAGGAAGAGAAGAAATCAGTAAGAGAACACTGGGTTGGCAGTGGGTAGAGGAGTAGACCCAGAAACAAAACTGAAATATCTTCTTTGTGTCCTTCTCCAATCTAATGAGTATTTATGGCCTAGGTCAGTGGTCGGCAAACTGAGGCTCGCAAGCCACATGCGGCTCTTTGGCCCCTTGAGTGTGGCTCTTCCACAAAATACCACGTGCGGGCGCGCACATACAGTATGATTGAAACTTCATGGCCCATGTGCAGAAGTCGGTTTTCAGCTCTCAAAAGAAATTTCAATCGTTGTACTGTTGATATTTGGCTCTGTTGACTAATGAGTTTGCTGACCACGGGCCTAGGGAATGAGGAGCTGCCGACGGAAACTAAAGATCTTCTCAAAGAGGCCTCTGTGAGGCAAAGAGCACCCGCAGTACTATTTAGAGATCCAAGGGACTAAGCAGTCACACAATAGGAACAGGGAAGGCTTCCTTTTGTCCATGCAGTACATGGCGTACCTGCGGGGATGACAAGTTCTATTGCTCTCCTATTCAGTAGCCAATTGCAACATGAATGGAGCTGTGTTGAGAAGGATTCTGAGACTTAACAGGAATGCATGCAATAATTCATTAGTTTGTCATGGTTAGGAAGGTGGATAATCAGCATAGGTACCAAGTATCTGTCATCCCTGATTTGGGAAAATATGAAGGATGAAGTTCCGGGCTAGAAGAAAGGCTTTTATGAAAGAGTAATTAGTTAGCATCCATGTGCCTAATCTTGCATGTTAAAAATGACCAATTTTGCGGAAACAACGTACATTATTTTGACTAGCAAATAATACCAGAGTCAACATTCAAAAGTAAAAGGTACACATAAAGGAAACAATCTCATTGCCTCTATGAATTTAGAAACTGATCTGCCATAGAGTTAGGCAATTTCGAATATATTTAAGTCCTATTATTTTCATGAAGTGGGCACTACACTCTTCTGTGGGGTAGTGATGGGTTGTAGGAACTGGAAAGACCCCAGCTCACAGTGTACGTCAGTGAACCGAGATGTAGATAGCCCTTGATACGGCCCTTTTGTTCCCATCTACACTCATACCGTTTTCACGCTATCAGTGATGAGTGCTTATTTAGGAGGTAGCGTGAACACTGAGGTAGAGTGAAAGGCACTATTTCTTCACTTCACTCTGCCATCACAGAGGACTCAGCCCTTGTAAGGCCCTTTACGACCCACTCATAACTCTTCTTTTTAGCATCAGCTGATAATTTTTATATAGTGCCATTGTAGAGAGCAGTGAAGCATCATGCTACTTAACAATGAGAGTAACTCAGTAGAGATAAAAAAGGTTGATTAGATTTTGTTCGTTCTCTTTTCCTGACTGTGAAAAATGTAACACTTGAGAGGTCAAAATTATTATATGAAGAGCAGCATGCCTCTCTCTTCTCTTAGAACATGTGTGGGAGGAGCCTTCTGCACTCTCATGTTACTTCAATACCGATTTTTTCTATAGCACGAGTCATCATGGATATGGGTCCTTTGTGGATCAGTTTATGAATTGTTTTGCTGTGGAGAAACAAGTTTACATTGGCTAGGCTCCCTCAATATCAACACATATTTGCTGAATAGAATTAAAGGTATCCTTTATACTTTCACACACATTACCCATACCATAGTAAGCAATACACTGAGCTCCTATTGCCTGGAGAACATGAATAGTGTTACACAGAACATGTCATGACTATAATGGAAGATCAGTTTTTATTTGGGGTTAAGCAGGAAGAATTTTGTTGTCTACAAAGATCACGAAGACTCCTCTCAGATACCGAAATAAAATATAAACATTGCACAAGTCACTACAGAGAACAGCGGTTTTGCACCATGACTTAGACATTCTCAATGCTAACGAAGAGAGGCTCGAAATTGAAAGACTGCCCTTTAATGAAGTTGTCAAGCAAGTGCTAAGGCTGTGTAAGGGTCCTGTGGCAGAACATATATCCAGGCACAGGAGAGATCGTTTGGGACCAGAGAGACCCAGAACAGCTTCCAGGGAAGATCAAGACAAAAGCAATCTAGCCACACTGCTTACGGATTGTCATAAATTCCTAGTGAGGAGAAGTGCAATAATTAAAAAACAACAACAATTTAATGTATTGTCTTTATATATGCACAGTAAACTATCTATATATATAAAAGCCTAAGCAACTGAAGGACCAAAAGACCTGTTGACCGGTCGCTATGATGTGCACTGGCCAAAGCAGGAGCTGCCCCCTGGAGGTCTGTGCACTCCCACAGCCAACCTCCTGTGGCCAGCCAACCTCCTGCGGTCCCTCCCCCCAGCCAACCGGCCCCGACCAGCCCCAAACAGGACTGGGTGAGATGGCCCCGATGGGCCCTGGTCACCAGCCAGGCTGAGGGACCCCACATGTGCATGAATTCATACACCGAACCTCTAGTATATAGTTAAAAAAAAAACACACAAGAAACCAAGACCCAGCTCAGGAATGAATCTGTGCAGCTCACATAGATTTTAATTAAGCTGGTCTTAAATAGTTTTGAATGTTGTGAAAATATATTTTTACTGGTTTTGCTCTAAGGTTTTACATTTTTAAAAGAATTATGAACAAAGTTAACACTCAGTGATACGTCATTATAAAGACACAAACCACAAATCACATAAATAAATATACGCATACACAAGTTTATAATAGGTTACAGTGAATAACACACTATGTAATGCCTACCATTAATTTTGCAGTAAGGTCAAGGCAATGCCATCATCAGTGATAAAGGCAGGCAAACAGAGATTCTTGACACAGTCAGAAGTAAGCATTAATAATGCCTCCCTTTTATGTCTTAATTGGGTGTGATTTGCCTCTGATAGCACCTTTCATTATCGGTACAGCGGGGCATCTATCTGTTCCCTCTGAGGTGTCCATTGTTCTAATTATTCTGCATGCTGGCCATCTTCAATGCATATTAAATAATACCAGCAATGTATATTTAAGCAATAGGCTTGGATATATTATAGGTACTATGTCAGCCTGGGATTGCTCTTTTACTCTTCAGACTGGAGAAAGCTGTGTGGCTATTTTGCACTGATAGGCATTTATATTGATTGGAGGGAAGAAAGAAAGTCCTCATTACAGGGCTGCTAGCAGTGTAATTACAGAGTGGCACCCGCGCCGGGGTGTATTAGGAGCCATGCTTCTCTTTAACACTATGTAGTATGCAGTATCAGTAGCTCAGCGGAATACTTCCTTTGTACTGGTAATTGTGTACAATTAGACCAGGGTAGCAGGGTCTTTTGCTTTCTACCTATCATCAGCCTGACATTAGGATATTGGGTATTAGGTTTACTTGCAATCCTTAAAATTATTTAATTGTGAAAATCCATATATTAGGATTTGCTTCTTTTTAGACTTTGACCTCATGGTTAAAGGCCTGATTTTGAATTCAGGCTCTGCCACTCACGAGTTCCATGAATGTAGGGAAATTTATTAGTTTTTGCCAGCCTCAGTTGTCTTTTTCACTGAAAAGTCAGCTTCACATTAAATAGCAACCCCTTGAAAATTTATCAAAGGAAAAAATTCTGGATGAAGAGAAATGAGTATGTGAAAAATGGTAGCTGAAATGATGTTGTCATGATGATTATGACACATGAATCAATCATCCAAATCTAAATCATTTTCTATTATAACATGTTACTTTTTCACTGCTAACTTAAACTTCCACCATTTTTTTAAAATATATTTTATTGATTTTTTTACAGAGAGGAAGGGAGAGGGATAGAGAGCTAGAAACATCGATGAGAGAGAAACATCGATCAGCTGCCTCCTGCACACCCCCCACCGAGGATGTGCCCAGAACCAATGTACATGCCCTTGACCTGAATCAAACCTGGGACCCTTCAATCCGCAGGCCGACGCTCTATTCACTGAGCCAAACCAGTTTCGGCAAACTTCCACCATTTTTTTTTTTCCCTGCAGTAGTAACAGAAATCAGCAAATAAATTAGTGGTTCATTTTCTCAAAAACATTCTAAAAATGCTCTTGACTGAGTTCATCCTCTTGCAAGTTCTTAAAACCCTGTCCATTCAGCTGAGTTTCCTTTCTCTGTGATGGGGTTTTTCTATTTGTTTGCCAAGTTACTTGAATTTTATGCTGCTGAGAGTAAATTTGGATACAGAGACAGCACAACTTGAAACTCTTGGCCAGTCAACAACTGACCCACTCACCCCTTCCTCTATGAAAATGCAGAAGGTAAAAGAGTGAATGAAACACCTTCCAGGCCTCAGGCTCTATTTTCTCTCCTACTTCTTAGAGAATGTCTGTTCTGAAATTAAGACAGGGATTTTTAGGGCCATCAAGTATATTAACATGTTCTCTATGATAGTCTCCATTTAACAGGGTTTTATCATCCCAACAGAGGTATCTGATTTCTCCTCTGAAATGTACGGTTTGGTGGACAATGACAAGCTCTATAAGAGCAGATATATTTGGATCCCAATTCTAGTTTGTCACTCCTTAGCTGTGTGAGAAGTGACCAGTTATTTAGGTTCTTAGAGCTTCCATTTTCCCTATTTATGCAATGACTGCTATCATAGGTATTTTTTTTGTGAGAAGTGAGAAAATACATATAAAGAAGCCAGTAGAATATCTTCCCTTTTGCTGTGATATGTTTTTTAGTATTTCAACTATACAAAGTCCCCTAAACTTGTTTCTCCTGTTGATAGAGTAGAGACTACACCTGAGTAGCTTTGAGGTATGTGTCAAACTAAAAGCATTTCAGCTCTCTTTTACAATATCAGAATTAATTTTAAAAAATGACTAGACAAGCAATAACAAGTGTTGGAGGGGTTGTAAAAAAAAAAATGGTACCCTTATTCACTGCTGGTGGGAATGTAGAATGGTATAACTACCATGGAAAGCAGTCTGGCGATTCCTCAAAAAATTAAGAATAGAGCTACCATATAACCCAGCAATCCCTCTCCTGGGTATATACCCAAAAAACCTCCAAATCATGTATTCACAAAGTTATATGCACCTCTATGTTCATTGTAGCATTATTCATGGTGGCCAAAGCATGGAAACAACCAAGGTGTACTGCGAGAGAGGACTGGATAAAGAAGATGTGGTACATATACACAATGGAATACTACTCAGCCATAAGAAAGGATGAAATAGCGCCATTTGCAACAACATGGATGGACCCTGAGAACATTATGCTAAGTGAAACAAGTCAGTCAGAAAAAGCTAAGAACTATATGATTTCACTTATAGATGGGATAGAAAACTGAAACTCATGAATACAAACAGCAGCATGGTGATTGCCAGAGGGAAGGGAGTGGGGGGGGGAAAAGGGAGGCCTAATATAACGTGACAGGAGAATATTTGAGTTTGGATGGTGGACACATGGTGCAATATACAGATCTTATAACACAGAAACCCACACCTGAAATCTATATGTTCATGTTGACCAATGTCACCCCAATCAATTTAATATAATATATATAATATATATAATATATATAATACATATATATATAATATGTGTATATTATATATATTTAACATGTATATATATATTTCCAGGAAAGACTTGATCAAACATGCAATACTTATAATTAGATATACTTGTATTACTAATACACAAAATTAGCCTTTGTCATGCACACCTATACTTTGTGCATATTTTTCATTTAATAAATGAAAAGAATAATAAAAAAAATGTCTAGAAGAACAATCCATGTCCTCTACTTGGAATGCAATGTGTATTCCTATATATTGACAAGATTCTTGGAAATATATTGGAGGCAAAAGACAAAATTGAAGACCTTTCCCTTTACTACTTAGATCACACGTTACTTGCCTGATATAGGGCAAGCCAATTAAATTCTGTCCTTCACCCGAATTCTCCTCTCCCTTTATCTGCAAAATGGGCCACCTTAACTTCCTCTGGGAAGAAATTTTGAAGTTCTTCCTGTAAATACTATGCAAAATATCACGAAAACAACTTGGAGATAAGGCAGAGCTGAGTTGGTTGCTTTCTGCAGAAAGGGGGAGCACCCACCCCCCTCCCCCTTCTCCCTGGGCCTCTTCCTCCCTTACAGTACAGTGGGACTTTTGAGTGAAGGAATGGGAAACAGTTAATAAAACATTTGATGGATATTAATTACTTTACACGTAATTACCTGCCTTGTGGATCTTGTTGAGCTATTGATTACTGGCAAAC